>NC_080202.1:2502500-3752500 GCF_030028045.1 Hippopotamus amphibius kiboko | reverse complement strand
CAGCCTACATTAAACCCTTGTTATTTTTTAATAAAGGAGGCTTGGCAACATCATGGTTAGGAAATACACTTGTAACAGAGACACATAATTTAAGTGGAGAAAACAACCCAGAGTTTCGTGCTCAAATACTTTCTTACATGGTAAGAACCCCAAAATCTTTACGTGAACACAAATCCACTCAAAGCAGATGTTCCCTCAGACAGACATCGTACCTCCAAACCTTGGAAGAGGAGCACCCCCTGCTTCACTCTGCAGGTACCACAAATAAATCAACATATGGGGGGGCTGTGCATGTGGGTGTATATATAGAGAGAGACAAGGTAGAAGACATGGAATATAGATGGAGAAAATTCAACATACAGCTGACCCTTGAACAACACGGGTTTGCACTGAGCAGCCGACTTACACACGGATTTCTTTCACCAAATGTGTCCCGCAGTACTGCACGGTCTAAAATTCCTTGAATCCTTGGATGCAGAGCCGTGGGTCTGTGGGGCTGACTGTGAGGTCTGCATGGGTTTTCAGCAGCAGGGAGGGTCAGCATCCCGGGGCCCCGCTTGTGCAAGGGTCAACTGTATACCTAACAAGAACTCCCCAAAGCGGGGATGAAGACAGTGGGGGTGGAAATGGCGCTCACACTGGTACGAGATGACGATTATCCAGCTGTATAAAAAAAATAAATCTTCCGATTAAAGAAGCACAGTAACTAAGTATGATAAACAAAATAAATTCAGACTGAGACTCACTGCAGTGAAATGAGGAAACCAAAATAACCAGGAAGAGAAAATGAATGATCAAGAGCAGAGCAGCAGCTACCACGGCAGCGGGGTTTCTAACAGTGATCCTAGGGGCTGGAAGACGTGCGGGGACAGCTTCAAAGTACTGAGGGGAAAATGACGGCAACTTGGAGTTCTGTTACCAGAAGAGGAAAGGTGATGAGAAAAAATTTAGCTGTATGCTGTTTATAAGAAACATACCTAAAATATAATGGAAAGGTGAGTGATAAAGGGTTGAAAATTACATACCAGGTAAATGTAAACTGGAAAAAGCCACTGCGTTGACGTAAGTAACAGATAAAAGGAAAACTAAGGCCAGATACGCTGTTAAGGATAAAAAGGACACTAAATATTAATAAAAGGGAAAATTTATCAGAAATGTATGTATTAATCATATATGTACCTAACAAGCTAGCATCTAAATGTATAAGGCAAAAATTGATGGAAGACAAAGGAAATTTACAAACCAGTATAGTGGAAGATTTTAATATTCCTTTCCCAGAATCGACAGATTAAGCAGAAAAAAATAACGACAGGGACTATTTGAATGACTACAATTAAGAAGCTGGATGAAGGGACACATGCAGAACCCTGAGAATTAAAGAGTACACGTTTTCAAGTACCCACGGAATAGTGCAAATAAGTTGACCGTATGGTATACTACCGACCACGTCCAAACAAATGCCAAAGAATCGATATCCTACAGACTACATCACAAGATTAAAAATCAACAACCACAAAAATGATTTAATATGCCTGGAAATTTTTTTTAAAAATGTATTTCTAAGCAATCAATGAGTAAAGAAGAAATAATGGAACCAAATCATAATACAAACATTAAATACCAAGTCTGGAAAAAAACAGGTGTCGTGTGGGTAGATGTTTTCCAGGAGGCTCTCAGGGTTGGTGTGCGCGCGTGTGTGTGTGTATGTGTGTGTGACTATGTACGTGGCGGTGGGGAGGGCAAGGAAGGTATGATTTGCAGCATTTGCCCATCTGTAGTGGGCACCAGGTCTATTTCAAATTACCAACCAAGTGTGGAATTGGGAAGAAATACACCAAATGAACTCTAGCAACCCAAAATGAGCTGGCCACGGTTGGTTCAAGTACACCACTGTAAACAACTGAAATATAGCTTTAAGTGCACATAAGAAACAAAGAAAGATTGGAAAAGACTGTACTTCATATGTAAATCAAAGGTTGGAAAAAGAACAGGGCAGCAGAGTAAACCCAAAGGGATTAGAAGGAAGGAAATAATAAAGATAAGAGCAGAAGTTAATAACATTACGAACAAAGACAGTCAAGAGGAGTAACAGAAGGGGAAAAAAATGGCTCTTTTGGAACACAAATTAAATAGGCAAACATCTGGCTAACATGATCAAAAGAAGAGAAATTAAAGTAAAAATAAACAATACTCAACTGAAAGAACACAGTAGAGATGCAGTAGAAAAATAAAAAATAAATACGACGAACAATGACAATAAACGTGAAAACTCTGATTAAAAGGGCAATTTTCTGGAAAAATATAACAATAAATCTGACTCAAGAAGAGATATGAAATGTGAGCATATGTGTTACTGTCAGAGAGACTGAATCAGTCCACCTGCCCCTGCTGCTCTTTCTTCAGACAAACACAGACACAGTCGCCAAGCCTGGTTGGTTTTACAGGTAACTTCTGTCTTCAAGAGATGGATAATTTTAATATCGTAAAATTGCTTCAGAAAAATAGGAAAAAACATTCATCTGGCTCATTTTATGGAGCCATTCAGCCTTGAGACAAAACTGAAAACTTTAGGCCCCTTGCATACATGCGCAAGGAGAAAAATGTAAGAAATCACATATTATTTTTTAAATCTGGCAAAGTAATATCTTAACTCGTTGCTAATTAAGATTTATCCAAGAATGTAAAGACACCTTAGAAGGTAGATTAATATCATCATTACGTTAACAGATGAAAGGAGAAAGATCATTCGAATAGATGCAGAAAAGACATTTGATACAACCCAACAACCATTCTTGATTAAACAAAGACACCTCCCCCAAATAAGTAAATAAATCCTCTCAAGTAAACTAGGAATAGGTGGGAACCCTCTCAACTGGATGAAGTAAGTCATCAAAAGCCCACAGCAAATACGGACATGAATAGTGTTAGAAACATCAGGATACCCCCTTGTTCCACTTTCAGTGTCAGACTATAGGTCCTAGCTAACATAATGAGAAAATAAAAGAAAGTTAAAAGACAGAAAGGTTTACAGCAGCCTGTGATGGTCCCAAATTCAAAACGACCCACTTCTGTCGACATGGAGATGGGATAACAAAAGGCGAGGGATGGAAGCAATGGGCTGTTGCTCAGCCACACGAGGGTGCGTGCCGGATTCGGGCCGCAATGTAAGTGAAACTGAGGACAACCGCGTGCCCTGCAAAAGCAGCCGGTCCCCAAATAAAACATCCCGTATGAGTCCGTTTCTGTAAAGTTCAAGAACGGGAAACCCTGCTTGACAGCCATAGAAAAGCAGACTGTTGGTTGCCTAGGGCTGGGAGGTGGGCACTGACTGCAAGGGAACGTCTTGGAGTGATGAAAACGCTCTATGTCTCGACCGGGGCGTTCATTACACAAGTGTGTAGAGCTGTCGGAGCGAACGGAACTAAATAATTGGCACCTGTGCTTTTTATTGGTGGATAATTATATCTCAATTTTCAAAAGCACAATAGGCACGAAAAACTAAAGATTGCCGGAAAGGTATAACATACTTAGTACAAAGAATACATGTTTACCTAGAATATCCAGGAGAATCTGAAAATAAGTATTAGCACTAATAAGAAAGTTCAGTAAGTTTGCTAGAAATCAATATACAAAAATCAATAGTTATTGTTAAAGGACATTATTAACCACAGCAATAAAAGCTTTTAAGGTGTCCAGAAATAAATCTAACAAATGGTGTGTCAGACTTTTATGGAGAAAGCAACAAAACCTTATGCAAGGGGGAAAGAAAGAAAGGATTTGCTATATTCATGAATGGGAGGGTTCAATGTTTTAAAGACTGCATTTTCCCCCAAGTTTACCGATAAATTCAATACGATTTCAACAAAAATCACCGTAGAGTTTTTCAAAGAACTTGACAAGAATGTGCAAAAAAAAAAAATTGCAAAGAAAAGGAGGGAGGAGAAAGATGAGGAGGAAGAAAAGGAAAAAGGGACTATCCTTTTGCATACTGGTACTCAGTATAAAGCGTTAATAGTAATTTGAACAGTTATATTGCCACAGGGAATAGGGAACCTTAGAAATAGAACACTTAAATGTGGAAATTCGAAATATGGCAAAGATGGAATTTCAAGTCTCCGGGCAAAAGATGAGCGTACACAATAAATGATGCTGGGACATCACCGTATAGGAAAAGTTAGATCCAGCTCTTCATATGAAAGAGGGTAAAACTGGACATCTACCTCTTTGTCATACCCCCAAATCATCTAAATGTGAAAGCGAAATTTAAAAAGAAAATATAGGAGGCTGTCTTGATGACATCTGAGTACCGTCATTCCTATTTAAGATGCCAAAAGCACAAACCACACTGAGAAAAGAAAATAATGAGACTATAACTATATCCAACTAAGAACTTCTGTGTATCAGGACGACGATGAAAAGAAAGACAAAAAAGAAAAAAGAGAAGAAAGTCAGCAGCTACCATAAGGTGTATACGACCCATGTAACTAGCTTTATATAAGTGGAATACAATAGAATTCCTTAAAAACCAAGCAAACAATATGAGCAAAAAGGAAGCACAAATAAATGCATGGAAAGATGCGTCAGCCTCTCTGGTAGTCAAAGCAAAATTCACATTAGAGCAATAAAATGCCATCCCATAACCATCGACTGATAAAAATCAAATATCAATAAATCCAATACCAACAAGAATGGGTGGGGCTCCTGGGAATTGGGAAGTCTTATACAATGTTGGCATGGCTATAAGTTGGTACTACTACTTTGAAGAGCAATTTTGGAATAACTAAAAAAAAATTGCTGTTATGCAAAACCTACCAACCAGAAATTAGACTTCTCGATGTTCGCCATAGAGCAGCCCATGCACAAGGAAATATGTGCAAGAAGGTTCATTGTGACACAGTTCACAGTAGGAGAAAAAACTAGGGAAAAACCCACAAGTGTTATCAAATCATATACTTTAAAAAAATGCATGTAAATCCGATGTATACTTATCATGGGTGTGTGTGTATCTAGGGAAAGTTTACCGTGACCCCCAGCAACACGGGGACAGGGCTGGCGGTGGTATATGTGACAGCCGGATTGCCTGGGTGGAAATCCCGGCTCCCCTGGGTACCACCCGCGTGGCCTCGGCCCCTCACCTAGAAAATGGGGCTAAAGATAGTATGTGTGTCACATATCTACTGCAGGCTTTAAAGGAGCTAATGTATGTGAAGTGCTCAGATAATGGCCAGCCTAGAGGAGACGGGCCGCCTCTATTGCCACCGTTATTATAATTATCCTCACTGTGGTCCTTATCCTCAGCATCAGGATGTGCTTCCTTCTGGGGAGGGCGGGGAGGGGCGGAGATGAATCTATAGCTTCATCCACAAGGAAACCTGGCTACATGTGAACACACATTTAATGTGAGTACGTGGCTGAGGGTACCAAGTACAGGGTTACTTGTTATAGAGCTTTATAGACTTTGCTGTGTGTTTCAGATAGTTCATATATTAGAAGTTTTTTTTTTTTTTAAGTAAAAAGATGAATGATCTGTGGAATATTGTGGAGAAATGTTTAACTGTCTTGTGTCCTGAATGACTCTGTGAGGAAGGTATTGCAGGAACACACTTCTGGACAAATACTTGATACCTGGCTAGTTACGAGGCAACAGCAAGTTACAAGTTAACCGTGAGAGGCAAAAGCCAGGGAAGTGAAGAGTAATCCTTTCCAGGAACATCTGAGATCCCAACACAACAGGAAAACGTGCAGTTTCTAGGAAGGACAGAAATGCAGAGCTCCTGGAAATGCCAAAGAAATACCGTTTGTTGATACAAGTATCCAAAAAACTTATTTCCTGAGCAAATGATTATGGTAACCTGTAGAACATTCCTTCACTTTTCAAATGAGTATTTACTGAGCTTCAATTATGTATACATGTATGTTTTCAGTGTGTCTTTTTGCCCGAGGCAGACTTCTGCTATAATTTTTTTAAAAAATAAGAAAAAGAAAGAAAACTTTACATTTTTTAAGTGCATCTCTCACAATAAGGGGCTTTGGGGGTTATAGTCCTAGAAAGATCACCCATCAGGATGCTTTCGGCAGCAAACAGCAATAGCCACCTGCCAATGGCTGAACCCGTAGGGGTTCACTGCTCTCTCAGCTGAGGGGGTCCCTGAAGGTGAGCAGTCCCGGCTGGATTCGGCTGCTCCCGTCACCCACAGGCCCCGGGCTCTTTCTGCGTCTCTGCTCTGCTGTCCCATGTGTCAGGAATGTTTCCGCTCGAGGTGGCGAGATGGCGGCTGCTGGAAAGCGGAAAGCAACGTTGGCTGGCAGACCCCTTGCTCAACTCCCATTTTGCCAGGTAGAAAAATCTTTCCCGGAAGCCCCTCAGGAGAATTTGTCTTCCATCCCTGTGACCAGAATGGGGTGACGTGGACATGCCGAAGCCGTTCATTGGTCAATGGAACTGGGATGCCCACGACCGTCAGACCCACCGCTAATCTGTCCCCTGGGACTGGGACCTTCCTCTTTCAGTACGTTTGTATCCAAACAAAACTTGGGTTAGTTATCAAGGAGGAAAACCACAAGGACGACCTAGGAGGGCAACACTTACCTATTTAGAAAGACACAGGCAAACGACAGAGAAAACACAGAACTAAATGAACAGCGTCCCCTCAGTGTCCCCAGCAGGACGCGGTGCCTTGCGGTAGGCATCACCCGCCTCTTTCTCGCCAGGGCACAGGGTTTGCGTGGTAGTGAGTCGCCGGATGCTCTCCAGAGAATGAGCCTCTTTACGGTCTAGGGGCGACTCTTAACTGGCCTTTGGCCACCACGGTAGATCCGTTCCCCCTGCCAAGTGACCAGTATAGGAGTGGAAGGCGACACAAAGGTGAGTCTTCTGCGGAGCCTCGGGAAAGAGGCAGAAGGAAGGAGGCCCTCTCGGCAGCCCCGAAGCACTGCTGTGCGGGGCATCTCCGCTGTAGTGCCGCGGGATCTAGCAAGTCTGAGGAGGAGGGGCTGTAGCTACCACCAGGAAAGTGGGTCCTATTGTCAGGTTTCTAAACTAATTAGCCTTTCAACCACTCAACCCCCAAACTTCTTGTAACAGGAGATGACACACTGTCCTCTTTGTTCAGGCCATTTTTGTTTGATTCTTTGTTGCTTGTAGTCAAATCCTCGATATTATACTTGCGCTGAAAAATATAAAGCAAATAATTTAATGAGGGATTTAAAACATCCAGATAGATAAGAAACTAACAAGCACATCTAGTGGCTTTAAACGGGTTCAAATCCATATGTTCAGAATAATCAGGTCTCATGATCCTGCAGGAAAACCCTTTACTAAGTATTTCCTGTATGTAAGGCCTCAAAATGAAACAGCGATTGAGAGAGTGAGTTAGGGACACAAAAGAAGCAAAATGCATAATCCTTAAATTCAGGGAGCTTATAATACAGCTGAGGAGAAAGTTCAGTTGACAGTAAAAATTCTAAGTTGTACATCACTTTTAAGGAAATGGTCCCATTAGTTCAAGGATGGTACCTATTGTCAATCAACTCATGCCTTGTACCATCGTGCAGTGATATATCAAATATCAGAATCCCTTCCCGCAGAAAAACTTCTAGATCCTGAAGTATATTAGAAAAAATCTTTAATTTCATAAGATCAATTCTTCTTTTGAAATGGCAACTGACATCTGAATAGATCTACTTTATCCCTGAGGAAACTAAAAATTCGTAGAGAAAGACATAATGTCCCATTTTTTACTTTAAGCGTCTTACCATTTATGAATAATCAGGATAGACTTGGAGTTAGTGGAGTCAGGATTAGTGAGTCTTCACTGTGTTTGCATTTGAGCGTCATGATTTCTAATTTGATAGTTTATCTTTAAATTTCTTGATGAAAATAAAGCTACCACAGGGATGGTGGTGGGCAAGTTGACCTGTTCACACTTGATGAAATACATTTTGGGATTTGTGGAGAGAGCGCCCAAGGCAAGTAGGATTCTAAGTAGGGCTAAGTGTGCATTTGCTTTCCTGGGGACCCAGAGGGAGAGGAAGAGTGCTGAGCCCTGGCAGGAAGGCAGCAGCCTGGATATAAAGCACCTCGGCTCCAAATGTGCCTGCCAGAGCAGAAATTTATTAAAACCCCATTTTTGGCCATAAAGCAAATGCATCAACAAAGCAGCAGCTCCCGCTCAGCTAGGTCAGGTTTGTTTTGTGTTTTGTTGCAGTATTTTTTTTGTGAAAATGTGAGTGGTTGAGCAACCCTGGCCTCGGACACAGGGTCTCAAGGGCCAGCGCCGTGACTGGCTGCAGCAGAGCAGGCTCCGCTAGATGCAGAACGGCTGAGTGGTTGCCTTCTCCACCAAACTGCTTGAGAGTGTCTCTCTATCGCTGTGTTGCATTTTCCTCTTCAGAAACCAGCAAGTACCAGCTTGGCCTGTAAATAGAATCTCTTCCTTCGTAGGGGAGGGCCATCTCTGCTGAATCCCAACTGGAAGAGTTCCACTAGACTAGAAAGGAGGGAAAGGCAGGTGGAGGATGAAAGAAGCTTTAAGGAACAAGAGGGTGTTTCAACCTCTAAAACTTCTTCATCAGCCGGATGACCAGTTACTGTCTGTAAGGGCAAGCTGCCCCCTGCTTTTCGCGGAATCCTGTAACCCTGGAGGAGGGTATGACCACACTAATTTTTAAATGACCACATTTCACTGTCAAGGTCATGAAAGATGGGAAAGATGGAGAACCGTCACATATTGGAGGAGATGGAGGAGATGTGATAACTAAATGTGGGTCCTGGATTGAATCCTCGAGCAGATAAAGGACATCAGTAAAAAACAGGAAATCCAAAGGAAGTCTTCAGTTCAGTGAATAGCTTTGTACAGTGTTTAGTTTTGATGACTGTATCATGGTTATTTAAGATACGACTGGTAGTGTGCAGTCTATAGAAAACCACTCTGTATCACTTTATAGAACATTTTAATTCTTCCTGGACATTAAAATTCACTACATAAGGCTAAAGTGAAAAGTCAAACATATTCAAGAAATTGTTTGCTGTGTGACAGAAATGCAGTGTGTTTTTCTCCAGTGAAACTGATGGTTGCAGAACAATTATGGCCCCTGTGGAAACTGATGCCAGCTCTTTTGAAGAAATCCAGGGAACTCGCCTGACTCCCTGAAGGTAAACATGATGTCCCGTACTGGGCTGTGTGCTCCCTGTGTCTTCAGGGCGTGAGGAGGAAGCTGAAGTACGTCACTGGTGATACTAGTACTCACGAGCCACTTCCTACACAGCGATCTATTCACCAGCAGTGCTCTGAGCGAGAGCTAGAGTTCCGGGGAAGCCAAGAGGCAGGGCACGGAGGGTACAAGGAAGCCAGAGCTACGAGCCCTGGGTTCCTAGGCTCAAGCATTTAAGAACAGCTGTCCTTCAGCCTGTACTTTGTAGATTGACTTCCACATGTGATTTCATTTGGGAAAACAGTTCTATTGTATGAATTTGGCCACAGGGGTAGGAGGAGTGCTTTTTTTTTTTTCATGGCAAGCATTTTATTGTAAATATAGCAGTGTGTACATGTCAATCCCCAACTCCCAATCTATGCCTCCCCACATCCTTCCCCCTTGGTAACCATAAGTTCGGGGAATGCTCTTTTTAATTTTTAGCTTTCCTTATGGAAAATCCCAAATGTACACAAAGATAGAGAGAATAGTTCAGTGAATCCCCATGCACCCATCACCCAGCTTCAACAGTTAGCGACTCACGGCCATTCTTGTTTCATCTCCACCCTAATTTCTCGGCCACCATCTGCTCTGCAAGAATATTTTGCATTAAATGCCAAATTTCACATCATTTTATCTGTCAACAATACTATATGTGTCTCTGAAAGGTTTTTTGTAAAATTAAACATAACCACAACATTATGCTATGTGAAATAAGTCAGTCACAAAAAGACAAATACTGGGTGATTCCTAGAGATGCTTAGATAAGTCAAAATCACAGAGACAGAAAGTAGAATGGTGGTCGCCAGGGGCTGGGGGGAAGGGCAGTGGGGAGTTAGTGTTTAATGGAGACAGAGTTTCAGTTTTACAAGAGGAAAAGGGCTCTGCAGATGGATGGTGACGGTTGCACAACAATATGAATGCATTTGACGCCACTAAACTGTGCACTTAGAAATGACAGACATGGTGGGACCTCCCTGGTGGTCCAGTGATTGAGAATCTGTCTTGCAATGCAGGGGATGCCAGTTCGATCCCTTGTTGGGGAATTAAGATCCCACATGCTGCGGGGCAACTAAGCCCTTGAGCCATAACTAGAGAGAAGCCCGCGGACCGCAACAAAAGCTCCCTTGTGACACAACTAAGAACCAATGCAGCCAATAAATAAATAAATAAATATTAAAAAAAGAAAAAGAAATGATGGACATGGTAAATTTTATGTGTATTTTAATGCCATAAAAAAGAATAGAACAGGGCTTCCCTGGCAGGGCAATGGTTAAGAATCCGCCTGCCAATGCAGGGGACATGGGTTCGAGCCCTGGGCTGGGAAGATCCCACATGCCACAGAGCAACTAAGCCCGTGTACCACAACTATTGAGCCTGCACTCTAGAGCCCTCGAGACACAACTATTGAGCCCTCATGCCACAACTACTGAAGCCCTCACGCCTAGAGCCCATGCTCCACAACGAAAAGCCATCACAGTGAGAAGCCCAAGCACCACAGTGAAGAGGAGCCCCCACTCACCACAACTAGAGAAAGCCCACACACAGCAACGAAGACCCAACACAGCCAATAAATAAATACATTAATTAATTATTTTTTTTAAAAAAAGAACAAAGAATAGAACAAAGAAAACTATAAAAAACTACAATCATCTTACCATACAGAAAAAAACTAATAATAATGCCTCATCAAATATCCAGGCAGTGTTAAATTTTCCCAATAACTCATAAGTGTTTTTACAGTTGGTTTGTTTAAACAAGACCCATGCTTTGCATTTGGCTTTTATGTCTCTTAATTGTCCTAGAACCTAAAGGTCTGCAGAAGTTTTCATTTTCTGGGTTCTGCCGATTGCATAGTTTGTCATGTCCTCTGACGCACTCTTTGAGCGAAAGGCTTTCCGTCTGCCCACCCTCCCTTAAGCATCCTCTTTCATGCCAGCTCCTGCTCTGGACCCCGTGATGGGGAGCACTCCCCTGCAGGGCTCTCATTTATCACCACGGCTTCACTCCAACCTACTTGAGACCCGCACACCCAGCTGCCTAGCGGAATCCTCCACCTCCAGTCTCAACGAGCCTGTCCGAAACAGAGTTCACTGTCTTCTCTCCCTCCTTCTACCAAACGTCCAGCCCCGCTGTGTCCCTTCTCCTGGGTGAATGGAACCGCAGCCTGCACAGAGGTCAGGGTCACACACGGGCGCCGGATCGGACTCCGCCCTCTCCTCCACCCCATCGTCTCAATTCTACCTGAACCACCGAATGCGTCCATGTCTGCCCATCGCCACTGTCAACACCTCGGTTCATGCCGCAGGTGTCCCTCTTCTGGATGTCATCTGGTGTCTCCTCTCCACTGTTTGAATATCCGCTAACTGGTTTTCCTGTCATATTTCAAATTACGTTCTCATTTGGCATTTAAAATCGTCCTTCTGAAACAGATCTGACCACATTGCTTTGCTGGTTAGAACCCATCAGTGGCTCTCCATTGCCCTAAGGATAAAATCCAAACTGTTAAACGGGGACGGCCTTCAGGATCTGGACCCTCCTCACCTTGGGAGGCCCGCTTCTGCTCTACTCCCTGCAGAGCCTCACGCGGCAGCACCCCTGTCGTCAAGGGGTCCTTCTGAATCTCTAGATGTGCCTCTAGGCTGTGGTGTGTCTCCTCACTGCCCCTCACCTGTTCAGCCCTACTTGTGCTCGAATTCCTGCTGTTACATTCCTGTAGTCCCCCTCGCTGTGACCCCCACAGATGGTGTTGCTTGTTTCTCCTCTGCGCTCAGAGTCCCCGGATTCAGCCCTAAGAGCAGGGCTGTATCCCTCACACACAGTAGTCTCCCTAACATCATGTCTTTTAGGGAATTCCCCGGTGGCGCAGTGGTTAAGAACCCACCTGCCAATGCAGAGGACACAGGTTTGATTCCTGGTCCAGGAAGATCCCACATGCCGCGGAGCAACTAAGCCAGCGAGCCGCAACTACTGAAGCCTGCGCACCTAGAGCCTGTGCTCCACAACAAGAGAAGCCACCACAATGAGAAGCCCGCGCATTGCAATGAAGAGTAGCCCTGCTTCGCCGCAACTAAAGAAAGCCTGTGTGCGGCAATGAAGACCCAATGCAGCAAAAAAAAAAAAAAAGAAAGAAAGAAAGAAAGAAAAGGAAAAAACAAGATCATGCTTTTTATATGCTTGGGACTTGACAGATGTTTAGCACATAATAGGTACTTAACTAACTGAATTGATTAGGGAGTGAAGGGATACATGGATGAATCAATTAACCAATGAGTGGAAATGCTCTTGTACGTGGTCCAAGCCCCAAAGCCAAGCTAGATAATTCTGATTTTCAGAAATTTCTACCAACAGAAGTCTTTTCGTCTTTTACAATAACTTACTCAGATTCATTCAACACAATCCATTCTTCCCTTTATCTTGCTTGAGAGAGCTTTTTTTCTTCTTTAATGTAGCAAAGGAAAATTACCTTCAAAACATTTTCCAGACAAATGATGAAGTTAGAACACTGGGCATAGAAGGCTTCTGATATTTGGTAACTCTTGCGAGATTAAAGAGATAAACAGATTAGAGATCTCGGGGACATTCTGGAAACAATCTTAATTTAAAAATAAAATCAGATACGACATCAGATTCTTTTCTTTCAACATATCAAAAGTGTGCAATATTCCCCTCTTTGCGGGATATTCCTACTAATGTGCTGTCTCCATCTACTTACAATGCATGTCTCCATATGAGAGAAAACATGATGTGACTCTTTTTAAAACTAGCAGTGCACATGAAAAAAATAGTTTAGTACCTAAAAAAAGTGTCCATACTTGTAACGTTTGTATTCTTTCAACAGACAGGCTCCAATCCGCTTTTGACTTGCCACGGACACGACCATGAAATTCTGGTTCTTTGATGACTGGCCGAAAATGAGAGCCCTCCCACCACCCCCACTGTGACCTCTCCTGGGATCAGTGTAATTTAAGAGAAACCAGTCTCGTCTGTCGAGATTGGAAAACGACATTGATCTTCTGATAACCGCTGCCATCCTGGGAGGTGATGATGTGATTTTTTTCCAAGCCGGTGCCAAGGAATAAACATTGAAAGTTTATGTAGGTTATTAAGTCCCACCAAGAAGAAACACCCCTTCACTGGCCTCTTGGCTCACCCCCTCCCCCCACCGGCACGATGCAGGTACCATAAGAATGCTACCAGGGGAAGCAGGAGAAACGAACCTAAAACCCCCCACGAAGCCCCAGTTCCAAATAACACCCCCGTGAGGAACCCCCATCTCAGGAGGCCAGGGGTCTTCCGTGTGCACTGGCCAATCAGCACTTGAAAACCACCATCTGGGCAAGGTCCTTTCCATCCTTAGCTGGGGCAACAACGAGAACAGCCGGAAACGTCCTAGCACCGTGGGAAAAGGCTAGCGGCAGATAAGAAAAGGTAGAGTGGGCTTGCTGTCAGTAATTCGTCACAGCCACGTAAACAGCAGGGCCTGACTGCATCCTAAATTGTGAGTTGAGTTGGGACCTTAGTTCGGTTATTCTCATTGTACTTAAGGTGACAAATTCACCTCTGAGTACAGCTTCACCCACGGCCTATGAACTGTGATATGTGAGTTTGCAACTGCCGTTATTTTCTAAATAGTCTAAAATTGCTGTTTTGATTTCTTCCTTGCCCTGGGTTATTTAGGAAAGTTGTAAATGGCCAAGAAGTTTTCTTTTTTGTGTGTTTATACTAGTGGTTAAACTTTTAAGAGTGTTATGGCATTTTGTGCCTGTGTAATTTCTATGATTTGGAATTTATTAAAATGTTTGTGTCCTCTAATCTGACTGGTACTTGTAAATACTTCGTGATATATGTATGATGTAGTCTCTTTCGAGAATTAGGGTTTTTTAATTTACATTGCTTTATTTATTTATTTATTGGCTGCGTTGGGTCTTCATTGCTGCGCTTGGGCTTTCTCTAGTTGCTGCGAGTGGGGGCTACTCTTCATTGTGGTGTGCAGGCCTCATTTCGGTGACTTCTCTTGTTATGGAGCACAGGCTCTAGGCACGTGGGCTTCAGTAGTTGTGGCGGACTTCAGTAGTTGTGGCACGTGGGCTCAATAGTTGTGGCTCGCAGGCTCTAGAGCACAGGCTCAGTAGTTGTGGCACATGGGCTTAGTTGCTCTGCCGCATGTGGGATCTTCCCGGACCAGGGCTCGAACCCATGTGCCCTGCATTGGCAGGCAGATTCTTAACCACGGTGCCACCAGGGAAACCCCTAACTTACATTGCTTTTTGAACTTGGTAACAATGATGGCTTAAATGACAACGTTTGTATGCTTTCCTTGTGCATCCCTATTCTTTCATGCAGTGGTCTCTGCTTCTTCAGTTCTCTGCCACAATTCATTTCTAGCGAGAAGGACATTTTTGGTCATTTTTTTTGGGAGAAGGACATTTTCGGTCATTTTTTTTCAGGGCTGGAATATACGAGCTATATTTTCTGAGTCCCCAAATATATTTAAGAAAGCCTCTGTCACATGTGCACATACAAAATTCTGGCTTGATCTAAAATATTTGAGCTATGTTGTTCTCCAGCAGAATTATGTTTTAATTGCTGCATTTTATTCTGGTATTTATTTTTGTGGGGGGAAAAATATGCCTAATTTTTTCCCATTATATTTACATTCCTTGAAGTTAAAATTTAATTCAGATAATCTAGGTGCAGTTTTATTCAATTTGCCTGACGTTAATTTCGCCCTTTGATTTAAATATCTAAACGTTTCTCCCAGAAAAAAAATTCACACATAACTGTCCTCACTGTTGCTCCTCTTCACTTGCTTTGTTCTTTCCTGTTGGAAATATTTTTTGTGTGTATATGAGATCTCTTGGTTTTCTCTTCAAAATCTCTCTTCCATAACTCTTATGTATATATTTTTAATTAATAGGCTTCTTTTTTTTTTTTTAAGCAGCTTTAGGTTTCCAGAAAAAATCGAAAGAAAAGTAGAGTTCACATGTGCCCCTCACACTCCTCCCTATTCCCCAGTTACCTGTATTAACATCCTGAGTTAGTGTGGTCCTTTGTTACAGTCAATGAGCCAATGTCAATATAGTATCATTAACTGAAGTCTCTAGTTTATGTTAGGGCCATCTCTCAGTGGTGCACAGTCTACAGATTTTGGTAAATGTGTAATGACATGTAATTCACCATTATAATAACCTGCATAGTAATAGATTCCTTTCCCTCAAAAGCCTCTGTGCTCTACTTACTCATCCTCTCCTTGCACTCCCCAAACCTTTGGCAACCCTGACCTTTTTATTGTCTCCATAGTTTTACCTTTTCGAGACTGTCATATAGTTAGGATCACACCCGACGTAGTCTGTTCAGACTGGCTTCTTTCACTTAGTCTTATGCAGTTAAGACTCCTCCATGTCTTGCATGGCTTGATGGCTCATTTCTTTTTAGTGCTGAGTAACATTCCGTTGTCTGGATGGACCACAGTTTATTTATCTGTTCACCTACTGAAGGACATCCTGGTTGCTTCCAGGTTTGGGCAATTGTGAATAAAGCTTCTGTAAACACCCGTGAGCAGGTTTTTACGTGGACATAAATTTTCAGTTCACTTGTATCAATACCAAGGAGCACAACTGCTGGATCCCCTGGTAAGAATATATTTAGTATTAAGAAACCACCAAACTGTCTTTCAAAGTGGCCCTACCGTTTTGCATTCCCACCAGCGAAGAGGAGGGTTCCTGTCACTCCTGTTGTGGTTAGTGTTGTGGACTTGGGGCCATTCTACAACTCATTGCTTTGATTTACATTTCCCCAGTGACACAGGAAGTTGAGCATCTTTTCTTATGCTTACTTGCTATCCGTATATCGCCTCTGGCGAGGTATCTGTCAGATCTCTTGCCCATTTTTAGTGGGTTGTTTTCTGATTTTTCAATTTTAAGAGTTCTTTATACATGTTGGATACCGGTCCTTTATCTGATATGTGTTTTGCAAAGATTTTCTCCTAGTCTGTTGTTTGTCTTTTCAGTCTCTTCGTAGTGTCTTTTTTTGCAGAGCAGAAGCACTCATATGGTGTTGTAGCTAAGAAGTTACCATCAAACCCGAGGTCACCTAGGTTTTCTCCTGTGTATTCTTCTAGGAGGTGTGCAGCTGTGCATTTTACATTAAGCTCTATGATGTCTTCTGAGTTAATTTTTGTGAAAGGTGTAAAGTCTGTGTCTAGATTCATTTTTTCACACGTGGATGTCAGTTGTGTCAGCAACAGTTCTTATATATTCTTTCAAGTGATTTTTTTCAGTTTATCCTATCTGCAAGTTCTAGAACTTGTTCAATTTTCCCCTTAAGTCACAGTGAAAAGGGCGATGAACCCACAATTGGCTAAGTTACCTCCATCATGATAGAATAGAAGCTTGGATTAGAAGATAAGTAGTCATCAAAAAAAAAAAAAGGAATAAAGTACTCAAAAGAAGATACATTTCTTGCTTCCTTATATCTGTGGCCTGAGAATCATACCTGCTGCACTTTCTTCTGCCCAGTTGTGTAACATTATTTATTTTTGAGACAGATATTTCTAATACCATGTAGCATCATGCTGTAATTCAGCAATGAGTGCATATTTTTATACTTCTTAACTTCGCAAATGAGGTGGTTCATTAGAAAAAGATTTTTTGGGGGGGTTTGTTTATTTGTTTTTCATGGAATAATTCTCAACAACAACCTTTAAGGAGTTCTTAGGTGAATTCAAACTTTCCTGACACTAAATAATGGATATATACTGAAGATGTACATTCTGGACCAAGTTTTCTAATTGTAAAAATATTTCATAATTTCCTGATAAAGTAATAATCTGTATTAAATTGATTTTCCTGTTAATTTTAGAAACACCTTAGGTACCTAAGCTCAGTGTGTTCATTTTCTCATTTTTAAGGAACAAATTAGTTTGAGTTCAAATGAAAATAGGACAAAATTAAAACAAAATAGACCATTTGACCCATTTTAAAAGCAACAGCCAAGTAAATAAATGCAGGCATGGTAAATAAAGGTCTCCAGCTACCTTCTCTATAAAGCAATGGTTGAAACTGATGAGTAAGAAAAAAAAATTTAATACAGTAATTTTCCTATTTGACTTTTTTCTAAGCTCTCTTCAGCTCTTCAGCATTTGTACCAAATTCTCCCAGTTATAATTTGAAGGGGACAGTCATGGAAAAGTCCTGAGAAGTGTTGTTAAGTTCGTTTCCTAATTGAGACACATTTTTTTCTAATACGGATTTTTTTCCTTATGTTTTCTGCACTTAAAAACCTCTAGTATACAAAGAAAACTGTCTGGTTTACACGTAAAGAACAAAGAAAATACGCATTATTTAAGCTTCTCTTTCACAGAAACGCACGTCTCATAGGTGCACAAATTCAGACACATACCCTGAAACCTAAAGCACCAGAGTCAAAGCCTAGTTATTAACACCAGTGCCTGATCTATCTAAAATTGGAAATGTTTTATTTCTACTTTCTTAGTTCTCCCAGCCCTCACTCCACCATATTTGTGTAATTCCCTCTATCCTTTCCTGTGCCACATCCTTTACCTTCTTAAAATCACACTGTTAGGTGACCTCTTCCAGAAAACTTCCTCTGGGTAAGCGTACCCTCCTCTTTACAAAAGCTCAGTTCAGCGTGAGTAATTTCTCATCCTCCACGTCGCCCTTAGACACCAAATACCAGTGGCAGTTTACGTGGAATACATGCTACACCCAATGTTCTACTCTATCGGTCACATGTTCCTTGAAGACACAGAGGTAGTCCACATGTCAGGACTTCACGTCCCCAAGGTTAGGGCTACACACAGAGCTTCCCGGAAAACCCTATTTTGGCTTTCTCTTCTTCCCCTCTTAGCCAGGAACAGGAAACAGTGACCAGAGTATGGTGACTGTACCCTGTGACCCGAGGATAGAAGCACTTGTGGGAAGGATGGCTGAGCCGAAAGACAAGGGGCGTCCTCCATTGCAGCACTGCGCTGTCCGCTTCTGCGTATCAACTACGGTGCCAGCAGAGAAGCCGAAGCCCCAGAGGGGTGTGTTCTGTTACAGGGTCTGGACCTTAGACAGTCGCGGGGGTGGGTTAAGCAGAACCTGTAAGCTTGTTGTCCTTGCACCTGATGCTGATGCTGGAGGCTGCAGACAGTGGAGAGAGGAAGACGGACATGAGGAGGACGAGAACAGGTGGGACCCGCGAGCACAACCGGGAGTCCTTGGGGACAGATTGAACCCTGTCAGGTCTCACTGCCTGTGACCTTAGTGGTGCGATCATCCTTTAGAAACTGGGCACCTTCATCGAGGAGCTACATGGGTACACCTCGCCCAGGGGTCAAAACGCTGAAGGAGGATCCAAGAAAAGATGGAGCACCTGCGGGCCCAGGTGCTGGCTCCCCTCTTCATGTGACAGGTGAGTCAGCCGGTAATCAACACCTGCGAGCGACACGATGGCGGCGGGCCCTTCTCCCCCATCCCCCACCCCGCCCCATCTCCCAGAGAACCTCCCTGCAACCCACTTGCCTGGAGACACACGGGAAAGGACATTCTGGGATTTGTACTTTAACACAGCCCGGGTGATGAAAAGCCGTCACGTTCTGGATTTCTTTACACTCTCTCTTGCCTAAACCACCAAATTATTTGGGACACTGTCATCAGCAACTAGAACGTAATCCCGAGCTGATACTGGGCCCCTGCAAGTAAATGCTGACGGAGAGCTGAATGGATAATGAATAAGACGTGTGGAGCCAGATGACGTCAACAGGGACTTTTCTTCTCTTGATAATATGTAAGACATCACTTAAAGAAAAAAAAAAACAACAACCAACTACACTTTTTTTAAAAAAACCTTAAAGAAAAGCATACTTTACTGAATCACTTTGCCATACACCTGAAACACTGAAAGTCAACTATACCTCAACTTAAAAAAAAAAAAAAAGGAAAAGAAAAGCACACTTTAAAAAGGAAAATTTAAAAGGTCATGGACTTGAGAGAGAAGAACAGAAGGAAGGCTGGGAAGGGATGTGGTCATTGTCTAACTGGTCACGAAAGTCCTGGCTAAGGAAAACAGGGGCTTGTAAACAAACTCTGAAATATTAGTTCCAGGATGAAACAATACTGTGACAGTGCCAAGTCCTTTTATAAAATACAGCGGTTTTGCGTATGGCATAAACTTTGGCAAGTTAAGCATCTGTGATTTAAGTCCTCTACCATCTTGTTGTGGTCGTTCCTTGTAATTTCTGAATTATTTCCACAAGTAGGTGTCGATACCCCGTGTCAGGTGCATCTTGTGGGACTGAGTTAGGCTTCAGAGCAGATTACTGGAGGAGCTGGGATGCTCTCCCAGGGAGAGCCTTAGATTGAGATGTGGATTTGACGAGGTCTAGGCTAATCCCCACATTGGACAGAGATGGTCAAGCCCCAGGTTCATCTTGTGCTCAGTCATTTGTTGGGGGCTTTCGAGAGAGAATGTGCTCTCAGCTCAAAAGCTGAGTTGGATACGGAAGGTGCTGGAGTTGGGGGCTGTGAGCTCCCTTGATGGGGACCTGAGCTACCCACCTTTTTTATTTATTGGCTGCATTGGGTCTTCCTTGCTGCACACGGGCTTTCTCTAGTTGTGGCTAGTGGGGGCTTCTCATTGCAGTGGTTTCTCTTGTTGCGGAGCACAGGTTCTAGGCATGTGGGCTTCAGTAGTTGCAGCACACGGGCTCAATAGCTGTGGCTCATGGGCTTAGTTGCTCCATGGCATGTGGGATCTTCCTGGAGCAGGGATCAAACCCATGTCCCAGGCTGCGCCAGCTTGGAAGTCCTGAGCTACCCCCTTCTGTGACCGTTGCAAGCACAGTTACTAATAGACACACCCTTCCGACACAGTAGACAAACCTACTTCTCAAAGCCCAGTTGATAAGGAGAATCCTTATAAGGGCAGAGTAACTTGCCTCAGGTCAGAAATTACCTGGAAAGAGTGGTTAAGAAATTAATTGACCTTCCAAAATCCATTGCTCTTGATTTGAGCTGGAAGGCCTGGCTGAGTTCACACAGACCCGAACCAGGCTGCAGCCACTGCTGACCTCTGTCCACGGTACTCCCCGGTTCCAAGTTCGGTAGCTTTCCTTCCTGCTCTGCACACACCATCCAGGTGACTCATGCTCTCATGCTCCCACAGCTACTCCAAGCCCTGTCCTCCTAGTACCCCGACTCCCCCAACTCCCCCCAACTCGTTTCACTTTGTAGGTCCAAGCACCTGAGAAGTAGTTCCTCAGGCTTTACGTTTCCCTATCACCCTAGCTTCCCGTCACAACGGACCTGCGCTGTTTTCATTTCCTTGGTAGAAGGGTGATGACTTAGGCTGAAAAGCTGATTGACACAGACTCATGAAAGCACACCTATCACCTTGTTTGCATCTCTAGCACTGAACCCAAACAAGTGTCCAGCTCCTGGGGGGTTTACAAACATTTGTTCAGGCCCATGTTGGTGAAACGTTGGGCAAAGTTGGTATAGAAGCAGCTCGCACGAACGACAGTGGCCGATTACAGATTTTACTCTCAAAAGGTACTCATTCCTGAGTAGCAACCTCAGCAAGCGGGCAACGGTTGTTTACCAGCCTGTTTGGGAATTCTGATATCGTGGAGGACTTTGTCTTGCTCTGCTTTAGGTTCTCTACTCTAAATAGAGGAGTAGAAATTGTGATAAAATAACAATTAAGGACCTGCTAGATACAAAGAATGGTGCTTGTACTTTAACTGGACCGTGGGTTTAATGCAGTCGTCCTATAAGCTGAGTACTATGTTTCCATTTCACAGATGAGGGTCAGAAAGGTTAAGTGGCCTAAAGCCAACCAAGCAGGAAATTGTCATAGTCGAGCCTGCTTCAGGTCAGGTCTGTCAGGCTCCCTAATCTTCTGCTCTATTCTCTCTCGCCCCACAATTCACAATGACACAGAAGAGTCTCTAAGACTTCCAGCTTGGACTCCATAGCTGCTGGCATCTGCAGTGTCTGATAGTTGGGGAGGGAGAAAATAAGATTGGCCACACGTTGATGATTGCTGAAGCAAGTACACCTACCCCTACTTGTGGGGGGTCAAACCTCTCTGCTTTTTACATGTTTGAGATTTTCCATAATAAACAGAGGCTTACAGGAGCGTTCACCTTCCATAAAAGCATTCGGTGAATACAGACGGCTCACCCCTAACCAGGACATGCCACGGGTTCCCTCACCCCAACTGGCTACGCGCGCGCACACACACACGCACACACAGAGAGTCGCACAGTTAAAAACATCTTCCAGCATCAGCAGTACAGATGTGAATTCGTCTTCAAGGTGCAAAGCAGAAGTCTGGACACCCTAGCGTCTCCAACATGGATTGTGTAAGCATGCCCTTTGCACTTGTGAATCACAGCATTCAGCCCTATTCACCGTCTCAGTTCCTCTTCATTTGCACAAGCCCAGCCAAAGCAAACCAGGGATCACCAGTAGAGAGAACTGCAAATGTTTGCAAGCTGTGAGCAAATTAGGAGAAAGCCCTCGATTTAGCCCTGAATGGTGAATAAACATTGTTCCCGGCGCCCTGCACGGACTCCTCCAAAGGTAAATGAGCGAGAGTCACTCCTCCCTGGTGAGCTCCAAAAACACCTGGTGGGGCACACGCTGTACTTGGCCAAGCTCATTTTCAAACCGCAGCCCTTGGAATACAGAGCAACCACAGAGTATGCGGCCAGCTCTGAAATCTGTGTGTTTTCAGGCAGCCATGAGGGCACAATAGTCATTCTCTCTTTTTTCTGTTCCACACGTCAGATCCTGGCAGTGGCCATCCTGGAAGTCTCACAATTTTTTTCCCCTCCACCTTCTTCATTTTTTAATTAAGTGAGACATACTTACTGTGGAATACGTATTTATTTTTAATACAGAGAATGAAGAAGATTGTAAATTGCCTTAATTCTATCAACCAGAGCTGACCGCCGTTCATTTTGAACGGTTTCTAGAATTTTTAAGGCGCATATAAACTCTGCAAAATTAAAATAGGAACATACTGTAGGTAGCTTGCTTTGTTCATTCAGACATAGCCTGTAAACAGTTTAATGCCTATAAACAACCTTTACAGCAATATTTACAATGTCTCTACATATGGACATAAAAAATTTACTCGGTCAAGACATATTGGATATTTACCAAGAATTGTTAAAGAACATATCGGTTGTTTTCAAACTTTTGCTCCTGAAACTGAGATTGGATGACTATTTTAATAAATAATTAGTTCTACAAATGTATTATTATTTCCTTAGAATGAATTCCCAGAAGTAAAATGCCCAGATAGGAACCTTTTGAGACTGTTAACAGACTGCCTTCCAGAGAGAGCGCAGTTGTCAGTGTCCATGGGGGACTGATTCCAGAACCTCCACTGTTTCCAAAATCCACGGATGCTCAAGCCCCTTGTATAAAATGGTGTAGCACTTGCCTATGACCTATGCACATCCTCCCATATATTATACTTTAAATCATCTCCAGATAACTTATAATACCTAACACGAGGTAAATGCCATGTAAATAGTTGCTGGTGTGCAACAAATTCAAGTTTTGCTTTTAGGAAATTTCTGGAATTAAATATATACATATATTTTCGATTTGAAGTTGGTTGGATCCACGGACGTGGACCCCGTGGATGTGCAGGGTCAACTGCGTATAGATTTATACTCCCGTTGTCCGCCTGCACCCTAACAGCACCGATGATCACTTTCTTTAATCTTTGCCAATTCAATAGCTAGGAGAGCCTATCAGTTTTTTTGAACTTTGTAATTCTTTGACTCTAATGATATTGAAATTGCAGTTATGCTGGGGACATTTGGTTAGTTCTGAGCTGCGGGCTGGGGGTATAAAAGACGTTTGCCATTTTTGATCGGAGGAAATTAAGAGTACACGTGCGTCTCCTTCTTTGATAAGGTGGTGACCATAGAGGCCACCTACTGGGAATGGTGGAGCTGCAACATGGAAGCCGCCTGGATCTCTGGCTCACTGCTCGGAGGAGGGCAGCCTTGACGAGCCACCAGCCTGCATCACGCTCTAAGTGAGCAAGAAGTAAGCCTTTTGTTGGTGTCATTTAGATTTGAGGACTTGTTACCATCGTAAAGTGCCTTAGTAAAGGCGGCAGATTTCTTATTCAGTAGGTCTTAGGATTGATATCTCGGTAGTTATTGTGATAGGGAAACCGTGCTTTGATTTACCATAGTATTACTTTATACCAGACCGGAGGTTCTGTTTGCCTAGCCGGTGAGGAAGGGAACAGATACAGGGTAGGAACTTCACCCCGGTGCCTCCAAGCCTCTTTACCTGATGGTCATTCTAGCTTATAACACTTAGGGAGGGCTGCAGGGCGACACTCCAGGGAGACGTTCCCCACCGCAAACCCACTTCCTCAGATTTAAGCCAGCTTCATGGCTGCCCCTTCTTTACTTAGTCTAGGAACTCATTCCAAGTAGAAATCCGATTGAAAGCTGCAAGCAGCCTCTGTGTCTGTACCTGATACGCTGGCTTCCAGACTCTGTTTGTCCTGGCTCCCTGCCCCTCTGGCTCCGAGTCCGGGGGTGGGGGTGGGGTACTGGCTGAATTTTGCTTGGCGGCCCCCCGTCTTTCTCCATACATGAGTCTCACCCTTTATGTGTCATGAATCGTAGACTGATGGGTTCTTTTCTCACTCTGGCCTCACCTGTACTCTAATTTGCAGAAATTCTCAGAAATTATAGCCAAATGGGCAAACCCTCAGTTTGAAATGCAGACATGTTCTTTTTATAGAGAATTGGGGAGGGAGAAGTAATTAAATGTGAGAATGCAAATCATTATTTTAAACTAGTGGTCCTTTCATGGATATTTTCATGAGAACTTGGAAAAGGCTAAGTGGAAACCCAGATGTCAGCTGAGGGAATAAGCTATCTCCTTCCCTCTGCCCTCTGTATGTGGAAGGGAGGAGCGCTGCAGAGATTTATTTTCCCACTGAAATGCTCCTTAGAGGATGGAAATGATTATGGTCAGTTTCAAATCATATTTTCCCCCCAGTGGCATAAATCCTGAGTGCTAGCCAGAACCCATTTTCACTTGTCCTTCTTTGAGTTCCCGTGAGTTCCTGGTCCTGAAACACCCATTCACGGGTGAGATCTTATCTACAGAAAAAGTTCTTCGCTCCTCTGGGGTAAAATATATTAAATACAAGTATTTTCTCATAAAGCTACACTATTCCATTTAAGTAGCTATCAGATTATACCCTTTTAATATTTTTGGCATTAAAATGATCGATCTTTTATGAAGCCATTACGTGAACACTAGATGGTAGTTTGATTTGCTATAAATGCCTTTACAAAGTTAAAAGCTGGCAATCCTTATGCTGGTTTCTAAATTATCTTTGAGATTTTTTTCTGGTCTGTATAATCCCAAACCCTCTAAGCCACTGGAATGTATCTTCAAATAGTTTTTCAACACGTGGAATATTTTCTGAGCCCTTGCATTTCTGAGAATGCCCGCCTGCCCCACTGAAAGACAAATTGTTGGGAATAAAGTTCTTAGCTCGTAACTTTTGCCCCCTCAAAACTCTGTGTGGAGTCATTTGGCATCTAGCTGTTGCAGAGGAAATGTCTGAGACTGGACTGGAGTTTTGTGCTCTTGTAAATAAATTGTTACCGAGTAGTTGGGAGATTTTTCTCCCCACTTATCACACCTTCTGCTGCTCAAGGTGCTGCAGCACACAGCGGCCCCGAGTGCCTTCCCGAGACAGGATATGCGGTGGCTGACGGCCACGGGGCCAGATTCTAGCATCACCCAAGCTCCAGTCCAGTCCTGCACTTTGTAGCCATTGTATCCTTGGATAGTGTTATGGGTTGAACTCTGTCCCCAAGAAAGATATGTACCTGTACCCCAGGACCTGGGAATGTCACCTTCTTTGGAAATAGGATCTTTGCAGATGTAGTCAAATTGAGATGAAGTTGTTCGGGTGCGCCCTCATCCAATTAGACTCATGTCCTTAAAAAAGGGAAATCTGGACACAGACACACACAGGGCAGAGAACGCCTTGTGAAGACAGAGGCAGAGACTGGAGTTCAGCTGCCACAAGCCTGGCACTGAATGCCCAGGGCTCTTAGAAGCTGGAAGAGGCAGGAAGGATGTTCCAGAGAGGCCTCAGAGGGACCGTGGTGCTGCTGACACCGCGATTTCAGACTTCCAGCCTCCATGACTGGGGGATGGTACACACCTGTGGTTCTAAGCCATCCAGTTTTGTGGTACTTTGTTACTGCAGCCCTAGGATCCTAATACAGATTTCTCA
Organism: Hippopotamus amphibius kiboko; assembly: GCF_030028045.1. Classification (NCBI taxonomy): domain Eukaryota; kingdom Metazoa; phylum Chordata; class Mammalia; order Artiodactyla; family Hippopotamidae; genus Hippopotamus; species Hippopotamus amphibius. Next base: position 3,726,997 of record NC_080202.1, on the reverse strand, counting down.
GATGATGGGCTTCAATTACTTTATCTATAAATGTGGATAGTCGTGTGTTAGCTCTAAGACTGTTGTGGAGGTGAAATGTAATTAGATGAGACAAGGTCTGTAAATCCTGGGACGCAGGAATGATCTAAGAAACAGAGGGGCTGTGTGTGTTGTTATCATCACCGCCATCCCCGCCACCACTGCCACGGCCGCTGCCACCTTCCTTGGGGACCCTTTCTCCTGGGAATGCTTTCTTTTTCTGTACTCTCGACATTTCTATGCAAAGCTTATGTGATTTTCTAAAAATAATAACGTCATTTTTCTTAACTGTACATTCCCAGGCCCACCCCCAAAGATTTCTGATTCAGTAGGTCTTAGCTAGGCCTCCAGAATGAGTTTTATTTGAAGGTGTCCAGACGTGAAGGTCTCATTAAGTACGGAAAGTGCAATGCAACTGAAGTGGTGGACCTGCTATTAGTATTCCTGTTCTATAAACACAGAAACTGAGGTCAAAGGACATTGAACCCAAGTCAGAAAACGCAAATTCAAGTAATTTTTTGAGGCTGGACGTCAATAACTTCACTCGTTTGATGAAATGCGAAACTCTAGACTTGTATGAAAAAAATGCCAGATAATGAGGACTCTGTAATACATAAAATATGGGAGACAGCCCAGTACTAGGATTAAGAACACATGCCTCAGAAATCAGGCGGGTTTAAATTCTAGTAGTGGTACTTACTTTTCTAGCTATGTGAACTTGGAAAAATTACTTAATCTTTTAAAATCTTTTAAGGTCTCAAGCTCCTCATTTGAAAATGGGAATGACATACATTGGATTCTTGTGAAAAGTAAATGATGTCATGATAAAGCACTTAATACACCGTAAGTGCTAAAGAAATGGCATATTTTTGCAAACATGCACTGATACTTATTTCAAAAAAGAAATCAAGGGCTTCCTAAGTGGCACAGTGGTTAAGAATCCGCCTGCCAATGCAAGGGACATGGGTTCTATCCCTGCTCCAGGAAGATCCCACATGCCTCGAAGCAACTAAGCCCATGTACGAAAAAAAAAAAAAGAAAGAAATCAATACCTTCATTTTCTGCTATCAACTGTCTTAAAGGCACAAATGCAGCAAGAAAAGAAGGTCCACAGATGAGAACTAGTAACTCATTTTAGAAAAGATGTGAGGTTTATGCTTTCTTAGTGACTTGCTAATTATTTTTGTTCTGAAAATAACCTTTCTGGGATTCTTCTCATTAATTTGCCTTTAGCAGATCTCCTTGTACCTTGAAATTCTCTAGTTTTATAACACTGACAGGTCATTTCCCAGAACATGTAAGACCATTTTTAAGAGTTTCTGGAAGCTAAGAGAAAAATGTGTGTTTAGGGATGCTCTTCATGGGTTATGATTTCTAAACCAGTAGTGCCCAAAACGATTTGTTTCCTGCTACACTTGGAGCATTTCACCATATTTTTCACCGAGGTTTCAAGATTCCACGGAGGAGGAAACCAGGAAAGGAATGCTTTCCCTATGTGGGGAAGCAGGACATTTTGACATCAGCAAAGGAGTTGGGTACACAGTAAATAGCAAAGAAACAAGACAGGAAGCCAGTTTGCACAAAATCTCGTCTTTTATTTGTGTGTTATTTAAACCCTTGTGGATTTATACCCTATTGAGTTTGTGTTGTTATTCCTGTCAGACACGGCCTGTGTTTCGGCTGTCTGACGTGATTCGGGCTGTCTCTCCATGTCGTTTTCCTCTCCCGAAGCTATCATCATGGAGGCCATGAACGGGAAACCCAGAACACAGCTTACACAGAACTGGATGCTCACAGCAGTACGTCTGCAAACAGAGCTTCCAGGCTTGGAGCAGTGGCCCAACAAGTTCACCTAGAACCTGGGCTCTTTTTCCCACTCTGCCCTCCTCCTTGGCGTGTTTTTTCATCACTTCACAGTTGCGAGATGGCTGCCTCAGTGCCAGGAATTCCACCTTCAGTCCTGCTTCCTGAGAATGAAAGGAAGGGAAGGGCCCTGAGCACCGCCCTTTTCACACCCGGCTTCAGCGGGAAACGAGATGATTTCCAGCAACCTTGTCTGCAGGTTTCTCCTTCTCTTTCTCTCTAGCCAGAGCTGGGTCAAGTGTGGCTGAGGTTACTCTGATTGACTGCAGGTAGTCGTGACTCACCTCCTGGGCTGCATGTACTGCTTCCTTTGAAATCACGGTCTGTTGACTAAAGAAGGTAGAAGGCCACGGCAGTGAACAGAATTTGTTCTAGTGCATTTCCCTGCTGCTGTTTCATTTTCCTGCATCCCTGAACTTCCCCTTCCACTTCTGATGTCCCACTAGATGTACTCAGCGCTGGGGCGTAGAGCTGGAAAAGGCTACTGCTGAGGGGTAATGTCTGACTGGAGTGACCCTGGACTAGGATCCTTTTCGGTCACCTTGGAGGAACTAATAAGAGATCCGAGGAACTGATTTACATTATTCAAGCTCATAGGAGGCTGATTTGTAAACCCTAATCTGTACACTTACAGTTGGACATCTATTCACCTAAAAACTCACAGTGGTTAACTGTCCTGGCTCCAAACTTACCCTGTATCCTGTGCCTGGCAGTGCTAGAGCCGGGAGTCTGCAAACCACACTCCTGAACGCCCGCTCACTACTCGGCTCTGCCAAGAAGGGACAGAGATGCCGCAGGATGGGGAGGGGAGAAAAATGTGTGTTTAGGGATGCTCTTCATGGGTTATGATTTCTAAACCAGTAGTGCCCAAAACGATTTGCTTCCTGCTACACTTGGAGCATTTCACCATATTCTTCACCGAGGTTTCAAGATTCCAAGGAAGAGGAAACCAGGAAAGGAATGCTTCCTCCTCCCGCCTGCTTCCTGCCTGCCTGCAGCCCCTGAGTGCCTCCCTCCAGGGCTCCTCCCTCCAGTGCTCCTTCACCCCAGCAGCAGCAGCTGAGGCCACGTGCAGCTTTTCTAACACCTTAAGATCCAGCTTGGTCAGGTCCCCCTCAGAGACTGGAGCATCAGTAAAGCAGTGCCTTTTCCTCTCAGTTTCCACACGGTGATAATTCTGACCTCATCCCCATCACCCAGTTACAGAGGTGGTAGCTGCTTCCTGAAGGTGCTACCTCTGTGACACTTGGAGTTCTAACCCTTTCGATGACCTAGTTAACAACATTGTATGTGTTAATCTTTACATTAAATCTCTGTTCCAATCACTGGTGTGATTTCCGTCTCCTGACCTGACTTGACTCAGCAGCGTCACCATGAAGCCCTGTGGCCAAAGGCAGGGTCCTGAAATACTCCCACTTTCCCACACCTGAGCTGCCTCCTGGAGCAGCAGTCACCTTCACTAAGCCCCCAGAGGAGGACAAGGAGGGTAAAAGCCACTGTGTATCATCACACGAAGGCTCTGGACACACACACTCACGCAGGAGCCCTGACGCTGGTGAGCAGAGCTACACCCGCTGGGAGCCCAGCTCACTGCAAGGAGCCTGAGCACTGGCCTTTTCCTGCAGGAGGCGTCCCTCAAGTAAGAAGCAAGCCCGGCCTGTCCTGTCACCCACTCCCAACATCATGGGACCAGGGGCAGAGCCCTGTCTTTTCCTTGTGGAGTAAGTATGTCTTCGTTTCTCCATGTAGGAGTGGAACTGCTGGGTCATGTGACAGCCGTTTTTTAACTTTTTGAAAAACTGCCAGACTGTTTTCAAAGGCAGCTGCACCACTTTACATTCCCACCAGAAGCACATCAGGGTTCCAATTTCTCCACATTCTCACTCTGGTGATGTCTCTTATCTGTCCTTTCGACTGCAGCCACTTCAGAGAGCATAAAGTGGTATCTTGACAAGATTTTAAGTCATATTTCTCTGACTGCTAATGATGTTGACCATCTTTTCACGCACTTATTGGCCATTTGTATCTCTTCTTTGGAAAAACTCTATTTAGATCCTTGCTGATCCTTAGGCTTTGAAATCTAATTCTGCTTTTCGATAGATAGTTCTGTGCCAACCGATTACATCCTGCAAACTAGGTTGGGATTTTGCTTAGAGAAAGCTAGGTCTTTATCTACTGCACTAAATTCAAGGCTTTGAAAGAGTGAGCAGCCACTCAGAAGTCTCATCATATGGTATAAAATGCAGATTTGATTCAGTACAGACTCTCTAAGGAGACACTTTATTTGAAATTTTGCTTTCAAATTTTGAAGCAAATCCACTACAGGACAAAGTGGCAGTTGAGGGCAGCTTGGTTTTTAACTAAGTGCTAAGCCATTATCTAGGTAAAGTGTGATAACATTAATTTTAAGAGACAAAACACAAAGCTTTACATTAATTATTCAGAATCATGTTTACAAACACATAAGTGAAAATTGTATTTAATGACCACATTAACATAAAATTGAATACAACTAAATTTTCAGTAACTATGGGCTAATTAAAACTATGCTTTTAGCTAAAAATAATGCTTTTAATTCTTTATATCTCTTGTCATAAGCAATACTGAACAAAATAAGTAATTAAAAACATATTACAAAACCCCACAAAACACATTTATTTTACTTGAAATGTAAAACTTCAAGAAATCCAAAGTCAAATAAATATATATAATTGTGGAGTCCTACATCATTTCATTAGTGAAGATGCCAAGGTAGAGGGACAAGAAAGACAATTTAATGAGATGGAAAAATGCTGGCCTGAGTGCTTGGAGAGACAGTTCTATCACTCAGAGTAAATTACTTAACCTCTCTGGACCTCAGTTTTCAAATGTGTAAAATGAAAAGGTGCAGCTATACGGCTGTCTGAGGCCCATCTCTACATGTCCTATTAATCTACAGCAACCGAAAGGCAGAGCTTGTATATGGCAGTTTCTAAGGAAACCTGTCCAGGAAAAGTAAGTCTAATGAAGCAAGATCGTTCCAAATCAGGGAGTCTGATTCACCTTAGAATAAGGGAAAACTGTTAATACAAACATAGTCCAAGCCCCAAATTGTTCATTTGTATGTTTGGCTGTGTGTGTGTGTGTGTGTGTGTGTGTGTGTGTGTGTGTGTGTGTGTGTGTGTGAGGCTGGCACTTTCCAAGTTTTCAGGGTATTTCACAAAAGAGTTTGTTTCCAAACTGTTTGGAAAACAATAGGTTCAACAAAGTTGGGGCAAACCCTTTTAGCTGCTTAACCAAAAGCCATTCTCTACTTTTTTCCCAGTCTAAAGTCACCGTGGTTTGATTCCAGACAGCACTACGTCTGGGGGATGGGTTGTGGCTGGCCAGGCTCATCACTGCAATCCTGCTCTCTGCTTCCTCGGCCTCCCCTGCAGCTATGGATGGCCACATCACCTCCCGTGGCCATGGAATTCTCTTCTTCCCAGAAGCATCTCCAGGGATTACTTTTCCGGAGCCTCTGCTCTGGCATTATTGACACAGGCTAACTTAATTACAAATGAATGCACTTCCTGACCAAGCTCATCAGAAGGTATTCATCTTTTAGGCATTTCTCCCATATAACACTGATTCTGGTTTCTCTTAATAAATAAAAACCTATGCATTCATTCGTGTACTTGATATTGCCACCACTTCTGGAAAGAACTGTAAATGAAGAAGAAACTCTGCCAGCCAAGGAGGAGCGTGTCTATTAAACTTCTTGTCTATCACAAGCCTAGAGAAGTCAGAAATTCACATTTTCTGAGTATATGAAACGTGACACGCGTGTGAATAAACCTTTTAGATGTAGCTGTATCGTCAAAAAGAAAGAGAAAAAAAAAACCTGGAATCTAGTAATTCTCAGTTCTTTGTACCAAAATCACCTGTGATGCTTTAAAAAGAAAACTATAGTTCCCTTCCATGCATTCCCCACCCCTTCTAATTTAATAGCTCTGGAGGTGGCTCAGGCAGCTGCAATTTCTGAAGCACTGCAGGTGACGCTGATGGGCAGTCAAGGTTGAAATACTGTGCTTTACAAATCACAGAGGCTGTGACTCTTCAAGGTGCTTAGGTGAATAAGGCCGTAAGGCATGGTGCACTCCTGTGATAACAGGTACCAGGGGTTCTGGTCTTGGTCTGGAACTCAGCAGCTAGATGACTTTGGGCAGATAAGACTCTTTGAGCCTTACCGGGTCATTCAAAAGAGGTTACTGTGGATGTCAACACCCAACGTTTATAAAAAGCACATGGGAAATTATAAGGCATTTGAAAACTTTTAACACATTATTTTATCCTGTTTACCTCTTCATGGAATATACTCTCCCTTCCTTGTACGCAGGGAAAATCCACTATTCCTACAACCGAGTATTAAGTTTAAATCTCCCAAAGCTTCCCTGAGCCAACCACCCAGAACTGTGACTTCCCCTGGGTTTCTGCAGCACTTTCTCCATCACCCCCATGTCACACTGACCTGGTTAACTGCCAACCCTTCTGGCCCCCACTGGTGCAGTGTCAGCTCGTACACGATCGGGGGATTCTTCTGATCCCCCCCACCCCCACCCGTGCCCGGCAATGTCAGACGAGATGAACCAAATGGCCACCTATCGCCTTATCATTGAAGTCAGAGACATTACCCTCCTAGAACCCAGTTACCTATTTCTTCTCTTTCAAAAGCTGCATCTTTTCCAACTTCAGTGGACTGTTACTTGCGGAACTCCGATGCCAAAAGCAGATGAGAGGAGGGCTGCTGACACCTGCCCTCCTAACCACGACACGAATGATAACTTATTTCTTAGCTGTGACCGCCGTCTGGCTGGCCACCCACCGCAGAGACATCACTGAGGTCTCTCAACCATCTTATGGGATCTACGCTATTAAGATCCCCGTCGTGCAGCGACACAGCCGAGGTCCAGGGGACTCAGGGCCTCTGCCCAACAGGTCCGAGGCCAGGAGGTGGAGGCCGGAATACAGAGGCCACTCCAGAGCCCGAAATCTTAAACTCCGCATGCACCTTCCTCATCCCGGGATGCTTGGACGGCTCCTCGGCGTGCCTCAGGGACCAGGCGCCCGCTCGCATCGCTCTCCGCATTTCACAGCCAATACCGACGGGGCTGGAAGGTGGAGGCACCGTCCCCAGGACCTTTTCCTCCCGGCGGCAACTGCAAGCGACCCGCGAGCAGCCCCGCGGCCGGCCCTGCCCTAACGCCAGGCCCCTCGGCTCCGTCCATGGATGCTGGTCTCGGGCCACCGCCCTCCGCTGCTTCCGCGTCCGCCCGCCGGAAGGGACGCGCCGGAAGTGACGCTCCAGAAGCGCCGCTCCTCCCCCGGGGGCGGGGCGGGGCAGGGAGATGGCGGCGCCCAGCAGCCGGTGAGGAGAGAGGACGCCGGGACCCTGGGGCCGGGGGGCGCGGCCGGACTCGTGCGTGATGGCCGCATCCCCGCACCCTGGCTGCTCACGCCTCCTGGCAGGTACCGCGCCCGCCCTCGGGCACCGCTGTGGGGGGGGTTGTCGTCTCCGAGCCACGTGCGACGCCGTGCTTCCGCCCTCCTGCAACCTTGGGAGCCCTTGGCTAGGGCGGCGGGGCGCCGGTGGGGGCGGAGGCCCGTGGAGCGGCCCGACGTGAGGCGAGCGCGGGGCTGGGGTCCGGGCCTGCTCTGGGGCCGCGGTGGTCCGCAGCGCCTCCCTCTCCTCCTCCCCGGGGCCTGGGGTGGGGGTGGGGGGGGCGCGACGTCTGGCGCGTCTCTCAGTTGTCAGAGACTGGCGGCTGCAGGAGAGGGGACGGGGTGGGACCTGGGGGCTCCACGAGCCTTGTGGCGCATCAGAGCCTTAGGTCCTGGCGCCCCTGGAGGTTACTCGTACGCCCCCCGGGTAGGGGCCCCGGCAAGTGCTTTGCCCCCCCGCCCCGTTCCGAAGCCTTGTTCCAGTGTGCAGGGTCGCGATGGGGACGGTAAAGATCCTGACCACCTCGGACAGCGCGCCTACCCACCCCCCCTCCAACCGCCCCACCCCCCAGACTTTTGTCTTTTCTACCCTTAGCGTGGTCCCTGACGTAATCCGTCCACGCCAAGGACCTGCCACAACTGTATGTTGAAAGTGGGATGCGCTTTCTTGCTCCCTTGGCTCGGTCTCAGCTCAAATGTTACCTATTTGGAGAGGCCTGACCACCCTAAGTAAAGCCCCCCCCACCCCCCTCTTCTTACATCAGCCTGTGTCTTTCATCGTGGTTCGTCTAGCACAGTCTGTCGTCGTTTATTTGTAACCGGCTTATTGCGTGTTTCTCCCGACGGGAAGGTTGAACCTTGTGCGGGCAGGGACGGTCTCTCTCTGGTCCGTCTCTGTGTCCCCAGTGCCCAAACCAGTGCCCCAGATGCCTTGTTGGTGCTGAGTAAATCATTTGTGAATGAGTGAAGGTTGTCCTGATGGAGTTGTTAAAAGCGGGGGGTTGGGCATCGTTTTACCCTCTGTAGTTTAGGATGGTAACTGATGTGTGAGGACTGTGTTGCTGGTGGCCCACACTGGAGATGGGCTCCCTTTGGGTCAAATCCCAGAAACTGCTTTAGGCCTCACCTATCGCAGGCTCTCTACAGCATCTGGCAGTGTTGGTCGCAGCACTCTGTGAAACTCCATTCTCTTCCTTTCTCCCAGTGTTGTTATTATGTGGGTCTCTTTTGGCTGTGTAGCCTCAGGGCATACCAACTGTTTTCTGGAATTGAGTTCTACACGTCTATAAAATGAGGCAATTCAACTAGATGATCTCTAAGGCCTCTTCTGGTTCAAAAGGAGGGCAGGAGGGTGAGAGGTGGGAGTGGGAGTGAACATTAAACCAGATTAGCCCAGGTTTGGTAATTGTTGAAGCTGGGGGGTCAGTTGTGTTCTTCTGCTATTGTATATGACTGGAATTTTCCATAATGACACATCTTATTTAAAGGGTCTGTGGTTGGCTTTGAATTACTTTGTTACCTTCTCCACTCCCAAAGGTGAGTGTTTGATCCTGACCCTAGACACTCATTCTCAGAGAGCTGGATTATCCCCTCTGTAGGGAGGTTTTTCCCACGTGCACTCCTCAGGACTGGCTGCTTTCCTGCCTTTCACTTCGGTGTTTTCAGCTTTCCCACCTGACTACCCAGAACTCCCCGGGTTCAGTAAGTGGACTGCATGGGGTTCACGTGGTTTGTTGCAGGAGCAGTCTTTTTGATGCAGGTGTGGGAGAAATTAATAGCTTAGCCTCCTGACGCTATGTCATAATCCCCAGAAGATCTGCTAGTAAGTGGTCTGTGCAAGCTGCTGTGATCCACCCGGAAGATCAGTGTAAGAGCTTGATACGGAGGCAGCATGGTGGGAAAGGGACAGAAGGGTAAACTGGGACTGTGTCGGGTATCTGGTGGTCATGCCCAACTGTTCTTCTAAGGCATCAAAGTATTTTATCGCCATTAAGAACTTGTCAGGACCTTTCGGTTTCTTATCTGTGCACTTCGCTTTAAAAGCTCTACAATCATGACTCACTGTTGATGGTGAATAGTGGATATGATCATATGTTTCCAAATTTTTAATGCATCTTTTATAAGCTCTGTGTATCTTCAAACCTACATTTGTTTACCTGGGGCCAAATGTCTTTAAATTTCTGGCACTGATTCGTAGAGAAGTGACATGTTTTGACGAAATGAAGCATTTTCATCTTTTAAAAGTGTAGTTTCCTAGTTTTTTTGTTTTTGTTTTTGTTTTCCATAGAATCTTGTTTTAACCCACTTAATCTTGAGAGATATTTTCCTAGGTGGCTGTTTTCCTCCCAGGAACATGCATTTCTCATTGGACCATTGGAACTCAAAACTGGTTTTGAAATTAAGGCCCAGAGCAATAAAACTTGATGTCTTCTGACATGATCTTTTAATATTGAAATTGTATTATTCCAAAGAAAATGTCAAGGCAAAAAAGGAAAAACACACACCATCCCAAAAAAAGACAGCAAACCTTTACTATCGGAGGACTGATTCCAACACTCCTGTTCCTTCCTGTACCCATTTATAGACAACACGTATTCATGTATGTGGAAAGTAAGCATTTCATACTTACCTGAGGGTTGAGGAGATGATTTCAGTGGAGAAGGGACTTATCTCCAGTCTAAGATAATTGCCATGTTTACCGAGGGTCAGTGGTAGTTCTTCCCACAGTCCAGTGAGCGACGTGGGTGACCCAGTCATCAGACATTATCTCCTTACATGGAAGGCACTCTGCTAGCTGTGGTAGCAGAGGTGAGGAGAGGAGAGTTCCTGCCCCGAGGAACTAAAAAAAAAGTGATGCAGAAACAAATGGAAATATTTGCATTAAGAAGGGCCCCAAGAAAAGAGTGTAAAATGATAGAGTAGTTGAGAGAGACTTGGACATTCGACAGGCGGAGCAGAGGCAGGACAGTGGAGGCAAGGAAGCAGCAGAAACAAGGAACATGGAGCTGGAGTGGTGGCGTGCACAGGGAGGGATGGCATGATGAGTCACAGGGACACGTTCGGGCAGGTGATATGTACTCTGGGCTTCAGACGGAAACCGTTGGCTCTATGGGACATGGCTTAACTGGAGTCAGGACGAGTGAGCTGAATCCCATGTCTGTACTGTAGTCAGCGTGTGAGATGGTAAGATCTGTACCTCTCAGCGGCCAGGAAAGGAGTGGGCAGATTTGACTGGTGTTTCAGAGTTGACTGGAGTTGATGATTATTAGGTGATGAAGGAAGAGTTCAAGACGGTCCTGGAATCTCAAGTAGGCGATGGTTTTATCTGCAGTAGGTGACAGAGTAGAGATAAGGGTGAGAGTGAAGTGTTCTTAGAGACGTATTGCAGCGCATCCACGTGGAGACCCTCAGCAGATGGAAATGGGTGCAGTGACTCTAGCAGTGGGTTGAAGATGAGAAATTACCCAGAATTGCATTTGTTCAAGGACAGGATGTAGTGCGCAGAACATCGGGGACACAGCTGCCTTCACGTGGCTGACACAGCACAGGAGCCACTGTGGGAACCTGAGAAGTGATGAGTCGCGGGCCGCGGAGGACCAGGGGTCCTTAGGGGGGTCATGGAAGCTGCGGGAGGAGAGACTTAAAAGAAAGAGGTGGGGGGCCTGTGCTGTGGTCCTGTCGAAGTCTCATCCAGGATGAGGGCTTACACGGAAGCACTGGATTTGTTGATATTTGAGACAAGGTTTAGAGATGAATCACTAAAAGCCAAATTCGGATACAACAAAAATAGCTTCTTACTAACTATGTTGATAGACTCATACTTTATTGAGAACTGTTTCCTCTCCCTTTTAGTTGGCTAACCCAACATGGCCAAAATATTAATCTGAAATATATCTTCCAATTTACTTTTATTGAGAAAAATTCAGCTTCTCATTTTACACTTTTTAAAAAGTGACTGAATTGATTATTTTACATTTTGTTCTTAAAAAGATCTATGGTTTGGTTATTTCAGCATTTGATATAATAAAAGCATAATGATCCTGAAATGGAAGAGTTCCCTAGCCCTGCTGGAGATCAGTACCACGCATCCACAGGTCTGGATCAGAGCATTTCAGAGTTCTGACCCATCACTCGTGCATTGCTTGCCGTGGTGTGGGCGCTGCTTCTGGGTAGGTCCGGTCATCACTCGGTGAGAAGCGTTAGCCGTTTTAACATTTTCCCCCTTCCTCTCTATTGCAGGCTGGGTAGGAGGACGCATCTGGTATCTAGAAAGAAGAGCCTTGCAGGAGTCACCTCAAAGGTTCCTGCATCTTCTCAGGAATGTCAATCAACAATGGGTCACGTTTCAGCACTTTAACTTCCTCAGGCGCATGGTACGTTCAGAAGACCATCCTCCCTTTGCTGCTCCCTGGCTTTCCTTGCCCTGTAGGAGGGGATTGTGAGAAGAGTTCTAAAAAGTACTCTTTGAGAAGGATTTTTGTTTCACATGCCCTTAAGTTTACCCACAACTTTAATCCCCTGTTCTGGTTATGTTTAACTGAAACCAGAATATTTCTGGTGTCTGAGTTTTCAAGTATGATCTTGAACTTATTGATTAAGTTTGGAGAAAGACTGAAAACTGCTGCCATGTTTCGACTAGGCCACAGTTAGGAAAAGCTGAACTGTTACAAAGCATCTCTTTAAATTCTTTAAAGCTCTGTGAATACATCAGTAATACAGAAATAATGGCTTTAACAGTGTAACCTTTCTATTTTATAACATCAGCAGTGTGTTCAAAAGTCTTTTAAACACATGCACTTCTGAGCAGATTCAAACAAATTGAGTTTTGTGATTTGCTGAGCATTTTACAGTGGGCATTGGTAATATAGCTCAGTTCTCTAGTGGGCCTTTGTCCAGGTCGACTCTGGGGTCTGCAGCATGGGAACTTATATTTGCCACTTTCTCAAGTGACAAAGAATCATAGAATGAAGAAATGATGGTAAAAACTCATAATTTCAGTGTAAGCGTGAAAGAATAGCAAATTCATAATCTGAAGTCCTATTTGACATTTCTCTAATCTTTTTTTAACTTAAAATGCTCACTCTAACTTTTAAAATCTTAACAAAACTCATTGTTTTGATGAGAGATTTTAATTTCCAGAAATGTTCAGACTTTTAAAGTTGGGGATAGAGGATAATGGATAATTAGAAGAGAAACTCAAGTATGTAGGATGCCTTTTTTATGTAAACAGAACTCTGAATTCAGTCATGAGTTTGTAACTCCTTTCTAAGACAGGTGTATGTAATTTCAAGCTTTTGTGATATAATGGGGGAAAAAAATCACTTAACTGGTTATCAGGAAGGTGGCTTCAGTGCCAGGAGCATCTATCACTAACTAGTTGTTGATTCTGGGCTCTGTCCGTTTTTTCCCAGCCTTGGTTTCCCCATCTGAGAATTAAAGCGAGACGTACTAGTAACGGTCCATCTTCTTCCACAGCTTTTGAGAAGATTGAATGAGACGTGTGTTGTGTAAACTGTAAAGATGCATGTTACGTAAAGTGCCTCACGGTGTTAGTCACAGTTCCTCCTTTTCGCTAATGATAGAGACTGTTTGACTCTAGATCCCATTCTTTCCACACACCCACTGCCCTAAGGTCAGTGACACCTGGGCTGTGACCCCATACCGAGCCCCTCTGCGCTGTCTGCCTGGGGACATGGAAAGTCAGCAGGTTGCCTTGGGCTCTTGATTATAGAAAACTTTTTCATTGTATTTGGAATGTGAAGCCTCCAGTTTCTGGTACTGCATGGGGGGAGGTTCTGGGGGAGATGAGTAAGGAATAAATTCATCTTTCTTTCAAGGAACTTAAATTCCTAGGATTTTCTAAGCCATAGAATTTGAAAACCAGCTAGTTGCATTCTCCATATCTCTTAGTAAAGTGATTCCCATGTAGTACGAGTTCTTTCAGCGAGTGTTTGTAAAGGTATGGAAAATCTTTTAAGTGCTGTAGAGGTTGGACTGGTGGAAGGTGTTACTGAACAACCATTTAAGAGCATCTGGGGCCTCAGCTTCCTAGTAACGGGTACCTTTTTTATTCAGTATGTCACACAACGGAGCAGAAGCCTCAACCAGCAAGTAAAACCGAAGCCAGAACCAACGGCGTCCCCTTTCCTTGGGAAAACACCTTTGGATGAGGCCAAAGCCGAAATGTACGAGATGAGTCCTCTTTCGCCCCCCAGCCTGCCTCTGTCCAGAAAGCCACATGGAAAAGAACGGATAGAACTAGAACCAGCCCCAGTGGCTGAAGCCTCAGCAGCGGTGGGGGCGGAGACAAGGGAGGAAAAGCAGTGGAGAGAGATGCGGCTGCGGGCGGATGATTTGCCGGGGATCCTGGCTCGGCTGTCAAAGATCAAACTCACAGGTATGCGGCTTCTCTGCTCTGGTTGGATTCTTACTTGAAACTGGGTGGTTTTTTTTTTTTGGTTAAACAAAATGCTGATTTTATTACTGCCCCAAAAGAAATGATTTTGAAACTACAGGTCCTCTCTTAGTATTTTTCCTCTCTTCAACTTGATTGAGATTTGAAATCAAAGTTTTGGAATTCCATTTATGCAGAATTGTAAATAGTATTGCCCTAAGCATATTATACTAAAAATAGTCTCTCTTTTATTTGCAGTTGCAGCAGAATGTTTATCTTCCTTATTTCCTTGTCTTTTGTGTGTTTATACCTACTGTCCTGTAAAGATGCAGTAAGGTAATGCGTTCTGTTCCAGTTCTGGAAGCACTGCTGGCTGGACGGGCAGTGGACCCTCAGGCGCCGGGGCTCCCAGCTCACTGCCGTGCGTGGCTTCTTGTCAGGCCTCTGCGGTTGTCCCCCGTGTGTGGGAGTGTCCAGTGCTTCTCTGCAGAGAAAGCTGGTGACAGCACTGTTGAGCAAGGCTTGCCTGTCTTTTTAAATAGAGTTTTGCCACGGCCGCTGGTTCTGTGCTCATGTCACCCTCCCCCCCGGCAGAATTGAGTCACTGCCACAGAACTCTTACGGCCTGGAAAGCCTGGAACGTTTCCTGTCCGGCCCTTTAGAGAAAAAGTTTGCTGACCCCGCCTCTAGAGCATGGACTTGTGAGAGGCAAGGATGATGGCAGACAAACCAGTGGTGGCTAATCAGGAAATGCCTCGCGGCTGAGCTCAGGAGGAAAGGGCAGAGAGAGAGAAATACAAGGAAGTGACATGAACAGACCCTCAGGTAGACCTGGTGGAGCACTAGCGCCACGAGATACAAGGCTCTTAGGACCCAGGCTCGCGAGGGGCCTGACTGCTGTCGGGGGAAGCAAGCCTTCCCCGGTCCTGGGCCCCTCTCCTCACTGTCCTCCACCCAGCCCCATCCTCTGAGCGAGAGCGTAGAGTCCTGCCCTCACATCCTCACTCAAACTCGTTCCGTGACCTTGAGCAAGTTCCATGCATCTCTGTGCCTCAGTGTTCCCATCTGTAAAGTAGGGATAGCAGTGATACCTACCTCCTAGGTCTACTGAGTATTAAATGGGATGGCATCTTCAAACTGTGTGGAAGTGGCATGTGAAGACTATTCACTTGTTTCTTACATGAGAAATAAATTTGTCACCTGGGTACCCCTGTGGGCACTTGTGCTTGCTGCCCCTGCTCTAGGAGGACCCCTGGCCTTCTGCTGTGGGAGACTGGCTCACTGGTTGCGCTGAGGCTTAAGAATGTGAACACTGAAGGGAGAACCGGGTTTGGGGGGAGGGCAGGTTTGGACACACGGAATTCAAGTTGCCTCTGGCACATCCAGGTAGAGAGGTCCAGTCGGCACTGGCTGTGAAGGACAGGAGCTTGGCTAGACTCCTGGGCCGGCAGAGCAAGGGGTCTTCAGGGTTGACCGTGAAGCTGTGGTGGGTTGCCAGAGGTCAGGTGTAGAGTGACCAGAGCAGAAGGCAAGAACAGGACTTGGGGGCGTGTCCCCCTTTAAGGGGTGGGCAGAGCCTGCAGGGAAATAAAGGGTGGGAGGAAGGGAAACAGGAAGGGGCTTTGTTAGGGAAGCCAAAAGAAAGCTGGTTCATAAAGGAAGTGATCAACACAAGTGCTAGAGGTCTCTGACGATGCCTGGCTACGTGGTTATTTTATTTGGCAGTTAGGGAGTCAGTGTTGACAGACTGCTAAATCAGGAACTAATTATCAATGTTTCTTAGAGTCTTAAATGAGGTACTTTAATGAATTTAAAATAACATCTTAAAGTTTGTTTCCATAATGCTTATTTCTTTAGGGACAGACAGGAAAGGATGATAATTGGTTTAGGAGCTTTTGGGGGGCGGGGGGCACATCTTCCTTCCTTTCACACTGCTGTTGTGTTGTTTGTCCTTTTCTGTCCCTTACAGTGTTGTATCTCTGAATAGGCATTCCAGATGCAGGGTTCGATGTTTAGAACATGCTGTGTGAAGTCTAGAGCAGGGACTGAATCACTTCTTCAGTGGTACGTGTTGTGCTCAGTGTGTGTTTGTGTCGACATCAGTCCCCAGGCGTCAGTTTGCGAAGGAGCACACGTGGCACATGTGTTCAAACGGCGCTTCCGCGGTCCCCGGGGCTCAAATCCCGGAGGCCTGGGACCGGACCCAGATCTCTGCATCTTGGCACGTGTGCAGACGATGTGGTGCTGCAGGTGGTCCTGGACCACCCTTTGAGAACGTGAAGGAGGTGCGCACGTGCAGAGGACCGGGCCCGGCCCCACTGGTCTGGGGGACGTGGGGGGGCTCGCCCCTTCCTTCCCGTGAGAGGCAGAGCGGCCCTCGCCACCACTGGCACAGGAGCAGCTGGCTGGGGGGCTCTGGACCACACAGGAGAGGTGCGCACAGGCGAGGTGCACGGAGGCCGTGGGGAGCAGCAGCCCCTACCCCTGCAGCCACAGGCAGTACATTTCTCCCCGTATCATGTTATATAGTCCATGCCCCAGGTTTCTGGATGAGCTCATTGAATTAAAGTCATTTCCTTCTGCTTATTCCATTTAAAGAGGCAGCACCCTTTGGGTGACCCCAACCCTCTTGTTTGACCTCTTACCTCCCTATTTATTTTATTACTTGAATTCACATGTCTTGGAGTCAGCAGGATTTTTTTTTTTTTTAAAGAAATCCCTGGTATCTGTCAATTGATTTCTTTTGGACTCTTTAACATCTTGGGCAATTCGTTTATAGCTAATGATGGCCGAGGCAGAAATATCTGGGGGTCAGCGATCACTTTTATAGGACTAGTCTTCCTTCCTTCGCCTCCTTTTGTTTACAGCTGTAACACGCCATGGATAATTAACCAGCCTACGGGAAGAGCCTGTAGCGAGCGTGTGTGCGCTTCTTGTGTAGGGCAGGAGGGCAGCAGCAGGAGGGTGCCATGCCGTTCATGCCAGGGTCTCAGCCAAAGTTTCCAGGAGCTAATGCCAGTTAAAGATTTTTTTTTCCTATGAAAGGAAGTAAGACTGAGTTTATAAAGAAGTAATAATATGTCTCCCTTGAGCTTCTCCTGCCAGCTGAGCTATTTACAATGTGTTTTGGAGTCTGTTGCAAGGACCACACTGGGGTGAAGAAATTTTATTTGGATTAGGGTCCTAAGAAGCTTTGGTGACTCAACCGAGTTTACACTTAATATGGGTCAATAAAAAGCAGAAATTTTTTTCTGAATAATGTGTGTGCTGAAAATCTACAACACATTTTTTCTGAGACCAGAATGCTAGAATAGATTGTTTATTGGAACTGATAGATTAGGCTGTTAATGAAAGTGATATAAACTGCAGTCTATCAGTGTATCGATTTCTTTCCCCTAGAACCTAGAGTGCTGCTTTTTATTAAAAGGGAAAAATAAAACAATCAAGAATAGCGGATACAATTTTATTTTAGATCGCGTGTAGTTTTTAAAAGTCAGTGTACTATTATCATCAGCTCTCAGATACTGTGTAAAGGATTTTTTACATTTTCAGAAAAATATTAATTGAGTAGGATTATAATTTCTTAAATTTTAATGTATATTTTGAAATAATTACCTAATATTTATATGCTTATTAAATGTTAAACTAGTATTTTTATTGTGTCTACTTTTAGAACAAATGAAAAATACAGATAAGCAAAAATGAGAAGAAAGGAATCTCCTTAAAATTCTACTCTCTCAAAATAATAACCGTTTTGTTGACTTTGGTGTATTCTAGAATGTTTTTCTATTCATGCCATTCAGATATTTTTGCCTTTTAAACAAAAGTAAGATCATAATGTAAACGCTTTCTGTAGTTTTAAAAAAATTCTGATTCTGTGCATATCTTTTTGTGTCCCTATGCTTACCCTGGTTTTGATGACCTTTTCTTTTAGTAAGTAGTGTTTCCTTGAGATACAGAAGCACGTGATAACATCCCTCTGAGTTTGATGTGACATTGTCGGACTTGTCTTGCGTTTTAAGCTCGAGGATGGAGGCTCTCAGTTTCCATTACTGGTAAGGCATTCCTGTGGCCCGAAGCAGACGCAGAGGGAGCTACCAGCGGGGCAACTTTTTCTCTAAAAAGGTTTTCCCAACGTTTTTGAAACCACAGAGCCAGCGTCCTGCTTCTTCCCGAGTCTGCATTCTCGTGTCGTCCGCCCCCACGCTCAGCACACTGTGTGTCTGTGCTCAGCCAGAGCCCCGGTGCCCCTGCCTGCCAGGCGTACCGGCTGTGCCGGGGCAGTGCTGATGGGGGGCTCACTCCTCGGGTTGAGGTCCTGAGGGTCGTCTCGGTGAGGATTCTGTCAAGGCCAGGCCCTGCTTTCTCCCCGGTGTGCCCGCTCGTCTCTCCCTCCAGCTGGGATGCAGCTGCCTCCGATCAGTCCTGCCATTGCATAAAGCGGGTCCACGTCATCGTGGTCCACCCTGGCCTCTGCTCCTTGCTCTTCACCCTCCACGCCAGCCAGGAAGACAGGGTCCCGTCAGATAGCCTTTATTTCCCATGTTTGTTCACTTTCTTACCGCTTCGTATTTAGGTTGTCTGATGTTCTGCTATTCAGATAGTGAACGTAAGAAGTCAGCTCTCAGCATCTGTCTTCAGTTTCATCTCATCTGCACTGTATTAGCAAACATTTCTTGAGGTTTTTAGTATCCTCTTTTTACCTAATCTATCGCTGATGTCGGTTTTTCTCCAATTTTCATTCTTATTCCATCATTTCAGTTGGTTTCTGGTGGGAGTGGGGGCTGTGTAGATGCTTTAGCCAGTGTTGTAAGTTAGATGAAAAATGTATTTATCATGGCTGTTCTGTTTTCTGTTGATATAATTGTTTTAAATTCAGTTTGATGTTAATTGGATTGACTGTAAGTGTAAGATGCCTGGTAGATGCTTGAGGAATGTACGGATAAATTTCACATGGATGATAATCATTCTCAAAAAAAAATTGACAGCTGTAAAGACAAGAAGGAGAAAAAGCTATGAGTTGAGAACGGGCTCAGCTCCATGTAACTGAAAACTGAAATAACAGTGACGAAAGCAAATAAAGCGTTTATTAATCTCTTGTATTGAAGAGTCTGAAATTAGGAACCCAGAGCTCATGCTTGAGGAAATTGTCAATGTAGCTGGCTCCTATTTTTTGTTCTGTTGTCATTAGCTTGTGGCTTTTGTCCTCAGGCCCACAAGATAGCTGCCGATCCCCCATCATCATGTTGTATTCCAGGCAGAAAGAATGAAGAAAGGTGATGGTATAGAAAGGCAGAAACCTCCTTACAAGACTTGGCCTTTTTAGGGAATTCCCTGGTGGTGCAGCGGTTAGGATTCTGCACTTTCACTGTTCAGGGCGCGGGTTCGATCCCTGGTTAGGGAACGACGGTCCTGCCAGCCGTGCTGCCTTTTTATTTGGGAAGGGAAGCTTTTGATAGGAATGTCTCCCTGTACCTCATTGGCCAAGACTGTACAGCATGGCATCTCCAGCTAAAAGGGAGATTGTAAAGAGTTCTTACCTCTGCCACTTAAAAAGCCAAAGCAGCTGACGTCCAGCCTAGTCCATTCTGTGGGTAGTCAGCTTCTCTGTGTCCTCACAGCCCCCGGCCCAGGCTGTCTCATCATGCAGCGTATCCCCTGCCAGGAGGAGGGCACAGGGCTGCCCGCCTCTCTATCCCCAGTTTCCCAAAGAAAATAGAGCAGCACCCCGAGGTCTGCTCTAGGTCACGCCACTCACGCACTTCACGTGTAACGCATTTACATGAAGGCCGCTTTGCCGCCTCGACAGGCGCGTTCCCAGCGGCGGTCGTGGTTGTGTACCTGTCTGTCGGCAGTCTCTCCCTGTCGTCTTGGTAATCAGATACGTATCGGAGACTCCTAGTGTGTGCTGGGGACTTGTCAGCACTGGACTGTGCGGTGAGGAAGGCCAGCTAGCCCAAGAGCACATTGAAACTTCAGCTAGACAAGGAAGCAAGCCAGGTGGCCCCCTGGAAGTTCCGCTTTCTCTTTCTGTTGCACTTCACAGTCACTGAGGGCTTTGGCATCGTGCGAAGTTTTCTTCTTCACCCCAAATTCCGTCGTCGACCTAGAGGACTGCACTATCTTCAGTGTTCTGAGACTCCACTTGTGATCTGAGATACTTAGAGTGCTTGTTCCAGTGCAGATTTCTGGGCCTCATCTCCATAAACTCCCTTCGCTCTAGGTCTGGGATGGGGCCCAGGAATCTGTGTTTTAACAGAGGGCCCTGCTAGGCATGGTCCCCAGAACATACTCTGAGAAACTCCTTACCTAGAGAACTCATTCAGCACCTTCTCCACCACCTCGTCTTCATCCTTAGCAGGTCACCTTGCTTTCCATTTCAAACAAAAATAAAGCTTCAGTTCTCATCCAGTGGGAACTCTGCAACTTCCTGCTAACTGAATTCATCTGAATTCTCACCTGTTACTGCCTTTTCTCCCCTCTACCTGTTCCCCCATCCCCGTCCCCCCCACCCCCGAACAGTGGACAGCTCCATCACCGTGGCACCTGGGAGTCCTCTTAGATTCTGCAAGTGCAAGCAGACCTCCCTTGCCCGTGGAGGGTGTGTTAGCCACCTCTGGAGGGGACCAGACGGTTGCTTCCCAGTCCTGCAGGTCAGACGTGCCCAGGTGCCTAATTATCATTTTGGGGTATTATCAAGGGCTTGGTTTCCAGTTCAAAGCAAAGTATGGTAGCATCTCATTCATTAAGATTAAGGAATGAAAAACTTGCAGAAGTGACTTTAAAAGAATGTTACTAGGTTATTTCTTTAAGTACTAAAAAAAGCTTTTGCTCAATAGTATTTTTTTATTTTTCTTGAGGGGATAGTGAATGGGGAAGTCAAGAATGAAGAGAGGAGTGCTAACATATCAGTGATTTGTTAAAAAAAATACAAGGGCACTTTTTTATCTGTATTCACACGGGTGGCATTCTGTCTACAGGGGAGGAGGGCAGCTCTTTCTGGCCCTCCCTCACCCTGTGACCTTGTCCTTGCTGTTCCTCTGTCTCCAGCACTCACACCTCCCCCTCTTCCCCGTTCGCAGGCCAGCTCCTCCTCATCCTTCGGTCTTCGCCTTTGACCTCAGTTTGCACAGGCGTCCGGGTGGTCGGAGCCCTTCAGGTCCTGCACAGCGTCTGCGGCTCCACCCTGTGACGAGCTTTCGCGCTCTGCTGTCCTGCCTGTTGGCGTGCCTGACTCTCCAGCAGCCTTTGGGCGCCCAGAGGGCTGGGACCGCATCCGTCTTCTTGGCTGGTTGCCTTGTTGCGTTCCCAGGGCCTCTTGCTGCTGCCTTGTACATAATAGGTGCTCCAAAAATAGACGCTTGACGGGTGTGGGGAACTATAATGAACTCTGTTGCCACCATTTGTAGAATTTGGAACAGCTTAGCCTTTTAATTACAAATAGTCACTTATTTTACTTTGATGTACCAGTTGAATGTGTAGTGGCAGCTGAAGAGTATTGTCCCTGAACCAGATGACCGTGGGCCACTGTGCTTTGTATTTCTGTCTGCAGTTTACAGTGTCACCTTCACCTGTTGTCATTGATACGAAACTGAGAAAAATCTTCGTTGTGTTAGTGAAAACTGCTCAAGTAACAGTTTCTTCTTGCCAAACTCATTTTTCAAAAGAAGTGTTTTTACTTCTTAAAAGCTTGATAAGCATCAGTTTTATGGAAACTTTTTTAGTTAATTAACGAAGGTTGTAAAGTGTTGGTTATTAAGTGTATTGAGAAAAAATGTTTCTTTTCTTTTTTTTTCCCTTTGGGCTGTGCCCTGCGGCATGCGGGATCTTACTTCCCTGACCAGGGATCAAACCTGGCCAGCTGCATTGGGAGCACAGAGTCTTAACCACTGGACCATGAGGGAAGTGCCGAGAAATGTTTCTTTGTTGAAGAGGAAAACTAAAAATAGGATGACAAAGTAGAAAAGCTCTGATGGTTCAGGGAAAAACTGTGATTTTTAAAGAACAATCTTAGGGTCTCAGTGTTGTGTAATTAACTTGGGTATAAACAGCTTTTATTTATGTGTTCATTTACACCCACCTGGTAGTGATTTCGTTCCCCTCTTCTGAATACTGTCTGCCAGTGCAAACCCAGTGCTTCCTGGGGATTGTCTGGGGACGGTACTTACCTGTTTCATTTTGGTAATAGTGCTGCTCAGTAAATTTGAAGTTAGGAGGTTTAATTTGGTTTTAGGATTTTTAAAACCAGCTCTGGTTACTGAGTATAAGAAGAAGAAAGGAAAACTGAAAGGCCCTGCAAGTTCTTAGTCTTGCAGCTGTGTTATTAAAAATCTCCACGGAAAGTCTTTATCTTTTAAGCAGAAGTGGCTATGGTTTGTAATCAGTTGCCCCCTGATTGATAGCCTCTAATGTGGCTGAGAAACACGTATCCTGTCTCTCATCAGTGGACTTTTCATCTGAACCTAACAATAAGCGTAAGAATTGCCCCCTTCCTCCATGTGTGTGTGGGTAAGAGAACTGTCAGGGGCTTCACGGAATGCGGCCAAGCTGTGAAGCCTAAAAAACGCACTCAAATTAGAAACTGAGCCATTTGCAGCTTATGGTGTTAATAGAAATGAAGACAGAGGAAGCAATGCTAAGTACAGCTCTCAAGTAAAAAGTCCATGCTCGTTTGAAAATCAGAAAAGACCTAATCCTTCCCTCTTAATTAAGTTGTATAATTTTTGAACTTTGAGATCCGCTAACAAAAACATTCCATTGCTTGGAGCCACCCGTGAACAAAACCACATACAAATTCATTAACTGCCTGTTCTTGGGCAGCTTTGTACATAAAAGAGCTTTCAAGAGAATACATCGCAGGCCTGTAGGCTTTGGGTTATGATACCGCATAGTATCTCCTATCAAGGATAATGAGGTGTAATAGATCACAAGGATAATTTGAAATCTATAGAGAATCTTGGATTCTCATTTAGCCAGTGGTTTCAATCTTTTGAGCAAATCTTTTATCAGAGTTGATAATTATCCAAATTGATTTATTGGAGTTTTGTTTTTCACTTAATTCTTTTGGGACCAGGGCTGAAAAATAGCAAGGCATTGAAAGACACAGATAAAGAAGGATGTAGATGATGAGTTTTTTAATATAATCTTTATAGTTATTTTTAATTGATGGTCTCAGAAAAGAAGTAAAGTGCCTCCATTATGCTTCTGCTCAGAGACCAACAGTTCCCAAAGTACTGAGCTTTTACTAAAAAAATCATCCTTGCTAGAGCTGCTGCTCCAAGAAAACCCCTTGCAGATTGGAAAAGGCAAAACCTTTCAGTGGTTCCTGGCTGCTCTGGAAAGCACACTGTCTGCTGGAGCCGGGGAGCCTGGCTGCACTTGCACCCAGGACCCAGGACCTACGCAGCCACCCTCTGCAGAGACAAAGCCCCCTCCCCTGGGCGCTTCCCCCTCGGTGCCGGGCTCCCTCCCCCGGGACTCAAGGCTGCTCCCCTTGAGACCTTGCTGCAGGAACACCAGGGCTTGTGTGCAGGGGTGCAGTGCCCTGAACGCCCTGCTGGCCTGGTTGTGGGTTTGTGATTAGCTGGGTGATGTGTGTGTGTGTATCTGCCCTTCCTTTAGTGGAATTTTCTTCCAAAAATGAGTCTTTGAGTCCTTGTTACAGTGTATCCCGTGAAGCACAGACCCTGTGCAGGAAACATATGCTTCTCTGTTAGATGGTGGACAGAGTCCGCCACCGCTGGTTGGCACCTGGGTCTCCGTGCATAAAATCTGACGTGATGCCTACCAGTACTTGCCTTGCTGTTTATTTTAGGGCAAGCTTCTCCAAAGTTTGTTAGTCAGAAAACAAGTTTTAAGTGAACGTGTGTATATGTATAAAATATTTATGCTGTTGTATATACATGTTATATATAACAAAAATATATAGTTGTTACTTATAAATAAAATTGATGTACTCTTACTCCAAGTGTATTATATTCATTTTAAGATAGGCAAAGTCTGTGTTTTAAAAGAAAGAGTTAAAAAGTCAAATATAAGTCAGAATTCTCATGTTTTCTTCCCATAACCCTGAGGTATCCACACCCTGGTTTGAAGTACAGTGTTTCTGAGATGTAAATAAATGTGAAAGCACTTTGGCATTGCAGAGTGCTTCACAAATGTAAGTCCTGTTTTTATCTTTTACCGTGGCTCGTCCACACTTATTAAGGCCTGCACTCTCGTAACTCCCTTAGACGTCATAAGACAGGAGGCGCTTACGTGTTTTGTTGTTTCTCGAAGTTCCTTAAGGCACTGCTTTGAGATATTAAGTCTAAGTGTAGTGGCTGGAAAAATACATCATCTTGAACCACATTCTAATAATTACCAAGAGCACCGCTTATTAAGCCCTTACTATTTGCCAGGCACTGAGCTGAGTGCTTTTGTTACAGTAGAAACTAGTGTTTCTCTGAAGGGTGTCACTCAGTGTGGACAGGAGTGTGGAGGCCCCACGTGGCTGGTCCCCGCGGTCACTGCGCCTGGAGAGGCAGAGGCGGCGGGTGGTGGCATTTGCACGATGGAAGGTTGTGCTAAGAAAGAGGTGAATTCAGTGTTGCTGCAGAGACAGGAGTTACACCCAGAGGTCAGCGTCTCAAGGGAGTTGTCCTGACTTGGTCTGGGGGAGAGAGACAGACAGAGAGAGAGACAGACGCCTGTCCCACAGCTGGAGCCCTTCTGTGTGGAGGGCTCAGGGGCCACTTCCGGGCCCTCTGGTTTTGGCAGAATTCATTTCTTTGCATCTCTGGGACGGCAGTCCCCGGACCGCTCTGCTCCAGGGGCCACCCGGGCTTCCTGGCCACGTGGCCCTCAGGCGGCGCACATCAGTGAGGTTTGCTTTCTTCTGGGGCAGCCAGGGTGTGCCTGCTGGTGACTGTGTGAAAGTTTAAAAAAATTTTTTAATTATAGGGAGCATTAGTACGAGCTTTTCCCTGGAGGATGCAGGCAGGCCAGAGACCGTATCTGGTGACTCCTTGTCAATGACGGCATCTGGGAGGATGCGGCCCCGGCCAGTCTTAGGTCGGGCTTGATGGTTCCGAAAAGAGCAGAGGGTAGCGCTGCAGCTGTGCTGGGTGTCAGGGCGGCCTTTGTCCCCACGCACCTCCCCAGCGCGCTGCTGGGTCTCTGTGTGGGGGGGCTTGTGACTGGGCTGGACACCCACCCATGAGCGGGGATGAGGGTGGGGGTGGGTACATCAGGGTGGGGGTACCTCTCTTCCTTGGGCCCCCAGAATCACCCCTGGGCCTGCAGGACAAGGCTTCTGGGCCTATACTGCTTGGGTCACGCTGCATTGGCGACATTGATTTTATGTTTATTTGTGAAGGGACAGAATATGAGATTACCAAATAAAATATAATTTCAAGTGTTATTAATGAAAGAATATATTACATTCACTTTTAATGAGATCCTGGTGTTGCAAAATGATTCCATGTAATGAATCCCAGGAAATCAATGAAAAGTTTAATTACCGTTGTGGCAGGGCTGTGTGAGAATATTGCTTTGGTCAATTTTACAATTTATCAATTTTCTTTTCCTCTCTCTTTCTTTAAATTAATTGCTTTGATGAAGTAAGTATAAATACATTCTTTGTTAGGTTTTGATCTTGTTTTTAGAAATGTGTAATGAAATTCAGATTTCTTCCTCTGTAGTGATAATGGCCCTGTCATTTTTTTGATGTGTATTACCCTTTACAGCGTGTATATTTTTAAATGAGGCAATATTTCTATTTTGTAATTTAATCATTGCTAAGTCTTTACTAAAACATTGTCCTTTTCTCTCTGTCAGTTTTTTTGCAAACTTCTTTCTCTTTTCAACTCACCATTTGACCCATTAGACAAAAATTCGACGTGTTTTCTGCTTATTGTTCATCATCTGGTCAAGCTCTGGGGCAAATAAAAAGGATAACAGCGCTTTTGTGTGACTACATACCCTTTTCGATTTTAAACAAAGTGAATCTTCTTTTTACAGTATTTTTAGTTTGACAGTTCAGTGGCGATGGTGCCATCTTTTCTGCCATGGTGGTAATTGATTTTTTAAACTTACATTTACAAGGCACAACACAAAAGGTTGACCTGGATATTTGTGCTTTATTTTGGTGGCTAGATTTTACTAATTATATACTGAAAAAGTTATCATGGATTTTTCTGCACTTTTTTAACTGCCATAGTTGTTTATAAATAGTGTGCTTTTGGTCTAAGAGTCAGGGTCTCAACATAGAGTCGTGAATTATTTCAGCTGGTTTACTCCCCGGAGAGAAGCCCTTTTCTTAGTTCCCCCCTGAGGGGAGGAGCCAGCGGTCTCTCCTTCCCTCCGCATCCTGCCGTCGACATCGTGGGCCCTCTGTCCTCCGGCAGCGCTGGGAAGGAGCCTGCGTGCTGAGGCCCCTGCTCCCAGGCCTGGCTCGTTGCCACACGCGGGGCGACCTGCGAGGCTCTTCTTCCCCTGTCACACGTGGGTGAAATGTCCTTCACAGGCACCTGCAGCCACGGTTTTCAAAGGCTAGAATCACTGGCGTTTTCTTTTGGGCATAAGTCCTTGTAGAATTAAAGCACTAAATGTTTCTTCCAGAATGTTTCCTTTGAAGGAAGAGTTCTGTCTTTGGTTGCATCCCGTCTCCGCGTGGATGCTTGCTGGTGTTGTGTGCATACGTGAACTGGCTGTGCCCTGGCTTACAGACCCCTCTGGGGCCGGGGCAGGCCAGGCCCCCGGAGCAGAGGCCCAGGGCACGGCATGCCTTCTGGCCTCGAAGCACTCTGGGCCTTGGCCGGCCGGCCTGTCTCCTGGGTGTGTGTGTCTGTGACTTCTGATCAGCCTCTTGTCTGCCCTCAACTCCTAATCTTTGGCTTGTCTTCGTGTAATCTTTATCTAAACCTGCATTCTCATTCCTGGCCCTGACTCTTCAGTCTGCTTAAACCTGTGCACCTGTACATCTGTACCCTCTGTCCTGGAGGTGAGTCTTTCCTTAGGAGACTCAGATGCACACACATCTGGGGACCCTGAGCTAGAGCAGGACCTCTGTGCCAAAATTCATGCTCTCTAGAGCCTTCGGGTTTAGGATGACCTTTTCCGCACAGATACTTAAGTCTCCTTTGCACAGTGCTCTTGAACCCAGTCAAAGACACACAGAAATATCAAGAAGCCCGTGTCTGGGCTGGGTATTAGGGAGAAGGAACTTTCCGTGTGGTAGAAGTAGAAACAGTTTCTATACGTTGCCTGTAAAACTAGAATTGAGGACGCGCCAGCCACTCTGTGACCATGAGGAGGAACGTCGAGTGTCTCTGGCCTTGACCTGCTGGTGTCCACGGTGGTGCCTTGCGGTGCTGCCCCTGCGGCCTCACGTGTTGGTTTATCCTCCTCCTGACTCTTGTCTCCATGTAGTCTTTGTCCACGTCAGTCATTATTTTCTTCTCCCCCATCTGTCATTTTTCATACGCGTCTCCCTGCGTGTCCATTGATGTCCTCCAGCCGTGGTCTCTGGGCAGGTGACTCTAGAGCTCTCTGCCTCTCTCCTGGCTCCCCAGTCTGCTTCCTGAGCTCCAGCGTCATGTTTCATCTACGCCCTGTACGTTTCTACCTGCATGTGCCATGGTTCCCCTACAGCAGCACGCTTTCCCAAGACCAGCCAGCCGATCACCGCCTCCCCCGGTGACCCTGTTCTCCGCAGCTCAGCCAGGTGCATTTCACCTTTTATCCTTCCTCTCACAGGTACTAAGTCGTAAGACTTGTCCAATCAGAATATCTCTTCTGTCTGTTTGGTTCGCACTTGTGCTACCCTTATTGCCAGTGGCTTGACGGTAGAGGCTCTCACATCGTCCCTCTATGTGTTGTAAGTCCGGGTGCCCGTTGCTCCTGGATAAATGGCCAGTGGTAGATGATGACCTCCTTGCATTCGATTGTCCATGACTGCTACCAACCAAACGACGTGCAGGTTCCTCAGCTTGCGCTTCTGCAGACGGACAGCCGCCCCTCTCTCTTCTGTTCCTGGTGCAGAGGGAGCCCCGGACGCATAGCGGTGAACTCCACAGTCAGGGCTCCTGCTGCGGGGAGCTCGTTCTAGGAGGAGCCAGAGCGTGGTGGGTGCCGGGAAGGAAATAAGAGGGCGAGGGACCTGCGGAGGCCTCTGCCCGTGAGATGGTCGGGGAAGTTCTCCCCAAGCCCTGACATTTAAGGCAAGTTCTGAAGGATGAGAAGGATCCAGCCGAGGACAAGGAAGAGGGAACAAAAGGACAAGGACCTTCAGGCAAAAAAGAGCCTGGCCTGCGCAGACAGTGCCCGGACGTCCCGCACGGTGCGGATCGTGGATTAGGTTTGCAGCGAATGTTTGCTGAATGAGTAAGTGAACGACTGGCTCTGAAACACCCATCTGATGTTTCACTCTCGGGTGTAACGGAGTTAAAGGAAAATTGGCATTTTTGTGTAATGAACACATATAGAGTTTTTACAATCAGAAAAATGTTTTGTAAAACTTTTTCTTTTAATGAAAGATTAACCCACAGGTCGTGCTGTTGCTGTAGCAGTCGGCCCGTCTGGGGGGCTGGCTCGGCCGCAGGTCTGGCCCGCGCGTAACGAGCCCGCTCTGTTCTGTGTTGCAGCCCTCGTGGTCAGCACCACCTCGGCCGGGTTTGCCTTGGCCCCGGCACCTTTTGACTGGCCCTGCTTCCTGCTGACCTTTGTCGGAACTGGCCTGGCTTCCTGCGCTGCCAACTCCATCAATCAGGTCAGTGTGTCACCTTTCGTTACGTCTTCTTAGGCTGTGATATTGTCGCACTTGAAGAAAACAAAACAAAAAACAACCGTCTTCAATCACACCTCTAGCTGGGAAGCTCCTGTGAACCTGTGTCCTACGAGGTCTGGGGCACAGAACCAGTCTGTCTTCTCTTTTGAGGTGAAAGGTTTTCAGATACGTCCAGGGGAGAGAGCATTAGAGTATATGCCGCAAACGAGCAGGGTTTGGGGTTGGAAAGTGCTGCAGGGCCGTCAGACCTCCTCTCACCCACTTCAAGTACCTTCGCCTGAGCTTACGTTAGTTACTGTGTGCTGTTCTTTCTTTGGTTTGCCTGGTTTGCATTTTAAACCACCACTGTGCAAAACAGTGTATTTTAAATAAGCACGTCCAGCTTTAAAAAGAAAAAAGAAATCGATAATTCAGGATTCAGTAAACTTGGTCTGTGGAATCAGAATATATCAAAAGATTAAATTAGCACATTATTTTTAACGCATCTTCCCCTCCCTATTATTTATTATTTTAAACATCAAAATGATTCTCTAAAATAGTTTTCTCCCTCTGCCTGGTCCTTGTGGTGTGCCCCAACCTTGTGGCTTTCTCATAAGATACTGTGGTGGGAAAGCCTTGGCTAAAACGTAAAGAAAGTCATTTTCATCACCAGAACACCCAAGAGGAGTTGGCATGGTTTTAAAACAGGAATTCAAGTTACCAGCAGGAAAACAGCTTGGCTGCGTGGATGCGTGAGGCGGTAAAACATGAGCGTTTGCATCCGGCAATGCCTGAAGTCATTGTGTTTTTACAATGTGTTGTCAGCTGGAGAAGGAGCGATCTATTTCAAATAAAGTTAATTTTCTGTTACAATTTGAAATGTTAAAACAGCCTCACACTGAGGTTCAGGCAGCCCCGCTCCTTTGTCCGTCCTGTGAACCACGCTGGCCCCTCTTCCAGGTGGCTCCTCCCCTCTGCCGCCCGCCCATGTTTCCTGGCTAAGAGAGTGATCACGGTTTCACAGTGAACATGTTTTTAATGAAAATTGGAATAAAAAGCAGTGTAAGCAAAACGGATTTACGTGGCTATTTTGGGGTCTATTTTTCAAAATAATTTTAAAATGATTACTTTTATGTAGTTATAAATCTGGGTCATACGATTAAAAGCCAGGAAAACATTCTCGTTTTCAGGCTCCTTTTAAAAATTGAAGAGCTGCATTTATCCTTGAGGTATTAACTGCTGTCTTCTGTTTCAATTATGTGGATTTGAAATAGAGGCTTCAGACAAAAGCGTGGAGGCTCAGAAGACGATAAAGACGAATGTGTCCAATGGTTCAGAAGTCCCAAAATGCTGTAAAGGAAAATGCAGAGTTGCTCTGAGTTGGAGCTGCCTGTCCAGCCCCCACCCCAACCCAACAAAAAATGGGTGGTTCAAGAACTCACCGTGGAAAAACACCCCTTGGTTGTAGAAAGGAACTGTCTGGAGGGAATAAATGATTTACATTTAGGCAGAAATTTATGGAAGCGGAACATAAAGCAAGGGTTTAGGAGTAAATGAGTTTAGCTGGCTGCTGTAGTTCACAGTCTGTAGGAAGTGTGTTTACTGCAGGGGTGAGTTGGGTTCTGTGGACTTGAAGCTGCTGGGGAACCTCAGCCTCCGTGAAGGGGTGCTTTCTGGGCCGACCCGTGACACTGTCTGTCCCTTCCCGTCCTGTCTCCTCCCGAGGCTGGTTTCCTTGCCCGGCCTGCCTCTCACGCACACAGCTGTCCTGCTCTTCTTCTGGAACTTGCTCAAGCCCCCTGCAGGCCTCAGCAGTGTTGGGCGTGGCGTCCGCCCTCAGTCAGTGGTACTGGTGCGTGAATAACGTCATCTTCTCGCATCCGTCACGTTGCTGCCTTCCGCTTCATCTGGAAGCCTTGTGATACGTACAAAAATCTCGATTTCCATCAATGTCAGACTTCATTGTTATCATGTTATAAAGTAACATAATATATTGTCACTTAGCTTCTCAAATTACAGTATTTTCTGAATAACGCGGGAAATATTTTAGTTCTGGTGCTGTTAAGCAGTCGCATAAAACTAAAATAAAGGCACGGGAGGCCGTTTCACGCGTGCTCTCCTGAGCGTGAGCAGCAGGAAGAGCACAAGGCCCCAAGGCTTTGCCCGGGTCTGAGCAGCGGGTGAAGAGGCGTCCTCGGCGAGAGGGCAGCGCCTTCCGCTTTCTCAAGGGCGCCGCCGCTCAGCTGCACGCGTGCAGAGGGCGGCTGGTGTGCGGACGTTCTCCAGCCTCTGAGAGCGTTCTGTGGGAGAAAGTGTCCTTCAGTCACGTTTATAAAAGGATTCAAATAGCATTTCGTATTGTTGTAATACTTCTCTTAGCTGTTATTCATTTAGTTCTGAGTGTTTCTTCTTGGTACCCTACCTCTGTGTTCTCTCTGTGTGAAAGTAGGAAAAATAAAGCTTTGGAAAACAGTTCTTCCATGTCTTTTAAGGAGGGAAAATGAAATTTAGCTTCTGATTTATGAAGTCCTGACGAATGCATAAAGAGATGCATGTACATGCAAGAAACCACTAACCTGAAAATGTAAAAAGGAATTACACCCATGTTTTGTAAACCATGCCCATCCTTCACTTAAAGCCATAGGGCAGCTTGAAAGTGGGAGTGCCTTCCAAGGGTGAAAGTAGTCCATAAACTCAGCAGCTGGAAGATGAGATGCTGTAGGTGGCTTTGGCCGATCGCATCTTGTGAAACGAGAGACCAAAAGGAAAAAGCTGAGTAAATTCAAGTAGAATGAATTAACAGATTGAAAGAGAAGAATTATCAGAAAATTATCATCACAGCTATTTTGGCTGTTTGACATAACAGATCCTGCCATAATCAGCTCTGCTGGGGATTCTCTTACTTGTGTCACAGATCTTTTTAATGAAGGCCAAGCGTGTACATCAGCGCGTGCATTTCTGCAGGACGGCTTTCATGGGGACGTGCTGTTTCACTTTATGGACGTGCGACAGCTTTCTCAGACAGCCCTCTACTGTTGTGACTTTTTGCTTCTACAAGTAACGCCACACACGCCTCTGTTTTTGAAGGACACTATACTGGAAGTGAAATTGCTGAGGGGAAGGCTACCAGCCAAAGCGTGTATGAAAGCGACGTAACTGGCATTAGTGATCCTAGCAGAAGCACTGATTCTCACGTTCATACAGCACTTTAGAGTTTATCAAGCGTAAATTATTGTTATTTAAACCTTACAACCCTGTGGGGTAGGTGTCATTATTTCCATTTCTATTTGTAAAACATTTTGTTTTGCCATGAGATTATTCTTTTTAAAAGCAACATTTAAAAATTATTATGCAAATAAAATGTTTATTGCAGATCAGTGAGAAACTATAAGTAAAAATAACAGTCTTCCTCATGCCAGGCACTGCTGTGTGTGTTAGAGTCACAGCAGAGAAAATGCAAAAACGCCTGCCCTTGTAGCTTACATCCCAACACCCAGATAGATCCACTGCTTAACATTTTGATTTGTATTATTACTGTATAGGCTTTTTTCACACACATACCTTCGTATTAATTTCTCACAGAAATGATTTCTTTGGGGGGCGGGGGGTTGGAGTGGGATGAATTGGGAGATTGGGATTTTCAATTTTTGCCCAAATAAATAATGCTGAGCTGAAATTCTTGTAGCTGAATCTTTAAACACGCCCTGAACTGTTTCTTTAGATTCCTGAAATAGTGCGATTGTATTAAAAGATAAATCGTTTTCAAAGTAAAAAGTTAAAATTAAAAAAGATATTTTAAGTACAGCTAAATTTCTTCCCCGAAGATCTTTTTTTGTTTGTTTGTTTGAAATCAGTTTATACTTCCATTTGGCGTCGTGTGACAGCTAATCACTGGTACTGTGTATTAGAAGATCTATGCTGGGTTTATAAGGTAACCTTAGAGGTGTCCTTTTAATTCAAGGTGTTTTGATTACTCAGGAGGTAGAGCTGTTTTTTATTTGAAGAGACTTTTTAAATGCTTATTTGCCATTTCTGTGTGTCAGCGCGTTTTGTGCATTTTGCTGTTGGACACTTGCCTTTGTTTAAGAGGTCTTGAAGTACGTAGATTGGATTAACTTTTTGCCATGTAAGGTTTCAATATTTTATGCAGTGTTTTGGGGTTGTTTTGAAGTGCAGATGTGTCATATGTTTATACAGTCAGATCTTTTAATGTTTAATTCAGGGTTCCTCAGTCTTGGTACTCTTGACATTTTGGGCTGGAAAACGTCTTGTGCACTATGGGGTGCTTCCCAGTGTCCCTGGTCTCTGCCCACTGGATGCTGTTAGCACCAGCCCCTTCGTTGTGACAGCTGAAAGTGTCTTCAGACGCTGCCAAGTGTTGCTTGGGGACCACAGTCCTTCGGTTGAGAACCACGGCTTTGATAATTTCTACTTTTGGTTTCACGCTAGATCCTGGCTACAGCTTTTGCCTCAGGCAGTCTCTGGCTCACATTTCTTCTTGTGTAACTGCCCACCGATGGCTGCGGTGACCACATGGCCTGGTTTATGCTGGTGTTCCTGGTGTAATTGTTAACAACACCCCTTTTAACTCGGTTTAGACAAGAAATCATAAGTCTGTCTACGCATAGCCCTCCCACGCCTTCCATCTTCCACTGTAAATGAGAGGTGCTGAAAGAATCTTTGTATCAGGAGCTTTGGGCTTGGGTTCTGGCTTCTTTACTCACAAGCGCACTGTTGGACCCAGCTCACCGGCTTGCCGCGCCCCCGCCTTCCCTGTGGTTACCTGTCGGAGCTGCCGCCACGCTAACCGTGGTGCCATGTGTGCATCTGCACATAAGACCAAGAATATTTTCCTCCGTTATACTCCGCTGTCGCTAGATTGTTCAGGACGTTTGATGACTTGTTTTGGGTTGGCTCTCTGTAGCTTTTGCAGTATCCCTGGCGTACCAAATCCTTCCTGGGTAACTGGCTCTATTGACAGGTGGCCTGTTGATTGGAAACGTCTTCCTCCTGTTGAGCCAAAGTCGGACTCCTCATCCCTCCAGCGTATGGGTCATCGTTCTCCTCTCTGTGACAGTTCAGTGTCCCTTCTTCCATGTGACCGTGCTCCCGGTCTCTGTCACTTCCTTGTGGTGTTGCAGTAAAATTGTTCATCTGTAGTTCATCCCTAGCGGACACTTAACTCCTCGAGACCAGTGATTATGATTTACTGACCTTGTCCATCCATCACCTCTTCCCACAGCATAAAGCTGGCCAGGAGGGTGAAATCCCAAGGGAGGTCATATTGGGGGAAAAGGAGTGTTTGTGGTGGAAGAGAGGGAGAGGAGCAGGAAGTTGCCGTGACAGTAGCCGCAGCCCATGCTTATTTCACACTTGCCAGGTGCCGAGTGCTGGCTCAGCATTTTACATGTATTAGCTTGTTGGTTTAAATCTAGGTTCATGAGATTGCAGCAAACGGCTCTTCTGAAAGATGAAATAAATGATGAATGGATTCATAACCTAGACTTAGCTCTAAGAAGAACTATTGATGTTCTCAGAGACGTTATTTTGGAGAAAATTACAAGAAAGACACAAAACGTACGTAGAGTTTCAGATCTGAGAGGTAGGTTATAATTAGAAAGGTAAGGGAGATAAGGCTGTGTTATCTTTGGGATCTAGTGTATCTGAATGTTGAAGAATGTTTATGAAAGGAAATGAAAGATCAAGAGGTGTGAATAAAATAGGGTCAAGAAGAGACGTGTTTTTTGTTTGATACTGACAGTACTTGAGAGACTTTTCATGGCTGAAATAAGGTAAAAAGGAAGCGCTTTGGATAAAGAGCTCTGAATTATAGGGTGGGTAGGGCAAAAGAAAATTCACAGCCTTTTAAACTCTGAGAGGGGAGACAGATAAAGATCTTTCTGTTTTCCCAGTGAACATGAGATTAATATCGAAAGCATCTTTCTCCATTTTCCCCTTCTCTGATGTTTCTTTTGTTGTGACCCTGCAGTCCGCCTTGAGCAATAGGGATTGGCGTTCATCTCCCACGTGGAGCAGAAGTGGTTAGGAAGCTCGGTGTTGTGTTCTAGGAGAGCAAGGCTGACGTCAGTGAGCACGGGCAGTGCGACGTGCAGAACGTCGGGCGTAGAAGAAAAATCAGTACGAGAAATGTGTTCTTCTGAATGCTGTGCTTTGTTTGGCTTTGATGTTTTCACTGGTGGGCAGCTTGCGTTCACTCCGAGGCCTCTGAAGTCCACAACTGTGGCTCTTCAGATGACTTGGTTTAGCTGCTGCACTCAGTCAGGTGTGCAGAGTCTTTGAAGAGCATGTGGGAGAGAGTCTCCAACGAAATATGTTTTTTATACAAGGCAAATGATGAGCGTTGCGGAGCAACGTCAGAAAGAACGTGCATTTTCAATGCAGTCTCTTTTCCTGCGTTTATATAACCCCAGATAGTTCCTAAATTACATCTGATTCTCCACTCCAGAATGACCCATCTAAGTCGAGTGAGTTTGGCATCGGAATTCATAACCAAATAACTCTAGGCGAAGCTTTGCCCGCAGATGTAGAGGTGACGATAACTGGAACGTATATTTGGGGATGGTAGTTTATAATTTACATGCCACATTAACTGGCCGTTATTTTATTGGCTTCTTACAACGACTCTGTGAGGTGGCATCATCCCAGTATCGTATAGAAGAATAAAGTGAAGCTTAGCAATGTCCTTGCTCACACGTCTGAACCTAGTCAAACTGAGAGCAAATGTGTGGACTGTGGGGCCCCAGCTTCTTCCCCTCACTTGAAACATTTTAGTCCGGGTACCACTCAGAATAGGGCTGTTCCCACTGAATGAGTCACATTCCACCAAGGGAAGCCCTGGAAGTGAAGGAACAGTCGTGGGTCAGTGGTGTCTCTGTCTCCAGTGAGACGGGGAGGGTTTGAAGCACTTACGCCCTGTGGAGGCCAAGTGTTCCATTACTGTCAGCTGTTGTTATTGTTATTAATATAAAAGTGTGGTCTGTTTCTGACCCACTTTCAGAATCTGGTTACTGTCCAGTTATCTGCAGTTAGGGTCATAATATAGAGAATGGGAAGGGGAAACGTATGCTAAGAGCCTTGGGTTAGCCTTGCAAACTTTAATATATACGTGTGTGTGAATATGCATATATGTTTATTTCGAGTGTGTAAAACCTGCACTTGGTATTGGGATATGTGGTGACCTGGGCTCAGCAGGCATTATTTGTCCTCTGCCATTTCATAGGCATGTGGAGTCGTGTAGTCAGTGCTGGTAAGTCTAAGAAATATTGGTGGAAAAGGTGGATAAAAAAACTAGCTCTTTAATTGCGGCATAGTGGAAATAACGGAAGTGATGGTAATGTAGGTTTTTGGAGTCGCAGTTCTTGGCTGTGTCTCTGGGTAGTGGTGGTGACTGA
The DNA here is from genome assembly GCF_030028045.1 of Hippopotamus amphibius kiboko. NCBI lineage: Eukaryota > Metazoa > Chordata > Mammalia > Artiodactyla > Hippopotamidae > Hippopotamus > Hippopotamus amphibius. The sequence goes on along the minus strand of NC_080202.1, from coordinate 3,691,104 downwards.
CTGTGGTGGGGGAGGTTTAGAAACTTGCTTCCTGCCTGGATGGCCCCCTGTCTTTCCAGCCCAGCAGGAGTCAAGCTGATTTTCTTCCCACATTATCTTTCTTTTCTTTTCTTCCCAAGTCTTCAGTTATGTTTTGCCTTTCCTGGTAGCGTGTTCTTCTGAATCCCTTCAACTTGTTTGTTTTCTGCCCTGAACCAGCCTCCCTGCCCCGCTCTTCTAGGTTAGGCTGACTCTTGGTTAACTGATGACACTGATGTCAAACCTGACGGCATGGACTGACCCTGGGAGACTATCTCATACTCACACTCTTGGCCTTAGTCACTGCTTTCAGGGTTTAACACATGAAGAATTTGGATGCTTTAGTATTTACACTTTAAAGTCGGAGTCCTTCGATGACTCGGAATTCCATACTGAACTTCGAGACACTTGAAAGGAACAGGAATCAGAATGAGGGTGTCCCCAGGGTGGTGGACAAGTAAATCCTAAATTCATATTTTCACGACCACCCAGTCCTGTCTTATCGATTTGCTAAGGAGTTTTAGAAAATATTGTTTGGCAAGAAGCGGAAATTACTTACCTGGGTAATTAATCTTAAAGAAAATTTCACTGTGGCATTTCCTTCAGATCCTATGCCAGATTTCTCCCGGAAGCAGTGATCACAGGGGGAACAAAGAGATTCTAAAGGATTTGAATGATGGAATGTAAAGATAGGATGAAACAAAAGAGAAAATTTGGTAGTTAATAAGATTTATGTGTACTTGTAATATAGAGTATCTTTATACCTTAAAATATACTTTGTAACCTTACAATAATAAGATAATATGCAGTTCTAGTTTTTATTCCAACTGAGATTTCTTTAATCCTAGAAGACATTTATCTGCTAGCTTATAAAAAAGTAAACCACAGCTGAAATAGTAGTCTAGTGTCATATCCTAACATTTTCATTAATATATCTGAGTAAAAGTATGTTATTCTGGTATTGCTTTTAGCAAAAATGTGATTGATGGTCTAGAAAATGGCTGTTGTTCATGTTGCTGTTATTTGGTGAACTAATAAGAAGGATTCGACAGTGCTGTGTGTAGTTTCCTTCAGCAGCTTGCTGAGGATACGTGAGTAAAGATCTCTCTCCTAAAGGTAATGCTGTCGACTCCTAATTTAAAAGAATGGGGATTAAACAGAACGTCGGATGTTAAGAATATAAAAATATCTTAAGACCAGATTCTCAGTTCTTATAAAAATATCCAGGGATTTTGCAAATTAGGGTGTTAGTAAAGGACACTTTTGACTGAGCCTGGACTCCCTCCTTGACCGTCACTTGCCCTTGAGTAAATGACCAAATGGCAGAATAGCGCATTGAAAGAAGCGTGCAGTTAACCCGGAGCAATTAGACAGCCCCTGATTCAAAGTCTGACACGTTCTCACATAAGAAGAAAAATAGTCCGTGAGTTTTTCATCAGAGAGATACTTAGCCATCCCAGATACCTCTGGCTTAAGTAAAGTCAGATTGTATTTAAAAAAATGACCCTTTCCATAAGTACTTGGTGAACATTCAGGCTTCGAGACTTTGCTTTAATGCCTTTGAAAGTCAGGAAAATGTGACTGAACTAGTTTTCACTTGCACAGAATTTTGTTTATTCTGCTTAGTTCAAGTCAGAACGATTGAAGTGGGGGAGGCTTTTGAGATCCCCTTGAGGTTCCCCTGCCTGTTGTTGGAAAGGAGTTCCGATTTGCCCGCCACCGAAAAGCAGGAGGTCCTTAGGTAGTAGGAAATGCTGGTACTGTGTGGTCGTCTCTCCTTGAAAGTTGTTTTCAGGAAGGACCCTCACCCGTTTATCGACTCCTTTTGGTAGTGATCAAAAGATCAGTCCCTTCTCTGAAGCAGCTCCCAGTCTGGTAGGGAAGGCTGATGCGCGAACAAGTACAGGAAACGGTGCAGCACACAGTACAGGGGAACAGTATCGTCAGTGCTGTAGGTGTGCCAGGGTCGGGAGTGGTCATTTCCCCAAGGAGGTCAGGAGAGCTTCCCCGAGAAGGGACCAGAGCCTGCAGAGGTCAGGTGGGCACATTTACCAGGTAGATGCCCGTGAGAGGGGAACTTCCCAGGCAGAAAGAACATCCTGAGTAAAGACCCAGAGACGTGAAACGTTAGACAAAGAGGACCTGGGAACATCCCGCCCAGCGGAAGCGCGAGGCCCAGGGTGGCGGGGGAGGGGGGATGCTGTGAGAGTCGGCCAGGGCGTAGCGGGCCGGCTTTGCGCTCAAACACCGGCCTGTCCTCTGGGTGCTGGGCACCCATGGTGGGTGGTCGTCACGCCACCACACCTGTGATGGTTCTGGAGCACGCTGAGGGTAGAGAGGAGAGCGCTGGCTCTGACCCACGAGTGCTGTGCGGTCCGTTTCCCCTTCAGCCCCACCTGCTTCATGCCCTCATCGTTCCCAGGGTCACAGCTGAAGTGTCATTTGTTCAGCCGTCACTTCCCGCGCGTCTGTGTCCTGCCAGGCACTGTTCTTGGTGCGGTGCTGGCAGACAGCAGGGTCGCTCCTCTCGTGGAGTGTAGGCGGGGAAGCAAAGAGGGGCAGTAAATACTGTCGCAAGAAAACCTCAGGCAGGGCCGAGGACCGAGACGGACACCGCAGCCGGCCACACAGCAGCGTTGCGTCCCCCGCGCGGCTCCCTGACCCCGACCTGCATCCCCCACGCAGCGTCCCTTCACGGTGCTTTCCACCATTGTGTGGGTGAGTTGGGGTGATTGATGGATTGTACGCTCAGCGAGGGCAGGGACCTTGTCTGTTTGTCTGGTGCAGGAGTGGCTCAGAGAGACCAGGAGGCTGAGGGTCGAGCCCAGGCTCGCTGACCAGGCTGCAGGCGCGGGTTCTGTGTCCACCAGCCGTGAGCCCTGGGCCTTGGGCGGCTGACCTAACCTCATTCAACAGAGGAGGTCGTTGAGAAGGAAATGACATATTTAGTTCTTAGAGAGGGGCCTGGTACTTAGAAAGCAGGCAATCAATGTTAATTATTACGACTTTTTGGTAATAGGAATTTACTGAATGAGGAAAGGGGGTGGGAGATTTTCTTTCTATAAAAATTGATTTAGCCATTCTGTGAAGCAAAGCTTGAGGACAGACCAGTTCAGATAACACGTAGAGATCACGAGAGCCTGAAGGGGCGTCATTAGGAGAGATGTCAAGTTAGAGGACCTGATCGTTAAGTTGATGTCCTGGCGCGAAAAAGAAAGGGGTGTGAATACCGGGTACATTTCCGACATGGCGGGGTGGGTGGATACAGTACTGTCCGGTGAGGTGGGGAGCACAGAAGGAGGAGCAGGTCTCGGCAAAGAAGTAATAACTCAGTTTGGATTTTTTGTGTGGCGGGGGGGGTTGTGGGGGAGGGCCTGTTTGCTGTGCTCTTGGCGTGTCCAGGTGGAGATGGGCAGGGCCAGTGCTGGAGCAGGAGACGGAGGGAACGAGAAGGCTGGTGGAGAGCTGGTACCAGACAGCTGGGGTGGGCGTCCTGGTGAGGGTGAATGGGGGGGTGGTATCGGGGGGCAGAGGGCAGCCTGAACTTGAGGACAGTAGAGAGGCTGCAGTCTGTGGGCTGGGACTGGCGTGAACATTTTGGATGTTTTCCGTGATGGGAAAATAAAGACCTTGGACAAAGAGAAGGACGTTCTGTCAGAGGCGTGTGCATGGACCAACCCCCGGCCGCCCCTCTAGGAACTGCTCTCCCCCTGGCCTCACTCACCTGCTACAGCCACGCAGCTTCTGGCCCTGTCCCCAGCCCACCGGAGCGCTCCTGCCCGAGAATCCCCGTGCCCGCCGCCTCCTCACAGGTGTCCACGCGGCTTCATTCCAACTTCCGCTCAGGTGTCTCCCCTCTGGGTGAAGGGCAGGCCACATGCTGCACCCCTGTCCCTCTCCTGGGACAAGTTCTCTGGTTCCCCCACTAGGATGGGCACATCCGGGAACAGAGCCAGGGTCTCATCTGTCACTTTCCCCAGGGCCTAGAACATTGTTGCCCATGGAGCTCGGCGTACGGATAAGTCAGTGATGAAGGGTGCTTACTGTTTGGTGGGAGAAATCAATCAAAAATGACCGATAAATGTAAAATCACAGCTGCGGTGAGTGGTCAGGGCGTTCAGGACACACCGCGGCGGGGAGGACGCCTGACCTGCCCACCAGGGAGGCGGTCGGGGGTTGGTGCTGGGGAAGCAGGCTGAGCTTGGTCTCGTCACTACCCCCGTCCCCCTGTGGACGGCGTCCTGGGGCGAGGAGGGACTTCCCTGGGGACGGATCCAGCTGTGCACCGCCGCCCCCTCAGGCTGCCTCGTTCCTGGGACTCCAGTTCCTGTGTTTGTAGGAAATAGTCTTGCTGGAAAGTGATTATAGACACGCCTCAGAAGTGAGATTTTTTTTCTTAAAGCTATTCTGGGATCACGGGGAACTCATCCTCAGTTACGCACAGTGATTTTTTTTTCCCACTTTCAGAGGCAAATGCTTGGGGTCTCTTCCTTCCGTGCTTTACTTGCTGTTTTAGGGCCGTGTGTGGTGGCCTCAGTGGACTGGAGGGTGAATGCCCTGACCAGGGAGCTGCGGCTGAGCTCGGCCCAGATCTGTGCAGATCCTGTGTAGCTACAGCGGCCGATCTTTCAGTAGCAACTGGACGCTTGGGTTTTCCTGTGGAATTTCCTGAGTTTTCACTATGAAATGTTGGCTCAGTTTTTTGAACCCCCATGTATACCAACCGAAACCTGCCAGTGGGCGGAATTTTCCTTGAGGACTCCACCCCCAAGTCTGGCCTTTGAAATAGAACGTATAATTTATATAGCATCATTATCCAAAATTTTTTTTAAGAAGAAGCGATAGAAATTCTGTGTTTTCTGCAAACAGAATTCTTCACAAATGGTGGCATGTACTTTTCTCTCCTTTTTTTTCATCACGCTGGGTAAAGTAGAGCACAGAATATCTCAGTAGGGTAGCTAGAATCAAGCCACTGAATCTCAGCTTGGAGATTTAAGTGGCTGGCTTTCTTGGACACGTGTCTTCTCAAGCTGTACCATAGAAGAGCTCATTATTTTCAAATTTAAAAAAAGAGGGGAATGGCACTGCTTTAGCATCCAAAAGGTAAAAGTCAAGAAGGGTCAACTGAAAATTGCTTCAAGAAACACCTGGAAATTTCAAATGTGTTTACAATTATTTCTCCACCGATGGCAATGGCGTTATGTTTCAGAAAGTGCCATTAATTGTAATAGAGTAACACACAGCTCTCTGTGAAATTTAAGTCCATTGAGTATCAGCACCTTCAAAGACAATAAAAATTCCAGCCTGCATTTATCTATCCCCCTGTGAGGAGTTACTACAATGGATATTGTATCATTCCATGTGAAATTCTTTGCCTTAATCGTCTCTCATTTATTTGCAGTTGTCTGAGGTCAGTTTTCCATTCTGCAGTTGTCAAACAGCTGTCAAATTAAAAGAGCAGATCCCGTGTTCATTTACATTTCGTGCCATTCCGTGTTAGTATATTTCTTGGCATAAGTTTTTAAATAGTTATCCACATGCCTTAATCATCCTTTCCCTCATTAGCCCATTTTTCCCCCACAGATGTCCACACACAAATTGTGATACTCTAAGTATCTTTATTATTTTCTAAGCATAGTTTTAAATGATTTGCATGAACTTTTAACAAAATCACTTGAATTAGCCAGTTAATTATACCGTTCCTTTTGCAAGAAGAGAAAGTCAGGTTAATGTAAGCATGTCATTCTTGCTTTCATTGCCATGCTTGTTTGCATTCTTATTTTTATCATTTCTGTCAAATTGGAATCTAAATAGTAATCGAACATAGAATTCTTAATTTGCTGTCTAAATGTCTGCATAGGACAGTGTGATAGTAAAGAATCAGCCTTTGTTTTTAATAGTTCATTGATCAAAGACATGTTTCTGGATATGCTGTTTGATGTTTTGCTACAAAGTGTCTCAGGCTGCCAGCAAGCGACATTAACACTATAATCCTCTGCAAAAGAGGTGTTGAAAGAGACACGGAGGCATCTTAAATTTTTTAAGAGTTTCTTTGAGCAAGGATCGATCCAAACTGGGCAGCACCAACCCAGAAGTGGTTAGGGGTGCTCCCCTGTCAGGAGCCAAGGAAAACGCTTTTCCTGGAGCAGAGGCGAGCAAAGCCAGGAGATGGGTGGATTCACTGTAGCTCCAGCGCCTGCCTTTGAGAACCTGGCTGGCTGTTTGTGATCGGCTGCCCTTAGGTTTCGATTTCTTCGCCTCGAGACGTTTACAGGCTTAGGTTTTGTTTGGCACATGCAGGCTGCTGAGACAGCAGGGACATCTCAGTCTACAGGGCTCCTCACTTATTGAGTTTAACAGAGGTCCACTTTAGGTGTTTGAGTAATATGTCAGAGTTAAGTAATTCGATGGAAGAACTATAGTCATAAGCATATACAATTCTTAGTTATTTGATAGAAAACATCTTACGTGGATATCCTGAAGTATGGCCATTAGAGATTAGCGTGTGGTAGCACACAAACATTACCATGTTAAGTTATATCTCACCTTTTGCAGTGAGGTCCTTTTGATCAGTGTCTGTTCCGTGCCTATTTTCCGTAAGCTTGCATGTTAGGGCTCGCTTTAACCTTTTCTGGGTTTGATGCCTTCCACTCTGATCTCATCATTCCCGGAGTTTTCTGTGACATGGTCGACTGGATCGTGTTTTATGTTTTGCGTATCCTAGTGTCACTAGCCTCGGAGCCCAGTTTTAGCTGCAGGGGCACATTGTGTTTATCTTACTCCCTGGCCCCCGGCCCTCCTGGAAGGCCCTTGAGTGAGAAAACTTAAGGCTCAGTGGTCAAAGGGCCCCAAATCAGTACTGTTACCCTGGGCCTTTGTTATTCTAACCTCATCACAGCTGTTCCTTAAAAAATCACATTTTACAAGGTAAAGAGGAGGCTAATCCTATTGTTTGTGCAAATTGTCTTGGAAACTTATTAGTTGTCTTTGAAAGGATTAGCATTAAGATTGTAATAAAACAAGTTGAATTAAAATTGAGTAATACTAAAGGAGCAGATAGAATCAAGCTTAAGTTAATGGCAGTGTGAAAGTTATTTATAACAGCACGGTAGGTTTTTCATACAACACTAAATGAGAGTGTTTATTAATTTCATATTTGTCATTCGCAGACTTTTAAAAATTATTCTTCATTAATTAGTATTACAAAATGATTTGGAGGTAATGAGTTATGTGTCCTCTCTGCTTACAACAAATAGCTACTAGTGAAAACGTATTTCGGTGATGCAGTTCCTCATAGAAACTTCATTACCAGGGGGAAAAATTAGATACAATATTTAGAAACCCAGAGTCTTCTTGTATCCTGCTGTCTCCTCAGCAGCTCTGCTTGGATTTCTGTAAGATGCCAGAAAGGTAATGTCTAAAACTGAACTTCTCATCTTTCCCCATAAACCTGCTGGGACCGCCCATCTCAGTGCTGTCGATCAGTCCAATGTGATGGCTTTTCAGGCCGGAGACTTTGGAGTCATCCATGACCCCTGGTTTTCTCTCGAACCCCAGATTCAGTCCATCAGGAAATTATGCTGATTGTACAGACACACACACACACACACACACACACACACACACACACACAGAGGCAAGGAGTGGCAGGAGGGTGGCTGGACCGTCACCAGTGTGACCTAGCTGGGTTATGAATAACCTCTCACTGGAGTTGCTGCTACTCCAGCCTGTTCTCAACATGACATAAGTGAGATCACATCCCTCCTCTGCTCAAAACCCACCAGGGACTCCCCGGCCCCTGGGAGCATCCTGCCTCCCGCCCCCAAGTTCAGCTTCTTGATGTCGGCCAACACGTTTTCTCATCTGACTCATCTTAGGCCTTGAGGAAAGGAAACCAGCCTCATGTTCACACTGTGTTAATTACAAGTATTTATCTGTCATTGTGCTTTCTTGTCGGTTAATTGCTGTGATTGTTCTGACATGTCTTTTGCCTATTTTAGCATGAAGATATTTTCTTTTCAAATGATATGTAAGAGCTTTTTGTGTGTGTAATAATTTGTTGCAAATATTTTTCTGAACCTGTCCTTGATGTTGCCCTTTGTTTATGTTTATTTATGTTATTTTGGAGTATAGGGAAGCTTTACATTTTTAAATACTCAAATCTGTTATTTTGTGATGATTTCTCCCTTGGGAAGGGTAATTAGAAAGGCCTTCTACATTAATGTGTAGATTCTCTTTAAAAGAAATAGATTGCGAGGTGGTGATTTAACTTAATATGGTCCTAAATTGTGAGCTTGTCCTCTCAGGACTATTTTTGAACTGCCACTCTTAAAATAGCTACCATCCTGTCGAATTGGGATTTATTTCTCTTGCACTAATCTGTTCATTCTGTTGTTTCCAGAACCACACCCTTTTAAGAGGTTTCTCTCTATCATGCACTTTGATGTCTGAGGGCGCATGTTTCCTGCAGTGCACTTCTTCTTCAAGACTTTTTTTTTTTGGTGCACCTCATCAGTGTATTATTTCAGATGAAGTTGAGAATCATTGTTTTGAAGTTCTTAAAAGAAAAAAAGCCCATTGGGTTTTCATTAGAGCTACATTGTGAATTTACTTGTGAAAACAGGCATCTTAGCACCATTCAGTCTTCTTATCCAGAAGCATTTCCTAGCTCCTAAGACTGTTTGCTAACCCTTGAGGGCAGAAAGGTACATACAGAACATGAGACAGCATTAGATAGACTAGTCAATCTGCAGATGAATTGCAGCTTCAGAAAAATATAGGGAAGAGAAGCACGCAGAAGAATCAAAGAAATACGCTGATTTTTTTTCCTGTTTGCTTGTACTTTATATTCTTAGTAAAGGTAATTTCTAAAATTTAGAACTTCTCCATTTTTTAAAGTTCGTTCCTAGGTTTTCTTAGTCAGCTCTTAGATTTTTAGTTTCTTTAAAATCAAGTCCCATTTCTTATCTATTTTTCTGTTTATATCTGCCTGTACTCAGGTAGCTCCCCCCCCACACACAAGTATATTGTCATGTCTTTAGTTCTTCTTTTATGGTATTGAGAGTAAAAAGCAAATGCTTTCCAAAATTTACTTTTGTTTTTACTAGTAGGATTTTTTTCTAACATACATTTTACAGCCTCTCGGTACTGTTTCCACTGTTTCTGTGGGAAAGTTTCGACGGTCCCCCTGGTATTTCCCCCTGTTCGTTCCCCATTCAGCTAACGGGTCCCTGCAGCACAGCCTCTGTGCTGGTGCAGCATGCGTAGCTTCTAGGCGACCGCAGGCGTGGGTGCTGGTCCTCCTCTCTGCCCTCATGCTTTTCCACGGCGGGCGCGGGTCTCCCTCCCACCAAACTCTCATATTCCTGAGCTCTTCATCTGCCCTCAGGTGGTATCTCCTGGCCCCACTTCCTATATTTTGTGTAAGTTTGTAATTTATGCCTTTGTTGAAGCAACTGGTTCATGTATTCAACTTGTTTTTAACTATTTTGTCTTCCTCTGAGCATCTATATTATATATACCAGTCACTAGGCAACGGAGTTCACGGGAAACTGACATGAACTTGCTCTCAGTGGCCCCGATACCTGGGGGGAGGGGGGTGGAGGCAGATAGTAATTCACTAATCACAAATTTTATTTGAAAACTACAGGGTCGCTTCAGCGACTGCTGCGAGGGAAAGGTGTCTGGTACTGTTTGAGTTTGTGAGAGGGATGCTGGAGCAGGGAAAGTGAGAGTTTCCCAGGGAGACGGGGGAAGGCAGAGAGTCCTGGGCAGAGTGGATAAAACGCGCTCAGGCCCCGCGGCAGGAGGGAGCATGGTGAGGACAACTGGGAGCACCGTCACTGGACGGAGACAGGAAGGCGTGTCAAGTGCAGGGAGGCTGTGGGGGGCGGCACGGGGCAGACCGCGGGTCGGGTGGCGTGCGGGCTACCACAAGGTTTGTTTTAAGCGCGTTGGGAAGTCATTGTCATGCTCTAGCGGAGAGGGATCACCTGATCAGAGTTGGTATTTGAGCCAGAATGAATACGGTGAGAACAGTCAGGAGGCTTTGCCATTCTCCAGGGAAAAGCTGGTGGGGGCTTCGACCAGGGTGATGCCAGAGGAGGGGCCACAGAGAGACTTAAGAGGGAAAACCAACACCACCTATGGGTTGATTCACGCTCGAGGAAGAGAGAGGTTGTCAAGGAGGATTCCTGGGGTGTAACTTGTAAAATTAGGTGGAGGGCGATACCATTCCCTCAGAGAGGACCTGGGCTTGGTGCAAGAATCATGAATTCCATTTTGGACACGTTGAGTGTGAAATGCCTTCATTATAGCCAAGAGGAAATGGCAAGAGGCAGATGGACACATGGGTGTAGAAGTCAGGATAGAGGAATGTGAGCGTCATCCCAAGAGATGGTGATGACCAGCCTCGGGGACTGCACTGCTTCTCGACACGTGGAGGAGGGTGCCCTTGCGGAGGACACTAGGGGAGAAGAGAAGGAGAAAACTGGGGCACCAGGGAAGCAGAGGACACAGTGAAGGAGAGTGTGGTCAGTGCCCGGAGGTCATGAGGGCTGAAGACAAAGGCTGTCTGCTGGGGGGGTGGGGAGGGGGTCAGGGGTGATGGATTCAGGAAGGGCTGCTCTGATGGTCGTTGGTGGGAAGCCACGGGCCCGCAGGGAGGCGGAATTCCAGATGATGCTGTTCACACGGAACAGAAACAAGCGGTACTTGCCAGAGTCGTGCGGTGTGGTAGCCATGGGCAACCAGGCTGGACAGAGGACTCCGCATGGAAGAGGATGAAGTGGGGCAGCGGGTAGGAAACGTCACATGGAAGTGGTGACAGCCACGCCCTCAGCGACACAGTGTCCTGAGGCTTGTGCAGGCTGGTCTCCCCAGCCGATGGCTTTGTATCTCCACGGCTTAGATCCTTGGAAGCGCAGACATTACAGTTGGAACGCTTGGTCTTCCCGTGCAGGTGTCGGTTGCGTTTTCCTCCTCTGTTGTCTGCTCTGCACACCGTGCATTTCCTTTCTCGACGTTTTCACCTCCTTGTCCTTTCCTTCTGTGATGCAGGTGAACGTGCCCTGCTCACACTGCCTGGGACTGGCCTCATTTCCTTCAAGGTGGGTTTTGTTCTTTTATGTTTCTAGGGCTGACTTAATTCTGTAATTCTGTTTTTAAATTTATTTGTTCCTGTCTTTCTGCACTCTCTTTATATCTTGTCTGCCTCAGCCAGTTGTACTTCATCTCACCTTTGATTTCAGGCTTTATGATCTGAATTTTATTATGTGTAGACAGTCAACGTCCATTTTAAAAATTATATTTTTATTCCCAGGCACTTTCTAAGAACCATGACAAAGAAGAAAGAGTGGCCAATTGAAAAACTTAAGCCAGCAGCCAGGTTCACGCTTAGGGACGCATGTCAGACGTCGCCACTTCCGCCTTAAGCAGCCTAGTCATCAGCGTGAGGGAGAAGGTAATCCAGTGGATAGGCTTTGTCGTGTGATGGCGAAGGAGACAGGTGTGAGTCCTGGCTGCACGTAGTGGTGTGACGTGGAGCAAGGTACGTCACCTTCCAGATGCCTTGACTTCTTCACGGGAACAGTAGCATCTGCCTGTATCATGTGCTGGCTTGGAGACAGGCAAATGAAACGTTATTTCTACTCTTACACCCTAGTGGGAAATAGCAGATATGTACACAAGTAACTGCAGTTGAAGGTAGGAAATAAATAAGAGACATACATGTGTATAGGATATCATAGAAGAAAGATTTTGTCTCTGGCTTCTAGAGGAGCGAGCGCATTAGCTTAGAGTGTGCAGGATTTGAGGTTGAGGAGAGGATGGGTCCAGCTGGAAGAAATGACCTGAGCCCCGGCAGGGCAGCGGGAGGGCATCCCGCGGACGTGCACGTGTGGTGCGGAGGGGCCTCCGGTGGCAGGCGGCAGAGAGGAACTCGCTGGCCATGGACCGGAGCCTTATCGTCAGGTGTCGGAATCGCCAGGCCAGGGCTTCCAGGTCTGATTCAGGAGGCGGGTCACTGACGGGGAAGCCTTGGGCCATGTGGCCAGTCAGGGTATTGTTACCAGGGCCCCAGCGACTGGAGGAAACAGGAACTTGGAAATAGCGATAACAAGGAAATGGATTTGAGGAAAAAAAGGCCCTTCGTTCTGAGAAATTAACTTACCTTGAGCTTTGACTCTGTTAGTATGCAAATGTGTCTGCCGCCTGGGTGGCAGCCACCACTCTGAGATCCAAGTCCCCTTTCTCCTAGGACACGCGAGGCCGCAAAGCCTTCAGCGAGATCTGGCAGTGAGGTCGCTGTCACCCCTTTGAACCAGTTGGCGTCTGCCATCTGTGATCTTTCCAAGGCCTTTCTAGCTGACTTCGTGTAGCTTATCATAGTTTTATCATAGTTTCTTTGGTTAACTTTTTAAAAACAGTGAAAAACCAAGAGAAGTTTAATACAATTATAAATAATACTGTTATGAGTGAAAATATATTTTCTGAACTTTTAATTGTGAGTAAACAGTTAGCAGTGCTTTTTCATGAAATTGAAAAAAATTTTAAGAAAATGCCAAACTTTCTCCTTAAATCTCTTTGAATAATTAATTCCCTAACTTTTGCTACATGGAAATTTTGAAAATGTTAAAATTAGCATGTATTACAAGTGACACAAATCTGGTTGCCTGAAGATCATTCCTTACACATTCTTACCCTCCTGGGAAGCTCCAGGCTGGTGGTTACGGGACCATGAACTTGTTCGTTGCTGACCGGATAGCAGTGGGCATAAACCTGGCCTGCTGACACCCTCCATCGAGGCTGAGTTTTCTTCCTGTAGGCGTTTTTTATTGGCCCTTATCCAGTTTGACGAGGGAGGGCTGGGGTGAGATGGTAAGAGGCCTGCTTCTATCAGGGGAGGTGTGTGCCCTTGAGTGTCCTTGGACTGTTATGAACACGCATCTCCCGTTATCAGGGTGGTAAATGTAGGGCTGAAAGTTGCCTGCCGGAGGGCTGCTGCGTTTCTCACTCCACACGATTCTGCCATTCGGGTGTGTTCCCAGGAATCTGCTTCCATCATCTGTCTAATCTGTTACTAGACTGATTTTATTGGGTTGGTTCCTGCCTCTGCGAGAACAGGATTAATGCCCTTTGCCCCAGGCCAGAGGTCCCCCTGATTCTGCCCCTGTGTCTGCCCAGGCATCCCTTCACCCCTAGGTGCTGTGTCTCCTGGTTCCTAGTCAAATGGGGTATGCTTTGAGTAAATACATACTCAAATATACATATTACAGATATATTGGAAGTACATATATTTTTGCTCTGCTGGCAGCCTGCAGGGCCTCCGGGTGACTCACTGCTGCCTCTGCCTCCAGCTCTGTTACTCCGCAAATAACCGTAATGGTGCTAATAATAGCATCACTTCAGGCCGCCAGGCACTTTACCTATATCACCTGATTTTATCTCTGTAGCAACCCTATAAGCTAGGTCTTGTTTTTGCTGTGGGACGGATGAGAAAACAGTCACTCAGACAAGTTAAGTGATTTGCCTTAGGTTATTTGGTCAAATGGCCAAGCTAGAAGTCCTTCCAGTTTTATCCAGCTCCGGAGCCCTTTCTCTCTTGACCCCGACTTACTCACCAGATCCTAACCTTGCTCTGACCAAACATCAGCACATGAGGCACTTGTTGCCGGATTCTTGCCGCCCTCTCACCAGCGGTGGATTTCTGGATCTGAGCTGTTCTGCTGCTTTCTGCATGGTACCTTAAGCCTTGCCGTACCTGTGAGCTCTGGCTTCCCCTCCTCACCCTGTAGTCTGAGATTTTCTCAGCACAAGCTGACTGGGTCTTGGTTGGTGGCAGTGACTGTTGGGACGCTCTGAGGAAGAAAAATGCCCTTGGCCAACTGGGGGAAGTCCTGCCAGGCGGCAGGGGTGGCTGAGACTCGGCCTCTCAGTCGTCATGAAAGCCAAGTGCTGGACCGTCCGCTGGCCCGGAGACCGCTGCTTCAGTGAACCGGGTTCAGTTAAGATCTTTCCTAAGCATGCGTCCGCCAGACACCAGCTGAAGCCTCCCTGGACCCTGAGACAGCGAGGCAGCGTTTCCCACGCGTGCCTGGGGGAGCTGCCCCTGCACGGGGCCTGCCCGCTTCCCCAAGGGCTGGAGAGCCGCAGCCGAGCCCACTCAGCCGCCCGAGAGGCTGGTGCAGCGGGTGTGGAGAGAGGGCTGCGAGTCAGGACCACCGGCAGTGCCTTGTGTTCCAAGGGCCCTTCACGGTTTACAGAGCGGTCTCCTGAGCCAGGTCTTTCACCTTCCCCACAGCTCCCTGAGGTGCACGGAGCGGGGCCACCATGTGAGTCCCACGCGGGAAACCGAGGCTCAGAGTTCCGGTCACCCTGCCTTGGGTGCCAACGCTCAGACTCAGAATTCTAGTTCTTCTACCAGTTCTTCTACAGCTCATGCAGTAAACTTTTGATCTGAGGAAGCGATGGCTTCAGAATTTTTCTGTAAGCTATAGATGTACGTTCGTCATAATGAATCTGGATCTCAAATCATAAATCTCTTCTAAGCAGCATTAACTCAGTAATTTTCTGAAGACTTTTTGCGTATAGAATGGACTCAAATAGGTGATAGTATTGATGCACGAGCTGTGAAAATTAAAGCTTTTTTCAGAACTCGGGCTTCTTTCCCTGTGTGGAGAAACGAGCCCAGAGCATGATGGAAACATACGAAACTAATTTGTCTGATTAAAAAGAAAAATTTATACAAATCATAAAATTAGAAAGGCAGTTTATAATGAAAGGCATTCAATAGAGAATGTAAATGTTATTTCTGTGGTATATTTGGTATTACATTTTAATGTAAATCATGTATCCCAAAGAAACTGTGAAATTGAGGAATAAATCCGCTCTCCTCCGAGTTAGGCAACCTGAGACAGCCTGAGCAGGGCTGTCTGTGCGGGGAGCGGCGTTCTCAGGCTTGCAGGGTGAGGCGGGGCCGCCGGCCCGAGCACAACAGGTGCCCGCAGCGCTTGTTCAGAGCCATCTGAGTATCTTTAATCAGTCTGTTTTAAGTCAAACCATGTGATGTGCAGACATGGACCGTTTTCCCTCCAGTATCAAGTGCTTTTTCCTTTCTTCCTCTTTTCTTAGTGCCCGCATCAGTGGTACCCGGCTGTGAAGCTAGGCTTGCTTTGTGTTACTGAAAAGCAGATACAGTGCTTACAACAGTTACAGTTGATTGCATGGGAGTGGTTTCATGTCTCTCTCCTGTTACTGTGACAGTGGGTTTCCAGAGAATAAATCAGGTACCTGATTCTCGTCTTCTGCTCAGTTCAGCTGTAAATAGGTTAGTTGTTGCATCAAATATTGCAGGGTAACCACTCTGTTAGACTCGGACAGCTCTGTCCTACCCATAGGAAGAGTCATGTCATCTCTTGAAATTGGCACAGAATCTGTGAACCAGGGAAACCCTTAGAGAGACTAGGACTTAGCATTTATGACACATCATTGCCTTTCCATCAAGGATGGAGAAGTGGGGGATCGCTTCAGTGAAGTGAGCCATATCCCAAGGACATTCCACAAGAAGCTTCCCGTTGTTTGTTTCCCCGAATTTCCACGGACATAGAATTAAGAAGTGAAGGCTTCGTAGGCCAAGCCAGAGCGGATGAGTTTTCTCATGCCGTTCGAACGTGCGTTTGGGTGCTTCCGCCAGCCCTGCTGTCCTTGGCTGGTGGACATCTGTCCTGGCGGCCCGCGTTGCACATGGAATTTGTTAACGGGTCTCTGGATGATGAGGGTGGCGTGTTCATCCCACAGCACCCGCTTGTTAGATGACTGCTTGTGGAAATTATGTCCGGGGAGCGGGGGCGGGGGGGGACCTGTCGTGGTCCTGCGTCAGTGGTCCAGTGCCGCTTGGCAGCCTGGCTCCCCGCTCTGCGCTTTGGTTTCTTTATCTGTCAAAACGTGGCGTCTCCTTTCCCACTCAGCAGGCGCGTGAGGGGGCGGTGTTTTCATGATGCGACTGTGGCGAACGCTGGGGATGTGTGTTTCGTGTTGAATCAGAACCAGTTTATAAGTTATACGTGAAACAAATGTTCCCCGATTTTAGAAATGTTCCTTTTCGTGTAGAATTATTTAAAGCTCATTTTTTTTTTTTCCTATTGCGTTATCAGTTTTCACTTTGGTTTGAAATCCAATAGAAAATGGCCCGTAAAAGCAGGTGACAAATTGATTTATGAGATGCTGGTTGAGTTTCTTCCCCCCTGAAATGTGAACAATGAAACGTGAACTTCATCTTTAAATGTATTTACACAGGTTGTCACTGATGAATGCACTTCGGTAAAATAACTACAGGAATGTTTTTATCCTGTCACCTCCAGTTGAAACATTTCATGGAGGCCGTAGTTTTCAACACGCGCTGAAAACAGAAGGCTCCGCTCCTACAGCTGATAGGAGGTGACAGCGTGCCCTTCTTATACCACATCGTCATCTTATTAATAAAAATGTAATAAAGTCCTGAAACCGTCGGGAATGGGATTTCAGGTGCTATTGGTAATTTTCGCAGCATTCAAGTCATTCACGGCTGCATTAGCCTTGGACCAAGGAGGTCCATTGAAAGAAAAACGTTTGGGCTATTGAAAAATAAAGTTTTACTTCCATACCCAAAACCACATTGTAAAATTTAAAACGTATTCAGAGGCCAGCGTTCAGAGCCAGATGATGAAATGCAGCTCTTTGGGGAGGCAAGCAAATGGGAGCACGGGTCACAAAGGGAGAGAGGCCTGTGAGTTTCAGGAGCTGAACCAGGACTCCTGCAAGTGTTAGGAGGTGAGGCCTGCGTGTCTCCATCCTTATTGTACGGCCTCTGAGAAGACTTCACAGCGAATGTTCTGGGTAGACAGCAGCACTAATCATATTAAGCACAGTGTCTGAACTCACAGTGAATGCATAATTAATGCATTGTTTTAGAGGACCCGAGGTATTAGTCAGGCAAGGGCAAGAGCTTCACGCCCAGCGTGTCCTGTGGGCGAGGAGGAGAGCCGTGCCCGGGCCGCCTGTGCCACCGCAGCTAGCTCCACGCACTAAATCTATTTTGTTACACCTCTGATTTGAGCCAAAGCCATCAGACAACCCCATTAAAGTGTTTGCCACGAAGAGCTCTCTCTGGGGTAGTAAATGCTAATTCAGTGTCAATTAGAGAAATGTCTCCAACGAAACACTGCGATTAATAAGGGGGCACTTGTGTTGATTCATTGCTGGGATATTTTTTTTCCCCTAATTCCTTATAAGGATGCATCTTTCATTACTTTCTATTTATTATTTTAAATATGTTTAGTTTGAAGGCACTTTACCATTTCATCTTTATTTTAAAATGTACCCAAATGTTTACTTCTCCATCAATATCCATTCAAACTTAAGCCATTTGGGTCTCGCTAATTTAAATTCCTTTAGTCAACCCATTGAATAAAAGGGTCAGTATAAACTCTTGAATTATGGCATTCAAACACACTTTTAAAAGTTTTTGATTTCTGTAATCCTCTTCCTCGTTTTGAAGATGTGTAATATGTTTTAAAAATAAATCCAGCTTTAATAAACATCCTGTTACCACAGCTAATTAACTGAAAGTAACTCTTTCTCTCTTCACAACTTTCAAACTTTATATAGATGTGTTTATGTGTGAATAGGGTATTCTGTACTTTTATTAGTATACAGTTCTTAAGCCATTTAATTGAACCAAGCGCGTTTAATGGTGAAAGTGGTTACAGTTCTGTTTTTCTTACTGTTTTGATGAAAATCATCTTTGTAAAGCTCACTGATACGAGTGTCTGTAGGGAGGGGGTGTCGTCGGGTGAGGGCATACAGTGGGGTGTAATTCGATGGGGTGAATTTGGTAATGTTCCTTTGGTAACTCGGTGTTTATTTTTTGCCCTCTGTAATGTTCTATTAGTATTTAAAATTACAAGGAAGTATTTAAGTATTAATCAGTAAGAGCATTAATGAAATATGCTTAATCATATTAATTTGGTTTCTGACTTGTTTTTAACTTTAGAAGAAATAAATTGTTAATAACTGTAATTCATCTTTCCTTAAATAATAGAATCATATATTTGGTGCAAAGGACTGAAAGTCCAAGGCTTCATATTTAAATCTTTGAAATATAATCTTGAAAGAAAATAGTTTGATTTGCCCAAGACTATGGTATAACTCTTGAATTAACTTCAGCGCTTTTAAAGAGAGTTCGTTTTAAATAGATTATGATGCAATGTGTAAATTTAAGCTATTTGCTTTACTAAACCAGCTTCTCTACTGTAGGTGTATGTTTTTATAAATTTAATGTTTTGAATAGATTATCTGCTGAAGACTATTCCTCCTACATCTACTTTCCTGGTGCTACCACTACGTAAAGTTATACCACTGAGACATCCTGATGGGGTCAGCACAGCTCTGCCACTATAAGCATATTTCAGCTATTTATTATTCTTGCATCAGTTTTCTCACATATTTACATACCGGTGGTGAGGAGGGAGAGGTGAGATACAGTCTGATGTAAAGCCTTAACATTTATAAATAAAAATAAGCCATACTCACTTTAAATTTTCTCTCCCTAGAGGAAGTTTTAAGATTATTGAACAAAAATGCAAATGCAGTAAATGCATTCTACTTATTCTATTCAGGTAGATCAAAACTAAGGACTAATCATTTGAGCTAGTGAGTTCTATTAAATAAAAATTGTATGTGTGCTGCATTGAGAATTTTTATACATCTTGCCCTACGTTTAGATTATTAATATTGTGAACTGTCGTTCTGTACTTTAAAAAAGTAATTTATTTTGCACACTTAGCTGTTGTTCTATTAATTACACGCTACTGAGAATGTACTGTTTTGCCCTTAGGTACCAGAACAGTCTGGTAACACAGCCACATCCAAGTTAGCACCACCTTCAGAAGTGTTTTTAATTTTTTCAAAAGTTGCATTTTTAATAGTATTTTGAATCTTTGTGTGTGTGCGTGTGTGTGTGTGTGTGTGTGTGTGTGGTTTTTAAATTATAGCATGGAACCTTGAAGCCCTAGCCAGTACCTCAAATTTGTTGCAGATGCTGTATACAAATCTGATTTATCTTTTAACAGAAAACGTAGACATTTTCTGTTTGATTTTGCTCTTTTTGGTACCTCTAATAGTTTAATAAGCAGTTTCACTGAACTGAATTTTTAGTGGGGAAAAAAAACAAGATATGAAAAACAAACTACTATAAGCTTATGAATAGATTTTAAAACACGACAGGATTATAAATTGTGTTGTTTCATCTATATTTTAATGCTACAATTTTAAGCGTTTGCGTTTTCAGCTGTAATCTTTTTTTTTAGTTTGTCATGTACGTATGCGATAAAATGTTCACTCTGAATATGCTTATTTGACCAAGAAACTATTCCTGTAGTCATTAATAAAAAATATACTAAGTATCAGATATCTTTTTTTTCAGTTATGGCTTGATGATAATACTTGTGTCCTTTTTATGATATTTTATATTTCTGGACAGAAAGTAACTCTTTGCAAATATTCTTTTGATCAGAGTAAACCATCAAAATTGAGTGACTTGTGACACAAATTATGAATTCTCCAAGTAGGGTGTGCAGAGAGTAGGGATTCTCTCTCTCTCTCTCTCTTTTTTTTTTTTTTTTTTGCATGCATACATGGATTCTTGTAAAAATGCTTTCACCTCAAGTATTTAGATAATTAAATAAAAAGGTTCGTGGAGGAGGGGAGAGGTGCTTTGAGAGGGGGCAGTTAAGTACATTACGGATAGATTTATGATTGTACAGCTGGGCTGAGTTACAGCACGAGCACAGAACCCAAACAAAAGTGTTCAGCTTTAGGAAGAGTATATCTCAAGGTACGTTTCTAAAATCTGTATTTTCTACATTTTATTTTTTTTCAAACACCCATTTAACATTAGTAAAAATCAATCTTTTTCTTTAGATTCAAGAGATTGGCAGGTACATTATGCTGCAGTTTTAGTTTGCAGCACGGAAATTTCTTCCCTTCGAAGAAATAGTGCTTTGTATCTCTACATCGGTGTATGCATAATGTGACCTTTCCCCAGCTGATGCGTCCCTTGCCATGAAGAACGATTTACTCAGGTTCTCGGTTTCTGCTACCTGAATTCCATTGTTTGATTTCTGGTTATATACATACTGTCCGAATCAGCTTGAAACTTCCTGTGGTATTTGCATCCTTTGTAATCTTTACCAGGATCTGACTCTCAGTAGCTATGTAGGAGAGCTATTTTTATTTAGGCTTATCTGGGTAGACGAACTCTTTCAGGCTTCTCTATTTTTGTTTGCCTTTACTCTGTTTCTTTAAGGCCCCTTGAGAAAAGTACTCATAACCGTCTCAGTCATTTTCTTCATTGCACTGTACGCCACGTGCCCCTTTAGCAAAACATGTGAAGATGCAGGTTCTTTCTCAACGAAAACAGACCTCCTTACCTGGAAAGCACGCCTGCAGGAACAAGTCCACTTCTGCAGAGCTGTGATAGCAATAGGTCGGGAAGACTCTGGAGGAAATACAGCCAAATGTGCTTGGCGGTTTTGTTTTTATGTATTAAAGAGTGAAGATTGTAAGCCTCCTTCTTTTTCAGCCTGAGGACCAACTTGTCTAGGACACAGTATAGTCGCATGTTAAGAAGCCCACATAAATTACCTTGTGATACTCCTTAATCCCAGGTGTGTACCCCTGCGAGCCCAACATCTGCTCACATCTCCTCTCCTCCCGGGGGAATGGCGTGGGCGTGCTGACATCAGCCTCTGCCAGGCTGGGGCTTCAGCAAAAGTCAAGGAAGTAAAACACTTTGGACGTAAATGGAGAGTTTTCAGTCCCCAATTAAATGGCACTGAAGGAGTAAGTACCCTGTGGGTGAGTGTGCTGTGTCTCCCTTCCTAGGAAGACGTTGCTCCCATAACTCTAAAATGTTTCTACAAGTGAAGGCACTCGGTGTATTATTGTTATTGAGTAATTTTGCCTCTTTAAGATAGTCTGAGTCATGCCCATCAATGACTGGAAGGTTTGAAGCCCAGTCACTACCTCTGTAATGATCTACTTGTTTTTAATAGACAAAAGTCCGTGTGATAATATGCTGGCGAATGTCACAAGTTTGGGAGCAGAACAGGCCTAGAGTCCAATCCCAGCTCCACTTACTGGGGCGTTGTTCATGTAACTACCCAATCTCTCTGAACCCAGCTTTCTCATATAGAAACAGGCCTGTAGCATCTACGCTGTAGAATTTTTCCCTAAGGATTAAGTTCGGCCTGTTGGCTTTTAGAAACCCCTCCTTTGCCGTCTTCCTCACCATCGTGCTTGTTTCCTTGGCCGTTGTTCCTGTGGTCCTCTCTGTCTCACCATCGCCCGTTCTGCGGGCCGGCTTCCTCATCGTCAGACTCATCTTCGCTCTCTTCTTTCTCTCTTTTGCGGCTTCCTTTCCTCCATGTCCCCCATCTTTCCCTCCTCCTTTGCTCCTCTTCTCCCCCATCAACCCCTGTAACTGAAGACCTTTCAGGCACCTTCCCAGAACCTTGGGGCTCCTCAAACACTGTGTGAAAACCCCTGAATTAGGCTGTATTTGAAAAGCCCTCACACGTGGCTGGTCTCTGGTTGTGCCCTCATTAACTGGTGTTTCCCCTGGATCAGGAACCTAGTTCCCTGCTGTATCCCCAACAGCACATAGTAGATGCTTAATTAAAGTCTTCTCAAGTAAATGAACGATTGGATTTTTCATTGTGATGTGTGGCTTGGATATATTCAAGTCATTTAAATGAATGGCCAAATGGCCATTGATTTATAGACATCCTAAAAGGGCAGTTTATTGAAGAGAAAGTCAAAGGGCATTTCTAAGTAGTTACTGTAATTTAGAAGAATAACCAAAAAGCTGCTTAAGGAAAGCTGAAAGGAGATTGTTTAAATACGCCTTGATTTGTCCAATGAAAAAAATTCTCTGCAGTCATTATAGGTGATGAGGTAGATCTATCTGTGTACGTATGTGTATGTGTAAAATATAAAAAATATATATATAAAAAAATAAAAAATTTTTAAAACACAAATGATGTTCACTCTACAGTGTTAAGTGAAGGAGCATATTCAGAGCAATGTATAGGGAGATAGAGATAAAACTATATTAACTTTGTATACATGAGTGTCAGTACTATGCTTTAACTTTTATTTTTCTATTTTTTTCTGATTTTATAATTAGAAAGCAAAGCATGACACTTTTCTAAAGCCTAAGAAAACTGCTTTATATATTAAATATAAAGGTGTAAACAGATCAATTTGCCTGTTAGACGGGTTCTGAATACTCCTGTCCAGCTTAAGATTATCATTAAAGTCATGGTTCCAGCTCCTAATTAAGCACGGTCTTCAGCACTCTGCTTCTGTTTTCTGAGGGCTTTAAAATTTTGAACATCTTCTTCACAATGAAATACACCATCTCCCAGCTTAATCCAATAATAAAAGCCAAAGGGCACAAGCTTTAGGCACAGGTTTTCCTTTTCAGTTTCTCTGATCACTAGTTCTTATGCTTTCTGTTTCCATTTTCTACTCATTTTGTAAATATCAGAGAAGACTCAATGAAATATTTAAAAAATTTCACTAATACTATTGTTGAGACAAAAATAGCTGTGCAACTAAACTCAGATGCGAGGAGATAGAAAACCATGCTTTGTAATAGCTCAGATTTTTTTATTTGTCAGCTGATGTACGGAAGTTTATATCGCAGAAGACCATTTTAGGGGCATCAAACATGTATAATGTACAAGAAGGGACATCCAGGGAATTGAAGACTGTATATGAGGTTAGATGAATGAGTTCTCAGACCCATTCTAGCATTCCCCGCATGTAGCCAGACGTCCACTTTATTTATTTATTTATTTTAATTTTTTGGCCGCACCACACGGCACGTGGAATCTCAGTCCCCTGACCAGTGATCGAACCCGCGCCTCCTGCAGTGCAAGCACGGAGTCTTAACCACTGAACCTAAGTGGTCCACTTTAAACACGTGGATAAAACCTGTGTGCAGGACTGCTAGTCAGCGGACACTGACTGTTTTAACGTGTGGGTTGGGGAGTAAGGCAGTCACCAGGCCCCCGCCCCCGGGACTCCCTAGACCTCAGAGCTGGGAGAGGGCAGGGGCAGCGTCCCTCAGGATGGCCCCATGCCCGTGCTGTACTGGTGGTTACACAGTTTGAAGTGGCCCTGCTGTGTACTACTTACATGGTGAGGTTCAGAAGTTTGCATCAACAATCTTTTTAGCAAAAAGGACCTCAGTTTTATGCAGTTAAATCTTAGCCCAAGAGAAAACCTAGAAGCAACCAAACAGGATATGATACACAGAGACAAAACATGGCACAGACCTGCCCATCTCATTTATCTAAGGTTATATAAAAATGTGTCTATGAAGAAACACTTTGAAGTGAAATAACATATGTGAAAACATTATGTAAGCCGTGAAATGCCATTTAAAGGTAACTTATTAATGTCTGTGAGGCGGGACAATTTCAAACGTTCCGTGAGAATAAGTCGATTCAACTAAGAAACTGTTGAATGCCGACTGCAGAGCGGGAATAAATGAGCACGTAGCATGTGCCCTGCAGAGCCGCTGCACCCGCACAGTTCTGTGCCCCCCATAGCAGCTTCAGGAGGCAGGGGTGGCTGTCCTGCTGCAGAGCCTGGGAGACAAGGGGAGGAGACTCAGCAAGCCCGGCCTTCCCTTGTGTTCCCTCTCTGTTCCCTGGCTGACTTCCTACACCCAAGGGAGCTTCTCTGCCTCCGACTTTTCTCCCCTCTCGGGACCCTAGGGAGATGTTAAAACTGCCTCCGTGTCTGGCAGGACCCCTTAGCAAAAATCAGGGGAGTAGGGGAGGAAAGCTGCAATTCTCAGCTCATTTTCACTGAGGAAGCTTGGCCCCCCGGGAGGGACTCTGTTCTGGCCCCGGCTTTGCCCAGTAGAATAGTTTTCAGTCACTGAATGTGACCGGGTGATCACATTATACCATCAAATCTGCCGGATGAAGCAAATAAAAGATAACATTCCATTCCAAATGCTCTAATGGCAGTAATTCAGAAAGCAGTAATATTAAAAAATTATGAAACAGGTTTTTCCCTTAAAATTATTATACGACAGCCTATATTGTTACCACGTGACCGCAGCAAATGCACAGGAGCATTAGACGGACAGACCCAGTAATAAAGAATACTGACTTGTGTGTTGCAGTCTTGACATTCATCAGGTGGGGAGAGTAATTAGGAAGGAGGTTCTGAAACCAAAGCCAGTAGCTTTTTGACAAAGTCTGTTTCATTTAGAGGATTTTCCAAGTAAAAAAACTGGGGGATTAAATGATAAAATGATGAACAGATGAGTTGCTTATGACTTCCTTCTAACTAGACATTTCCTCAGTGGTCTATACATTTTCATCATTTATATTTATGTTAAAAATACTTAAACTTATTTGGGTTTCCTTTTCCATAATATTCCTACATTGTACGTTAGAATTTAATCATGAACAAAATGCCACATCTTTCTTTATCCAAACATCATGAAACCATTGCAGATGAGATGAGGAGATAAAGTAATCGGATTAGAAATGGGTGGTTTAAGTTTACACCATTTTATTATATCAGGAATTTTTGATATTTGAGACGTAGATTTCCACAGCTGTGCGATCGCTTGTGCCCAAGATACATACATGAAACCAGGTTCTGTAATTTTGTTATTTTAAATTCCGAAGGAGGATAAGTGTAGATGGTCACATCCATTCACCTGAAAAAGTTTCATCTGAAGTAAAACAACTGATGTATCAGTTTTAAACAACGTGGAGGTATGATCCCTGTGTTACTAAAGGTTCCTTAACTTGATTCTCTGCTTTCTCTCACTTTGGGTTTATAAGGAATTTAATGAATGGTCGTCATGGTATATGAGCATAATAGTTTGTTTTTTAAAAATTTTCTATCCATAATGTTCTCCTAATCTTAAAAAATAAAATTTTATGTATTTTTCCCATCTTACAATTATATTGGCCTATTGTAAAATAGTTTTATGATAAAGTGTTAAATTTTCTGTGGGATATACACGTAGTTTAACCTTTAACCTATTAAATTATTTGAGAAGAAGAGAAAGAAATTTGTTGCTTTAAGAAACTATATCAAAGAATAACCCTGATTATTTCTACTTATTCTGTGCTTATGCTGATGCTAAATCATGGCATGAAACATCTTTAGGTAGTATTAGAGAAAAATTTTGCACTGTTACTATAGAAATTGAATAATCTAATGTTGAAAGAATTGTGTCCTTAGAGCTTTTTAACTGTTCTGATTTTGAGTTTAGTTTATTTTAGATTTATTTAATTCCTAAGAAAACAGTACAGTTCAATAAACTGGAGATTTTGTTGAACTTTTTAAGTTAAAAATTTGTAATGTGGTCACTCTTGTAGCTTTTTTATTGAGGGGATGTGTGCTACTTGTAAAGTTCTTTACAAAGGGACCAGGTAAAGCTTGGGTTAATGTGAATTTGAAAAACTCTCCTAGAATTTCTCTGCAGTTTATTAAAAATACATCATTTATTTACTAATTTTCTTTATCAGAAATGATGGAGTAAAACTTTAAAGCTTAGTGTTCAGTACTTGTATTCATACGGTTGGATTGTGCTGCCATTTACTTTTGTAATTTCCATGAAAACAAAAAAATCAAAAATGTGATTACTATAGTTTGTTTCATGTATTTTTTAAAATAATTGACAGTAGTTTAGAAATGCATATTTAGGACTAAACAAGGGAATTGTTAATACGTTACTTTTGTGACTCATACATTAAAGGAGGCTTTGAGGGGACCTCTGGTTATCCATTAATCTGTATTATTGTAGCTACACTTAAATTACACTAATTTATACTAACTGGATTTGTAAAAGGTTCAAATTATGGACTATTCTGGAGAAATTTAATATTATTATTTTTCAAATTAAATCAGAATAGTATAGTTCTTGAAGAGTTTCTTATTGGTAAGAGTCATCTCTGAGTGTGGGCACTGTGTCTATGTGTATATGACCCCATTGTAGCTAAAGGTGTAATTCACTGAATTAACAAATGATTTGTAATTATACTCATTGCGTAATACAGAGTACTTGACAAAATATATTTGAAGATACTTGGACAGTTGGTTATAAAGCATTTTAAATGCCCGCTGTCACTACCAACACCAAATATTGTTAAAACTACAAAATGGTGTTCTGTAGAATGAAAGAGTTTTCTAAATGGAAATGTTTCATCCTGATTCCAGTATGGATGATGGAAAAAAGTGACTAATTAAGTACAGTTTAAATTCATAAGTGGCACTTTTATCATAATTGAAATCAAGGAAGGAAGCATCCTTTTCTTAAAAATTAGTCTTTAATTCAGATTTTTCATTAATTCTAGTGTAGTCGTAATTAGTGAAGTTTTAGTTTGCATTGACTTTATGGGATGTAAGTGAGACTCTGTGTTCCCACATAGAAATCTTTTCTTTTTGTAAAACATGTAAATAACCTAACATGCCGAATGACTTGACTTTTACCGAGAGGAACCCTGGTGTTCACGACGGCTCTTTGAGTCAGTGTCTCTGAACTCTCTTTGGTTCTTTGCTTTGGTGTTAAAGAATTCCTTTCTATACCATAAATATTAATAGTAATTTTTCAATTACTTGTAACTAAAAGGCTTTGTGATGTAGATTGCATAATGTCCTCAAATTCAACGAATGTTAGTGTCTGAAGGAAAAAGCAATGGTTCTTCACAATCCATTCCGTCTAGATCTTTAAAGAGTATATTTTTTCACGTTTCATCGAGTTGTCTCTGACACTTGTGACCTTTGGGAATATTATTGATGACATGCTTACATGCTTGTTAACGCATTCTTACAGAAAATCGAGATAAAAATACAAAGTTACAGTCTCTGTTTGCTTTAGTAAACAACTTGTGTGTTAGAAAATGTCCGTTTTCTGGAAGAAATTAACTGGGTCTTAGAATTACGTTACTGGTTGCTCATATTGGAAGATGAAAAGCATGGCCTTTGTCAGATAGGGTTTCAGAGGCACAGAGTGACTGTAAGATGCCTAATTTTGCTTCGTATGTGGGACACAGATGTTTTCACCTCTAAAAAGGGGTTGCAAGCACATAAAAAGGAAATTAAACCTGTTCCCAAGGAGTGTGTGTGGTGTAGTACACTTTCAGAGAGAATTTAGAAATCAGCTAGCTTATTAAACTAAAAAAGCCAACAGTGCCACTTAACTTCAGTAGCAGAAAGGGTGCCTTCCAAAGCATGAGTTCTTTGACCAGACCTGGGTAAATTAAATACCCTTGAAGCTTTTTAAAAAATTAAACGCTTTGTTTTGAGATCCTCATAGACTCACCTGCAGTTGTGAGGAACGATACAGAGGGATCTCATGCAACCTCCCCCGCCCAGGTTCCCCTCCGTGGCAGCGTCTTGCAAAACCATCAGATGACATCATAGCCAGGATACCGACTCGCCTTCGTGTTTTAAAATGCTTTGAGTCTGCCCACAAGGCCAAAGCATAGCACTGTCTTTTTCCTTTCATTCTGAATAAAGAGCAGCTGTGCATGGCTATACGTATAAAAATTATCTTTAAAATTAATTCATCTGCGAATAGCTTGCTCTTTGTTTTCCTGCACAGTTTAGTTTATTGGTTCTGTTGACACATTTTATTTTGATTTTTTTAAAAGTCAGAGTAATATACAGCTTATATTAAGTTGAAATCTGTGAGTAGTTTTGGTAATTAACCATTACCATAATGATAAAGTTTCTTCGGAGCTCATGCAGCTATTTTGTTGGGAACAAAAACATGCTAGCATGTAGCAAGCACACCACTGGTTTTAGATACTAGATTAGTATCTAGTATTTTAGATACCAGATTCGTAGTTCTCAAATTTTATGAACATAAAGAGTCACCTGCAGAGCCTATGAGAAAGGC
Source organism: Hippopotamus amphibius kiboko (assembly GCF_030028045.1). Lineage (NCBI taxonomy): Eukaryota > Metazoa > Chordata > Mammalia > Artiodactyla > Hippopotamidae > Hippopotamus > Hippopotamus amphibius. The sequence goes on along the minus strand of NC_080202.1, from coordinate 3,663,107 downwards.
AGGCTCCCATCCCCACTCCTAGACGTTCTTCTGTTTTAGAAGGTCAGGGGTGGGGCCCCGGGACGTGCATCTGTAATTAAGTACCACCGAGGATTCTGATGCACGTGGCCCCTGAACTGTACTTTGAAAAGCACTGCACTGGACATGGAGGCTTTCTAGCATTATATCGTAAAAGCAATAGAATGTTTGTTTTTCTCTAAATGTATATAAAGAACATCATCTTCATTTTCCAGATTTTTGTTCAAATGTGGAATTACTGTTTTTCATGGTCTTATTGCTTAACCTATTGGAACTTTTAGATTTTTTTTAAACAGATATAATTGACATATAACAGTATATTAGTTTCAGGTGTACAACATAACAATTCGATATTTATGTGTGTTACAAAATGATCACCATACAGTTACAAATTTTTCTTGTGATGGGAATTTTTTGAGCAACTTTTGAATATACAATACAGTACTATTAATTATAATCACCATGCTGTACATTACATCCCCAGGATTTATTTATTTTATAACTGGACGTTTGTACCTTTTGACCACCTTCACCCTTTTCAACCATGTTGAAACCTTTAATCAGTCACACCTCTGCTCTCCAGCTGAATTCTTTTCCAGACCTAGAGAAGCAAAGGCATTTACTTGCACAGTAAAGAAAAGAGCTTGGACTGGAGATGGAGAAGCACCCTCAAAGCGCGGCCTTGGATGGTTGCCTTTAACCGAGTAGTTTGCTTGCTTGGTTGCGTGTCTCCCCCCCAACCCCGGCTAGACTAAAAAAAAATTGTTTCAAGTAATGCCAGAAAATTTAAAGTAATAAGTTAAGGATTAGAGATGAAGGTGAAGAGGAAGAAAATGCTGGCGTAAAACAAAAGAAAGAAAAATAACGGTGATTTGTTTTTAAAAGCTTAGAAGTTCAAGCACCCAGCCGCCCCCCCCCCCCCCCGCCACCCCAAGTGAAGGCAGGACGTCCTGCGTCACCGCAGACAAGTCAGGTAAGGCTCAGTAAATGGTTTTGAAAGCTCAGAAATAGGAGAAATTTTAGAAACATTTCCATCAAAAAGTGATTTTAATTTTATAAACATTTGACTATTCAAAACAGAAAATGACTTTATTAATCTGGAAAATTAATTTGCGTGCAACATTTTCTTTCTCCGAGATGACAGAAAAATGAGGTGTGACTTACTCACTTGACCTTTGAGTAATAAGCATCCTTTTAAGGGAAAGCTGGGTAATTATATATACCTCTTTTTAGATGTTTTTCTTGCTGTTAACCCAAAAGTCTGGATTTGCTTCCATTCGTGACCAGTGTGTCTAACCCCCTTTTTCCACAGGTGGCTTGGCTGCAGCATACTGATGCATCAGGGAATTTCTCACCATAAAGCCCAGTTGGGACTTCGGTTGTTTGAATACTGTACTGATTTGTTTTCTTGATGTGTGCATGTCAAAACTTAGAGGGAATCTCCTCCTTCAGAATACAGTTTTTGCTGGGGTGTTCTTTCTTGTGATCATCTTATTTATGAGGTTAGCAGAACAAGAACTCTGCCTTGACTCACAGCGTTAGGAATTAGTTATAGTGAAAGGAGACAGAGAAAAATGTGCAGGTCTGTAGTCTGTTCATACAGATATTTGCATGTGCTGATGACTTCATTTTAACCATCAATGCTTTATTAACTTAAGACTTTTTATAAAGTTGTAAGGTTTAGTTTTTACATCCTGTGTTAAAATCTTTCTTTAAATCAGTGAGAAGCTGCATGTAGTAATAAACAAATGAGTAGACGTTAAATTTAGTTTTTTTGTTGTTGGTTTTGTTTGTTTGTTTGTTTTACCTAATGTTGGTGAGGATGTTGGAAGGCGGGCCCTTTCAGTGCTGTTGAGAATATAATTGGGACAGTCTTTCTGGAGGGAAATTTTGGAAGTGTAGTTTAAAATTGTTAAAAATGTACATTCCCTTCAACCCAGCAATTCTATTTCTAGAAACATTTTAAATTCTCAAAATACATGCAAATGTTTTCTGTATTAAAATGTGTTAGACATAATTTCAGCATACAAAACTGGGCCCAGTTAAATTGTTTTGGCCATATAATGGCATACTATTAATATCATAAAAGTCACATTTCCAGATAACATTCAATGACATGGTGAGTTTATATTTTGAAACAAATATTAGATTATTATAGTGAATATGTGTATGTCTGAGTGGTAGATCCAAACGCATTTATAGCTTTTAACCTAGTAATTTTCCTTTTGGAAATGAATATAGATAAAGTGAAAGTGAACAAATATTTACTTCTTTTAAAACAGTGAACAAAGACAAGGAGGATAAAAATAATACTCCCTGTGAGAGTTATTATATATTTAATGTTTTCATACAGAAAATCTCAAGGATAGTGTTAAAACAGTGTGGTTAGGATTCCGACACGTGCTATCTACAGACTGTAAGAACTTTCTAAAATGAATGACTTTACAATAGATGAGTCAATGGAGGAAAGTAAATAGCGTTAAAGGAGACTGGAAAGGCCACTATCTGGGGTGTCAGAAGGACAGAAGGATTTGAATCCTGACATTCCGGGGGGTGGGGCGGGGGTCTCTTCAGCTCATCTTGGGAAATCACTGCTGTTTTCAGTTGTCGAATGCAATTTACGTCCAGATTTATCAGCTTGTCCTGAAACAAATTGCTTGTATTTCTGGGTATTTTTCCTCCATGCGGACTTACGGTTAAAGCTTTGTGATTTTTATCAGAGCTCTTTCATTCCAAAATGTTCTGGAAAGGCAGAGGCATTCAAAACATTTTTTTAATGTATTTCTACAAGCTGGCAATTTTACTACATTAAAATAAACTAAATCGCAATACTCTAATTTCCGTTCTTTCCAGTATTTCATACGGCGATGCTCATTAAAGGGACGCACGTGAATGAAGTTTCCTAGAGAGGGAAGAGCGTCCCCCAGTTATCATGTATTGGTTCATAGCTCTTTAATCTGTTTTCAGTACAGGTACACAGGTAGGCATTCCACTATACATGGCGTGTCGCAATGTTATTTTCTTCTAAGAGAAGAACTTCATGAACGTCCCAGGTCACTAAATATTGTTTGCTTTTAAAAGGCTTTACCAGTTTTGTACATTATGCCATTATATAAATAAAGAAAACTTTACATCAGCTAAGCCCGTAGTGTGGGATATTGAAATTGTGTCCAGTAATTTGTAAGTGATTCCGCAGTGGGTAAGCATATCAGTCGTTCTTTTTGAAAAGAGTAAAGTCACTTGAAACACATTCTCCGTATTATTATACCCCTAATGGTAACTGCTCTCTTGGCGGCAAGCAGTGTTTCTCAGTGTGTCTTTCTCCCTGGTGGCGGGGTCAGCCCGAGCAGTTGTGAAGCGCGGGCTGCACGAGGAAACTCGGACTTTTGCTGCAGGTTCTCAGGCGTCTTGTGACCCCGTGCCTGGTGGGCAGAATTTTGGATGTCCCAGTTTTGAGACTCATCCTCTTTCCTTTCTGTGAGTCTTATCGTGCTGCCTCTCATCACGTGATAAGCATCTTATCTCGCCGGCTAGACTGTGATCTGGGGCCAGGGTCTCCGTCCCACAGCGCCTTGAAGCCTCCTCACCGCAGCCAGCCCTGTCTCACGCTCACGCCTCCTGTGCTGGGGGCCGTGCAGGGCCGTGGTGGAGCACAGGGATCCAGCCTGCTCGGGTTCAAATCCAGGCCTTACGACCTTGGCGGATTACTTGTCTGGGTCTCCGTTACCTCGTCTCGCACATGCAGATAATGGTAATACCTACCTAAAGGAGATAAGGCTTAACACACAGAACACTGAGCCCCGGCTTGGGGATAGTGAACCGTGGGTGAGTGATGGCTGGTAGTGGTGCGCTACTCCTGATTTGTTCAGAACAAGTCAGGGCGTTGCTCTCGCCTTATCAGTGTTGAGAAGGCAGCTTCCCACTGCTCTCCTGTGTTTGCTTGTCCGTTGCACTCATTCAGTCATGAAGCTGACTGTAGCTTTTCAGCTGCTTCAGGCTGTGACCAGTTATCCTGAGAGTGAACCCTCACAATATCAGCCAGGATCCGTCAGTTATTTTTTGCAGAGCAGATTTGCTGGTCACCTCATAGGAAATATGTTTCCTTCATTACTAAATCCATAGCTGAGAATGTGCACTGTTTTTCAGGTAAAATGCTGATCAAAATAAAAGGTTTTGTAATTTTATTTTTGCAGTTTTCATAAAGTTTCAAATGAAATAACCTAGCTATGTATTTTTTTTTTTTGTCTAAATAAGTCAGTGGAGTTTTTGGCAGTAAAATAAAATAAAATTGCATAGTGATTGCAAACTTAGACATTTTGTTCACCAGCCTCACAGTTCAAAGTGGAAAAACCACAGGTGTGCACACTTGAGACCGTCTACGTGGAAGAATACCTCTGTCTCCTCCAGTGTTTAGTATCAGAAACGGTTTCAGCTTGTAGTTCTAGCTTGCTGGACTAAATGTAAATTCTTGAGCAAATTAGAGTATGCTATAATAGTAAAACACAAAAGAAAAATTCCGAGAAATATGGCCTTAGCAAGCTACAGCTGTGAATAAACAAATAAAACTATGGAAAATTTAATTTTGAGGAGAGTTCTTAAAAGGGAAGAGACCTTCTCTAAAAGGAGCTTCTTCTCTAAGTCTGTTTGACCTGGCGTGTTTATAAGGCCTTTCTCCCTCAAACTAACCTTCAAAAGCGTTCGTGATGAAACTTTTTACATTTCTAATATGTTTTGGAAAACCTAAAAGATTTCATGTGGTTTGGAAAATGTAATGTAACATTTAATTTTTTTAAATATTCCCAAACCATCTGCAAATCTTTTTTTTTTAACGTAGCCACATCTATCTGTATAATTTCCTCTTTGTGCTTATTATTTTTCTCCTCGTTGTTATAATAAAACAGAATTTGGAAAAGAGAGTAAAAATGCATAGACCCACCACCCTGAGCAAATTGTAAACAAAAAACTACATTATTACTGTTTGAAGCATTTTCTCAGATTATTAGAGTCTTAATTATTGTTTTTAATGACCGCCTGATACTCCACTGGGGTGTCTGACCACAGCTGAACCATCCTGTTAGTGCCCTTCCAGTGTTGATCTGTTAAAAGCAACACTGCAGCAGACATTTTAAATTTTTATCATGTAGTTTTCTCCTCTTCTTCTAGATCATTTCCTTAGTATGAAGTTTAAGAAGTAGAATTTATTAGAAACAACTAAACTCATTAAATTTAGAGTTCCTTACTGCCCTTTATAAGAACATTTTCTTTTTCCTTTGTAAATGATTTTGAAATAATATATTCTTATTTTCATATTCCTGTTTGTTTTTATTTTTAATTTCAAGCATTTTATATTCTTCATAATAATCTCATTGACTTGTTACGAAGCAATACAAAATTTAGATTATTAAATATCTGTAAGATATGTGGTCAGTAGTCTTCAGCGAGCCTGTTCATTTAGTTGCAATGTTACATCTGATTTCTTGGTTGCATAGCTTTCAAAATCTTGATTTGTGGTGGTAATTTTCTTTAAAAAAAAAAAAGCTTTAATAGAATTAATTTTTAAGTCATCACATTATGATAAACAATAAGTAAAATGATGTCTCAAATATATTTAATTATAAGAGCTATCATTTTGAAAAATTATATTAGTATAAACTAGATTCTGCTTTATTGTGTTCTTCATATATTGTTTCAAGAATGCATACATGGATATTGACTAGGATGTTTAAGCCTGATTATAAGTTGTAGTGCTAATTTACCTGTTAAAGATCAGTTGGCAAAATCCCAACCTCCTCTTCCCAGTGTGCCTTATTTTAAAATACCGACTTTTAAAGAATGAGAAGTATTTTAGTCACATCTCATGGAATAAAAGTTACTGTCAACAGATAAGCTGAAATAAATGTACTAATGGTTAGGTAATTCCACAGACTATTTTTTTTTTAAGGACATTTATTATCTAACATTGTCTTTTTTATCACTACAGATTACATTATAAAGGGTCTATTTACCTTCCATTCGCTATGAATTTTGTGGGGGTGGCTGTGGTGGTTGTTACTGTTTTCTCCTGGCACATAAATTTAGGATTTCTCTGCCTCTCAGAAGAGAAGCAGTATGTGATCTGGAAGAATTTTTTTTAAATACAGGAGAATTGTGGTCCATTTGGTATTTCTAAAGTAAAATCTCTGACTAGACGTGCACTCAAATACGTTCTTACGTGCTTTTTCTGTAAAATCTGACTCTGGGTACTATTTGGAATTTAACCTCATGCTGACTCCTGCTCATCTGCTGTTTTACCCATCGCCAGCGTGGAGGCTTGCTTCTGCTCTCGCTATCTCCAAAAGTAAAAAAGGGAGTACGTGTACCTCTTAAAAAACCTGCCCTCCAACTAGAGCGTTTCTTTTCTTTAAAAAGAAACTGGGAAGAAAGGTGGTCATTAAAACTTAAACCTTTCTGTTTGGAACTATTTTATTAAGACATTAATGCTTTTCCTTTAACTTGTATTTATTAGAAAACTAGATTACTGCTTTACACGGATAGTTGTGCAAACATGGAAAATCGTATACATGTCTGATATTCTAAGAACTGCCTCTGGAGAGAAAAAACCATGATGCAGACAGAAACTACATGGACATGTAATCGGTTGTAATTCTTTAAGTATTGGGATTTGACAGCCAAGTGAATAGCTTAGCCATTCACCTAAGCTGCATCGTCGCACTAATAATAGTAAGTTCACAGTCACACATCCATTCCTGTAGTTCATAGGCATTTTTAAATGTTTGCCCGCTTTCTGGGGTTACGTTGACATTTGATAGAAAAGTTCAAAATCCTTAAGTTCTCTTTATGTCATTTTTAATTAATTAAATTAAAACTATCAAAAGTTTGCATTGAAACACTCAAAATGAACCTCAGAACCCTATTATATCTTTTCTTTCCTAGAAACTCTTGAGTAATTTGGAATTTTTATCCACATATCTTAGAAAAACACTTCTTCCTGGTTTGCTTTTAACAGGAGGACTAAAAATATTTTGTGTGCAGATGGAAAGCTTTTCTTCCATGGACCAACCACTGTGTTATTTCGGGATCATTCTGTAAAGTGGTCAGTGCACGTGTTATGCTCTCAGAACACAGTAACCACGCTTATAACGTGTCACAGGCTTTTGTTTGGCTTCTCAGGAAAGAAGTTATGTACTTAAGCTTTCGAGGGTTCAGGGAAATTACCCAATATGACAAATGTCTTGCCCTACTAAAAGAATTTTCAGCCATTTGCTGTCTTTCTCTATAGGCCCGACTCTATGCTCAGATATATCTTCTGAATATATCAGACACAGAGTCAAGGCACATCCTGTAATCAGTGGGAAAATAGGAACAGAAACAGCTGTAAAAGCTGTCAGAAGTATTCCACTCAGTGACTGCTTGTCTAACACGTGTATTCCCTTCTTAAGACTTTGAAAATGCCCCAATGTATTTTATGTGCTATTTTATTTTTTGATAAAAGTATTATTTCTATTATCATTTATTCATTATTAATTTGATGTAAGAGTCATTGTTATTATGCACCATTCTAGTTTGTTTTCTTTTTCACTTAAGTTCCTAAAGAAGCACATTTTGTAATATGCCTGCATTAAGCACAAAGACTTTCGAAAGGTTATTTAAAAATAATTTTAGGTAATCAGCAAGAGACTGAGAATTGTAAGGGAAACGGGGCAGCAGAGCAGTTTTACCACAGTGGAAATGCACTCTGGCCATACCCCATCACAGAATCTCAGAGACGGAAGGAAACAGGGTCAGGAAAGAGAGGTTTGGAGTCACTTTGCTTAAGATAACATAGTAAGTAGGCAGTTGGTGTCTCCTCGTGAGCTGAATCATTTCCCTTTGCAGCCATGTAGGATTTGAAGTTCAAAAAATAAACTGCAGTCTTAGAAGAAATGTGCTAATCTTCCAACACGTTATTGAACATTCACAGAAAGCATAGGTAGCTATTTTTTTAAGGTATATATTCTCTGAGAGGCAAAATGAAGGAGACGTGATTTTTCGCAGTTCCCCCGGCCTCCTCCTCTCTGCCCCCCGCCCCCGGGTGTGGAGTAACGCGATGAAGAAGCCAACAGGTGCCAGGGGTGCCGGCGCAGGCCGGCTCCGGGCCACATGCAGACCTTAGAGATCTGGTGTCGCTCCAGGTTTTGGTGTATCACCCTGTCCTCACGAGGGGAGGGATCACCCAGTGGAAACACATACTGCAACTCCTGAGGGATTAAGTGTGTTTCCTCTGCTTTATAGGTCAGAATTTTACAGGTTCTTTGTCTGGACCGTCTCAGATGGCTTAATGATTTCTCTAGCTCCCAGCCCCACCCCGCTGGGACCAGATGTGTATCACAGCAGCATCAGGGCCTCTGTAGACACACCAGTTTTATTGCTCAACTTGTGGTCTAACCTTTTCTTTTCAAGTATCCTATCGTTGTTCTGCTGTGGATTCCTAGAAAAAGATGATTTTACTTATTTCCTGCCTTTTAAAATGTTCATGTTCTATTTTTTTTTAGTGGTGGCGTTTAAACTCTAGTATTTTAAGGAGCTGTTGCAGAGGTCAGACTGTTGTCATTTTACCACCATTAATGGTTTCGGAAAGCATGCCTGTTTTTTTTATAGTTGTGGAGGGAACCACAAGGATCTATTAATTTGCTAGTCTTGTGTCCCTATTAAATGAGGATGAAGTAGCACTAGTAGAGGAAAGATTTTGTTTTTAACCTGTGAAGCCCAAGTTTAAAGGTGGGTTTTAAAAAAAATTTTTTGCAATATACATAGTCTGTTCATTTAGCCACCTTTAGTGGACTTCAATGCATTTATTTATTGTTCTTCAAAACTGGCCTTCAGAATTAGCTGTTTTAAAAAAGTTTTCTGCAAAGTTGGAATTATGGTCCTTGGCAGCTGTTAGAGTAGAAATTCCTTGGAGCTTATTGGGAGATTTCTGGAGGGTTCAACACCTCGCCCTGGACGCCTCCTTCTATTGAACTAAGATGAAGGCCCCAAACTTCATGTGCGTTAGGAGCAGAGACTGTTTCTTCTCTTCTCCAAATGCTAACCTTGTGCTCGAGTCAACTGACGACATCGGGGGATTGTGGGCTTGAGGTGCAGATGGAAGTGATCCAGCTAAAAGACACTGGCTGGATACGCAGCGGAGAAAGGGGGTGATGGATGGAACCGGTTTCCTAGGAGGCGGGAAGGAGCAGGATCGCCAGCCCAGGTGGAGGGAAGGAGGAGGTTGCACGTGGGTTGTGAGTGGACCCGACGGAAACCCTGCCCGCCTGCAGTGGAGAGGGGCAGAGCCAGTGGGCTAGAGGGGTGGATGGGGTTTGCCAGGGAGTGGCATGAGCCCCTTCGAAACTGGAGACTGTGAACGTGCAGTGAATCCTCTTGTCCTGTGGAGGGTTGTTCAGACAGAGGCGCACACAGAGAAGCAGAATGTCGGGCAGACCAGTAGGTGAGTCCTGCACGAATGATGGATGCGGCGTAGCTCCTGAGATGCGGGCAGGGAAGGCTGGGGGAAGAGCTGACAGCAAGCTGGCCCCGAGGACCTGCCAGGAGGTTCAGACCCTCAGAGGGGGGCAGTCAGGGACGAGAGAAGAGAAGGGCCCTGGCGAGGTAGAGGGGCCAGGGCTTCTGTCAAGGGCTTCACCTGCCGTGTGAGAGCACTGGACTTCATTCCCTGGGCAGCGGGCAGCCGTGGAGAGCTGTGGGCTGGGAACGAACGTGATCAGGTCTGTACCTGAAAGGATGGCGTTGACTGTCATGTGAGAAGTTGATAGGGTGGTTCAACACTGCAGATAGGAAGTGTTGGAAGGCTGTTGTAATCTGGGCAAAATAAAATAGTTGCCTGAATTAAAGAAGTGGCACTGAGGATGGAGGGAAACCGGGGTCCTTGAGAAATATTTAGGATCAGCATTTTATCCCATGGTTCTTTCTGGGGGAAAAAAGGTTCTAATTGGCTAAGGCTCCACTGACATTGGCTTTCTGCTAGACACGTTTAGTTATTCTTTATTAGTTAATCTAAAGAGGGTCTATCCAGATTTTGTATTTGTATCATTTAGGTAAAAATTTTTATTATCTTTGAAGTGGAAAATACATGGTCTTTATAGATGATTATAAAGTAAAAGAAGAATAATCACCCCACATCTCTCTACACAGATGTTGTAAATATTTTGATGTATTTTCCTTCCATCTCTTTTCAGAAAACAGGGTTACAAATTGAGATCCCTCTGGCAGGAGAAAGGGTGACCTATAACACCATTTCTGAAGCTCGTCAAAACCAGTGCAACTTTCTGGGTTTCTTTTACGTACAGGATGTGGCCTCTAATAAGTTCTGGGTGACCTTTTAGGGCGAAGCCTTACCCTACAGCTTAACGGGCGATGGCCCGAGCAGCGTGTTTGGAGGAGAGCATCACCCAGTCATCACGGGAACACACACACCGTATTTCAAACTCCTGGTGGGGACAAGGCAGTGGGAACACGAGTCTCTCTTAACTTGTTTATTCTCAGGATGGTAGTGGTCCGTGGGTAACAGCCGAGGCGTGGTGGCTGACTGCATATCTCAGCCGGTTTGTAAGCTGAGAGCAGTGGTGTGTGGAATGCTGCTGGATAAGGTGCCCTCCCCGTGCTTCACTCATTCATGTTTGCTGACATCCCTTTAACTGGGTCTGAGGCCGACTGAGACATTACCTTGGACGTGAGAGGCCGTGAGCCACATTGGAAGGACAGACACTTGTTGACAGCTTTGAGAAGATGGATGGAAAAGCAGACTCCCACGAGGCCCACACGTTTGTCTTCCCTCTGAGTCTTTAGAAGCATGGCGCCGCCCTCACCGAGCACAGGGGGAGAGAACGTTGCCCCTCGTCATCAGAGGTGGCGTTTCCTGAGCCTGACTTCCAGACATGTCTAGAACACCCCTGCTTTCTCCATAGCGTGGTGTAATTGATCAGAGGAGGAACTGGAAGTCTATCCCTTGGGCCAAGTTATATTTCTGTCTGCTTTTGGTGTCTGTGTCATGTTAGCTCGCAAAAGCCAATAGTATCTTAAGTATGTTACTATCTGTTAGAAGGGTTGAGAAGTACATTTCATATCTGAGCAGCATCTCGTTGGAGTAATAATAATTATCTACTAATATAAAAGCATGGTATAATGGAAGAGCACAAATCTCGTATTAGCACCTAATAAATGTTTATCCGCTGGTGTAGTGGTGACCTGTATCATCATGTAGCTATGAGGAGGAAGAAACGACCCATTTCCTACTCTGTTAAATAGAACTGTTGATCCCCAAATGGGTTATGAGACAAAGATTAATATAAATTATTTACTGTGTTTGTTTCAGATACTTAAACTAAGAGTAACGTAGGCCAGTTATGTTACAGATGTGACGTGTGCGAAAGGAAATGATTTGGAGCTGTTAGCTTTACAGTGAGTTTGAAATAATTTCACTGCATCTGTCTGCCTAACATCTTCCTCCTTTCTTCTGGTGACAGAATTTTACCTTCCTATCAAGAAAGTAACACTTATGGCTTGAGCGGGATACTGTGTCGCCGTGTCTGTCCACCTGCACCCTTCCCGCGGCCACAGGACGGTCGTGTCACCCCCTAGCCATGAGCGTCTGTGGCCGTGGTGGTCCTGGACCTTCCTGTGGGAGTGTCGGGGATAAACTGTCTGCTGGGGTTGCCGGGAGGGTGAGCGTCTGGGGCTGCCAGTGCTGTTTTGCCTGCGTCTTGGAGGGCACCTGTGTGCATGAGTGCTCGGGGTAGTTTCAAGAGACAGAAAGAGCCAGAATCATCGCAGCACATTTGGCACTGAACCCAGTAGTAGGAAATAAAGCCCCATTTTCCCTTTGAGCTGTTTGGGTTGTGTTTCTACCGTTTGCAGCCCCAAGAGCTGGACTCGCACGACAGCTCATAGGATTGCTGGGGGGGCAGGAAGTGTGGAAGAGTGTTGGCCGAAGGGAAGGCGGATGGCGGGTAGGGAACCTGGTTAAAAGGGGTCGCTTTAAATGAAACAAATTCCAAAAGATTGATGGATTTTTACAAGGGGAAGAGACTGAGAGGAAAACTTCTTTTGGAAATGAACATAGAAAATACGTTGTTTGCCGCAGGAAGAAGCACGTATTATTCCTTGTGGGCAGTGCACTGCTCTGATGTGTGAAGCTCTTACAGGCTTCTTCTGTGGGGACTTTGGAACTAAGAGGCGTGGACCCATATCGTGTTGGCTTAAACTGGAGAGGACGGAGGTCGAGCCTTGACCCAAGGAACCAGAGTTGGACCCTCCTCCCCTTCCCTTTATCCTGTTCCGTGGCCACGGGCAACCCAAGAGATGGGAGGAATACTTTTCTGGGCTTCTGGTTTGTAAAATCCCAAGGAAAGACTCTGTTTTGAATCAGATACCCCCTCAGTAAACCAGTCAGTGTGTCCAGGTGTGGGGTAGAGTACCAGGTGACATGGCCATTTGAGACCTAATGACCAGAGCCTCATAAAGGAAGGGCCCAAGAGGACGGGCCTGGGCTGAGACGCTGTCCAAGTGTGTCACCAAAGCGCATCACTGAGGTTTTCTTCGAAGCAGGGAGGATGTATGAAAGGGCGGGCGGAACAGTGGGTTCTAAGGGTTGGTAAGACTGCATTTCTGTTTTATTTTCAACACAAGTTGTAGGAGTTTTACTTCTTTGCTTCAGAAGTAGTTGCAGCCAACTGAAATGATAACATTATGAAAAAATTACAAAGCACAGGGAAAAATGTGAGTAGATTAAGCCAGCTATATGTTCTAAAGTGTTTAAATTTCTCACCTAAATTTACTCCGCTTTAGGTTTTGGAAATGTGGTTTCAATAGCTAAACCAAAGCAGTGAACCTAACTGAAAGGCATTATAGAAAACGCATGAAAAGCAGCATAAAGCAGCAGAACGAGCTCTGATGCCTTGGTGCTGGGAGGAGTTGCCTAGGCCTCACTGAAGTGAACCAGAAGGCTTGGTTAGCGTGGTGTTTCCCCCCAGAGGTTGCTTGTCCTGATCTATTTACGCCTCCTTGGGAGTCAGAAGCTGCTGCCAGGGGACGGCACCCTGGCGGCCAGGTGCTGCGTTCTGGACCTCAGCCCCCGGCTCTGCATGGCTGGCTTGCCAGAAACACAGAAAAGATAACATCTTTTTTCACCCAGATGAGATCACTCATTAGAGTTCCTGAGCTATGTGTGTGTGTGTACGCGCATAGCCTTGAGCACTGCCAAGACAGTTATTTGTACTAGAACTTCTGTGTTATAGTGGCCAACACCTTCCCAGCATTGAAGCAACGTGGCTTGTAATTGGAATCCTCATTAGTCCCGTGAAATTAAATTAATAGGTCATGAAGGAAAGATTATTTCAAATACTTGTAGACTGTGTTTGAATATTGGGGAAGGGATGGAATGTGAACAGACAGAACGTTTTAATTATGTGCCACTTGAACTCACTCAATAAAGAACATAGACTCTTAGAGGCAAAGAATTTTTAACACGTATAAATCATAAATCATTTCAAAATGTGATTCAGTCTACAAATTATTTGCAGTGATGGTTTATTTAATAACTTATTTATTGAGTCCCTATTTGTGTAGTTCTCGCTAATGTGAAGGATGAGAAACTCAGGTATCTCAGGAAACCTGTCCTTGAGATCAGGAGATAAGATGGGCATATTGGACAGTTAAGTGCTTTTGCACAGTGGCCCTGTTGAAGGTCATAGAGAAGATGCCTGTATCAGTTAAGGTGTGATCAGGGTGTCGGAACCACTGTGAGTGATGTAAGGAATTAGACCTGGTGCGATCGCGGGCTTGATGCAGTCGTAAGGCTCTTGCCTGCGTGCTTGGTGCCGGGCCCAGGAAAGCAGGGGAGAGCAGGAGTGACCCAGCATCCACGAGGAGGAGCCAAGCGCATGAGAACAAACTGGACCAAGCCTGCACCTTTGATGATGCAGGTGACCTGCAGGGGAGCGGTGCACTTGGCCGTGGAACAGCACACAGACTTGGCCTGAGATCACAAGACGTGGCCGAGCTCGGGGGTCGGCTGCTGCGCAGGGAGGCCTGGCAGGAGCTGGGGCGGCTGCGGGCCCAGTGTCCCTCTGGGCCAGCAAGGCGAGCCAACGGGCCCCAGGCGCCCTGTGTGAGCCACAGCAGTGCCTGACCTCACACCAGTGTTGCAGGAGTAAATGTGGCCGCTCCTGTACTCCCACCTGCCAGACCTCAGGCGCGCTTCCGTGGCTGCCCCTAAGCTACAGCCGTGGGGGGGGGGGGGGCGTTGCGGGCAGCCTGGTTCCCGGTGAGCTTCATCCACACGGCACAGACCCGTCACGCTCACCCTTGTCAGCCTGGCGCTCAGGTACACCCTGCGGTCGTCCTTCCAGAGGGAGCGATAGCAAAATGTGTTTACACCAAACGTGGTGAAATACTCCCCCTTACAACCAACAAGTCACTGATCTGCTCCCAAAAAGAGGAGGCAAAGTCTGTTTATTCATCCCTGGGATGTCCATTTCTCTTCCAGCCAACCCTGTGGACCTTTAACACTGAGGCATGAGAGTAGATACTGTGAACATATATTCCGTGGGGGGAGGATGGGAGACAAATGGAAATGTGCTTATACCTACCTTCTTCTGCTGGCCACTCCATGTGCCTGGCCACACGTGATGACCCAAAACCTAGCCCTTGGAGGCTCTGGGGCTCTTGTACACTGCTGGTGGTAATGTAAGTGGCAGTCCACTTCATGAAACAGTTTCTTGGGTCGTTTAAACATGTATCTCCTCGGTGATTCACTGCAGGGTACTTACCTATGGGAAATAAAAGCATACAAGCATACGTTCACCGCAGCTTTTTCGTAACAGGCGACACCTGGAAACAACCCACAGATCCAACAAGTGAGTGGCTGTACAGCTGGCAGTGTCACCGTGTCATGGAGCACATTCAGCAACAGGATGAATCTCAAAGTGATTATGCCACGTGGAACAAAGAGCTAGAGAGAAAGAGCACATATTGTTTGATTTCATCACATAAGAGTCTAGAAAATGCGAATGATCTGTAGGGACATACGGCAGTGCCATGTCTGCCAGAGGATGTGGTGTGGGCAGGTGGGTGGGGCGGGGGACCACAGCGAGCTTTCGGGAAGATGGATGCTGCAGTGCCTTCATCGTGGGGATAGCTTCATGCTTGTATACATACGTCAACACGTCACCAAATTATATATTTTAAATACATGCAGTTTACTGTATATCAAGTGGAGCTCAGTAAAGTTAAAAAAAAAAAGATTGAACCTAAAAACGGGCAATCTGTATTTTCATTAGCCAACTAGAGTGACACTGCTATCACATGAAATCAGCGACAGACTTACCACCTTTTAAATTCTGGAATTCTTGTCAAGGGATTATTTTATTTGCTGTATTTCGATTTCTCCTCGGGTGCGACCTCACTTCCACGTGGTTCAGGCAGGTACCATGGGGAGTGGAAGGAGGCAGGGATCACGTCAAGTCAGAGTTCAGGCTTCAGCTAAAGCCGACCTTAGGCTTGTAGGAAGGGCCGGTTTGTTAGGGGAGGCGAGTCTCGTGGGCAGGTGTGGGCATGGGTGAGAGGGGGCAGCTCTCGGCCTGCGTGGCTGCAGGGTCGTCATTCGTCCCCGATGTTGGTAGGTGAGAGCACCTGGTAGGTAGGTGAGAGCACCTGTTCTCATTGGCTGCCAAGGAGACTAAGGCTGCAGACGCAAGTATTTCCTCCAGCCTCAGACCTAGAAACTGCCTCCGTCTCCAGCCCCCGTGGGCACTTCGCTGTGTTCATAAGACGGTGCCAAGTGTGACGCCCTAATCTCAGGCACACAGGAGAGCTGCAGAGGGGGGTGGCGCCCTAGTCTCAGTGTGGCCTCATCGCATGCGTAGTTTCAGGAGGCATCTTGTTCCCTGCAGACTTGACTTTGACTCTAGTTGCCAGTTTCCCGTGGTCGACGGGTTCCTGGCTGATTCATAGGCTTTGGGACGTGTGAGACGTTCTGAAATTGTGTACAGCACTAATGCTTTACACCTGAAACAGTGGCTTTGAAGAATGCAACTGTGTGTTTAGCACGTGGTTTTCAAAGTGGATAAAAGCAGAACTGTGGGTGTTCCTGACAACGCGTACAGTTTTTAAAATGTCTCTCCCAGGGAATTTTTCTTGAGAGAGTACCAAGAGTATCCGTGTGTAGTATCAAAGTTAAAATGAAATTTACTGCGGAAAAACACTGTAGAACTAAAGCAGAAGAGAATAATTGTTTCATGCTGTATTTAATGTTTCATCTTTTTTTCAATCTTTTTTGCAGTTTTTTGAGGTTCCATTTGATTCAAACATGAATAGGACAAAGAACAGACCTCTGGTTCGTGGACAGATCAGGTAAAAAATCATGAATGTCAGTCTCTTTCGTGTTATAGAACATTCGTTTGCTTGTCCATCCTGAGTCATTTTCCAGTATTTTCCCTTGAGTTGTGAAGTGGAAAGAACACCCCACCCCCAAAGGGACATGTGGGGGGCAGATATGCAGAACTTGCCAACTCTAACCAAAACGTAGGCCACAGTGCTCAGAATGGACCTGAGCTGGGCAGTGTAGCTGTGGCAGGAACTCACGCAGTAGACTTCCTTATTAGCTTCAGTGTGGAGAAGTGGATTTGTTTTCTCCTAGTGACTGAAGGTAAAAATGTTCCATTAACACAAGTGATTTCAGGCAAATCCATACAGGGTCTTAGCAGAAAGCTACATCTGAAGCCATGTGTTTTCTGATAAGCTGAGAGCACTGTGAGCCCCCAAGTAAAGCACTGCGTCCCGTACTCTCCTGTCCGCCAGACTCAACTAAGTAGAACTAAAAGGCACATAAATATTTTAATATCACTAATCGTTAATAATTAAACATTTTACTTCTTGGAGACCTCAAAACTGGCATTTAAAAGTATTTTTTAAAAGTCTAATAGCCAGCAGAAGCCGAGGAGAATAGACAGAGCCAATGGTTCCTAATGAGTGTTCTGAATCAGAGAGTCCTCTTTCCATGTGTCCCAGCAGGGCCCTCATGGGGCTTCAGATTTATTGGGGTAACACTTGTGGATCAGATAATCACATATATCAAGTAAAACAATAAAGGAAAAATTCAGATACAGTCTAATGTCTCTGTACAAATAATTTTTAGTATTTGCTGCTTTTAGCCATTCAGTTCTTAAATGAGCTTAAGTGTTGGAAAGGGCAGTAGAGCCAGATGGAAATATCTCAGAACAGAAATCTCATATCTAACTGATGTTTTATTTCCTGTTTTGAAATCTGATACAGCTGTCTGCTGTGTTTATGTTTAGAAAGTGTCAAAAGCACTTTCATTTGAGTCACGTTGTTTTAGCGGGGCAAATGAAAACCCCGTAACCCATCTCAAAAGCTCAAAGCTGCTTTTGCCACTGGTCAAATCCTAGGTAAGTTCTTACTTGTTTGGAATTTCTGTCCAGGCTCTTCTCCTCAGGGAAATCGTACTCCTTTAGGACCAAGGGAGACGTGGGGACAAGCCCAGCCAACAGTCGCTCAGGCATGGGATGGTCGTCAGACAGAGGCCCGTTGTTCTAGTAGCTCGTCTTACTTTACCCCAATGTGGTCGCTTCCTGCACCCCGGAAAGCAGCGTCTCTCAGCACCCCCAGGATGGGGGAGCGTCACGGCCCTGGTGGTAGGTGTCGGCCGTGCCCTTCCCTGAAAGGAGCGAGGCTGCAGTACACTTACTAGTCCTGACAGACTTGTAACTTATCTTTTGTTTGCAAGATGACCAAGGCAGAATCTTATTAATAAACCTTAATCGCTCTTTCAGAGGGCAAATTATCGGCCTGAAAAAGCTAGGCTCAGACTTATTTTTATAGCTAGGATGTATTTTATTAAATAGGTACGAAGAGCTATTGTGAGTCTGGGACAAAATCTTACATTGAGAATCATAGTTTTAAAACTGAAGACTTTATATCTTGCCATTTAGTGTTTATTATAATTCAGTAAATTATTTTCTACTGCACAGATATTTTATAGTTGAGTGGCCACAGGGGTGTGGTAGAAAGTCTTGTAGACGACCATTCACATTTACTTCTCAGCCTTGGTGGTTCTCCTGTGCATAACAGCTATTGGGCGTTAAGTCCAAAGCCTAACCAGTTTACTCTGAAATTCTATTTGGTGTTTACTGTCCCTTTTGATCTTGGCCGATGTGCTTTGCTGAGTCTGTACAACCTCATGGACTTCGTTCACAATTTGGCAGGTAAAGCGTGATCCCTGTCATTGTTGATGGGCAGTGGTGAAGTGAATGTGGGGAAAGTCTTTTTTGCATTGTTGGGGGCATACTGTAACATCAGTAAAACCATGGAAGTAGAAGTGCAGTGTTGGAAAGCGGGTTTAACACTCTAGAGGAGTGTAGAGTTGTTTGCAGAACTTTGGTCTGCTTTCCAAATCTGCTTCAAAATACAAATGTTTTCATACTTAGGCAGTAACATAAAAAAAAAAAAGAAATTCAGACTCGTTTCAAGGGCTGGGGAAAAGGAAGCAACGCACTTGGCAAATAACGGAAGTCAGACAGTGGAAGCCCGTGTTCCCATTTTCACGGTCACGTTGGTGCAGCCAGCGGCAGGTTAGTGAAGCCTTCGCTCATCCTGTCGTTATCGGAACTCGTTTACGGGGATGTTGTCCCTTAGAGGGCTGTGCTGGGTGCTGGAGGCACAAAGAGGCAAACGACACGGGCTCCATTCCCTCAGAATCCCGTTGAAGAGAGGGCAGTGCACACACACAGGGACCCAAGTGCTGTCCGGGGTACAGCTCGCTCAACAAATGTGCTATCTGGGCGCACCCGCCAGCCCGCCAGGCACCAGCGGTGCAGCGGTAGACACTGTGCCTGGGCGTGCGCGGGGGAGGTGGGAGCACAGAGGACCTGACCCAGCCTGAGCAGGTCAGGGGGACCGTCAGGGAATGAGATCTGGAAGCCGAGGGCCGCAGAGGGAGTAGGAGCGGGGCCTCCGGCTCTTCCTCCTGTTCCTTCCTCCCCTGCCTGCTCCCTGTTGCTGGCGCGCTTCCCATCTCACTGCTCCCCCGAGACGCTGCTCTCCACACCACTGTGCCCCCAGCCCGGACACCTCTTCCCAGCCTGGACCCTTGACAGTCTCTTCTGGGTACCCTGCGGCCTCTCGCGTTCCGTAAGCGCATCATGTTCTCTCCCAAATCTGACTTTTTCCTTCTGTGCTTGTTAATTTACTTTCTGAAGTCAGGCACCTGGAACTGACTCTAGACTTTCTTTTTCTATGTCCCCTTCATCTGATTAGTTAACATATTGTGTCCTCTCAGCCACCGGCCTCACCCCGCAGTCTGCCCGTTGACCGCCATCCGTTTCGTGCGGGTGGTTACAGCAGCGTCCCGGCCGCCTTCCCTCCCTTCTCCCTTCTCGCTCACCCCCTCCATCCGTCTTCCACTCAGCTGGCAGATAACGGTCACACTGGTTTCTGGCTGAAAACTTTTCCGGGTCTTCCAAACATGTTTGGGGGGAAATGTGTTTTAAATTCTTTACTGCGTCATGCAAGGCTTTCGGAGTCTGATCCTTCCAAGGCGTTCCAGCCTCATCCCACAGTTCACCTTTTCTTATTCATGCTTTTATGTTGTATTGTGACTGCGTGGAATTGCTGGGTTTTCCACCAGAGTGCCCTGCTTTCTCTGACCTCTGCCCGCTGTGCTGGCCTTGCCCTTCCATGGCCGGGTAGGTCTTCTGCCAAGCGGGGCCTCCCCTGGACGGACAGCTCTGTCCACACTCCAGTGAGGTGGTGGTGGATGTCTGGTCTTGGTGGCTTTCTTGTCCTTGTGCTTATGTGTGTCACCGCACACGACACACCTGTCCTCGGGTTGCTTCCTCTATCGTGTTGTGAGTTCTTCCAAGGCAAAGACTGAGTTTTCCGTTTGCTTATGTCCAGTGCGTAGGATTATTTATTTAACAGGAATTTTCTGAGTGCCCAATACGTACTAGGCATGATTTTTAATGCTGTGATACAGCAGGCAACAGAGCAGACAAAACCGTGAATGTCACGGAGCCTTCTCACTTGCCACCACACGTGGCAGATCGCTGGTGCTTAGTGAGGGGTGGGTAGGTGGAGGGACGGACGCATAGACCTTAGAGAAGTGGAAATGACCTCCAGGCGAGGGAAGCGGAGACACCGAGCCATGAGCACAGGACACGTGGCATCGTGGCGACGGGAAGGACGGGGGCAGAGAATTCATGTCGAGGGAAAGTGAGGACAGATGTTGGCGGGAGCTTGCAGAGCGTGGAGGACACCTTGGCCTCGGTAGGTGGAGAAGAAAGCCAGGACCTGCGGGCAGGGTGGGCATGGGGGCGGAGGAGCAGAGCGGGAGTGCAGACGTGTTTCAGGACGAGAACGGATGAGCTGGCTGGACGTAGAGTGAGGGTTTGTGGAGGAGAGCAGTGAGGAAGGAAAGCTCGAAAGCAGCGCACTGTGCAGCGCGGGCTTCCTGAAGGAAGTGGGACATGTTCTAGAGCTCCTGACTGGGCAGCAAGACAGGAAGAAATGAAACAGGCAAATATAACTGTTTACGTGGAAAATGCAAAGGAGTTGACGAAAAAGCTGCTAGAACTAATGAATGAATTTAGCAAGGGCACGAGATTCAAGGTCAATAGATAAAAACCACCACTGGGGGCTGGACTTCTGGGGCGACAGCTCGGGCTGCCCCGCAGACCCACCCCCAGTGAGACCAGGCTGGGCAAAGACATCTGAGACCGTAACAGCCTTCCCGGAACTGTGACCCGTGGGCCATCAACATCTCACTTTTCTTAAATTCTGCAGCCCTCTGTGCAAGTACGACAGATTCACGGTAAGGGAGAGAAGAAAAGCAAACATGAGAACACAGCCCCCAGAGAAGGTGCGGTCCCACCGGCCTCAGGACCACAACAGAAATCCGTGCCTGTTCAGTTAACATTAAGATAAAGGTCGTACACCCTACAGAGAAGCAGAACCCTGTAGGATTCTCCTCTCCTCTGCGAGAGGTGTCTCAAAGGTAGATGGTCTGAGTCCCATCTAAATATAGACTTTTCTTTTGTTCCCTCTTTTCACTCAGCAATTCTCAAACGTCGGTGGACTTAGTCATTATTTTCCAGAATAGTACATACATAAGCTTGCATGCACTTAATGGTTGGCTCCGGGGGATTGTGTAGGATGATTTTGAGTTGGATGTATTTCTACCTTAGGGCTGACCTACACAGGCTGGATGAACTGCAGTCTCATGTGTCTCAAGAAAGGGAGAGGCACCCAGGCCTCCCAAGGCATCCTCGCCAGGCTTCGTGCTGTCGCCCTTCTTTTTACTGAGCTACTGTTTGTCTCTGTTGCTTTAGCTATTGGAGAAGGTGACACTGAATACATATTTAATAAACAAGGCATAGGAAGATAATTGGCTATTTTTGAAATAGTCAATTACGGTAAAACCACACTCTTTACGTCTTAGGCCACAGAAATTTTCTCTAATTTTTTTGAGACTCAAAGGAAAAAATCTTTGCAGTTAAAATGCTATTTGATGTTCATAAAAGTATATGAAATTGCATTGTTATTTGCTTCATTTTCCCAAGGAGAATACAGAGGACAGCACTTTTAATTATCTGTTGGTTACCTACGTAAAATGCCATTTCTGTGTGCCTAAAATTTTTACAATTGGAAAAAAAGTGTCAACTATTTGGGAAGAGACTGCTTCTTATGCCTTTCTCACTAGTGGAAAGAAAAGGCATTTTTTTATTAAGATGACATGTTTGAATTCATCCTAACTCCTGGGGGGACCCAGTGGTGAGTTACTCTGGTGGCCTTGTCTAGAGAGCACAGCCGCCTCACAGTAATTGCAGGTGGTTGCTAGAAACATCCTTTTGCAGCTTCTGTTTCCCATGGAAACACTCGCCCCCATGGCTCTCTGCATGCCACTCCAGCTCCGGGGCCTTTATGGTGGAATTATTTATCAGAGTCTGATGGCTCAGGGGCCACTTGATGAGCTTGAGGACACTGTCCCCCCATCACTTAGGCGCATCCCTGATGCACGCGGCTGCAGCTGGAGTCTCGGTGCATTTGGTAAAGAGCTCCGCTTCTGCCAGGGGACGTCTGGGGAAGGAGCCTCCGGGGCTCAGGACAGTGCTCTCCTACCTCCAGCATCCGCTTCTCCCTGCAGACTTGACCTCTGCTAGCTGGGAGCCACACCCCCCGCTTCTGCCCCCAAGGCGAGTGTTGGCAGCCGCCGCACAACCCAGGGACCACGGCTCTGGGAGCCTGGATGATGCGGGGCAGGTGGGGGTGGGGGTGAGCGGACCTTGCCCGGGGCAAGGTCTGGAAGGAGTTTGACGCCTCTGGGTCCCCCGTTTTTCTGCTGTTTTATATCCTCACGAGTAACTTCCTTCCCGCCGCTTACATGTCACACGCATATCCAGTGTCCTTGAGCTCCTTCCATGTGATGAAGCTCCGTAGTTACTAGCAACATTGGCCCTAATTGGATAAAATGGATCTTGTAGTTTTCGGGTGGCCGAGGGGAGGGCAGCGGATGAGGAGTGATTCCAAGTGAATGTCCTCAGGAGTTCTTCCTGGGACAGCCCTCGTTTTTCCCAGGGAGGATGAGACCAGGTATTTTTGCACAGCAGGTTATTGCTGCCGGAATCTAATACGTGTTTTTGGCAGTTGAGGGCCTACAGGCCCCCTGGGACCCCATTTCTGCCTTCTGGTCCCCAAGCTCCAAGACCTAGAGGACGGCTTGCAGAGCACGGTGCTCAGCTCAGACTCTCACTGGGGCTCCCAGGCCCCCTGCCCCACCGGGTCTTTTCCCTCTGACTTACTGTTTGGACAAGCAGTCCTTCTGTCGTAGAGAGGAGTCTGTTAAATCAGCTGCTCCCAGTTTTTCTTCTCCTCTTTTTAGAGCCAGACTTCCAGAAAATGTGCCCCCCCCCCCCCCCGCCGCCGCCGTGTCCAGGCTGCTCTTCTCTCTGCTTCCACCTCATTCCTCTGCGTGTTGCATCTTCAGGTCCCACTTCCACTTAAACTGACTCATCACAGACATGGAAACCTCAGCCTTGCTCCCCAGGGTCTTCCAGCCAAGTCCTCTGTCCCGGTTCCAAGGCCCAGCGTGAGAAGAGTTGCTGGACTGAGCTCCTGTCTGGTGTCCTGGGCCAAGGACAAGGCCTGTAGGAACAGTTAAGCACTGGGGGTGGGGGGGTGATGGGACATGAAGAGCACCCAAGGCCACTCCCCAGGCTGCTCTCCAGCAGCTTGAGCCACACTTGGCTCTGATTCTGCTTGGTCACCTTCTAACTGGGGTCATCCTCCCCTCCCCCAGAGCACCCACTCGATGTCAGATTCCTTCTGTGACCTGTAGTCAGAGCCTCAGGAAGACGTCCTGAGGGGAGGTGTTCACCGTTTCCCTCAGATGCACAGACGTGTGTGTCCCCTCACCATCTTCCTGGGTTTGGCCACTCTTCTGTAGGAGTGTTTCCTAGTCCTGTCAAAAGTGGAGTTTTCTGTTTTCTGTTCACTCTCCTGTTTGTTTTCAAAGAGGACAGAGGGGTACATCTTTCTCTAACTTGAAGTCCTTCAGACTTAAATTTCTAATTTAGCTTATGTATTTTTTTCAGTAATAACCTTTTTTCCTAGTCTAAAATTAATCTTTTTTAAGAGTTTCAAGGCCAAATGTTTCTTCTCTATGTTTTAGGATTAAATAATTTCCTTGTTTAATGTAATTCATCAGGAATTTATTGATTACCTAGAATGGAACGAGCGCTGTCGGTTTTATTGTTACCATGCTCAGAAGGCTTGTAATCAGCTTGCAGAAATTAGCCAAATGCATAATATGCTTCACAGACTAGATGGGGCAGCCTTTAAACATGTGTTGAGGGAAACGAGTGAATCAGTACAAACAAGAAGTTCCCCGAGAGGCCAGACACGGAAGATCTGGATACGGGCCGGCTGGGCAGCGAGAGCCTCCTGAAGACACCAGGCGTGGGCTGGGCCTTCTTTGTGATTTTCATTCTGTCTCCTTTGACTTCTCCGTTTCCCAGCATGGTCTTGTTGACAGGGAAAGCATACATGTCAGCATTCATTTTCCCAGCTTAATGGACCCGACGAGAGTGATCCGTGGCTGTAGGCTTGCGGTGCGGGCCGGGAGCCCGAGAGACGGCGCGATAAGAGTGGAGGGCAAGGTGCTTGCAAGAGGAGAAATGGAAACACTTGGAATCGGGGGCAGCCATACCTGGTTTTGAGATGAATGATGAAGATTGAGTTTTCGCAGTGAAAGGGATGGATTGTTTAGTTGGCATTATTAACTTAAAGAACGGGGTTTAGCCGAAGCATTATAGGGATTTACAGGAGACATTTTTCACATTTACTGAAGGTTTTACCAGTAAGCACTTAAGCAAATGTAAACATTTTGCGGGCTGCAGGGGACCTGGAAATGTTACTGCTCTCCCGTCACGCTGGTCTAGTAGACGCACGCCTGGCCTGGTAAAGCTCTGCAGAGCTTCTGGGCGGCTATGATTAGTCTCGGTGTGTATATACCGCAAAAGTAATAAGAACAGAAACATTTCATAAGTGCAGAAATTTCTTTTTTTTTTTTTTTAGTGTTAACCAGTCACTTGAAGTGACAGGAAGAACAGATTTGGTCTCAATAGTGATGCTAACGTACAGAACTTTGTCCTTAAAACAAAACCACTCGGCGTAGAGACCACAGTAGGAAGAACCAAGAGAAGGTCTGCGCGCACATCGTCGCACTGAGTCACCACAGTGGGTGGATGAGGGGGCACCGGCGTTTTCGGAACGTTACTGTTCTTTTCTCCCGTTATCATACGAGAGAAGAAAGAAAGCATTTATGAAAGCTTCGTGACTTGTGAGGATTTGTTGACAGCAGTCCTGGGGATGGGGGAATCCTTTGGCCCCTTTCTATAACCCAAAGATACTTAGATAGTCTAAGAAACATGAATATGAAGTTAACTATTGTATGATAGTAACATAGCCAGTCCCTTGCAGGCACGTGAAAAATAAGTCATAGGAGCAAACACCTTTTACTAATAACCTGGAGTCATTTGGTCTAAGGTCCTATCACTTTATTTCCTCTCTTTTCAAATAAGATGACGTGAAAAGATTCGACACCCCCAAATGCTGCTCCCATTGACTGCTATTACGGGAGCTGTAGTCTTAAGAGCATGTTCTCTCTTTCACCTGGTTTGTAAAGCTTTGTTTCGGCCAACATTTTGGGCCCCAGCCTTAGGCACAGGGCATATGAAGATGAATGGTGCAGAGTCGCACTAAGAAAGTGCGCGGCGGGGACGAGCAGGCGAGGCGGCAGAGTAGGTCCGCATGAGACCAAGAAGTGCTATGAGAGCAGAGGGCACGTGGACCAGCCACGGGGGCAGGCAGGGGAGAGAGCGGCGAGGGAAGATGTTCTTGAAGGACGTGTTTTGATGTCCACACTGGACTTCGAGGATGGGTAAGAAATGGCCACACCAAAGATGAGAGGAGTGTTGCCGGGTGCAGTGGGGGTGGGGGAGTGGGGTGGTCCTGGGGCAGAGGAGCTGCACACACGTGACAGCAGAGACCGACCTTCCACCCAGACTGCAGATTGTAGAACAGCAGCTGCCAGGCCAGCTCCTGAGGAGGCACTTTTTTGTTTGGCACACTGTGCTTTTCTGCAGTTGCCAACATTTAAAAATAGAAAACTTGAACATAAAACCTCAGATTTCTGGGCCTCTTCGGCTCCCTCCCACATGGAATCTGGCAGCCCAACCTGACTAGCACGTCCCACGGTCCTCACCCCTCCTGTTTTTTCCGTAAGTCGGCCCACTTTACGCCTTCACGTTGCCAGCCTGGTCCCTACGACATCTGTGTTTGCAAACGCTGTCCTGGACCAGAAGCTCGGGTCCCGGGCGGGCAGGGCAGGGGTTGCAGTCGCCACACCTACACCTTCGTGTCCGCGTGGCTGCACGCGCACGCAGCTCCCAGCTCGACCCCGGAGCTGGAGGGATGGGTAGTTTTATTTCCCAGCTTCGTTTTTTATGAATTGTGTTTTACTAAAGCTTTTCAAAGACTCCTTGCAATTCATTGCCCCTAATTTTATGTAGGTGAACAAAGCTGCTTTTTCTTTTTATAGATGCCTATAAATTAAAAAGGGAGGGGGTCAGAGAATTAAACCGTCTGGCTCAACCAGGAAAAAGGAAAAGTCTATGTCGCCCCCGTGAGCGCCCTGGGTGTTCCTCCCAGGGACCTGGGGTGAGGGAGGGAGGGGTTCCGCAGGGGGTCCCCACCAAGCATGTGAGAAAACGCTGAGACTGGACCCCTACACCAGGGACTTGGCTCTCATGGAAGAGATGCAACAATAGGAATCTTCTTTTTGAAAATTCCAGAGTCTTCATACACATAGCATGTTCTTAATTTGAGCTGCATTGACGTAGCACCTTTCAGAAGGTAACCAGCTGCTTCCACCCTCACTTAGAAGACTGAGTCTGAGAGGTCCACATTGGGCCAAGTTTCTCTTGTTTTTGTTTCTTTGGTTTTTTTTCCCCCTAGCGTATCTTTCTTATCTTCCCCCTAGATTAATAAAGTTCTTCAGTCAGTTTTCAAAAACTCATTCAGCTCAGACCTGCTTTGTTTTCCTCCCTAAAGTTTTACTTAATGTAGTACCACAGTCCCCATGTTTTGAATATAATCATGCCAAAAATACATACTTATTTTTGCATTTCTGTTAAACATGTTATAAAATTTAAACTCTTTCTTGAAGCAGGTTACCATCATTTTATATATTACTGATAGTCTTTCAAGAATTGCTATAGCTAATTTTCTTTTAAAATACGTTTTGTGTCCCCATTGTTGTCACATATTCCTTAAATTCTAAATTTACATGAGTCCCCTGCTACCTTCCAGTGTCTATAACTTGAGACTTGTTCAGAAATAGAAAATTCGTAAGTGAGATTCTGGGCAGACATTTTCAAAACACTTATTTGTGGAGACTTTTCCCAAAAACTCAGGTCAAAGCTCAAATGTGGGATTTATGCAGGAAATTAAAGTTAAATTGGCTTGGTTTGATTAAGGCTTTGAGTTTTCTTTTGTTTTTGAAGAAAGGGAATTTTGTTTTATAATTTAAAAATCATTTATTCTGGAAAAATGGCCAAGAAGTATGATTAATTTTTGTGTAAACCAATTACTGGCAGAGATGCTTAAAACAAAGCTTTCTTGATTTAATGTAACATTTCATAGCCCTCTCTGACACATTACTTAAACAGAAAGGCCACATTTTGCCAGTAAATTGTTTAAAAGTTAGGTAATTTAAATTACACTTAAGTGTAATAGGTAGGTATCAAATTAAAGCGCGTATATTCTCATTTGTTCCTAATTTCTATGGAAAATTACACTGTGATGGAGCTACTAAGGATTGGTGTTTAGTAAACAAAGAAATACTAGATTTTATAGGCGGGATAAGTAATTCATAGAAATGTGTTGACAAATTTCCCCTCGCTCGTGTCTCTTAGTTTCTTTTGCACGGTAGCCTTGGGCAGGAGAGGCACAGGTAGAGAGACCTCACACTGATGTTCAGTAGGAGGGTGTCTCAGTTTAAAATGTAATTCAGTTTTGGATGTGAGTTGGGAAATGAATCATCGTTCCACCCTCAGCGTGAGCCGTGAACCTATTTGCATGAGTGAGTGAACCGATATAAAAGGATTTTCTTTTAGCTCAAGAAAATTGCTAGATCTTTTTCTGCCACCATTCCCAGTCCGCATCAAGAAGTGCTGTTTTCCTTATTCATACTTTTTTTTTTTCTGTTTTATTGACAATTAGAAATGTTTTGCAGCATCATCACAGGCTGTTCACCTGCTTTTCTGACCTTTCTTTGTAAATTCACCCAGGCAGCATCCGCTCACAGAGATACTAATTCCTCAGTTCTGAATAAAAGCCATCACCGGTCCTGTGGTAGTTGTGTAAGAGCACATTTTTAAAAAATTTTTTACATGTGATCCACCTAGTTTTTCCTGGTTCTGGTTTATTTTTTTGTAACTTGCTGTAATAAAATTAAATTCTTGAAGTTATACTTGGAGGTAGCAATATTCTGCCATTTTAATTGTTATTATTAGAAACATGCTTCACAGCCATCACACATTTATAGTTTATAATTCAGAATTGACATTCTTGAGTAAATGTCCATGCATTTGCGTAATCTAATGTATATCCGTCATGTCTTTATAATTTTGAGAAAATAAATCAGGGGAAACAATTTATTGCAAGCTTATCAGCCTCTACCTCCAGCTCTATTTAAATAAGTCCTCCCTATTTAAGTCACTCGGTCTCATATAACCTGTTCTTTTTCTTGTAGCCAGTGTTACAACTTGAGAGTTCATAGTATTTGTGTTTGTCTAATGTCTGCCTTCCTTTCTAGACTAAACTCTGCTGTCTGTCTTGTTCGCTGCTAGCGAACACCTAGCGTAGCGTAGCAGTGGCTGTATAGGCAGTGAGAGATTTGAATGAAGGAATGAACACCATGTGGTCCTTTAGTGAGTGCTCTAAGTGCTTTATTTACATTGCTGAATTTCATCCTTAAGCAATTCTGTGGAGTTAGTATCTCCCATTTCACAGATGAAGAAACTAAGGCCAGCAGGTTAAGCAGTTTGCTCAAGGTCACACAGCTCCGTGGGGTAAAACCCCCGCCTCCCCCGTGGTCTGGTTATCCAGCCTTATGTGTAAGCCGATTGGGCTTGGGTTGCAGTCTTGCCATCAAAAGAGTCCTAATACAACCCTTACTTTGCAGTTGAGGAAACTAGGGACCAGCGAGCTTAAATAATTTGCCCACTTTCATATAGATAGTTAACATCAGAGTCCTCGTCAGGGAACTCAAACCACCTGATTCCTGCACAACTGTATACAGAAACCAGAATATAGAATAATTCAAATAAAGAGTATCAAACCATCTCCAAAAACATTATTGTTATGAAAATGATGTATGGGACACTGGTAGCAAGAGCACAGTGAACCCCAGTACACCCATCACCCAGTGTCAACAGTTACCAAGACTTTGTCACACTCGTTTCATCCCACCCTTTTAATGGCCAAAGCGCGTTAAGCCACGTGACTAGATTAAATCAAGGTAGATGGAACCGTGGGGCTGAAGGATACACCTGCAGTTCCTCAGCTAGTTGATGACAGAGCTCGTTCACAGCCCTGTGTTCTTTCCACCGCAGTGACACTTATGTAAAGATAACTGAAAACGGGTGACTTACTAGGCCAGCCCCGTCAGCACTAGAGGCAGAACGAGGGTGCAGGGCTCTGTCGGCTCAGCCTGCGTCAGCTTGGCCAGACACAGGCCGCGTAGGACCAGCACCGCGCTGGTGACGGTGTGGCAGTGGGTCTCCAAGTCACCTGGCTTCCTGACAAGTCCGCAGGTGATGCTGCTGCTACTGGGACCACAGCGAGTCCTGGCGAGGCCCCTCCCTCAGGGAACCCCCAGCCCAGGGAATCACAAGGAAGCCTCCGACTCACCTCCCTTCCTTCGGCTCTTACCTCTAGGAATCAGGCCTCAGAGTAGCACTTGAAGTGGGGATGAACTGCGAAGGAAGTTAAATGCTGAAAAAACTGTCAACAAAAATTTAAAATAAAGAGTAAGTGATAAAAGGAGAAACAATGGGGGTGAAGGGGTGTCTCTCCCCAGGTTTGGGATATTTTCGAAAACCCATGTGAACGGGGAGGGTAGGTGGGTTTTTTGGTCAAGGGCTAAGCAGTGTGATTGGGAGAAAATACGTTGAGTAACGGACCTAAAATAACAAGAAATCAGTCTTTGACAAAATTGCCCTTCAGGTCTTTGAGATTTAACTCTGAGCACATTTTATGAGACTAAGGCAGAAAATCATAGTTGTATTTAAGCAAGATGAGAAATGAACACACTTTTCTAATCTTTTTCTGTATCAAGAATAGATCTTTTTATTAAAACAGCTAAACTTAAACAACTCTAATACCACCATGATATTTAAAGATTTCATGGTAAATCAAACAAAAAAAAAATAACCCCCTTACCACTTGATGTATTTTCTTTCTTCTCGCCCATCCTCTTCCTACTTCCAGTTTCAGAAAGACCCTTCACTTCTTTTACTGATGTATTTTCACCATGGACAAAGATTCTAACCACAACCCGGTCGTCACCCTGCATTTACTTAACTCTTTTATTCTGCCTTATTTCAAACAAGGCTTCCCGTAACTTGCAAAGGTATGTAAAATGTGACAAAATTGTCCAAAAAAAAAAAAAAAGTCAAGAGAAGAAGGCTAGGGAGAGACAAGGAGGGCGGAAAACAAGAGCTAGAAGGCAGCGCATCGCCCTGGAGTCAGCCTACCCCAGGCCGCTCGGCGGACGGGGGCCCCTTCCCTGCTGCCCCGCTGCACTCCACCATGGGTTTGGGGGTGTCTGGAAGGTAGGTTACAGGTACTCGCTGCCTGAATGCTGCTCCTCTCAGCTGAGCATTTGATTAAAAAGTGTGTAGTGCGGTGATCACGCGTCATTTTCCCCACAGAAGGCCTAATGTGGACTTCTCCTGTGAGGGGGTAGTGCTGGCCTCCCTGGCAGGCAGAGGGCTGCTTCTCAGAAGCAGATCTTACCACTTTCTTCCCTGATGTAAGAAGCAGAGAGAACTTTGTTGACTCTGCATTTGCCCAGAGGGCTCCCCGTGGCCTTCCTGACCTCTGCTCTCTGACCCCTCCAGCCCCCAAAACACACTCCCCGACCCTTTGCCTGCCCCCCATCCGTCCATCAGGGCGTGGCTTAAACGTCCCCGAACCTCCCTTGTCCGCCCCACACCCCCGCTCACGTTGGGTTCCTGCTGCCCGAAGGCTCGCCCCTCACCTGACTGTCCTGCCTGTTTAGCTGCCTCCCACTCCAGGATAAGCGCCCCCAGGACGGGGACCACGTCTGTCTCTCGCTCACCGTATCACATCCCCGGTCTGTCCTTTTTTTGAAAACAGTGGAGTTGCTTCCCAGTTGTCTCCATCTCGGGGAGTGCAGTAGGCAGTTCGGCCACATGTGCAGTGGGGTGAACTGAAGGAGCTGTGAGCCCACAGGAGACTGCTCCCGGCTGAGGCCACCAGCCCCCCAGCTCCCCGCAGGCCCCAGAAGTGAGAGCATCAGGAAGTGGTATTAGACCAGTGCCCCCCACGTACCAGTTAGAGGGGAAACCCCGGATTACATGAATGAGCCCACAAGGAACCCTGAGTACAGGTCCTGGTTCTGAGTCTCAGTTTCTCATCTGTAAAATGGGGATAATACTGCCTATCTCAGTAAACTTGTTCTACTTAGTTAATTTTTGTTGTGTTTTGAATGCCGTGCCCAGTGTTGATACAATTTCTGGGAACAGGCTTTCTCATATGCTGCTGGTGGGAGTGGAAACTAGTATAAACTCTGGAGTACGGGCTGGGGTACACGTCAGAACCCCTAAAAATGTTCATATCATCTGACTCAGTGATCTGGGAACTTATCCTCAGAAGGTATTGTAATCAGAGTTGTGAATGACGACCTGTGTATAAGAAATTCATCCCGACATTATTTCTGATTAAAACAATGGGAAAATACTAACTGGACATATTGATTGAATTAATCGTGGTATATCCACCAAACAGGCCACTCTGTAGCTATTACTGATAATGGTGTAAAATAATTCTTAACGGCATAGGGAAATTATTAAGATATATTGAAAATAGAGTAAGTAACAAAACCACAATTCATTGTGTTCTCAATTATTTTTAAAGTAGATGTATCATTGGAAAAAGGCTAGAAGGATATAAACTGTTTCTTTGAATAGCAATTTTAGAATCTTTTGTGTGATTTTCTGTAGTTCCAAATTTTCTGAAATGAACATATGTTACTTCTATCATATTTTTTTTCCTCCCCCTCCCTCCTTTCCTCAAATGTAGGGGAGAATAATACTTTTTTATTTATTTTATTTTATTTTTTAAATTAATTTTTATTGGAGTATAGTTGATTTACAATGTTGTGTTAGTTTCAGGTGTACAGCAAGTGAATCAGTTATACATACACATCTGTCCACTCCTTTTTAGATTCTTTTCCCTTATGGGTCATTACAGAATATTGAGTAGAGTTCCCTGTGCTGTACAGCAGGTCCTTGTTATCTATTTTATATATAGTAGTGTGTGTATGTCAATCCCAATCTCCCAGTTTATCCCTCTCTCCCCATTTCCCCTCATAACTGTTGTTTGTTATCTACATCTGTGACTCCACTTTTGTGTTGTAGATAAGTTCACTTGTACCCTTTTTTTAGATTCCACATGTAAGTGCTATCACGTGATGGTAGTCTGTCTGTGTCTGACTCACTTCTCTCAGTGTGACCATCTCCAGGTCCATCCATGTCGCTGCCAATGGCATTATTTGCTTCTTTTTTATGGCTGCGTTATTCCATTGTATATATATGTACCACATCTTTGTTCACTCCTCTGTTGATAAGCATATATGTTTATGAAAAGTAAAGCACAGGAAAATAAACTTCACAAAGTTAGCCCTTAGAGCACCTTCGCCCACAGTACGCGCCGACCCCAGGCTCCTTGGACCAGGAAGGAAATGGTCCCCGAACGTCTGGGTGGTGAGGTTGATCGTGGCTTCTGGGCAGGTACCCTCATTTTTGTTGGCGAGGGTTGTCAGCCTACCCGACTTCTGTGCGTGCCTCTGAGCACGAATTTAAACACCAGAGAGCCTCGTGATTTTCTGTGATTCCAACAAGGGTCAGAAACTAAACGTCCACATAAAATCTCCTATCTCAGTAGGTTAAATTCATGGGCACTTTTGTAAAAGGGCTTTTCTCAAGACTAATACCTTTGAATCCAACAGGCCTTGGAGAAGGAGTGAACAGTCTTTTTTTTTTTTTTTAACACAAGGTCCAATTTTAGAATAAATAAAAATGTTTATGAACCACATTTTCCCCCACCAAAAATAAAACTAGCTTTTTAGAGTCCCATAGGAAAAAAATAGAAACCTGTTCTTATAAGCTATAAACTACCTGATTGAAAGAAGAGCAGCAGTTATAATTTTTGCGCTGCTTTTCAGCCATTTCAGTTCTTTTTTCTGGGCCAATGTGAGAAGTGACCCCAGGTGTCTTCCTCCCCTTGCCTCTGGAAAACTGTGTTGTCTGCTCTGCAGGGAAGCTAGGTGGTCCATGTCACACCTGTATCCAGGTCACAGCAGAGAGAAATCCGCTTCAGCAGGTGTAAGGGAGAGAACTGGGGCCGATGGGCGAGGGAGGGATTGGGAAGTTGAGGCCATTTGGGTTTGGAGGGGATGCTCAGAACCTTGGGGGACATGAACAAGGCCAGTGACATAAGGATGTGGCTCAGTAGTCAGTGGGGGCAGAAGGTGAAAGACAGACCAGGGATTTACCTTTAAAAATGAGAGAGAAGATGGGAGGAAGACGTCAAGATGAGGACACTCATCACTCCTAGTAAGAGGAAGGCTGTCGAGGGGTTGGGGGCCGGAGGGGATCTGGGCCCCGAGAAGGCAGGAGAGGAGTTGCCACCTTCACCATGAGGACCAGGAAGAGAGTAGAGCCCTGACTGAGACCCAGCGCTGGGGGCCGTCAGGTGGGAGTGATGGAGGGGGCCAGGACGGCTCAGGGGGCCTGTGGGGGGCGTCATGGATGCGCAGTGCAGAAGAGGTGGCCGGGCGGGGTGGAGATTCAGCCTCGGGGCTTAACACGCGCTGAGTCTCAGGTGTGATTCGGGTTCTTCATCCCCAGAGCCTTGACGACAGGTTACCCCTGGTATGATCTCTCTTTCCAACAAGACTCCCATTTTGTTTGGTTCCACCTACAGGCCTGAGCCATCACAGCCTGGGAGGAAGGGGTCCGTGCCGGCCCCCGCAACAGAGTGGGAGCCAGGATTCTGGAAGAGCCCTCCCCCTCCACGTGCCAGCACCCCCATGTCCCCTGGTCTCCAGCGGGTGGGCTCTCCTGCTCCCCTGTACCCCCTCCCCCCCAGCTGGTCTCGTTCCTAGAGGGACAGGCGGGCAGTGTCACAGGCACAGGGCCGCACCCACACATGGGCCTGAGGGGACACATGCCACCCTCGCCGGGCTGGCCTTGATAAAACCAGAGCCCCCTTGGAGCTGCACCTGTGACTCCCGTGTGCCCATAGGCACGTGCTGGGCTGTACGTGGACTGTGGCTTCTTTGAGGAGGAGGCAGGCTCGAGTCCGCTCCTTAGATTTCTTCAGGAGGAGTAAAGAAGCGTGCAGATGAGCAGGAACTGGTAGGTCCCGTGTATCCACACTTCCCAAAAGCCTTTCCCAAGAGGCCACACAGAGTCCACTCTAGAAAGCAGGCTCCGTTGAGAACCCCGCTCGCGGTCATCTGTAGAGCTGTAGACGTCTGTCTGACAATTTACATGTAGAGTGTTGTGCCACCTCTTGTGAAAGTCGCGTGTCCATAAACCGCGCTCCCGCCCTGGAAGTGCCATCACGGGGGCAGCCCCTGGTGTCTCATCGCTGGCGTGGGCGTGGGGCTGGCTCCTGGCTGCACCTGTCATTTTATTTACACATAGAGGTAGGTACTCAGACACACTCTTCTTGTCCATTATTACTAACTGAGTGATGTTTTTAAATAAAGGATAAAAAAATGGGGAGAACTGCTTCCAGAAGTAAGATGCTGGTTTTTGCCCAAATCTTGACTACTGGGCTCCGAAGGGTTCATCCGCTGCGATCACGTACCTCCCACCAGCGGAAGCGTGCGCAAAGCAGGCACCACGCCGGGCAGTCCTCACGTCAGCCCGGGGAGGAGGGGGCAGCCACTGCTCCTGCCCAGAGGAGGACAGGGAGGCCGCGACATGCCACGGCCGGGCAGGGCCAGGGCAGGGCCTCTGGTCGAAGCCGGGGCTCCGTGGCCTCCGCGCCCTTCTTCGCAGCTGGCAAAGCCGGGAGGAGCAGCCCCCGCTCCCGCGAGCAGCTCCCTCCTCATCGTGGGTGCCACGCAGAGGGCGTCCTGGGAGGAGGCGGCAGCCAGGCCAGCGCGGCCCCCAGCCTGCTTCCCTGCTCCGCTCTGAGTCTGCACGTCGTGGTCACCTGGAGCGGAAGGTGACGGCTCTGTGTTCTCTGCTCTCTTACAGCCCGCTGCTGGCCGTGTCCTTCGCCGCTTGCTGTGCGGTTCCGGGGGTTGCCCTCCTGACCTGGGGCGTGAACCCGCTCACGGGAGCCCTGGGGGCCTGCAACATCCTCCTGTACACCTGCTGCTACACCCCGCTCAAGAGGGTGAGCATCGCCAACACCTGGGTGGGCGCCGTCGTGGGCGCCATCCCTCCCGTCATGGGCTGGACCGCGGCCACGGGCAGCCTGGATGCAGGTGAGTGTCTCAGCCTCTCCGCAGACCCGGGTCTTCCGTGTGCTAAACACCGCGAGTCAGAGGCCACTCCCTCCCTGAGCCGCGGGACTTGGTGGGGATGCCGTTTCACTCGGCACTCATCCCTTGGCAAGCGTGTGGCTGTGGCCGTCGGCCGTTTTGTGAGTGCAGAGCCGAAGGGAGACCGTGCAGCCTGGCTTCCGGGTGAGCAGACGCTCCCCCACGTAGGGAGGGGCTGAGAGCAAACAAAGGACAGCGGGTAGAAGGAGACGGCAGCGGCTGTAGGCCAGGAGCCTGGTGCTGTGTGGGGCCGGCCCTCGTCCCGGAGGAGGCGTCTGGCGCGGGCCCGCCTCCCCCCGGCCCAGCGGGTGCTGCCCTGTCAGCAGGCCGCCTGCACCAGCTCTTCCCACCCCCCAGCGCCCGCTTTCCCCCTCTTCGGAGAGGACAGACTATTTTCATTAGTTTCTAATTTATTTTTATATAATTTGCTTAAATTGTTCATGCTGTCTACAATAAAACCATTGAAACCTTCCTCCGGTTTTTTGGCCGGGATGTCACAATTTGTGGGGTGAAAATAGCTCCTTTTTACCATCTGTAAGGGAAGTTTCACAGTCTGATTAGTCAAGTAATTAGTGTTTTTGACCGACACTTAGGAAGGAAGTGGTGAGGTTTCCTGCAATATATGTAAGTACATATTTTTCACATGAGCGATCAAAAGACTGTTGACATAAACCATTGCCCAAGGAGCCACATTTCTGAAACTTTTCATAAAAGCTCTTACACTCCGACTTGGCAAGCTTACAAAGGCGATTGCACCTTCACCAGAATTGTCTCTGAGAGTGGCTTTAATATCCTGTAAATGTTGGACGTTCGTGAATCTGCGCGTATAATATTCTAAAACGTACGTGCCCGTTTGTTCTGCGATGAGCTTGAAACCGGAGTCCCCTGCGCGTGGGAGGCAGCGTCAGCCCTGCGGTGAAGAGCTCGGCCCTGGGGGAGGGGGCTTGGGTTTGGAGCCTGCCCCTTACGCCACCCCCCTTAGCTGGGTGCCCTTCGGAACCGAACTTGACCTCCTTCTGCGGGGTCTCCTCGCCTCCCACCTGGGGCTAAACGGCCCTTCTCCTGGGGCTCTGTGAGGATTCAGTGAATTACTGTCTCCCTCACTCATACAGTTGGGATATTAGTACAGAGGAAGGACAGTCGTGAGGTTTTATTCCTTTGCACCCTTGGAGCAGTTCCTGAGTGTTAGCTGGCCGTGGGGCGATGCCTCCAGGCTTAGCGGGAACGAGCGCTGGGGTCCATTAGTGATGAGTGTCTTGGGTGAGGGAAGCGGGAGGGGAAGCATAGGTCTGGCAGCCCTGGACTGGACGGCTCGTGAGGTTCTCCCCCGGTGTTCAGTTTTAAATTTGAAGAGCACACCTGGGTACCGCCTAACCTCCTGGTCAGAGGCCTGCTTCTCCGTTCCGCCTGGAGCCCCCGCCTTGACCCAGCCAGCCTCCCCGTGCTGTGCCCGCCAGGCCCAGAAGTTCAAAAGCAAGCGAGTGGCTCCCAGGCTCTGCCTCCG
The DNA here is from genome assembly GCF_030028045.1 of Hippopotamus amphibius kiboko. Lineage (NCBI taxonomy): Eukaryota > Metazoa > Chordata > Mammalia > Artiodactyla > Hippopotamidae > Hippopotamus > Hippopotamus amphibius. The sequence continues at coordinate 3,626,166 of NC_080202.1, read as the reverse complement.
CCCACGTGCCCTGTCCGCACCCGGGGCCTCCTGCCTCGGCACTCAGGGGCCCGCTCCAAGCCTTCTGCCCGCCTGCTGGATGCAGCTCCGGACCCTATTCGCTTTCCTCAAACTGGCACAAGGAACAAGGCACCAAAAACTGCCTTTCCTGTCTAGGGAATCCCAGCCAGGGCCAGGGTCAGGGCCAAGTGTGACAGCCCCAGGGACAGGTGTGGCCGGAGGTACGTGAGGGCTGTCCACTCCAGGGCCTGGAGGACTCGGTCACCTCTGTCGCTCAGGGTCCTTGGACCCAGTTTCTTGCTGAGGGCTGAAGGCTCCTGGCAGTTTCCTGCGAATAGCCTGGGCCGCAGCCTGTGGTGGCTAGAGCTGCGACCCCGGAGGCCAGAGAGCGAAGGGGCTTTGCAGGTCCTCCCACTTAGGCCGCACATCCAGGCAGAGCCCTTCTTTGTTCAGCCACAGTCCGGATCTGGCTAAACTGCGAAGAGGCATATTTAACGTAATTTTTGTTTTGAATTTGAGGTAGTGTTTCTGCAATCCAAATTTAATCATCTGTATACAAACTCATTAATGAGGAGCAGCTCAGGGCTAGGCTGTACACTGTTTAGTTGGCAGCATGAACATGCACGTTTATCTTGAGAAACAAGACCCTTCATCTACCTGAACTGACCTTGATATAAAGCAGAGCAGCCTGAAAAATTTGAATAACCACAAAGAGAAGGTCCTTTTGCAGTTTTTAAGAGTGACTTCTATGATATCCCTTTTCTATAAATCTTAAAAATGCTTTGTGGGCACACAATGACAGCATGGTTTACTGCCCCCAGAATCCTGACTTACCTACACCTAAAGCCTTGTGAGGTTGATACGGAAAGAGTGATGCTACTTTACATAATGCTTTAAATTGAGTCAAAGTTTCAAAACATTAATTTGATAGGTAAACCCAACTTGAGCTAAGCAGTAAATCTTTGAATGAGTTAAGTAAATGAAATAATGAGCGAATCAGCGAATACATACTTTCCATTTTAGAGATGAAAAGTTAAGGCATTCCAGTGTCAGTCGCCAGACATTTACAGAGCGTCACCTCTGAGTGCAGGAGGGATGACACAAGCTAAGGCAGAACCTGGGAGCGCACAGTTGAATGATTTTTATTCCTGGGATTTTAGGGACTAAGTTGGCTATGATTTTATATAGTTTTATCACCTTCTAGAACTGCACTTTCTACTATGGCAGCCACTAGCCACAGTCCAAAACGATGGTTCTCAAACGTTGGTGCATGTCAGAGTCACCTGGGTGGAGGACGTGTTAAAACTCAGGTTCCTGGGCCCTGCCCCCAGAGTTTCTGATCCGATGAGTCTGGGGCCGGGCCTGAGAATCTGCATTTCTGAGTCCACGTGCTGCGGATGCCCCGGGTTCAGGGACCACCTTTGAGAACCGCCAGTCTGCACAGGCGGAGCCAGAGAGAGGTCTTGCTGTTAGAGTGCCCTGGAAATACTCAGGGGTTTGGGCTGAGGCTGTGGCCGATGGTATTGTCAGAGGTGAGCTACTGGTGTCATTTCTGTTATCCACCAAGGTTGTTGTACGTCTTCTGGGTTCTTATCTTAGGGGACGTATTTGTTTGAAGGAGCCCTCCTGAGAAAAACAGCCAGAAGTGTTTCCTTTCTTCTGCAGTATCTCCAAACCACCTTGTCTCTAAACCTCTGAAGACTGATGAGTGTGGAGCAGGCGCGAGGAGAGAAGTGTTTGGAGAACTCTGCCCCGCTTGCTGCTGGGGAGGGTGGCGGAGTGGGGGCGAGCTGGGTGACAGCGGCCCGCTGGGCTCGCGCCTTCCCGAACCGGCCTCACACCCGCCACCATGTGCGGGGCCCTGAGATGCACAGTCACCGAAACCCAGTCCCTGCTCTCACTCTCGTCTTGTGTCTCAGCGTCTTCAGGGAGAGGCAGGCAGGTGCTCAGGACCTCACTGAGCAGAGCGCTTTAGCGGAGGCTCCAGGCTCTCTTACGTGGGCCCCCGAGTCTGTCCACGAAGCCTTCAGAGCCGAGTGACTTCTGAGTTAAGTCATGGCCCGTTTCCCTGAGGAGGGAAAGTGCTTTCGAAGAAGAGGCGCGTGCAGGGGGGCTGGTGGGCGTGAGCGCCTGCACCGCCCGCAGTGCACGCCTCCCACGCCGCCAGGGTCACTCCCCCGGCCGCTCGGCCAGGACGCCCCGTACCTGCCCTGGCATGGCAGCCGCCCACCCCCTGGCCGGGTCGACCTGCACTCAGGCCCTTTCCTGGGGCGCGGTAGACAGCGGCCACGATCGGAGCGGCCGCAGCGTGGGGCCCCGTGGGCGGTGGGGCCCCGGAGCCTCACCTTCAAGGGCCTGCCTCGAAGGAGCGGACTCTGGGTGGGAGAAAAGATTCCAGATCCGTAGCTGCAGGAAACCGCACGCTCCCTGGACGGCTGGCGGAGTGAGGAAATCCACGCTGGCACGTTCCTCCCCCCAATTCTCAGAGTCGAGATCTTTCTGTGGTTTTTGTGGCGGCCGCAGGGCCAGTCAAGACCCCAGGGGCCCCAGCCCTGAAGAGACGGCGCTGCCTTCGCGCCTCCAGTAACGATGTAAGATGTGAGACACGTGTGAGGACAGCCCTGGGCTTCTGGTTTCTGTTCCCCACCACAGCCTTGCTGTTTGCTTTTCTTTGTTTTCATCACGAGTGAAAAAGAATCGCTCGCTGTTCCTGGTGTGGGTCCGAAGCCTGTGCCTGACGTGAGCCTTCGGCGTCCAGCCCAGGGTGGGGGGGTGCGGGAGGCGGTGGGGAGGGGCATGAAGACAAACAGATGCATGGATGGAACCTCTAAAAGCTAGGCAAGCGCTCGCAGTCCTTGGTGCCTGCTGTTTTGTAGCTGCCCAAAGAACTGTGAGCAGCCAGCTCGTCCGTCCCAGCGGAGTTCTGTTTCAGGGGTGCCAGCCCCCGCCAGGGCCCAGCCCCGAAACCGTGCTTTGTGTCCACAGGGGTGATCGTTACAGGAATTGTCTCCTGTGTCCATTCTCCTCTGAGATCCAGGCTTAGACCTTTTCTCCCACCTGGCGAAGTACTTTGCTTTCTGGCTTAACTGCTGTCAGCAGAAAACATTAAAAATGCCGAATAAGAGGGCTGCCTGAATAAGAGGGCCAGCTCGCTGTCTTAGCAGTGGAAGTGCTTGCTTTGCTTCTGCAGGCAGTGGCCAGCAAGGAGAGGAGTGACCTGTGTGCGAGCCCTGGGGAGGGGGCTGGGGGTGGGAGGCACCGCTGGTAAGTGCCCGACAGCAGACCCTCCTCTCCGGCGGGCCTGGAGCCACACGCATTAGCCTCTCAACACTGTTTACCTCCAGAGACTGTCTCGCTTATCTCGGGGGCTTCAGGTTAAAGTCCCTTCCCCCTCCCTCCTCCTTGCCGAAGCCACCTCTCTTCCCAGCGCCCCCGATTGTTAAAAAGGCTCAGATTCTGTTTTGTCATTTTCCTAAATTTGAATAAGTCCCTGGTCTTGGGAGTTTATGGAATGGGTCTGGTGACTGTCTTGAAGAGATTCGTAAATGGCCTTTGGTTTGTAATTCAGATGTTGTTGTGCGGTCAACATTAATTATGTCAGCCAACATTCAGTTACAGATGAGGACTTAGAAACGGGCTCTTATCAGGAAGTGACATTTTGGCAGATGGATGGTTCTGGTAACAAAAAGGGAATGAGTGTTTTTAGCTCCAGCTGGTAAACTACAACATGTTAAATAGTTTCACCTTATTTACCTCCTTTATTCCAGGATGAGAAGGTAGGAGAGAATTTACTCACTCGTTCATTCCACAAATATTTATTGAGGGCTTACAAGTACCAGGCACTGTTTAACCCCAGCACTTTTGAAGATTTCCTTTAAAATACTGCCTCACTTTGAAATCAAACTTGAAAACGAGTAAGTTCCTTTTGTGTGAGATTTTTCCATAACTAGCCCTAGAGCTTGAGACTGATTAAGATAAATGACATTTCTAAAGACAGAGTGAACAAGGAACATTATGGGAATATTAGCAAACCAAACGTTATTTAGAGCCCTAGTCTCTTCAAAGAAGGAAAAACAAAAGTCTGAGAAGGACTGTGTGAGAGACCCACAGGGAGCCGGAGGTCGGGGGTGTAACTGACGACTGTTTGGTATGAAGCCTCGTCACCCCTGGGTCATGCAGTTGGTCAGGATCACAGGAGCTGGGCCCCGGTAGACGTGGCCCACCCCGGAGTGCACATTTAATCAGTTCTGCTCAACAAACAGATTAATGTTCAGGTGATAAAGGGACAGACCTTCAAGTGTGAGCTGAGGAGGGGGAAGCAGGTGAGTTTCCCAGAGCAGTCCCAGGTGCTTGGAGCCTCCAGGGAGACGGGAGGAAGAGGAGAGGGTCCCTTTCCTCAGAGCCAGGGCTTCGTGCTGCCTCTGCTCCCGACTTTGCTGCAGAGTGAAACCTCGGGTGGCTCTGCGTGGATGGCGGGGCGGGGACCGCGGGGGAAGGGCAGGGAGGGCATCCCTGTCTCTTCATCATTCCCCAGTCACTTCCGGAGCGTTCTTCAAGGGCAGGCAGCCAGGGCCCACTCTATTTCCTATTTTCAGGGGGCTTTTTATCCTCTCCTTTGTTGCCATGCGGCGGATCAACCGGCCCCACCCCTTCCCTCCCCTCTCCCTGCGGCGCCGTGGACACGCATGCCCTGGCGGAGGCTGACCTGTCCCACAGGCGCCCTGTGTTCACCCTCACAAGAAGGGCTCTGAAATCGCGGACCATGAAGCTCTGGACCTGGCTCCGCTCCCCCAGACAGCCCCCAGTTTACACGAGCACGTCCCCCCGAAGCTGCCGAGGGCGCCGTACAGGGAGGACCGCCCCGCCCAGCGCAGGCTCCACTGCCGCCGCGCCTCTCCTCCTTTTCACAGCCCCGTGTGGACAGCGAACTGGAGTGGATGGTTGCGGTCGGGGTGGGGCAGGTTGACTGTAAGCCCACCGGGCAGCAGAGAAGGCGAGCTGACACCACTGGACTCCATTCCAAAGGGGTGTGTTTTGGAAGAGTCCACACAGTCAGGGCTCCCACTTGGAGACTCGGGTCTCCACTCTGTTGGGAACCCATCTGGCTGGGGTTGCCTCGGCTTTGTTGGCCAACAAAATGATGCAGGCACGCTGCAGACCTCAGCAGCGGGGGCCAGGGTGAGGGTCTCCATGGGCTGGTGAGGCATAGAGGTGGGTGAGAGGTGTTTCCAGAGTATCTTCCAAGAGTCGCCCGGAAGACACTGGCTGGCCTTGCCGCACCCAAGGTCCCTGCCCTCGGAGAGGGTGCCGGGAGAGGAGGGCCCTCCCCAGCTGTTCCCGCGCACAGCACATCGCCGAGCTCACCCAGCTTTCTGCATGTGGACGCGGACACACGGACCTTCTCTGGAGTTGCCTCCAAGCCGGGCCCGTGGTGTCGTGATCTCAGGAAGTTGCTGTCTTCTAGAGTCACGTGCAGATACACCAACTCTCTCACAGATTTCCGTGCCCTATATATTCATAGCCCAACAGATATTTGATTAAAAGAAAGAAAGCAGACATTTTTCCTGGGTATGATTAAACCGAGTATGTACGAAGATTCAGCAGACTTGATAGAAAAATGAGAAAACCCATTGAAAAAGAGAAAACGCATGGCTTGTGTGAATGCATCGAAGCTCGGAGACCATCTTTGGATCTCAGTGCATATATCCCTTCTTCCAGGAAGCCTTCCCTGACCTCCCCAGAGCCGACCGAGGTCTTGTCCCGTGCACTCTCCTTCAGCCCTGCGCTGAAGGTGACGTTCCCGGGCTGTGATCCCTTGTGTGTTGTCTCTGCCCCTGGCCAGACTCCAGCAGAGACAGGGCCTCGAGAACAGACCGTGCCTGCCCTGTAGTGGGCGCACAGTAAGTATCTGTTGCCACAGAACATGGGGCCAGTAAAAACAGACTGCTTTGTGGGGGTGAGGCTGAGGTGAGGCCTCTGAGTCAGGAAACTGAGGGCTTTATGTTTCCCCCACAAGGAAGGTGGGTTCCCCCCAGGCCCCGGGACCAATTCCAGCCTTCCTGTTCAAGCTCCCTTATCTTGATGGAGACAGTCATTTGTTTTACATCTTTTATAGGAGCTGAGGCCGTTGCAGCCCCTCGAGTAGGGTTGTGTGGGGGTGGGGTTTTCCGATCACACTCCATGAAGGAAGGCTAAGCTGTGCCTGCTGAAGCTCTTTCAGTGGCGACATGAGCCAAAACCCTACCTACCCAGTGTCCTCTCCCAGAGAAAGCAGCATGCTCCTCTTATGAAAATGATTTTTTTAATGATGTTATTTTAAAGAGAAGCATAACTGAAAACGTGTATTGAGCAAAACAGAATCCTCCGGTTGGCACACGAAAAAAGAGGGCTTTTGAGAAAGACAAGCGAGACTCCACGTGGGAGCCTGATGTCCTAACCGTTTCAAGCCTGGTTTCCCGGCTGAACTGGCTTTCTCAGCCATTTCAAGAGCAGAACAGCTCCTGAGCCCTGACTTACCTGTCCCCTCCCTGATCCCCGCGTGGTCGCGGATGCTGTTCCCGTGGGGACACATCTTGATCTTGTCCCCCCCCCCCGCCCCCGAGCTGGGGCTGTGCTCAGAGCCTCCGAGGGGCCTGGCGCCCTGAGAACAGGGCACACTGCCTGCTCTGGGCTGGTCCTTCTGGCATCTAGAGGTGGCTCCACTTTGCCATCAGGATAGGAAGACGTCGCCTTCTGTCACCCTGTTTTCCACCTCACTTGTACCTGGGTGGTCCACCCTTCCCTTCTGTCTCTGCTCATTCCCCGAGGGCGCTTACTGTCAAGAAAAATATCGTCTGCATGCTTATATTTGAACAATCTTTTTTTTTTTTTTTAAGGCCCCAGCCCTCTTATCTTAATACGTGGGATTCCTCCTTCCCACAAGCCTTCCTTTGCCCCGCCCCGCGCGCATTGATGACCACGCGGCAGTCACTCGTTAGCAGTTTCAGTCACCGTTCGGCAACAACTTGCTAGGAGAAAGTGCTGGTGCGCAGCGCCTGGGTGCTGGGTGGCCTCAGGCCAGTTAATTAACCGCTCTCATCGGTGAGACGAGAGCAGCTGTACCTGCAGGAGGATGCCGGGAGCGTGAGAGCATGGGAGCGTGAGAGCATGGGAGCGTGAGAGCATGGACGCGACCCCTCCACGGGGCCTGCGCGCAAGCCACCAGGCCTTCACAGGGCGTGCCTCCCCGGAGAAAAAGGCATCAGCATCTGCCGCTCCAGTGCCCCCCGACCACCCCCCTTCCCCGGTGACTGCTCCTCTGGGGGAGGGGCCCCTCCCCACCCGGGTGTGCGGATGCCCCGAGACCCTGCCCACCCTCTCCGCCCTCCCCCGGCCTCGCCGCAGGCTCCACGCCGCCCAGAGACACGCTGAGCGACTCCTGGCAGGGTCGGTGGCGGGGGGTCGTGGCTCACCCGTCACCCGTGGCGAGGCCTTCCCTGAGCCGTCACTCCGCCCTGCTGTGATTCGCTGAGCGGCATCTGTCAGTGTCGCCCTCATCGCGCGCGCCTCTCCCGCGAGACTTGCACCGGGCTCTGTCGTGTTGCGAGGGTGCTGCTCCCCGGCACCAGGGTCATACCTGGTGGGTGGCTGACACCGTCCTCGGTTTGCCACCAGATTCAACAAATAGTGGCTGCTACTGCTGTTTTTTTTTTCCTGGCCCCGCGGCTTGCGGGATCTGAGTTCCTGACCAGGGATGGAACCTGCGTCCCCTGCAGTGGAAGCGCCGAGTCCTCACCGCTGGACCGCCAGGGAAGCTCCAGTAGCTGCTTCTTTTGCTGTTCAAATTGGAGTGTGTTTACGTGAACGAAGATGTATACATGTGCTAGTTACAGACAGGGCTACCACGGGCTGGGGGGATGCGGCAGCCACTCTAGCAAAATAGGGACCCTCGTTATCTTCCTCCCGGACTGGAAGGCTGAGCAGAAGTTGGTTGACTCATGAATAAAGATCCGAGGTGAAGAGCAGGCTCCTTTCCTCTGATCCCCCCGGCAGGTGCACGGTCGGACTTGGCGCCCACGCTTCCTTTCTGGGTGATTCTCAGTGACCTGTGTTCTCTCCTGGTGAGGGTCCTGTGTCAGCCATCGCCACCCCCTCCCTCTGCCCTTTTACAGCACGTTCCCACAGACGAGGGGCTCAAAAGATCCGCGTCACCGCCTGGGAAAGGACGGTGGGTGCACGTGCTCAAGCCCCTGCAGGAGGATGGTGCTCCCGGGGGGTCCTCCAGCTCCCAGTTCTCAGATCAGCGCCCCCGCGGCAGGTGGGGTCAGAGACGGAGAACCGAGTGAGTCCGCGCGTCCGGGACCCTCCGAGGAGGAAGGATGCGGGGAGAGGAGACGCCAGTGCTGGAGATGGGCGTCTTGGGAGCGGCTTTTGCGGAGCAGTTCTCTGTGCTCGCGGGAGGACCCTTTGCTCCCTGGTATGCGGTGCTCCTCTCGGAGATGGAAGAGGAGCAAACCCCCACGGAGTTCACAATCCAGATCGGAAACAGCTGTTGAGGGGCAGGTGGCTTACTCCGTGGGGCACGCATCCCCGCCCCGACCCTCCTCACGACTTGCTGTGTGGACGTCCCAAGGGCGTGTCAGACAACACACCGGGGCTGTCCTCTAGGGCGCGGCTCCCAACACCCCCCCTCCCATCTCTGCGCTCACATCCTGTCCCCTTTGCCTCCTGGGTCCCTCTCAGGTCCGTCTCTCCTGCTCCACTGTCACTGCCTGGGTCCTCACTCCCTTCACCTCTCCTCCCCTCTCCTGAGTGATCCGTCCAGACCCACCTGGGCCCTTGGATGTGTCCTCACACACCGGGTCAAGTGACACCAGGGCCCCTTTCCGCAGCCCCTCCCCCATGCACGCACACACGCACGCTCACAAGGTGAGGCCCCCGTGGCTCTCTGCTGCTTCTGGGATAGAGCGGTCCTTGGCGCGGCCTGCAGAGCCGGGCCGGTGGCCCTGATCCTGGAGCCTGGCCCGCTGCTCTCTGCACTCGAGACACACTAGCCTGCCTTTTTTATTCAGCCTTGTAAGTCATCAGACAGTAAGGCTGACCTTGGTCTTCTGATGTACAGCTCTGTGTGTCCTGACAGCGGCCCTCGTCTCCTTGTCAGGTCCTGACTGCGGCGCCTCCAGCCCCGGGGCCTGGTCACTCCTCCCTTGGCGCAGACGTCCTCCTCGCAGTCCTCCGCGCCGCACCACAGCTGGGCCCCACGCCCTGCGCCCCCCTTGCACGTGCTTCCTTCCCCACAGCGGCCGCAGTGAGGGAGGGCCGGCGCGGGGCCCTGGATGAGCGGCTCTGGGGGACTCGGCGCTGCAGGCCCACGTGGACTGGCGCTCACGCTGCATCTTCCTGCCGAGGCCATGCTGGCCTCTTAGCAGGTGCTCGGGGAACATGTCCTCTGTGAGGAGAGAAGGAATGAACCGTCTGCTAGGAGTGGCTGCAGCCCCTTTGGGAGGCCTGGCCTGGCGGGGGGCGGGCAGCCGTGGTTAACATCAGACAGGCTCCCGCTGAGTCGTCCTCCTTCACCTCTTGTTGGAGAATTTTGCATCATCTGGTTTGTTTGCTTAATGAGGATTATAAAACCGACCTAAAGTCCTGCAGTTGGATTCAGTGAGGTGACTGTGAAAGTCTCTGTTAGTAGGAGGTGCTCAGTAACTGGCAGCCTTCACCCCACTGTGTTGTGGGGAAGACCCGCTCACTTCCAGGGAAAGGCGGCTCAGGTGCTCACCTGTCCCAGAAGCTGCAGGGCCACTGCCCCGGCTGCGCTGCGTATTCAGCTTGTGCTGTGGAGTCCTCCACCCTCCCCGCCATGAGGGCCGAGCACCCCTGCATCCCCGGAGACGCCCAGAGGGACTGAGGTTCTGTCGAATTGGGAGCTGCCACCTCCCGGGAGTGTCCTTCCACCCCGCCCACCCAAGCCCTGACTCGAGAGCCGGGCTGGTGGAAACAAGAGCTGAAGGCCCAGCCGAGAAGGCCCTCTGGGACTGGTTTGTCCCCGACTTGCTCTCCTTTGTTGCCGTGGCGAAGGCACCGCAGGGGAGGGCGCCGCGGGGGGCGGGCAGGAGCCACAGGTGCTGAGCCTTGCGGGAGGCCGGATGCCCAGGTGCCCAGCCTGTCGCCCCACGGTGAGGACGCAGGATCCTGGAGCACACTCCCCCCCCACCGCTCTCCACCTCCGTCTGCATCTCGGTCTCCCGAGCAGAGAGGAGAGCGCAGGCGCGCGAGGACCCGAGGGAGTCCGGGGTGCGGAGAGGGGGGTGGGCCCGCACCGCCCAGGGCCGGGCAGCTGCGGTGGAGCGGAAAGGATGCCTCTGTAGATCTCTGATGACGGCGTGTCTTGCTTCCCCAAACCTCTGTGCAGGAGCGTTTCTTTTGGGAGGAATCCTCTACTCCTGGCAGTTTCCTCACTTCAACGCGCTGAGCTGGGGCCTCCGCGAAGACTACTCCCGGGGCGGCTACTGCATGATGTCGGTCACCCACCCAGGCCTGTGCCGGCGCGTGGCGCTGCGCCACTGCCTGGCCTTGGTCGCGCTGTCCGCCGCGGCCCCCGCCCTGGACGTCACCACGTGGACCTTCCCCATCATCGCCCTCCCCATCAACCTCTACATTTGCTACCTCGGCTTCCGGTTCTACAGGGACGCGGACCGCCGGAGCTCCCGGAAGCTGTTCTTCTGCAGCCTCTGGCACCTGCCGCTCTTCCTGCTGCTGATGCTGACCTGCCAGCGGCGGGGCGGCGCGGGCGGGCCGCAGAGTTGACGCCGCAGCGGCGCGTGGGGAGAAGCGGAAGACATCCAGGGAGACGTACGGGTTTTTTGTTTTCCCCCTTTGCTGTTAGGCAAGGATTTTTTGTTAATTCCAAAGCACCAGGAGAGAAGTCGCTGCGTTTAGAACAAGATTGTAAAATAACTTGGTGCTCAGCGGGCCCTCGACAGCTCTTTTCATGGTGATGTCCAAAAGGCTCCCCAAATAAGAATGGGGTTGGCTCAGCAGATTAACAGAGGAGAGGATTTCTTTTTGAGGGTCTTTATAGAGCTCTTCTTCCAACCCAGCCCCTCTGTTTGTCTTCTCCCTCAGGTAGAAGCGCACGTGCACCTTCTTTGTCTGGCCCCTCCAAACACGCTGCCCACCTTCTGGCCGGGGTGGCCAGACGAGGCGTGCACCCGCCCTCTGGGATCTGTGGTTCCGTGGCCTCTGGTCCCTGGCGGGCTGTGTCAGAGGAGACGCGAGCTGCCGGCCGCAGCCCCCCTTCCTGTGAGTGGGCCAGGGCCCCCGACATCAGCTCCCTCTGCCCCACACAGTCGCAGCCTCATATTCCCTCAGATGATAACAGAACACCAGGGATGTGCTGCTGCCCAGCCTTTGCACGAAGAATTCCAAACGGTTGCCTGGGGAATCTCAGACCCGACCGTCAATCCCCCCCCCCCACCCCGTTAGGTACCAGCACGTCAGAAACGCCAAGGAATCGAAGGCATCTTTAAAGTTCACTTAAAAATATAGGAGGTGTCAGAGCGTTTCTTTCTGGAAGGGTCGTGCTAGGCTTAAAACCAGAAATCCCTCCGGCTCTGATCCATCTTGTCCTCTTTAGTCACTGCTGCAGTCATCAGCCCGGCTCAAGGCCAAGTGAGAAGGGAAATCAGAAGGGGGTGAGCTGGGCCAGCCAGCCCACACAGCTCGCATTCTCATCCCTTTAGTGAAGAACACACTTCCATCCTGCTGTCTTCTGAATTCAGAGAGTAGCCTCCACACGTCCAGCGGCTTGGAGAGCCGGAAACAGGAGCTGGACTCCGGGTGGGATGCTTACGGTCCTGGGAGGTGCGTGTGTCCCTGCAGACAGGGGTGGCCTCCATCACCAGCAGTTCCCTCAGCCCTCACGTCCGCCCGCGTGTCCACTGTCCGTCCCATTTGCCGGAGGTCTTGAAGCTTAACAGGATGTTTTAGTCAGTCTCCGGATACTGCTGCCCTGGAAGGAATTCATTTAGGAGTTTAAGCAACACTTAAACAGTCCTCGCAATATGCCAGTTCTCTCAAAACTTGCCAAAGTGATTGCAGGTAGCATCCAATTTCTGTCTCCATGGTGATTACCTAAAATATCACCTGTTGGCTGCGTCCAGGTCACGCCCTCAGGTTTGTAAAGTGTGTTGGTTCTCTCCCTGCTGCAGTAAACCAGCACCTCAAAACCGCAATGTGTGTGACGTCCTTCCACTCCATCTCCGGTTCCTGGTGGAATTGATAACACTTGCCTCATTTTCACGCGCTGGTGGGGAAGAGAAGGCATGGGGACGTTTCTGTGAGAGGGGGTGGGAGCGAGCAGCCTGTGCTCCCGAGAGAATCCGCCCACCCCCCACCCTCTGCTCTGTATCACCCAGTCTCTCCCTCCTCCCTTCAAAACCATCTCCCTAGAGATGGTCCTTGGGGCCTCTCTGACCTCCAGCTCAGAAAATATAGTGCCTGATGTGCAGTCTGCACAAATGATGTCCCAGCTCCTTGGCGCTCAGACCCCAGGAGAGAACCTTCCACGGGAACCCCTCATGGATACCCCCCCGCCACCCCGCTGCTCTTCACGCCTCCCGGGGGCTGCCTTGTGCTCCGATCACCCCTTTCCAGTCCCCCATCCCCTGCTACCCACAGGAGTGTAGAATCCATGCTCCCATGATCCCTCAGCCCTGGAGCCCAGACGGCTGCTCAGTCACCTCACCTCCTGACGTCCTGGGGCTTCACCTCCACAGCCCGGGGCTCTGACCCTGACCCTGACCACCAGCACTTCCCAGCGGGTGAAGCCTGTGCACTCCAAACATCCCTCGGCAGGTCTCTGGGAAGAGGGCCTCCTGGGGACCCAAGGTTAAAGACCCAAGATCTGAGTTTGCTCACCCTGGTGTTTCCCTGCCCATGTCGGGAGCCCAGCTTGGGACACGCTGTGTGGCCCTGATCTGCAGTTTCACTCGGCTTGTCAGACCACTGGGCCGCAAGGGCAGGACTCAGCCTGGGGCCCTGACTCAGGAGGGGGCCACACAGGTAGGAGCAGGGGCCTGTGCTCCGAAACAGGATTGCACCTGGACTTTGGTGGTTTCATGATACAGCAAACTAATGACGGAACGTGGTTGTGTCCAGTTCCTTATTTAGCTTTTTTAAAAAACCAGATTCTCTTAACACAGTATTCCTTCTGATTCTGCAAAAGTTGTTCCAACTTCCTTTTAGTAAAACCACTGTATCCGTTAAGGATAAAACCAAATTTCCCCAAAGGATCCTTCTCTAGGCCAACAGTGAGGCGGATGCCATTGCCTCTTCCCAGGATTGGTTTGTCTTTTCAAACGTAAAGAGGGTCTGTCTTGCCCAATAAAAACACCTTCATTGCACTTTAAATACACTTTGAGTGTCCCACGCCCAGATGCTGGAGGAGAAAAACGAGGCTGTTGGAGGCTTTGTTCTGAGGCGGTACAGGGTTGAATTTCCCTCTGCTAGCTTATTTTTTCTCAGTCCATCCTCATCTCCTGTTTGCTAAGAAAATAGCTGGAACTCAGCTCTCCTCTGACCTGTGGCAATGCCGGGACTGGAACAAAGCTTTTTCTGCTTGCTGACTCCGGTATGGTGGGAGACTCATTCCTCTGAGTTTAGTGGGAGTCAGGGTCTCTGTCCTCTGACACCCACCCACCCCACTTCCCAAAAGGCTGCAAACAGGAGGACACCTGTAACTGAGTGCAGCAGGGACTCAGGGGAGGAGGGCTTTCGGGAAATGTCCACTTGACCTTTCCAGCGACGGGCTCACAGCTCAAGAGGATTTGGCTTGAACAGGAACTGGGTGGTCAGGATGCGGCCTTGGTTTTCCAGGGAATGATGGGCCAGCTAGCGACCACCCGCAAAGCGCGGCGTCTGTCAAGGGCGCATTTTCTCCACCGTCTTGTAGGATCGATGGTGTCGATCAACAGGCACCTACATAAAAAGCACGTGGAAAACAAACGGTCCAGCAGTCGTTTGAGCGATGCTTGGCCCAGAGTAGGTGCTCAGTAAGTGCTTTTTGAGTGAATAACCCCATCTGGGTGACAGGAGGCCCCTGTGGTCAGAGGCATAGGGTCTGTGAGCCCAGGATCAAGAAGGAACTGATTTGTTAAGCTGTTTATAATAGGTGGTTCCGTGAGAGAAAATGGCTCGGAAACCGCCCTTATCCCACTGCTGGGACAGTCTCTGTTCCCACCCTGCCCGCAGGACAGTCTGGGCCTGTGCCAACCAGAAGGCCCTCCCCCGCTTCCAGACCACCACCCACAGTTTCTCTTGTTTCTGGAATCTGCCTTCTCTGACTTCAGACCACCTCCCCAGCCCCTGCCATTCCTGCTGTTCCTCCCGGAGCACCTGTCAGTGTGCTGCCTGCAGGTGCCACTCACCTGTCCATTCACAGTCTCCCTGAGACCCTCCACCATCAGATCCTAAGCTGAGTGAGGTAGGAACACCTGCATCTCATTGCTGGGTCCACGGGCAGCTAGAACAGAAGGGACTTGGGAGTGACCACGTGGCGGATGCTCCGTCAGTGACCAGAGGGGTGAATGGGTGGCTCTAGGGGAGGCGCTGGAGCGGGAGGAACGCTTGTCTCTGCTCTGTTGGGACCAGCACGGGGGGACCGGGGGAGCTCATGCCCCAGGTGACGGAATCCGGGACAGGTGCGGCTCTCTACCTGTCTTGTGAAGAAAGCAGCCAGGGTCGCGCCAAGACGAGTTCCTGTCGTCTCTTCCTGATGCTGCCCAGTCCTTGTTTTCCAGAGCGCGGTGCGTTCTCATTCTTTCCTGTATCTTCAGGGCTGTCTCAGCTCAACGACTTCGCAGGAGGGAGTTCTTAGCCAAGTCTGCTTTTTGGCCACGATTTCTTTCTCTCTCTTTTTGCTTCCTCAAACACATCAGCAGAGAATCTAGCACCTGGCTGCATCTTCCTTAATCGTCCCCCCCCCCCCCCCGCTGGCGGGCGAGAGCCAGCCCGTGCAGCCAGGTCAGCTTCAAGGAATGGGACCCCAACCCGACTCATACCTTCAGGGGCTGTCTATGAAGTGGAAACCAAGAGAGCGAGGACCCCAAGGGCAAGGCGGCAGGTCGGCCAGGCTGGGTGGGTGAAGATGGAGTCAGACAGCTCCTACCTGACAGCTCCTCTCTCTGAAGCAAAACCCAGACAGCTGGGGACAGGCAGGAGCGGGGAGGGGAGAGGAAGGCAGGAGACTTTGGAGGAGGCAGAGGAGAGCGCTTGGCGGAGCAACCCCATCCCAAACATCTAAAGAGCTGCCAGTGACAAGACAAATGATCCCGGGAGCATTAGCTGGTCAAACACAAACAACCCCCCCACCCTTCCCAGCCTCAACAAACACACACAAACTGAACAAAGCACCAGGGAGGGGAGAGGCACCTGCCCCTCCGTCATCCACCGAGCAAGGGACCGTCCAGGTACCATGAGCCAGGCCTGCTGTGGGACAAAGGGACAAACCCCGCTACAGCCCCGACCCCCAGGAGCTTATCTCTGGAGGGTTCTCAGGGAGGGAGTGGAAGGCACATTCCAGCTTCTTCTCTGGAGTCCTCGGATGCTGGGTATTTGGCCATGTAACTAATTGGCCGTAAGGCAACTTTGCTGAAAAGATAAAATAAGGAAAAACAAAAGAGAGACATTAATAAGGACATGATGGAACATGAGAAATGAAAAACAAAATTAGAAAGACTGTTGCAAAATCAAAATATCTGAATACATTTAAGGTGTGTAGGGAATCGCCTGGCAGTCCAATGGTTAGCACTTGGCACTTTCACTGCCAAGGGACCTGGGTTCAATCCTTATTTGGGGAACTAAAATCCCACAAGCTGTGCAGCATGGCCAGAAATTTAAAAAATAAATAAAATTTTAAAAGATTAAAACAAATAAAAGTAAAAAAATAAAATGTGTGTACATTCATGACAATACTGTGTAAACAACTTGTTTTATTTTGTCAATTGGACCTCAGCTTGTCTTCCAAGTCTTTCATTCATAGGATTAACCTTTTTCTTTTCTTTTTTTGTTCATTGGTTCATCTCTTCATTTGGCATCACGCTTTTTATTTTTCACTAAAATTTCTTCCTTCGTTAGGAGAGGTATCTGTTTCCAGACGCTGGGATCCGTTTGCAGCCAAGCTCTATCTCACCCTGTGAAAGCCTCTCCCTGCTCGGTGTCCTGGACACATCCTCACATGTCCTCTGACAGACATTCCAAAGCCCTGCAGGAAATGGGGATCCAACTCTGCACCTTCAAGGCCCCCGGCCTCTTTCCCCAAGAAACCAACTCCAGGGGCAAAGCATCGTCACCCGTCAGCTCCAGAAAGCCATTCATAACATCACTGGCTGGAGAAAGGCTAGTGCATCTCAACCAGGTGAGACCAGACTGTCAACCAGTCATTTTATCTTTCATGGCAAAATTGCCCCGTGGCCAGTAGTTATGCTGTGAAAGTACTTGTGGCTATGATGGCCACAGCAAAAGTGCTGCCAGCGAAAGTACCAGAACCCTCGGCCCGCGTCTTCTCAGGCCCCATGGCCTCACCAGGGCTGCGCATGCTCAGCCTCACGACTGTCCTCCCAGCATCTGCTCCTTCAGGATCCCGGTTCTGTACCTCTGGCTGTGACTCGGGTCTCTCTGGAGGCAGCACCCCTGCCGCAGGGCTGGCCTGGCTGCAGGTCCCCACTCTGTACTCAGGGCTCTGAGCCCGTCTGGGGGTTGAGCTCAGCTTGCATCTCACCCTGCTCACACCCTCTTTTCTCTTTGGGGTGCTCTGGTGTCTGTGTGTCACCCCAACTGTGTTTCTGTGTTCAGAGGAAAGAACTCCGCATAGGGCACTGGTCACCAGACTAGACGGGGGGCTGAGGAGAGGAGCAGGGGGTGGGGGCAGAGGAGGAGATGGAAGAAGCAGAAGGAGCAGGCGTGGCGTCTTCATAGGACGGCGCCCTGAGGGTGGGGGGGACCTGGGGGGGACCCTCCCCCCGTGGAATCACGCAGGGAAGGAGCACGACCAGGTTTGTACTTTAGGAAGAAGACTCAGGCTGTAGAGTGAGAGGTAGTTGGGGGAACTGGGGAGACTGAGTCTGGGCAGAGGAGGGTGAGGGGCAGAGGGAGGCCCCCGGCCTGGCGGGGAGACTGGCAGAAAGGAGATCCTGGCTGTTCCAGGGCTTGGGGGGAAAGGTGGTGCTGCACCCCGAGAGGGCTCCCCCTTCCACGGCTCACGTCCCCTTTCCTTCCTCCGCCTGTGGTCACTGATGGCCTCGACCGCTGGTCTCACCTCCCATGGGAGACCCCACCGCCTCAGCCTGTCCCCCAGGTGTGCACACGTAACCCGGCCTCCCCAAAACAGGCAGACTGCTGACCCCCGAACAGGGTGGCCCAGGGTCCCGGGCCTCTGCCCGAAAGGTTCCAGAGCAGGCACTGCCCCCCTCCCCTCCTCCTCCCCACCCCCGAATCTCTCCCATCTGCGTAAGCTGCTGGCCTGTTCAGCCAGAGGATCTGAACTCACTTTCCAAATAAGAATGGGATTGCTTACCCTAAAACCTACCTAAATCTTGGCTGAGGTTTGTTCAGGCCTCTCAGCCTGCCATTTGGCATTTGTTCACCTCAAAATGTAGATGATCTAAAGAGAACCAGACTGGGAGAAAATTTTACAGCTAATCTCATAGCAGAATATGTGCTTATTAGTTAACCATGAACCAACCTTCCTGTACCAATTTGGATTCCTAATTATGAGTGACAGGAAACTCAACTGAAACTGGCTTACGAGAAGAAGTGTATTGGTTCCTGTAGTTGAAAGGCCCAGAAGCTTCAGGCATGGCTTGATCCAGGTGGCAGAATGTTCTCTCCAATTGTTAGTGCAACTCTCGGCAGGCTTTCTCCCATTAAGAAGCAGACATCCCTTAAACAATTATTCATTCCTTTATTCACAAATATTTGTTTACTACATACCTTGGTCGAGGTGCTAGGGGTGCAGCAGTGAATAAAACAATAAATAAATAAATAAATAAATAAATAAATAAATAAATAAATAAAAATAACCTCCCTGTCTGCATGCCTGGGATATCTCGAGAAGAAAACAAAAAACCCTGGTAACTGTGCTTGCCTCTGATGTGGCGCCTAGATGACTGGAGACAGATTCTTGTTCAAACCTGGAGAAAAAGAAAGTTGACATTGAGATGCTGGCCCCATTTGGCCTGACTTAGGGTTTGTGCTGATTCCTGACCCACTAGGCCTGGTTCATGGCCATCAGCCCACGTGCAGGGTGCAGCCATTCCCTCCCACCACGGAGGGTTGAGGAACTTCGTAAGAAGTGGGTGCACAAAGGGGAATTTCACTGTGTTAGTTCGGCCAATACAACCCATCGTAAAATGTTACGGAAAACCCCAAACCAACTTTTTGGCCAACTCATAGTTTGATCCTCGGAGAGGCCTTGGGGTCGGGGCTGTGAGGAAGTGGGTCCCAGGAGGGGCCCTGGGAAAGGGGTCCTGGCGAAGGCAGTGCCCAGTGGCTGTGCAGACCCTCAGACACCAATGCCCATCACCACCACGCAAGCCTGTCCTGACCGTCTGACACCTGTGGTCGCCAGCTCATCATAAGGAAAGGCCTCCTTTCTGTACAGGCCCAGGTGAAGGTCCACTTATTACAAGGCCACTAACGAGGTGAAAACCCAGGGCGTTTTACTCCCCGCTCTTTACAGCAAGTCAGCCACACCCCGGGACTTCCCAGGTGGGCACCCCCTTCAGGGAGGCGGGGCCGCCCTCAGAGCTGAGTCAGTTCCCATCCAGAGCTTTTGCATCAGCACCTTTCAACATCAGCTGCTTTCTTCTCCAAATGAAGTGCTTCTTGGAAGACACTTCCACTTTCTTGGGAATCGTTTCAGGAAAACTTTGGATCGAAGAGCCAGGAATGAGCCAGGCATGAGCCAGGCAGGTCCGTTTTCCAGTCGCCCTGACCTGAGCTTCTGTGGGCATCGGGGTCCCCGTGCCGCTGGCCACCCGCCCACCTCCTGGCTCCTGCCCAGACACGCGGGACAGGAAAGCATCAGCCGCGGCCCGGCTTCCGCCCGGGCTGTGGTGCTGTCCCTCAGCATCGCCCCCGCTCCCTCATCTGGAAAGGGACACTTGGCATTCTCCGCGAGGCATTTTAATGCTAATTTGTTGAGTCCGAAAAGAGGAGCCCAAACAGATGTGGTCCATTTGGCAGGGATGTAGTGCATTTGTTAGTCGGTGCGAAAGGCTCCCTGGCAGGATATTAAATATTACCCCGGCTATTCACGAACACTTCATATTTCAAGAAAGGAAGGGAGGCTAAGGCTGCGTCCTATAAATCAGCCTTTCAAAGAGGCAGAAAGAGGCAAACATTTGATAAATCTACGTCGTCGTGCTCAGAGATCAAAGGCGCTAACGTCTGTACTCCTGCACCCGGCGATCCGGCAGCAGCTCTGACACACCGAGGCTGGGCGGGCTGGGGAGGAAACGCTTAGCCAGTTGTGATCTGTGATCAGCCGGGTCTCGGGAGAGGTAGGAGGGTGTCACGGCTGAGTTCTGGGCTGGTGGCGGTGGGAGAGGACGAGGGCCACCCCCTTCAGCCTCCACGGTCCCGCTGCTCCCCGAGGCCACTTCACTTCGAGACAAACGTGACCAGGGATAGACCCGCAGCCCTCGGCATCGAAAAGGTGAAACTACATTGGCCGTTGGGCACAGCAGGAGGCCAGGTGGCCAGCCCCTCTGCAGAGGGTCCCAAGCCAGCCCGGGGCTCCCTGGGTCTCAGGCTGCGCGAGCCACCCCAGCTCCCCGGGCCTCTCCCGCAGCCCCATCCCTCTCCTTACACTTGCAGCCACTTTGCCTTCCCCCAGCTTCTGCTTTACACAGAGGTACCATTGAGGGCCCCAAGGATGTGGTCCAGAAGCCCTGACCCTGGTGCCCGTATGGACAAACGGGCAGTAAGTGCAGACGGGTGGTCGCCTTCCTCCAAACACTGGGGGTTAGAGTTGAGCTACTTGGCTCCTCTTCTTCAAGAGCACAGGCCAGTGCCCACCACCCGGTGTATGACTATCGCCCGTGATCTAGATGTACCAGGTGGCCACTAGGATTTTCCCACCTAGGTACCTGGGGCCTTACATGGTCCCCTCAATGACTGTCGCTCCTGATTCGCGGGTGGATGGGGCTGGAAGGTTGGCTCCAGCTCCGGGAGACTTAAAGGAAGCAGGAGGACCTTAAAGTGCCAACAGCGGCTCTTGAGCTGCGGGAAGGTGAGCAGTCTTAGCAGACACGGACAGAACTCTTTTCCTCTTTTTGGATGACACGGGTCACAGCTCCCATGGTTACATTCTAGGTCTTAGAGTTACTCATCCTCAGCACTACTGACATGCGGGGCCAAATCCTTCTTTGTTGGGAGTTGGGGGAGGGGGACGTCCTGTAAAATCACAGAATTTCATCAGCATCTCTGGCCTCCCCCCACTAGATGCCGGTAGCATCTCCCAGTGGTGAAATCCAGAAATGTTCCCACCCATTGCCAGGGGCCCCTGGGGAACAAAAGCACCCCCCAGTGAGAACCACTGTCTTGGAATTACTCTCAAATACCCACAGATGAAAAATCTATGTAGTCGACACCCTGTTATTTTCTCTCTCAAGCCGAACGTTCACCTTTATTCCTTTAATGGCACCCTGACCCCCTGTGCAAGAACCCCCTCTTCTGCTCTCGGCCCACAGGGTTTGGATGGGGCTGACTCCAACCAGGTACCACGGGTGACACGTTACGTGGGCTTGAGCAATTCGCGTACAGCATCCTTTTGGCCACAGTGTTCTGCTCAGGACTGGCCATGTGGTCCAACTCATAACCTTGAGAGTCAGGTCTAGGACTTTGAACTGTTGGACTTGCACTTATGAGGAAATAAGCCTGGAATTACTCGCTGCCGTCTTGTCACCCCGAGAGAGGCCTCTCTGAGAAAGTGGCCACCGCAGATAAGAGCAGAGCAGAGAGCAGGGAGAGGCCGGCTCCTGGCGGTACTGCCTGAGCCCGAGTGCCCCGGTGCCCGATGCTAGGTGTCTCCCCTGGGCTTCCTACTTACATGAGCCCATCGATTCATTGTGGGCTTGAGCCGTTTTGTGCTGTGTTTTCTCTCATTGGCAAAGAACCCTGGCTGCTGTGTTTGATGAGGTCTGATCTGCTTGCAAACTGTCATCCTGCCTCCCCTTCCCAATATCTACAGCATTTCTCTGCGTGAGGCTTATAGACTACCTGGAAGATCGCACTTCTCTCTTTGCTGGTCTCCCCACCTTTAGGCAATTCTCGAGGATGCTGGGGCTTGAAGGACAAGGATGAGGACCTGGAGAGGAGTGCTCATAGAGGAAGTGGGACCCTCTCCCTCTGGGGCCAGAGAGTAGGGTGAACCAATGGGTAAAGAAGCAGGTGGTGTGATGGTTAATTTTTTGTGTGGTTTTTGTTTTTGTGTCTGTTTGTAATTGAAGTATAGTTGATTTGCAGTGTTGTGTTAGTTTCAGGTGCACAGCAAAGTGATTCAGTTATGCATACATATTCTTTTTCAGATTCGTTTCCATTGTAGGTTACTACAAGATTTTGAGTATAGTTCCCTGTGCTGTACAGTAGGCCTTTGTTGTTTATTTTATATACAGTAGTCTGTATCTGTTAATCCCAAATTCCAAATTTATCCCTCCCCCCCACCTCCACCCCTCCCCCCACCCCATGTGATGGTTAATTTTACGTGTCAACTTGGCTAGGCCACGGGGGGCCCAGGTACCTGGTTGGACATTGTTCTGGGTGTGTCTGTGCGGGTGTTTGGGGATGAGATGAATCTCTGAGTCAGTAGACTGAGTTACGCAGCTTGACCTCCCCAGTGCAGGCGACCCCGTCCAGTCCGTGGAAGGCGGGAACGGACCACAGAGGTGGGGGAAGGGAAGACTTGCCCTCAGCCCACTGTCCTTGACCTGGAGCAGTTCCGGACTTCAGACCCGGACGTGGACTGGACCGTGTCAGCGGCTCTCCTGGCTCAGCAGCTTGCCGACTACGGGTCTTGGGACTTTGTCTCCACAGCTGCTGGAGCCAATTCCTTACCAACCAGCCGATCCATCCATCCTGTGGATTCTGTTCCCCTGGAGACCCCAGGCTCATCTGGATGGGCTTTGGCAGAACAAACGTGTGAGGGGGAAAGCTCTGCCCACACTGACTCGAGCTTGCTCTCTCTCACTTGTCTACGGGGGCCGCCCTGTTCATCAGCCTTTATCGCCTCACTGGGAACAGCTCCTAGCAGTTTAGAAAGTTTCATTGAGTTGAGTAGGGCATGTAGACACGAGGCTTTAAAGAATTTTAATAGAATCTTTATGTAGTTGTGAATGACTTGGTAACTTCTGGGTGTGTTTTGGGGTGGGGGGAGGCACCTTTTATATCTTTATATCATATCTACATGTGACCAGAACTGCCCAGACAGACGTGTCCTAGGCTGAAATATAAAACAAACATATTTATATGTCAATTTTATAGACTCTCCCCAAAGCACCGTCTTTATTTGTGGGTTTTGGGCGGCCAGCTAGCATTCGATTTAGAAAGACTGATGGTTACTCATAAAACCCGGCATGGTGTCCTATGTCTAGGGCAGTAAGATTAAGGCATTTTGAGGCTCCTGTAAGAGGTAAGGCCCCTGCCACCTAGAAAATGAGCAAATGCCTGCACAATTTTGCGAACAGTTTCAGAGGGTCCATAGATCTCCCTGGTCTCTAACATGGGGAGGTGGCTCTTAGACTTTTCCCTCACTCTGCTCAGGTGTCTTAGTTACGCTGACACGTCTTATCTCAGGCCGACTGCTTCAGAGATTTCAAAGAGTGTGTATATCCATTCCGTCCACACACCGATGGAGAAATCACGCATTCAGGAGGCAGGCAGACCTGACTTTGAACTCGGGTCTGCCCCTGGGCGCTGTGGCTGCGGGGGTGCGTTCCCGCCTCTGTGATCTCCCATCTGTAATGTGGTACCATTCCTGCCATTTCAGAAACTGGGGTGGCGGGGGTGGGGGGTGAGGGTGGGGGAGGGGCAGGACTGGAGTAAATAATCCCCCTGCTTTGCTCTGTGCGGAGCTGCCCCGCTGCACTGTGTGACAAGTGATGTTCCCGAATCGCCCAGTTGTTCTGGCCTCAGGCAGACACAGCAGAGCGTCTGCCCGCGTCCTCCTTCCCGTCACCCACTCCTCGCAGGTCCTTTCTGTTTCCGTTTCGACGCTGAGTTCATCTTCACACGACAGTGCCTCCTCAAGGGGACCCCAGTCTTCTACTCACCCTGCTTCCTCCTCACAGCTGTACCGGGCATTCAGCACGGCGTATTCCTGTCCTTGTTTTTCAGGGGTGAGCATTTACCGTTCATGGCGTCAGACAGCCTCTGCTACAGAGCTTGGTTATGGAGTTGAACCCTGGTCCATCCCACTTTCCTCTCCTCTACGTTCTCCTGGTCCCTCCCTCCTGCAGGACCCGTGACTTGGGCCCTGGTCAGCCCAGGCTTCTTCCCCACTTGTGTGAGCTTCCCAGGGCTGCTGTAATGAATTGCCACACACTGGGGCGGGGGGTGGGGGCTTGAAAACAACAGAAATGTGCTTTCTCGGGGTTCTGAAGGTCTGAAGATCTGAAGTTGGTATCACTGGGCTGGAATCAAGGTGTGGACAGGAGGAACCTCCCTCTGAATCTTCCTCACCTCCTCCAGCTTCTGGTGGCTGCGGGCGTCCGGACCATCTCACTCCAGTCTCCGCCTCCTGTGGCACCCTGCCCCCTCCTGTGTGTGTGTGTGTGTGAGAATTCCTGTCCCCCCCCCATAGAAGGACATGTCCATCCTTAGCCAGAGCCCGCCCGGATCACCCAGGTGAGCCTGCATCTCAGCATCCTTAAGCTCATCACATCTTTTGCTGTGTGAGAGTCACGGGTTCTGGGGATCAGGGCCTGATATCTTTGGGGCACATTTTTCAATGTTATTATCAGCACCTAAAACTCCAGCCATTCGTCTGTTCAATTCTTGCCAGGTAACCCCTGCCAACAGCCCCTTCCCACCGGAGCTCGGCTTCCTCCTCTTGAGACCACCTCAACCCTGTGTTTATCCCTCTCTTTCTCTTCGCATCCCCTGCCGTCACCTGCGTGGACAACAGCATCCGTTTATAAGGAACCGGTGACTCACTTCGGTCTGACGGCCCTCAGCCTCCCCCGGCCTGAGCTCCAGCCTCACTCCCCGCCTCCGCCCGCGAGCAGACCGGCGTCCTGAGGTCCCCGTGCCCTGCACGGGAGCCTGCAGGAGGAGGTCCCTGTCCCCTGCACAGTGGCTCACCTCAAGTCTCCCCAGCGGCCTCTTCCTTTCCCAGTCTTTTAGTGAGCAGCCTATCAGTGTATTCGTCAACACGCGTTTCCTGGAGCCGCTGTAACAAATGACCACAAACTCGGTGGCTTAAAGCAGCCAAGTTCATTCTCTCACAGTCCTGGCGATCATGGCATGCGTGGGCCTCACTGGCTCCGGAGCTCCTGGTGGAGGACGCGACCCTGGCCGCCTCCAGCTCCTGGGGGCCCATCGGCTCGTGGCAGCAAAACTCCAGGTTCTGCCTCCGTCTTCACATGGCCTCTCCTCTGTGTCCTCCACTTCTCTTCTAAGGACACTTGTCATTGGATGTAGGGTCCACCCTGATCCAAGATGATCTCAACTGAGGGTGCTTACCTTAATTACATCTGTAGAGACCCTTTTTCCAAATAAAGTTACATTCACAGATTCTGGGTGGACATTCCTTTTGGGAGACCACCATTCAGACCCCTGCACCTCTCCAACTTCAAATCTGAAAAACACAGCACACTGCAGGGCGAGGGAGCTGCTTGCTGCAGCCAACAAAAGGCCAGGTGACGCAGTCTGGAAGGCTGAGGAAGTAACTCCCAACGGATGGACCTTGACCAGTGGGGGTCAAGAGAAGGAGGAAACCCCCTCCAGTGGTAGATAAACCCCTATCCCATCCCGTGGGCCTCCTTCCACTCTTCTGAAGAAGGTAGTGGGAAAAAAAAAGATAAAAGAAAAGAAAAATAAGGAAGGCTGATGGGCCAGCCTGCCTGTCTCTTCCAAGCTCTTCTGTAAGTCACCGCCCACAAAGTGCTGCCTCTCCTCTCTCCTCCCCTGGCCTCACTTCCCGTGGCCACTGGTGTCTGTTGTTTGATGCACATGTGATTATAATTGTTATATCATCTTGATGAATTGACCCTTTTTTCAATATATAATGTCCTTCTTTGTCTCATAATGATTTTTAAATTTAAAGTCCATTTTCCCTGATGATAGTACATCACAGCCCTCTTTTGGTTTAACTATTTGCGTGGAATATCTTCATTCTTTCACTTTCAACCCATCTGTGTCTTTAGATCTAAAATGAGTCTCTTCTGGACAGTGTATCGTTGGATGATGTTTTCTTTATCCACTGTGTCAATGTCTGCCTTTTGAGGGTTTAATCCATTTACATTGTAATTACTGATGAGGAAGGACTTTGCTATTTTGCTAGTTGTATTCTGTATGTTTTACAGATTTTTTTTGTCCCTCATTTCCTCCATTACTACCTTCTTTTATGTTTAGATGATTTTTTTGTAGTGACACTTTGATTTCCTCCTCACTTCCTTTTGTGTATCTTCTACAGACCTTTTCTTCATGGTTACTATGAAACATTTAACATCTTACAGTTATAACAATCTAGTTTTAATTGCTATCAGCTTAACGTCCGTAGCACATACTCTGCTCTTACACAAGTCCTTACCCTCCTCTTTAATATTATTGTTGTTACAAATTACATCTTTATACACTGCATGTCTTTTATGCATTTGTCTTTTAAAACATGTAGAAAATAAAAATAACAGGAATACCCTTGCGTATATTTGCCATGTATTTATCAGAGATCTTTCTTTGTTTATCCAGCTTTAAGTGGCTCTCCAACATCCTTTCATTTCTACCTGAGAGTCCCTTTATCATTTTTTGTAGGGCAAGCCTGCATTCACCAAAACAAACTTTCTCTGGAATTACCCAATGGGATCTAATTGCTTGAATCATTACTTAGGTAGTATCTGTGTTTATACTCAGGAGTCCTTGAGGCCAAAGACAGATGGAAGGTCATGCAATGCTGCCTTCAAAGGTCAGCAGTTCCTTGCTGGATGGGGCAGAGGGCTCACCAAGGCCTCTTCCGCATCTGTGCTCCTATGGTGCCAGCTCTGTGCAGGCATCACTCAGGCTTCCTCGGTTCCTTTAGGAAATAACTATTTGTTTCCGAGCCACCCGATGGGAGGGTGGGGAAGGGGGAGAGATTCCTTGTGTACAGCTGTCTCCGTTTCCAACTGAATTCACTCTTTATATCCATGTATTAAATTAATCCGTCCTTTTCACTTTCATAATGAATAGATGCCTTTATAATATCTACGCTTCAAGCTATTAAGATGGTTCTGCAGATTGTGAGCTGTGTGACGGCATGGACTGCATTTCTGTTACCAGCACGGGGCCTAGCCAAAGGGGGAGCTCAGGAAAGGACAGAGAAATGAATCAGCTAAGGCTTTGAGCTAGTGAAAGATCCAGAAACTCACTTACTTTATAATCCAGGGGCTCTACAGCTGACCACAGACCGACATTACAAAGTATTTAAGTGGCCATTAGGAAAGCGATTCCTCTAATGCAATAACCCAACATGCTTAATTACTTTAATCACTTTGAGCAACAACAATTTGTTGGCCACTGACTATTAGTCGAGGATGGTGCCCGGCGCCAGGGCAGGGTTGGAGGCGGGTTTACACAAAGTGGCAGGGTTGGCATGCGGGTGGTGATATGTTCAAATAGGAGGACGCGAACCGTGCGCACGCGGTCCGGGCATCTCCCTAAGCGGGGCAGGACTGGGAGGCTCCTGTGTGGTGGGGAGGGGGCCATGGGCGACCAAGCTCTTCTGGCTCCTTTTGCTGCAATTAGATGACTTTCACTTTGTTGAAAATCAGTGTTCGTGTCTGTAAACAAGAGTCAGATGTCCTTTCCACTCAAACACTGTCATTTCCTCTTGGTCGCAGGAACTCTCTGGAAGGAACAGGGGTTCCTACAAGCCAGAGGTTGGCAGTTCGAGTTCCTCGGTCTGATCTACTTGTGTTTGGCTCAGATATTAATGACCCCCAAAGCTCTTTTTAAATTTTATTTCAAACGTGTAACTTGTAAAATCCCCTCCCATATAAAATGCAGGTAATTTCACATAAAAATCCAGTTTTCTAGCTTTGCTGGAAAAATCAGATCTGGCAACACCGACCTACTAGCCCAGAGTGGCGTCTGCAGTTTTCCTGTTTCCTCGGCCTCTCAGTCCTTTCTCACCTGGCCAGGCTTGGTCCAAACTGTCGGCCAAGTTTCAGGACAGGTATCTGAACAGGAGGCGTTCCAGTGATCCTCATGGGGGGTACGTGCACAGGGGTGGAGGATGGGAGAGTCCTTCCTAGCGGTTTAGATGAGAACATCTGAGTGTGTTTTCAGCCCCAGAGGTTCTGAAGTCACCCCCTCTCCACTTCTCATCTGAGAATCATGGGCCATCAGGAGCTACAGAAGAGAGGAGGGCACTGGGGCAGGGGAGAGGGGCGTGACGGTCATCTACTTATGTGTGATGAGGAGAGCAAGCATTGCTTGAATGCCAGCCCAAGCTTGGCACTGCTCTAAGCCCTGACAGCATTACCAACCCATTTTACAGATGGAAACTGAGGCACAGAGCCATTAGTAACTTTCCAAAGAGCTCTGGGATGGCAGGTGACAGAACCAGACAGTCTTGTCCAGAAAAAACAAGAGTTGAGAGCCACAGGTACACACAACTAAGAACCATGGAAAGTCTTTGAGTGGGAGAGTGACAGGCAGAAATTGGCATTGGCGAGCACAGTCAATAGAGGTGGGCAGAAGAGAGCCTGCAGGTTAAACACTCATCGAAGTGATGGTCAAAGCAGTTTCCACAAAGAGCCTTTACTCCAGGACAGCGTGTTACTTTCAACACACTGGTAACCTCCTTGGGACACATTCTTACGGAAACCAAGTAAGAGGCAGCTCTGGATTTTATAAACCAACCTCATTTTTAGGTAGAATCACCTTCGTGCTTTCGTGCCTTCCGGATGGAAATGGGGTTGAAAGCCTGAGGTTGGCCCCTGGAAGTTTGAGAGGTGGGCAGACCACTATGGAGACAAAGCCCATAGCTTCAGCATCATAACTAATTGTCATGGATGCCTGATGGAAGTCAGTGTCATTATTTTACACTCACACTCTTACTTCACAAAAAGTACCAGGCGTTCCCATTTCAAACGGGTTTCCCAAAAGCTCAAAGTTGAGAAATTCGTCAGGCGCTAATGGAAGTCAACAGGAAACCCATCTTCCTCGTGTGGCCAGTTTCTTGGATAATGCACTTAGCAAAGCCAGGGAGATGGGGGGGCGGCGTTTATGACGCCTGGAAACTCACTTCTCTGTTACTTCAGCCTGTTTGGCAACCGCTGGGAATTGGAAAAGAGGAATAGGTTACGAAGGTGATTTCCAGAGGGAGAAAGTGGAAAGTGGAAATGAAGGGTCAGAAATGAAAGAGAAGAAAGCGTCCATGGTGAGGTGGATGTGACATTAGCGTGAGACTAAAGGGTCAGGGGAGCAGAAATGGGAACCTCGGGAACCTGCAGCCTTTCGCTTGCAAAACGGAGCAATGGATAATGTGCATCTGCGTGTGTTAAAAGCAGGCTGGGGAACCTGGTGACGAGTCACAGACACAGGGTGACACACACCGGGCTGTAGGGACAATTCCGGGGTGAACGCGTCTCAGGGTTTGGAAGGGATCACAAGTTATATTTCAATGGCTTTGGTTGGAGAAAAATCCCTATGTGATTTCAGCCATCTGTGGCTGCTGGTCTGCTCAACACTGTGTGCAGCTACTTCCTCCCACTTTCAGAGGAATCAGTTTGACATGTCTGGGCATCGTATAGAGACCTTTGGGAGATACGTTATAAGAAGCACTGGTACCCCCAGACACCTCTGAAGATCTTCTCTTCGATTAAAACAGGATTCCTCTCTAGCCAGTAAGTAAGGAGAATCTGGTTCAAAGGCTGTCAGGCTGCCACCTGCTACTTCAAAAGCTCTTTCAATTCCCTGAGCGACTGACGGTAGGACATTCGCGCTCCTGGGTGTGGTTTCTACCCTTTTCTAGACGTGTTCTCTTTGCACGGAGGAAGAAGCAGTGTCTCTGAAGATGGGCTTCAGTACAGACCTGATTGGTGTTTGTCAGTCCTTATGGCTGTGATGGTGGAAATTGGGGAAAAAAGTCTCATTTTGATGGCTGAAAAATACAGATAGGTCAGGATTTTAAGACCATTGATAAGGAATCCGGAGTTGGGTTCTATTTTCAAAATTAAACGTTGAAGTGATTGGAAATTCCCCATCTGCGTTGCTGCAGATGACTCTGCCGTCCTACAAACAGGGCCTATAAACTATAAACAGGTTATCCTATAAAGTCTAAAATTACCCTAAAGCACACTAATTATTAGAGAAATGCAAATTTAAAAAAAAAAAAACAAAACACAGTGAGATCTCACCCAGTAGGATGGCTGCTATCAGAAAAAATAAAATAACAAGCATTGGCAAAGGTGTGGAGAAAGTGGGATGCTTGTGCCCTGCCGGTAGGAATGAAAAGTGGGGCAGCTGCCGTGGAAAACAGTGTGGCGGTTCCTGAAAAAGGGAAACACAGAATTACCATAGGACCCAGCGATTCCTCCTGTGGGTAGATAGCCAGAAGAACTGAAAGGCGGGTCTTGAAGAAATATGGGAACGGATAAACAAAATATGGTCTATACGATGAAATATTATTGATCCTTAAAAAGGAAGGAAATTCTGACATACGGTACAGCATGGATGACCCTTCAGGACATAATCTGAGTTAAATAAGCCAGACATAAGAGGGCAAGTACTGTATGATTCTGCTTAAATAGGAACCTAAAGTAGTCAAATTCACAGAAACAGAAAGTAGAATGGTGGTTGCCATGGGCTGGGGGAAGGGGAAGAGGAAGTTATTATTTAACCGGAACAGAGTTTTGGTTTTGCAAGATGAAAAGACTTCAGGAGACTGGCTGCATAGCAGTGTCAGTGTCCCTAATGCTACTGAAGTGTACATTTAGAAGTGGTTAAGAGGTAAAGCTTATGTTGTGTATATTTTATTGCAATTCAAAATAAAAACAGAACAAAACAAAAAAATACCTTAAGGCAATGGGTCTCAAACTCAGGCACACATCAGAAGCTACTTGGGGTGGGGGGGTCCTGTTACAAGGCAAACTACTGGGTCCCACCCGCAGAGTTTTTGGTTTCTTTTCTAACAAGTTTCCAAGTGATGCTACTGCTGCTGTCCAAGGACACACCTTGAGAACCACTGCTCCAAGGGTTCCATAAAGTGTATCTGTGTTTTCTTCCAAAACAATGGGAATTTGCTGAAATTTTCGCCAGTAACACATAGTACCTCTGTAGAAATAACCACATTCTCAATGAAGTGGAATTTACTTATTGCTACAATGTGTCAGGCATATTATTAGACACCTTATACACATTTTAATTCAATCCTTACAAACTAATTCACTTATTCAACATGTACACATTGAAAGCCGACCCAGGGCCCTATGCCAGGTGTGCGATGATAAACAAAGCAGGTGTGTTCCTAGCCAAGGGCATCAGGGTGTACACTGATGCAGTGACTAAACAAACAAAATGATGACCGTGGTTATAAATTACTGAAAGCACTGGGGAGAAGCAAAATGGAGCTGAGCTCCAAGAAGACCTACTTTGGATAAAATGATCAGACAAGGACTCTGAAGACCTGTGTTTGGCTATGAAAAGGGGCACAAAAAAAAAAAAAAAAAGTAGTAGTGTGTTTGGTTGCTGATTTGAACCATACCATAGAGAGGGAGAGATACAGGTCAGGTCAGATTCATGGGTGGCAAGCGTCCGGGATGCCCTTGGGACCAACACCTGGAGGAGGAGGAGGGGACAGGCTTGGGCAGAGGGAGATTCCAGCTGTGACCGGCCCCATGTCCTCTGCCAACCAGGCAGGAAGCTCTCAGAGATGCCTGGAGCTGGCTGGGACAGCCAGGCCTTTCCCCCTGGGCAGTCATTGGATGCCCACCCCCCTTGGGAAGGGGCGTGGCCTGCAGCCTCCGCAGGAACCCTCTGCAGTCTGGAGGTGCTGACAGCTGGAGCTGGGTGCTGACAGCACTCCAGCATCTGGGGCAGTGCGTCCTTCACTGATGGCGTCTGGGTGGCACGTCTGTGTCCACACAGAGGGACTGGTGTCAGGGGCAAGGAGATGGGAGGCGAGAGGTCTGAGGTCCAGAGCAGAACTGGGGGTCACTGTGTGTCAGGCTAGCCCGCAGCTTCCTCCACTGCAACAAGAGGGAAGAAGGAGGGGTCGAGAGGAGTGACATGGGTGCTCGAGTGTATGGACATCTGGTGGTGGGAAGACAATCCCATCAGCATCTATGTTCTCAAAGAGGCTTTGAGAAATGCTGGAGGAAGCAAAGGTGAGAAATGCTGTCTCAGGGGCTGGGGAAGTGGGCCTCTTGGGGACCCTCAGGGGAGCTGCAACCCATGTGCCTGTGGAAAGTTGTGGTGGGAAAGCTGAAGCCGGACCAGTCTTCTCTAAGGCACCATCTCCTCCAGCATCTCCACGGCTCAGGCCCAGAAGGCTGGAGGCAGGATTGGCCTGGGAGGATTTCCATGGCCAGGAGAGCTTAATGGAGGAAAAGGGGGCTGAAGGCTTCTGTAGGAGAGGAGCACAATGACACACAGTGGTTCTGAGGCTCAGAAGGGGTGTGTAACTTATTCAGAGTCACACAGTGCGCAAGTGGTTGGGAACCAGATTAGGGAAAGTAGTGCAGCCCTGGTGTATCAAAGTCAGGGTCCTGGCAGGAAAGATGTGACACACTCCCGCTGGGTAATGACCCAATTACTTACAAAGATGCCGGAGGGGAGAACACAGGGAGGGCACATGCTTTGTCTCCAGTAAGTGGAGGTGTCAACACCATCCTAGGCCCACAGAGGCCAAGTGGACAGCCTTTCTAGAACCTGGTGACAGCAGGGCTGTGTGGGAGGACTTCCCAACAGGAGCTATGTCTTGCAGGACAGGGAAGCCGCCAGCCTTTGATGACCGAGCGAGAGGGAGCCTGGGGCATAAGCACCTGTCCTGCAGTCTCCCCACCACACCCTGCCCCTTGGCGGCGGGCATGGGGAGGTCTGGGCCCAGAGCAGGGGGCCACGTGGGCGAGGGAGCCGCAATCAGCGCACGACCATGACTGCTCAGGACACCAGCCACCGAAGCAATCCGGGTACCAAGCTTCTTTTATCCATGAGACAAGAGCAGTCGTCCCTGTTCCGTGTTGTGCGGAGCGCTCCTCGTAGGCGGCCGCGCTCCTGCGACGTGGCGCTGCCCAGAGCCCCGGCCCCGGGCCGATGGGTCCAACTGCGGCCGGTGGGCACACTGTCCCCGAGGCGCACAGGAGCGCAGCCTGGGGGCCGAATTCCTCCCGGCGGAGCCCGCCGGCCACCCTCACAAGGGGTTTCTGATCCCGCGTCTGCTTGGCCAGCCGCAGCCTCTGGCCGGCAGCTCCCGGCGAGGAGAGGGGAGTCCGGGGCGCGCCGGGGCCTGGTCCCCTCCCCTGGGTGCTGGGGCGCTGCGCCCCCGCCCCCGTCGGAGCGTCTCCCTGAGGGCGGGCATCTGGGCGCCGCGGGGCGCAGGGCGGAGCGAGCCTGAAGCTGCCAACCTCGGGCCGCCTCGCTGGGGGCTGGAGGCTGGGGGTGGGGTGGGGGGGGCACACGAGTTCCGGTGGCGGGAACCGGGCTCCGGGCCACCGGCTCAGGCAGCCCAGGAAGGACGACCTCTGCGGCGACCCGCTGGGGTCCCGGCCCCCGGAGCCGGAGGGTCGGCGGGCGGAGCGGCAGGGGCTGGAGCCCGGAACCGGAGGACCTCCAGGCGGAAGAGATCGCAGGGACGTTTCGGCTCAAGTCCCCTGCTCTACCGAGGGGGCATTTTAGGGCCAGAGAGTGACCCGACTGGGGTCGTAGGCAGCAGGACCTGGGGGAAGAGGGACAGGAGGTGGCCCCGGGCGCGTTTCTGAGGGAGGGGGCTGCCTGCCTGCCGCGTTAGACCCTCCGGGGCCCTAGGGGCTCCGGTGAGCGCCGCAAACCAGCCGAAAGCCAACGCAAGCCTTCCAGGTGTGCTCACGTGCGACTCGCCCCTTTCTGGGTTTCCCGAGGGCAGAACTTCTGAACGAGTTTATGCACGGGAACCCTGTCTCCGGGTCTGCGTGGCCGCGTCTCGCCGACGGCCGGGATCGCGCGTGGGGGCCCCCGCACGGCCGAGCGATGGTTAAGGGCGGAGGCTCCAGCTGGGTCCGCGGGCAGCCTCGCCACCTGCGCCGCGCAGCTTGCCCTCGGGTTCCGCCGCCGCAGAGCCTGCCGCGGCCGCCGCGCCTGCGGGTTTCGGGGCGCGTCTCGGGGCTCCCGGGCGCAGCGGGAGGACCGGTCGAGTGGGAGGAAGGGCCAAAGCGCGGGGTCCCCGGCCAGGTCCGCTCCGCGGTCCGCCGGCCGCTGCTCAGGCAGGATGGCTGCGCGCATCAGGCGGCAGGCGCTGCCCAGTGCTCGGCGGTCGGCGCCCAAGGCGCTGGGGTGGCCTCGGCGGCGACTTGGCCCGGGGGCGCTGGGCCCTGCGGAACTCTGCGCTCAATTTCCTATGCCCGCGTCTTCACTCCACTCCCTCCTTCCCTTCACCCCGGGAAAAACAAGAGTCCTAAACATATCCGGCAGACTCGCTCACTGCTTATTCTTTTACATTGGACGTTGCGAACCCTCGGGACAGGGACCAGTTTTATCAGGGTTACCAAAATATTAAAAACAAAAAGAAAAACTATGACATTGACACCCAACCAGGCCTGAAGTTAGCCACGTGGGAGCTACAATTTCCTGAACACGAACACATCATAAACCACTATCCCCCTCCCCCCAAAGCCACAGAAGTCCACAAACTCAAAGCCCCCTCAGATGGGAGGCAGTGACTTCATTTCCCCCTGAAATAATGTGAATTTAAGAAACTCTTTGGAGATACTAACATTTTCCCTCTCCCTTTTCAAAAAAGAAAAAAGGAAAAAAAAATGTCCAGTTAAGCTAACGCTCAGAAATCTACTCTCAGGGTTTAGAAGTTAAAATTTATAATAAATTAATGTAATTACAAACTAAGCGTAGATAAGTCACTTCCGAAGGAGAGGGGGAAAGAGGGCTGGAAAGAAAATTTCCCTGCGAATATAAAAGGGGGAGGAAATCCTCTTCCTAAATTACTTCCCCTTCGGCCATTCCTTAAGAAAACGTCTTGGGCTTGAGAGTTGCCAGGAGGTCGCGCGGAGCACAGCGGGGCGCAGGGGCCGGGTGGGGGCCGCGGGGTCACCCGAACCCTCCCGGGTCGCCGCCCCCCCCCCACCCCGTCAGAGATGCTCATGGCCGACGGGCTTTCTCGGTGTGCTCCCGATGGCGGGGAACCGGACTCGGGACTAGGGACACGTCCTCGGGAGGGGACAGCACGGCTAGGGGACCGGGGCTTGGTGGTTCCGCCGCCCGCGCGCGCGGACAGGGAGGGCAGCGGGGCCCGCGCTCAGCCGGGGGCTTCGCGGGGGTCGGGATCGGAAGGAACGTCCTGTCCCAGAACCGCGCGGGGCCGGGCGTGGGAGGCGCGCTGGTCCCTCCGGGGCCGGGTCGCCGGCATCCAGAACTTCCTGAGTGCCACCGGGGTAAACTGGGGCTTCTCACCGGAATGCAGGGCACGAACGCAGCCCAGCACGGCCCCCGCCCCGCCCGGCGCGTCACTTTGCGGAGGAAAACCCAGGAACGAGGCTTGGAGTGGACTTTAAGTGCAACTCAGGGATCGATTTGCTCCGAGCTGACATCTGACTTCAAACAAACAAACACTAATAACTCGTGTAACAGGTCAGCAAACCAAACCTCCTCCTAAGTGAAGGCGAATGTTGGCTTTGATATTTATTCATGGGAAGGGAAGATAACTTTTTCTTCTCCTAACGTCCCCAGCAACCTCATATCCGGACAAAAGTTTCCACACGTGACTTTCACACTCACTTTTCGACCAGGAGACTGTCCCTCAGCCTTTAACTCCCTGTTAACTTCCCCCTTCTTTCTCCGGACTTTTCTTTCCTCTGCACTTCGGGAAGCGAGGGAAGAATTTTTCCTGAGGATAGTTTACACCGACCTCAGTTCACCGGCAGCCCGAGAGAGATCAACTCCGGCAAAGAATAAGAAGGAAAGACTTTAAAAAGAAAGAAAGAAAAAAAAAAAAAAACCAGAAAACTTTGACAGCGATTTCCACTTAAACTTCCTAAACCGGTGCCAGCCCTGGAAGGGCCCCCCTCCGATTCCGGCCGTGGGGTGGGCGGGCATCTCCGGCCTGAGTCTGGCTCCTCCACCCCCTCCCTATTTCTGACACAAGCACACACCACGATCCCGCCCGCGAAACATCCGGATGGGGACTCGCGTCCCCACACGTGGGCAACCGCGGCCAAGACTGGCTCCCGGGCAGTGAGCGCGGAAGTGCGCGCGGGAGCCAGGGCGCCGCGCTCCGAGGGTCGCAGCCCTGCCCGCGCTGGGTCCCTCCAGCATCCTTCCTCCCAGCTGCTCCTGTCACCAGCGCGCGGCTCCGCCCCTCGGAGCCCGCCCCTTGCCTCTCAGCCAGTAGCAACCCCCGACTGCTCTCCACCGCCCCGGACCCTTTCCACACCCCCACGTTCCGGGAGCCGGTTGGCTGCCGAATCCTCGGCGGGGCGGCTGGCTTTGCACGGGGCTCCGGGGCCCTGGTAGGAGGAGCGACCTGTCACTCCCGGTGGCCGGGCCGCCCACCCCGCCTGGGTCCGCGGCTCTCTTGCTGCGCAGTCCTCCTTCGCGGCCTCCGCGGGGAAGCGCCGGGGCTGCGCGCAGGGCTCGGCTCGCAGGACCGCGGCGAGGCAGCCCCGGCGAGCGGCGCGCGCCGTGCGGAGGGGCCAGGGCGCGGGGGCGCGGCGTCGCAGCCCCCGCCCGGACCCGCGGTGGCCGCCACCCGACTTTGGCTGCAATCGCGGCCCCTCCGGGCAATATGTCAAAAGCCGCCGCCGCTACAGCTGCCGCCGCCGCCACCCGGGGAAGCGCCGCCGCCGCCGCAGCAGCAGCAGCAGAGGCGGCGGCCGCGGGCGCGCGGGGGCACTGAGCCCAGCACCCGGCGTCCAGGCAGCGCTCCCCGCGCCCCCCGCTCCGGCGGGCCCCGCGCCATGTGCTGAGCCATGCCCCTCGCCGCGCCCGCGGGCAGCGCATGGGGCAGCGCCTGAGCGGCGGCCGCTCCTGCCTCGATGTCCCCGGCCGGCTCCTGCCGCAGCCGCCGCCGCCCCCGCCGCCGGTGAGGAGGAAGCTGGCGCTGCTCTTCGCCATGCTCTGCGTCTGGCTCTACATGCTCCTGTACTCGTGCGCCGGCTCGTGCGCCGCCGCGCCCGGGCTGCTGCTGCTGGGCTCGGGGTCCCGCGCCGCCCCCGCCCCGCCCGCCCCGGCCTCGGGTGCCGACGGGCCTCCCCCGAGGCGGCCGTTCCCGCCGGCGCCAGCCCCCCGGTCGGCTGCCGGCAGCGAGACGGCCGGGGGCGCCGCGAGCCAGGAGGAGCGGGGTCGCGAGGCGCCGGACGCCCCCAGCCCCATCTCCAGCGTCTTCAGTGGGTCCGGGAGCAAGCAGCTGCCGCAGGCCATCATCATTGGCGTGAAGAAGGGCGGCACGCGGGCGCTGCTCGAGTTCCTGCGCGTGCACCCCGACGTGCGCGCCGTGGGCGCCGAGCCCCACTTCTTCGACCGCAGCTACCACAAGGGCCTCGCCTGGTACCGGTGAGTCTCCCGGGCAGGGCCAGGGCCGGGGCCGCCAGCCGCGATGCCGACAGGGACAGGAGGGAGACGTGGCATGCGCTGGGGGAGTGACGGGGGTCCAGCTGCGGACCACGGGGCCCGGGAGGGGCCGAGCAGCGACCGCGCGGTGCTGGCCCGCAGCGCGGGAAGGGGTGCTCTGGGCGCCGCTCCGCCGCAGCCCGGAGGAACTTCCCGAGGAGCGCTGGCGGCCCAGCGGCCTACGGTGCCCTGGCATTAATCGGGCGACCTCTGCTCAGAGAAGGGGGGCAGCGACTGGGACGGTGCTCAGGGAAGCGCGCAACCTTCCCGCTGTGGCCGCGTCCCAAACGAATCCAGCCAGCGTCGCCCTTAGGTTAGTTTTTCCTCTCGGATCCGGGACGGGTCTGCGCCCCGCCGGCCGCCGGCTCCGCCCCAGACCGACTTCCAGAGCAGCTTCTGCTGCCCAGATGGGGATGGGGTGCGAGCGACGCCGTCCTGCGGAGGCCGCGGGGAGTCCGTTCGCTTTCCGAAGGGGGTCCGGCCGGCTCGCGCGCGGCCGGGCAGCGGGGCTCGGGAGGCTGAGCCCGCGGGCGGCGGGCGGCGGGCGGCGGGCGGCGCGTGGAGCGGTGCTGGTCCCTGTCGGGCAGAGGCGCGCACTGCAGCGCGAGGGAGGCTTCCCGGCTCCCGGGGCTCGGCCCGCGCGTTTCCGCCTCCCGGGCCGGGATGCTGAGAGAGCCGGGGCAGGGACGCGTGTCTCCGCCGGCCCTTGGCACGTCGGGGTGCAAAGAATATCCGGGGCCCATAGGTTGAGAAATGCGGGTTGCCCGGAAGTCGGGGCTTCTGGAAACTCGATTATCGGGTCGGGTTGCGGGTCTGGTTCCAAAGGGACAGCGGCCCCCGGGGTCACAATCACGACCCCGGCCCAAGGCTTCCCGCAGCCTTTGGGGTGAGCGGTTTGGTTGATGGAGTTTCCGGTGAGGCGCGGGGTGGACACGCGGTCCAGACTCGGGCCTCGGGAAATCTCGGCGCCAACCAGGGGCCAGGCCACCGGCCCCCACCCCTTCTCCCGGGTCACCACCTCCGACCCCCACTGGCGTGACTCCCTCGAGCCCCCGGCACCCCTCCAGGCCCAATTAGCCTCCAAGAGGCTGGAGACTTAGGAAAACAAAAGGGGAGAGTGGAACCAAACCCCATTCTCTGCCCCCATCCCCTCTTTGGGGACCGGGAGAGCTTGGAGGATAAAAGGGGGCTGACCGAGCGGATTAAAACCGCTCTCTTCCCAGCCTCGCCCTCCCCCCTCCCTTTTGTCCTAATGTTTTATTATTGTCAGGAGTTGCCCCAGCCTCGGGGTTTAGCCAGCCGTGACAGTCAGCCTTCCCACCGTCCCCGGGCCCTGGACACCGGTTGTTGCGAATGGGGGCTCTGGAGCCCGCCGCCCGGGCCCCCGTCCCGGCGCTGGCAGCTCGCGGGTCCCGCAGGCCTCAGTGCTCTCACCGGCGCAATGGGCGGCCGGGTTGCCGGCCGCGCGGAGGAGCGATTGCGCCGGCGCAGTCAGGTGCCTGGCAGGCAGATGGGGGCCTAATTGCCAGCTATTGTCATCGATCGTA
This sequence comes from Hippopotamus amphibius kiboko, assembly GCF_030028045.1. Lineage (NCBI taxonomy): Eukaryota > Metazoa > Chordata > Mammalia > Artiodactyla > Hippopotamidae > Hippopotamus > Hippopotamus amphibius. Next base: position 3,587,629 of record NC_080202.1, on the reverse strand, counting down.
TTGTTGTCATTATTTCTGCCACCACCGCTCCTCCTCCCCCTGGGATGACGATGCCGGGGGCCGGGACGGCAGGCTGTGACTAGCGCCCTTCCAAGTAGAACCCACCCGAGGCCAGAGGCAGCCCGGGATTTTCTGAGATCAGACGCATAGGGGGCCCGGCTGGGAGGAACTGGCAGGAAAAGAACTGATTCCTTAATGTCGGGCGGTTCTCGAAGCACCTGGGGCAGGCAGTGGAAATCCCCCAGGAAGATTCGCCCAGTCTCTTAGGCGGCCGCCCTCCACCTGCCACGTTCCTTTTGATTGATTCAAAAGCGCTGAATAGAGGACGAAGTCGCCCTGGAAAGGCCGGCCGCGCGCCTGCCGCGGGGAGCGCAGCCCGGGAGCTTCGGGCGGGCGGGCGGGACGGGCGCCCGGGGCCGCTAGTATCGCGGCCCACGGGTCGGCAGGGCTTGGGGGGCGCGAGGGGCTTGGTCGGCACGGGAGCCGGGAAGTGCAGCCTTCTCTCGAGCCACCAACCTACGCTGATGAGCCGGACCGTCCGGGCCTGGAGGCCCGGGGTTGGCGGCGGTGACCCCGCGGAGCGCGCGGCGAGAGGAGCGAACTGCAAATGCAGCAGCTCGCCCCGAAAGCTGCGATCTGGGGCTGCTCTAGCAGCGCCGGGCGTGGCCGCAGGGTTAGTGGATTTTTGGTTTTTTAAGGAAAAAATAAAAATAATCTTTTCAATGCCATCTGCTTAATTACAACTTTTAAATTAATTTAGAATATTCTGGATGTCTGCGCAAATGTGTGGACTTAATTATTTTGAAGGCGGCCTTTTAATTCGAAACACAGACCACACGGGGAAAAGAAGCCTGACCCAGAAGGCTGTTCCTAAAATCCGGTGTCCAGGGAGCACCCTTCGTCCCCTTCCCCCAGGAGTTCTGTCCGCTGGGCCCAGCCCTGGTGCTCACCAGAGGCGCGCTGCTTGGCTCCGGATTGGAGAAGAGTATAAATAGTAATTAGCCAGAGTTGCAGTTCAGAAACGAGTAGTTAAAACAAGTCCTCAAAGCCGGGAAATAGCAGACAGGGGAGACATTCTGAAGGCGTTAAACAACTCGGGGCACGGATGGTTGAATCCGAGGGTCAGCATCGTCCTCGGCTGGAGAGTGAGATCTTGCCTGTGTCTGAGCGAGTGGTTAGTAAGTTTCAACTGTTGATACACAGCCCGCCTCGGGGCCTAACCAGTAACCCGGGGCCTAACCAGTAACCCAGGGCCTGGGAGGATCTGCGTGAAGTCTCCCAAGCTGATTGTGGTTCTTGCCACGTGGCAAAACGAGACACCATCAGCCCCCACGGAAGGGATCGTGGTGGGATGGAGCCCACCGTGGTGGCCACGCGGAGCTAACCTGCCACTGGCCGGAGAGTGGGAGGTTTGGCGCTGCTTTCACTGTTGCAAAACTCAGATGGTCCATTGGCCCTGGAATCCGCATTTGTTTTAGTCTGGGATGAAAACTCCTCAAGGTTTACTTTTCCAGTTCCTCACCCAGCTCACTCTTGGGTCAGGTGTCTCAAACTTAGCAGGTACTTATGAGGACCCCATGGAGGGGCTTATGGGAACTTCCAGCGAAACTGGCCCTTACCTTCTGTTGGGGGTGGGGTGATGGTGTCTGAGAAACAGAAGCAGGTGGTTCAGGAGAACCTCACACCCACCCTGTACATTTAGGCTTTCAACACTGATTTAAACTCTGAATGGTCTAAAATTAAGTATATTCATTCTTTACTAAGTTTCTCTTTTTGATTTGGCTTAAGTTTGGTGGATTTTCACAAATTTTAATGACCTTCGTTTGGGATTTAAATTAGCCAAATATTATGTAATTACTATTTATATATATATAGAAATATTCCTTAGACTTTACAGTGGCAGAAACTCTTTTCCCACCTTGATTCTTCTTTCCATTTTGGGTTGTACAAACTAAGCTGAGAGTTTAATGCTGTGGCCATGTGAAAAAAGTGCTGTGAGTGTGTGTGTGTGTGTGTAGGGGGGGCGTTAATATCATTGGTAGCTCACACTTACTGACTGTTTTCCCTATGTGCCAGGCACTGTTCTGAATTTTACAGGATTAACAAATGTAATTCTCATTACCATCCCGCGAAGTAGGTACTTTTACAGATGAAGAAACACAGGCCCAGAGAGGTTAAGCAACTGGCCCAAGGTCTCACAGCTAGAAAGTAGCAAACCTGATACACCAACCCAGGCAGTCCTGCTCCAGAGGTCACTCTGGACCATTCTCCCTTGTTCAAATGGCAAAACATGTTGTTGGTCATATATGACGAATTCGAAACTGAGTTGTTGGTTTGGTTTGTGGTTTTTTTTGGTTTTTTTTTTTAAGAGTTTGAGTTTTCTATTGTGCCTCCAGTGACCTTGGTGAGGGTTGCTCACTTTGTTATTCACTTTAAAGGAAGACCAGCTCCAGAACAGGATAGTGAGGGCATCTGAAGTTAGTTTATAACCAGAGTGAGGATAATTACATCACCAGAGCAGTCTCCTTTCTCTGCCTGCACAGGACAGTGAGAATCAATGGCGTCATTAAAATGACAAAAATATCCCCAAGTATAAAGGCTGGGAAAACATGGCAAGTGTCCCCACTGAGAGTAAATTTATTCTCTTCCATTTGTCCTTTTTTAAGGCTGCGAGACCTGGGAGAACACAGGGTTAAATTAGATGTTCTAAAAGCTCTTGGAATGAATTTCTTCCTTTAAAAAAGTACAGTGCTTCAAATCAAGACTAAAAACGTACTTGTACTTATTAACCAGAAGACAATTCCAGAAATTACAACTAACACTTGGAGTAGAGCTCTTTAGAGTTAGAATGTAAATCCCAGTAACTTCAGAAATCTCTGTCTCAAAAGCTACAAGCTGAAAATAGCAACTTTCCTTACATTTTAAATTTAACAAATGCTGAGAAAACTAATTCCTCCCCTCTTTTCCTAGTCTATTTCTAAAAACTTGGTGGCAAAGACTGTTTCTGTCTTCCCTAGGGGAAATTTAAGATAAGATCTGATTGGGGATAATCCTTTTTGAAGTAATTGCATTTTTTTTCAGTCCAGGAGTTTAAATCAAGTATGCAGCTCACTTCAAACTGCTGGGTGAAGATCAAAAATCTACATTTATATGCAACAATTTGAAATACAAACCATCATGTTACAAAGCTGTCAAGATTTATTAGCAAGACAGTGTAGCATGTGTTGGACTCTGTTTTCAATTAGGCACCTAAATTAGACCATAAAATGGTTGATTAATCTTTTACAAGTTGAGGGGAAAATATAACATAAATTAACCTAATCATAAGTGTTTTCCCAGATGCTCTGAGTTAATAAAAGAGTCAATATTAAATAGCAGCCTATTTGTTTTAGGTAAATAAAATGCTGAAGTGCATGAATGAATTAAATTACACTTATTATCTTCCAAATGATATGCTATTGAACAGGTCTCTAAAAATCACGTTGCAGCCCATGTCTTAAAAATTAAATGTCAAAATAGAATACTGCAATTTGACTAAGCTACTGGACTTAGATTTTGCTTTTTTAATGAAGACTGATTATTGAAAATTTACAATTTAATATAGACTAATACTTATAGAAGATATTTTTCCCAGCTAAAGTTGTATTACTTGACATTTTAAAGTGACCTGTCACAGCTTCTGCTTTTCTCTGGTTTGGTGTTTTTATTTTTTTGTCTGAAGAAAAGCTTTTAGATAGTTTGAAAAATTAATATGTCACAGAAACCTCATTCCAAATGTGTAGGCTGATGTACCTTTTGTTGAAAACATTATAGGACATAAGGTTTTCTGATTATATAAGATATGCCTTTGAATCACTACAATTATTTAGAATTAAAAGCACACCAGGAATTAAAAAAAAAAAAATCACCAGTCAGCTAGTGTTTTGAATCAGGGAAGTAGCATTTATTTAAAGCTTCAGGACTGAAATACGTGACCAAGGCTGCCTGCCCACCACTTTCTGTGTCAGTAGTTTTTGAATACTTTATGCTCTCAGTTCTGTGAACATGGAAATTAAGTTGATTGACAGAAACACAAAATGTCCACTCTAAAGGCACAGCATAATGAGCACTTCTTTTGCTGTGAATAGACTTAGTTTCCAAATAGGGTGTTACCTCTCTCTTTTAACAGTCAGTGATTTCGGACAGTAAGGGAAATTTCAGTGCTGGGCTGTTGGGATAGGAATCCCAGCAAAATGAATTCCCCGAGTATGTGGCATATTTTCAAGGGTAATGAGTACAATATGCCGCCTACCTCAAATGAAAACATTTACCATGACCGAAAAGAAATAAGATACTGATATCTTTGAAAACTATTCAGGAGTAAAGCATGAAACTTAAAAAAAAAAAAAAAATTTTAAAGAATACCTTGTTAGAACTCTCCTATCCCTCTCAAACTATACCAAAATAAAACTAACATCAAATAAAACTGATATTAGTGTATGTTGCTTTCTCCTTCTGATTTTAGATTTAGGGAAAAATTTGAGATGTGAGCAGAAATTATCAGCTTACTAATATAATAATAAGTAATTTTCATTCCAGCCCAGAGACTGTGTGAAAATACTGCTAGTGCTAATAATACCTCCCATTAATTTTCTCTGTACGTAGATAAGAGTGACATAGGTTTCCTTTATATTTTATCTGAAATTCTTCCCTTACATACACATTTCTGTGACTTGAAAAATATTAAACGTAGCCTAAGTTACTGGAGCATTAAAAAAATGTGCTTCATTGTGTCAATGCATGAAACATTTGAAAATAGCAAAGTTGAAATGCAGTTTGTTGCCTCCCAAAGAGAGCTGCTTTTAAAAATTACGAGTCCAGATCTGGGGAGAGGGAGCTGGTTAAGGAGTACTGCCAGCAAGGCATTTATATTTTCTATCTGCATTTCAAAAGTACCTATGTGTGTATACACACGTATTCACTGTTAATTTAAGTTGATACATTTGTTACAGAAGAGATAAAGTCTTGGCATAAAATGTTTTTGTCCTAAGTGCTCTATGGCAACTGTGTTAAAATACAGCTCTGGTTTTGTAGATTGCATTTCCGCCCAGGCTAGACTGTTTTCTGCCAACGGGTCACTGACTAGATTGTGAACGATTCCATGTGCGTGATTCAGAATCCCTGTTTTTCCCCCCAGATCTTTGCCTCATAATACTTAACAGGGTTACACTTACTTAGAAACCCACAAAATGCTGAAAGACGGTTCTGGGCAATATGAAGCTTGGGGCAAAAAATGGAGAGTGAAAAAAAAAAAACCGGTATATACACGTTGGGAAGAGAAGCAGAAGCAGAAGCAGATTTTTCACGCACACTCGATGTAGTGCATGGGGGCGGGAGGCAGGCTCTGGTGACAGAAGTGTCCAACATGGCCCAGCAGGCCCGACGGGCCACGTGTCTGCTCTCCGGCCGCCAGCGGGGCGTCCTCGCGGACCCCCGGGTCTGGAAGGGTGGGCGACGCGCCGCCGCGGGCGCGGGACGTGGCTCCGCCGCCAGCCCGCCCGCCTCGGGGGCCACGCAGCACGGCCCCCGGGGTCGCGTGGGACCCCCCGCATCTGGTCCGAGGAGGCAGATGGCCGCGCCGCCTCGTGTCGGGGGCGGGGCCCGTGGCCCGGCCGCCCCTCCGCCCCGCGGGTCGCCAGCCGCGACCACGTGACCCGCGGAGCCCCGCGGTCCCGCCTCACCTGTTGGGCGCAGCTGGGCAGAGCATCCCGCGCTCGCAGAGGGCGGCGCCGCCGCGCCCGGCCCCGCGCTGATTGGCCCGAACGGATGCCGGGAGACCAATGACAGCCCGTCTGCGCGGGGGCCCCGCCCCGACCGGGCCCGGCCTCCCGGCTGCTGCGCATCCTTTCCCGGAGCAGCGCAGATGCTGAGCCGCGCTCCAAGCCTGGCGTATGTGCTCAGCTCTGTGTCTCTTCTCTGAACGTTTGCCTCTGCTGGGTGGAAAAGGGAGGACGGGGTCGGACCTTCCCTTCCCTGCATCCGTGGCCTCGGACGTGGGTCTGAATGAATGAATTCTTTTTAGGGCCTTATTTTGGGCGCGGAAGAGGGTGGGGTCAGTTTTCAACCAGGACGTTTCTTTTCTTTATCTCCTCCCACCCCCCGCCCCTTACCCCCACACCTCATCTTTTTCTCTTTTGAGGAAAGAAATACATAATCCTCAGCTCACCCACTTCTATAAGGGGGGGTACTTAAAATGCAATTCAGCAAATTCAGCAGAATACTGAGTAGATAACCGAAAATAGGCTCATTCCCATAATGTGAACCGTGAAGTGACGGGATGAAGAGAAAAAGTGGGAAAGACTGACTGGAAGAAGACAAGGAAAAGGAGAAGCAAATATTCTCAGCCGCCTTCCGATTTCCGAATCTTGTCCGCTCGAGACCAGGGGCCCGTCCCTCCCCAGCCTAGACCCCGCGGCTCCCCTAGGGCCCTGGAGGACACGCACTCCCGGGGCGCCCGCTTCCCTCTGCCCCTGTGCCCGCAGCCTGCAGCGTCCCTACCCAGAGGAGGAAGGGGTAGGGGAAGCTGCCTTTCCGCTCCTCCAACCCTGGGCGGGGGTGGAGTGGCGGGACACTGTCCAGGCAGAATCCCAGCCCGAAAATGCTTCCTCTCAGGGTGGGCTTTACACTCTGCCGCGGATTTGGATGAAGCAACCGAGTCTTCTGGAAAGTTTTTTCAGAGGTGCAGGAGATGACCTGTCTTAAAAGCTCAGGAAGCTCACTTAGGACATTGCTGTGGGAGATGTTGAAGAAATGCATGGTTTGGTCCACGTGTCCATTAAAGTAGGCTCCCTGGGGGAGACGACACAGCAAACAACAATTAGAGGACAGTAACCCCCAGATCACTCCTGGTGTTCCCCCGCCCCCCCCCCCCAAACCCCGGCCGCGCGCCTGGCAGAAAGACGTCTCCCTTCCCATCCTCCCCGCTCTGGCTGGAAACTCGTGCAGGCTCAGCCCAGCCAGTCCTTCTCACGTGTGCTGGTCCTTTGGTCCCTGGTGCCCTCCCTCTGACTCTGCCAGCCTCCAGATGCTTAGCATATGCTGGTGCTGCCAGTTATCACAGATACACAAAGAAATAAACATCCTCTCCCCGAAGAGCTTTACAGATGCCCAAGTGTGTGGGAGGGGGTGGGAAAGCAAGGTGGTGAGCTCTCATCACGTTGTCACAGATTTGAAATACTTATTAGAGGAAACGAAAGGTGACCGTTTTAAGTCTTTTTCTGTAGTCAGTGAATAATACTGTCTTATAAATCGTTGACCTTTGTTTTTTAAACCTATTCCAGCACGGATTTGTTAAGCCCTTAGTTTTTAAAAATATATAAACTTTATTTTTTAGAGCAGTTTTAGATTCACAGCAAAATTGAAAAAGAGTTCCCATATATGCCCTGCTTCTCACAGGCGCAGCTTCCCTGCTCTCAACCTAAAGCCCCAGAGCTACACATTTGTAACCATTGATGAACCTACACTGACTCATCACTGTCGTCCAAAACGCATAGTTTACATCAGGGTTCATGCTTGATGTTATGCATTTTAGGGTTTTTTGACACATATATAATGACATGTATCCATCACTATAGTATCATACAGAACAGTGCCACTGCCTCAAAAACGCCCTGTTTGAGCACTTACTTTTATCCAGGGCTCTCCTGGGCAGCACTTGAGGGCCCAAGGAAGTTCAAGAGAGGTGAACTTGTCCTTGAGGGGCCCATGTTTGCTGGCGAATTAAACTCTACAGGCTCAAAGAGGTCTCAACGCAAGATCAGCACGGGTGAAAAAAAACCATTAGTCCTGTTGAACCACTAATGAATCTAAAAACCATTTTAAGGAGACGAGGGAGCATGTGATACAATAGTAAAAATTAAGAAATGTGACTCTGTATTATGCTTTTCCAGGAATGTTCCAGAGAGGGCTAAGGATAACAAGGAAGGAGAGGGAATATTAGTTACTAGGTGATGCTACAGGTAAAAAAAATAGCTCCGCCTTCACGATTGGGGCCGGCTGTGTGCAGGCCAGTGGCCAGCGCGCATTTCATCTTAGAAGTGATACTTCCTGTGTGAGTCCCCCATTCTGCAGAGAAGGAAAGGGAACCTCGCAGAGATGGCCAGGGTCATACAGCTGTATGTGTAGGTGGCTCAGCCTCTTGAACCCAATGCCTCCCTGAGGGCCCTTCAAACTCCACAACTTGGAGCTTCTCTCTGTGGCCGAAATGTGACACGATGTTCCTTCTGGATCAGTTTAAGCCCTGTCTGCTTTGTTTCTTTCTGCTCCGCAAACACAGACTTTTCCATACAAAAGTATCCCCAAGATTATATTTTTTTCCTCTCTTTTTCTGTCACTCTCAGCCCCGTCTCTGTTGCAGGGACGTTTGCACCGATGCTGGTCGTTTTCATGCCTGTCACCCCTGCACCGACCAGGGCTCTCGCATCATCCCTGGAGCGATTCCTCCCACAGTGAGATCGGTACATTTGATGCCCCTTTTCTGACCTCAGTTCCCTCCATCTCCTCGTGTGCCCGTCTCTCCTGTCCCCTGTTCCTGGAAGCCGCCCGCCATGACCAGGACACTCCGATTCTCAGTTCTCAGGATGGTATTGAAACCCTCTCTGCACATGTCGTATGGCTTGTTCATCTGCTGCATCATGTGACACCCTAAATGCCCTTGCCCCCCGCTGTGCAGACACCCCCCCCCCCGCCCCCCGTTTTGTACCATCCCCAGCAGCTGGCAGGAGACAGTCTTACCTCAGAGCAGCCCCGGACCACTGAGTTCCTACCTTTGCCCAGAACTCAGACCTTACAGCTCGCCAGCCCTGCTGGTCACCACCCCTGACCCATGCCAGACCCCCGTGCACACCGGTCCTTATGAGTGGCATTCTCTGCCTTCACGCATCAGTTAACACGCCTCCTCCCGCAGACGGAGAAACTCCAGAGAAATCACGGCATCCGTAGGAATTCCACTGGTTCAGCCACCTCTCGGCGTGGCCTTAATTTCTGCTTTGCCCATGACTTCTTTGCAGCTTTCCAGGAAGTGTTCACTCTTTTCTTTCTATATTAATTGAAGACAATCCAGACATCAATCATATTATTTCATCTATATATCTGGCCTCTATTTTTTTTTAGTAAAATTTTTATTCACATGACTATACAAAAGTGTACCAATCAGAAGTATGTACCCTGATGAATTTTCCCAGCCCACATGCCCTTGTAACTGCAGTTCCAGAGCCCGCAGAGCCACGCCCACGCTCCTTTCTGGACACCGTCCCTGTCCCAGGTGTAACCACTTTCCTACCTTTGACCACCACAGATTGATTCACCAGATGGTGGACTTAATATAAATGAAATCCTTGAGTGAATATGCGTAGGGTTTTAAAAACATGCAGTTCATTGCCAATATTGACAGATTTGCAGATTTCACATACAGATGCAGATTTTCTGTTTTTGTGTTTTAATTTTTATTTTATATTGGAGTATATTTGATCAACAATGTGTTAGTTTCAGTCATACAGCAAAGTGATTCAGTTATACATGTTCATGTATCTATTCTTTTTCAAATTCTTTTTCCATTTAGGTTGTTACAGAGTATTGAGCAGAGATCCCTGTGCTATACAGTAGGTCCTTGTTGGTTTTCTGTTTTAAATATAGCAGTGTGTACACGTCAATCCCAAATTCCCAGTGTACTCCTGCTTCCTACCCCCCCCCACCCCGAGTCTCTGTTTTTGATAAGGGATCTGACAGTTCTAGGCCTGCCTTGGTCATGTCAGCAGCTGCCTGGAGCCGGAGAACAGCTGTGTCTGTGAACGGGGGCATCGTCTCTCCCCTGGACACAGTCTCCACTGTTCCTTTGTGTCTCACACTTGGCCTGCTTCACTCATTTATCACCTGCCTGGTCCAGTCAGTGCCAGACAGTGGGGCACTACAACCTGTCCCCTCTTCTCTCAGGTATGTGCTGTTTCAGGACTGAATTTCCTCATGGACATTCTGCCAATGTTGGCATTAGCTTTTTTTCTATTTGACTTAGTTTTCATTTCATGCTTCTGTAGTGATCCTGGGAGAGGATACATGGAGGTGGCTGGGTACCATTTAGAATCAGAATCCCCATCATCAATGATTTTCAGTGGAAGCTTCTCCTATTCAAAAATTTTCTTAGTTCTTTAACAGCCTCTTCTTCCTCATGGTCTCCTGTTGGCAACCCTTAGGCTTAGCTCTTTGCTGTGGACATTCTGTGACCTTGAGCAAGTCACTTTATCTCTTTGGTGTCAACACCCACACTGGTCTATCCCCTGCCCAGGGAGTTCATTGATCAGGGCCTTGGACTTCTCAGCCACATCAAAGGACTGATAATAGCTTTAAACGCTTACTGTCAGGTCTTATCTTTTTCTCCTGGAGGACCCTTTGCAGGTCGCCCACAGGTCACACTTTGAGAAGCACTGTCTCAAGTTTCTTCAGTGAACAGAAAGTTCTGAGAGATTAATAGGCGATGTAGAAAAAAAATGGTTCCATGTTAGCACATTAAAGGCCCTGATAAGTACTGTAACCAAAGAAAACCTCCAAATCTGTTTAATGGTGTTGAACCTCGCATTTTCCCTGAGTACAGAATCCTCTTTTCATTCAGTGCCTACTGATAACCCAAGGAGGGGTGTTTGTCAGATGCCAATGTGGGGCGCGTTATCAGAACAGGTCTCCAAGGTCACTTGCAGTTCAAAAGTTTGACCCCTGACCCCAGGCTATGTCTGTCTACGTTTACCCCTTGGAACAGGCCGCCCCTTTTTTCTTTCTTTCTTTTTTTTTCTTCCTTTTTTTTTTTGGCTGTGGAGCATGTGGGATCTTTGTTCCCTCACCAGGGATCGAACCCGCGTGCCCTGGAGAGGCAGCAGAGTCCTAACCACCTAACCACTGGACGACCAGGGAAGTCCCATCCGCCCCTTCTTATTGGGAGCTAGACTCCATGCTTCTGCCACTGGGACATCATCTCAAACGTATTGTGTCTGCACCGCCTTTGCTCCCCGGAAGATGGGTGAGGATTTCAAGCCGGGTCTTGCTACAAGCCTCTTCCGCCGCTGCTCGCTCAGCAGGCTAATTGCCGGTTCAGCTTTCCAAGAAGCTTATTATGTCTGTTTTCAAAGGTGAGCCCTCGTCTCCATGCTGTTTATGTGCAGCAGGGCGTCTGATGATGCTGAGAAAGGGGCGAAGCTGTTTTGCACCCTGCCTGGTCCAGGGTCGCCCCCGTGGGCGGCGTGTGTGGTAACATCATACCAGGATGACTGCGCCCCTGCACGGAATCCTGAGAAATGACAGCGGGGCCGCGGAGAAACACTGCCAGCCTCGAGCTGCAAACAAAGCCAGGCGTTCTTTTTTTTTTTTTTTTTTTTTTTTTTTTTAACATGCATCTCCCCCTTTTTGTGTCGGGGCCAAAGGGGGACACTTAAAAGTGTTCTTTAGTCTTACAGCTCCGGAAACGAAGGAAACTTTCAGATTAGGTGTCGCTGGGAAAGGAGATGAGTGGAACCTTTTACAGAGAGAGATGGGGGATTAGTTTACCTGTTTGTACGAAACTTAAGTTACGGGGGTATCTGGACTCCCCTCCGCGCACTCTGCCTGCTCCGACCATCTTGTTATCTCCAGACGACACACTTAGCAAGGACTCCCACCCCCACCGCCCACCCCTTGTATTTGGCAGAATCCGAACGCCCGTTTGCGTGGCCCCCCCGCACCTCGCTTCTGGGTGGGTGGGTGGGGGAGGGGTGTCCGGCTAGGGCGTTTCCCACGGTCTGGAGGTGGACAGTTTCACACCAGAGTGGGGTCCTCGCTGATGTGTTCTTGACTAGCTTTTCATTCTTATCACACTTCCTTTCCTATAAAGTTACATATCTTTTAGCGGGACACTTGATACCCACCTTCTCTTTCTACCGGGCCTGTGAACATCAGGCAGTAAGGACGCAGCCTTCCTGCCAAGTCATGTCCAGAGCGCCAGGACCGCGGTCTACGGTTCCTTCCTCCTCGATTTGATTTCATCCGCCAGACAGTTTGGAACAGCTAGGACGGGCCACGCCGTAGGAAAGCACTTGGGAGAGTCAGATGCTAAGCCGTTGTCAGAGGCCTCAAGGAGCTCCTGAGCTTGCTCAAGGAGCCTGTAGTGAGACATAATAGAGAACAAAGTGAGAAATGACATGGGAGCAGAGAGAACAGGGCCCAAAGGAGAGGTCACTGTTGAGCCGGGCTTTGACGTATGGATAGGAGTTTGCTGGCTGATTGTCCCAGAAACCGGATCAAAGGATTCATGGCAGAGCAGCTCTATGGGAAAGGCCCACAGCGAGGCCTGGCCGAATGCTGGGGACATGTAGGGGATGGGGAAAGGGACCAGGAGGCTGGGTCGGAGGTGAATGTTATGTTGTGGGTGGGCCTTCAGCTCACTGGGAGATTTGGGGGCCCACAGAGCCTCCCATGCTGAAGAAATTCAGACTTGACATGAATTATGCATTTGAGTCATATAGATGTATTTTTGAGGAAAAGGAAATGATTTGGTCCTTCAAGGCAGAGAAAGCAAGAACGTGTATAGATGGTTTTCTGGGGTGAACAACGTCAGCCCCACTGGATGGTTTGCACGAGGCTCTCAGAATTCTAGGACAAGAGTGTGTCCCCATGGTGCTCAGGAGGAGGGACGGGCCGCTGTCCTCACTCGTGACAGAACCCGCACACCCCTCTCCCTGTTGCCTCTCTGGGTGACACAGATGCCTGTCCCAAAGGGCTTTGGGGGAAAGAGAGCCCTTCTTCCCAGGTCCCAGCTGGGCTCCGGATGCCGGGAAGAGATAGATGGCTGCAGCCCATGGGCAGGGCTGCCCACCTCCTCCTCTGGTCCTCAGTTCTGCTGCGGGGAGGGGAAGTCCTGTCATTGCTCTGGGGTGGGGTTCTGAGCAAGCAGAGGAAGCCAAGGGAGAAGGATGCCACGTGGTCCCCGCTCCCCGGCCCGGCCTGGCAGGGCTGGGGTTGACCTTGGCTGCTGTCTCCAGAATCCTGGGCAGGTCGAGAGGACCACGCTGGGTTCCTAGTCACCAGCCTCACCAGGGCGGTTTTGTTCTGTGCCCATCACTCGCCAAGGAGGAGCTCAGTTAAGCTGGGGAGCCTCCCATGTTAGCTTATAAAAGTGATGGCAGTTAGTGATCAAGCCCAGCTTAGAACTGCCTTTCCCTGATCCAGAGGCTATTTCTGTTCAGAAGAAACAGAAGTGAGAGGCTGAGGGGTGAGCTCAGGAGAGCCCGGCCAGGGGCTCCCGGTGAGGGGCTGCTCCGTGAATGGGGGTGGCCCTGCGCACGGGCCCTGTCTCTCCCCATCTGTCCCCTCTGCTGCAATGTTCTGTCACTTGCAGTTATTTTTAGCCTTGTTTTCTTCCAGTCCCAGCTGGAAACAGAAGTACGGAACAGGCTCGTGGCTTTTTTTGTGTTCCGTTAAAGGAGCGTTTGCCAGGGAGGACGTGAGCCAGCTTCCTCGAGACTTAAGCGTACACATTCATATTGAGGACTCTGATCAAAGCCACCTCGTCTTACCCCAGGTGGTGTCTTTGGGGGATGTCGATTGGGGGGCACGGGACGTGCAAGGGTGTGGCCCCTGTGGGCCTGTGTCCTCTGTGGTTGCTCAGCCCCCAGCAGTGACAGATGGGGGCCAGGTCCCAGAAGCTGGAGGCGTGGACCCAGCACGGGCGGACCCAGCGGTCTAGACTGCAGGTAGAGATGCTCGCCACGTGACTGCGCCGTTCGGGCTCAGCAGCGGGCTGGGGTTAGTCCGTCCCACTCATTTTTAGCACGTGACCTCCACGAAGGATTTTCCAGCGGCCGGTTCCTTGTCAGTTACATTCTCATGTAGATCTGGTGGTGTTTTGTCTCGATTGTAAAATCCTCTGGCTTCTCTTACTCAGTGGAGCCTATTCAAAGGACAAGCTGGGGGAGAAACAGGCATTAGGGATGCCCCTGGGGACTGTGTCCATTGGAAGCCATCAGCGGGGACAGAGAATTGGGGACAAATCAGGTTGATTTCACTCAGCTCGTGGTGTCCCCGGATTACAGGGGCCACTGAGGTCAGTTTTGCTCCTTTTAGGTGCGTACTGATTTTATGAGTTTCTTGAGCAGCTGTTCTGTGCCAGTCTCTGGGCATGTGGAGGTTTACTCATGTCATGAGTATGATCGAGTGCCTATTTTATCAGCACTGATCCTGCCCTCCTGTGGCTTACACTCTCCTAGGGAGGTGGGCAGAAGACAGATACACAGCAAACTAGTGAAAATAGAAAGTCTCCTGCAGTGATAGGAACCACGAAGAGAAATAAAACAGAGAGAGGGGATGGAGAGTTGTGGGGGAGAGTGTGGGGTGTGGGGTGCCAGTTGGGGGCTCCATAAATGAGGGCAGGGACAGGCAGGGCCTGGCCTGTGACGTGGATATTGACTACAGAGCATGTGAGTGAAATTGGGGGTGAGATGGCTAAATATAGTCATGTGTGATTCAGGCAGAGAGAGAAGGATGCGCAAGGCAAAGATATTGCAGAGGAAGGGTGATTAAATCTGTGTAAGTGGGGAAGGATCTTTCCTGGAAGGGCTTCAGAGAGGAGGTAAGGCAGAGCAAGGTTTTGACAGATGAATAGGAGTTCGTGTACAGACCAAGTGAGGAAGCTGGGTGGGGGGGAAGGTCTTCTTGGCAGAAGGAACACATGTGGAATGCCAAGGAGGTTTATGTTAAAAAAAACAATGTTGTGGATGCGGGGAAGGACCAGCAGAGGAGAAGGGAAGGAGAGTGGGAAACATCAGGGGGACAGAGGTCTTTGGTGAGGGAGCCTTTAACATCCTGTACGGTGTATCCTGCGTCTTTCTTTTCCTCTCTCTCTCTCAAGTATTTCAGCTTGGACGTGGGATTTACAAGGTTCAGTGGAATAGCATGAAACAGGAATTGCTTTTGCTGGCGATGGGAGAATATGCCCCCCAGGGAAATAGGCAAGTGCAGGGATCCTCTCAGGATGCGCGCTCGGGGGACCCACGTCCTCTAAGCTGGGTGCTCTTTGCTTGCCTGGGTGGAGCCTGTCGTTAGGGTAAAACCCAAGGCGGGGTAATTAGAAATTCCACTTCTCAGCTCGAGGACCTGCAGCAGGAACAGGCCCGCGGGTGCTGGGTTCCAGCCCTCTTAGAAGCTGCATGGGCCTGGCTGCCAGCGCCAAATGCCAAACCTGGCAGCTACGGGGCGGCTTTGCTGCCCCCTCACTGGAGCGTACGCCTCAGCACAGACCATCCCTGGGAAGCTGGTGCACATGTGTGTCTATCCCCCTCCCCCCCTTCCCTCTCTTCACCCTCCCCCTTGCTTTCTTTCTAAGCTGAACATTTCTTCCTCTGTCTCTGTCGAATGCCACGTTTCTGACCATTTTGTCTCACGAAGCCAACCTCTTCGGTCATTTTACTAGGGGTGACCCTGGTGAACTGTGCTTTTCTCTGAAAACCCAAACAAGAACGTCTCGCCCCTCTGGCTGTATAGTTTTTCTGATCGTTCAGAAGACAGAGTGCACAGAAGGGCCCAGCTTGGAGGATGGAAGGGTGCTGCTTGGTGGGGGTGGGGTTTGGTGGTGGAGTTTTTCCCTGGGAAGGCTCATCAGATACTTTCCACTTGACATTCCTGGTTTATAGCCAGGCTCATTTAATTTCCAGCTGAGAGGCGACTCCCCTCATGATGGTAATCTCAGACAGTTAATGAGCTAGAAGAGGAGGCAGCCTAGTGCGTTGATTCTTGGGGCCTCTGCTCAGTGGCTTCGCAGGACTAATTTATCAGCTTGTTTTTCTTGGTTGGAGAGCCTTGTTCAGCGTGGCACAACGTTGTGTATCTCCCCGCTTCTGAAGACGGATTGAGCCATGACTTCTGGCCTCCGGATGTTTAGAACCAGCTCTCTTTGCCTTCTACACACCTGGTTTGTTTAAAGGGAAGAAGGGCAGGAGGGATAGAGCCTCAGCTCAGCTCCTCCGTCCGCGATACCTGAAAACACCTTGAGAGATGTTTTGACTCTTTCCTTGGCCCCAGCAGGGTGGGTAGCAGAGCCTTGGGGGCGAGCTGTATAGAGCCATGCTGCTCTGGGATGCTGGTCCTAGGCTTTGGGGCAAGTATTTTCCCTCCTGCAGAATGCTGGAATTTCAAGAGATTTCTTTACGAGACCAATGCTGTTGAAAACAACCAGGGCTAGAGCGTGCGATGTGAATAGGAAGAGTGACAAAGGAATTAGGGCTGTGCCTGGGGAAGGCTCATCTGATGGTTTTCAGTTCTATGATCATTTGTTTTGGTTGGGTTGGGTGAAAAATGAACTCCTAAAATAAAGGCAAAAGGCAGAATCACAGGGAACCAGTGAGACATTAGTTCCCACTTTCTAAATTAATCTCTTTCTCTCTCTCTCTCTCTCTATATATATATATATATGTTTATATATATATATTTATGTTTACTTCATTATAATTTATACCCTTATAATTCCCCCATTTAGTTTAAAACGAAACCTTTTTTTTATCATCTGAAAAAGAGGGAAGGTGGAGACCTCTTTAGAAAGGAGGTAGGTAATAATAGACTGGTCAGATGAATCCGGGGGGATGGTTGCTGTATTTGAGGATTTTAATCCTGGAGGCTCTTAGAACTGCCGAGAACTGGGATGAACGTGACATTCGGAGCGGAACCTTCTGAAGCCCGAGTCCCTGCCTGGCCGTGCCCCGATATTTGGGGCAACTCCATCTAACCTCCCTCAGCCTCACTCTCCTGGCTCTAAAATGGAGCAGACACCCTTCAGAGAACCTGGGTACCCAGTCATTTTTGGTGGATAACGTGCCGGGCGCCCCGTAGAGTTGACCTCCTAATGGCCAAGGAGGAGAGAGAAGCGTCTTCTGATCGCAAGGAGACCTAGTCGTTCTCCCGGAGGCAGACTGGCTCCACTGCTGAGCACCAGGGTGGGCGGTGGCTTGGTGGCTTTGCAGGCCCGCGTGCAGCCCGCTGTCACACCGGCTCATCGCGCTGTCACGGAAGGACAGAGGCAGATCCCACTTGGATGTAGTTCAGACAAAGCATTAGGGGTGGGTGAAGCTTGGGGGTCCCGACTGTGCCGCTGACCTCGCAGGGGGACGGAGAACACGTGTCCACTGTGCCGAGTACGCTGACTGCCTAGTGCACCACCTGGGCTGGGCTTCTGGCCGTCCGGCAGCTGGCCAGTGGCTGCTCAGTCGCTGAGGAGCCTCCTTGGGGCTCTCCGTCTGGGCCCATGGGTGGCCCCCGGGGGGGTCTGTGAACCCCCTGAACTCGGGTCCCCAGGCCCGTGTGCATGTCATACACGTGCACTCTCACACCCAGCCCTTTTCCCAAATTCTCTGCAACCCCTGAAAGTGGAAGCCTGCTGCTCTGAGGGTACAGCTCTGGGATGTGCGGTCAGCGCGGGTCACATTCTGTTGCGATCATTAACAAGCCCATTTCTATTCTGAATAAGAGGAGATCCCTCTCTCTTCAGGGGAAGGGGGGGCCCTGGGAAAAGGGGGCCCCTCCTCGGACAGACACTGTATTTGTCTCGTAAAGAAGTCTCTCGGAATTCCAGGTTCATGGAGACAGCCTAAGGAGATGTGGTACATATATACCATGGAATATTACCCAGCCATAAAGAAGGACGAAATTCTGCCATTTGCAACAACGTAGATGGACCAATAGAGAGGGACCGTCTGACTTATTTCACTCGGGTAAAATAAGTCAGACAGAGCAAGACAAATACTTTATGTTATCACGTATATGTGGAATCTAAAAAATAAAAACAAACGAATGAATATAACAAAGCAGAAATAGACTCACAGATAAGAGAACAAACTAGTGGTGACCAGTGGGGAGAGGCAAGACAGGGGTGTGGGGTGAAGAGGTACAAAACAGATGGTCTACAAGGATATATTGTGCAGCACAGGGAATCGAGCCAATATTTTATCATCATTTTACGTGGGGTATAATCTATAAAAATACTGAATCACTGTGTTGTACACCTGAAACTAATATAATATCATAAATCAACCATACTTCAATTGAAAAAAAAAAAAGGAAAGAAAAGAAGAGAAAAGAAGATGGTTGGGGCACCAGCTCTGGCATCTTTGTTCAGTCAGTTGATTCCAGGCCTCATCATGTTACCTGCTCGTCCTACCTGCCGCGATGTGAGAAGTTAATCCGTGTGGGCTCAGCCGGCCCAGGGAAACCGTGTCCTTGGAGGACTTGGGGTTGATTCATTTCCCCAACGTGCTGGGAGGCAGCAGAGCATCTCTTGCTCTCTCCTTTAGGGGGTGTTTGCACGTGGGCTTAGTGCTTGCTGTGTGTTCCCAGCCCTGGATTTGGAAGTGGATTCATTTGGGAAAGTGGCAGCTTAAAGGTCTTTACCTGGTTTTGTCAGTGAGTGGGGAACAGCACTGAGCATCTCAGGGAGAGGCGGCCATTGTTTGCGGCCCCCGGCCTCCGGCTGGCCTCCCAGGGAGGCCCCACCCCACCCAGGGCTGACCTGTCTGGACCCAGGAATCTGGGGTGATGCTTAGAATCTGGGGCGATGCTCACCTTCTCTCCATTTCTGCTTTTTGCATACGGACACAGAAACCTAAACCCTCATATGTTGGTAACATTTCTGGGATGAACACCCTGATTCTGTTGTGACTCCCATCCTGAACACTGCGTTGGAGGCTGCAGTTTCTGGGGGTGAACTCAGAACACAGAAGTGTCCCGCCCTCCACCCATCTTGCTTAAAAACTGAAGGTCTTTCCTCATCTGTCCTCATCTGTAACCTGTCGCCAGCTTTCCTTTTTTCCTTCCTTCAACCTGTTTTTGAATCAGCTGTCCTGTCGTTTTCACTCCCAGGCCCTCTTCCCATTCAGATCTATGGAATTGCATTTATCTTGTATCTGCCTTCTTGAACACCTACTTCAGGTGGTTTTTGAATAATACTTAAAGGGCCACAAACACATAAAACGTGAGCGTAAGAGAGGAGAATCAATAGTGGGACCATAAAATGGAGCCAAGAACTGGTCTAGGAAAGGTCCCTCAAATGACCGGGGGACGTGACTCTCAGCTTCATGGCAGCCGTCACAGACGGACAGACCTCAGTCACACAAACCGCTCAGACAGGCTGTTTGCTCCAAAGGAAGCATGACTGTTCTTGGTATAAAGACGGGGAGGGGGTTGTGTAAAGAGGATGCTGTGGGGTATCAGACACTGGCTCTTCTTTTAAAAACTTTTATTTTATTGAAGTACAGTTGATTTACATTGTGTTAATTTCTGCTGTACAGCAAAGGGATTCAGTTATACATATATATACATTCTTTTTTCTTTAAGAAATTTTATTGAGATACCATTGACATGCAATAAACTGCATATATTTAAAGTGTACAATTTGGTTTTTTTTTTTCTTGTTAGTAATGTATATATGGCAATCCCCATCTCCCAGTTCATTCCCCCCCGATTCCCCCTGCTTTCCCCACTTGGTGTCCATATGTGTGTTGCATTCTTTTTCATATTCTTTTCCTTTTTTTTTTTTTTGGCTGCATTGCGTCTTCGTTGCTGTGCACAGGCTTTCTGTAGTTGTGGCGAGTGGGGGCTACTCTTTGTTGTGGTGTTCAAGCTTCTCATTGCAGTGGCTTCTCTTGTTGCAGAGCATGGGCTCTAGGCATGTGGGCTTCAGTAGTTGTGGCCTGTGAGCTCAGTAGTTGTGGTGGACAGGCTTAGTTGCTCCGAGGCATGTGGGATCTTCCCGGACCAGGGTTCAAAGCCATGTCCCCTGCATTGGCAGGTGGATTCTTAACCACTGCGCCACCAGGGAAGTCCAGCAACCAACTTATTAGTCTGAATAGAGAAGGTGGTTTATTACCAGCCCCTAGAGGTGGTGCATTCAAAGTTCGAAAGTGAAATAAGGAACTTGTTCTTTGCTGTAGCTTGGCACTTAAGGTCAAGGCCTTCTTTATGTGTATAGCCTCTTAATGTAATTGTGTCACTTAATGTAACGGGTATGATGAGACATAAATGTTGCTCTAGAATTAACTGCTTTGGGTGTCAGGATCCTGAGATGGTCACCATTTTCAAACCTGGCCCAAATGGTAATTTATTATCCCCAGGTTGCCCCCAATTCTCTTTACATATTTGCACTGTGACCTCCTGTCATTAGCTTTAAGCGCGGTTAGCTCATTTCCTTTCATTCATTCACTGATGTGTTCATTCAGCAAATCATTTTCGAGAGCTTCCGATGCTGGGTATTTTGCCGTCTTTCTTGTATTTCTTTTGAAGAGAAAAATCTTTACAATTCACCATCAGTATAAATACAAAACAAAGCATGGCGGGCCATAAGATGCAACCAAACATTTTGTTCTTAGAAATCGTCATCAGGGCTTAAAGACAGCTACAGGATTGGTCTTGCAGTCGGGCGAATGCAGGGTGAAGGCTAATCTCGCCTGTAATTCTTAGCAGCCCTCTCACTAACCATGTGGTTACTTGATCTCCCTGGCGCTTACAGTTTTGTTCCCTGTGGGAGTTGCGAGGTGGGGGGAGGACATACTCTGTCTCAAGCACAGAAGAGTCACTGGAAATTTTAAGACTGGCCATCTACCAAAAAGTTCTTGTAGAACGTGAACAGTCATGATGGGATGTGCTCTCGTAACAACAGAACACCTGAGCGGGGCTTTAGCTTCCAGGACTTGCCATCTCTCCTGTCTTTGGACATGAGGCACACAGGCAAGTTGGACTCTGAATACTGATCTGTTACAGATGCATTTTTTTATAAAAAATGGTGATCATTGACAATGAATGGATGAAAGTTTGGGGAGGTCGCAGTTACCTTTCTCCTCCTGAAAACTGGCTCAGGGGGGCCTCCCTGGTGGCACAGTGGTTAAGAATCCACCTGCCAATGCAGGGGACACGGGTTCGAGCCCTGGTCTGGAAAAATCCCACATACCGCGGAGCTACTAAGCCCATGTGCCACAACTATCGAGCCTCCGCTCTAGAGCTTGTGAGCCACAACTGTTGAGCCCACGTGCCACAACTACTGAAGCCCGCAAGCCTAGAGCCTGTGCTCGGCAACCGCACTGAGAAACCCACGCACCGCAATAAAGAGTAGCCTAGCACGCACTCTCTGCAACTAGAAAAAGCCTGTGCACGGCAACAAAGATCCAATGCAGCCAATAAATAAATAAATAAATAAATAAATAAAATAAAATATCTGTCTGAAGTTAAAAAAAAAAACAAACAAAAACTGGCCCTGGGAAGCTTCTGTATTTCCCAAGCTGAGAATCCGCAGAAGGGTAGGAGAGGGGGGAATTTGATGGGTGGTGTCTTTAGAGTTTCCATCGGCCTTGCCATGTCACTTCCTTTCTCGAGATGCCTTCCAGTCAGTTCCAAGCACTAGGTCAGACCAACTGGAGAGAAATAAGTGCTGCTGCTGATAGGCGTGAGATAAGGAATTGCAAGCTTTTCTTTGTCAGCAGTGTCTCCGTGTTTATACCCTCCTGTGGATGTTCTCTCTGGGTAGAAAGTCTCTCTTTTCTTCTCTGAAATGTTCTCAAGCTATTTAAAGCCTGTGATAAGGGACGTTTATGTGCCCTCATTTCCCTTTGGTTTAGCTTAACTGAAACTTATGTCTTGGGTTTTTGTTGACCACTTTACACTGTTCTCAGTTGATGACCATCGAGCGGGGTGCTGTTTGTCAAGCAGAAGGGGAGCGGGGAGTGGGATGGAGCCACAGTCTTGGGCTGAAGTTGAGAGTTGTTTGGGATTCCTCTCATCCCAAACTCCTGCTGGCCCTGCAGTCAGGAGGCAGGAAGGTAACGGGTTATAGCAATGCTTCACTCTGGGGGTCTGGTTTCAGCAGTTGGGTGGTTTCTTTTCATCAGCCTGAGATGGACCCCTTGCCCCTGAACGGGCTGTTTTACTTCATGTAAACTTCATTCTCTGCCATGGAAAGAAAGAAAGAGAGAGGAAGGGAGGGAGGGAGGGAGGAAAGGAAGGAAGGAGAGAAAGAAAGAGGAGAGAGAAAGAAAGAAAAAAGAAAGAAAGGAAGAAAGAAAATGAAGGAAAGACAGAGAAAAAAGGAAGGAAGCAAAGAAAGAAAGAAAGAATGGAAGGAAGAAATAATGAAAGAAAGAAAGAAAGAAAGAAAGAAAGAAAGAAAGAAAGAAAGAAAGAAAGGAAAAGAAAGAAAGAGAGAAAGAAAACAAAGGAAAAAAGAAAGAAGGAAGGAGAGGAGGAAAGAAAGAGAGAGAAGGAAGGCAGGAAACAAAGAAAGAAAGAAGGAAAGAGTGAGAAAGAACGAACCCTCCAACGTAGGATGTATTCATATTACTGCCTCATTTCCTGCTCCTCTTTGGCTGGGATCATCACATCCATTCAGTGATGTCAGCCCAAGAAGGGGAGTTTGGTTCTTGATCTCCAAGGTCCTACCAGAGACCTAAGAAGGAAGGTCTAAACATGGGATCCTTCCTAGCATGTGTGAAGAATTTCAGGAAACAGGGTCTCTTTCAAATATCTCTTTTACAGGAGACTTTGAATTTAAGAACCAATGTGGAATCTTTTTCCTTAGCAGTATTTCCTTAGAAACATCCCTACCATCTAGAGCCATAAGTCAAAGGAGATAATAAAGAGGTCACATGAGTGGGGTTCATTCCACTTACCCTTAGGGAGGGTTTTGTTGCTTTAAGAGCTTATTGACATATGAACTACATTTGAGTCTCAAAATTTTTTTTAAATAAGCAGGATGAATATCTCCATTTTACAAATGAGGAGAGACAGCTCAGAAATCTTAGGCAACTTGCCTGAAGACATATAGCCTGCCTTTGAACCCTACTTTCCTTTCTATTCCATCCAGGCACCAGGTCACCTAAGAAGTGGGTGCCTAGTTTGAGAGTACCCTTCACACTGACCTCCATTTAAATTGCACTCTTGGGGTCAATCTATATCCCCAAGGTGCCTGAAGTATGCTTTGTACATATTTAGTCATCAAATATTTCTATAGCTTCTCCTTTACCAACTTGTGCTGGCTGGAGAAAGAGGTGGCATGAGGGTGGGGTGGGAGAGATGGAGAATGCAGGGGTCCCCTTATAAAATTTTAGAGCCTAAGAATACCCTTTTAAACCAATCCATTAATTTTTATACACAGGAAACTGAGCCCAAAGCTTTGAGTGCCTCATCCAAGGTCTTGGGCTCTTGTCAGTAGCAGGGTAGGAACCAGAGCTCAGGTTCCTTCAGGTGCCCAGTGCCCACTGGGCTTTGCTGTGTCAGGAAGCCCCCTCCCCTTGCTCTGGGAGAAGGTGGGGTGCTTCCCTGGGTGGGGAAGTGATTTTCATGTGCTCTGACTGGAGGTGCGGAGTGGTTCAGAAGCTCTTGGGTGAGGGTCTGTTTACAAATATTTGCACCCTGTTGCCAAGGGCACGGAGGGGCAGCCTTCCTTGGGATGAAGCTGGGAGCTGGGAGAGGATTTACAGGAGCTGGCGTAACCACCTGAGGGCTGGCCCTTGTTGCCAGGGAAGTAACCCAGGCAGAGCCGCCCTGGGTTCCAGGTGGGAAGCCCGCACTGGTGGGAGATGAAAGTGGGTCGGGTCTACACAGAGAAGCATTGGTCTGAGCAGGAAAGAGTGGAACTGCTTCAGCGGCAGCCTTTCCGCATCCGGATCTGGTTCCTTCTGCCCCCTCTGCTCCACCCCACCTCTGCCCAGTGGTAGGGCTGATGTTATTTTCTAAAGAGTGTGCTTCCCAGAAAACTTTTTTCTTTCTTTCTACTGACCTCAAAATATAATTTTTTTTTTCCAGGAAAGGGGACACAGAGCACTTTGATTTCACACGATTCGTGCCCGCACACAGTGAGGGCCAATAAACAGGAGCAATGCCCCAGAGAGCTCAGACACAAAAGGCTATTAGCTTTTAATGGAAACCCTCCCTCCACCCCTCACCCCCCCAGCCCCTTCCAGGAACAGGAACTCAGGCCTTTGTGAAGCAGGGTCTATAACAGAGGACTCTGCCAAAATGAAAGGAATCTTGAGTTGACCCAGAGGAGTGAGATGCTCTTTTGAGCCCCACCCCCTTATGGCATTCAAAGGCTTTTCATTTTCTGAGCAGTATTGAAATTCTAGGACAATGGAGGCCAAATCCTTGCCGTGGGGGTTGGGGGCTGGGAGGGGAGAAAGGAGAGAGGGTTGGCTGAGGAGGGGGCCTGGGGGAGTCCATGCTTTGTTATTTTTCTTCTTTCCTACCCACTACCTTAAAAAAAAAAGAAGAAAGTAAAAAGACCCAGTAAACTTTATAATGAATAATGACATCACTTCCGGGAGCCCAACTGCTCCGGGGACCAGAGAGACAGAGAGAACAACAGACTATTTACAATTTCATTTTAAATGATTTTAAACCCTCCCAAAGGAGTTCTTTGATATGCAAACATCTCGCCCAAATGGAGATAATTATTTATGGAGATGTGGCCCTTTGAAGGGGAGCTCCGATCTGGTGGGCTCAGAGACTTCCGACAAAGGAAGAAGGTTCCAGACAAGAAGGGGCTGAGCTGACCTCCATCTTCCTCCCACCCCTCCTTCCCCCTCCCCTGGGAAGAAAACCGCTTTAAAGAAGAAACTTCCCAGGGTTACAACTTACAGCTCGAGTTACAAGTCTCAGGAGCCGCCGGTGTCTCCTCATGCACTGTCAAGTGTACAGGAAGAGTTCCTTTCTCATCCCCAGGTGTCTCATCTTTCTGGAGGGGACGGAAGCTGCAAGGCTGGACCTTTGTCCTCGCCCACCACTCCCCCCTCTCCCCGCCTGCCCCCAGAGTCCATTGTAATTTATAAGGTCCCGAGGCAGACAGGCTCCACCCCAGGGAAGAGTTTGGGGTGGACATTCAGGGCTGGTTAGACAGGCCTTCAGAAGGTGACACCAGCTTCCCCACACTTGGCATGACAGGAACCCCTCTATTAGGACTGTAGTGACCCTGGGGTCTGCTCTTTTTCTTCCCCAAGGTTTTCCTGCCTCTGGGATGGGAGGTTGAGGCACTCGGCTAACTCAGCCTCACTTCCTTCCCTGGGGACCAGGCAGGGTGGGCGGGGCCTCGGGAGGGGGAGGAAAGGATGAGGGAGGGGCTCAGGCAGCCACCTAGTCAGATCCTGATAACCCACGGGCATCCTCTCCTAAAAGAAGACATGTTTTGTTTGTTTTCTGAGGTTTTTTTTTTTTTGAGGGAGGGGCATATATTTTCAAGGCAGAACGTTGGATATTTTGCCTGTTCCCTTTGACAAGCCTCCGTTTTCCCTGGGAGGAAAGGGTTTTCTTTCTTCCTGAGTGGTTGCCGGTGAAGGAGCCAGCGTAGAGGAGGCCAAGGTACCATGCCTCCAGCATCCCAGGAAGAGCCCTCGGCCTGGAGCCGAAGAGGAAGGTGAGGGCTGGGAAGGGACTCCAGTGATGAGTGTGGTCGCCTGTGCTGGTGGCCCAGGCGGAGGGCTCCAGGGCGTGTGACCCCGTTCTTCCCAAGGAGGAAACCAGAGTTCATAGTCAGGAAAAGGAAAAGGACATCTGGATCTCAGCGGTGTTCTTCTTTATTTTTATTTTTTCTTGAGCAGTTTGAGGTTCACAGCAAAATCAAGCAGGAACTGCAGAGATCCAGAAGCTGAGCGTGGACACATGACATTGGGGTTCAGCCACATTCCCACGTGCCTCCTGCTCCCCCCCAAGCACAGCCTCCCCCACTGTGGACACCCCCCGCCCCAGCAGAGGGGCCCATCGGTTACGATGCGCTTACACTGATACGTCAGTCATCCTCACCCCAAGTCCATGGTTTACCGCAGGGTCCACCCTTGGGGATGTACCGTCTGTGGCCTTGGCAAACGCGGAATGGGACGTAGCCGTCATGGTGGTATCGTTCACAGTATTGTCTCTGCCCTAAAACTCCTCTGTGCTCTACCTGTTCAGCCCCCACTCTCCCCACATCCCTGGGAATCCCAGTGGTTTTGAGTTTTGGCTGCTGCTATTTGTGGGTTTATCAGCTGCTCAAAAACAAAATGGCACTTTTTGTGCGTTACCCTTTTAAGGGGGGCATCCTTATTTCCCACACCGATTTCGGACTGTGGAAGGAGGTCTCCCTTCCAAACATTTGTTTGTTTGCGGGGTGGGGAGGAGAGGTGTAACCTTCCTAGAAATCCTGATTCTTCTGTTTGTAAAGGGTTTTCCCAGCTGCACTGTTGTGTTTTGAATTCTCGGGGGGCTGGAGGTGGGCTTTGGGAACAGCTAAAAAATGATGCGGCATTTCGGCTTCCCGCCCTGAGCCCCCCGGCACCCCATTGTCTTCAGAGCAGTTTATCAGAAGGCGACCTCCTCTGCGGTGCTGAGTTACAGACCAGGAAGCTGAGGGCTGGAAAGGCAGGGATGTGGCCGGTGGGGGTGGGGGGACAGGCCACTTAGGAGCCAGAAGTGGAAAACTGACAGAGACCTTCGTGAAGACAACGTGTCCCTTCTTTTTTTTTTAAAAAGCAACAATGAAGGCAACTTCTTTTTTTTTTTTTTTAAAGCAACAATAAATAGATCTGTGATGTCAAAATGTCTAAGTCTCTATGGACCATTTTCTCTTCTCAATCAATATTTTCCTCCCAACAGTATCAAAACAAGGATTTGAGCAGCCTCGGGCTACTTGTAAGGGGGTTTGCCTTGGGGAAGGAGTTTGTGTGGAGGTCTTTGATGGGAAGACGCAGCACCAGGGAAAGACTGGGGAGTGATAGACCGGGGCTGTGTCTTCATCGTGACGCTGGTTGTTAAAGAATTCTATGCATTTGTCACAATTCATAGAACTGGACACCAAGCATGATTATTTACTGTATATAGGTTAAGAAGTAGATTTTTAAAATTAAGAAAAAAAATCTTTGCTGGAGGTCAGGAAACGTGGGGATATTTCCTTTTTTTTTTTGCATTGAAGTATAGTTGATTTATGATGTGATAGTTTCAGGTGTACAGCAAAGTGATTCAATTACACATATATCTCTATCTATCTATCTGTCTATCTATCTAGCTATCATCTATCAATCTATCTATATCATCTATCTATCTATCTATCTATCTATCTATCTATCTATCTATCTTCTTTTCCAGATTCTTTTCCCTTATCGGCCATTATAGAATATTGAGCAGAGTTCCCTGTGCTCTACAGTAGGTCCTCGCTGGTTATCTGTTTTATATACAGCAGTGTGTATATGTGTGGTATTTCTCTAACCAAGCAAGGAGGTCATTCTCCCCTTGGGAGAGGAGAACAGGGGGCCAATCTTTCCCTGACTCTTCCTAGTTTTCTTCAATCCGAGGGGGGGATGGGCCCATACCAACCCAGTGTGGCTTGTAGCTTTGTTCCCTCTCTGAAGTTCAAGTTCATTCACTTCCATCATCTGCTTTGTGTCAATGTCTTGGCATCTGTTTGGCTGTAGTGCGTTGGGTGACACCCATTTCAGTAACCTTCCTCTTTACTGTTGTGTCATTTGCTGGTTCAAACAAGAAGTTCACTTGCTGGGCCCCAGGAGCAGGCATGCCACCTGCAGAAAGAAAAGAAGCCAGAAAAGAAAATGAGGGCAACATTTGCTGCTGGGGAATTGCAAGGCTTTTAGAAAATCTCTGGTTCATTCAAATGTCCTATGCATTTAGACCTGAAGTTTTGTTTTTAAGAGTCTGGGTCCAGGGACTTCCCTGGTGGTGCAGTGGTTAAGAATCTGCCTGCCAGTGCAGGGTACACAGGTTCCACCCCTGGTCTAGGAAGATCCCACATACCGCGGAGCAGCTAAGCCCGTGCGCCACAACTATTGAACCTGCGCTTTAGAGCCCGTGAGCCACAACTACTGAGCCCATGTGCTGCAACTACTGAAGATGACGTGTCTAGAGCCCATGCTCTGCAACAAGAGAAGCCACGGCAATGAGGAGCCCGCGCACCACAACGAAGAGTAGCCCCCACTCACCGCAACTAAAAGAAAGCCCGCACACACAGCAAAAAAGACCCAACATAGCCAATAAAATAAATAAATAAATAATGTAAAAAAAAAGAGAGTCTGCATCCAGCTGTAGCACATCAGAGCCCCATCGAGACTTGGGGTGTTCAGTTGTAGACGCTGGGCTTCTCCAAAGCCCGTGACCCTGTGGGAGGCTGACTCCGCACGTCACCTCTCAGCTGACTCCTGAGTCTGGCGAAGCTCAGGTACAGGTGAGCGCCTGGACCTGGGGCTGAGATTCTAAGCCCTCAGATCTGCCTCTGGATATCCTCTGTGTCCACCTGCCACAAGATTAGGAAAGAGCAAAACGGCCCAGTGGTCATTTTGACATCAATTCATCTTAGTTTCACTGGGTTTTTTAAAAATAAAGAGACCTTAGTTTCATGTTAAGCCATGAAGTTGGCAAAAGCATAACTCAGGTAATTTGGGACTTGTACTGTTCTTCACCTGTTTGCTTCTTTCTTCTGTTTATGTTGATATTATCTCGCTCTGGACGATGACGGACTTAGATGCGTCTTTTAGTCTCTCATTATCACATGAGTAGAGTTGGCCGTACGTTTCTTCGCGTTCCTCGTTTTGTTTTACTGGGAGCCCAATTTGTGTTTGACGATTAACTCTGTGCAGTGTATGTGTGTGTGTATGTGTGTATGTGCACAAATGCATGTATTTAGGGACAGCAAGCATCCTTTTCTGTATTTGCATTGAACCTGACCGTATTGTTTGTTCTGTTTGGTACATTCCTTCTCTGGAGTTTGCAGACCCCGGGACATCACCCTCACTCACTCTGGGGCCTGGTCTGCTTTCAGGGGGGAGGATATGACCCCGTGTTCTGCAGACGTCACTCCAGGCCTTCGACTCAAATCATGCCTTGGATTAGCTGAACAACTTCTGTCCTGTTCACAGTATTGTTTTCTGGTTGTTT
The DNA here is from genome assembly GCF_030028045.1 of Hippopotamus amphibius kiboko. Lineage (NCBI taxonomy): Eukaryota > Metazoa > Chordata > Mammalia > Artiodactyla > Hippopotamidae > Hippopotamus > Hippopotamus amphibius. The sequence goes on along the minus strand of NC_080202.1, from coordinate 3,558,697 downwards.
CCCCACGGGGGCCTCTGCCCCCACCCAGCACCCCAGGAGGTGCACGCGGCCTCAGTGAGATGCGTGGCGGAGGGGCAGGCGGCTGCCAGGCCCGTGGACGCTGCGGGGCGACGACTCCCAGTCTGGCTGCAGCTCCGCATCGTGAGCAGATTCGCGCACGGGCCCGACGCGGTGGGGCTGGGGCTGGGCCCCGGCGTCCAGTGTCCAGCACCCTTGGCATCCGGTGGGGATCCGGCCACCACGGACGGGCACGTCGGTGTCCTGTGAATTTCGTGAAACACAATGAAAGCCTGAAGCACCTGCTGCAGACCCTCCAGTTCCTCAGGTCCCTGCTCTGTGGCGCAGCTCTTTGAGAACTCTGTTGCTCCCGGAAGGTCACCAGGCTGGTCATCCCCAGGCCTGAAGGTCGTGGGGGTGACCCAACGCCTCTGCTTAGTATCCACTCGGCTTGTCCCAAGGGACGCTTCTGGTGGGTGCGAGCACGCGTCTTCCTGAGACTTGCACCTGGAGAGGCCGTCCAGCCCCACTGTCTTCACAAGCACCGATGGTGGAAATGCGTCCCTTCCCGCCTGCGTGGTGGAGGAGGGAAGGATGGGGTGGGGCGGCGCTGGCAGGAGGAGCGGCTGCCTCCCTCCTCGTCGTCGTCCTGATCTCCGTCCTGATCTCCCGCCCCGTCCAATGCAGTTAACAGCGGGCATGTGTGAACCTCAGACAGCTATTGTTTCGAAATCTGACTCATCTTTGAGCAATTATGATTCTAGTCGTGTGATTCTGGCCCTGGAATACCTGTTATTAAGATGTTAATCTCTGAATGAGAAGAAGAAATACAGGTATCTCTTTAAAGAGAGGACAGGTGTGTGGCTCTTTGTAAATTTCATCACAGTAAGAGAAAGGAAGCAGGCTGCGGGGTGGTGGGGGGAGCGGTCACGATGGTGGGCCTCAGAGGGCCTGGCTCTGGGTCTCTGCTCTCCCCCTGCGGGCCGGTGACCTGCCCCGTCAGCCCCAGCCCCGTCCAGATCAGACGGTGTGTGTGAGAGTTTCTCTGGGAGCCCCAAAGCACCACGTAGTTATTAGCTGTGGCTATCAGTTTGGGAAACTGGCTTTGCTGATGAGCTGCTCAATGAAGCTACAAGCTCCCCGCTAGCTTGGGAGGCCAGCCTGGGGCCAAAGCCGCCCCACCGGGATGGGCGTGCAGGGCCCACGTGAGGGGTCACCCTTGGCCGCATCTCCATCCTTTCTTCTCTGGTCCACACAAGAAAAACAAACACGTTTAATACCACGTGCACCTCCTGTGTACCTGGGAGATACCCGGGAAACCTGAGCGACTCTTGGAAACAGCCCAGGCCAGCATCTTAAATACCATCTCCAGCTGGAGATGAAAGAAGGTTCTGGAGGGGAGAGGCCAGTTCTGGTAGGTGCTTGGGAAGAGCCCGGTACATAAGGGTGCGGTTGTTAGGCAGATTTCACTCCATAGGTATAAGTTTCTAGAGATATAGCTGTTCTCTTCCTGGTGCAGAGAGGAAGACACTCTTACATTTCCCTTATACATGTAAGTGTCTCTTACTAAAGGGTAACTTTTACCGGTTTTCAGAGCTTTTCCTATCTCTGCTGTTTCTTGAAAATTATAAGCCTAAAATAACCCTTATGCCGAGGAGACATATTTCTGGTGGCATATTCTCCTTCCCTCCCCCTGCCACAGAAGAGCCCCTGGAAACCAGCGGATGGGGTTGGGGGGGCACCTGCCGAAATGATGGAGAACCCCCCGTGGCGCACTCGGCCATCGGCTCCTTGGTGTCTGCACCGAGCATGTCCGGGGGAGAGTGGCCATGGAGCTTGCAGTGGTTGGGGGGGTTGGGAGCTGAGGCGCGGTGTCAGTGGTTCCCCTGGCTGTTATCTGATAATCTGAGAACGTCTTGAGGTCCCCTGAGTGCTCTCTGACACATGTGTGCAAACTCCGGACCATCCCGGGGAGATGGGGTCCCTTGGAGCTGGTACCCCAGGATGGCGAGCGTGACCAGTGAGCCGTCCAGCCCAAGAACCTGAGCCCAGGCAGCTCAGGGATTCTTTATTCTTTGGACCGGAGCATGGTGAGGAGTTCCTGTTCCCTTTCTGCTAGTCCTAGTACGTGCTTTCTTATTTGGCTGTTCTGTCCCATGACCCCCAAGCCCTTCTTTAAGGATGTTTAGGGGATGCAGGCAGCAAAGGTTCAGGAATGGCTCTGGAGCCCAGGCAGGCTGAGAGCCACGTCTGCTGTTCCTGCAGCTTTGCCAGTCCCGGGAGCCGTCCCCATCACCCTTCTGTGGGGAAGAACAGAGGGAGTGGCCGGCCTCCACGTGCAGACCTCGCTTCCTTACACACTTCCCCTGACACTGTCAACAGAAGTAAATTGACAGCATTTCCTTGGCACCCAGGCTTGGTCCCAAGGAGAGTGTCGGAGTCCTCCCAGAAACCCTGGGTGGTAGGCATCACCCCAACTTTTCTCATGGACCAAATGAGAAAACGGAGGCACGGACAGGTGAGGGGCGCACACCTAATCAAGGGGGTGCTGAGACTCAGCCCGGCAGCTGGACTTTGGCACCCGTGCCGGGTCAGGTGGACCCTCTGAAGACAGACCCCAAACCCACCCCCATCTGCTGTGGCCCTGGAGAGCTTGGCAGGTCGGATTTCCTTCAGTCAGCACTCGGATTCTGAATATGAAACCCTTTCTTGTAGACTCAGTCTAGGTGCAAATGGCTGAACCCTGGAGAAGACGCGGACTTGATCAGACTCGACCTGCTTGGGCGTGAAATGCAAAATAAGCTGAGAGCCAGCCCCTCCTTAATCCTCCATCACATTAGCCTGATGGCTGGCTGCCTTCGTCTAAGTGGCTAAATGGGCAAAGTGGGTCAATCCCGCTTTAGCTTAAGCCGGCGGTGGCTGCAGGGCTGCAGGGCGCTCCTTCTGCAGGGCGGGCAGACTGCTTCCTCCAACTCGCTGTGAAGGAGGAGCCCGTTGCCCTTTCTGGCTCCTGTGATAGAGTTTACATCGTCATTTCTATAAATGTCTCCCGAGAGGGATTTTGGTCTCTGTAGATGAGGGATGGCTTGAAGCTGGGAGTTTAGAATGTCCTACTGGGAGGTAAATATTTGGTTGAAAATGATGTGGAAATTGTCTTTTTTCAAATTCCTGGGCCCGGGTTGGAACCAGTCGGAAATCTCTAACCCGTAGCTAATGGAAGATTGTACATCTGTGGCCACTGCTTGGTGTCTGATTAGGTCTGTTTGATGTACACACACCAGCGTGTACACACACATGCTCAGCGTGGTCCTCCCGTGCGCTGTAAACTGTGTATTGCACACTGTCATAATGGTAATGATAATGGAGTAGTGGCAGCAGCTAGTGAATATCAAATATATAATGTATGTCAGGCATGTTCAGAGCATATTATGATTATTAATTATCTTACTCTCTTTAAACTCCCACGAGGTTGGTATTATCATCTTTATTTTTTACAGCTGAGGAGAGAAGGCCAGAAAGCGAGTTGCTGAAGATGACACAGTTTATAAGTGACTGAGCTGGGACTTAAACCCAGACAGTCTGACATCCAAGCCATTTGGACATCAAGCTTAAATATTAAGCCAAATGCGTCCGTTTTACAAACCCCCCAACACCTGAATGCAGTGCTTGGAAATCATTCCCGCTTCACGTATTCAGATGCTGAAAGTCAGGGAGCAAATCAGGCGCAGTCTTACATCATTGATTCGTGTGATGTTTACTGCTAGTCGCTGCACAAAACTGCTTTCTGGTCCAAATGTCATGTCCTCTCTTCCCTGTAAGTTTTGCCAGTTTTGCCTGCATAGTTATGTTTAAATTATGCTACAATGGGCATCATACAAGTCTCTCTCTCTGTTTTAGCATATTTATTTATTTTTTAAGTTTTTATTTTTTTGCTGTGACATGTGGCTTTTGGGATCTTACTTCCCTGTCCAGGGATCGAACTTGTGCCCCCAGCAGTGGAAGTGCAGAGTCCTAACCACTGGACCGCCAGGGAAGTCCCTCTTTCTCTTTTTTTTTTAATGGAATCTAAAGTAGTTTCAGAGGCTTCTAGAGTTGCACCTTAGCAAATTTTCTCTTTGTATCAGTTTATACTTAATCTGATCTCACCCCATTTTTTGGAGGCTCCAGGCTTTTTGGCTTTCAAGTAGGCCTTTCACAGTGAAGGTGTTTGGTCAGTGGTCACCGTGACGATGCCAGTACAACCTGGCTGGCTCAGGGGACGTTTTCCTTCCCATGCCCACCACACATTTGCCCCTGCGTGGTGAGCACAGCCAGGCAGGCTAGTGAGGACACGTGGACGACAAAACCTCCATGAGCCCCAGGTGGTATTAATTAGGAAAGGCACAGCATCCAGAGGCCAGAGGTCTTTGTGTTCTCATGTCAGATATTTGGGGCCGACTAAAAGCTGGATACCCTGAAAAATGAGGGAGAAGTAGCAACACCCAGGAGAGGATCTCAGAGAAACTCAAAGGTTATTCCTTCTACCCTACACAAAGGTGCCTTCACATCTTAGGTAGATAGCATCTGGCCTCCAAACTTCAGGTGGAACGTTACTGTGTCTCTCAGCTCCGAAATTCATTTTGCACTTTTTCCTGTTTCTATGACTGTAATTAGAAGGAGCTAGGATTAAAAGTGTTGACATTGAGATGTGTGGCTAAAGAGATGTCACCTTCTGGTCTGTTTGCTCCACTCAGGGACTTGATGCCGAGGCCCCTGGCAGGCTGGCCTCGGGTGTAGGAGAGCCTCCCCGTCCCGGGAAGGAGCTCGCGGTGCCCACCAGGGGAAGGTGCTCGCTGGGTCTCCAGGCTCTAACCTCCCTTTCTGCTCCGCGCAGGGACCTGATGCCGAGGACCCTGGACGGGCAGATCACCATGGAGAAGACTCCCAGCTACTTCGTGACGCGCGAGGCGCCCGCGCGCATCTCGGCCATGTCCAAGGACACCAAGCTCCTGGTGGTGGTGCGGGACCCGGTGACCAGGGCCGTCTCGGACTACACGCAGACGCTGTCCAAGCGGCCCGACATCCCCAGCTTCGAGAGCCTGGCCTTCAGGAATCGGACGGCGGGCCTGGTGGACCGGTCGTGGAGCGCCATCCAGATCGGCCTGTACGCCGAGCACCTGGAGCGCTGGCTGCGCCACTTCCCCGCCCGCCAGATGCTCTTCGTGAGCGGCGAGCGCCTGGTGCGCGACCCGGCCGGCGAGCTGGGCCGCGTGCAGGACTTCCTGGGCCTCAAGCGCATCATCTCCGACAAGCACTTCTACTTCAACCAGACCAAGGGCTTCCCCTGCCTGAAGAAGGCCGAGGGCAGCGGCCGCCCGCACTGCCTGGGCAAGACCAAGGGCAGACCCCACCCCGAGATCGCCGGCGAGGTGCTGCGGCGGCTGCGCGACTTCTACCGGCCCTTCAACCGCAAGTTCTACCAGATGACGGGCCACGACTTCGGCTGGGACTGATGGGGCCCCTGCCCCCGGGGCTTTGGAAATATTGAGAGAGATTATATGTATGTAAAATGTACAGAAATCTATTTTATGATAATTTATTTTTAATTCATAAGCAATTAATTCACTAAGCTGCCTAGCCACACTCTTTAGAGAGTCACATAATCTGTTAACATTCCAAAGTGTTTCTAATATTTTCTTCTTGTCCTCACAGTGGATGGTGCTTCTATTTTTGTTTTTTGTTTTTCTTTCTACCCATTGTATTTAAAAAGAAGAAAAGCACAACTTGAGATTTTTGTTGTTACGGGTATGCAGCCTTCGGTCGCCGTCTGGGTGCACTTGCCATCTCCTGGTACTCCTTCCTGCCTGGACGCCTCTGGGAGCTCTGAGCTGCCAGACCTTCACGTAGCAGCTTCTTCGACCAGTGCCGTCACGTCCAAGGGTGCAGACTCCAGACCACAGCGCTAGGCCTCCCCCAAGTCCGCTCAGCACACGGGGGAGTCGTTACCATGGCAGGGACGTACGCATCCTTTTAGAGTCTGCCTGTCTGGGCCCTTGACTTTAGCTTTTGATTTTGAAGGATGCCCCTTCTTCCTCTTCTGCTCTGTCCCTGGTTCATTAACCGGCTTGGAGTGTATGCAAATGTTAGTCACCTCCTCTTTCCCAGGTCCCGTGCGTGAGATGCTTGGCTGCTGCTTTAGAAATAAAGACGATCCCTTCCAATTTGCACGCAAGTGCATTGTGCTGCGTTCTCCAGGCAGACGGTTCTGCTTTGACACACCAAAGAATCCCCTAGGCTAGCACAGCCACTGGCACGAAACTCCAGGGTGACCTGAAAGGGTCCGCTTCATCCCACGCCGTCCGAATCTACCAAGGTGTCACTCTGTGCAGAGCCAGGCCCCCTTTGGCGTCTGGAGTTCCCGTCCCTGGAATTCCTAGCTCATCTCAGACAACATGGTCTGTAGCCAACAGCCAAGCAGCGAGAACTGGGGTGGGGGGGTGGAGCTCTTGTAAAAAGACTGGGAACACTGGTCCTGTGCTGCCTGGAAGCACTTGAGCCTGTGCCGCTCTCCCTTGTTTAGCCAGGCCCTGGCAGAAGGGGTGCAGTGCTCAAGTAGAATGCTCTCCCCGCCTCTCTGTGGAGGGAGCAGTGGGGGGGTCATTTGTGATGACCAGCTAGTGGGCAGTTGGGTAACTGTATAGCAATATCACAACACGACATCTTCACTTTATGCTCAGTTTTCTAAACCAGAGCGCTTCTCCCATCAAAGAATCATCATTTGTGTTATACTTTCACTAAGGAATTTATGGAAAGATATTGTCAAAATGGTGGGGGTTGTGATATTTACAAAGAACGCTTTTGTATGTTCTATGGGATAACTCGCTCTCCAGAGAAACAAAACACTGGTCTTCAAGGGATGTCTTGTTGATAATCTGGTTTGTCTTTGCCCACAAGTTTTAGCTAGCGTGTGCTTTTAGCCTCAAAGCTAAGGTGTAGGAGGATGGGCACGGCGGGGGGGGGGGGGGGGGGGGGGAGGGGTGGGAGCTCCATGCATTCCTGAGATGCTATCTTCATTTCATAGCTTTTTTACTGCCTCTACCAAGCCGAGTAGATCCTGCACTTAGGGGAACGCCCATACTTGTGGCATGGTTCTTCCCTCTTGCTGCTTGGGTGTCAAAGACATCTTCATAAGGGTGCTAACTGATCGTGCATTTCTCCAATCAAAAGGCTCGTTAGAAATAAGACAGGGAACACCTCTTTTCCGTTAGAGTGTAATATCGCTTAAAGTCAAAGCCAACCCACATCTGCCACCCGATCCCGCCCTGTCCGCCTTCTGGCCACTTTCGTGCTCTGATGTGGTGCGTGAAGTCAAACTGCAGAGGAGTTCAGAGAAGGCTTCGCCACAGAGCATGGGGAAGTGTACAGGGACGGTTTCTTCCCCTCCGGGTCCCTGCTTGTCTTTGCAAGCTGGACCATTTTTGATTAAGTTGTTTATTCTCTGCCTTGAAACTGAAACAGGAAATCCTCGGAGAGAAGGAGGGTCACGTAGTCATGAACACTGAAGTGAGTCAAGATTCTATTCTGGGTCAAACCCTTGAATCCAAACAGATGTCGACAATTAGCACTGAAGGACTAGAGCGAGTTTTTCTGCGGAAGACAAATAAATCAGACTTCCCGTGCATCTTCCGAGGGGTCTGACGGCTTACAGTTCCTGACTGCTCCCCACGCGGCATCGGCGCCAAGGTTACACCCCATCACGTGATACTTATTACAGGGCCACATGTCTTCCTCCTGGAGGAGTTAGGCAATACATAAAATGAGGCCTTGACTTTCTTCCTGTTCTAGCCATCTGCAAGGCCACCGACTTACCTTCTTAGCTGCTACAAGACAAACACCATTTCACGGTTGGGCAATTTGTCCTAACACACGTTTTGGGTTTCTTCCAGTTTACAGGAAAAGCTCTGATATTTCACGGGGTACTTTCTTCCACCCAGTTTGTTTGAAAACAAACAAAAAAGTTAACCAAAAAATTGGAGGCTGTTGCTGTTCCTGTCTAGCCCACGCTGCCTTGGCAGTGTTCGTACCGTGGTCTGTTGATGTGTGAGTGGTACCTGGAGAGGTGTTTACATGCGGTGACTGCATCATAAACGTTTAATTGGAAGATGAAGGAAGAGAAATTGTCTTCTTCATGGGATCCTCCTATGAAGTCATTTTGAGTGACAGGTACATTATTGACCTTTGGAGAAACACACTTTCAGATCCTGCCAGGATATTCTCATAAGAAAGGAAAACAGAAGGTTCGGCTAAACCGGAAACACTTAGTGTCTAAAATGCCGACATGGAAGTCAATATTCTTTTTCTTTTCAGTTGATCAAGAAAGATTTAGATGGTCAGTAAAACTTCAAGGTGTGGTTAGATTTGTTTTTTTCACTTTTGTAACATTAATTTATGATTGAGTTTCATTCAGCCCAGTAATCTGGACTACTGTGCAAATTCTAGCAGTGTGTCCTCTGTAACCTGGATGTTAGAATAGCCAATATGTACAAAAAGAAAAAGAAATTAAATCACGTATTTTGTCCTATGTATAACACAAATTAATTTTACACAGAGAAAGATGTTTCTAGGAAAATGAAATTCTGGTAATTCATACTGTGTCTTTGTATGAACAAATAAAATATATTTTACCAACTCGTGGGTACTTCTATGTTTTATTATGCGCTGTGGATGGACAAGGAGGTGGTGTTTGAGTCAATCACTAGTCACATGCATCTACACACGCACACGGTATTCTGAAGGCACACTGATCTTTCAGATTTTAAAAGGTTTGATCCCAAATCCAAATAATCTGCAAACATTTGGGTTAGACTTTTTGTAAATGACTCTGAAGGCTGCAGGATGCGTGCAAGTCTCCTGCCCCCTGGAGAAGTGCACACGGGATCCCAAGAGCACCATGTGCTGCAGCCACAGTGCCTCCGGGTTCGGCCAGGGTGGGTGTGAGGGGCTGTCACGTGTGGGCCTGCGTCTCGATAAAGGTAGCCTTCCCTTCTCATATTTGCAGAGAATTCTCACGTCACCCATTTGGAGTTCCTTATCTTTGGGATGGCTTGGAAAGGGGTTTGGACAGGAGGGCACTTCCGTATCTTTAGCCCGTAGCAAACGACCTTCTGTTTTCTTCTGACACAGCACACCAGCCTCACGGTTATGGACTTTAACTTACTACTTTAAACATGTGAGTCATTCTTCTACGTCATTTTTATTTCAGTGTTTAATTAGGGTTTGTTTTCATTTGACACACCTCTGGTTGAGTTTTAAAGTACCTGACACTAAGTGGGTAAATTAAGGCTCAAACCCAAGAATTCTGACCTTTTTTTTTAAGCCACTTAATGGAGGTGAGATTGGCATACAAAATGTGCATGTTTCATGTGTACCACTGGCTGAGTCTGGTGATGAGTGTACACCCATGAAACCAACGCCGCCATCAATGCCGTAAACATCCCCATCGCCTCCAAAAGTTTCCTCCCACCATTTTTACTTATTTGTTTGTGGTAAGAACATTTTACACAGGACCCACTCTGTTAGCAACTGTTTAAGGATGCAGTGTCCTATTATTAACTGTAGGCACCACAGTGGAGAGGTGGTGTCTGGGGCTTCATTCATTTTGTATGACCGAACTTCTTTTCTTCAATTTAAAAAGGAAACATATTACAGTTTTAAGGGAATAGCCATTATCTCTTGCCCTAAAGAGGAGGTAATAATCAAAAACATAAATACAACAAAAACAAAGCGATGCTAGTGGTTTCTAGTTACACACAGCTCAAGTCACGACTGCCATAAGCTCTCCACGGCTCCTGGCAAAGGTCCCTCCTGCGAAGCCTAGTGCTTCCCTGAGATTTGCATCTTGCCATGAAGGCTGGGAGAGGGTTGAAGAGGGAATGATTTGCCCGTGTGTTCTGGAGTTGAGTCCAGCCTAGCATTTTGGAAAGGTGGTGAAAAGGCCCCTCCCAATAGGAGGATGTCTGCAGCTCAGTCAGGAAGCACGTCTCCGGGTGACACCTGGTTTTCAAAAGCCTGCCTCTTATAGAATGCGTTCCTTCAAACCGAGGATCACTTACTGAGTGATATATGTGTGGTCCTTGAGCGCTGACCTCACTTTGCACCCTACCCCATCAATTTTTTGCTTTTTCTATAGAAAGATAATAAAATGGGCCTAAAATCTACTCATTAACCTGATGGCACAGCTTAGAGCAGTATTTCTCAAGCTCGGGCAAATACTCCAATGACCTAGAGAGGTCTTAAAAACTACTGAAGGTCTAACACACCTCAGACCAATTACACGAGAACCTCTAGGGGATGAGGCCCTGACACTGTGTATTTAAAAAACTCCCCAAGCGTGGACCTTGAGGGCATCACGCTTAGTGAAATAACTCAGACAGAGAAAGATGAATACTGTATCATCTCACTTATATGTGGAGTCTACACATGACAAAGTCAGAGAAATAGAGCAGAGTGGTGGTTGCTTGGGGGCTGGGGGGGTGGGGAAAATGGGGAGATATTGGTCAAAGCGTACAAACTTCCAGTTATAAGTTAACAGTTTGGGTATCTAACATATAGCACGGTGATTATAGCTTATAATACTGTATTGTGTATTTGTAAATTTATTTATTTATTTATTGGCTGTGTTGGGTCTTCCTTGCTGCGCATGGGCTTTCTCTAGTTTTGGAGAGTGGGGGCTACTTTTCCTTGCGGTGAGAGGACTTCTCACGGCAGTGGCTTCTCTTGTTGTGGAGCACGGGCTCTAGGCACACAGGCTTCAGTAGTTGTGGCATGTGGGCTCATTAGTTGTGGTGCACGGGGCTTAGTTGCTCAGCAGTATGTGGGATCTTCCCGGCCCAGGGATGGAACCAGTGTCCCCTGCATTGGCAGGTGGATTCTTAACCCCTGCGCCACCAGGGAAGTCCCCTGTATTGTGTATTTGAATGTTGCTGAGAAAGCAGATCTTAAAGATTCTTACCATGAAACCCTCAATGGTAATTATGGGACAGAGTAGAGGTGGCAGTTAATATGATGATGGCCATCTATTTGCAATTTATTTTCTTTTAGTTATTTATTTATTTTTATTTATTTATTTTTTGGCCACTCCACACGGCATGAGGGATCCTAGTTCCCCGACCAGGGACGGAACCCATGCCCCCTGCAGTGGAAGTGCAGAGTCCTCACCACTAGACCGCCGGGGAAGTCCCTAATTTGCAGTTTATAAACATATCCAATCAAGACGCTGTACACCTTAAGCTTACACAGTGTTATGTGTCAATTATATCTCAGTAAAGGTGAAACCATTAAAAAATAAAATAAAATAAAATAATAAAATAAAATAAAATAATAAAAAGTTCCCCAACTGATTCTACCATGTAGTCCAGATCGAAAGCCCTGGTTCTCCAAGTGAGCGTCCTGGACCACGTCAGCGTCCCCTGGGAACGTGATAGGCACGCAAGTGCTCAGGTCCCATCTCAGACCTAGTGAGTCAGAAACTCTGGGTTTTGCAAGTCTTCCTGATGACTGATTCCTGCTTACGTCTGAGAACCACCGTGTAAGAGCATAGACTTCATTTCATTTTGAAACTTGTGAGCTTGGATTTCTATTCAAGTACCTTTTCCTCTGTCCCACGCCCTTTGCCAAGGCCATTACTAAGCAGTCACCCCTTGTAACTCTGCGTCTCCTTTAAGGGGAAGCCAACCTGGCAGCATTTTAAACAGTGGCCTTGCCTGCCTGGCTTCCCTCCCTCCGCCGGGTCCTCTTTCTTTGGGCAGCCCCCAAGCCATCATCGCTAGCCTGTTCCTGAAACTGCCTAAAAGTGGGACCACAGACTTATGTATCATAAGGGATTTTTTAAAGAGAGCTAGAACCCTTTAAATCCCTAAGATCACCTCCCCTTTTTGATTCAATCCTCAACAATATATTTCTAGCACTTTGTATAGGATCAATAATTGTTTCTCCTTATCCTTCACAACTGAGCACACAATTGACTCCCTCAGAGGCCCTGATGGGCCCTTCAAGGTGGAAGAGTCCCTGGGGGTCACGTTCTCAAAGATGAGAAGCTCATCTAAACCGACAGCGCCCATCACTAGCACCTAGTTTTATTTTTTCATTCCCATTCTTTTTTATTTTTTTAAGCTCTTTATTGGAATATAATTGCTTTACACTCTTGTTTTCGAGACACACCAAAGTGAATCAGCTGTATTTATACATATAACCCCATATCCCCTCACTCCTGTGACTCCCTCCCACCCTCCCTGTCCTGGCCCTCTAAGGCATCACCCATCATCGAGTTGATCTCCCCTTGTTATGCAGCAACTTCCCACTAGCTATTTTACAGTTGGTAGCGTATCTATGTCTATGCTACTCTCTCACTTCATCCCAGCTTCCCCTTCACCACCCCACCAGCCCCACGTCCTCCAGTCCATTCTCTACATCTGCATCTCCACTCTTGCCCTGTCACTGGGTTCATCAGTACCGTTTCTTCAGATTCCATATATATGAGTTAGCATACGGTATTTGTTTTTCACTTTCTGGCTTGCTTTGCTCTGTATGACAGTCTCTAGGTCTATCCACCTCATTACATATCCATCTCATTCCTTTTTATGGCTGAGTAATATTCCATTGTATATATGTGCCACATCTTCTTTATCCATTCATCTGTTGATGGGCATTTAGGTTGTTTCCTTGTCCTGGCTATCGTAAATAGTGCTGCAATGAACATTGTGGTACATGTTTCTTTTTGGATTACAGTTTTCTCTGGGTATATGCCAGGAGTGGGATTACTGGGTCATATGGTAGTTCTATTGTTAGTTTTTTAAGGAACCTCCAAACTGTTTTCCATAGTGGCTGTATCAGCTTACATTCCCACCAACAGTGCAGGAGACTTCCCTTTTCTCCACACCCTCTCCAGCATTTATTGTTTCTAGATTTTTTGATGATGGCTATTCTGACCAAAGTGAGGTGATACTTCATTGTGGCTTTGACTTGCATTTCTCTAATGATTAGTGATGTTGAGCATCTTTTCATGTGTTTGTTAGCCATCTGCATGTCTTCTTTAGAGAAATGTCTATTTAGATCTTCTGCCCATTTGTGGATTGGGTTATTTGCTTTTTTGGTATTAAGCTGCATGAGCTGCTTGTATATTTTGGAGATTAATCCTTTGTCCATTGCTTCATTGGCAAGTATTTTCTCCCATTCTGAGGGTTGTCTTCTTGTCTTGTTTATGGTTTCTTTCACTGTGCAAAAGCTTTTAAGTTTCATTAGGTCCCATTTGTTTATTCTTGATTTTATTTCCACTATTCTAGGAGGTGGATCAAAAAGGATCTTGCTTTGATGTATGTCATAGAGTGTTCTGCCTATGTTTTCCTCTAGGAGTTTTATAGTGTCTGGCCTTACATGTAGGTCTTTAATCCGTTATGAGTTTATTTTTGTGTATGGTGCTAGGAAGTGTTCCAATTTCATTCTTTTACATGTAGCTGTCCAATTTTCCCAGCAGCACTTATTAAAGAGGCTGTCTTTTGTCCATTGTATATTCTTGCCTCTTTTGTCAAAGATAAGGTGCCCATATGTGCGTGGGTTTATCTCTGGGCTCTCTATTCTGTTCCATTGATCTATATTTCTATTTTTGTGCCAGTACCATACTGTCTTGATCACTGTGGCCTTGTGTTTGAAGTCAGGAAGCCTAATTCCACTAACTCCATCTTTCATGCTCAAGATTGCTTTGGCTATTCGGGGTCTTTTGTGTTTCCATACAAATAGTAAGATTTCTTGTTCTAGTTCTGTGAAAAATGTCATTGGTAATTTGATAGGGATTGCATTGAATCTGTAAATTGCTTTTGGTAAGATAGTCATTTTCACAATGTTGATTCTTCCAATCTGAGAACATGGTATGTCCCTCCATCTGTTTGTATTGTCTTTGACTTCTTTCATCAGTGTCTTATAGTTTTCTGCATACAGGTATTTTGCCTCTTTAGGCAGGTTTACTCCTAGGTATTTTATTCTTTTTGTTGCAGTGGTAAATGGGAGAGTTTCCTTAATTTCTCTTTCTGTTCTTTCATTGTTAGCGTATAGGAATGCAAGAGATTTCTGTGTGTTAATTTTGTATCCTGCTTCTTTACTAAATTCATCAATTAGTGCTAGCATTTTTCTGGTAGCGTCTTTAGGGTTTTCTATGTATAATATCATATCATCTGCAAAGAGTGACAATTTTACTTCTTCTTTTCCAATTTGGATTCCTTTTATTTCATTTTCTTCTCTGATTGCTGTGGCTAAAACTTCCAAAACTATGTTGAATAATAATGGTGAGAGTGGGCACCCTTGTCTTGTTCCTCTTCTTAGAGGGAATGCTTTCAGTTTTTCACCATTTAGAACAATGTTGGCTGTTGGTTTGTCATATATGGCTTTTATTATGTTGAGATAATCTCCTTTTATGCCCATTTTCTGGAGGGTTTTTATCACAAATATTGAATTTTGTGAAAAGCTTTTTCTGTGTCTATTGAGATTATCATATGGTTTTTATCCTTCAATTTGTTAATATGATGTATCACATTGATTGATTTGCGTATATTGAAGAATCCTTGCATCCTAGGGATAAATCCCACTTGATCATGGTGTGTGATCTTTTTAATGTGCTGTTGGATTCTGTTAGCTAGTATTCTGTTGAGGATTTTTGCATCTATATTCATCAGGGATATTGGCCTGTAATTTTCTTTTTTGGTGACATCTTTGCCTGGTTTTGGTATCAGGGTGATGGTGGCCTTGCAGAATGAGTTTGGGAGTGCTCCTCTTTCTGCTGTATTTTGGAAGAGTTTGAGAAGGATAGGTGTTAGCTCTTCTCTAAGTGTTTGATAGAATTCGCCTGTGAAGCCATCTGGCCCTGGGCTTTTGTTTGGTGGGAGATTTTTAATCACAGTCTCAATTTCCTTACTTGTGATTGGTGTGTTCATAGGTCCTATTTCTTCCTAGTTCAGTCTTGGAGGATTGTACTTTTCTAAGAATTTATGCATTTCTTCCAGGTTATCCAATTTATTGGCATATAGTTGCTTGTAGTAGTCTCTCATGATCTTTTGTATTTCTGCAGTGTCCGTTGTTACTTCTTTTTCATTTATAATTCTGTTGATTTGCATCTTCTCCCTTTTTTTCCTGATAAGTCTGGCTAATGGTTTATCAATTTTGTTTATCTTCTCAAAGAACCAGCTTTTAGTTTTATTGATCTTTGCTATTGTTTCCTTCCTTTCTTTTTCATTTATTTCTGATCTGATCTTTATGATTTCTTTCCTTCTGCTCACTTTGGGGTTTCTTTGTTCTTCTTTCTCTAATTGTTTTAGGTGTAAGGTTAGGTTTTTTATTCGATATTTTTCTTGTTCCTTGAGGTAGGACTGTATTGCTATACACTTCCCTCTTAGAACAGCTTTTGCTGCTTCCCATAGGTTTTGAGTTGTTGTGTTTCCATTGTCATTTGTTTCTAGGTATTTTTTCATTTCCTCTTTGATTCTTCAGTGATTTCTTGAGTTGTTTAATAGTGTATTGTTTAGTCTCCATGTGTTTGTATTTTTTACAGTTTTTTTCAGGTAATTGATATCTAGTCTCATGGCATTGTGGTCAGAGAAGATGCTTGATATGATTTCAATTTTTTTGAATTTACTGAGGCTTGATTTGTGACCCAAGATGTGATCTATCCTGGAGAATGTTCTGTGTGCACTTGAGAAGAAAGTGTATTCTGTCGTTTTTGGATGGAATGTCCTATAAATATCAATTAAGTCAAGATGGTCTAATGTGGCATTTAAAGCTTGAGTTTCCTTATTTATTTTCTGTTTGGACTATCTGTCCATTGATGTAAGTGGGGTGTTCGTCTCCTACTATTATTGTGTTACTATTGATGCCTCCTTTTATGGCTGTTAGCATTTGCCTTATGTATTGAGGTGCTCCTATGTTGGGTGCATAAATATTTACAATTGTTATATGTTCTCTTGGATGGATCCCTTGATCATTATGTAGTGTCCTTCCCTGTCTCTTGTAATAGTTTTTACTTTAAAGCCTAATTTGTCTGATATGAGTATTGCTACTCCAGCTTTGTTTTGACTTCCATTTGCATGGAATATCTTTTTCCATGCCCTTACTTTCAGTCTATATGTGTCCCTTGTCTGAAGTGGGTTTCTTGTAGACAGCATATTTAAGGGTCTTGTTTTTGTATCCATTCAACCAGTCTGTGTCTTTTGGTTGGAGCACTTAATCCATTTACATTTAAGGTCATTATTGACACGTATGTTCCTATTACCATTTTCTTAATTGTTTTGGGTTTGTTTTTGTAGGTCTTTTCCTTCTCTTGTGTTTCCTGCTTAGAAAATTTCCTTTAGCACTTGTTGTAAGGCTGGTTTGGTGATGCTGAATTCTCTTACTTTTGCTTGTCTGTAAAGCTTTTGATTTCTCCATCAAATCTGAATGAGATTCTTGCTGGTTAGAGTATTCTTGGCTGTAGGTTTTTCTCTTTCAGGGCTTTCACTATATCCCGCCACTCCCTTCTGGCCTGCAGAGTTTCTGCAGAAAGATCAGCTGTTATCTTTATGAATTTTCCCTTATATGTTATTTGTTGCTTTTCTCTTGCTGCTTTTAATATTTTTTCTTTGTGTTTAATTTTCATTAGTTTGACTAATATGTGCCTTGGTGTATTTCTCCTTGGGTTTATTCTGTATGGGACTCTCTGTGCTTCTTGGACTTGATCAATTATTTCTTTTTCCGTGTTTGGGAAGTTTTCCACTATAACCTCTTCAAATATTTTCTCAGACCCTTTCTTTTTTTCTTCTTCTTCTTCTTGGATGCCTATGATTCGGATGCTGGTGTGCTTAATGTTGTCACCAAGGTCTCTGAGACTGTCTTCCATTCTTTTTATTCTTTTTTCTCTTTCCTGCTCTGTAGCAGTTATTTCCCCCATTCTATCTTCCAACTCACTTGTTCGTTCTTCTGCCTCAGTTATACTGCTGTTTATACCATCTAGAGTATTTTCAATTTCGATTATTTTGTTGTCTATTACTGTTTGTTTGCTCTTTAGTTCTTCTGAGTCCTTATTAACTGTTTCTTGTATTTTCTGTATTTTGTTATCAAGATTTTGGATCGTTTTTACTATCATTACTCTGAATTCTTTTTCTGGCAATTTTCCTGTTTCCTCTTCATTTATTTGGTCTTGTGTGTTTTTACCTTGTTCCTTCATCTGTGACATATCTTTTTGTCATCTCATTTCCCCCCCCACTTTGGATGGGTGGGATTGTGTTCCTGTCCCACTGGGTGTTTGGCCTGAAGTTTCAAGCACTGGAGTTAATAGGCTGTTGAGTATAGCTGGGTCTTGGTGTTGAGGTGAGAACCTCTGGGAGACCTCACTCTGATGAATATTCCCTGGGAACTGGGTTTCCCTGTTAGCCAATATTTTGGACTCAGAGCTCCCACCTCAGGAACTCAGGCCTGACCCTGGGCTTGTGAATGAAGATCCCACAAGCCATGTGGAGCAGGAAAACAAAAAAATTTTAAAAAAGAAAGAAAAAAAAAGATGGAGCAACAACTGGAAGGTAGAACAACTGCAATAGCTGAAGTGAGGAGATGGGAAGAAAAAAAGAAAAGAAAAGAAAAAAGCCAGAAAAGGTGTTGGCTGCGCAGGCAGGGCTTAGACAAGGGGGGGGTGTGGTTAGGCAATGGGCAGGGCCTACACTTAGAAAAGGCCCTGGGGGTGGTGGGAAATGGGGTTTAGGCCCAATGAGGCAGAGAGGTCCAAGAATGCCTCTGGGGCAAAGGACCAGGTCGAGGTACCCAGCAGGCTACCCTGGCCTGAGTTGGTGGGAGAAATGCTAGGCACCTCCCCTAGTCCTCCAGTCTTGGAGGGTCACTCCCCCTTGGGTTCTCTTCTTCCTCACTCCCTCTCTCCTATTCCCCTAGGACCCTCACAGCTGCAGGGGCACTGGAAGACAGGAGACCAGACTCTGACACCACACTTCCCAGGGCCAACTGGGCTAGGGTAAAGCCTGTGGCACTTCCCCAGATCTGCCAGTCTGGTAGGGTCCCTGTCTGCCTCTTCCTCTGCCCCGCCTCCCCACTCTCCTAGGTCCCAAGCAGCTGGAGGGGGCCCCAGAGTGTGAAAGACCAGGTCCGTGGGCCTAGCAGGCGTCCCAGGGCTAGTGGGCAGGGGAAATACCTTCCTCACCCCCTTTGACCCTCCAATCTCAGAAGGTCCCCTCCCCTGCCCACCTCTCCTCTTCTCCCCTGCTTTCCTTCTACACCCCCAGGACCAGTGAGACCTAGAGGGGCCCCTGGAGGACCGAAGACCAGGCCTGGGGGCACAATAGGCTTCCCGGTGCTAAGTGGGTAGGGAGATTTCCTGCAGTGTCCCCCCGGGTCCTCCAGTCCTGCAAGGTCCCCCCACCACTGTCTGCCTCTCTTTCTCTTCTCCTCTCTTCCCTCCCATGCCTGTATGACCCACTCAGCCAGAGAGACCGAGGGACCAGACTCGGGAGCCCAGCAGGCCCGCCGGGCCCAAGTGGGCAGGGGAAAGGTCCTCCGCACCTCCCCCAGTCCTCTGCTCCTGGAACGTCCCACCACCAGTCTGCCTCTCTTCCTCTTCCCCTGCCATGCTGCAACGTCCCCGCACATCTGGGAGGGCACCCTGGAGAGTTGGAGACCAGGACTGGGAGCCCAGCAGGCTTCCCGGGCCAGTGGGCAACAGAAATGCCTTCAGCTCCTCCCCCGATCCTCTGATCCCAGAGGGTCCCTCCCCACTTCTGCCTCTCTTCTTCTCCCTGTACCGCTTCCCTCCTGTACTTCTAGGACCAACGGCCAGAGGGGCCTTGGGAGGTGGAGGACCCGCCCAGAAGAAATATCCGGTGGCGCCTTCCCTATTCTTCTGACCTGGAGAGATCCCTTCCCACCCGCACTGTCTGCCTCTCTCCCTCCCCACCCTCCCCCTCTCCCCCACACCCCCAGGACCCTCATGCTGGAGGGGGACCCAGAGAGTGAAGGACCAGGCCCGGGAGCCCAGTCGGCCTCCCTGGCCAAGAGGGCAGGTGAAATGCCCTCTCACCTCCCTGTCCCCCATCTCAAAGCCCCCACCCCCACCATTCCGCCTCTCCACCTCCTTGCCCTTCCTCCCTGCCTCCCACACGCCAGGACCCAGGCAGCCCGGAGGGGCCCTTGGAGCGTGGAGGACCCTGCTGGGGAGCCCAGCAGCCTCCCAGGCCCAGGAGCTCAGCAGGCCTCCTGGCCTCCCGGGCGGGAGAAACCCAGTTGCAGTTTCAGATCTCCCCAGCCCCCAACTGTCCCTCCAGGCGGGAACCTCCCCCCTCACCCAGCCACCCCCCACCCCGGGCATCGGTCCCTCCGGCTCCCCCTTCCCTGCCCACCTGACTTCCCCCAGGTCCTACCCAGTTGCTCCGGGGTTCCTGCGGTCTGCTTGGGCCTCAGGTCCCCTCACCGGCCTCCAGCAGCTGATCTATTTATGGGGAGATGAGATCTCCGCGTCCTCCCCTGCCGTCACCTGGACTCTGCCCGCCCTCCCACCATGTGTTTATTATCATTGGGGGCGAAAGATGATAAAGTACTCATGAGCTGCACAAGATCTGCTATAGTCACGTATCTGTGGGCTCAAGCCTGCCTTCCCCATTTGAGAGCTTGGGATAGTCTGTTTCCATCCAAGAGTCTGTTTTATGGGAACTGAAAGGGGCTTAAGGACCCCAGGGCATAGTGTCCTGAGAAAGGTGAGTAGAAGGCATTGAAGAGCCTCCCTCCAGCCTTCACACCTGTGCAGGTGTTACAGCCTCTTTTATATCTTTATAAAGATGAAGCTGTTACCATTCCTCCATGGAATCCTGGCCTCAATCCTAGACCTTGCGTGCTTTCTCTTTTGATATATTCTGATATATTTAGGAGCAGCGGAGGACACCACATCTCCGTGAGAAGTGGTCAACAGCAGAAGGCTCCGGAAATTCTTGGGAAGGGAAGTCGTCTGATGGGAGGGATGTTCAGAGACGTCTGTTTAGGATACGTTATTCCTCGGCTGGACCTGGAGCAAGAAGAGGCTGGGTGCAGACATGAGATCACTCATCCAGTAAATATTTACTGAGTGCCTACCGCTGCTCGGAACACAACCTAAACAAGACACATTTCCTGTCTCAAGGAATTCCTGCAGGAGGTGAAGATGCAATGCAGTGTGACAAGGGGGCCGTGAGGAGGTGCTGTGTGAAACCAGGACAGCGGGGGGGGGGGGGGGGGGGTCGCCTGATTTGAGGTGGGGAAGGGGAAGGGTCAAACCCACCCATCCGATTGGATGCAGCCTGGTGATTGGCTGCAGGGTGGAGGGGTGGCAGAGGGAGAGAATCATTGCAAAGATCTAGATGTGCAGGAATCCGGCCAGGTGGGAGCTGCTGGCTGGTCAGTGGGGATGTGCTTGAAGTGTGTGGGGGGAGGGGTGAGAAAGTTCCAGAGGGACCAGCAGAAGATGGTACCACAGGAAAGTTCACCGCAGTCCAGCTTCTTCTGAGCCGCAGAGACACAGACTCCTCCAGCCAGTCACCCACTTGACACCTGTTTGTACGTCTCCCTGAGCATCTCCAATAAAAACGTGCCTCTAACTGAACTCCGTGTTCTCCTTCCTAAATCTCCTCCCCTCATCTCGCCTGCTTGCCGCGCTCAAGCTGGAAGACTTGGAGGCTTTCTTGGCTTCTCTTTCCTGCACATTCCTCACATCCAATCCATCATGAGTCCTGTCAAGACAAGTTCCAGAAAGTCTCCCAAATCCATCCACTCCTTCCTCTCTCCTCTGACACCGACACCTGGTACAAGCTACCATCGCGTCTGTGGACTCCTGCGGTAGCCTCGCACCTGGCCACCCACACGTTTCCTACTACTCCCTGCCACCTCTTCTGCTCGCAGCACTTGGAGGCATCTTTTAATAACTCAGTTTGGACTGTGCACTCCTCCTGCTAAAAGCCCTTAAACAGCTTCCCAGTGTGATTCAGATAAATCCCGACTCCTTCATCTGTCTTGGATGTCCCTCCCCCTCCGTCCTCCTTGGTTTCCTTGTTTTATACCCTCTCTTCCTTGGTTTCCAGCTGCAGTAGGCATCTTTTCTTTGTGGATATTTTTCTCCCAACTCCTTTCCCTGCTAACTTACACTCACCTTTCAGATCTCAACCCCCCCCCCCCATCTGCATGAATTCCTCAGGGAGGTCTCCTCTAACTACCCTCGGTGGACGGTGACCCCTGTGAGCCACGCCTCCTGGCATTCACACCCTTGGGTACCACGTTGACTTGGTGACGTCAGTGCTTTAACCAATAGAACACAACCTTTGTGGATACCAATGCTAGAGCTTAGATGGGAGACGCCCGTTGCCTCAGTGATGCTGGCGTCAGAATGGGGGCTTGGATGGGTAGTGGGTGGGGCAGGGCCCTGCTTGGTGACTGACCCCTGCTTTTCCAGTTGGCCTGCTTCCCCAAATGTCACACAATGGGCACTGCCAGGTAGAATGAGTTCCTTAGGTATCTGGGAGCCTGGAAGGGTGGGTTGAACTGTTGGAAGTCAGAGAAAAATCTGAGCCGGACTGGGGACTCTGGGGAAAATGATATCATTCCATTGAGCTTTTAAATAATAATTGTTTCTTGTTTAAAGGATTTTATTCTGATACTTTGTCAACTGAACTCTTTTTCCTCAATGATCCATGGATAGAAACACGGGTCCACTGATAGCTCGGTCAATAGCCGCGAACATCCTCACCTGGAATGTCTACTCCTCAAGGCTTCTTGGCCTCCTAGGGATCCAGGTGTTTGCACAGCATCAGATAGTCTATTACGTGGGGCGTCGAGGGTTTCAAATTGGTGATGGTGACTTGTTTAGGGCAATATATCATCACATGAACTCTCTTCAAAATGCGGTTAATCTGCAGCGACATGGATGGACTAGTGATTGTCACACTAAGTGAAGTGAGCCAGGCAGAGAAAGACAAATACCATGTGATACCAGTTATATGTGGAATCTAAAATAGGACAGATAAACAAGGACCTAGTAGTGTATACTACAGAGAACTATACTGTTAATCTTGTAGACCTATAATGGAAGAGGATGTGAAAAAAAAAATATATATATATATACCTATATATATGTATAGCCGAATCACTTTACACTTGAAACTAACACAAGTTGATTGTAAATCAACTCCATTTCAACAAAAATTTTACAAAATTAAAAAATTTAAAAAGAAAAGAAAATTTTAACAAAAAGGAAAAAAATGTGGTTAACCTAAAGTATCTAGCCGGTAACCATTAACATCTGATAAGCTCTCTCAATGGAACAAACTATTTTTCTGTACAATGGTAAATACGTGCTATTTATATACAGACATATTTCTATACATTTACCTTTAATATATGTAAATCATGAGCAACGAGCTCTTTCAAGCCCTCCGAGTGCCATTTTAATGATCCTGACTGTGAATGTCCACCTGGGCCTTGTCTTCTGTCCGAGGGACCATTTTCTCACGTCACCTTGGGGGTCTGGAGGCTGGTTCCACGAGGAGACAGGAGTGGAGGACCCAGGAGGCTCGTGAGGACAGGGCTGATGCTCAGTCTCAGGACATCAAGCCCTTCTCACCTCCGTTCCCAACCTGAGTTTCTGGCATCTTCTGCCTGCGGGCTCTGCCCACCCCCTGCACGTTTGCAGCTCTGCACTGCCTCTTACTAGCTCTGTTGCCGTGGGAAAACAACCAAACCTCTCTGAACCCAAGATTCCTCAACAGCAGATTGGAAGCTCTGGTACTGGCCTAACAGTCCTATAAGGATGAAGAGATTCCGTGCACGACACACTCACCCGACCATCTGGCACAGCTAATATTCAATAAGCATTACTTTCCTTCGCTCGCTCCTCTTGAGTTAATTTGATCGCGGTGGTATGACTATCTAAAGCCTCAGGCTCATTTCTGGTGGCACTAAGCCAGGGTAAGCCTTTCAAACCCCAGTGGCCTCAGAGCTTCGCGATGCCCTCCTGCCCCCGCCCCACTGGCTGCGTCGGCGTGCGTGGGATTCTACCTGAATTTACCTGATTTGGGATTTCATCCATCCTCTGGAACTAGAGACTGCCCTGGATCCCAATCTGTTTGGGTCCCTAACACTGCGGGCCCCCTCCGCACTCAGCTCTCGGCCCTGTTCCTCTCTAGCCGGGGGCCCGGTCCGCCACTGCACGGGCCAGCCAGTGCTCTGACACCCTCAGCCTCTTGCACACAGCTTTTTTTCTCCATCCTCGGCCATCTCGTCCCCTCACAGTGCCTCTTTTAGGGGTGAAACCGCCGTGTGAGTTGGTGAGTTCCCGACCCCGGGTGCCGTGGGGCCGGCTCTGCAGAGTTTCCCCACCCCCGCCACAGCCCCTGGCATCCCACTCCCATCACTGACAGCCCACGGGGACACCGAGGGCGGGAAGATTGCACAGGCACCCAGGTGTGAAGAGGTGGTGCAGATGTTCTCTCTGTGCCTGGAAAGGGGGCATGTGGGTGCCACACCTAAGGTCCCAGAGGAAAAACTGCCGACCTAAGGCATCCCGGTCCCCCCCAGGCAGGAGCTTCGATAGTCCCCCCTTCCCCTGCAAGAGGAAATGCCTCCAGCCAGCCTCCCCCCGCCCCCTCCCTCTGGGCAATTTCCCTCCCTGACAGGGCTGCCTGAGCGCCACCGTGTTCCCCTTTCTCCTTGGCCCTTCATCCTTTACAGCTGAGCACAAATCCTATCGTTTCTGAATCCATTTTTGAAATGCACACAATTGTCACCTCCTTTCTTTAAAAATTTGCTACCTATTTTCCCACCAATATACTCTTTAACCCTTTGCAATGCAGTCCCCTGCCTGTCATACCCAATAGTTTATTCTTTCAGACAATTTCATCTTCTGAGGGTTCTTGTCTGAGGGTCTTGTCTGCCAAGACCCACATCATCTCACCTTGGTCACAGGAAGGACCTCCTTCCAGGTCTCTGCCCCTGGCCCCACCTTGCCACAGCCCACCCTCCTCAGAGCATCTCGTGGGATGTTTCTGAATTGCTGTCACAAGTGTAGTCTGTGGTTCCCACCATTTGGGAAAAAGCTGCCACTCCTGGTCACGTGAGGATGCATCCTTCGTCCTGATTCGGCCCCTGCCTGCCTCTCCTCCCTCTCTCCTCTCTTTGTCAGCCTGCCCCTCTGCTGCGTCGAGTCACCGTTGTTTCTCAGGACACAGCCTGTGTCTCTGTGGCAACCGCTTTGCAAGAGCAATTCCATCTTTCTGGAATTCTGCGATGCACTTTCATCCTCTGTTCATGTCTGCTTTTTTCTTTTTCTACATTGTAAGACTTGTGAAACAGGCTTGCAGCTTAGCAACTGTCCCATTTAACCTACTCAGATGAGGAAACAGACCCTTACATCTGTCTGATAGTATCCGCCCCCGTCCCCTGGAGGTTACCAGCATCTAAGGGTGGCGACCATCATTTCACGACGTCCTTGAGTTCTGCCCCAGTGAACAGGGATCCCTGCACACTAGCGATTCGTTTTGCCTTTTTTCAACTTCATGGCACTAGAATCTCGTGCTTTTGGGCCTGCTCCTTCACGCAGCGCCCTGTGGTGAGTGCCCTCTGTGTTGTGTGTGTAGCCGTGGTCCTCTGCCTCTCGTGCTCCTCCCATCCATGAAGACATCGTATCTGATAGATCCACACGACTGTTTTTCATTTATTCTTCGTGCTCTCTGCCACTAAGCATAGTGTTTAAAATTCACCTTCCCCTAATTGAATGTCATGAACATAGAGACTGCTTTGTTCAATATTAGATTCCCAGAAACTACAGAGCGCCTGGAACGCGGTAGGTGCTCCAAAGAGGTGTTGAATATATGAATGTTTGCTTAAGAAACTCATCCTGGTCTTTTCAACAACAGCAACCACAGCAATAATAATGAGTGACTCATTGTGGAGTGCTTACTCTGTCTTAGGCTACATGTTAAACACTTGCACCATCTCTTTTAATCCTCCTGAACCCTGGCAAGGGAGGGGATCTCGTGGTCTCCACTCTACAGAGCTTAGGAAAGTCACCGCCTCTGGTCCCACAGTTCAGAAGGCTGGAGTCAAACCAGTGATTGGTTTCTGAGGCCAGGTTCTTATTCTCAACAACATACTGGATCCCACGAGGCTAAGTCTGCCTGCGGATGTGTTCCGTTCGGCCCACCAGGGTTTTGACATTAAAAACAAAGATCAGGACCTCCCCGGTGGTCTGGGGTTAAGACCCCACACTTCCAATGCAGGGGGCGGGGGTCCAATCCCTGGTCGGGGAACTAAGATCCCACATGGCCCACAGTGTGGCCAAAAAATAAGATGAAAAAAAATAATAATAAAAACAAAAATCGATTGCCAATATTGCAGAAGGTGGAGATTTTTTTCACTGTTATAAGAATCCTTATCACCATATCAGGGATAGACTCAAGTCTACCAAGAGACGTGAAGTGAGTGTCTAAGGAGTCACCACCTTTCAGGTGGTCCATCCAGGACTTACACTCCCCTGTGACCCTCAGTCTGCGTCTTTTCCAGTAGAATATTCTGCCTCAGATTTAAAGCGAATGTGGACAAAACCAGTGCTTCCCTGGGGCCGAGAGGCGCGCCCTCCTTTGTGGCCGTTCCTGGCTCCGCTCCGGCCATGGCTGTGTGGACTGGCCTGCTTTGAAGCTCTCCTACGGCTTAAGGCATCCATTCTAGCTCCTCATGGGCGCTTAACATCTTTCCTTTTCTCAGGGTGTTCTGTGCACGGATTGCCCTGTTTTAGACACAAGACACATACATACGTCCCTGAAAAAATAAATGTTGATCTGAAGAGTTGGTAAAATCCAATTCTTTATCATCTTGATCGTGTCCAGTCCCTAAGTTGGTGAAATAACATTTCAAAAAGGTCATAAAGGAAAAAAAAAAATGTGGTCAGGAAAGACAGTGATTGATTTGGAGGGCCTGCCAGCTCTAGTACTTCACTTGGAATTTATGAATCAAAAGCTTTAAAACGTAACTCAAGAAAGTTTTTTTAAGTACTACCCTTTCCACCTAATGAAGGACTGTCATACAAATATGCTTTACTTACAGTTATCTTCCCTGTATAGTGTAGAATTATCCAAGTTTTTAAAAAATTTCTAATGACTTTTGTGCATGAACTCAATCAAGAAACTTTATTAAAATATTATCTTTCCCCTGATGGATAAAGAAATTCATGCCTACTTATTACACGAAATTTAGAAACTATAGAAAAATATAAAAAGAACATCAAAATCACTTGATTCCTACCACCTGGAGTTAATTGTGGTGACCACCTGAAGAATTATATATTCAACTTTTTCTGTGCACAGTTGTCTATAAATTTATATATGTATATTATAAAGACTAGATAAAAATATATAATTTTGTATCCTGCTTTACTTACTTAACAAAACACTTTTACTCATTAACCGTGCTCCTAAGAATACACATGATTAAAAAACATAATCTTTGATGACCTCAGGGTAGTCCATCTTATGGGTTTATCATAATTTGCCTTTTTCCTGTCATTGGAATTTCTGCCTGTTTTTTACAATTATAAATAATGCTTCAGTGACAGTTTTGTATATAAATACGTATCCATTTTGGATTATTTTCTTAGTCTAGATATAAACAGATTAGTAGGTGAATACAGAATCAGAGATTAGGACCTTTATAAAGACGTCAGGGGCTTGCTTTCTCTCTTTTTCAGCCATGGTCATATGGGAAAAATGGTCCTTCTGTAGCAGCAGGTGAAAAAGAGTAGGATGTGAAATGGCCATCCTCATTTTCATCTCAGTTATTTAAAATGCATTAAAATATGTGTTATACGAGGAGAATATATGGTAGTGATTGACTCTGAGAGGTGAATTCTTTTATTCACTTCTGCAGACGTCTAAACTTCCCAGTGGACAGTCTTTCTCCGCCCCGCTCCCCCTGACGTATTTGTACGGGTCACCAACAGTACACTGTGTAAACTTCTCTCCGTGACCTGGTTTCTCTTATTTTAAATTCTCTATTTACTTTTTTGTTTGTTTTTTTCTTTCTTTCTTCGAGATGGTTATTTTTATAAATGAAAGGTATGCACGCCAATGAATTCTTCCAGTCTTCGAACCTAAATGACGTCCCCCTGAGTCACCACTTGCCTCTTCCCAGGCCTCAGAAGGCACTCGGATGCAACTCGCTTTGTGGGTTTTTTTAACGTTGTGTCTCCTTCGAAGTCTGATGCCAGATTACTCCAAATTCGCATTTTATTAGTAGACATCCAATTAGTGCTGAAGCCTTAAAGTTTTCCTCACATAATTCACGTCAAAATAAAGGTTCAAGGTAAGTTAAACTGAGCTTTTCTCAAGCTGGGTGCGCCGACAGGATTAGTTTCATCCGTGATTCAGAGCCATTTACCTGTAAAGAGAAAAGTCCTAAATTATAAGCACAATTACCATGGCTTAGGTTGTATGTAATTACTAAAAAGTTTTAAAGCATACTTCCTTTTCAAAGGTTTTAGTTAATAGAAAGGGGGGGTTCCCACCAACCCCCTCCTTGGGTTTAATTAATTTGCTAGAGCCGCTCACAGAACTCAGAGAAGAATTTTGCTTACTAAATTTCCTGTTTATTATAAAAGGATATCGGTCCCCACAGGAACTGCGGGACGGAAGAGAGGCACAGGGCAAGGATGCACGCGTGGGGTTAGTGCGCTAATGAAGGAGACTCCGCGGAGCTGCTCGGCCCTTCCACCAGCTGAGGACACAGCGAGAGGTCCGTGACCTGGAAGAGGGCCCTCTCCTGACCACGCTGGTGGCACGCTGGTCTTGAACTTCCAGCTCCAGAACTGTGAGACATAAACATCTGTTGTTTAAAGGTTACACCCAGTCTGGGGTATTTTGTTATAGCTGCCCAAACGGAACAAGACAGCCTCTGTCGGTTTCATCACCTGAGACACTCGTCTGGTCCCTGGAAGCACTGAGTTTCTAAGCTCTAGTGTAGAGGTGTGTGCTTAAATATCCTTTTTAAAAAAAAAAAATTGTGGTAAAAGATATACAAACTTTACCATTTTAATCGTTGTAAAGTATATGTTCAGAAGCATTAAATTCACTCACTTTGAGCAACCATCACCACATCATCTCCAGAACATTTTTCCATCTTCCTAAACTGAAACCCTGTCCGCATTTAACACTAATTCCCTATCCCCTTCCCCCGCCGGCCCCGGCCACCTCCATCCTACCTTCTGTCTCTGTGAATTTGACTCCTCTAGGGACCTTGTAAAATGGAATCATACAGTATGTGTTCTCCTGTGACCAGCTTACTTCCATCCGCCAAGTTTATCCACGTTGAAGCGAGTGAAAACCTTCTTCTTTTATTGGCAGAATAGCAGTCCCTGGTGTGTACGCACCACCTTTTGTTGATCCACTCACCTGTCGATGGACTCTGGGGCAGCCTTCCACCTTCTGGCTGCTATGAATATGGGAGTAAACTGTCTGAGTCCCTGCTTTCAATTCCTTAAATATTCTCTTGTGCAGGTTCACAGAGGGAAATCTTCCCTTCCCTGGGGTATGTATGGGGTTTTGGCTCCCAGCGTGTAGGTACAGGCTAGCAGAAAGATCTTTTCCCCTAATGGATGTCAAGGGTGCACCCTGTTACAAGCTACAGGGCAGTAACAGGAACACAACCTCATGGCTGACCTCCGCCGCCTGCCCCCTTAATGGTTGTAAAACTGGGGGAGTGTGTGGCTGAGGGATTACTGTTACCTTAATTATTTTTGAGTCTTGAGAAATTAATCAGCGTCCCAATGATTGTTTACATTCGGCCGCATAAGAACCGACCCCAGCTCAGCGGGCTTGTCCAGCTGTTCACAGATGTTGAAAGCAGCCACCGAGAACATCTGGGAGGCTCATGGAAAGGGGCGCTGAGGATATTATCCTAATGATGTGTAACCAGTCAAAAATGACCTGTGTGGTTTCTACCCCAAATTTAGTTTAATGCATGAGCTTTATTTGCTCAGAAAGGAGGGAGATCAAAAATATACTGTGACTACTGTAGCCCTTGTGGCTTTCTTCCTGGATGAAGTGATTATTTCCGTTACCTGGAAAAATACGGCCTGGATTTGGGGGGACCAGCTTTATTTAGTAGTACATATATAACTTATACATAGCATCAAATCATTCTATGAAAACGAGATGCAAGTTTGTCCTTAAATTTCCTTGTATAGATGCTTTTTTTACTGCAGGCTTGTTTACGTTAATGAGTTCATACTCCTTGTGAGAAAAGGGTTTGCCACACACCATAGCCCCAGACCACATACAGTGAGAATAGATTCACTAGTCCATCCATTCAACAAATATTTACAGAAAACCTACCAAGAGCCAAGTGTGTCTGTTGGGCTCTCTTCAGAGCAGAGCCCAAGGCAAGGATGTGGGTGCAGGTGGTTTACCTGTGAGGTCACCCCAGGAAGTGGGAGTAGGGGTGGGGCACATGAAGAAGAAGGGGGAGGAGCCCATGGAGACCATGCCAGTGAGGGGTGCTCAGTCAGGTCCTGGGCACCGGCGGAGAAAGAATTGTCCACGGATGGGCCAGGAGGGCCGGGCGTTTGTTCCTGCTCTTGGTTGGTTGAAGAGTTCCCCCGGGGGCATTAATTTGTTTGCATACCTCCAGCAAACTCCTAAATAGAAAGAAGCAGTTTCTTGAGATGGGGAGCTGTCCACTTGCAGGAATCTGGACCCAGGTGATGTGGGGCCGCTGACGGTGTCTGCTGGGCCACCTTGGGCTCATGCTAGGGATACTGTGATGGGCAAAATGGTACCCTCTCTGCTCAGATTTGTGGGAGAAGACAGAGCTCGAACAAACACAAATGATGGTTATAATTGTGATAAATGCCTCCAGAAGTTCAGGGTAAGTACATAATGGGGAGACTGACCCCATCTGGGGATTAAGATTATGTCAAGTTCCAAGTAAATGGAGTCTGAGTATACGATTTATTGAGCATCTATTTATGTACTATAAGACAAGTTTGAAATTTGGTGTTGTGACTAATTGCCATCATTTTTTGTGATCATTCTGAGAGCTATCACGTGTGCAGGGTACCAGGTGACAGGCTAATTCTGGAGCTTTTGGTGGTTCTGGCAGCCTGATTGGGGCTAGACTGCTCTGACTGGACTGGCTGAGCAGTTACGATTGAATGGGTGTTTTTTTTTTTAAAGATTGACTTTATTGGGACTTCCTGGGCAGCGCAGGGGTTAAGAATCCACCTGCCAATGCAGGGGACATGGGTTCGAGCCCTGGGCCGGGAAGATCCCACATGCTGCGGAGCAACTAAGCCCGTGCACCACAACTACTGAGCCCGTGTTCTAGAGCCCACGAGCCACAGCTACTGAGCCCATGTGCCACAACTACTGAAGCCCATGCACCTAGAGCCCATGTTCCGCAACAAGAGAAGCCACCGCAATGAGAAGCCCGCACACTACAATGAAAAGCAGCCCCTGCTCGCCGCAACTAGAGAAAGTCTGCTCACAGCAACGGAGACCCAACGCAGCCAATGAATAAATACATAAATAAATATATAAAGTTATATAAAATCACTATTTATAATAAACATTTATTATATATATTAATCACTATGCTAGTACATACTATATATGTTTCCTTTTTTCTCTAGCAGACCTATATCATTCTTTGTTTTTTTTAACCTTACTTTTATTATTTATTTATTTTTTTAAGCTCTTTATTGGAATATAATTGCTTTACATTCTTGTACCAGCTTTTGAGGAATAACTGCAAAATAAACAATATTTTTAAAACCATTCCATCAGGGCTTCCCCGGTGGCACAGTGAAGTAATTATATATGTTTTACGTAGATTATATTATAAATAATGTCACTCTCAAGAAAAATGCATTGTTTAAGGGTAATTTCCCTCCAACCCGCTTTATTCACATGTGTTTCCTAAGTCTTTGAGTCATCGATTTCATATTTAGCTTCCCTTGTCCTTGGATATTCCTGAAAATGCATTGCATGTAGTGAGTCGTAAAGTCGCAGAGTGCAGGACTGAATCATGTACTAATTGAATGAACGAGTCTCATCAACCAGCCCACGAGCAGGCTCATTTTACTAGAAATGTCATCTTTTCTGTAAAGTTGGGAAAACACAGAATTTCCAGGCCTCCTGTCCCTGTGAACATCATTGATGTGTCATCTGTGAATGTCAAGATTATATGTGTGTGTATTTCTCATAAATTTAGTTGAAATTACATCAACTATGCAGTTCTAATCCTATTTTCTTTAACATTACTTTTTGAGCATTATTACATTTTTTTTCATTGTGATAATTTTGAGAGGCTAAATGATATTTGATAACATAAATGTATCATAATTTGCTTTTATGTTCAATTCTACTATTGGAATGTAAGTTGCTTCTAGGTCTGTGTTATTTTAATCAGCACTGCAGTGAATATCGCGAGAATTAACCTGTGTCTGAATTTTTGAAAATTTCTTGGTACAAATATCTAAAATTACAATTTCTGGGTCAAAGAAAATGAATATTTTAAGGTTTCTAATAAATGTTGTCAAATCACTTACCAGAAAAATCAAAATATGGGTGTAAATTAAAAAAAAATTACTCAAACTCTTCAATTATATTGATGAATCTATTTTGTCAAAATAATCAATCTGGTTCCGTATTCAGAGATTTTAGATGCTTTTACTTCCATTGTACAAGGAATAGGAATTCATTAAATGATGCTGGGAAAGAGAGGAAGAGAAACATCGCCTTAGCTATACCCCACAGCACCAAGGTTTTCCTTTTTGGGGGAGTAAGTCCCAACTTTTTTAGATCACGGATGCATAAGCCTTGTTTGTGAGTCTATATGGGAAACACGTACATATGCGTACATATGCGTGTGGCCAATGGAATTCTGGGCTTTTCCTCCACTTTTTGCCCTCCACTGTTGTTATATTTTCTTTGATGACTTTTTAAAACCAGCAATTTAGAGATGGTTTCAGGATGGCCTACTTATGTCCTCACTGAGATAATTTTTGAGGACCTAACATACCCCCCAAAACATGGAAGCCTTCGGAACAAATTTGCTTTTGTTTTCCAGAAGAGATTTACAGAGTGTTCTTAAAACCCCAGAGAAAATGAAGCTGTGTTTCCTCAAACATGACTCTCTTTCACGAAAAAAGGATGGCCTGTTGACAACAACAGCTTGGAAACTCTGTTTCTTTGGTAGCCATTTTTCTTGCTCTCAGATCAGAACGGGGGAAGGATGGGAGGCCTTGAACCCCTCTGCTCTTTCGCATTTATTTACCCAATTCTATCAGGTTGACCGTTGGAACCAATGAGTCAATTAGGTCAAATGGTTGACCCACGCAAGTTAAACAAGTTACTCGCTTAAAAAAAAACTAAAAGCAACCTCTTTTCTTTTTAACCACTCAATTGACCACATGAAACGCCCTGTCCTTCTGTGTTTGTGTGGTGTTGACGGCCGGTCGAGGCGGTCAGGACAGAGTGGAGACGAGGACAAAAGAGCGTGATAACACTTGAAGTTTGGGCCGACAGAGGGGTCAGGGGCCAGAAAAGCAAACTGAGATCAAGGATACACAGATTGCTGGGAGCAAGGCTCAGGCAGACCCGGCTAGGCACACGGTCACCCTGCGGGGGAGGCTGCCGGCTGAGGCCACTGCCTGCCCATGCCAGCTGCACTTCGTCCCCCTCCACCCTGGTGAGAGCCAGCCCTCCCCGCGTTCTGCCTGGGGATGCTGTAGGTGCAGAAAACTGAAGGCAGCTGGTGGGGAGGAGTGCGGAGCAGAGGCAGGGTGCTGAGGGTGATTTGGGAAAGAGCGAGCTTTACTGCCCCTTGTCCAGGCCACGCCAGGTTCTGGATCAGTGTGATTCTCCCCGAGAGAAGCAGCGGGGGGCTGGGAGCTGGGTCTCCATGTGTGAGAGGGGCTCATCTGTGTTCTACCAAATCTAAGGGCCACCAGGGAAAGAAAAGAAAGTTAACCCAAGACTTAAGTTTTGACATGCGCTGCTTCTTCTTTTTTTAAATTGATTTTATGGACGTATAGTTGTGTTAATCTCTGCTGTGCGGAAAAGTGATTCCGTTATACACCCATATACGTCCTTTTTCCTATTCTCTTCCATTGTGGTTTATCACAGGATGTTGAATATAGTTGCCTGTGTTCTACAGTAGGACCTTGTTGTTCATCCATCCTATATGTAAATAGTTTACATCTACTAGCCCCAACCTCCCATTCCAGCCCTGCCCCACTTCCCCTCCACCTTGGCAACCACAGGTCTGGTCTCTATGACATGTACTGCTTCAAATTGAGCCTTAGCTTGGGTTTCTCAGAAGCAGGTCCCCAGGCGAGGATTTGTGCGAGTAGCTTCTTTGGGAGGTGATCCTAAGGAAGACCAGATGGGAGGAGGACCACTGAGCTGTGGAAGGAAAACAAGAGTCAAGATGAACTGCTGGGCAGATTCCCACGGTGGGCACCTGGGCTCAGGGTCTCTGGGGACCCCCAGGAGACAGTACGGAGCAAACTGCAGAGTTGCCCCACCCAAGAGGAAGGAGAACAGAGCTATTTACCCGGCAATCGTGCCACCACGGGTGGAGGATTTCCTGGGAGCCGTTACATCTCTGGCTCACCCTCAGTCTGGCCAAGGGGGCTCCCAGGGGCCAGGCAGAGGCCAAAGGCAGGCAGGTGTTCCAGGCAGCCCTCATGGCCGTGGGGGGTGCTGAGGGGGGCGTCAGGAGCTCCCAGGGTGGCTGCTGCAAAACCCAAGTGTGTGCTCAGCCATGGAGAACACGCAGCGTCCCACTCACAGAGGCAGGCGAGAGTCAGCCTGCAAGGTCCTCATCACTTACCCCCCCCAACGATCATTCCATCAACTTCATTGATCAAAAGAGGCAAGAATGCCTTTCCTCTGGCAGCCCTCTCTCCAGCCCTTCTATCTGGGTGGTTTTGTTGTAAACCTCAGGAATGCATCTCAAGTAATGAGGGCTTTTTTTTTTTTTTTGGTATTAATCACCCCTTTGTACAAATCCGGGATTATAATGCAACGCAATACGAATTACAGCAACGATTAAGGCAGTAAAAATCTGGATAAAGCAATCCAGGAGAAGACTCAGCGGGCAGCCGTGGAACCACAAGTATCTGTCTGCCGAGTCTGTAATTTGTGTCCTAGCAGCCTGCTGACAACGTTGATTTGTGTTTTACAGAATCATCTATTATCTTAATTTGTAGCGCCCCTTTTAAACGCACCCCAGGGCATGTTCTTTCGGAAACTCAGTTACGTGCAGTTAGTTGTTTGATAACATTTTTGGCAAGTGGTTGTTATGAGAATAGGATCTGTGTGTTGGACAGATAGCAGGACACGCAGGCTTCTAACAGGTCCCTGGGGAGGGGATCCGGGTGTGAGAGCAGCCCTGCAGGCTTCCCACCAGGTGTGCTGTATCCATTAGCCTGGAGACCTAGAAACTCAACTCCCAGCAAGGAGTAGAAAGGGGAGTGTCAACCGACAAATGTTTATGGAGCATTTACTATGCACCAAACCTGTGATTCTTCAGGGTTCAGAACCACTCATGAAAATCACCGATGGACTTCCCTTGTGGCACAGTTGTTAAGAATCTGCCTGCAAATGCAAGGGACACGGGTTTGAGCCCTGGTCTGGGAAGATCCCACGTGCTGCGGAGCAACTAAGCCTGTGCACCACAACTATTGAGCCTGCATGCCACAACTACTGAAGCCCCAGCACCTAGAGCCTGTGCTCAGCAACAACAGAAGCCACCACTTGAGAAGCCCATGCACTGCAACGAAGAGTAGCCCCTGCTCGCCACAACTAGGGAAAGCCTGTATGCAGCAACGAAGACCCAATGCAGCCAATAAACAAATAAATTTATGAAAAAAAAAAAAAAGAAAATCACCGAAGCCCTCAAAGTGCTTTTATTGTTGTGGGTTATATTTATAGGTATTTATCATATGAGAAATTAAAACAGAAATATGTTAAACATTTATTAACTCACTCAAGAAATAGCCATAATACAAGCATTGCATGTTACCATAAATAACCCATTTCTGTGGACGCTAACTACAGTGTCCAAAACAAAAAAATAAATAGTGAGAAGAGTGGTATTACTTTATGTTTTTGCGATTCTCCTTTATGTCTGTTAGAGAAGATGGCTACGTTTCCGTATCAGCTTCTGCATTCAGTTTGTTGCAATATGTCGTTTTGGTCGAAGTGTATGAAGAAAATCTGGTCGAAAAAGGGAGGTATATGGTTTAAAAAGGGAGGAGAATGGTTCAAAAAGGGAGGAGTATTTCAGTAGCCTTTCAGATAATTGTGGATAATCTTCTTGGATGCATTACTCAAACCTGACAAATTGTAGTTTATTCTTTCTTTTTTTTCTCCCTCCCTTCCTTTTTTCCTTCTTTCCTCCCCTCTTAAGATTTTAACCATTTTTAAGTGTGCAGTTCAGAGGCATTAAGTACATTCACGTGGTCGTGCAACTATCACCCACCCACCACATAACTCTTGTCATCTTGGAAAACTGACATTCTGGCCACAGTCAACGATAACTCCCCATCCCCTTCCGCCACCAGCCTGTAGAAACCACCATCCTATTTTCCATCTCTGTGAATCTGGCCACTCTAGGTGACATATACGTGGACTCATACAATATGTGTCCCTTAGCATCTGGCTTACTTCACTGAGCACAGTGTTCTCAAGGTCCATCCACGTTGTAGCCTGTGTCAGAATCTTCTTCCTTTTCAAGGCTGAATAATATTCCACTGTATGTTTAGACCACGTGTTCTTTATGTGGTCATCTGCCAGTGGACACGTGGGTTGCTTCCGCCTTTTGACTATTGAGACTAGTGCTGCTGTGAACAAGGTGCACAGGTATCTGTTTGAGGCCCTGCTTTTGACGCTCTTGAGTATATACGCAGAAGCAGAATTGCTGGGCTGCACAGTGATGCTACTTTTAATATTTTGAGGAATCACCATACTGTTTAGTAGTAGTTTCTTATGGTTAGTTACAATGTGGAAACTGAAGTCATATCAGTGCACTTTCTGTGATCTGTAGTTTAAAATTTATAAGCTTGTCTTGCACATTGAGTGGATCTTTAACCAATGCATGATTCTTAAAATAGTAGGTGTGGGTCATTTGGAAAATACTGGTTCAGTGAGTTATGCAGATGTCCCAAGTAATAATTCATTTTTAATACAATATAAAACAATCACATTAATTAATATCATTGCTGACATCATCAGAAAAGTCTTTAAAGTACTGCGAAGCTCTCAAGTTCATGGTGACAGATACACCTATTCTAAAATTCTAATTTTCACTTGAAAGCTTTGTGTTTTATCATCGGCAACTGACACTGTCAATTGTTTTCTTTGAAGTGACAGGCTCCCTTGGTTCATTTTTAAGAACATATCTGCCAAATGCCCAGGTCTGAACCACTGTAGCTCATCATTTTTCCAGTAACAGCAGGGGTGCGGGGGGAGGGGAGAGAATTAGTTCCATGTGCAACTCAAGCAACTGCCCGGGTACTTTCCTTGGAGACAGCTGTTGTCCTCTGGGACCCGGCAGAAGTGTTTTTGTGTACTTTCCATCTTGTTACACAGAATATTAAAAACCCAGGCTTGTGAGGATCGGTCAGGACTTCATAAAATTAATCACTGTTACTGTTTCATCAAGGACACTCTGAAGCAACACTGTCTGGTTTCACTGCCTGCGTTGGCAGTGAACAATACAGTGTATACTGAGTCAGGTTTGGCTGCTACCCCTGTGTGTGCCGGCGCTCCAGCGGGGTTACCCCCCTTACTCTGGCATCATCAGTGCAGTGATGAGCACAGTGAGAAAGGCAAGTCACAGCTCCATGCTTGGGGATTTGGAGAAGAGTTTGGATTTCACAGACTTCCTGAAAGTTGTCTCTGGGACACCTGGGTGTGCAGGCGGTCCATTGAGAACCACTGTGCTGCAGGAAATGCTGCCTGGCTGAAAATTTCAATGCGCACGGAACACCTATGTGGAATATGCACCTTCTTTATTCGTTTAAAACATTATTTTAATTTTATCATAATTATAATGATATCATTATAATTTTATTATAACTATATTAATTTAATATATTTAAACAATTATATTTATTTGTTTAAAAATTATTTTTGCCCTTCAAAAGTATCACAGACCTATAGTAGAAACTTAAATAAAGCAATGATATGACAGTTAAAATCACCAAGAACCTGATTATCTACAAAACAACTCATTAATAGTTTGCTATTTTATTTGTTTGTTTATTTGTCTATTTATTTAGGCTGTGTTGGGTCTTCGTTGCTGTGCGAGGGCTTTCTCGCGTTACGGCCAGCTGGGGCTATTCTTCACTGTGGTGCGCGGGCTGCGGAGCACAGGCTCTAGGCACTCGGGCTTCAGTAGTTGTGGCACGTGGGCTCAGCAGTTGTGGCTTGCGGGCTCTAGGGTGCAGCAGGCTCAGTAGTTGTGGCACACTCCGCAGCATGTGGGATCTTCCCGGACCAGGGCTCAAACCCATGTCCCCTGCATTGGCAGGAGGATTCTTAGCCACTGCGCCCCCAGGGAAGGCCCTAATAGTTTGCTATTTGGGCTTTCAGATAAATACCTATATCTTCCTTTATTTATTTCTCTACTTATATACCTTTTAAAAAATGGAATTATATTAAACAAGTTATTATATAATCTGCTTTGTTTGTAGAACAACATGGCGTAAATACTTTTGTATATCATGACACGTCCTTGTACAAACACAAACACAAAACAGATGGTTGGTATCACATTCTATGGCTACATCAAAATTTATCTTAACCAAACCCACTGTTGCAAATGTACCTTGTTTCCTGTTGCTTTGCTGTCATAAAACTTCTCCACCCACCATTCTTGTGCCCAAAGTGTTAGATATATTATATATTTATATTTTCTTCCTGACTATATATTCTTAGAAATGGAGTTGGTAGATATGGAATCTTCATGTTTTAAAAATAAAAATGGCTTTTGTCTAACGGTCTTCCAAAATGCTGCCTCCACTGTAAGGGAAATCTCCATCACCTGGTGCTGTGCTATGGCCTCTGATCTGCAGTGTGCTCTCCTCGGCCCTGTGTTGGAGCATTTATCTCTGCTCTGTTCAGTTGTGTAATGCTCACCCAGCCCCTTCACACACACACACACACATGCACACACACCAGGGCTCTGCTCCTCCGCTCACTGTGAGACCTGAGACCTGGCTGAGGAATAAGGTGCTAGGTCAGAACTGAGCTCATCCACCTGGAAGAAAATCAAACCCAAACCAACCTCCTCTAGCATGTTCAGGCTTGAACACAGGATCACATTTGATGTTTGCAGAGACAGAATGGAGGTCACTACAGTCTACTGGTTTTTTCAAGGTTATTTTTAATCGTGGCAAAATATACATAGCATAGAATTGACCATTTTAACCATTTTTTAAAATTGAAGTTTAATTGATTTACAGTGTTGTGTTAGTTTCAGATGTACAGCACAGTGATTTGGATGTATATATCTCTATATATTGTTTTTCAGATTCTTTTCCCCTATAGGTTATTAAACAATATTGGGTACAGTTCCCTGTGCACATAGTAGGTCCTTGTTCGTTAGCTGTTCTACATGCCACAGTGTGTATATGTTAATCCCAAACTCCTAATTCATCCCTCCCCACCCCATTTAAACCATTTTTAAGTGTAGAGTTCAGTGACATTAAGGGCGTCTCTACTGTTGTACAACCATCATCCTCCATCTCCAGAACTTTCCCTCTTCCCCAACTGAAACTCTACCATCAAACAGTAATTCCCTGTCCCCTCCCCAACCCCTGGCAGCTACCGCTCTACCTTCTGTCCCTGTGAATGTCACTCCTCCAAGCCCCTCATATACATGGCGTCACTAGCATGTGTCTTTTTGCCACTGGTTTCTTCCACACACCTTAATTGACTCACCCATTTCAACAACCTGCTTTTATAAGCCCCTGTGTGACAGCACCAGGATGGTTTAATCTGAGTGTGTTGGCAAGTGGCTAACACCAGAGTTTCCAGGTTCCTGAGCAAATGTGGTCAGGAGAGGGGAAATATACACAGCGTCCTTGCTCCTGAGAAGGGCCATTTGTCTACATGCATTTTCAGAAGAAAGGGCCCAGCAGTACCACCGATGAGGCTTCATTGAATGTCTTGATTTAAAGAAAAAGACATGTGTTCTCTTGACATTTCTGTGATGAGAAGCACACCATCCTGAACCAGGAAGATTTCAGAATCACTGGGACCTCACCGTCTTTACCCCTCTTCTAAACCAAAAGGATGCCTCATTCCAAAGGCTAGTCTGGACCTACTGTTCTGATTCTGATGGAGCAAGATGGATTTATCTTTGTGGACGTTCAGGTGTAGTGCAAGCATTCACACCTCAAAGTCCTGGGTCAGTGGAGTTCCAATTCTTTATTTAAGCTAATTTAAGCCGTCAACAAAGTCTGCAGCAACAGGGATGGACCTAGAGACTGTCATACAGAGAGAAGTCAGTCGGACAGAGAAGGACAAATATTGTATGATATTGCTTATATGTGGAATCTAAAAAAATGGTACAAATGGACTTATTTACAAAACAGAAATAGAGTTACAGATGTAGAAAACAGTCTTATGGTTACGGGGGTGGGGGGGAGCTGGGGGAGGGATAAATTGGGAGATTGGGATCGACATATACACACTCCAGTATATTAAAATAGATAGCTAATAAGGACCTACTGTATAGCACAGGGAACTCTATTCAATATTCTATTCAAAATGGCCTGTATGGGAAAAGAATCTAAAAAAGAGTGGATATATGTATATGTATAACTGATTCACTTTGCTGTGCACCTGAAATGAACACAACACTGTAAATCAACTATACGCCAGTAAAAATTAAAACAAAACAAACAAACAAACAAAAAAACAAAGTCTAAAGCATGCAAACACAGAGTTGCAGAGTATACTGTGTAGAAGTTGAAGGCTGTCCATCCTGAAGCGGGCTCACTCTGCCAGGAGGATCTGATTTCTTCCGAGGGCTTGCTCTGTGGCAAGCCCCTGATTACTGAGTGTCTTAGCTCATTTCATTTTACAAAAGTGCTGTGTGGTGCTTATACTCCATGCTATTTTGCAAATAAAGAAACGGAGGATAAAGGGGTTAAAAACTTCCTAAAATTGCAGTTTGTCACAGAGCAGGATTTGAATTCAGGCAGTTGAGTTCCGGACTCTAGGGGCTTAATAAGCGCATCCTAAGATCTCTGACCTTAGTGTTTATCAGGCTGCTGAGTATTTAGTAGACTGATCTACTGAAGAGAACAACTTTTTAAGAGCGACATAATCATCTTATTTACAAATGTTCATAAACTATAAAGAGCTGGAAGTGATATTCTTTGTGATTATGTAAACATACAATGAAAGATTTTTTAATAAATGGTTTCTGAAAATATTTTGGCAGGGGCCCTGCCAGTCAAAACATTTGAAAACACTGTTTGGTTTATAAATGATTTTGGGAAAGGATGATAAGAATAATCTAATTTGATTAAAAATGAGAAAAGATAAAAAGTTATTTAAATCTAATAGATGAAAAACAAGACTTTGAATATCACTTTAAATATCTGGGGTACACCAACACAGCATCAGTCAGAGACAAAATAAGAGACTGTTTTTGATATAATACGTGAAAATGACTTGCTTTGTGAAAAATAGAATCAGAATCACTCAGTTCTGAGAACACTGTTATTAAACAACCTAAGTGTGTAAGAGAGGCAGAGGGCATTACACCCAAATGACCATAAATCCAGCAAGTATAGATGAAAATTGTAACTGTCTTTCTTTCTTGTTAATAATGATACATGAAGCTACGCACTACTTTTTCAACCAAACAATCAAACCCAGCAGAAAAAGCCTATGCATTTCCTCCAGGATTCTTTCAGTGGGTTAGACAAGACCCCCAGGGAGGGGACAGCTGGCAATATGACTCCCAACCACCTACTGAAAATTCAAAGGCATTTTCTGCTCTCATATCTCTATCACGCCCCCTACTTCACGCAAGAAGCAGATGATTACAATTCCTCCCAGAAGCCAATCAGAGGGACCTCAGGGCAAAGAGGTTATTCAATTGGATTTGGAGAATATTGATGGCTATCTGCAAGGAGCTCCAAGCTGTGTGGTTGGGGACAGTTTGGGGGCTACAGAAAAGATGGATAAGGTGACGGGGTGAGTTCTTGAGGAGTTTGTGGTCTTGTTAGTGACGGGGAGACAAAAAAGCATGAAGTAGAGAGAGAGCGGGGAGGGAGGGAGGAAAGTGGGAAGTGCGTGCTACAGTCAGTAAAAGCCTGAGGTGGTGGGGGAGAGAGACAGAGAGAGAGGGACTACAAGGACTGTGCTTGGAGGTGTGAAACCCAAGGTTTGCAGCCATGGCATCGGATACCAGCAAAACAGGGGTCTCCAAAGAGAAAAGCAATGCAGTGGCACAGAACTAGCAACTAAAATGCAAGAGAACTTTCCTGAAATACAGCGACATTGGAAACTACATCTTGAGATTGACCCCAAGTCCCTGAGACTATCAACCCAGAATGAGCCGCATCAACACATATTTAAGTAAAAGTTTTGGATTAAAAAAAGAAAAGACACCCCTAAGACAAGAGGTGAAAGCAGCTGGGGACTCAGAAAAGGAACTTGATTATCACCGTCTTTAAGACGGTCTCTTACTGAGGAAAGTTCTGGAAGATGACCACAGAGAACTGAAATGGTCACAGGCAGCCACATCAAGGCTGGTATAGAGTTTTCAATGTCAAACTACCATAGAACGAAGATTAAATGAGAGTTAGAAAGGAGGCCGGGCGGTGTTTACGATGGTTCTATGATCTGACAGGGCAGGTACGGACTGACCCTAGAAATAAGGTGGAAAGAGGGAAAGTGTGTGTAGAAAACCCTTTTACCCGCTCTCAGTGGTTAGATGTGATCAGACTACAATATTGCTGCTTGGAGGCTGTTGATGTGGGCAACGTGGGATGCACCATCTCCTTGTACCTGCCCGCGGGATAGATGACCCAGGTACGACATTGACATTTTATGTCTCTCGTTTCCAGGTTTTTGTCTTGTTTGCCAAATTTCTCAGTAGCCACACTTTGTAGCATGATTCCCTTCTGGACGTCCCAGGTTTGGGGTCTGGGGCAGAAGGCCTCAGCTCTCTCCTACTGTCATTCTCACCGGATTTCTGATGGTCAGACTTAGTATGTGTTTACATCTCAAAGATTATTTCTATTCAGACTGATAAGGACTTTTTGCTGGTTTTATTCATCTCTAAACCTCTGTCCTGGACTACTGATAGCCAATGTCTATTTTCAACTAAGTGATGAACAGAATTCACCTATCATTCCACTGGAATAGTCCGTTCTGTCCTCCCCACCCCCTCGTGAATTCCTCAGTCATGACCGATGCTCAGTGTGGTTTATTTTAGTGTCATTGAGTGGCCAGTGACTCAGTTTCCTTCTCTCCCTTTTGTACTTTCTATGGCAGAAAAGAGAAAACATTGGATGCCCATGACTCAGAAGTGTGCATCTTATTTTTCTTCATAGACTTACCACTGTGTGACTGTTACAGATGTCCCTTGCAATCCGAGGGGAATTGGTCCCAGGATCCCCCCAGTGGAGACCTAAAATCAGGGATGCTCAAGTCCGTTATATAAAATGGCCTAGTATTTGCATATAACCTACTCACATCCTACCATATATTTTATTTATTTATTTATTTATTTATTTTAAATTTATTATTTATGGCTGCATTGGGTCTTTGTTGCTGCTGTCGGCTTTCTCTAGCTGCGGTGAGCAGGGGCTACTGTTTGTTGTGGTGCGCAGGCTTCTCATTGCCATTGTTTCTCTTGTTGCAGAGCCCGGGTTCTAGGCACTTGGGCTTCAGTAGTTGTGGCACGTAGGCTCAATAGTTGTGGTTCGTGGGCTCTAGAGTGCAGGCTTAGTAGTCGTGACGCACGGGCTTAGTTGCTCCACGGCATGTGGGATCTTCCTGGATCAGGGCTCGAACCTGTGTCCCCTGCATTGGCGGGAGGATTC
The DNA here is from genome assembly GCF_030028045.1 of Hippopotamus amphibius kiboko. Classification (NCBI taxonomy): domain Eukaryota; kingdom Metazoa; phylum Chordata; class Mammalia; order Artiodactyla; family Hippopotamidae; genus Hippopotamus; species Hippopotamus amphibius. The sequence goes on along the minus strand of NC_080202.1, from coordinate 3,515,562 downwards.
TTAACCACTGCGCCCCCAGGGAAGTCCCCTACCAAATACTTTAAATCATCTCTAGATTGTACTTATGATACCTAATTATAATGTAAATACTATGTAAATGGTTGTAAATACAATTCTATGTAAATAGTTCCCCATACAAGATAAATTCAAGCTTTGCTTTTTGGAACTTTCTGGAAATTTTTTTTCCAAATATTTTCCATCTGAGGTTGGTTGAATCTGCAGATGTGGGATCCGTGGACCCGGAAGACTGACTGTGTATTGTGTTCATGGACTCTGGCCTCACAGAAGCCGGAACCATGTTAGTTTGCTGCTGTTTCCTCAGCATCTGGCATCAGTGGAATCTTAATAAATATTTGTTGAATGAATGAATGATGAAATACTTTCAGATGTTAGGTGTTTGTGGTGAAGCAAATTTACGTGTTCTTAAAGGAGGGCTCCACTAAGTGTACTGGGCTTTGTCACAGATGTTTAGAGTAGAAGAGGGAGAAGTACAGGGAATTTTGTCCAATTCCAGAGAAACATTCCCAAGGTCACCTTTGGTACTTATTATTTTTTTAAATTAATTAATTAATCTATTTTTTATTTATTGGCTGCATTGGGTCTTCATTGCTGCGCTCAGGCTTTCTGTAGTTGTGGAGAGTGGGGGCTACTTTTCGTTACAGTGTGCAAGCTTCTTATTGCAGTGGCTTCTCTTGTTGCGGAGCACGGGCTCTAGGCATGTGGGCTTCAGTAGTTGTGGTGCGTGGGCTCAGTAGTTGTGGCGTGCAGGCTCTAGAGCGCAGGCTCAGTAGTTGTGGTACACGGGCTTAGTTGCTTTACAGCATGTGGGATCTTCCCGGACCAGGGCTCAAACCCATGTCCTCTGCGTAGGCAGGTGGATTCTTAATGACTGCACCACCAGGGAAGCCCCGGTACCTATTATTCTTAAGATTATCTGCACATCTTCCAGACTTGAGGAGGCTAGTTTAAATTTTTTTTTCCACTAAATAACTAGCTGTTGCATAATATTTCACCTAAATAAATACATGAATGAATAAAACAAATATCAGTATTTTAATAGATTGAGCTAGGGCTATCATTCAACAGGATTGTATACCATCACAAAATTGTTGTATTTTCAGTAAGAAAGAAAAGTAATTTTTTCAGCTAAAAGTGAGCTACGTTATGCATAAAAAAGTGTAAAAGAAGCAAATGCATGGATAAATTTTTCCTTTAAGAAATAAACGAATGTGCAAAAAAATAAAAAATAAATAAATTTTAAAAGTTGAAAAAATAAATGAGCAGAAGCAAGCTATGTATACTATTTTCTCTTTAAAAATTGATGTTATGTCCAGGGATTGTTCCACATCAATGCGTACAAAGTTTCCTTGCTTGTAATGGCTGCATAATATATAGATTTACAATAATGTATTGTACCAGTCACCCATGGATGGACGTTTAGATAGTTTCCAATCTTCTGCTAGTTGAACAAAGCTGCAATGACTAATCACATATTTAGGTGATGCTGTAAATCAGAGAGTGTGTGTATCTGTGGGACAAATTCTGAAAAGTGAACTTTCTGGACAAAGGGTATATGTGTTTGTGATTTTGAAAGATTTCACTCAGTTGCCAACTGTAAAAGTTGTATCAATTTCCACACTCCAGCCATTTATGAGAGCCATAGAACCCCCTTTAATGGGCACTTGGGACCTCATATGTGCCCGGGAGGGGACTATTAAAGGCATGAAACACTTGGATCCTTTCTGTACTGAGGGGACCATAGTTTGGGAATAAAAAATGAGGACTCGGGCAGGTCTACTTATGGGAAAAACAGCCTGGCGTATTTTTACTTGAGGGTGTTGTGAATTTTCTGGAATGTATTGTCACATTGCCAAGAGTGGATACACATGTAAGAGCTTGTAAGAGCTATAATTTACTGAGTAGGTAGGTGTCTATCCTCTAACGTACATCTTGGCAGAATTCGTGCGAAGCTGGGAGCCTGAGGCCCAGGCACTCTGGTGGCTGGACCAGTGGATTCTGAGCTGATGTTATTTGGTTTGAAAGAAGGTGGGGGGACCACAGATCAGCCAGTGACTGTTGTACAGTCGATACACTCAGCAGTGGCACGCGTCCAGTTCCGTCATTAAGGCCATGTGTACGTGATGTGAAAACAACCTGTGAATTCCCTGTGTTCAGATATTTGGCCTGTTCCGTGGGGACGGGGTGGGGGCGGGGTGGGGGGATCCGTTAAGCTCATGGTTAGATTTCTTTGACTGACTGTTTGGATGGATGAGACAGTTCCATTAAGAGGGTCGATCCAATTAGTCACGTGAGATGATTAGAATACTGGGTCCATCGCCCCTGCTTTAGTGTTTTCATTCGAGGCAGGCTTAGCGGTGGGAGCCACGGCCCCTCGTTTTAGCACCTGGTGGCCTCGGCTGTGACGTGGGCTTCCACAGTGAGCCACTGACTATCGGCTTTGTTGTGTTTTGAATCACAAAGGGATGAGGGCTTGCACAACCTTTTTAAGAGTCTAGTCTCTCTAAAGGTCTAAAGTCAGCCCTGTAACAACAGTGATGTATGTTTGTTGTCCCGATTTTGTGGGAGCACTCGCCTAAGCTCGTTGCCCAAGAAACTCTTGGTTCATTTCCTGAAAATTTAGGCACAAACTGCTACCAGGAATAAGGTGGACCCAAGCCATTCATCAGTGGTTGTTTTTTTTTTTTAAGATTTATTTTATTATTTATTTATTTACTTTATTTTTGGTTGCATAGCGTCTTCAATGCTGCATGCAGGCTTTCTCTAGTTGCGGTGAGCGGTGGCTTCTCTTGTTGCGGAGCATGGACTCTAGGCGCACAGGCTTCAGCAGTTGTGGCACGCGGCCTCAGTAGTTGTGGCGAACAGGCTTCGTTGCTCCGCGGCATGTGGGATCTTCCAGGATCAGGGATCAAACCCGTGTCCCTTGCATTGGCAGGCGGGTTCTTAACCCCTGCACCACCAGGAAAGCCATGCTGGTGGTGAAATGATAAGCATTGCATGATGATCTGACAGACAGATCAGAGCTGGCTTTTTTGCTGCGGGTCTACAAGTGGAAATAGAGCCTTTTATTAAAACACCTCATCTTAGCAACATTCAGGAAAAATTATACATCATAGGAATGCTTTTGCATCACAGAAGAAATTAGGCACGCCAAACTGGGAAAAGAAAGGAAAGAAAAAAATCTCCTGAGTCTGTCCCTCCAGCCAAATTTTGTTATGATCTACTTTGAATTTTGGGGGGTGGGGGGGGGATGGGGAGTCAGGTAAACATAACTCCACTCAAACCTGTATTTTAGGGTTATTTCCCCCCCGTAAGAAAACTGAGAGTAAACTATCAAAAAAGCATCTAGGGACAATTTGGTGCCTTTCTAATCCTAATTGTGTACACAAATTTTATTACAATCTTGAATCTAGAGGAAAAGCTTCTTCACAGCTCTCAGTGTGCAAATCAAAATCCTTCGCTTCTGGGATTTTACTGTCTCTTAGGGGTGAGAGTTTATCCGATGCTGCTTTCTGCAAATGTGAGGGAAAACCCTAGTTTCTGTTGCTAATGTTTTATATTAACTCCTCAAGCTTAAGAGCTGCAGAAACTTTGTCTCTGTGACAGGTGTCTGTATGAGGCGGGGGGGGCCCCATTTCAGTCTCGAGGTCCCCATGGTGATAATTGCCAGCCAGACAATGAATCTGTTTTTGGGGCTGGGGGTGAAATGAGTTGCTTTTCTCTTGGCTTTCTGCTGCTGTTTCTTATAAACCGAAGTCTAAATAAAATCATCCTCTTGACAACTGGCTATTTTAAAAGACCGCTGCCAGCACTGACTGTGTTGTGAGTACCTCTCAGTGCAGGCCAAGAATGGGTTCTGAAAGAACCAGGTGCTCTGTCAGCAAAAGTAATTTTAGGTAATATTTATTTATTTAATTTATTTTATTGGCTGCATTGGGTCTTCGTTGCTGTGCTCAGGGTTTCTCTAGTTGTGGAGAGCAGGGGCTACTCTTCATTGCAGTGCATGGGCTTCTTCTTGTGGTGGCTTCTCTTGTTGTGGCTCACAGGCTCTAGAGTGCAGGCTCAGTAGTTGTGGCGCATGGGTTTAGCTGCTCCACGGCGTATGGGATCTTCCCGGACCAGGGCTCGAACCCCTGTCCCCTGCATTGGCAGGTGGATTCTTAATCACTGTGCCACCAGGGAAGCCCAGTAAAAGTAATTTTAAACACGTTTATTGGAATGAAAAAATAAAATCAACAAGATAGAAGAAGGGACGGATAGCAAACCTGTGTCACCCCAGTCTCACCCACACACAAAGTCGTGGATGAGAGGAAAGACCATTTACTGAGCATCAGCTATGAATAGGCGCTTCTGCTCCCCTCCTGGTATTTAAGGATGGTATGGGAAGATGAGAGATACATGGGAGAGGAGGGGAAAAACCGGGTAGGGGAGTGGGGGGGGGGAAGCAGAAAAAAGAGTCCTGAAGTCCAGTTTCCTTTATTTTGGGAGGTATTTTTAATTTCATAAAATATATAACATAATACATAACATAAAATTGACCAATTTTTAAAAAGATTTTTTTTGATGTGGACCCTTCTTAAAGTCTTTGTTGAATTTATTACAACATTACTTCTGTTTTGTGTTTTGGTTTTTTGGGGATCTTAGCCTCCGGACCAGGGATCAAACCCCTGCATTGGAAGGCAAAGTCTTAACCACTGGACCGCCAGGGAAGTCCCCATTTTTAGGAGTCAATTCAGTGGTGTTCATTATATTCACAATATTGTGCAACCATCACCACTATCTATTTCCAAAAACATTTCGCTCCCTCCAACAGAAACTCTGTGACCATTAAGGTCTAACTCCCCGTCCTGTCTCCCTCCCAGTGCCTGGTAACCTCCATTCTACTCTCCGTCTGATGAGCTTTTTATTCTGGGCACCTCACATGAGTGGAATCATCTGATATCTGTCCCTGTGTGTCTGCTTGTTTCACTGGCATCATGTCTTCAAGGTTCATCCATGTTGGAGTGGGTGTCAGAGCTTCATTCCTTTTTATAGCTGAGTAATGTTCCAGGGCGTGAATACACCCTTTTGTTTATCCATTCATCCGTTGATGGATACTTTTGTTTTTAAACAATGGATACTTTTAATTTTTTTAAATTTGATTTTATTTTATGTACGTATGTATTTATTGACTGGTTGGGCCTTTGTTGCTATTTGTGGGCTTTCTTTAGTAGCGGAGAGCGGGGGCTACTCTTCGTTGCGGTGCACTGGCTTCTCATTGCAGTGGCTTCTCTTGTGAAGCACAGGCTCTAGGTGTGCAGGCTTCAGTAGCTGTGGCACATGGGCTCAGTAGTTGTGGCACATGGGCTCAGTAGTTGTGGCACACGGGCTTAGTTGCTCCTCAGCACGTGGGATCTTCCCAGAGCAGGACTCAAACCCATGTCTCCTGCATTGGCAGGCGGATTCTTAGCCACTGCGCCACCAGGGAAGTCCCCGTTGATGGATACTTAAGATAGTTCTATTGTAGATGCTGTTATGAGCATTGGCACTCATACATCTGTTCCAGCCCCTGTTTTCAATTCCTTGGGTGCATATGTAAACCTAGGGGAAGCATTTTCCTTTCAAGACCTATGTCCTTGGGCTCTCTCTAGGGAGACGGGCTGTCCACTGCAGAAGTGGGAGTAGCAGAATCAGAATGGGGAGAACAAACCGAGAATTAGCAACAAAGGGTTTTTATTCTGCGTTTTAAACTGGAGACAGACTTTAAGGGAAAAAAATCCAAATGAAAGCAAGGGCTCCCATGCCTCCCTTCTTCTCTCTCCTCCCCTCCCCCAACACTTTACAGGCACCCCCCCTTCCTTCTCAAGTATGTGAAGAGTGACTGGCATCCCACGTTTATAAGGCCGCTCTGCAATGCGATTGCTCCTCTAGGACTTTATTAATGACATTTACGATTCCTGGAATAACTAAACCATGCTGTTCCCCCAACACTGGGCCTTAGAGAAGCCATCACCCTAGTGATCACAGCAAAACTGAATTCTAACAGGGTGCCTGCTGGTGCAATACGCTGTGAGTCACTCCCCGTGTTCTGGCAGTAAAAACAAATTAAATTAAAGATCCCTGTTCACCAAAGGCCTAATTCTAATTTCTACAAAATTTCCATTAAACAATATCATCTGCAGAAAGTACACACGAACATTCTGCCCTCTGGGAACTGAAGGCAAAGGAAATTCCAATAGGAGAATTATTAAATTTCCCCGTTAATTTTGGGTTACACCCTCTTAGCATTTATTAATCATATTAGGAAGAGTCAACGATCTGTCCTCTTTGAATTCTGTAAAGCATTTATGGAAATTAGATTTCGTTGGGGAGATGCGAACTGCTGAAAATCAGAAAGGAACAAAGGAATAGATTTAAAGGGAGTTTGTTTTGGTAATAAAGATGGTAAGGGAGCTTCTTCCTTTTATTAATGGCATGGAAACATTTCAGGGAGTATTTTAATATTGTTTTCCCCTGTAAGAATCTCAGTCCAAGTATTTTTTTCCTCCCCCATTTGATGACAGTGATTTTCGCCTTGCCTTTGATTTAGCGGTCCTTGGATGCGACACCTGGTGTCTGGGAAGAGCAGGTGACGTTTCTACCCGCTGTGGGTGCGGATGAAGCGGTACCCCTGGGAGGAGGTGTGTGGGTGGGCTTCCCAAACCCATCAGTTGCTTGGTTGATTGGTTGATTGTTGCTGCAAGACTACAGCGAATTTTTCCTTTTCTAACATTCCACTTTGTTCGAGATGGAGTCCAGCATTCTCAGTGTTTCCCAGGTACGTGTGAGCAGGGCTGTGTGTAAACATCAGAGTAGAAAAGCTGGCAGAGCAAGAGAACACAATTTATTGAACACCTATCAAGTACCGGGGACTATATACTGGATGCTTCTATAGATTCTTGTTTAATTTTGATTCTCACAGCAGGCCTTTAAGGTAGATATTTTTATTTTATCTGATAGATGAGAAAACTTGCCCCAGGTCACAGAGCTTGTCAGTGGCAGGACTGGAATTCATTCATCCATCCATTCAATCCGCCAGTACCGATTTTGCACTAGACGTGGCCCTAGGCTCTGAGATTCAACAACTCTTTGTATTTGTGTCATTTATTGAGATGTTTTATTACCTTTTTTTCTTAAAAAAAAGCAAATGGGTGGAATGTCTCATTGATTTTTTAAAACACAGAATTTATGGACATGTGCTCCTGTTTTATCTTCAACTTGCAGTTAGTAATTTTTTTCTTTTTGCTGTTCTTTTACAGCAGTGCTTCTCCACGTGCGGTCCCGGGACCCCAGAGCCAGTACCCTGGGGGCACTTGTTAAAAATGTAGATTCTCAGGGTTCACCCCTTGGAAACTCTAGGGGGTAGAACATGGAAATCCAGATCTTAACAAGATCTCCAGGTGGTTCTGACATTCCTTAAAGTTTTCACGGCTTCACGGACTGGGCACGTTACAGAGATAGGAAAGGAAGGAGTGAAACCTGCATTTATTCAGCACGTACTTGATGCTAGATAGAGTCCTAAGTACTTTATATTCGTGACCTCATCTACTTCTCACGACTCCTGCCTCTGGTGGAGTAAATATTGTACACCACACTTTTACTAATGAAGAACCTGAAAGTCAGGATGGTAAAATGACTTGCCTGAGGTCACGTGGTCAGAGTCAAGGTCAAGATTTGAACAGCTGGCCTGCCTTTAAAGACCATGCTTTTTCTAGTGCCTCGTGCTGCATCAGGAAACTAGATGCCTGAGAGTGGCACTCACAGCGAAAAGTGGAGATAAGCACAGACCCATAAGCAGAGCCTCGGGGAGGACGCAGTCTTGCTTGGGGCCCCTGGTGTGACCCCCACATGTGCATATTGAGCACAGCAGAGAGCAACAAGGACCAGCACGACAATGGATGTGAGACAAGAATCTCTTTCTCTCAAATATTCTGCAGAAACTTGAGCCTGGAAGGGAGTAGAGGGGATGCTAACTGCTATTATGAGAGTAAGGGCTGTCCACCTGGCAGACATTAGGCTTTGTGATAATAACAAAACAGTGATTGTGTAATCATGTGCTAGTGATGCTGCAGGTGATGGTGGTGATGATGCTGGTGATGGAGGTGGTGGTGGTGATGATGGTGGTGATGGAGGTGTTGGTGGTGATGATGGTGGTGATGGAGGTGTTGGTGGTGATGATGGTGGTGATGGAGGAGTTGGTGGTGATGGTGCTGGTGATGGAGGAGTTAGTGGTGATGGTGGTGATGGAGGTGGTGGTGATGATGGTGGTGATGGAGGTGTTGGTGGTGATGATGGTGGTGATGGAGGAGTTGGTGATGATGGTGGTGATGGAGGAGTTGGTGGTGATGGTGGTGATGGAGGTGTTGGTGGTGATGATGCTGGTGATGGAGGTGTTGGTGGTGATGCTGGTGATGGAGGAGTTAGTGGTGATGGTGGTGATGGAGGTGGTGGTGATGATGGTGGTGATGGAGGAGTTGGTGGTGATGGTGGTGATGGAGGTGTTGGTGGTGATGGTGCTGGTGATGGAGGAGTTAGTGGTGATGGTGGTGATGGAGGTGGTGGTGATGATGGTGATGGAGGAGTTGGTGGTGATGGTGCTGGTGATGGAGGAGTTAGTGGTGATGGTGGTGATGGAGGTGGTGGTGATGATGGTGGTGATGGAGGAGTTGGTGGTGATGATGCTGGTGATGGAGGAGTTGGTGTTGATGGTGGTGATGGAGGTGGTGGTGGTGATGATGCTGGTGATGGAGGTGGTGGTGATGATGGTGGTGATGGAGGAGTTGGTGGTGATGATGCTGGTGATGGAGGAGTTAGTGGTGATGGTGGTGATGGAGGTGGTGGTGATGATGGTGGTGATGGAGGTGTTGGTGGTGATGATGGTGGTGATGGAGGTGTTGGTGGTGATGCTGGTGATGGAGGTGTTGGTGGTGATGATGCTGGTGATGGAGGTGTTGGTGGTGATGCTGGTGATGGAGGAGTTAGTGGTGATGGTGGTGATGGAGGAGTTGGTGGTGATGGTGCTGGTGATGGAGGAGTTAGTGGTGATGGTGGTGATGGAGGTGGTGGTGATGATGGTGATGGAGGAGTTGGTGGTGATGGTGCTGGTGATGGAGGTGTTGGTGGTGATGGTGGTGACGGTGGTGGAGATGAAGGTGGTGGTGGTGATGGTGGTGGTGGTGGTGGTGGTGATGGTGGTGGAGATGGTGATGGTGGTTGTAATGGTTATAGCAGTTACCATTTATCAAGCTCCCGTTAAATACGAGGTATTGTATGAGGGCGAGTCAAAAATTATCTACACTCTGGCTGTAGAATTTATAGAAGTTTTAATACAACCAGAGTGTGAATAATTTTTGACCCACCCTCATATTATAATGGGCCTTACATGTATTGTCTCTTTTAATCCTTATAACAACCCAGTGGGAGGTGGAGGATGGAAGGTTCCTTTACCACCATTTTACCAATGAAGAAATGGAGGCTTCCAAAAGGTGCACACTTGCCCAAATTTAAAGTGCAAGAGCTAAAATGGGAGTGACTTACGCACTGATAATAAGGGCCAGCCCTAACGGAGGGCTCACTCTGTTCCAGGTCCTCTGCATGGCATTTTAGCTAATCCCCATCAGATCCTCATTAGGCAGACATCATTGCAGATAGAGAAACAGAAGCACAAGAGGTATGTAGTGTATTGCTCACGAATCTATAAGCAGCAAAGCCAGGGATTAACCTGGAGCCCACATCTGGCCACTAAACTGTACTCTCTCAGCATTTATTCAGTGGGAAGTTGAATCTTCAGAATTAGCTTGATTCTTTGCAAGATTTCACGATGACTTACTGGATTTTTCTGGTGCTTCTCTAGGGAAATTGTTGCAGTTTCCGCCTGTGTTAAGCCCCTAGGAACTTCAGGTCCCAATTTTCATTTGCATCAAAGAGTTGCATGTGTTTCCAGTTCTTTACCTTTCCACATTGGGCACATGAAATCGCACTTATCCAGTCCAAATTCCATACTAATTGACCGATTGAAACAGGATGCTATTTCAAGTGTGCTTTGTAATTGAGCACTCTTCTCCGGCTATAGCTTCAGGTCTTCCATATAAAGGAAAAGACAAATCTTGAAGTCTTATCTCTTTCTGAGAGAGTAACCTTAATTTGGCTTATTTTGCATCTTACAAGAGTGGGTTCAAAGCTAAGCTAAATTACAAAGGGCTCCAGCTGTCACTCTGAAAGATGCCTTTTTGTACATCCGTCTGGAAAGGATTTGTTCCCATGGAGGCATCTATATCTAACAGGTATCAAATGCTGCTTGGATGGATGAGAGGGGACTTGGAAATCCTTTCATCCCTTTAAGATTTTCTTTGTAATCAGGGTACCCTTTGATAGCGTTTGACCTGTACTGACTTCTTCTAACATGTCTGGCTAACCATCCTGGTCTTACAGAAGAAATGAGGATGCTGGTTCTTACAGGAGAGGTGGCGTGGAAGGCAGCCTAGCATAGTGGTTCAGCAGTGCTGCTTCCTCGCGACCGGCTGGTGAGCGTTGGTCTAGAACTGTCTGCTATTTGTTCCCAGGAGATAAAGAACCTGCACCAGAATGTATATCAGCTAGGAAGTGAAGCACACTGTTGAGCTCAGCTGGGATGGTTTCATAGCAAGACTTTCTTCATGAAGGAAGCATGGAATAGACTTACAATCTGACATCGACACCTTATCTTCTTAACAGACCGGAATAAAAATGTTTGAAGTCTAGCTACTTTGTGTCGCTGTGGTTGAGAGCACAAATTCTACAACCAAACTGCTTGGGTTCGAATCCCCGCTGTGCCACTTATTAGGCTGGGTGATGTGAGGTAGGTTCCCTAATTTCTCTGTGACTCCGTTTCCTCACCTATTAATTGAGAGCAAATAATTTTTTAATCAAGAAGAATAAAACTATAATAATAATATTATTCATAAGAAACGACTACGATTAAACGTGTGTGTATATATGTGATATCCACACATCACGGAGTAAGTGCTGTGTAAGTATCAATAATCATAACAGTCATCACCATAACAACAACAACAGTAGTTACAGGAATGAAACAACGAGCCTGGTCCCGCAGGGGCAGCTGGAGGGGTGTCTCTGCTCTGGACTGAGCTGGTTGCAGAATGGTTGAGCTGGTTAGTGAAAGAATGGAGAAGCTGGGGTTGGGACGGAGCTTTGTAATTGATAAGAATTTAATCTCTAGAGTGCTATTTGCTGACTCTCTAAATTGTCACCCCTGCCCTTATCTATCTTTGCAAAAAGCAGGGACGCGCACTTAAGATGTGACCAGTGCTGGGGAAGGGAGGAAAGAGATTAGTGGACCTTCCAGTGACGTGTTCGGTTGAGGACAAGTGCTCACGTTGTGAGCTCCGTGAAGACTGAGCTTGTTAGACATTCGTTGAACCTGTACATGAATGACTACACCCCTTATCAGAAATGCAAAGCTTTCCATGCTGTGGGTGATTGAAGGTCTATAAATTAGCAAGCTCTGAGATAGGAAACAAGGGAAGCACCTTTGCTAACGTTCTGGTATATATTCGTTTCTCTCTTAGCCCTGGTTCAACACAGCTTTGCCAAGATTCTCTCTCGCTTTTTGTCCTTTTGTTTAAAAGTCCAGTAGAAACCTGGCTTCCAAGCAGCTCATCTTGTACGCACCGCAGTTACACTCTAATTACCTTGTGGGTGGAATCGGAAGTCTATTTTACAAGTTTTGTTTGGGGTCCCAGACTCAAACTTTGGGCCTTTCTTCACACTACCAGATACATTTTGCTGTGATGTTGGAACGTCCTGGCCTTCAGAACCCATGGGAGATAAACTCTGAAGACCCCTAAAACCAAGAATTCTGGGACTATTTAATGAAGAAGGGTAGGAGGGGAAGCAGATATCTTGTTTTTATTTGCTCTCCTTTCCCAATGGTAAAATGGACGATGGGTGGAAAATATTGGACTAACCTCTAGACTGGGTCCAGACAGCCTAGGTTAAGGAATCAGGCTACTTTTTGAAAAGCTGATTTTTAAAAAAATGTATTTTATTGAAGTATAGTTGATTTACAATGTTGTGTTAATTTCTGCTGTACAACAAAGTGATTCAGTTATATATATATGTGTGTGTATATATACATATATATACGTTCTTTTTCATATTCTTTTCCATTACGGTTTATTACAGAATATTAAATATAGTTCCCTGTGAAAAAAAAGCTGATTTTGATTTTACTTATTTTTTAAAAATATTTTTAATTGTGGTAAAATACACATAACGTAGAATTTGCCATACTAACCATTTAAAAATATGCAATTCAGTAGCATCACACACGTTGACATTGTTGTGCGACCATCAATCCTTTTTGTTGTCAAATACTGTTCCATGGGCTGTTATGCACCTTTATGTGCAAGGACCTGTGTGGACATCTGCTTCCATTTCTCCTGGGGCTGTAACTAGGAGCAGGATTTCTGGTTCACACGGTAACTGCGTTTAACCTTTTGAGGAACTACCAGGCTGTTTCCCAAAGCAGCCACACCATTCTGCATTCCCAATAGCAAAGTAAGAGGATGCCAGTTTCTTTTCATCCTTGCCAGCACATCTTACTATCTAACTTTTTGATGAGAGCCATCTTGCAGAACGTGAAGGATATCTCATTGTGGTTTTAATTCGCATTTCCCTAGTGACAGATGATGTCAAGGTTGGCTGCGTGCGTGAGCGTATTGGCCATTTGTGTATCTTCTTTGGAGAAAGCTCTGTTCAGATCCTTTAGGCAGGAGTTCGTAACCATTTTTGTGTCAGGTACCCCTTAGGCAGCCTGGTGAAATGGATGGATACCTCCTCAGAATAACCCTAATTACAAAGAAAACATTATATTAAAATAAAATTATTAAAAAAATATTTTAGAGACCGTATTTTTCATATCGTCATTTTAAACCTCGTTACTACCATGTTAAATAAAATTAAGAGGCATATTTAATCACACCATAATCTGAAGGTAATGAGGAGAATTAAGGATATTTGGCAATATCTGCAACTACTGTGACAAACGACAAAAATCTATTGAATTTAGGCGGGTGGCAGAATCACAGATCTAAGATTACTAAATAATGTTACTCACAAATACGACGAAGCTTAGTTACCTACACTCAGAACTGAAGGAAACGTTAAATTTCAGTTCGAAGTTAATGAAAAAAAAATGGTGTCATTTTTCTTCCCTTCCGAGATCACAAACCTTGAGAATTCTACTTATGGTGGGGGTCCATAGGTTGTAGGTTAAGAAACTGCCATCGAAGGAAAGACACAGGCTCTTCCAGAACCATGACGCCCATACAGGGGAAAAGGATGGGGAAAAACTCTCTGAAGCTCTCTCATCTTTTACCCTTCAGTCTCCAGCAGTGTTTTCCACTGATAGGACCAGCTGGAAGCCAGAGGACCACGGGGCCTGAAGATGCAGCCCTAGGAGTCAGACCCTCAGGGCACAGAGAGGAGCAGGGGAGGTGGGGAAGGCATGGGGGCGGAGGGAGGGAGATACTAAGAGTGATGGTGGGGAGTGGGGAGAAGAGTATGCATTCTGGAAAAAGGACTAGAATGTGCAGACGTAGAGACGTAAACTTTCTGAGGAATTAAAAGAAATTGGCTTGAGACTAGATGGGGCAGGATTGGAGGGTGGTTTTGTTTTCAGCTTCCTCCCTCTGATTTACATATTATTTTATTGAATTTTATAAAGAAGTGTTACATGCACGTACAATATCCCACAGGTACAGAAGAGCATTGAAGGAAAAGTACGTCTTTCTTCTTCTCTGTCCTCTGCCCATCCATTTCCACTTCTGAGACACAACCAAAGACACCTGTTTCTTGCTAATACTTTCAAGAATATTTTATGAATTTACAAGCCTATTAATGTGTGTTTCCATTATTACTTTTATTACTTAACTGTATATCTTTTGTTTTATTACTTAACCAAATGTCTTTAAAATCTTTCCGTTGTTTTCCTTTTTTTGCTTTTTCTTTTAAAAAGAGTTTTATTGCTTTCCATTGTTTGCCGTGGCCAATCTGAGAGGTTTAAAAATGGCAACTCATAATTTTAATTCTCTTATTATAAGCAATGCTAAGCTGCTTCTGGTATATTTCAGAGCATATTTAGTTTGTATTCTGTGAAGAGTCTGCTTATATGTTTGCAAAACAGTTTTTTATTGCTTTGCCAGAACTTTTTATATATCCTGGAACTTAGCCCTTTGTCCTCTGACCTGCAAATATATTTTTCCTAGTTTGACATTTTTCTTTAGGCTTTCTGTGTTTCTGTTTTGTTTTGATATTTTGTCATTCAGGCTTTTCTTTTCTTGGGGTAAAGTTTACTAATAATTTTTTAATGGCTTCTGGGTTTTATGTAATATTTTTAGCAAGGGCTTATTCATCCTATGAAAAAAAGTCTCATTTTTATTTTAGTACTTTTATGAATTTGTTTCACGTATTTCAAATTTTTGTTCCTCTGTAATTTACTTTTATGATAAAGTATGAGCTAGACACCTATATTTATTTCTTTTTCCAGATGGCTAGTCATTTTCCCCAACATGACTTATTTTTAACCTTTTTTCCCTCATTGATCTAAAGTGCCGCCTTTATCGTATACTAACTTCCCAAATGTATCTGGATATGTTTCTAGACTTCCCACTTAATTTCATTTATCTGCCAGGCTATTGCTGTCCAGGTACCACCTCATTTGAATTTCAATTTCTGTAACGTACATGTAACGACTATCAGGGAAACCCAGCGTCTTCTCTGTGAGAACGTTCTTGCCTCTCCTCCCTGATGGAAACTTTAAAGGGGACCCATAACTAGCCCGTGTGATCTGCCTTCCTCCACCCACCGGTCCTGAAACCGGACTTTTCCCCTTGGTTCTGCCCACTTCTGGCTGCTTCTAGAAATCACCGGAGTGCTCGTAATGAGCACGCTACCCTGCTTTTGATCTGCTTTTCTGTGTCTTTCCTGGATGCTGAGGCTTCCTGGACGCTGGGAAGAGGAACTGGACAGACGGCGTTTTCCTGACTCCGGGACTGATGGCTGTTCGGACTCCCGTGAGGATGACTTCTGTCATTACTGCTAATGCCAGCACCCCCCAACCCCCCTCTGCTCCTGTTAAAATACAACCTGCCAGCAACGTGGCTGGGCCTGGAGATGCTCACGCTGAGTGAGGCAAGTCAGACAGAGACAAACATCACATGACATCACCTGTATGTGGAATCCGAAGGTTGATATCCATGAACGGATTTACAAAACAGAGACAGACTCACAGACATAAACAAAACAAAACAAAACAAAACAAACAACAACAAAAACTTATGGTTGCCAAAGGGGAAAGGTGGCGGGGAGGATAAATTGGGAGATTGGGGTTGACATATACACACTACTACATATAAAATAGGTAATGAACAAGGACCTGCTGTACAGCACAGGGAACTCCACTCAGTACTCTGTGATGGCCTCTATGGGAAAAGAATCTGAAAAAGAGGGGATATGTGATTGATATCTGGGTATGTATAACTGAATCACTTTGCTGTACACCTGAAACTAACCCAACAGTGTTCATCAACTCTACTCCGATATAAAATAAAAATGTAAAATAACACGATGTGCCGGGCCCTGTGCTAAATAATAGGTTAAATATACGATCCATTTCCGCCCGACACAGCACCCAGAGGAGGGGGCGTGCGTTCCTCCACCCACACCTAGCTGTTGGTGGTCACTGCTCCATGTGTTCTGCCCCAAACACGTCCCCTTTCTTGGTCACTTTCCAGCTTCTGACCAGGAGCCCAGGCATCCAGACTTCCTAGTGTCCCTGCAGACAAATTGCCCCACCAGTGTGTTTTCATTTCCAACATTGTAAATTGCACCAAAATAGCTTTTATGCAATTTACAATGTGTCTGACAAGAAAACAGGTGGTAGCTGCCAGATCTTGATTTTTAATTGAACCTCTGTTTGAGTGTGGGGTGCGATAAATAGCCCTGCCCTTGGGGGCAGAAGGCAACAGTAGAGGCATTTGAGAATGTCTCCCGGGAAGGCCAGAGGGCAAAGAGACCACAGTTTTCTGGTTTTCTTGCTTACTTTGGTTATTTTCTGAAACGTCTCTTAAAGGACCACTGCCAGGGAGTCGATGATTTCACGACTGCCTTCTGTTTCTGGTTTGTTTGGTTTTTAAAATTTTGTAGTATTTTCATTCTCTTTTTTCCCAAATATTTTGTAATGTTATATTTAGTAATCGACAACAAAATACTGCTGTTTTGGTAGCAGTCAAGTAACAAAGCAGTTGTGTTGAGTTCGGACTTGATTTGACATTCGTGGACGTGGGATCTCGAGGACATGACTGAAAAGTCATTTTGCACACCCAGAGAGGACTTCCCCGTCTTGCCGGGTCCTCTGCTCAGAGGTGGCTTGTTGGAGAACAGGGATGCTTGTATTTTCACAGATCGGGTGAGAGTAGTGAGCGCGGAGAGTGTGGTCTGAGTCTGGGGTTGCTCTGCCAGTGACGGGGCATTGCGAAAAGATGGCTGTGGCTCCAGTGCACCTTGGGTCAGCGCGGGCTGAGGCCCCCAGAGGCTCCCAGCAGGGATGGGCGTGCTGGAGTGTCTGTGAGGGCGATCTTCGTGGTTGGTGTGCCGGGTCTGTCATGAGAAGACAGAGGGGCCGGTGGAGCGCAGGAGATGATGCTCTGAGTCATGAGCCCTGGAGGATGCGGATGGAGACGATGGTCCCAGAGGCGGGTGTCCCCACAGCCGCTGGGCCAGTGCTGGGGGCGCCCAGACAAGTGCATCATTTCTTACCCTTATCCACGATCTCATTAGACATTCCAAAAGTTTTTCCTCCAGGTATTGTTTTTCCTCACTTACAGATAAAGAAATAAGACCCAGGGATGTGAACTTGCTCTGAGCTGTGTGGACAGCAGGGGAGGCACACCTACCGAGCTGTTTCCTGACCTTAAAAACCCTCAAACTTGTTCTCTTTTTCCCCTAAATTCTCAACTTCAGAATTGAATACAAAGATACTCTTCTCAATAAGAAATATGGGAATGGTGGCTTCTAGTCCTACCTGGGGTACCGAAAAAAAATAGCAGAATGGATATTTTTCTTTCAATAAACCTCAATGTTTTGCCTTTTAAAAATTTTGTTCTCCAACTGAATGTCTCCTACAGATTCCATGAGTTCCTTCTAAAAACGGAGAACTGTCTAGGATACGAGGAGGAACTATTCCTCCTCTTTAATTTTTCCACAGTTAACACGATAACTCGGTTTAACACACATGATCATTTCCCAGGCTCTGGGCACTGTGTAAGCTGTACAATGGGATGACCCAAAGTGTGACATATTCTTAAGATATGTCTATGTAGAGACTTTAAAAGCTGATATATTAAAGTATTGATAGAATGATATGAATGGACTTATTTACAAAATAGAAAAGACTCACAGACATAGAAAACTAGCATATGGTTACCAAAGGGGAAACGGGAAGGGGAGGGATGAATTGGGAATTTGGGATGAACAGATACACACCACTATATACAAAATAGATAAACAACAAAGACCTACTGTACGGCACAGGGAACTATATTCAATACCTTTTAAGAACCTATAATGGAAAAGAATCTGAAAAAATATGTATATATAATAACCGAATCCCTAAACATTCTTAGATGTGAAGCTCATCCTTAGAACCTGAACAAAGTTTCTCGAAGACCTGATTTTGCTTAAGGTGAAATAAATCAAAATACAGAACTCTAGAATGTGGTAGTCACGGCAGTGACCCCTGACACAGGCAACAGAGAAAATTCAGTTCAGATGATTGTTTTATGCTTACGGTTACAAAACAGAATGGAAGTGTAAAAAGCAACTCTTTGAAAGAGGATCATGTTCTAATTATAATAATTTGGATCTAATGTGTTGTCATAGAAAAACAAAAACCAAGAGACAGGATGATAGGGGAAAATGCAATTTCCTCATTGTTCCCCAGGGGGATATTATTGTAGTCTTAATGAAGATAACTGGTGAAATATATGTTCCGGGATGTAGTTTTTAAACCTCAAAATAAGAACTAGTTGAGATAAACACAGGATGCATACTTTCCAGATGACTAAACAGAAGGGCAGAGAAAACAAATTTCACGTATCAAACATACTCATCTAACCCACTGGCGTTTTCGGTCTTTAATCTTCTCTCCAGGGACTCCTGTGACTTGTCGTCTTCCCGGATCTTAGCATCACCTCCAATATCACTAATGCAGGGGCCCCTTTTCTGACCACAACTTTCACCCTTTCCAGCTCAGCTCTTTAATGAAAACCACGAAAATCATTCTTGGTCTCATCGTGACCTCCAGCCCCTTTATCTTCCCTTTTCCCTCTCCTTCCGTCCTCTCCTTCCTTCGCGTTGCTATCTATCTCACTTAGATGTCAGAGCCATTATTTCAGTGACCCCACTGCCAGTCCCCTAAGCTCCCTGCCCTTTTGGGCTTTTGTCACACCCCATCTGGCTGACCTCCAATCCCAGAGCAACCCACTGTATTCTTTCTTTCTTCCTGTATTTGAGCAGCTGGAGAAAAACACAGCAGGGCGGGTGGTACCATCATACATTCATGATATTAACCTTGCATGCTGGACAGCCTTTCAGATGTCTGTGGTCAACTCATAGTCTGACTCTTCAGCCTCCACAGCTGCCCAGCTTCCCCAGCCCCCCACAATCTCTCAGCAGTCCCCCTTCTTCTGTATTTCACAGAGAATAGACACTATCAGATGAGTCCCTCAGCAATCCTGCTATCAAAGCCTCAAAAATCCTGCTACGTACTGGACCAGCCTAACTGTGCGTGTGCCCGTCTGGTCTTCCTTCTTGCCTGTTACGTGGAGGAGCTGTTTCTTTTCTGATGGAAACCAACTCCTTACGTGTGCTTTAGACCCCATCCTCTTCATCTTTCTCAGGAACATTATGCTATAGACTGTCTTTTATTTCTCCTGAACAGCCAGTCTCTTCTTCTCAAGCTCATCAGTTGCCTCCACTTGTAAACATTTTTTTAAATAAAAGTTCCATTCTATTTTTTTAAATATTTATTTATTTGGTTGCACCAGGGTCTTACTGTAGCAGGCAGGCTCCTTAGCTGCAGCTTGTCAGCTTCTTAGGTGTGGCACGTGAACTCTTAGTTGCGGCACGCATGTGGGATCGAGTTCCCCAACCAGGGACCCAACCCGGGCCCCCTACATTGGGAGCATGGAGTCCTATCCACTGCGCCACCAGGGAAGTCCCTAAAAGTTCCCTTCTATTAAAAAGATGATCTCACTACTAGACTCTATTAGTTTTCTGCTCTTACTGTCTTGACTGACTTATCTGCCACACACTTCTCAACCTGGCTCCGTTCCCATCCCTCCACGAGAACAACTCTTATAAGACCCATACCAGCCTGCATGATATTAGATCCCATGGGCAATTTTTTATACCCATTCTCCTTAACTGCACCCAATCCCAGTGTGTGGGGTTTTTTCCTCCCAACACCACCAAGCAATGCTTGGACACCAGCTGGGTATCCTTCAGTTTAACTCAATTCTGACACTACTCACCTGGAAATAGCATCAGATTCCACAGTTAAGGGCTCAGTCCCACAGGACTGCTCTCCACCTCCACTTTAGGTACCAATTACAAATCCAGGTTGTCACCGGGGCCTCTGACCAACAGGCCACAGATAGGAAGTTCCAATGACTCCCTCCTTGGGTGTGATTAATTTGTACAGCAGCTCAGAGAACTCAGAGAACTTGTTTAGTCGCTAGATTACTGGTTTGTTGTGAAAGAATATAACTCGGGAACAGCCAGATGGAGGAGATGCACAGGGCCAGGTGTGGGGAGAGGATACAGAGCTTCTACGTCCTCTCTGAGCATCCTGCTCTCCCCAAATCCAACCCAGGATCTCTCTGAACTCCGTACTTTTGGTTTTTCATGGAGGCAATATTACACAGCCATAGCTGGTTACATCACTGCTCACTGACTAAGCTCAATCTTTAGCCCCTCTCCTCTCCCTGGAGGTCAGGGGTGGGGCTGAAGGTTTCAACCCTCTAATCACTTGATTGGTTCCCTTGGCAACCAGTCCCCATTCTTAGATGCTTTCCAAAAGTCACCTCATTAACATAATGAAAGACAACTTTATAGCTCTCATCTTTTAGGAAATTTCCAAGGGTTTTAAGTGCTCCATGCCAGAAACTGGGATGGAGACCAAATATTCATTTCTTATTATAAATCACAATGTCATGGACACTTGATGCTCCTGACTGCTCTTGTCTGTTCTTGTCCTTGCTCTTCTCCGACACGCTGCTCTCTTTTCCATCCTTTCTCTCTGTGTGTGTCATCTCTGTTTCCTCTTCAGAGTCTCCTTTTCCTTCTCTGCCTCTTCTGCAACGTGGAGTTAAGTTGTTTGTGTTCAGTTTTGGTTGTACAACAAAATCATCTGCAAGTTTTAATAGCTTTGGCCTTACCCCAAAAATAAATTTCTAAGGGTGAAGCCCAGCCATCTGTATTAAAAAAAAATCCAAGTGAGTTATTTGGATACGTTGCTGGTGGGAATGCAAAATGATACCTCTGGGGGGGCGGGGGCGGGGGCGGGGAGTGGGGAATTTACCAATATCTAACAAAGCTATATACCTGGTTACCTTTCAACCTAGCAATGCTACTTCTAGAAATTTACCCTGAAGACACACCCAACAATACAAAATACCATGTACAAAGTTATTCGCGGTAGATTTATTAACCTGTGTTTGCAACAATTTTCTGTTACTTTGTCTTCTGGAAATTTTATAGTTTTGGATGTTACAATTAGGTCTGTGATCCATTTTGAGTAACATGTTACACACTGCATAAGGAATGGATTGAAGTTGTTTTGCATAAGGTCATCCAGTTGTTCCAGCACTGTTTCTTGTAAGGGCTATTTTTTATTTTCCACTGAATAATTGCCTCTGCACCTTTGTTGAAAGTCAATTTTCTGAATGTGGATGGGTTTACTTCTGGGCTCTCTATTCTGTTCCATTAATCTATTTGTCTGTCTGGTTGCCAATACCACACTGTCGACAAGTGTAGTTTTATAATAAATCTTGATATCAGGTATCACTCTAACTTTGTTCTACTTTCTCAAAGTCGCTCTGGCTAGTCCAGGTCCTCAGCATTTCTACAGAATTTTAGAATCTGTTTGTCAATTTCTATAAAAACATCTGCTGGGATTTTTCTTGGGATTGTGTTGAATCCATAGATCCATTTGGGGAGAACTGACCTCTTAACAATATCTCTCTCCATTTATTTAGGTCTTCTTTAATTTCTCTCAGCAAGCAGTTTTCAGTATAAACTTGCACTTATTTTGTCAGATTTACCCCGAAGTATTTCATATGTTATGATGATGCTTTAAAGGATATGTTTTCAATTTCCCTTTTACTAGCTCACGGCTAATATATAGAAACATAATGGATTTTTCTATACTGAGCTTGTATCCTGCGGCTTTGATAAACACGTGTATCAATTTCTGTAGATTTCACTGAATTTTCTATGTCGATGATCACGTTGTCTGTGAATGAAGGCAGATCGGCTGATTTCACTACAAGATAAAAGGCTTTTCTGTTTGCTGGTTTGCTTCGTGTTTGCTCTGTGTCTTTGTTCCAGCCGTGCAGCCGGTCCCAACTTATCCATCCCAGGTAACACATCCCTTCCAGGGGCGTCCGTACCTGGATTCTCCCTACCATGCGCGCAGCTGTCCCTCTGCAGTATCCAGTCCTGCTCCGTGACCATGAACGTGCATTGTGGGCGATGGCCACAGCCCAGCCTCAGGACACCCCCTTTCCTCTTTCCAAGTAGCCAGCTGGGATCAGTCAAAGTGACAAGCCAAGTTCATGTGGGTGGCCACGAGACCATTCCTTGAGGCACAGGTGTTTGCCAGGGGCTGGCATGTGATTTGGGGTGGAGATGGGGAGCTGCAGAAAGCTTTTCAAGGGACCAAATCCATGTCAGCCCTCCTGAGAGAATCCAGCCCTCAGTGAATTGCAGAACAAGTTCTTTTTTTCCCCCAAGGATATTAATGAAACTTGCAGCACTGCCAAGTTGCTTTCACACTGTAACTCTTCCTCAGGTTTACTTGTTACGTGCAGGTAACGTTAGCCAGATGGCTCCCGCCAGGTGGACTCCACGGGAGAAGAAGGTGAATACAGCATCTTGGCCATCCAGGTAAGTGAGGGGGAAGGTACCCAGTGTGTGAAACTTAAAGGGCCAGTGGAATAGGCTTCTGTTCTCTGTGCCCTCAAGGCACCGTTTGGATGGGAATCAAGACCTGAGTGGCAGCCCTGTTTGCTTCTTCTCCTATTGTCTTCATGGACTGGGGAGCAGGAAGGAAGCCAGAGGGGAGTATTTCAGAGACACTCGAGCCTCAGGGTCAGACTTGTTTTTTTCAGCACATATTAAGGAAGAGAATCTGGTCCCTGGCAGGACACGGGTTTCATATCTTTTATGATGATTTTTTTTCTCTGATCATAAAAATGATATAGACTCTCTGCAGAAAATTTAGAAGATTAGGAAATGTATAAATAATACATATGTCCACAATCCCACCAAAGAGACAAAAAATACAGTTAACATTTTAAGAGTATTTCGCAATAGACACATATGAGAGCTTACGTGTGTATATAAATGCATACACACATGCACATATATATGAACACATTTTTCCCTTTTTGGGGCGCCAAATTGCAATTGTATTGTGTATATTTTTATGCTGCTTTTTCCACTAACTGTGATTCTATGAACAGTTTCTCAAGCCATTAAACATTCCTTAGGATCAATAATTCTAAATGGCTGTCAAGTACGGTACAAATATACTATAATTTATTTATTTCCATATCACCGAGCGTTTAGGACCCCTCCAGTTTCCTCCTTTATAAGTAATAAGGCGACGAATATCCCTGCTCATTCATCTTCACGCATGAATTTGGTTTCCTGAATTGTTCTCGGACCCAAGAATCCTGTCTAGCGTGGGGGATATTTTCATCACAGCTTAAATACGGCGTGGAGTCTGGTTTTAATTAGGGGGCCACAGGCAAGCGGAGACGAGAGTGACACTTTATGAGTGAAAATATAAACTTTCTCGATGTTGGGGGGAAACTCTAGAGTTGGGCGAGGTAGTTCTCGAGGTGAAGACCCAGGCTGCACTGCAGTTGTGTTTCCTCCCTCCAGGAGGGCAACAGGAGGGGTCCCCACTTCCCCCTGTCCACCCACCCCCTTGCGCACTCAGCAGGCGGGAGATGCCTCCCCTCCCCGTGGTTCCCTCCCACCAGCACCGCTCACACCTCTGCAGCATCACCACCAGGTGAAAAAAAGTTGATCATCCTTAGGGTTTGTCCAAGGACCAAGGCTTACCTCCCGAAGGAAAATAAGCAGGTTTATTTTCCCTCTTTGCCGACCACCGTGAGGCCGATCAATGGTGCTGTGATTTGCTCTGCTGAATGGAAAGCCCTTTGGATCAGAAGATGGGGACTCAGCGGTGAAGTCCCCTGATTTTGAACGCACCCAGGGCAGAGTGACCCCTTAAGGAGTATGGGGCCTTGCGAGGGAGCAGCCCAGCTCAGCCCTCTGCAAACCCCTCCTGTCCGGAGACTCGGGGTACTGCACGATTTTCTTTGCACGAGTATTTCTCTGCTAATTTTCTAATTTCACTTTTTATCCTCTTTCTTCTGGGTGTGAGGCCTTCTGAATTATAATCCTCTTTCTTTTCCTTCTTTCTTTTTTTTTTTTCTTTCTGCCTTTTCTTCCTCCCTAGTTTTGGAGGCTTCCTCAAACATGTGCACATACCTCCTCTTGAACTTTAAATTCCCACCTTCATATTTGCATTTGGCAAGAGCTCTTTCTTATTCTCACCTCTTCTTGCTTTACGAACGCAAAGCTGTCAGAACTTCTTTTCTCCTGTTCCTCCCTTCTCTCCTCCTCATCTTCCTCTTCTTCCTCCTCCTCCTTCTTCTTCTTTAAAGTTTTAGGCACCAGTATTGACTCTGGAAGATAAGGTTGGTTGCCTTCTTTTCCCTTCTACCGCTATCATCAGATACACCCTTCCCCAGATCCATTTTCCATGTGTTACTTATCTTTGGCCACAAAATGCTACATAACAAGCTACATACAGACACCTACACCCACAAAACCTCAGTGGCATAAAGAAAAAACCATCTATTTCTCTCTCAAGTGGAAGGTTTAGATGAGTAGGTCAGGCAGCTCTGAGAACCTAGACAAAGCTTCCGTGTGTGTCTGGATGTTGACTGGCACGGGCTCATCTGGGCTGGCTTCAGCTGGGTTACCCGAGCCAATGGAGCAGTTAGACTCTCATCCCGTACGGGCTACCCTGGGCATCTTCTCATGGAGATGGCAGAGGCACAAGAGAGAAAGCCCATCTGGAGCCTCTGCTGACATCTCCTTGGCCAAAGAAAGCCGTGTGGTTGATCCCAAGATCAAGGGGCAGGTCAGATCATGTGGCCCATGATGGGGTTACAGGACAACTACAGAGTTAATTTACAGGGGAAAGGGCATGGGTACCGAGAGGGATGAGGAGCTGGAGCCCTGATTACAATCCCCGCTCTCTGTAATACGTATCTACAACCTACATCCTAATTTTGACCAATATTCTCTTTCTCTCTAGGATGTTTTCCTTTCTCCAGAGTTAATCAATGTATATCTTTATAACGTTTTATTTCTTTGTACGTATTTCCATTTCAAACTTTTCTAATGTTCTAACATTCCTCCTAAGATATTTCAGGCAGGGTTAAGGATTCTAGCAATTTCATCTTCCTAAACACATCTCCCCAGGAAGCATCTGATATGCTCCAGTCCGGACTGGTGGCCTTTTGTATAGGTGCACGGCTGTTATCTGGGGGTTCCTCTTTTATGAGTTTAATCCTCTACTTCCTGTGTCCGTGTCTTCCTATTTCCTAGGTTACCCCTTTGCTTTAGTGGCTGGGATCCTCCAATACCTTCCTGAGAAGGTCTTTTGAGAACTTGAATCTATGAGGGAGCTTTAGTCTACCTTCAAACTTGATCAATGGTTTGAAAAGATAGAAGTCCACGGCTTTGGTAAAACTCTCTCCTTTTGGTAAATTTCCCAACATGTATTATTTTGTTCTGGAGATGTTAATATTTGTCACTTATAAAAAGTATTTTGAAGACAGGGCAGTTTGATAAACTTTGCATCAAAAGAGCTCAACTGGTTGCTCTTTGAAGAACTTCCCAGAGTTTCGGGGAGTCTCCAAGAAGGAGGATATAACATGCTGTTTTTCAAACCTTATTTGATCATGGAAACTTTTCTCCTTGTCGCGTCATGAGAGAGTACTGTTTTGCAGAACAAATATTTGGAAATGGTGCAAGAGAAGTTTGAGTTTGGTGCCCCAGTTTAGGACCTGCAAAGAGGTTAATTCTTCTTGCCCCACTGCCTTGCCCGCAGCCCCTTCCCAGAGCCAGCCTTTAAAACCCTCTGCTTACGGCTGGTAGTGATTTTCAGCACGGAGATGTGTGCAGGTACCAAAGGGAACAGCAAGCCAAGGGAGGATGTGTCCAACAGAGGCTCCAGATGGAAAGACTGAGGATTTTAAAAAGTGTGTATAGTGAAACCACTTAAAATATTAGCTGCAGTCCTTTCTGTGGTCCCTGGTACGGGAATCATTCCCCAGTCAATCTTCCTCTTTGTCTTGAGAAGGATGGTAAACACATTTAAAAATAAATCTATCAACATTCCTCTGGGGAAAGCACCCTTCCACTCTCAGTTCATGTGGTCCTAGGGAGGTGGACCCTCTCCTTTCTCCAGAATAGCCATGGGACCCAGTCCTACCTGATGAGAATCAGCTATAAGAAATTTACAGGAACTTTGAGAAAAGAAACATTCTTATTCTTTTATTCTTATTCTATTATTTGCTTGGACTGCCAGCTGTTTGGACAATGCAAACTTAGGGCTGCAGTGGCCTTTTCTGCCACTTCTTTTGAAATACGTCCTGTCAGTGTAGCTGACACAAAGCAAGGCAGGGCTGAGAAATAGAAATTCACAATTTCCCATGTGCTCCTTTGAAACCCTAGTGGAGCCTGGCCTGATCTATCACTTCTATCTTTGGTCTTTTCAGCAATGGAGGCAACATATCATTTTCAGGTTTCCACTAGTTTAAGCTGGGTTTCTATCATTTCCAAGGAAAGCAATTCAGACTAATAGAGTGACTTTGCCTCCCTTGGCTTCAGAGGCTCTTGGGATTAATTGACAATGCAAGCAGAAGTGCCGATTCTCTCGTTAGAACTCATCAACTGTTCATTTCCAATTCCACACAGGTTTTTTTTTTTTTTAATCCCAGAAGAGAACATTCTGGAACACGACAGTCTATGGAGACCAACTAAGGGGAAAGCAAGAAGTCAGAAATTTAGGAAAACACTATTCCAGGACACCTAACACTCGGCATCGGGGTGAAAACGATGCTGAGACGCCCGGCGGCGGTGTGAGTGTCAGGGCGTAGAAGCTGGGGTCCTCGCTCCGAACAGCCATCACACGTCTCCTCCACACGATGTTTCAGAGCAACGTGCGACCATGTATGGGTTCCGGCCAGATGGCTGAGATGCTGCCCCAGCAGAGAGCAGCAGAAGCCCTCCAGCGGAGAACAGAAGCCCACTGTGGGGAGATGTCCGCCGGCCACTCATCCGTGCTGTGGGTCCTGATGCTACTATCTCTCCTTCTCCCCTGGGGGCCAACTTGAGGGTGTTAAGTGGAAACTGCTTGGCTCTCTTGAACATGTTGAGGAAGTCAGTTCCTTCCAGTGTAGACAGGGCTGGTTTGCCAGACACTTTGTCGTGGACCGTGCATTTCTGGAGTAAATAGTTGAGTAATAATTCCCTTCTGGGTCAATAATTCCCTTCTGTGTTATTGATTGCTGAGGGTTAAAGATGAGAACAAAAACAGGTTAGGGTGTAGATTACAGCAGCCCAGCTGTGGACCAGAGAGGCAGAAGGTCCTCTCCTGGCTACTTCCTGCAGTGCAGCCCACACGCACGTGCCCACAGGCTCACACACGCTTCACCTGCTCGTGCATTATGGCCACACACGCATGCTCACATATGTGTACTCACACACTTCCCCACATGCACACAAACACTCACACACCAGGACAGTGGTCTCTGTGCTCCAGGCCGGAGGTGTGTTTGCAGACAGTGTACTGATACAGCCTTGCTGGAAAGAAGCCTGGAGAGTGAGTGTGTGTGTGTGTGTGTGTGTGTGTGTGTGTCTGTGTGTGTGTGTGTGTGTGTGTGTGTTGGGGGAGGCAGGGAGGATAGCGGGGAAGTGGGGAGGTGTTTTTGTTCTTTGTTTAATTTTTATTTTATATTGGAGTATCATTGATTTACAATGTTGTGTGAGTTTTAGGCGTACAGCAAAGTGATTCAGTTATGCATATATATCTATTTTTTTCAGATTCTTTTTGGGACGTGGTTTATCAAGGTCTTTTCTGCCATCTCCCTCATTACGTGAAAAGGATGAGCTTGGTAACTGGGAAGAAACGAACTGGTAGAGTTCCGGCTCTGCCTCCGGAGGACGGCACCTCTCCCTGGGTGGTGTCTGTTGTGTGCGCTTTGGGTTCATTTCCCGGGAAAGGATCGTTTCTACCAAGAGGCACACGTGGGGATAAGCAGAGAGAGGAGAGTGTCTGTCTGTGCATGTGGGGTGAGGCTGCAGTTTCCCCGAGGCTCTGGAAGCGTTTGTAGCATCAGCAGGTGGCCCCGGGAAGGCGACTCGAGCTGGCAGGAGTGTCACAGGCTGTCTCGACCTCTTGGATGTGATACCCCTGCCTCGAAGTCAAGTGTCTGGTCCGTCCTCGTGCCCCATGGGCCTCTGTGTCCAGCGCTGTGTGGCTTCTTTGCATTCAGGCTCAGGTCAAAGGACCTCCTCACAGAGAACCTCCTTGGCTGCTTAGTAAAGTGATCACCTCTCGAACTGTCCCCCAGCTTGACCATGTTAACTGTTTTATGTCCCTCACTGCACTTTTCAGGACCTGAAAGTGTCTCATTTGCTGGTTTGCTTGTGTGCTGTCTGCCTCCATCCACTAGGACGTAAGCTCCTTGAAGTTCAAGGACGCGGCCTCCCTCAGCTCTCTGTCCCCATCAAGTGGATCCGTGGGCAGCACTTTGTAGGTGCTCAGTAAACACGGAGTTTGTTGATGAGCTTGCCTCCTGCACACCTTGTCTGAGGACTGCAAAGAAGCAAGTTAATGAGCTTGGATCTCTGATCTAAGGGTCCAAGGTGCGAGAATAACAAACCCTCATTAATGTCTTGGAGAACCACGGTGCGTGTCCTGTCACGGGTGCGATGGTTAATCAGCAGGGCTGTGGTGCCAGGTGTCTGGTCAAACACCAGTCTGGGTGATACTCAGGAGGGGATTTTTTTAGATGTGATGAGCCTGAACTTGGTATACTTTGAGTAAAACAGGTTACTCGCTATAAATGTGGGTGGGCCTCATCGAATCAGTTGAAGGCCTTAACGGCAAAGACTGGGGTTTCCCACAGAAGAAACTCTCCCCAACTCTTACCTAGATTTCCAGCCGGCCAGCCTGCCCTACAGATTTCACACAGGACAATCCCCACAGCTGTGTGAGCTGATTCCTTAACACAGATCTTTCATTCTCTTTTGCTCTCTCTCTATTTTACATATAAGTATATAAATAAAATTTATATGTAAAATTATATAGAAATACATCTTATACATAAATAATAAATATAAATTATATATAAATATATAAATAAAATTATATATATTTATTTTATATAATTTTATTTATATGTATTTATATACAAATACCTATTATATACAAATATATAAATAAAATTTGTATATATAAATATAAATTAATATAAGTAAATGTTTATATTTCTCCATGTATACGCACAGATATACATCATTGATTCAATATTTGTATTTCTCTAGAGAACACTAATATAAGGGATAAAGTCCGGATAATAACTACTGCATTTCCTTTAAAGCTGTTCTGTGCCAGGCACCAGGCTAAATGCTCTATCTGTATTACTTCACTTAATCCTCACCACACCACAACCATATAAAACAGGCATTATTATTCTCACTTTTTAATGTGCAAACAAGGTCCAGAGAGGTTAAGTAACTTAGCCAACATCACATAGCCGGTGAACCTTCGAGTTAGTATCAAACCTGAGTCTGTCTGATGCAGAAACATGTGCTTTTAATCACCAAGCAACACTGGAACTGGGACGTGAATCAGAAATGGCTCTGGCCCTTGAGGGGCTTGTGGTGTGTTACAGGGACGTAACTGGTACAGAAATAACTGTAATTTACAAGGTAGAGATTGATAAGGTAACAGATAAGTCTGTTGGAATTTCAGAGGAGAAGAAGATCAATTCTAGCTTCTGTGGGTGACGTAAGGCTTAATGGATAACAGGTCCAATCTGGGCTTTGAAGAATGGATGGGACTTGCACACACGCAGCCAGGGAGGATGGTCCTTCCAGATCAGCACTGTCAAAGCACAAATACAGTGTGAGCCACGCAAGACAGCCACGTAAGGAACTTAAACATTTCTAGTAGCTGAGTTAAAAAGTCAAAGAAACTAGGTAAAATTAAATGTAAAAACTTGTATTATTTAACCCAGTGTGTCGAAAATATTATTTCAACATATAATTCATATAAAAATGATTCGTGGGGTATTTTCACATTCCTATTTTGTGTGTTACATCTTTGAAATCTTATAGTGCCTCTCAGTTCAATATGTAACCACTGTAAAAAATTATAAAAGAGAGATTTTGTTTTCTTTCTTTCCTAAGACGTCTCCAGGACCTGGTGTGTATTTTCCCTTCCAGTGCACCTCAATTCACCCTACATTTGAGGGGCATGATAACCCTATGTGACCTGGGGCTCCCAGACTGGACAGACAGCTCCAGATGGAGAGCAGATCAGGGCAGAGACACAGGGGCAGGGAAGCCTGGTGTAAGTGCAGGGGCAGAGGGCGGTTATCAGCGTGCGGTGAAGTTTATCTGAAGGAGAGCTGTGGGCGGCATCGTGGAACCAGGTTTGCAGAATCTTTGATGCCAGAATAAAGTGTTTAGATTTTAGAAACAGAGGAATTGGAGCTACTGCTCTCAAGGTTAGCTGGGAAGGGAAGGAAGCTCTGCCTTAGGAAGAGGTTAGCATGAAGGGTGGCGGTGGGGGGTAGTGGAAGGGAGACCAGTCAGAAAGCAGTGGCACCAGGTCCAATCAGAGGTGGTGAAGTGGAACTGAGGCTGGGACACTCGGGTTGGGAGGGCAGCAGATGTCATCAGGTAAGAGTTTACAGGCACTGGCAAGGGAGAAAGAGCCACTGGAGAAGCTGAGAGGGGGCTCCAAGCTTTGCATCCTGGGTGACTGGGAAATAGAGCAGTGGAGCAAGCAGCTGTGTCTCCTACCAGCAGATCACAAGAGATTCCTCTTCTCCCACTTCGGGGATTCAGAATCAGTTTCCGGGCCTCTTCCTTCCTTCTTGTTGGGAGAGAGACCTCTTGTGTCCTGGCCCCTCTCCATCAGGAAGGAGGGTGGACCATTGAACTCTTAAGAATGTCTCTGTCTTTTGCAGAGTTCCATCCATCCTTCATCTTGCCTGAGCTACGTGACCCAGAGCATCCTTGACCGTCTCTGGGTCTTGGAATCCCAGGAAGGGAAACTCCAACCCCCCCTCCTAGTGGGGTAGTTAGATGGTGCCTGGACCCCGCCGTCAGACGTGTGGCTGATGGTCTGTGATTATAAGCTCTGTGCATCTCTAACTGCTCTAATGAGCTGAAGTTTGGAGGGGGAGTGGCAAAGATTTACAGCTTTTACTTGGGAAAACTTCCTCCTGTCAAGGGAGGGATTAACTGGGCCGAGTGGAACTCAGCTCAGTGGCTGCTGATAGCAAGTGAGGAGGACCAGGAAAGCCTTGGGTGATTAGAACCAGGCAGTATCATGGGAGACTTCTGCACCATTGTTTATTTTAGATTGTGGCCATCCAGAGAGCCTGCGTGGTGTGTGTCAGACATACTTAATAGGGAGATAATTTGGGGAAAAGAACGTATAAGACGGTAATGGGGGAGCCGGTGGGCGGGCGGGTCTGGACTCATTCACATGCTGGGTCGCTGCATACTGGGTTATCTGGGGGAGGGCGCCTGGCGACCCCCGTCTCTGGGAGCCCCCCCCTTCCTTAATCCACCCGTAGTTTCTCCCTTAGTTATACCCAGAGTCCCTCTTGTTTGAGTTGGCCCGTTGGAATGATTCAAGTTTCCATCCTTTTCTTCTCCAAGATACTTTTTATTTCCCCCTTTCGTCCTGTTCTCCTAGATCTCTGTTCAGCTTCCTTCTTTC
The DNA here is from genome assembly GCF_030028045.1 of Hippopotamus amphibius kiboko. Taxonomy (NCBI): domain Eukaryota; kingdom Metazoa; phylum Chordata; class Mammalia; order Artiodactyla; family Hippopotamidae; genus Hippopotamus; species Hippopotamus amphibius. Next base: position 3,484,133 of record NC_080202.1, on the reverse strand, counting down.
CATTCACTTTTAATTTTCCATTGAGAACTGAAATTTGCCATGCACGGTTATCCCTCACTCACGTAATGCGGGGGTGCGGGGTGGGGGGGGGCTCTTTTCTCGGGACCTGCCCTATTTTGTTTGCTTTGTGTGGATAACCATTTGCTCAGCTCCTGAAACTTATCACATCTCCTCTCCACCTTTTGCTTCCCAATTGTCCTTTGATCAAAAAGAAAAAAATCAATGCAGAGGAATCTCCCTGGTGCAAAGGAATTTATACTAGGTTATCTCAAAAAAGAAACTGTCTTTATCGGAAGTGAAGACCTTGAGACGGATCCAAACCACCAATGCTGCGGGGTCAGCCCAGCCTGCTGGGAATGCGACTCGTGGAAGTCATGCTTTTCTGTTTGTCTTTTTCCTTTTTTTTTTTTTTAAATTAGTCCAAAATGAGTCAGTTCCAAAGGCTGTAAGACTCTAAAGTAGAAATGAAAGAAAAGAAGGGTTGGGGTCCTCTCGGTGACGTCAGCCCTGTCCCAACGCCAAAGTGTTTTCAGTCGTTCCCAGGGGATTATTTATCAAAATGGTCTACATGGAAAACTCCTCTCTGGCTCAGCCCCTATCAAACCATCTGAGGATAAGTGTTAGAGTCCCTCCTCTCGGCATCATCCCCCCTGGTCCCGGCTCCCTTCTTAATAATCCAATTTGGGTCAAGTGACCATATTATCATTCAAAGCCTTCCTTAACCTCTTAATTCTAGACTCGAATGGGCTCCTAGGGTAATGGGTTCCATATGGCCTGAGGTACTTGAATCCATCCTCATACGTATTTTTTTTCTTCAGATCTTTATTGGAGTATAATTGCTTTACAATGTTGTGTTACTTTCTGCTGTACAACAAAGTGAATCAGCTGTATGTATACATATATCCCCACACCCCCTCCCTCTTGAGCCTCCCTCCCACCCTCCCAATCCCACCCCTCGAGGTCGTCACGAAGCACCGAGCTGGTCTCCCTGTGCTCTGCAGCAGCCTCCCACAAGCTATCTATTTTACATTTGGTCGCGTGTATATGTCAATGCTACTCTCTCACTCGTCCCAGCTTCCCTTCCCCCCAACCCCTGCCTGTATCCTCAAGCCCATTCTCTACATCTGCGACTTTATTCTTGCCCTGTCACTATGTTCCTCAGCACCGTCTTTGTTTTTGTTTTAGATTCCATATATATGCATTAGCATACGGTATGTGTTTTTCTCTTTCTGACTCACTTCACTCTGTATGACAGTCTCTAGGTCCATCCACCTCGCTACAAATAACTCAATTTCATTCCTTTTTATGGCTGAGTAATATTCCACTGTATACATGTGCCACATCTTCTTTATCCATTCATCTGTTGATGGGCTTTTAGGTTGCTCCCACGTCCTGGCTGTTGTAAATAGAGCTGCTATGAACACTGGGGTGTGTGTATCCTTTTGAACCATGTTTTTCTCCAGATGTATCACCCAGGAGTAGGATTGCTGGATCATACAGCAACTCTATTTTTATTTTTTTAAGGAACCTCCGTAGTGTTCTCCCCAGTGGCTGCACCAATTTACATTTCCACCAACGGTGCCGGGGGGTTCCCTTTTCTCCACACCCTCTCCAGCATTTATGGTTTCTAGATTTAGAGGAGTTCCAATGTGAGCCACTCCAGCCGAGCAGGGGCCTTTCCGCCTCCACGTGTCTCCAGGGACCACTGCCCGGGTACCATCTGCACAGTGTTCTTCCTTCCAGTGCCCTTCTCACTAGGGGAGGCAGCCCCAGCCTGGGGGGAAGGAGCGATCCTTTCCCAATCTGCTGCAAATCTGATCAAAATCCCAGAGCTGAGTTTCCCATCATCTTCACCTGGTCTTTCCCACCATCGTCCTCCTTCACAGGAACAGCAGGAAAGGGCACTGGGACCTTACACAAGTCATCTGATTTTTCTCAGCCTGTTTCTCATATGTAAAATGGGCATAACACCTGCCCAAACGACTTCTCAGAGCCTGTGTGAGGAACAGATGAGATGAGAAAATGCTTTGAAAACTGGGATGTGCTGCCTGAAAGCGCAGTTGGTCTTGTTTTCAGCATCCTTTGTGAAGGTGGCTGTTGCACCGTCCTCCTGCAGGGGCGTGGCATGGTGAAAGGTCAAGGTCTTTCATCTGCCCATTTCCACACGGGGTCTTAGGCACGTGGCCCCTCTTGCTTTTCTCTTCTCAGACGCTCATTGTTCTTGGATGCTCAAGGGCTTCTCCACCCTTGGGAAACCCTTTTTTTTTTTTTTATAAATTTATTTATTTATTTTATTGGCTGTGTTGGGTCTTCGTTGATGCCCAAAGGGTTTCTCTAGTTGTGGCCAGCGGAGGCTACTCTTCGTTGTGGTGCACAGGCTTCTCACTGCAGTGGCCTCTCTTGTAGAGCTCAGGTTCTAGGCTTGTGGGCTTCAGTAGTTGCGGCACATGGGCTCAATAGTTGTGGCTCACGGGCTCTAGAGCACAGGCTCAATTGTTGTGGCGCATGGGCTTAGTTGCTCCGTGGCATGTGGGATCTTCCTGGGGCAGGGATCGAACCCGTGTCCCCTGCATTGGTAGGTGGATTCTTACCCACTGCACCACCTAGGAAGTCCCAGGGGAACCCTTTTTAAGTGTGGGCTGGAGCAGTGGACCACGGCTGATGTTTCATTCAGACTAGGGGATCTCCTAATTCTATCTGAGACATCTTTTTTGACCAGTGAAGCTTGGACCAGTGCTGTGCAGGTAGGTGAATCCTCCAGGCTGAGAAGGACAATTTCAACAGGGACATTTTCAGAGAAGCTTAGAAATAGAGGCCTGTAAGGACATCTGCCCAAATGGAGATGGCATAACTGTGTGTGAGGGAAAAGTGCACACATCATCCAGTTCCTGGTCCCAGAAGGTGTTTTTTCTCTTAATTGAAATATAGTTGATTTACAGTGTTGTGTTAATTTCTGCTGTACAGCACAGTGAAGCAGTTTTGTGTGTGTGTGTGTATATATATATATATACACATACACATACATTGTTTTTTAATATTCTCTTCCACTGTGGTGCATCACAGGACATTGAACACAGTTCCCTGTGCTGTACAAAAGGACCTTGTTGTTTGTCCATCCTACATATAATAGTTTGCATCTGCTAACCCCAGACTCCCAATCCACCCCTCCCCTATCCACCATTTCGCTTGGCAACCACAAGTCTGTCCTCTATGTCCGTGAGACTGTTTCTGTTTCACAGATAGGTTCATTTGTGTCCTATTTTATTCCACATGTAAGTGATAGCATATGGCATTTGTCTTTCTCCATCTGACTTACTTCACTTAGTATGATCATCTCTAGGTCCATTCTTGTTGCTGCAAATGGCATTATTTCATCCTTTTTTATGGCTGAGTAATATTCCACTGTATGTATGTACCACATCTTCTTTGTCCATTTATCACTGTGAATTCTTGATAAATGCTTCTCTTTTAAATCACATGTCACTTGTTTTAACTATAATACTTTTGGGGGGTGATATTTCTTGTCCTTTATGCATACTAGCTCTCTTGGTCCTGACAACCTGGGAGGTTGATATTATCATGTCTCCCGTATTACAGGAGAAGAAATTGATGTATAGAGAGTTAAGGAGACTTCCTAAGGGTACCAAGGGGACAAGCTGGAATTCTGACAAGCCCAGGTTGTTGACCAAAGAGAAGGGGGGTAGTTACCTAGGAGACGTGTAGTTTTAGGTAGTGATGTTAACACTCTCCCCTGACCTCTACCATGCCTTCCAAATTGTAAGAGAAATGACTGAACAGGGTGACAGTCCAAATCCATGCTGGAAACTGGGGGACACAGTCATCTCTGTGTTGAAAACATTGAGGAACTTCTCCAAAATTTCAAAAAGAAAATTTTTTTGGCATAGAGTTGATTTACAATGTTGTGTTAGTTTCAGGTGTACAGCAACGTGATTCAGTTATACATATGTGTACATCCATTGTTTTTCAGATTCTTTTCCCATATAAGTTATTACAGAATATTGAGTGGAGTTCCGTGTGCTGTACATTAGGTCTTTCCCAACATAGGATTTGACGGGACTGAGGAACCCCTCGGCAATAGAAGAAAGCTCGACTGCACCCCTATGTTGGGGGTTTAGCCAACACGGCCAACAGAAAGCCATCATGGTGGGTGTGAATGGGTGGGTGAAGCTCTCCCTCCTCTCTCTTCTCAAGCATCGCTCTTTCAAATGTCAAGGACCCGGAAGCCAGCTATAGTGGGTGGCACACCTTTTATCCTATTCTGCTTGTAATTTGTTCATTAGACTTCCTTGCAGTATCACATATGGGCAGAGTCTTCTTTCCCATAGCTGGCCCTGGGTAGCCAGGTCTGGTCCACAGGACAGGGGCTCCACAAGGCCCTACTGCAGTGACCCGTTACCCTGGTACATCTCTTACCTGCCCCATCACTTTCTTATTTTCCTAGTTGGTCCCCATAGCCAGTAAGGACTCAGCTGGGCAAAGGGAAAGAAAGAAATAACTGACTTGCTATGGCAAAGTAGCTTAAATCCTAAATCCAAAATTTATGTGGACGATCATAGGGTTTCTTTTGACACTGTAAACCAGCAGCATCTAATCATAGAATAGAGCAAACAAAAGAAGGAGTTTGTTTGCTTTACATAAAGAGTCAGAGAATGAAGCCAAAGTGACCTAATGTGAGTTTTCAGAATTAGCGTTTGCTGCTTTCAATTGCCTAATGTAATCCCACTTCTGCTTATTCAGTGGGGATTTCATTTGTCTGATGTGCTTTTGTAAGAAGCAACAGAAGTGGTTGAAGGAGCAAAAGGAAAACCTAGCTGGTTCTTTTTTTTTTTAAATAAATTTATTTATTTATTTATTGGCTGTGTTGGGTCTTCGTTGCTGTGCATGGGCTTTCTCTCATTGCAGTGAGGGGGGCTACTCTTTGTTGAGGCACATGGGCTCCTCATTGCTGTGGCTTCTCTTGTTGCATAGAACGGGCTCTAGGCGTGTGGGCTTCAGTAGTTGCGGCACACAGTCTCAATTGTTGTGGCTCACGGGTTCTAGAGTGCAGGCTCAGTAGTTGTGGCGCATGGGCTTAGTTGCTCCGAGGCATGGGGGATCTTCCTGGACAATGGGTCAAACCCATGTCCCCTGCATTGGCAGGTGGATTCTCAACCACTGCACCACCAGGGAAGTCCCCCTAGCTGGTTCTTAATATCTAACTTTGATTTGTCGGCAATACATATAAGTAGGTTTTCTTTTTAAATGTAATTTTTCCCCCAGAGGCTGCGATGAATTCAAGAATTTGGATGTTATCGAGCCTGGATCAGTTCAGAGTGGATTCTTTCTGGATGTTGTAGTCACTATGGGTATCTCTAGCTTCTGCTTTCCGGGGGGATGCCTGTGACATCCTGCATCTTTGCTTTGATATTGTCTATGGGGTGACCGCGTGCAGCGTCAAGGATGATGTCTTATTTGTCCAAGTGGATCACAGTAATGAGATCTCAGCTTGGTTTCAGATCAAGCCCGCCTTCCTGCCAAAACCCAACAGATACAACTCTAAAGGGATATTTAATCGCATCAACAAAAACAGCATGTGTACATTTTGAAGAGTTCACCATCGTGGAGTCCACATGCATCCCTAATGGTGGCTGTAGATCATGCGACTCCTCCTCTAAATACTTATTCCACGGAGGGTCAGGGAAAGAGACCCGAGTCAGGAAGCCGATGTGTAATCACTGGCCTGCAGGTTTGCTCACCGTTATTGGGTACAATATTAACCTCTGTTGATGTTTCTTGAGCACTTGCCCGGCTGTGTTTTCTCAGCAGGGTGGATGGGAAGGCTGATGGGATCTCGAAGGGCCTGGCTGGACCTGGAGGTTGGAAGCAGCGATGAATGGGGACATTTGCTTGGCTCGCTGGCTAATGAATGAAAGATCGCCAAGAGTAATAAGATTTCAGCAGCATTTCCTTAATGATGGGCACAGTTCGTTAAGAGAAGAAACCAAATGCTACATACCATTGGGAGAGACCGGGGGCGGGGGCGGGGCGGGGGGGATGGGACGGTCTGATCCTGGAGGTGGGGGCCGTGGCTCAAAGGAATGTGGTTTTCACACAATTAGGTGTTTTGAAGGAAGACAGAGCCTGGACACAGTTGAATCATTTTGGCTAATTGAGATTTGCATGGGTCAAAGAGCAGGGGTCCTGCTGCCGTTGAGGCAGGGTGATATCCGTTCCAGATCCCCGGATGCACCGTGGCCCGGCTGTGCCTCCGGACTGTGAAAAGGGACGCCTCCCGGACAAAGAGCAGCTTTCATGGGAGATGCCTTCCCCTCTTATCCCAGCCGCTGGCGTTCAGTGATGGGGCTGACGGCCTCTAATTCACGCAGGTGGAGTCACATCTAATAAGTCTCCACTGCATTCCTTCCCCAGGAGTGAGAACTAATGAGGCATCTCCACACCCTCCTGCTGTGTGTCTACCAGGGACACGGCCTCTGGACGACGCGCTTCTGAGATGCAGAAAGCCTCACCGTTCCGTGACTGGGAAGTGAGACAGGCTGACAGCTGCGCCAAGCATGCAGGATGTGAATTTCTGTCTGCCATTGATGTTCCACTTCTTTTTCCCTTTAAACACCTACGTCTGGCTGCAAGCCCCTCCCATCCCGCTCTGGTGATGGGAAACTGGTTCACAGTCATTAGCGATGCTTGTCTCCCAGGCAGGACTAAGGTACCAGCAGGGGCACTGCCAGGCCATGTGGCACCTTTGTGCATGCTGGGAAAAGGCACCCCTTCCTGGAGCAGGTACACCTGCACCGTGGGGTATAGCTCGGCGAGCTGAGCGCAGGCTGGATTCTAGCTCCTTCTTGCTGCTGTGCCAGGCGTCCTCGAGCAGGACACTGATTACACAGATCGGCACGGCAGCCCTGGACACCTGGTCTGAAACGGCATCAAAGTGTAGAGGCCCCTGGACTCAGGGAGCATGAGTGCCCCTGAGATGCCCATTGTCCCTGCCCCAAGTTCCCTGCGGGTCCTATGGCCTCACAGGTGTCCTTCTGTGCCTCATAGGTGTCCCTCTCAGCTCTGGCCTCCTCGGTGGAAGACCGCAGAGAGACCTAGATCCAGGTCCAGACAGAAGCCACACACCTCTTCCTCTCTAGGGAGGACCCTACACCTCTTTCTTCCATCTTGCTGTCCTCCAAGGCACTCCCTGTCTCCTTCCCTCTTTTCAGACCCTTAGCTTAATCTCATCAACTAATTTAGGCTTTGTCAAAGACAAGAAGAACCACAGATCTAGATTTTCTGCTTTCTAACCGCCCCCCCCCCCCAAAGGCAAAATACAACACTGGTTACCAATTAGAAATGGAAGGGAAGAAAAATATAGAGAAAGCAAATGCAAATGGATATTGTCGTGTTATCCTGCTACACTGACCCCAAACACTTGATTTCCCTGCAGGAATGATGGAGGGATGCCATGTCCTCGAGACATATGAGCAGATGGTGGTTTTCTGAGATGCTCTGGCCTCACATAGACTTTGAAGAACATTTGTCGGTGATTCACAGCCAGTCTAGCAGGCTGGGAAAACACTCGTCCTTGGTGAAATTTCATCTGTCTTCCACAAAATTACTAGTATATATATTTTTCATCTCTTAAGATGGATCAGGACCATTGTGTGATTGTCTGACGCATCACGTGGGTCTCCTTCAATAATTCAACAAGAGCTGAGGGAGGGGGAACACATCATGGCTCTGTTGTTGACCTCGTGTGACCTTGGACAGACTCCTCTGCGAAGATCAAGTTGGGCTGGAACTGGGTGATTTTTTAGGTACATCTCACCATTGCTGTCTGTACAAATATTGTCATGAGAAGCTCATCGTATGTTAAGGAGACGAGGTTAGGGAAGTGAAATAGTTGCTTTCCCTTTCTCCTTAATTCTCTTGTTCTTCCTCCATCACTTGTGTCCATTGCTTCCATTTCTCTCCTTGACTCTCCTGTTCTCACTCCCTCCTTCTTCCGTTCCTCTTGGTTGCTGTTTCCTCCCTCTTTTCTCCCTTTGCATCCCCTTAATGTTTAAGATGATCGATATTTATTGAATTAAGTTTTATAAGCGCTGACCTTCAAGGCAGCCAAGTTGAATGTTACACACGTCCGTCTCAACGCAGAAAGAACAATCACACCAAAATTTGAAATTGTTTTTAAAGCAGTATATAATCCTCAAAGATGGTTTTCTCCAAGGACCTTGGGAGAGAAAAGATCCCCCCACCCTGCACTAAAACTAGCCGGCAGAGAAAATGACCTCGCAGCCTTGTTAACCTTCAAAAGAGATGGTAAACGGGAGATGGTTGGCTGGTGGAAGACAAGGCTAGTCTGAGGAAATACCGCATTGCCTTGGTCTTCGATGTGAGATGCAACGAGATGGACATATTATGAAAATAATTCTAGGCTGAAATGTTGCTGTGATTACGCATATGTTCGTAGGTAGATTAGAGTCAATTCGAGGTCGTTAAAACATTAGGCGGCCCTGGAAGATGAGCTCAGCTCGCTCAGAATTTCAGGTCCAGCAGGTTAGCTTTCTGTAGGTCAAAGAAAATGCTCAGATTGGCACCCAGCCGCCTTGGCTGACCTGCAGAAACGCTGTGACTTTGATACTCAGTGAAAAATGCACATCTGGAATGAAATCAGACCTCAGCTCTTTCAAGCTTCTGCTCCTTGGTACTTAATTATTATGACTTGGATGTGACTCAGGGTAAAGGCTTTATGTTTAGCAATGATTAGAGCGGCTCTGATGAATATATCAGGAATGCTGTTTATTTTTTTAATTGGAGCATGTGACTACATATATTTTTCAACTCTTGAATGAACAAATCCAACACTTAAGAAAACACATTAAAAACCTTTGGAGCTTTGTGTAAGGAGCAGTTTTGCAGACGCATGTCTGTCCTCTGATGAATCGTAGTTATCTGTGTCTTGGGTCCGATCAGGGATAGGGATGATAAGAAGTAGCAGGGATCTCAGGTGGCATCTGGTTTAACCTTCCTTTGACGGGGGAGGAGACTGGAATCCATGGGCTGAAGTCATGCACCAGAGTCACTCACTAGGGCTTGTCCAATGCGACCAAGAAACTCTGTAGTTTGTGACTTTATTCCTGGCCTTTGCACCTCCTCCTCTTCCCAAGTATGGAACACACAGCACTGCTGGTTCCTGAAACCGTTTTAGACGGTGCAAGAGATTGGATTAAACAACTGAACCACGGAGGCAGACAGCCTTTCCAATTCTCTCTTTCTCGTCTCAATTGTGCCAACTTTATTCCAAACACCGTCTCAAACTCTGAGAACACGAGGACGAATCGGCAACAGCTCCTCCTTTAAATGAACTCCTAACAGAAGAACCTATTCCTGCAGGTCAAGCTGCGGTTGACGGTGTGACAGTACGTGTGTGCGTGTGTATTGTGTATGCAGGCACACCTGCACATATTCTATCTGTCTCGTTCAATTATGAGTATCCGCGTAGAATTCTTTTAATGCAAACATATCGTAGGGGACATTTTTCTGAGAGGACAAAACCCCCGGTATCTACTTCAAGTCACCGTGGGAAGAGTCCTTTTTGGTTTTTTGATTCAATATTTGTATATATTGAGACAAGCTCACCACCAGTCTAGTAAACAGCCATCGTGATAGAGTTACAATTTTTTTTCTTGTGATGAGAATGTTTAAGACCTATTCTCTTAGCAAAGGTGATCTTAAGGAGAAAAAGTCTATGTTGGATCTAGTCTTTAACCCAAACACTTGCTAATCTCCCCTTTTTAATTCACAGAGACGGCAAATCTTAGGCTCAGAGCCTTCATCAAGGAGTAGCCTACAAGTACAATTTGATAGCATTGGTTTGTCTCATTCTCTGTTTATAGAATGTGTATTAGTTATTTACAGCTATGTAATAGAATATACCAAAACTTAAGGACTAGAAAAAGAATAAGTGTGTATTACCTCACACAGTGTCTATTGGAATTTAGGAATTCAGGAGTGTTATCAGCTGAATATTTAGCTGGATAAATTAGCTGGGTATTTCTGGCCCAGCGAATTTCATGAGGTTGTAGGTACAGTGTCAGCCAGGGACGCAGGTTTGACTGGGGTTGTGGGTCTGGTTCCGCAGTGGCTCAGCCCCAAGGCTGTTGGGAGGTGGCCTCAGTTCTTTGCCATGTGGACCTCTGCACAGGGCTGCTTGACTGGGCACCCAGCACATCAGCTGGCCTCTCACAGAATGAGGGGTCCAGGAGAGAGCAAGACTGCAGTTGTAATGGATGGGCAGGGAGGCGGGGCTTCATGACTGTGTGCGAGTCTCAGCCAGTCAAAGAGCATTCCAGGCCCAAGACGCAGCAATCATTTATCCGTTCATTACACATCTTTACATGTCAGGCATTGCACTGGGGGTGCAATGATGAGAAAACAGAGACATAGTTTCTACTTTCTTGCCTTGGAGAGGGAAAGACAGACAAGTTATCAAGAAATTAGAGAAAATTATTAGGAATTGTCATGTCACATGCTTTGAATTAGAAGTTTGAGGGCAATCTCCCTTAAAAGACACTGTCAGAGAGGTAAATGGTGTTTCCGGTATCTTGTGGGTGAAAGGGGAGTTTATGGGCTAGCCTGGAAAAGATCCCCACGTCGTTATAATTTTCAAAGAAATGCATTAATTTTCAAGTGCCCAGTCTGCACTGAATGTTCTGGAGGCATTTTTGTACTTGAAGAAATGGACTTAAAAAACTGCACTTTTGCAGCACAGCACTTTTAAGTTTTTGGCACTGCCTATAATTTTGTGAATGGCCAAACATGGAGTTAAATTAGTACCAGATTTTGTCTTGTTGGGGATGGTTTTTCCCTTGAAAGTCTTTGATCCTTCGGGCATTAGTGCTGAGTTCAGTGTGTTTTTAACACTATGGCTTTGGGGAAGTCACTTAACTGCTTTGTGTGTGTGTATTCTATTTGTGTGCGTGTATTTTAATGTGTAAAAGGAGTGGAATGCTTCTTTCCTGCTCATCTGGACCAGCCAAGTACGTGTCCCGCCTGGAATACGGTCAGAATACTCACTCCAGTCGAACCCGAAAGGGCAGTGAATTATTGTGGGGAAATTAGTGACATAAGACTTGAGAAACAGTTTTTCACTCTCGTTTTGTCAGCAGTTAGGCGAGTGCCCTGCTCTTTTTCTCTCCTGGTGGTTTTTCTCATCTGTAAGGGGGGGGGTCACTCATACCTGACCTGCTAGCTTCCCCCACTCACGGAGACGATCAAACCAGGCAATCCGTGAAAAGTCAGAAGCTTGACTCAAGTTTGAGACGCTTTTCTGGCGACGGCCGCACCAGGCGTGTGGGGATTCTGTGGCGAGGTGTGCCCTGCGCCCGCTGTGCTAGGACAGCAGACCTAGGCTGCAGAAGCAGCTCAGTATAACCAGAGGTGATGGGAGGATGCTCCTAGGCTGTGTCCTTACCCTCACTGCTCCCGGCCTCCCAGGGGACAGGCTCCCCCTCCGCCGGTCACCTTCTCTACCTCGGAGAGACCCCGGGCTGCCTGTTGGCCAGGCGAGCCTCCTTCCTTGGTGCAGCTGACTGCCCACAGCAGGTGGCGGAAAACCCAGAGGTTCTCAACGTGTGGTCCTCAAATAAGCCGCACAGCAACGTCTGGGCTTGGTGAAAAGGCAGAATCTCAGACCCCATCCCACTCCCTGAACCGGAAACTCTGGAGCAATCGGCTAGGAGTACGGGATTAACAGGTATACACCCCTGTATGTAAAATAGATACACAGCAAGGATTTGCTGTGTAGCGCAGGGAGCTATCTTCAATATCTTGTTATAACCTAGAGTGAAAAAAGAATCTCTACATCTCTATATCTGAATCACTTTGCTGTATACCTGAAACTAACACAATGTTGTAAATCTACTATAGTTCAACAAATACATAAAAAAGCAACCCTGAGCGTGGGGCCCAGTGGTCTGTGTTTTTTTTTTTTTTAATTTTTATTGGTGTATAGTTGATTTACAGTGTTGTGTTAGTGTCAGGTGTACAGCAAAGTGAATCAGTTATACATGTACGTATACCCACTCTTTTAGATTCTTTTCCCATATAGGCCATTACAGCGTACTGAGTAGAGTTGCAGTCTATGTTTTAACAGGTGTTCCAGGGGGCTTCTAATGCTCCCCAAAGTTTAAGAACCACTGCCTCAGAGAACCACTTTTCAAACATTAGTGTGACTCAGAATTTTATGAAAATTCAGCTTCTGATTCGGAGGGCGTGTGGTGAGGCTGAGAAAAGAGTCTGCTTCTCTAACCAATTCCCAGGTGATCCTGAGGTGTCTGAGCCGCAGACTGCCCAGAGGGGAGCAAAGCCATGGAGGACCTAGCAGGGAACTAGGAGATGTAGTTTCTAGAACCGGGTCAACCACTACTTCACTGGCCACCACAGGCAGCTACCATTTCCCCCAGGTCAGATCTTCCCAGTTCTGACACCGTATAGCTCTAATTTCATGACTGATTCTCAGGACATGTGATACTCAGGATTCTGAGATTCTAGGAACCTCCCCTCCGTAACAGAACCATGGAGCAAGACAGTGGAAAGGAAATTTCCAAAAGAAGTGGGGCCCTGGGCTGGTCTAATACCAGCCACTGAAGTGTACAGCTGAGGGGCTTGGGTGTGCGGTATGCAGGATGGGAAACCCACACCACAGCATCTATTTCCTCCAGGGTTCTTACCGCCAGGTTGGGAAACACTCTCTCTGCATGTGTGTCCCTTTGTGTTCTAAGACAGCGAGTTCCTTCACACCAGAGGCACCCAGGCTTGTGGGGAGATGCTTTGGTTGGAGCATCTTGCAAATGGTCCACCTTTAAGATGAAGGGGTCCTTTCCCATCCCTCCACGGCCGCTTTACACGTCCTCTCCTGTTTCATAAGACGGGCACCACTCCTGACACACCTGGCACTTTGGGGGTTTCCTCTTCCACATCCCACAGGATGCCTCTGCCCCCAGAGCTTTTCAAAACTCCTGGGGTTACACATTCCCAGGTGTGCAAACTACTTGGGCTGTTGCTGTGAACCTTCCCAACCCACAAAGCTAACCTCCACCTTTTCCCTTTTAATTCCTCCGGCTCCCATGAGGTCCCTCCCAGCTCCTGGGGACACACAGATGCTGAGGCTGCCAGCTGACTACAGCTGTCCTCACAGCACACGGCTCATCCACACCGACCTTGGCCTCCCGTGAGTGAGTGTCAATATTTATTTAGAGAAGAGTCTGCAGTGGGAGGCAGAGAGGGAGAGGGAACGGTGGGCCTGAGAAATTTTGTCTGGAAAAGACGTGAAATGGACACTCTCCAGCCTGGGAACGCTGCTTGAGCTGGGCTTTGCACACTCACTGTCTGAGACCGGACTCCGCCTGCTGGGTCCAAAATGCTGCTCCTAGACACTGCTGAACCAGAATTAAGACTCCATTTAGCCTTTCTTGTTTGGTTTATTATTATTTTTATTCCTCAAGTCTATATTTCTTGAAGAAAAGTTAGAAAAAAGAATTCAAAATAGTTACTGTAGAGAAAGTACTCTACAGGTAACTACTTCTGATATTTTAGCCGATAGCCTTGCAGGCACTTTTTTCTTCCCTTAACCCCCCCCCCCCCCACCCCACACCAAAGGATGTATATATATCCATAAATATTTATATTTTTAATGTAAATGGGGCTGTAATGAAGTTATTTTTTCTGTAATTTCCATTACAAAATTATTACTCTATTACATGTATCTTTGCAAGTCAATATATAAGCTTCAATATCACAACGTTTAAAGACTGTATGACATTCTATCCCACGGGTGTACAATGGTTTTTAGAACACTCCTCTGTTTTTGTTTGTTTCTGTTTGTAACCTTTAGGCTGTTTGCAGTTTTCTACTGATGTCAGCTGTGTCTGATGAATATCCACATTTTCCTTGACATAAATTTCTCAGAGCACATTGAGATTAAAGGTAGGCACATTTTTCAAGGCGTTTGGAACATCTTGCCAAAGTGAACCCAGAAAAGCTGTAACACCTGACACTTCAGTCGGCAGTATAAGTCAGTCAGTCTACTTATCGCCAACCAGGGATCCTTACTCTTTAAAAAAATTTTTTTAATTTTTTTAAATCTTGCCAAGTTAACAGACAAAAATGGTGTTTCATTTTAAACTCCTTTGGTTACAAATAAGTTAAGTGATTTTCCATACCCACGGGCCAATTGTATTTTTCCTTCTTTGCATTGCCTGTTCATATCTTTTGCTCATTTCTTTTCCAAGTCTGGTACCTGCCTTTTCCTTAGGGGCATATAAGGATGATGTAAACATTTTGCCCATTATATGCAGTGCAAATATTTTTCCTACTCTGGTGCCCGCTTTCTCACATTGAGGAATGGTGTTTTGCAATTTGGAGATATTTAAAGTCCGATGCAGGCTAATCTATTCATCTCCTGTGAGGTCTCTGTCTTCCGTAGGCTTGCTTCTGAGGTGTTTCAGGCACAGATGCTGGAGCAGCCTCCCCTTTTTCAGACCTGACATGGAATTGTTGAAAGTCAGAATTTCGAGCAAGAATCTTAACCGGATCTGCTTTGCTCTGAATGGAAACACGTGTTCCTCCTCCTGGGTCTTTAGCAGGTGTGTAGGCATTTTTTTGTTTGTTTTTAGTTAGAATTGCTGGTGTCAGGTATTTCTAAGGTCAAAGTTCCTGAAGTTGTTTTTCCTGGAGTTTTCTCAGCTTCAGACGAGATGGGATACGTTAGTGGGTGTTCAGATTCGTGGACTTTAATAGCAGTGGTCTCTCAAGATGCAAGGCAAGGATGGCCTGTCCTCATTCAGAAGGTCCATACTAAAAGTCTGATAAAAGGAGTGAAGCTCTGATCCGTGTGGCAACGGGGATGGACTTCGAAAACATTTTGCTAAAGGAAAGAAGCCAAACACAGAGATCACATGTTGCATGGTTCCCCAGAAGAGGCTCTCTGTAGATGCAGAAAGACCCTGATGGTTTCCAGGGGCTGGGGGTTGGGGAAGAGAGGATGGGGTATAGGATTTTCTTTTGGGGTGATGAAAATGTTTTGGAACAAGACAGGGGCAATAGTTGCATAGCATTGTGAGTGTCCTGAACACCACTAAATTGTTCACTTTAAAATGGTTGATTTTATGCTATAGGAATTTCACCTCAATAACAACAAAAGGCAGGGCAAGGCGGAGAACCTTGCCGGTTGTCACATGGAGTTAGAGGGACAGATGACAATCGCCCAGCACTGGAGACAGTTGGGACCTGCCCTGGTCTCGGTGACCAGCAGTTCCTCCCAAGAGCTCATGTGAAAGTGAAGTGCTGGGGAGGGGGCCTTGGGAGACCCTTTCCCCGCTTACTGTTTGTTAAATATTAGGGTTACCTGCACCCGCAAGCCTCGTTTCCCCTCAAAGAGAATGTGCTATGAATTTGGAAATTCACCTTTGACGTTAAATTATGAATTTGGAAATTCACCTTTGATGTTAAATTATGAAAAAATCTCCCAATTTCTGTTCTGAGGAAAGAAGAGCCAGTGAAGCATGACTTTGTGGGTTGGCTTTCTGGCCAGCTGCCCAGGGCCACGCTCAGCTCCTCCTGGAAGCGCAAGCACTGCAGGACCCCCGACTACATCCCTTTCTGCCTTGGCTGTCTTTAAAGTGCTGCTGTGTCCTTGTTCTGTTGTGTTTCCCCCTCATTCCCACACCTCAACCCCTTCCTTCCCTCCCACCCCACAGTACAAGTTAGTATTTTCAAAGATGTTAAGCTTGAAATAATTAATCAAGCTACAAGGAGAGGGAACTCCTGAAAGTCTGGGGAAATGATGCTCTCTGCTCTGTTGAAATGCAGATATGCAAGCCACAGCCACCCCCTTTTGTTTTAAAAGCCCCGTCTCCCTCCACTTTTCTGCTACCTTCACTGGCTGGCCACTGGCTTTGGGTCGAGGGCAGTTTTGCGGAGTCCATTTGAACAGGTCACACTTAAAGATGTTGTAAATTGAGTGTAAAACTTGTGTTCCCTTTGTGTGGTGTTGGGGGGAGAGGAAGAGGGCTCTGTATGTGCCTCCACCTGTTAAGGCTCTTACTTCCAATGTTCTTCTTGAGCTTCCCAAGAAACATTTATTGAGCACCTTCAGTGTACCCACTGCTGTGATAGCTGATAGGTGCTTCACAATGTACCCATAGGTGCGGTTTCTGCTCTCAAGGAGTTTAAATTTTCTTTACTCCCCGAAGATGCAATCATTTTTAAGCTCTGACAACTGTAAAAGCCATGGGTAAAAGTGATCTCAGTTTTCGATAATAAAGAACCTCACCTTCTGGTTCCCTGTTTTCTATGCCCACATTTATTCCCCTTCATGGATTCTCAAGGCTTGTAGCCTCTGAACTGGTTCTGGAGACCAGACCTGGAAAGAAAGGGGGTGTAGCCCCATTTGATTGGCCTTTCCAGCTCCAAAATTCTCCAAGGAACCTGTGCATGGGCAGGAGGCGGTGGCTCCAGGAGGGATGTGCCCCTCACCTTATGGTAGACAGTCCTGCAATGTCTTGGACCCGTCCAGGGCTCACCATGTGTGGGCTTCCCCGGCCCCAACAAGGACTCCTTTGGCATCTGCGGTGGAATCAAGCCCAGCGCCTGAGAGGGAGTCCTCTTCAAGTTGGGGCCGAAGGCTGCTGTGCATACAGCTGCCTTTGAAAACATTCCAAGACCACAGTCTGCGCGTTTGCACGGCGTGTTGCTGCCATGTTCACTTAAGGACCTCAGAGCAGCCAGCGCTCGGGCAAAGCAGCTCCCCATCCTCGCTGGAAAAGAATGCGATCCCAAGCTAGCCTTCCCTCTCCTTCTTCTGTGAAGGCTCCGCTCCCAGGTGCCTGCCCGAGACCCCAGCAACCCCAGCCCTGCCGTTTCACAATGTCCAGTCCAAGGGAAGACAGATCCTGCTTGCCCGATGCCCCAGAGGCCCAAAACGGAGGTTCACAGGCTCAGACCAGCCTCACTCAAACCGGTCACTGTGGCCAAATGGTATAAAATGTGCTGACTAACATAGTCTAGGTCTGGGGTTGGCAGCAGTGCCATTTTTGCAAATAAAGTTATTCTGGAACACAGCTGCGCTTGTTTGTTTACGGCTAGGCTAAGGCTGCTTTGTGCTGCAATGGAAGGTTTAAATAGTTGCATCAGAGACTTTATGGCCTGAAAAGCCTAAAATATTTACTATCTGGCCCTCTGTAGAAAAAAGTTTGCCAACCAGCCTTAGTCGAAGTCATGTATTCTACACTTGGAGGGTAGGATCGGAGTTCACTCTACCCAGACCACGTGGGCTGAGAGTAGCAGGTGTTCCCCAAGAAGGTCTCCCAAAGAAGATGGACTTGCTGCAAGAAGGGGATGAGGATGGTGGGCACGTGTCTGACAAGTATCTCTACGGTATGTACTGTATTAGCAGTGGTGGCTCAGGGCTAGGAATTCCATGTGTTGTTGCTGGCTTGGAGTTTTTTGGATTTTACTTCTGGAGGAGCCGGCATGGTTTAAACTCATCGGGAAGATTTGCTGAAAGATATTACTGGGCTGCCGGTGGCTAACTGGATGCTGTTTTGAATCTTAGGCCCCGATTTGGGGGAAGTGTATTGGTGACCGGAAGTAGGTCTAAGAGTAGATGACCACAGAGAGGGTCTGGAAGACAGGTCAAGAAGTAAACACGCTGGATAATGTGCAGGTAATCGGTTGGTCATCTGTACTGTCAGACTATTATTGAATTAGTCAGTGCTTACCGAGAGGACGTTCCTTAGTGGTCTGACAGGGGGACAATGTAAGGCCTGGGCCTCTTCAGTGTTTTGAGTATTTTGGTTGAAAAAAAGAAAATGCATGCTTCTGAAACCCATTTGGACATAACAAATGCAGGATGGTAATGTGAAATTTTATGTTTTTCTGGTCAGCAGAAATAATAGGTTGAAAAGAATAAGCAGAGATTTATCAGGAATAAACATCAAATTCCATGTTTAGGTAAAACAAACAAACACAAATATAAAACACTTGTGCGATATACGCAGCATGGCCAAGGCCTGGTTTAATGTGGTTCGTATGAAAAGCACCTGTACTCTTTGGCTGACCACAAATTCAACATGAGTCAGCAGAATGAAAATTAAAAAATAATGGTGAGGAAAAGGTGGTCTTTCAAAATATGGTGCTGGGTCAATTGGGTAACCGTATGGAAAAGGAAAACGATCTTGACCCCTAACTCACACCATACACCAAATCAGTTCCAGATGGACTGCAGATATAGTGCGAGGTAAAACAATAAAGCTTTGAGGAAAAAGCAACTCAGGAGAACACCTTCCTGACCCTGGTGTAGAAAACTATGTTTATTTTACCAGAATACAGCAAGTTCTAGCCCTAAAGAAAAAAAATAGATGGAACTATTTCAAAAATTAAAAACTCAAAAAAAAAAAAAACCATAAAAATGATGAAAAGGCAATTAATAGAATGAGAGGAAATTCTCTCTCTCTTCGTCACCCCTACCCCCATTCTGTCCACCCAACTAAAGACTTTGGCCAGAAAAAGAATAAGTTCTACAAATCACTAAGAAAGGCCAGAAAACCCACTAGAAATATAGGCAAACGACTTGGCCAGACAATTCCCATAACATCATTAGTCAAAAGGGAAATGCAAACGAAGACCATTATGTGCTATGGTCATACCACCCCCTCCCGTGTTGCTGAAATCCGAGCGTGGGTGAAAACGGACAGCGACACTGCTACTTGAAGTGCGATTTGATACAATGGCTTTGTCCGGTGCTTCGTGGTATCAGCTGAAGCGAATCTTACCCAGAGTCTATGGCTCAGCAATTGGATGCCTAGGAATACACCCAACAGGAATGCAGACACAAGGGTCACCCAAACATACAGAAATGCTCCTAGCAGCATTATTTCTAACAGCCAAGATGCAGGAACAGCAAAGTCTACCTACAATGGAACGGACCCAGAAATTGTGCAGTAGTCACATGACGTGATACCGTAGAGCAATGAGAGTGGACCATCTACACGCGTGGCCAGATCTCACAAGCATCACATTAGTGAAATAAGCCAGACACAAAAGCATACATACATACATCCAGCTACGTAAAGCACAAAAACGGCAAAACAAATCCATGTGTAAGAAGTCATGATGGAGGTTGTCCTCTGGGAGGGCGTGCTGGTGGGGAGGGGTCTCAAGGGAGGGGATACTGGGATTCTGGTGATTTCTGCTTCTTGATCTGGTGCTTTCACATGAGAGTGTTGAGTTTGTGAAAATAAATTGAGCCTCACATTTATCGCACGTGCACAGACTGTGTTTATACAATACAGTCGTTGTTTGGTATCCACGGGGGACTTGTTCTAGGACCCACCTCCAATGCTAAAATCTGTACATGCTGGAGTCCCACACTCGGCCCTCTGTATCTGCGGGTTCTGTGAACGTGGATTTAACCAATCGTGGATCTTAAACAGAGGACATGCTCTGTGGTTGGTTAAATCCGCCCATGCAGAACCCGCGAATATGGAGGGCCTACTGTACTTCAGTAGGAAGTGACGATTGCTGAGTAAACGTATTTCAACTATATCTGAATTCAACCATGTCCACATGTTGCAGGGCTAGGTCTTCTCGTGGAAGACTTACAACAGCCCCATGAGGCAGGCATTCTTGCTCTTCAGTGACTAGGCACCCTGACTTGAACAAAGTCCTAAACCCAGCTCAACCCAAGTGGCACCTGAACCCAAAGCACTTATCTCCAGACCTGTCTATGTCTTATTTATTCTTGTAGAGCAGAAACTGTAAACTGGGGCCCCAGAGACCTGATCCTTTAGAAGTGTTGTCCCGGCTCAGTGCTTTATTTTTATAAATTAGATGCAATGTGATTTCACACAAAAATCAGATTTCCACTTTCTCTTGAAATACTGGAAGATCTGGCAATGCCGGTCACTTCTGCTGTATCAGCGCAGGCCTGTGGCTGAGTAGTAGCCACTTGCTTCCCTTCCATGTGCTGTCCAGTCCCCCACAGTCCCCCCCAACCCCCTTCATCTCAGGCTGCTTCACTCATGTACGTTCCCTGCCTGACCCCTGCACGTTCCCTGCCCGACCCCTGCAGGCTTGATGCTCCTGGCTTGGAGCCTCCCACATTGCTTTCAGAATCTCATTTTCCCCTCCACCGTTGTGAGCTGAGTTCCTGACTGATGTTGTGTTGTTTTCCCATCTCTTCCCATGTGAATTCAGCTGTTTTTCACATCTAAGGCGTTGTTCATGGGATGCTGTTGTTTCCTTCTGCAAACAGCTTATTTCCCACATGTATCAATTTGATATTTACAATATACCTTGTCACCAGCATACACAAGACTAGAGTAAAAGCTGCATTGGCAAGGGGCTGTCAGTTTCCTGGGACCCTCATTTGGATAGATTTGTGCTTGAAGCAATTGTGAAATCCTTTCTCTCTCTCCCACTCCTGATCATTCATTACTTTAGCAAATATTTGTTGGACAGCAGGCACCATTCCAGGCACAGGGATATGCGATGAAAAATCCAATGTCTGGACTTCCCTGGTGGCGCAGTGGTTAAGAATCTGCCTGCCAATGCAGGGGACACAGGTTCGATCCCTGGTCAGGGAAGATCCCACATGCCTTGGAGCAACTAAGCCCATGCGCCACAACTACTGAGACCAAACTCTGCAACTACTGAAGCCTGTGTGCCTAGAGCCCATGCTCCAGAACAAGAGAAGCCACCACAATAAGAAGCCTGTGCACTGCAATGAAGAGTAGCCCCCGCTCTCTGCAACTACAGAAAGCCCGCATGCAGAAACGAAGATCCAACGCAGCCAATAAAAAAAAATGAATAAATAAATAAAATTTAAAAAGAAAACAAAACAACAATCCGACGTCCTCACCTGCTTGGACCTATGGTCCGGGGAGGGCAGACAGAAGATGCAGACATACATATGTACAGCCATACGTACATCCTTACAGACATAGAGGCATGTGGTGAAAAGTCTCTGTGAAGAAAAATTAAGGAGGGTGAGGAGTAGAGGGGGGAGAGCATGGAGGGTGGGGCTGATGAAGGGATAAGAAGTCATTTGCCCATCAACAGAGGAGTGGACATAGAGGATGTGGTACATATATACATATATTCAATGGACTATTAGCCATAAAAAATGAAATAATGCCATTTGCAGTTACACGGATGGACCTAGAGGTTGTCATACTGAGCGAAGTAAGTCAGACACAGAAAGACAAACATCATACGATATTGCTTATATGCGGAATCTAGAAAAAAGGGTACAAGTGAGCTTCTTTACAAAATAGAAGTGGAGTCACAGATGTAGAAAACAAACATATCTACCAGGGGGTAAGGGAGGGGGAGGGATACATTGGGAGATTGGGATGGACATATACACACTATTATATATGTTAGATAACTAATAAGGACCTATCGTATAGCACAGGGAACTCTGCTCAATACTCTGTAATGACCTATATGGGAAAAGAACCTAAGAAAAGAGTGGATACGTGTATATGTATAACTGACTCACGTTGCTGTACACCTTAAAATAACACACTGTAAATCAGCTATATTCCAATAAAAATTAAATTAAAAAAAAAGAGAAGTCATTTGGACATCTAGGGAGGAAAGCGTTTCTGGCAGAGTTAATGGCAAGTGCAGAGGCCCTGGGGCAGGAGCAGTGGTGGCCCGTTGCAGGAACAGTGAGGAGGCAGGTCAGTGCGGCTGGGGCAGGAGTGATAGGGAAACAGGAGGAAAGGAGAGTGGAGCGGGGTTAGGGAGATGCAGGGCCTAATCGTGTGCAGACCTTCTTACGCCAGACAGAGGCTTTGCAGTTTCTAAGTTGTTGGGGTCTGTTGGTGGGATTTGAGTAGGAAAATGATGTCCAGTTTTCTCTTCCTTACACTTTGCTGTTTCCTCTTTTCCTCTTTCCCCATCCTTGCCTTAGGCCTTCCCTGGAATTATTTTGTCCCATGGGGTCTCTTGCGGTCTAAGAGGTCGCTGACATCTGGGAGTACTTTTACATTTGAAAATGACAACTCAGATATCCATACGTCTAAATGGAAAAAGCAGCTGAGAGTAAGTCATTTGTAAAATAATAATAATAATAATATTTGTAGGCACTTTGCTAAATTTGTTAATCAGTATATTTTGTCATCTGTGCCGTTCATTAAATAAAGAACCAGTTATGCCCGCTTTCCTTTATCTTTTTTAAAAAATTTATTTATTTATTTATTGGCCGCATTGGGTCTTTTGTTGCTGCACACAGGCTTTCTCTAGTTGCGGTGAGCGGGGGCTACTCTTCATTGTGGTGCGTGGGCTTCTCATTGCGGTGGCTTCTCTTGCTTCGGAGCACGGGCTCTAGGCACACGGGCTTCAGTGGTTGTGGCACACGGGCTCAGTAGTTGTGGCTTGTGGGCTCTAGAGCACAGGCTCAGTAGTTGTGGCGCACGGGCTTAGTTGCTCTGTGGCATGTGGGATCTTCCTGGCCCAGGGATGGAACCCATGTCCCCTGCATTGGCAGGCCGATTCTTAACCACTGCGCCACCAGGGAAGTCCAAGTTAATGCCTTCTTTTAAGGTATGTGGTGGCTTAGAAGGTACAATTTTCTGGTGCGATGATAAGAAGCTGGAGAGGAGAGTTATTATGAAGAAAATCCTGTGAATAGAATTTTCCAGACTCAGCCCCACTTGCCTCCTTAGTTAGCAGAGATGCTTCCTAGGGCCTTATACGCTGTCGCTTGTCAATTTTGGTTTATAGTACCGCGAGTTTCCTGCTTTCTCTGCTTTGAAAGCCATTTTAATGGGAAACTGGAAACAATTTTAAACTGGAAGGCAGGGGCTTCCTTCTAAAGAAATGTGTCCGTGGCCTGTTAGCCGAAGCAGCTCGGTTAGGATGCGTGAAGGTGGGGACGAAGCGGTTGAGGGGGGGAGCCCGGGTAAACAAGCCTGGGAGAAAAAGAGCCCAGTTTCAGAGCGAGGGCCTCCCTGGACCAGAGGTTAATTGTAACCGTAATGAGATATCTGGGGCCCAGTTAAGGAAATGAAACTGCAACTAGGTTAACGAGAAATCAGACTGTTACCACGCATATGTTAAGGGAAACTCGTGAAAGAGGGCTCTGAGCCTTGTCCCCGACTGGAGGGTGTTTTGCACCCTCACCGCTCCCAGGGAAGAAACCTCTGTGTGTCTTGAAGGAAACAGGGGTTCAGAGGTAACGGACCCTCTGGATTTTGTCACATCTCGGAATGGTGACCTGGGCAGGGCAACCCAAGCCTCAGCGTTTGAGGGGTCCTGACTGATCCCAGATGATTTTAAGCAGAACCCCATCTTCCAGTAACAGACTGAAAATCAGTGCAAACGTGGTGATTAGATCACAGTCCCATTGTCTCGTAATGGTGGGAATTTCTTCCTCGTGTTTCCTTCATCTCTTCGAAAAATATTTATGGAGTGTCTGCAATGTGATAAGCACGAGGCTGGTCGTGTAAACAAATAATTAAGATAATTGCAGACAAGTGTGACAGTCGAATGTGACCAGGATGCCTGGGGAAAGCGGACTTAGGTTTATCGCTTATTTACACTTTGTTTCCTGCGACTGTGTATATGATAGATAATCTTTTCATAAACCAAGAAATTGATTTTTCTCTTCGGTACTTTTGTGCATCTGTTTCCAATAAAACAGGAGGGTTTAGCTTTCTCGGTGAAAGTCACCTGTGTGGCTGGCACCTGCTGGCATCTGGGGGGATTGAGGCAACTTGATAAGTCTTTTGGCCAGAAGAATCCAGTTTTATAAAGGTGTGACCTCAACCCTCTTATAGAACGCAAATGACGTGGAGCATCACGTGTGGTACTGATGAGAGAGACCTTTCAAACAACTCTGGGATGACTTCTTGGATTTCAGTGGAGGTAACAGAAAAAGTCACACATTGGCTTCCTTCCTTCCTTCCCCTCTCTCTCTTTCTTTTTTGGCTGCGTGGCATGTGGGATCTTAGTTCCCCAACCAGGGATCGAACCTGTGCCCCCTGCAGTGGAAGCACGGCGTCCTAACCACTGGACCGCTGGGGAAGTCCCCACATGTTGGCTCTCTTGGAGGGATCTTCAGTTTATCTAGACTTTCATTCACATTTTTTGTTTCATAAAGGTGATCTGATGCTTTTCCTTTTCTTTTTTTCCCCACCCAAATCATCAGTAATGCGTTGTCTATAAAACACGACTCGGTGGTTCATGTGTCACAATATCAATATCAAATAACTGCAGATAAACCTTTTGGGGAAGAGAAGTGCCAATATCTATCACAATCAATACACAAACACATTCTCTTTGCAAAAGATCCAAACATTCAGGCAAAGCAATGCAGCCGCGTTCTCTGACGCCAGCACAGGGCAGGGCACGCCTCTCCCACTGTTCTGTTTTTCTTGGCTCTTCTTTGCCCATTTTCTCTTCCTCACGAATTTTACAGTTTGCTTGCTACATTCCGTAGAGTTCCGCCCTGGTTTACGTAAGAATGATTTGAATTTGTACGTTAATTTGGGCAGCACTTAAATCTTCGCAGTGTAAAATTCTATTGTCCGATAAATAACCCATCTCTCCATTTATTTAATTATTCTTTTATGTCTTTGGTGCTATTTTATAGTTTCATGCATCTGGGTCTGAGACATTAATTTTAGGTGTTTGACGTTTCCTGTAGTCCTGGTAAATAAGATGTTTCTTCCCCAAGACGTTTTCAAGCAAGTTGATGCTGGTATATAGAATTGGTGTCTGTTGATACCAGATCCATCTGCTCTGCTGAGCCCTTTTATGGGTTTAAGAGTTTCGGGCAGATTCTCCTAAACGTGCTAAATAGATAATATTATCATCGGAAAATGTGGAGAGTAGTCTTTCCTCTCTTCCCCAGTATTAGATCCGGTTTTCCTTCTGTTAATGAATTGATGTGGCAGGACATGCGGCAGTCTTGGGTGATAGTGGGAGCTGACATTCTAATTTTAATCTGATTGTAATGGGAATTTAATTTGATATTTGCTACAGTTTTCTGGTGTTACCCTTTATTAGGTTAGAAAGTATTCTCCTAGTACTAGTTTAATCAGGATTTCCTCCCTCCGTCCCCCTTCTTTCTTCCTTTCTCTCTCCCTTCCTTCCTTCCTCCCTCCCTCTTTTTTCCTTCCTTCCTTCCTTCCTTCCTCTTTCTTTCTTTCTTTCTTTTTTTCTTTCTTTCTTTCTTTCTTTCTTTCTTTCTTTCTTTCTTTCTCTCTCTCTCTCTCTCTCTCTCTTTCTTTCTTTCTTTCTCTCTTTCTTTCTTTTCTTTCTTTCTTCTTTCTCTCATTCTCTCTTCTTTCCTTCTTTCTTTCTATTTTTCTTCTTAGTAACAGCTTTATTGGGATCGAATTCACATACCATACAATACATCGATTCAAAGTGACCACTTCAATGGCTTCTGCTATATTCACAGACTTCTGCAGCCACACCACAATCAACTTCAGAGCCTTTCCATCACCCCCCAAAAGAAACCCCACATCCCTTAGCCGCCACCCCTAATGTCACCGGGACGGGTACTGATGACTGTGCCTCCTGGGGCGACTGCATGTGGGGCTTTGTGTGGTGTTTATGCCTCTGACACCCTCACCTTCCGATGAACACAGAAGAGGAAGGAGGAAGAGAAATGGCCCTGAACATAGCTGTGACTGCAGGCACCTCGTTAGACGGCTCTGGTTTTCCTCCTGCTTCTTGTGGCCCTTGGCTCTGGCCTCAGAGGCCTTCAGAACCGCCTCCTCCCCTGAACAAGGCTCCTCCTGCATACCTTCTGAGCCGTGATTTCACCAACCTTTGGTTGTTGTTCGTTTCCATATGTTAGATCTGATTCTATCTGCTCTGTGTCGTTTCAGAATTCCTAAACCTCTCTGGTCCTCTGATTCGCAGGTGGCGCCCTATCGTCTCCAACAGTTAAAACGGCCTCTTCGTTCTTTTCTCCTCCTCTTTTGGAGCTTCTCCTTCACCAGGGCTTGGGGGCTCACAGATGGTATTGACACCCTGCCACCATTTCACTACCGGTTGCCTTTCTGCAAAATCGAGTTTTTCATCATAACCTTCTAGAAAATCCTGCCATCAGTTGACTTTTCAGCAGTATTTGCAAGAAAGTGATTTTTCCATATTTCTTCACCAGCTGTGACTGATCCTTCTCTGACGCTTCTGCTATGTGTGCTGAAGAGTATGATCGAGGAATCTCTCTCGTGATCTCAATCTTGTAGTGTCAGGGTGTTCTGGTACAGATGCCCTAAAGCATAGACAACATTGATTATTGGCAAGTATGCACTGAGGACAATTTTCAGGCTTCTGGGTATCTTTGGACTTGGAGAACCTTAGCCGTGTGGGGGATGTTCTCATAAGCATTAAGGTATTGATGCCAGAGGAGAAACATCTTGCCCTACAGCCAAGTGGTATTTCCTGAGTCGAGACATCAATCTACAGATGTGGTGACGGGGCCAGATGCTGTGGCCTCTCTTGATCTTATGTTTATTAAATGTGCTTTTCACTCTGTGGGGGTAATTAGAGGGCCAGCTCCAACGCACTTGCCAAAGACGTCCTTCAGGGAGTTGAATGATTCCTTCCGATGCATTTCCTAGTGATCCCACATGCTCTGAAATGAGTCTCTCCCCAACCACGAACCCTTTCTGGTCTGTTACCATTAGTTAAAAAACAAACATGTCAGAATGGGCTTCTGCTCTGATGAGTGAAAGGTTGGTATTTCAGGGCTGCGAATGTTCTGGTGTAAGACGGGGACTAGCTTAAACCTTGATGGCCGTGGGTGCTCTAGTTTTTCAGGACTGTTTTTCCTTTAGCATCTAGACACCAGGAGACTGTGCCCAACCTGACAGATAGCGCGAAGTTTAATCTCACTCGTTGTGGGATTTCCTGAGGAAAGTAGCCGTTTCACAGACCCATC
Organism: Hippopotamus amphibius kiboko; assembly: GCF_030028045.1. NCBI lineage: Eukaryota > Metazoa > Chordata > Mammalia > Artiodactyla > Hippopotamidae > Hippopotamus > Hippopotamus amphibius. Next base: position 3,457,165 of record NC_080202.1, on the reverse strand, counting down.
CTGACCGTCCCTCTCTTGCCTCACCTCAGCTGGAGGCCCCGCACGCTTTGTTCTCATCAAATCGTGACGACTTATCCTACTGCTTTCTTATCCTCATCGCCTGTCTCCTAACTCCCGAAGGCGTAGCTAAAGCCATCGATCACATTAAATAGAATGTAGCCAAAGATGTTGCGTGTCAGAGACAGTTTGTTGTCTCCGATGCTTGCTCTTTCTTCTTCACTTAAAGTACGAAATCGCAAGTGTTGGCTGGAAACACAGCTGGGAGTTAAACTCTATTTCCCAGCCTTGCTTTCGGTTTCATTCTGGCCAGGAGAATTTCAACAGAAGTGATGGAGTCATGTAGACAACTTCCAAGCTGTGTCATTGAAAGAAAAGCAACGACTTCTCTTCCTTCTTTACCTGTTGGCTGGCATGTGGATGTATTGACGGCTGTTGGAGCCGCAGCCTTGAAGGACAAGATGGAAGCCGTACGTGAAGGACAGAAGGACAGAAGGACGGAAGGATCTGAGGTCTCCAAAATGCTGGGGTCACTCTGTCAGCCTTGGATGCTTAACTTGGAAAGGAATGAGAGAGAAATAAACCTCAGGTGGGTTTCAGCTACGGGTCTTTTGTTTGACCTTTGTTGCAAAAGGTAAACCATAAATGTTTGGATAAGGAGAGGGAATAACAGAAGGAAATTGAAGCTGGTTAGAAGCTCTTTTAAAAGACAGAAAAGTAAGAAAAATGTGGGACCTTTACTAATAATCTTGAAAAGTGAAGAGTATCAGGAATTCTGAGTTACTTAGCTCTTAGTTCTTCTATATGTTTGCTCTCAGGGTCACATATAGACCGCAATAGTGGGTAACAAAACATTATTTTTATGCAAACATTCCAGGATTTAAACTTTCAAATTGCTACAATATAGGCATCATTAGAAAGAAAGGTTCTGGAATTGCCTTAAGACCGTATGTTATACGCCATACGATAAAATGCACCTAATTAAAAGTCGCACCTCATTCTGACATATATTGATATCACCCAACTTGATCACCCCCCTAAATCATTAGCTTTAGCTCTGAATGACCCTTGGCTATTTCTAAAAATCAAATCTACCCTCCAAGGATACAGTTGTGAGTCTACTTGAACGATCAAGCCACACTTCTGAAAATAACGTCAAAGAGAATTTCAGAGGTTATAAAATTACAACCTCCCTAAAGGAAGTATCCCTCTTTCCAAGACAAGACAAAGGGGTCTTCGGGGTCTTCGTTGATCATAAACTTGGTAAGTTTTAATCTGTTTGCCAATAACCAGTTAATTGGCATAGCAGCTAGATCTGGCTGTAAATTCTACTTTGCTTACCACCCCGATATCTGTGCTAAAACTCACAGTGATACAAACAAGCTGAGGTCTGGTTGCACTTGGAATTGAGGATTCAGCAGGTGGCCAACGGGCAGAGACATTTCACACCGAACCTGAATTAGTGTGTAACGCTGCCTTAGAAAGCAGCTTGCCTATAAATATTTCACTCTGCGTCAGACAAAAGCTGGATGGCTGTGAGGCCACTTCAGACAAAAAGCAGATAAATTCCTCCTTAACGTGTACCTGATGCTTTATGATTTCTGCCCAGGTTCAGATTTCCTGGATCAAATGTTCCCAAGGCCCGTGAGGTCATGTGGTTTCAGAGACATAAGCTAAGCTTGGTGTATATTACAGAGAAGCCATCGCATCCGGGTGTGACCACTCTGAAGGTAAGTGTTAATCCCAATCTGATTTCACGTGTGTGCAACAGCTGTTGGGAACATTAGGTCTGCCATCTGTGTCCAATGGAGCGATTTCCTACCACTCAGCCTCATCTGGCTCCAAAGTTAATTTAGTGCATATTGGGAAATTCCTGAAACAACATGAGACTTAACACCATTTTCCCATCAAATCCTTGGAGTTTTTGTTTATGTTGAGAGAGCAGTTGGAGGTGTGAAACCATAGGACTGGGGAATGGAATGGTTTACTCATAAAATCTGGGACCCTTATTGGGAGGGGGGGTTCTTTCTCCAAGTTAAACGCATGTGTTTTTCCAAGAATAAACCCAGTGCTATTCTTGTTCCCGTGTCCTTCATGATTATTTTCTGTACCAACTTGGGAACGCAGAGTACCTCTCAGACTCCGCTCTCCATCTTCAGATGAAAATCTCATGACTTGAATTTACGGTCAACGATTTTACTCCTGAAAGGTAAAACTAAACGATTCACCTCTCCTAGGGTGTGGCGCATCCCTCCAAAATTGTGTTTTTGTTTGTTTGTTTGTTTTTTGGCTGTGTTGGGTCTTCGTTGCTGCTCATGGGCTTTCTCTAGTTGCAGCGAGCCAGGGCTATTCTTCATTGCGGTGTGTGCAGGCTCTAGGTGCATGGGCTTCAGTAGTTGTGGCACGAGGGCTTCAGCAGTTGTGGCACATGGGCTTAGTTGCTCCACAGCATGTGGGATCTTCCCCGCCCAGCGCTCAAACCCGTGTCCCCTGTATTGGCAGGCAGACTTTTAACCTCTGCACCACCAGGGAAATCCTCTCCTAGACTTAAAAAAAATGTTATTGGAGTATAGTTGATTTACAATGTTGCATTAGTTTCGGGTGTACAGCAAAGTCAATCAGTTATACATCTACATATATCCATTCTTTTTCAGATTTCTTCCCCATATAGGTTATTACAGAATATTCAGTAGAGTTCATATACACACTACTATATTTAAAATAGCTAACTAATAAGGACCTACAGTATAGCACAGGGAACTCTACCCTCCCAGATTTTTTTGTAATTCAGCCCTGTTTAGAATTCAGTGTACCATCTAGGGTCTCAAGGCCAATATAACATGATGCTAAAAAGAATAAAAATATAACTGCTTAAAAAATGAGTTTGTTTCTTCCTCACTTCACTCTGCCTGAGCCAGAGGCGCCCACGGATGGGGAAACTCATCAGAACAAGTTTCCAAAGTTGGCATGTTGGTGTATCCATTGGGATCGGATGAACAAAGTACTCCTGGACTGTTCCCCAAATCAGAAGACTTTTTCCTGCTTGACAAAACTAGACAAGCTGGAGTGAGACCGGATGCAGGATGTCAGAGGACAGAGATATCCTTAGGTTCTTTCATAAGCATCTTGCGCCTCCGGAATCCACGTCATGCGGGAAAACGATGGGAAGGAAGTCTCTTCTGTGCCCAGAGCACGGGCATCACATCGAAAATCAAATGTACCAGCGATCATTATAATGAAAGCTCCTTCCCACGTCCTAGCACTGGCTTGTTCCTTGGAAGACGAAACTTCTTGCTGCAGCGAGTCTGTACTACAAAACCTTCATTCATTCATGCATGCATTCTTTAATTCACTCATTAATTCAACTGAGATGTACTGAATGACCGCTAGGAACAAGCACTGTGCCTCTTGGGAACCTTTGTGAGCCACAGAAGCATGTATTTCTCTGGACCTTTGGCTGAACGTAAATATTGTCAATGCTACCTCTCTCCATTGACATTTATTGAATAACACTTGAGAAGCATTGGAGCATAGCATTCAGGGCACAAACTCTGGGATGGGAGCCTGGCTCCCCCCACTTTGTAAGTATGTCACCTTGGGTAACTTACGTGGACCTACCTCAGTCTCCAACTACTAACTAGGATATCAGTACTTACCTCCTAGGGTTGTGAGAATTAATGCCGTGAATCCACTTCATGTGCATAGCAGAGCTGGATACACAGCAGGTGGTCATAAATGCTGGCCATCATTATAACGGAGTTTAATAGCCAAACAGTCCTGGCATTATGAATTTGAACAAAATGCCTAAACTTTCCAAACACCCATTTGTGCCTCTATAGAATAAGGATAATAACCCATACCTACCTACCTACATTATAGAAGTGCTGTGTTTCCTATGAGAAAAGCGATGTGGATGTGTTTTATCAACAGTGATGTCTTATGTACCTCAAAGTTATTTTCATTAAGTTAAGCTCTTAAAAGTTCTCCGTGATGAAATCTCTTTGTTCAATTCCTCAGGTTATACCTTCTGAGTCGAAACATAGGAAAGAAAAGCAGGCTCAACTCCTTGGCAGAGGAGAGAGAAATTCTTGACCACAATCCCACCGACTCCACAGAGAGGAAAAAACAGAGACAGGTGCTGGTATCAGGAAGAGACTGTGGATGCTGGACCACAAAACACCATAAATCTTTACGAGGAGGGATGGGGGCAGGCATGTGACCCAGGCTAAGCCAATTGGGTGCTCCCTCGATGGAATTTAATTCTCGAGGAGAGAGACGAGGAAATTGAAAACAGTCGCGTTCTGTTCCCCTGCAACCTCCTAAGCACCGAGTCCCTGCTGGGCACAGATGCCGTGACCTCTGGCCCCTGGTCTCCAGGGCTGCTGTCTTTCCCTTCATCTCCCAGCCTGCTCTTCTTGTCCCTCATCAATTTGCGGAGCTCTTGATCCTTTCTAATAAATTACCTTTAGCCTAAGTCAGACAAATTTCTGTTGCTTGCAACACGGGAGCCCTAACAGATATCCGCCTTAACCTGTCTTCTAAGGATGGCACTCAATTCACACAGCCTCTTCCATGCACTGTATGTTCTGCTGTATATGTGCACCCTCGTGGCACGTTTCCAAGTCTTGATCCACCGTCTACCCAAGACCCTCGAGGGCTGTTTCCAATCCCATCTCTTTCCTGATATTTTCCTCCGTTTAGCCAGCCCACAGCGATCTCACCCACCTCTGAATCTTTCACGAACTAACCTCTACACCCTGCAGCCAAGATTTAGCACATAGCCACTTGTATTTTACTGAATGTTCTGTGTATGCCTGCCTTGTCTATCCAAAAACTGTAGACTGTAAACTTTTGGAACAAAGGCACCATGTCTTGCACCTCTTTGTCGCCCCTCGAAAGCACGATGAAAAGGAGTTTCATGTTACTGGAAACAATCTCCAAGGCTCTCAGCATGTCTGGGTTCTGTTTCAAAGGTTTACAATGGCCCCTTCTTTCCTAGGGGGTCTTGGGAAGTTACAAACAAATGTGTAACTACATGGTTTGCTCAAGTAACAGGACAGAGTTATGGTGTAAGACCAGTCATCACAGCCCATTAAATCCGGGTTGTTCAGGGAAAGGGACGCCACGGGCCTTGGTCGAGTAATCAAGGGACTCGAGGCCACGCAAGCCAGGTCTGGGGGCTTTGTCCAGCCCGAGAACAAGCCGCGATTGTCCACCCAGCACCAGTGCACATGCCAGCAGGCACCAGCAGTCTTTAACTCTGCCGCTGACTGGCACGCACAGCCTCGTGATCCCAGATCCCCTGCAAGGTTAACGAGCCTTCTATAAACATTAACACCCATGGGAATGGCCACCATAATTACCCTGGCCCCTAAGTACTTGGCAGTTTACGGAACTCACTCTACAGGCTGGAGTGCAAATGTGATTTGCGTGGCAATGCCCGCAGCAGTCATGGCTCTGTAAACAGACTGCCTGGGCTGAGGACGCTGGGTTCGTGTCTTCACAGGGATGCACCTGCAAAACCAGGCTGCAGAAGCTTCCCCGGACAGACGCCTAGGCTCAGAACCCCCCCAGATCCTTCACATTAACTTTCTTCTGTTGCTCACATGAATGCCAGGGATGAAAACGAATATGTCCTAATTTGGGAGAAAAAAAAAAAAAAAACCCTCACGAAATCACGTTGCCCAGCTCTTACTCCCTGGGGATTTCCTCTGAAGTCAGAGGCAGAATACATGCCTGTTTCTTAAACTCTTGTGTTAGTATTGACTAGAGTCAGATGACCCAGACTGAGTCACAGCCATGCCGTTAGCTAGTCCTGCAATGTTGGCTCACTCTTGGCGTCTGAATCGGTGCAGGAGCTGGGTGAGATCTGCAGTGTCCCTTTTTTGTTTTCACATTCTGTGACTATGAGTTTCTTTGAGCCCCAGGGAGGTGTTTGTCTTATAATAAAGAAATGGAGATTCTAGGCTTGGTCTCCAGAGCAGAAAAAGAACTTTAAAGATAATCTAGTCATTTTTCCTTATTGTAACAGCAAGACACCAATTTCTAGAGTCTGTAAATCACTTCTCAAAATCACACAGCCGCTTATCAGGCTAAGACTTACACCCTCATCCTCTGGTCCTCAATTCAGACTCTTTCTAGTATATCCAAGGCTTTTTAAAAGTTACTTGTCTAAAATGACCAGAATGATCATTTATCTGGATGATCAGTAAGAACATATAAAAAATGCTCAACATCATCAGGCATCAGGGAAACACAACTTTAAAACCACAAACACATCAGCTAAAAGGAAGAAAAGACTGATAATACCAAGTGTTGATGACCACATGGAGGAACTGGAATGCTCCCCCATGGCTGGAGTGGGTGCAGCCACCTCGGAGAAGAGTCATCAATTCTTACAAAGTCAAACATGCACTTAGCATATGACCTGGTAATTCCACTTAGGTGTTTACCCAAGAAACATGAAACTGTGCACACACAAACCATCAGAGCAGCTGTATTCAATACCGGCTCCAGACTGGAAACAACCCAAATGGATGTCAACAGGCAGAAATTCTGGTACATCTATCCCATGAAAAACTGCTTAGGATTAAAAATGGAAGCATCCACTGTTACAAGCAAGAGTACAGATGAATATAATAATATATTAATAATATAATAATGACTGTAATAAGCTAAGGAAGTTAGACATTAAGCAGTACATACTGAAGGACATCATTGCATGAATTTCTAGAAAAGGCAGATATGGTGCTTCCCTGGGGCTGGAGCTGAGCTGGGGGGACAGCAAAGTCATGGGGAACCCCCCAGGCCCTGGCAATCTCCTCTGTGTGGATTATGAGGCTGGTAACATGGCACACATTTGTCAAAACTCACCTCACTGTGTACTTAACATGGGTATATTCTGCTGTATGTAAATCGTACCTTAAAAAAGTTGGCAAAATGAAATAATGATTTTCTGTTGTTGCTAGGCAGGTGACAGGGTGACTTGGCAACAAGGCCTGCTCTCCTGGGCTCCCTCACAGGCCCTCACACCCTCCAGACCCAGCCCTGCCACCACTTTTGCATGCATGTCCCTTGGAGCAGAGCTGGCCCCAAGCTCTGCAAGGCGGAGTGGAAAAAGGCAAGGTGGAAAAACCACTTTGCCACATTTATCTCTGATGGGAAGCCTTGTTCAGCTCACCCGAGATGTGTTTATAAATCCACGTTCTGGTCTGATTTAGATTGCAGCCAGGAAGGGGACATGGCTCTTTTTAAAGGAAGCAGGCTCTTCAGAGAGCAGACGTCCCCAGAGAAGGCTGAGTGGACTCACAGCAGGCGAATGCGGGGTGTATATCTGGGGGGGTGAGAGACCCCGGTAAGGACCAAAACTCCCTGAGGCTGGGATTTAAGGGGAGTGTGGGGTGAAGGGAGAAAGCAGTCACTGTGGTCGTTTTGATGCTGCAAATACTGCCTTGACCTCGAATGTCCTTCAGTCTCTGACTGTGGAAGAAAGAGGCTTTTTAATAAAATGTAGCTGATATGCACTGAGGATCCAGGTTTGTGAACTGATGTGTCAGATGCTCAGGGATGCAGAGGTTTCTTTGAAGTTGCGTTTGGTCTGGTCCAAAGAGCAGAATGTACGGAAACCATGACTCAGCCCCGCCCCAGGCCTTTTATGTGGAGCTGGAGCCCTCGGGGCCTTTGGAAAACCCAGGCGCTAGGGACGGACCCCGCCCCACAACTGCTGGCCTAGAACATCCTCAGACACACCTGGTTGGGCCAGCATTTCTCCACGATTCCTTATCCTCATCTTCCACGCTTTCTCCCTTCAGCTCCAGACTCTGGAGCCTCTGGCCTGCCTCAGCTCTCCTGGCTCAGATGCCCCCCGTTTCTCCCAGGCACAGACCTGACCCTGCCCCAGCCCTGAGGGTCCCCAGCCAGACCAGCCAGCTCACACATTCCCCATTTCCCATGCAGGGACAGGAATGGATGGAGGTTAAGGGGACTAGTTGCCTCTAGTTTCTAAACTGAAATTCTAGAATACTGTGTATGGTGAATAGGACCCACTTTCAAATGAGGTCCCAGATCTGTAAATAATTTGTGCTCAAAAACATGACCACGGGATGGAAATTGGGTAAAGCAAACCCACACTGGGCATGTCTTTACGACAAATGAAAGATACATAGTGGGATATCAGCTGAGTCATGTTTCTAAAGTACCATCTCCACCAGTTACTCTCCTTCTCAAGAATCTTCAGTAGCTCCCTATTGCCTCCTGGAGATAAGGGACGTCCCTGCTCTGTCCCTGCACAGAGCACAAGGGATCCAGGGCGGTGTGGCCCTAAGAGGGCCTGAGCCTTTATATGATTCACCCTGCGCCTCGGACGGGCCACACCTGTGACCTGGGTGCCCTGCTGACGTTGCCCTGTAAGACCCATCCGTCCCAAGGGAGACTTTTCAGGTCCCAAAGAGGACCTTGCAGAATCCTCTTTACATCTGAAAAAGAATCGCTAATATATACGTATAACTGAATCACTTGGCCGTACGCCTGAAACTAACACAACATTGTTAATCGCCTATACTCCAGCATAAAATAAATGTAAATAAAGAATCCACTTTAGCTCCCCACCCACCTCCCCACACATTCAGGGAGATTTACTGCCTTTGCCCCAAGTGATGTAGCTCCCCTTGCCTGGCAAATGAACGGATTCAGCCTCCAGATGGACTGTATTTTGGTTTTAGGGTATTCAGTTAACACTGATTTTCAAAAATTCCCTCACTTCACCCGACAAACCTGATAACCCAGTGTGATCCTACATGTGCTTTTTTTCTTTTTTCCAGCTGACAATAGCCAGCCCTCATAAATCCTTGTTGGTTAATCTTGGGCTTGCTTTTCATTTACAGAATATTACTGGAATATTACTGTTTCCTTGAGATCCTCCAACATCTGCTTGCCAATTTTAATCACTGCTCGAGGAGTCAAAAACACCCCGCGTAATGGGATTCGGTTTCAGCTAATTCAGGTCTGTGTGTGTGTCAGTGTCTCTGGCATGTGGCAGAGCTGCCCGTTTCTGGCTGGCAGGTGTACAGCGTGGGGACCACATTTTAGGGGGTGTTTCATGGTGACGCCATTGTTGGTTAGTACTGCTTCCTGTTTCATCCTCTGCCTTGTGTTCAGGCAATGGGAATGCTGTAAAAAACCACTGGGGTGAAAAAAGGTCTGTATTTTTCTTCAGGTCCTACCTTGGCCTTCACATGTTCCGAAACTAGCTCGTTAGCAAAATACAGAATCTTAGGGCCGTGGTGCCCTCGACCCCTTATGCTCTGTGCAGATGAATTAGACTCAGGAAGTCAGGGGTTAGGGCTGGATTGCCGTTTGAGAAACTGTAATAATCCCAGAGACATTTAAATGGAAAGGAAGCTTCTAGAGAATGCAAATATATATTAAGAATTCTAAGTATACGTCTGATATTTAGAATTCCATGTTGTATTAATTAATTGATTTGTCTGATTGATTTGACCCCTCCCTTACAGCAATCGTTACAGGTTTATGTGTTGTCTTCTGAGAAGAGCACGGGCTCCAGCGGGACAGGGCTTCCATCCTTCCATCTCTGTATCCGCAGGGCTCCTGACTTCACTGCTGGACCAAAGCAACCACCCACCCAGTTGTTGGGAGAAAGAGCCAAGATGATGCCTCTTGTTCCCTCTGGGTCTCGCTATCAATTAAGGGGAACATCCCTTAAGTCAGTCGTCCCCGCATCTAAACACGTCAGACTCTCCCATGCCGATCGTCACACGAAAACTGAAGGTGGCAAAGCATCAAGCGTCTTCCACCCTCTTACATTTGGCTCCTTGGACTCTTTGTCTGCTAAAGGCACGTGTCAAACCACGCAGGAAACAACTTGCAGATGCAGACAAGGGAGTGTTCATTGCAGTGTTATTTATACCAGCGAAAAATCAGAGAGGGCCTTAATGTCCAACAATAAAAACAATGAATAAATGATAGACCATCTGTGGGATGGAAAATAGACATTATGATACTGAAGAATTTCCAGGAATGATGAAATGTTAATATACCAATAGCGTTCATATTTGTCTCAGACAAATAATAACCTACTGAACAGAATTCCAGTTTTGGAAACATATACACAAATGATATTAATGATTATTACCAGTATTTGCCATTGTACTTGGCTTATATTTTCCTTTCTATCATTCTTGGTGTTCGGTTTGCTTTCTCGTTTGTTGATGTTGCTACTGCCACAACAACTTCCTTTTCTTTGACAACTTGCTGTTTTATTGTTGTTGTTGATGGTGGAGTTTTTGTTGTTTGTTTACTTTTTCTTTGTGTGGTATATTCTTTCATTCTCTTATTTGAGAACTTCGGGTATAGAGGTGCAAAGTCTCGTGTAAATAGCATAATACCCATTCTTTTTTCCTTTATCAAATCTGAGAATCTGTGACTAATGTGTGAATTAAATCCACTCTATTTTGATGACGTTTTTATTTTGCATTTGTCGTTAGCATGTTTTTCTTCGGTTTTTGATACTCTCTGCCTTCTATTGAATTAATCAAGTCTTTCATAATTCCCTTTTTGTTCTTTCTTCTCATTTGGAAATCAGACATCATATTTACACGCCTTTAGCTGTCACCCTGAAATTTCTAACACTTCTACTGAACTTTATGTTTGGCTAACAGAGTCTAAACTTGGTATCGTAGAGACCACCCTCACCCCCAGCACATAAAGAAATAAACATGCTTTAATTTGTTTCCAACTTTCATTTTCCCTTTCATATAAGTTTTATGTAGTATTTTACTTCTGCTTTGTTTTACAACAGCAAATAATTAACAGCAATGATCTGTATGGTAACAGTATATATCTCTATATACTGTCCATGCTTATTTACATTTTCTAATATGATTTTAAAATGCTTTTTTTTTGGTTTATCATTGCTTCATATTTTACTCCTTCCCTCCTTCCCTTTTTTTTTAAACTAAAGGACATAAATCCATGTGTCAACAAGGGTCTCTAGATTGTAAATCCTCAGTATTTGCAGACCTAAAAATGTCTTTGCTCACATTCTTTTAAAATTATTTTGAATTAAGAAATATGTTAAAGACACAGAAAAGCACGAACAATAATATAACTGAGTTAAAGAGTTAACATTTGGCCATTTTTGCTTCATATACTGAATACTTTAAAAATCTGTAAAAATAGAGGGAGAATCTCACGTCCCAGTTTCTCCCTAAGGATAGCCACCATCTTAAAGTAGATGTGTATCATTCTCACACACGCTTTCATACTTTTACTACATATGCATCTCTCCTGAAACAATGTATCGTGTCATTTTGTGTCATAATATGCCTAACCTAGTTGCATTTTTTCACTTGCCGAGTCTTTGAATTTCCCCCTGCTGACACACATAGTTCTAGTTCATTTATTTTACTTGCTGTATAATCAAACCATGGTATAAATAAACCACCATTTAATCGTAGATTTCTCCACTGAAGGGCAGTCGGCCTGTTTGCACTTTTCATTATTACAAATAACGTGGCAACCAATTTTGTAAAGGTTTCCCTGGACACGTCTGTGAGAATTTCTCTAAGGCAGAAACCACAAGCAGTTTTTTTGTGTTGCAAGGTGCACATCTGCAGTGAGACCAGCTAAGGTCAAAATTAATTGTTCCAAATTATATGCCTACCTGCAATGTATAAAAGTTGCCATTTTCCCACACTCGATGTTATCAGTTGATTTAATTATTCCCAATCTGATGAGTAAAATATAATATCTAATTACTGTTTCCAATTGAGTTTTCTTGATTACTAATGGGCCTGAGCATCTTTCCATATGTTAATTCATCCTTTGGGTCTTTTTTTCAGCGAGTTGCCTCTTAGCAGCCTTTGCCTATTTGTTTTCTCTTTGCTTCTTTATCTTGTATTAATTTTTAAGGAGTTCTCTATACGTTGTAAATACTGGAAGCTCACTGAAGAGCATCTCTCTGAAGACTGCCTCTGTCTCATTATCTCTCATTTCTCTTCTGGAGTAAATGTATGCTGGATTATTGCTTTCTCTTGTCCAGTTCTAATTTTTTTTTTCTTTCTTTTTAGTGTCTTCTCTGTATGTTTTCTGTGTGATTCTTTTTCAATTCTATCTTTCAATTCACTGATTTCCCTCTGCCATTTCTACTCTTCAGTGAATTCATTTATTCACTCATTCATGTACAAATATTTGTTGATTTGCACACGACTGAGATACTTTTCGAAGGGCTGGGGCTTAAACAGTAAACCAACAAACAAAAACCACACAGACTCTGCCTTCATCTGCATTGTATTCTATTAGGTAAAATTCTACTGCAGCTTGAAATTCTATTGGTTATCTCTTTTATTTGCAGGATTCCTACTTTGTTCATTTAAAACTATTTCTCAAATAGTCATTTCTTATTATTGCAAAGAAGATTCACTTCTTTATTTCTTGCAACAATTTTAATGTATTGTTTTAATATTCTGTTTAGATTGTTTCCAGTTCCTAGAGTGTATGGTTTGGTTTCTTCACTGCTGTCTCTCCTTTAGGACTGAGTGTTTCCTTGTGTGTTTTGTAGCTTTTGATCATGAGCTCATCTTCAGCAGAAATCCAACCTGTGAACTAGATTACCAACACATTCTCAGTTAGGGGATTTTAGGAAGTGTTGCAAAGTTGTCTCTGCCTCAGCCTTGGGGAATTCACTAGCTCCACACCTACACTTAAGCCGTTTCACAGTGTATAATGGGAGTTCAGATCCCAGCCTACACATGGCATAGCTCAGGGGTCCAACTTCTCACAGGTAACTCTATTTCCACCCATAGTGTGGGGTGTGGCTCATTTCCAGGTCCAGGCCCTGGGCCAGTGTGTAGAGATTTATAGGTCTGCTTCTATTGAGAAAGTTCTAGCCTTTGCCCCACAGCAAAGTAAAACTCCTTCCCCTAAGGCATAGATCCAATCCAGGTCCCTCAGGGAGCTAAGTAGCTGAGTGTACTCTCTCTGATTCTGGACTCTGAAAGTTTCCTATTTTTACATGTAAATATGTATCTTTAATTAATACCTTTTCTAAAACAAATGCATGTGTTTTGAATGATGGGCTGAAGGAGGAAAATGTCCAACTTGCTGAGTCTTGTATCTTGGCTGGAAGCCCCAAATGTTCTATAATTAACATGTGATATTTTTATAATTAAGAAAAATCCATCATGTAAAGTCCAATCATGCAGTTGATTTAAACAATGAGAGTTTGGGGAAAGATAATTTAATAATGAGTCAGAGATTGGTTGATTAGAAAGATAAGAGTAGGGGCCAGAGAAAGAATGAGGGGTCCGGGGCATCAAGTGGCCAGCTACACCCCAAGTTCAACTCTAAAGGGGTTCTATTTATTTCCTTACCTACAATTCTGAACCTATATCCCCAACCCATGCTTCTCATCTGAGTTCTGGGCATAGGTTTACAAGAAGGCCTCTAATATTTCTACCAGATAACTTCAAGCTCATTATGAAAAAAATAACTGATGTAAGACCCCCTCTTCTCTCCTCACCACCTCCAAAATTGTTCTTCCTCCTAAACTCCCCAGTGTGGTGCCTCTGGCCGCCCACTGATCACATCCCAAGTCTGAAAGTCAACCCATCCATTCTGACTATGCCTCTGAGTTTGGGTACCAAGTCCTGGCGATGCATTGCCTACGTGTTTCTTGACCCCCTTTCCTCTCTTCCATCCTGACCACTATACACCCATGGTTGTAGTAGGTGACCCCCGTCCTTTGTCACCTGGATGGGAGCCACAGCCTCTTCACTGGTCTCCCCCTCTCTCCTCTTCCTTGTCTTCAGTTCATCCTCCAACCCACAACCAAAATGGGCTTTCAAAAATGCTAACCTAGACATGGTGCTTCCGTGCTATCAGAGAATTGACCACTAACGATGGGTGATTCCGTCTCACAGTACTGAGATCTTGTGGGAAGTAGCTGCCTGCAGAGCCAGGGGAAACATATCCCAGGATTGCATTTAGGTTGAGCCCTATGATAAGTTCTTGCCAATGGAGTGTGAGAGAAGTGATGTGTGTGCGTCTCTCTGGGCTGAAGTTGTTAAGTGCTGGGAAATCGTCCCAGATAGCATCTTTCTCAACTGCAGCAAACCTAGTTCCTCCTTGTGAACACGGTGGAGTTTGGTGTTTGGAGTCTGGACTCCAGAATCACTCTGGGAGAAAAACCACCCAACCAGGAACATCCTCATTGGACTGTACAGTAAATAAGAAAGAGAGTTTTGTTGTGTTAATCCACTGAAAATTCAGGGATTATTTGGTTCATCGGCTAGTGTAACTTAGACTAATATTTTGATTAAATCATAACATTTCCATTAAAATAACTTCAAAATGGTTTAGAATCATGCCCAAGGCTTAGGACCCTGGCCTCTTGCTACTTGGATCACAGAATCTCCACTCACTGTGCCTTACTCCTCCTCCTCCCGGTCCTTCTGCCTAGAATGTCCTTTCTTTCTTCTGCTTGTTAACTCTTCTTCCCAAGACTCAGCTCTGATGTCTTCTCTCCTGAGAAGCTTTTCCTTACTATTCCTTCCCTACAACTGCTTTTCCCTTTTCCTTACCTCGTATCAAACTTGATAAGATGTCTTGCAGCTCATCCAGATGCATTTGTTGCACTTAAACCTTTGTGCATGTGTCCTTGTAACTGACATGTAACCTCCGTGAGGGAAGAGACACGTTTCTTGCAAACACCCCAGCGCTGAGCTCCATGCCAGGCTGGCAGGTGCTCAAGACCTATTTGCTGAGTCGAATGGAGTGTGAGGCCACGTGGATGCAGATAGGGGGATAAAGAGGGAACGTGTGAAAGCTGGCTGAGGGAGGTTGCCAGGGGGACGGTCTGCTTCTCCGCTTGGGGCCTGGCAGAGTCAGAGCCATGAGCTGTAAGCGGCCTCCGAGGAAAGCACTGGCAAGCGGTACGGGCAGCGTGTGGTCCTCATCCAGCTGTAGGATGGGGATCCGGGCATCTAGCTGGAGTGACGCGGGCTGGGAGCGAACAGCCGGGGGAGGGTAGGTTAAGCCCTGTGACTTAGCTGTTTACCTGCAAATCTCTTGTAGTAAAACACACTTAACTCTAAATCGCTGCTGACTTAGCAGGACTGAAAAAAACTATAGGAGGGCATGAACCCACGCGATGCTTTCACACTCACCCTCTAACGAGGAGAAGCTTAACCCCTGCAAGGCGGAGCTTGTGGTAGAACTGATGAGCAGTGAGTGAGCCGGCTCCTCCCACATGAAGGCATCCTTACTCATCTCATTGAGGGCTTGCACACTGTCTAATCTCCATTTTTCATTGTTGGTAAAAGTCAGGAAATCCTAGATACACAACCAAAACACCATGGTTAAGGAGGGACAGACTCTAGCCTACAGCTCAACGGCTGGACCCTCCCACGGGTGGTGCCTGCAGGTCATGGAACCTAGAGTCTGCCAGGGGCCAGAAAAACACGCACAGACAAATCCATGTGCAAAATGACACTTTCTAGATACAGTTCCTAAATACTCAAAATGCATCCCCAAGTTTCTCGTTGCCAAATTTTTTAAGCAACGGCCACTAGACTGTTTTGTTGCAACGGACATATTTTTCCCCATTGAATAATCAGAAGTAAGTTGACTTCTTGTAGTTAGGGTACCTTCAGTAACAGAGAATGGCCTGAATAATAAGAAATTGGAGGGTCACATGACTGGAATTTAGGGTTAGTAAATCCAGAAGTACAAAATTGTCATCAAGAACCGAGATTCTGACACTCCCTTTCCTTCCTTGTTCATGATGCTGGCTTCTGCCTTGGGCTGGCTCCCCTCACAATTGTGGGGCCTCATGGTGGAAGAGAAAAAGAGCCTACCCCCCAGTCTGAAATTAAATTTCTCCCTTCCTGCCGAGGGTCATGTGTGGACTCTGGACCAACAGCTGATGCTGGGAAAATGCCACACACTGGTTGGTTTCAGATCCTCAAAGAATCTGATGAGATTAACATGTTTGGCTTCAATTAATCAATATTCAGTTCATTCCCGGAGCTGGAGTTACTTCCTAAAGCACCATGGATGTGGTGGAAAGGAGGAAAAGTGGAAAGCGTGTTGAAGAATTGAACACGATGTCCGCCATACGGTTTAAAATCATTCCATCAAAGGGCATGGGGGAGGGAGAAGAGAGACAGAAAGGAAATGGGTCATACGGTAGCTCTATTTGTAGTTTTTTAGGGAACCTCCATACTGTTCTCCATAGTGGCTGCACCAGCTTACATTCCCACCAACAGTGCAGGAGGATCCCCTTTCTCCACACCCACTCCAGCAATTATTGTTTATAGATTTTGTGAGGATGGCCATTCTGACTGGTGTGAGGTGATACCTCTTTGTGGTTTTGATTTGCATTTCTCTAATAATTAGAGCTGTTGAGCTTCTTTTCACCCTGCTTCTTTTTGGCTCTTCCTTTGCTTCCTTCTTAAAGAGATTATGACTCCCCCTCTCCCCCCTTGACTCCAAAGACCACATTTTGGTCCCTCAAAGTGCAAAAAATTAAAATAAGAAAGAAAAAAAAAAACTGTTTCTCAGGCAGGTCACGTGTTTAAAACCACATCCAACAGCTGCTCATTCCCTACCTCTCGCCCCACTTTGAAAAATACATTCCTGCTAGCACCTAAGAGTTTAGGAAATTAAGCGAGTTAAGTCCAAACACATACCAGAATACATTAAATGACAGAGTTAAGGAATTCAGCTGTGGGGTGGTTTTGCAGAAGTGGTAAATTGCGTTTTAAGGTAGAAGTGTTTGGTTCAAGGCTATTTGTTTGGAAGTAACCTTGGAAAGCGGACTGGACTGCAGGAAGGCTTTTAAAGGCAGGGGAAAGGATGATTTTGTACTGTTGTCTTCGGTAGTACAGGAGCGTTATTAGCAAATGGATCTTTTTTTAACCTGGAATGCTGTATGGGGTGTGCTGCATAATTTACTTTACAATGATGTTCAGATAAGGGTTCCTTAAATTACTCTATGGGAAATGCTGATGAAATATTTTGATAAGAGACAGAGTGAGATGAATAGATAGCTGCAAGTGAAATGTCCGAAAAGGTAAATTGCTATGTCATCCAGGGTGGGGAGAGGAAAACGGTGGATTGTAGGTTTGATTTTAGCTTTTAATTTTGACGTATCTGCAAGTCTTCTGCAGACTCTGGCAAGTCTGGTGTTCCCAATGGGCTGCAGTTTTCTCCTGAGGGTGGTATTTGCAATGCACCAGGGCAAGAGTCCATAAGCATTCCTGAGAGTGATCTTGGTTGATGTCTCTGCCATCTGCAGGGTGTGGTGTGGCATCCTCCTCACCCAGCCCAGAGTATCCTGCTGGGACTCTTGCACGTGGTGGAGATCGTTTGAAGGCATGACTAGGGAACACAAAAGCTGTAGGCACCTTGAGCATGTGGCCGGACCTTAGAACCCTCTCCGCTTCCCGCCTTCCAGTAGATACATATGGTGGGAACGTAAACTATAGGGACAAGCCCACCAATTTATTGAGGAGCTGAAGATACAGGGTATGCGACGAGTCACGTAGTCTTCTCTCCCACCAGGTCACCCTCTCGCTCCCGTGTCCTAACCCAGGCCTAGACGTGAGAGTTTCTCTTTCTACGAACAGCAGAAAGCAGAATTCTCTCTACTTACATGAACTGAGTTGGGTACTTCATTAACTGCTTGTATTACGAGACTAACTTGCTCCGTTTTTATTATTCAATTTCTCCTCTTATTTAGTTCCTTTTTTTACTGCATCGATAATTCATAATTACCATCTTGTTATAAGAAATCACCGAATAAAGAGATATCAAAACTTCCTGTTGACCTATCCACTCCCATCTCCTCTCACTGTTATCAGTTTGGTGAGGAAATTTCCTTACCTTTTCCTAGTCGTTTACATTCACATCGAAGTATAGAGTGGGAGTCTGGGATGAGCAGATGCAAACTATTACACATAGGATGGATAAACAACAAAGTCCTACTGTGTAGCACAGGGAACTCTATTCAGTATCCTGTGATACACCGTAATGGAAAAGAATCTGAAAAAGAATGTATCTATAGCTGTATCTATATATAGATACGTATAACTGAATCACTTTGCTGTACAGCATAAATTAAATACAGCATTGTAAATCAACTATACTTCAGTAACATTTTTTTAGAAGTATAGGTAGAAATACATGGTTTTACTTCAAGATTAATTACTTATTTTTTATTTTTAAAGGTTGTGTTCCATTTCTAGCTGTTGTAAAATACTGGCTATATTCCACTTGTTGTGTAATATATCCTTGTAGCTGATTTTGTACATAATTGTTTGTGTCTCTTAAATCTCCTCCCCTATTTTGCACCCCCCGCCCACTGGTGACCACTAGCTTGTGGTCTATATCTAAGTCTGTTTCTTTTTTGTTATATTCACTAGTTAGTTGTACTTCATGATTATTTGTATATAATTAGGATGACTCTTCATCAATTATTCTGCTATGCACTTGGAGATCCTTCTGCATGCGAAAATGGGTACCTTCTTCTCTGTAAATGCAGCAAAACATTTAGTAGGGCATGAAATATTCACCTTCTGAGAAATATTTATAGTGTGTGGTAACGTGACCTCTGATGTGCTTCTTGCCTGGCCAATGTGTGACGACTCAGTCTCTTGCGGGGATCTCTCCTGAACTCTTTGGGGGTCCCTGCTGGGTTGCTCTGTCTTAAATTCCTTTAACCTGGGTGGACACATACCTGCTCCAGGTGGTTTCTTGGGGCTGTACTCAGATCCTGGCATCTAGAACGCTGCTTCTGCTGAGGTCCTTCTGCACACAGCCATGCAAGCAGCCTCCAGAACGCCCCGTGTGGCCACGCATTTCTGGTTCTGCCCCCGAGGCAGTCAGTCATCTGTCTTCTTGTCTCCTAAACATGCAGGTGCAGTTAGGCTGAATCCCACAGCCTGCTTTAACTTCCTTCAGGGTGGGAAGTGGATGAGGAGATTTCAAGGTTGTGGAAGAGTTTCTCAGTCATCATCTTGAAAATCTGCAAACGACGATGGGTTCCTGAAGGCAGCCGAGCCGGTGTAACAGATACGTCCAAATACATCCAAGACTCAACACGACGGATGTCTGCTCCTTGCTACCTAGGAGTCCTGAGTCTTTGCGTTGTTCCAGGTCAGAGGAAGGGGCTTTCGTTGTCGGAGGGGGATACTCTGCTCTGTGTGGTCATTCAGGGACCAGGCGGATGGCATCTTCAACATGTGGTTTCCATGGTCACCTTGGGGGTAGCCCTCCCGTTCATCTGGAAGAAAAAAAAAGTAAAAAGGAGTACATGGGGGAGATTTGTACGAGCAAGATCTGCGGGGGGCACATACGTGTCACTGCTTCCCAGGTGACACCTGCCAGCACTTGACGACAGGCCCACACCTGACGGCTGGGAAACGTAGTCTAGCTGTGTGTGGACAGAGCACAGGGTGCGGATCTGGGTGACCCCAAATGTCTCTTCTTACCTTTTGCCCATCTTTCCACAGGAGCAATTTATCTCAAATTTATTTTAAAAATCTCTTTGTAATTTGAGAACATTAGGCTTTTGTCAGGCATGCATATTGCAGTCATTTTCTCCAATGCTATTTGCCTGGTGATCTTATTTACGACATGCATAATCTAAAAAACTTTTGTAGTATGATAACCACTTCATTCACTCCAAGAAGACCCATCTCCAGGTCAAGGTTATGTAAAAATTTATCCATGTTTTCTTCTTTCATTTCTGTTTTATTTCTATTTTACTTTTACATATTTAAACCAATTGGATTTTATTTTGAGTGTGGGTATGGGTAGAGATTTATCTTTATTATTTCCTAAACGCTTAGTCAGTTTTCCTCACATCATTTATCGCATAATTCATTGCTTCCCCGTGGATTTATAATGATGCATTTTTAATCTTAAATTCCAATTTATACTTGGGTTCATTTTTGGTCCTTTGGTTCTGTTATCAAGGTTTGTCTATTTTGTTGCTAGTACCTCTCTATTTTATGTGCTGTACAAACTTCTCTTCCCTACTCTGTAAAAAAACCTCTCATCTATTTTCTTAAATTTAGTCTTCCAAATATACATTAGAGTCATTTTTCTGAGTTTCAAAATAGATTTTATCAAGATCACCTATTACTTAGAACTGGAAATTGTTAAAACAGTGAGATTTACTTTTAAGTCAACGTGGTGTTTCTATATTCCCATTCTAAAATCTATCTCAATAAAGCCATGCCATTAAAAAAATTAATTTTTAGGAATTCATACTTTTAAATTCTCACTAGATATTTAAGCTATATTCGACTGTATTTTCTGCTTAGACACTGTTGATATGTGGTAAAATCATTACATTTTATATATTGCTTTTACCATTATGCATCTTCCTGAATTCTTTTCTAGTTTTCATGAATTTTCGTGTGCTCTCTGAGATTTTCTCAGTGCTTACCATAAATAAGATTAGATTTCTTATAACTTTTTTTTTTGTTTCTTGCATTGACTGGTGCTTTAGAATTCTGTCAAGCGATGCTCCTATAACCATATTTCACCACAAAAGCATGTTCTGACTGGTGATTTATGATGGGCGTTCCTGTAGTAAGAAACGGATGCTAAATCCTATCCTGTTTCTCGGGGGCATGTTCCCTAATGAACATTTTGGCTTCTTGGACCAATAAGCATTATGAACTTTTATTGAGTTTCTAACAAAGGCTATCTATTGGATTCCTGAAGTAAATGTACCTTGGACAAGGAGCATCTTTTAAAATCTTTGGGAATGGGTTAAACTTCTCTATAAAATAGGAAAATACGGCAACAAATCGTCATCCATTTTCTTCGCAAGTATTTCTTGAGCTTCAGGACTATACAGTCTATTTCTTGCCACCTTGGAGTTTAGAGATTGGACGATCAAAATTTAAGATGAAACCAGATGATTAAACCCAGGGAGAGGAGGACACGAGTGTTGGAAAGGGGCCTGCAGGGGAGGTCTGTGCTTTAGGCAACATTCTCTTCTTCAGTTGGGTGCTGAGTCCATGTGGGTTTATTGTGTGTGTGTGTTTAAAAATCTTTTTACTGGAGGCTCCTTAAAAAACTAAAAATAGAGCTACCATATGATTCAGCAATCCCACTCCTGGGCATATATCTGAAGAAAAACATGGTTTGAAAACATACAGGCACCCCAATGTTCATAGCAGCACTGTTTACAATAGCCAAGACATGGAAGCCACCTGAGTGTCTATTGACAGAGGGATGGATAAAGAAGATGTAGTGTGCGTGTACGCACACATACACACACACAGTGGAATACTACTCAGCCATAAAAAAGAGTGAAATGATGCCATGTGCAGCAACATGGATGGACCTGGAGATGATCCCACTAAGTGAAGTCAGACAGAGAAAGACAAATACAATATGATGTCACATGTGCAGAATCCAACAAAAAACATACAAATGAACTTATTTACAAAACACAAACAAACTCACAGACTTAGAGACTGAACTTATGGTTACCAGAGGGGCGGGCCGGTGGAGAGATACGGATAAACTGGGCGTTTGGGATTGACATGTACACACCGATATATTTAAAACAGATAAACAAGGATCTGTTGTGAAAAAAAAATTTTTTATTATTATTATTATTTTTTAAATTTTATTTATTTATTTATTATTTTTTTGGGGATACACCAAGTTCAATCATCTGTTTTTATACACATATCCCCGTATTCCCTCCCTTCCTTGACTCCCCCCCTCAAGTCCCCCCCACCCTCCCCGCCCCAGTCCTCTAAGGCATCTTCCATCCTCGAGTTGGACTCCCTTTGTTATACAACACCTTCCCACTGACTATCTATTTTACAGTTGGTAGTATATATATGTCTGTGCTACTCTCTCGCTTTGTCTCAGCTTCCCCTTCACCCCCTGCCCCCTCCCATACCTCGAGTTCTCCAGTCCATTCTCTGTATCTGCGTCCTTGTTCTTGTCACTGAGATCATCAGTACCATTTTTAGATTCCGTATATGTGAGTTAGCATACAATATTTGTCTTTCTCTTTCTGACTTACTTCACTCTGTATGACAGACTGTAGTTCTGTCCACCTCATTACATATAGCTCCATCTCATTCCTTTTTATAGCTGAGTAATATTCCATTGTATATATATGCCACATCTTCTGTATGCATTCATTTGTTGATGGGCATTTAGGTTGCTTCCATGTCCTGGCTATTGTAAATAGTGCTGCAATAAACATTATGGTACAAGTTTCTTTTGGGATGATGGTTTTCTTTGCGTATATGCCCAGGAGTGGGATTACAGGATCATATGGTAGTTCTATTTGTAGTTTTTTAAGGAACCTCCAAATTGTTTTCCTTAGTGGCTGTACCAACTTACAGTCCCACCAACAGTGCAGGAGAGTTCCCTTTTCTCCACACCCTCTCCAACATTTGTTGTTTCCAGATTTTGTGATGATGGCCATTCTGATTGGTGTGAGGTGATACCTCATTGTGGCTTTGACTTGCATTTCTCTGATGATTAGTGATGTTGAGCATCTTTTCATGTGTTTGTTGGCCATCTGTATGTCCTCTTTGGAGGAATGTCTATTTAGGTCTTCTGCCCATTTGTGGATTGGGTTATTTGCTTTTTTGGTATGAAGCTTCATGAGCTGTTTGTATATTTTGGAGGTTAATCCTTTGTCCATTGTTTCATAGGCAATTATTTTTTCCCATTCTGAGGGTTGCCTTTTAGTCTTGTTTATGGTTTCTTTCACTGTGCAAAAGCTTTTAAGTTTCATTAAGTCCCATTTGTTTATTCTTGATTTTATTTCCATGATTCTAGGAGGTGGGTCAAAAAGGATCTTGCTTTGATGGACGTCATAGAGTGTTCTGCCTATGTTTTCCTCGAGGAGTTTTATAGTGTCTGGCCTTACATGTAGGTCTTTAATCCATTTGGAGTTTATTTTTGTGTATGGTGTTAGGAAGTGATCTAATTTCATTCTTTTACATGTTGCTGTCCAATTTTCCCAGCACCACCTATTGAAGAGGCTGTCTTTTTTCCATTGTATATTCTTGCCTCCTTTGTCAAAGATAAGATGCCCATATGTGTTTGGGCTTACTTCTGAGTTCTCTATTCTATTCCATTGATCTTCCTTTCTATTTTTGTGCCAGTACCATACTGTCTTGATCACTATGGCCTTGTAGTATAGTTTGAAGTCAGGAAGCCTGATTCCACCAACTCCATTTTTCCTTCTCAAGATTGCTTTGGCTATTCGGGGTCTTTTGCGTTTCCATACAAATCGTAAGATTTCTTGCTCTAGTTCTGTGAAAAATGCCATTGGTAATTTGATCGGGATTGCATTGAATCTGTAAATTGCTTTGGGTAGTACAGTCATTTTCACAATGTTGATTCTTCCAATCCAGGAACATGGTATGTCCCTCCATCTGTTTGTGTCATCTTTGATTTCTTTCATCAATGTCTTAAAGTTTTCTGCATACAGATCTTTTGCCTCCTTAGGCAGGTTTATTCCTAGATATTTTATTCTTTTGGTTGCAATGGTGAATGGGAGAGTTTCCTTAATTTCTCTTTCTGTTCTTCTGTTGTTAGTGTATAGGAATGCAAGAGATTTCTGTGCATTAATTTTGTATCCTGCTACTTTACTAAACTCATCAATTAGTGCTAGCAGTTTTCTGGTAGAGTCTTTAGGGTTTTCTATATATAATATCATGTCATTTGCAAAGAGTGACAATTTTACTTCTCCTTTTCCAATTTGTATTCCTTTTATTTCTTTTTCTTCTCTGATTGCTGTGGCTAAAACTTCCAAAACTATGTTGAATAATAATGGTGAGAGTGGACACCCTTGTCTTGTTCCTGTTCTTAGAGGGAATTCTTCCAGTTTTTCCCCATTGAGGACAATGTTGGCTTTTGGTTTTTCATATATGGCTTTTATTATGTTGAGGTAATTTCTTTCTATGCCCATTTTCTGGAGAGCTTTTATCATAAATGGATGTTGAACTTTGTCAAAAGCTTTTTCTGCATCTATTGAGATGATCATATGGTTTTTATCCTTCAATTTGTTGATATGATGTATCACATTGATTGATTTGCGTATATTGAAGAATCCTTGCATCCCAGGGATAAACCCCACTTGATCATGGTGTATGATTTTTTTAATGTGCTGTTGGAGTTTGTTAGCTAGTATTTTGTTGAGGATTTTTGCATCTATATTCATCAATGATATTGGTCTGTAGTTTTCTTTTTTTGTGACATCTTTGCATGGTTTTTTAATAAAAAATTTTAATCTCTTTAAGGTCTTTAAATTTACTACAAAATGTTAGAGAGTTGTTTTTCATATCATAGCTCCTCCCTTTTTTGATAACCATATTGTTCTCATTGCAATGATGCAATATTCTCTCAAATTTTATAGAGAATATGATTTAAAAAAAAATTCTGTTTAATGGCCTGAATCGCTTTCAGAGAAGAAGGGGCATTTACGCTGGCTCCTTGGGTTGTTTTCCTAATTTTGAATCAGTGAATGTATGCGGTTTTTTTAAACCATTTTAAAAAATTGAAGTATCATTGATTTACGATCTTGTGTTACTTTCGGGTGTACAGCAGAGTGATTCAGTTATATGTACATATTTATAGTCTTAAGTGTGATGATGTTTCTGCCTGCTCACCTTTACCTGGGAAGGTGTGTTGGCAGGTGGACCACTGACATCCCGGCTGTGGTGTCCACAAGTTCAAATGGCAAAAGAAGAGTCTGTATTCCACCGGATTTTTGCCTTATGGAAACTTAATATCATTACAGGCACCCTTTTCCTTGTAAACTTGAAAATTATCATGTTTCATTTTTAAAATGTTTCTACAGTTCTTTTGTGTTCATTTAAAAAATTATTTTAGTGATAACTGATATCTTTGATTACAGATTTTCTAATCACGCTTAAAGTACATTTGTCAACGTACTTTAAGTTCCTTAATGACCTTTCTTTCTTCCTTTCCTCTTTCCTTCCTTTCTTCCTTCTTTCTTTCTCTTCACTGCATGGCTTGCGGGACCTTAGTTCTCCAACCAGGGCCCCGGCACTGAAAGCACGAAGTCCTCACCACTGGACCTCCAGGGAATTCCCTAGCATTTATTTTTTAAATGTATTTTTTCACATTTCCTGTTAGCCTTTTTCCCTAGCTCTTTACTCTTTTTAACTCCTATTTTCTGATTGATTGTTTGCATACAGGCAGACTCCTAATCCTGTATATTCATTTTGTACCCGCCACTTTATAACTTAGTGTTTGGGACATTCTCTAGAGTTTGGCTAGTACCATTTCATCAACAAATAATGATAGCTTTCCCTTCTCCTTTCCAGTTTTTTAGCTCATTTATTTTTTCTTCCTCTTGGCACTACTTACATAGTATCATTCACAAGGACTGGAGCTAAAATAAAAACTTTGTGAGGTCATTTTGCAATTTTTGGTGAAAGAGTTATATTTTAGAATGCTTGAAGTACTGATGAACAGAAGAAATGAATGTGTAACCAAGAAAAAGAGGAGAGTCTGGGTTCTGCCAGATGAGGTCTCCAGCCATTGGTGACATGTCGGCAGAAAGCGTCCCCCAGTTGTGCAGCCGGGAAGGTCACGCTTGGAGCGAGTGGCTCCCCTGGTGTGTCTGTCATGACGCCCGGAGCAGGCCCTCCGGGAGCGCGTGGCTGCTCTCATCAGCAGGCCCTGGAGACGCAGCTCCTCTGATGAGCGCCCGTCTGTGCCAGAGGAGGGGTGGGGTAGCCTTGCAGTTGGCCAGCGCTGGCTCCCTCCCCGCATCTCCAGGAAGGTGGGGCTTGGACCCTCACCTGCCGCTGTGTGGCTCCCTCCCGCGGGTGTGTGAGTTCCCTGGGCTGCAGGGAGCGGGGAGGACCAGGCTGTGACAAATGATTCCTTTCTTGATGTGGCGGAGCCCCCCTGCGTTGCTGAGGCACTGCCCCTTCCTCTGATGGGCTCAGCCCACCCTTCTTAGAAGTCTGTTTTGGCCACATCTCTACACACCATCCTCACCACTCACCAAGGACAGACTGGGAGGAGGCACCTTGGCTAGAGTTCAGTGTCCCTCCTGGGGTTGATGCCTGTATATATAGTATAAAACTTACTACTGAGGCCCATTTGAGTGTATGTCGGTGGCGTTAAGTACATTCACCTGGCTGTGCCCCCCTCACCACCATCCACCTCCAGAACATTTTAATCCACCCAAACTGAAACTTTGTACCTGTTTAAAAATAACTCCCCATGCCCCTCTACCCTGGAAACTTATGCTATTCTCTGCCTCTATGAATTCGACTCCTTTAGGGACGTGATGTAAGCAGAATCCTACAGGATTTATCTTTCTGTGACTAGCTTCTTTCACTTTGTATAATGTCTTCAAGGTCCATTCACATTGTAGCTCACATCACAATTCCCTTCCTTCTAAAGGCTGAATCATATCCCATTGCATGTAGACACCACATTTAATTTATCCCTTCATCCACCAAAAGACATTGGGCCATAGTCTTTGTTGGTTTGTTTATCTCTTTCTGGTTCTATGCCTTTAATTTCTCTTTTTTTAATTGGAGTATAGTTGATTTACAATGTTGTGTTGTTTCAGATGGACAACACAGTGATTCAGTTATACGTATATATAATACATACACACATATTTTGCAGATTCTTTTCCCATATAGGTTACCACAAAATATCGAGCAGAGTTCCCTGTGCTGTACAGTAGGTCTTTGTTGGTTATCTATTGTACATATAGCAGTGTGTATATGTTAATCCCATTCTCCTAATTTATCCTGCCCCACTGCTTCCACTTTGGTAACCATAAGCTTTTTTTTTCTATGTCTGCGGGTCCATTTCTGCTTTGTAAGTAAGTTCATTTGCGGTTTTTTTTCAGATTCCACGTGTAAGGGACATCATATTTGTCTTTCTCTGCCTGGCTTACTTCACTTCGTATGATCATCTCCAGATCCATCCACGTTGCTGCAAATGGCATTATTTCACTCTTTTTTTGGTCCACAGTCTTTTTAAGGGATTAAAACTTGCCTTCCTCTTCACTCTCTACAGCATGGAGCTTGAAGACATTTTGAGAGTATTCTAGACTAATAAGGTTTATTCTCAAACTTCAATATGCTTCCCTGGGAGGCTGCTTAAAATGCAGATTACTGGGCCCCACCCTCAGCGTTTCTGATTCAGTAAGTCTTGGGGGGGGGGGGGACCTGGGAATTTGCATTTCTAACCGGTTCTGGGTTAGTGCAGGTACTGCTGGTGCAGGGGCCACAGTCTGAATAAGAACTGTTCTAGAGACTCAGTTCATTTCTTTTCTGACTGCTACTACACATGGTGGGGCAGCTACCCACCCACCCACTCTTCCTGGGGAATCCCATCACGCCCCATCCTTGTCCCAAAGGACCAGGTGCTGACCCCAGAGGTCATCCATCCATAAGCTGGCCACTGACCTTTGACTTGTGTGACCTCACTCAGAAAAGGTGAGCTGGATCAATCCGTCGGGAATTGGAATGAGGTGACGTGGAAGGTGCTTGACCCGCAGAGATGGGGCTGGTGTGACCATGGGCGGGCCTTGGTTGGGCTGAAGCCCAGAAAGCGACTGGTTGAGGAAATAGTAGACACTCGCCCAGAAGCAGAGACCCGACTGCCCCCCTTCTGGTAAGCCCCCTTCTCCCTGCTTCCCCCCTGCCCCCTGAGCCCATCCCCTCTGCCAGAAAGAACTGGCCCCTGGGCTTGAATTTCAGTGAAGCCATGAACAGAAAACGCACCATGAAATTGCATGGCTCCTGCAGAAGAGGCGGCCATCTGCTTTTCCTTTAGGCCCCGTCCCCGCTACACAGCGTACAAAACCATTGTGGTCCTGTCTTGTCTCCCTGTTCTGGTGATATTGTGCATATTCAAGAAGAAGGAAGACTTTATTTAAAAAAAAACAGAATGCAGGATTTTCGGCCCTTGTAAATTCCCCAAGTCATTTGTGTACGCTCTACCATTGTCTAAATATTCCTGTTAATCATTTGCTAACTTAGTTGCTTCCAATTTCCCATCCCAATTTTGGGATGGGAATATTGCCTTTTGCTGTGTTTCTATAAGTTGCTGTATTAAGATTTATACACAATGATTTGCTTCAAATTCTGCACAATTCCAAGGTAGATTTCTCTCACTTTATCTTCTTTCTCACGTTTCTGAGCCTTGGGGAAAATGTGATTTCCTCTTTTCTTGGTGAATAATACAAAAAATAGCAGGTGAGATAATAGGCAAAAACCAAACAAATTAAAAAAAAAAAACCCTCCACCCTAAAGTCTGTTTGAAACCTTATAGGTTTTATTTTCAACGCTAAGGGAGTGCAGCTGTGGTTAAGCACAGCAAAAACAAGAAGACATTTTGGTTCCATTTCTGAAGGTGAACTTTGAAGATGCACTTTGGAAACACCATGTTATGTCTAAACAAAGGGAAGCTGATGTTACAAGGCACGTTTTCATCCTGCCTTTTTTATTGTTTCCAGACACGTGCGCTGTCCCCTTGCACAGCGTGTCCTGTTTTCCCAAGAGAGGCCGGGACGCTCTCTCTAAACTTCCCCAGATAAGCTGAAACGTGAGACAGTCCAGGAGTGGAACCTGATATTCCCCAAATTATCAGCTCAGAGTTTTGACCCGGCAGGGCTTTCTCTATATGTTCCCTACACTCACTCGCTTACTTAGTCCCTCATTCTTTTTTAAAAAATTTTATTGGAGTATGGTTGATTTACCGTCTGCTAGTTTCTGCTGTACAGCACAGTGAATCAGTGATACAGATACATCTCTCCACTCTTTTTTAGATTCTTTTCCCATAGAGGCCATTACAGAGTATTGAACAGAGTTCCCTGTGTTATACAGTAGGTCCGTATTAGTTATCTATTTTATGCATAGTAGTGTGTATATGTCAGTCCCAATCTCCCAGCTTATCCCTCCCCCCAGCCCTGTTTCCCCCTTGATAACCAGAAGTTTGTTTTCCCCAGTGAGATTTAAAACTCTCCTATTGACACATACGGCACATTTTGATGGAAGCACGGCTGTGGGCAGAAGCCAGGCTGTCAGGGAGAGGTTGGGAGGGGTGAGAAGCTGCGACCCGCAGACCGGATGGGCCCGGCTCACGTGGCGAGGGAAGAGCCTTCCGCAGAGAGCCGTCGGCAAAGACCTAGACTGTGCATCATGAAAGCAGCCCAAACGAAAAGGAAAAGAGTATGTCACCCCCCACTCTTACAGGTTTCAAACAGAAAGAGAGTCAGTCTGCGATCAGGACCCAAGTCTGCTGAAAATTTAGAGCCATGAAGCAAAGAACAGGCATCCTTGTGTAGCTGGTGCAAAAAGGGCCCACAGAAAATATATAGAACCAGAGTTTAATTTCTTAGACACACTAGCAAAGGATTCTCACTCATTTGGTATCGAGAAGAAAAAAAGGAGTGTAAGAATTCTGGAGATATTTATCATCGTTTATCTATCTATCTATATCTATCTATAAACTTTATTTCTTAGAATGGATTTATAGGAAAATTGCAAATGTAATATAGAGGGTTCTCCTTTACCTGGTATCTAGTTTGCCCAATTTTTTGGAATTAATGGGTTAATTCTGATACATTGTTATTAACTAAAGACTATATTATTATTATCATTAAATATTATTAGTAACTAAAGACCATACTTTATTCAAATTTCCTAGGTTTTTACCTAACGTCCTTTTTTTCTATCCCAGGATCCACATTATATTACAGGTTACATGTGACATTACATTTCATTATCATGTCTCCTTGGGCTCCTCTTTTATACAAATTCAGTCAACAACTGACACACGGTAGGGAGGTCTCATGCAAGAAGTCAGGCACAAACATCACCCCAAATCCCTGCATCAAGCCCTGAAGTTACAAAAACTCCCTTTGGGAGGGTTATGATTTTTGGAGGGGGTGACCCTCAGCTGCTCTCTTAGCTTCTTTCAGATTCTGCAAGTGTCGAGTTTTATGGGGTCAGCTTTGCATCGGTGCCCGAGTCCAGAGTGTGTGATGTGAGTGGCAGGGAGTGTTGTCCCCGTGTCTGTTCCTCAGGGCAGCAGGGAGTCACACGGCACGTTTACCCCATCAAATGACCATCACCCGAATAACAAGCAGCTTACGTGCACATCTGGCAAGAGCTGGGCCAGCACAGAGGACAGTTCCTGAACAGCCTGTGCCAGATTCTTACTGAAGGGGAGGACGGCTTGTTTTAGCTGCCAGCCCCAGAGAGGTAAGTCTTCTCTCTGCTGCGATGTTTACGGCGGGTCTTTAGTGCAAGCTGGGGACCAGGGTGGGAACCTGGGCTGCCAACTACAGCACCCACATGACCTCCAACCATTTATTAAATATCTCTGAGGCAAAGGGGAAGCTGGGATGAAGTGAGAGTAGCATTGACATATACACACGACCAAATGTAAAATAGATAGCTAGTGGGAAGCTGCTGCAGAGCACAGGGAGATCAGCTCAATGATGGGTGATGACCTAGAGGGCTGGGATAGGGAGGGTGGGAGGGGGTCGCAGGAGGGAGGGCACATGGGGATATATGTATGCATATACCTGATCCACTTTGTTGTACAGTGGAAACTGGCATGACAGTGTAAAGCAATTATATTCCAATAAAGAGCTTAAAAAAAATAAAGTTGAGTGTATTAAAAAAAAAATATCTCTGAGGCAGACTGATCATTTCCACCCCTTCCAGAAGTGGGAGAGAGAACGGAGAAACTAAGTCCTGGGGCAAATTCTTTCTACGTGCATGCAGCAACTGTGCATTAAGCACTTACTGTATACCAGGCACGATGCTAGGTGCCAAGAACATGAAGATGAAGAAGATGCATTTCTTGCCCTCATGGGATCCTGCAAGTTCTGATGCCACGTGAGGATTTCAGTCTGAGCATCTTGGACAAGTGGTGTTGCCACGTCATTACTCCATCTCTTTAGGGAAGTTTTAAAATTTGGTTTGTGTGGGATATTTAGTATGAAGATAGGTTTTATTCTAAAAAGCCTGCTAGAATGATTAACTGAAAAATCCCCTAAAAATCTGAATGGACAATAACTGGTTGGGATAAATGTTTACCAGATCCTTGAGAATTTAGTTTTTGTTGACTTGTTTCTCCTGGCAGAAACCTGCCATCAATAAATCAAATATTCTCAATGGTCGTGTCGTCTTTGACGTAAAGCCTCCTTCGTCTTTAGGAAGGTGGAGGTCATGGGCCTCCCTTTTTGCCAAACCAGGAAATCAAGAAGCCAGGAGCAGGGATCAGAGCCTCCGGTTGACCTGGGGCAACTTACTTGAAGAGCCTTGAAGATTCCATTTCTTCATTTCTAAAATGGGTACCATGATTGGTTTGGCTTCACGTGTTAGCTGCTGAGTAGAAATCAATGAACAGATGCCTATAAATATCTCAGCCCAGGCCTGGCACACAGTAGGTGCTCAAACAATGAGCACTCCAGTGCTTAGCCCCAGCTTCCTACTTTGGGAAAATGGAAATATCGCCACCTACCTCGTAGGTGTTGTGAGAAAGCCAATGACTTGAAATAAGGTCTCTGCTGGGCTGAATCCTGGGCTCTGCCCGAGAGGGACATTTGTGGTCTCAGAACGAGGCTGGACACGTCATTGAAAACCCATACAGTGACCAGCTGAAGAATGTGCATTTCCCTGCACTGGGGAGTTGGTAGGTTCTCTGGAGGTGTATCCAATACACCGACAAAACACAGTAGAAGGCAAAGAGGCTGTGTCAAACCCTGCAGTGACCAGAGGAAATGCATGGGGGGGTTAGCCGGTTTCCATCAAGAAAGTGCTTTCAGGGGCCATGATCTTTTCTTCCTCCCCTGCTCCAAGCTCGGAGGAGTGGATGGCCTCGCAGAGGAAGGAATTAAAAGAATAGAGAGAAACCCAGCATGCCCTCCTTCTGCCATTAAAGCCGGTAACGAGGCTGTAAAACTATCCCCCACCCTCCACCCCCGCCATCTACAGACCAACAAGCCTGGGGAATAGAGGACCTCAGTGATAACTTACATAAAGTGCCCAGTCCAGAGTCTGGCACTTAGTAAGGGCTGAGCAAAACAGTTTTCTTTTCACCTTGACCTTTCTCATCATTTATCTAAAAGCTATAGCGGTTTTCAAGGGAAACATTAAAAAGAGGAAAGAGATGCTATTGCCCTGTTTGACCCCACTGACTGAGTGGACACCATCGGTTTAGCAGTAGCTCTCCAATGATCATCGTGTGTGTCCCTCCTTCCTTGCTGTGGTGTCTGGTCTATAGTAAGTAAATACTTGCTGAGTGTTATTATTATTTTTTATTTTGGCTGCGCCGGGTCTTAGTTGCGGGATCTCTATTGTGGCATGCGGACTCTTAGTTGTGGCATGCCTGCAGGATTTAGTTCCCCAACCAGGGATCAAACCCTGGCCCCCAGCATTGGGAGAGCGGAGTCTTAAAGGCTGGACCACCAGGGAAGTCCCTTTGCTGATTGTTATTGATGCAAGTTCTCGAGGAGGTTCACAAGCTAAAATCTACATGAAGGTTTCTCTCTGTTCACCAGTATCATATTACTGGGATTGAACTCTTGATAGGTATTGCCAAATTCAGAGACTGTATCAATTGACATCCTTTGTGGCATTGAATGATATTGTTAAAAAAAAGTCATCTCTCTAGCAGGTGAATCATGGTCTATTACTGTCTTATTTTGCATTCCTTTGTTTCTGGGAAGGATGAATACTTTCCTTATTAGAGTTTCCATCAAGAATAAGTAAACAAATTTGGGTCAGGCTACAGCTCAGGTCTTAGCAGGATGTAAGCTTAAGGTTGTCAGTTACAAGAATCCATAGTAGATTCTCTCTGGGTGAAACACCACTTCCTCTGTAGTGACAGAAGTACTTGGAATGACACTGCAAATAGGATGCTGATTCTTCTAAGCAGAGCGCAATTTTCCGTCCCTTCCTTGACCTTGGTGAATGCCCAGTGATCGAGCTGGAACCTTACAGCACTCTGCTTCCCCCCATCTTTGCCCACCTCCCACTTCCTGTCCACCCCCGCCCCCGTTTTAGATGTTAATCTATTCAGTCTTACAGATGCTAAGGTCACTTGCCTTCCATGCACACATCTGGTGAGATGAGTGTTTCCCTGGCTGGCTTGCATATTACCAGCATCTGTCAACCCTATTTAGACTTTAATTGCTCTTGGGGCATTTGCAGGAAAAGCCTGCCCTGGGATCCACACACTCATATGAAAACAGTGCAGAGCACTCCCAGGCTGGAGTGCATTTGGAAAGAGTGGTTAAAGTTAAAGTTGATTTTTTATTATTTATTGCTGAGCTGTTGAGTCATCATAAAATCAGCATCCAGCTGAGGCTCCCTTTGGTCCTGTTCAGCCAGCTGTACCCCTGGTGGAGCGTGGGGTGCCTGGTGGGGCTGAGGCATTTGAAGAAATCAGAAAAAAAGGGGGGGAGGCCACGAAGTCTCCCCCGAGGCCATTGATTCCTTTTACAATGCAAACACCTGTCTTTTTTACATTAGCTGCCTTGTCTGTTGCACCTAAAAACAAAAGCAGCATTTGCAACACCTCCAGGTGCAAAGGCATTGAAAGGATCTGAATACAGCACCAGAGACAGAACAGCAATAAGTCACTGAGGATTGGCTCTGATGCCCAGCGGGTGGAAAATAGGGATTCTTCATAGAGACGGGTGGGTGTGGGTACCAGTCTCTACCTCCCTTCACCCCCCAAATAAATGATCCGGACAGACGGGCACCATGAAATCACCACATTGGCAGATGGCACGAAGTTCCCCAGAAAGTGCCTGGCCAGGCGGATGGGGATACACTGCAGAAAAACCTCGGCGTCTGCGTTAGTGGGCGGGAACGTGGTGGATGAGTTTCAATGAGGTGAAGTATCTGGTGATGAATCCACTCAGGGCAGGTAGAATGTGCCCTGGGTATTGGTTACAGCCTTAGAAAGAGGCCTGGCCATATCGGGCTGGGGTTTTAGGGATGATTTGCTCCGTGCCGTTGGGACTATCATGAGACTATTGGCCAGCACCATAAGGAGGGTTGATGACAAGGTGGAGAATCTTACTACGTCCTTGCCCTAAGATCTGCAATGCTACGGGCAGCTTTATTTGCCCCATTTCCAGAAGATCTCATTTCTCCCCTGAATCAGCCAGCAGTGACTCCACATCTGTGCCTCTGTTTCTGGATTCCTCCTCACCTAGCAGGAGGGTAGAAGACAGGGCCTCTGCTTGGGCACAGAGCTGGCCTTCTCACCTCTTTTCTTCCAAGGATTGTCTGGGTCTTGGCTAGAGGGTCTCTCGGTACCCGCTCCGTCCTACCCTGTCCGGGAGCAACAGAGCAACACTGTAGCAGAAGAAAACAAACACAGCGAAGTGATGTCTTATGATTTCCGGTGAGATTGATCCCACCCTCAGCACTAAGGTGGATCCTAATTGGCTTAATACAATTCCCTCATCCCGTTGCCCTGGCCACTGTACTTGGTTCAGTGATGAGCATTTCATTGTAGGCCAAGGAACTGAGAGGAGACATTTGCTAGGGGCATCTGGGAAAGAAATTTCTTTTTTATCCCTAAAAAGAGTTGCAGCCACTGTTCTTCCCATGAGAGGGGAGCCAGCCTCTGAAGGAAGCTGACGGGGTAAAAGGCAAAGAGGAGGGAGAGAGAACTAGAAACTCGGATCTAGATGATGTCATCAAGCTGCTGGATCAAGCCAAAACTGAAGTCCACATACCTCAAGACTTTTAGTTTTTATGTTGAAGCATATCAGATTGCCAGTACCTGTCATTATCCTAAGGCACAAGGCAGCAAACACATCCCAAGTGACTGTTTGAGATGAGACTATGAACCTTTAGTGTGCATATCAGCTGTTCACTTTGCACTTTAACCTTTCCAACAGCTACAAGCTGGGTTCCCTGACCTTAGCTTAGTCTTCCTTTAGTTCATCCTACACACTCCCTTCATATTAATTTTGCTTCAACCCTACATTTTCCACACGTGTGCTTCAAAACAAATAATGGTGCTTTAGGGCTTTCTGCGTCAAAGATAAATACATTTGCCTGGCCTTTCTCCAATAAGCTTTTCTGATCTTATTTTCCACAACTCCCAAATAGAAGAACGATTCCGCTCCACTCCATTCCACTCGAACTCCATTCACTCTGACCACAGGCTGCGCCACCTCTGCCATGAGCCTATAATTATTGTTCTTTCTGCTTATACCTCTGTCTGTCTATTTGTCTCTCTCTCTCTTTCTTTGCCCCTCCTGGTATACTTACAGCTATCTTGGGGCAACTTGCATTTAACGGAGTTCTTTAACCACATCATTCTCTCCAATGAATTCCTATCACTCTTGAAATCTATGCCATGCAATCTATAATTAATTACATATTAATGGCTCCACACCTACAACCCCTACCTCCTAGAGTTACACAGACCATATATTATATCATTTTCATAAACTTTCTAACCAGCACACTTTAGTGCACACAGCAGAAACAAAGGCATAAATGTTGAATAACTGACATTTTCCAGACTTAAACATTTAAGCCACTCAATTTAGCATTGGATACAAATGAGTCCAGAAGCCAACAATGAGGATTTATCCAAGCCGATGTTCTGAACTTGAGACCTCGGCATGCTTCCTATGAAAGTTTCATCCAGCAAGACCATGTATCTGACATCAACTCTAAAGATTTTTTTTTTTGATGTGGACCATTTTTAAAGCCTTTATTGAATTTGTTACAATGTTAATTTTTTTTACACGGTTTGGTTTTTTTGGCCATGAGTCGTGTGGGATCGTAGCTCCCCCACCAGGGACTGAACCCACACTCCCTGCATTGGAAGGCGACGTCCTAACCACTGGACCGCCAGGGAAGTTCCTGACAACAATTGTAATTCTAACACTCTCTCCCGTGTTTTCAGCAAACCTGTGCGTTTCAGCCCAGACAATGAGACAGAATCATCGATTCTTTAACACAGATGCAGTTTAAGAACACTCGGAGGGCTCAGATGCTGCTCGCGTTTTCTGGGGTGAGGACAGAGGGAAACCAAAGCTTTCTGCAGCCTGGCTTCTGTTTCTCAAGCCCTGGGTGGAGAGGCAACTTCCTTTGAACCCCACAAGGCATCTTGGACACTGAACAGACTTACGAACCCATCGAACGAGCTCAGTGTCCACGGGCCCAGAAACACCAAACCTATGTTTTTCTTAAAATAAACAAGCATAAAGCATTTAGACAAGAAAGTTCTCAGGGGCAAACCCCAGTTGGATTTTAGCAGATCTGAAAACACGTGAAAAAGAGTCCCCAGGCTTTTTGCTAATCCCAAGACATTTGCAAAAAGGTTCTACCTTTTCGTGGCCTCCTGGCTCTTCCAGACCCCATGGATGCACCTGACAGCCCGCAGACACACCCCAGCCGCTCAACACGACTAAACTCACCGAGCACCCGTGGGGTGGGCAGTGGACAGCACAGAAGGGTACTGGGGGTGGGAGCTGGTCCTCGTCCTTGTTTATCATTTTCCGCCCTCAGGGATGCCTGTGAGCAGATACTTTCCTGTCTTACACTTTGAATTCTGAAAAGAAGGAAGAGTAATACATCCATCAGTAGCCTACTTTAGTGTTCCGTTGACCTTAAGCTGCCAGGAGGTTTGCTTCTGTCATGAAATCTCTTCACATCCCATTGACTCTTATACTTCATCCTAATTCTTGACTATCTGAAACCCGTGACGTTTAAGTGAGTCTTCTCGTTTAGGGGTTAAGTCATGAAACTTGTCTTTCTCCCAGTTCTAATTTTTTAACATTGTCATCTTTTTTCCAGTTTCCTCTATTTTTGTTTCCCCAGGGGCTTCTTTTGGGACGGAAAGTGAGTTTAACCCTTAGACATTGACCCCTATTTCCCGCTGAGTTTCAACTTTAGATGGAATTTTTGAGCATCTAAAGTTAACTCTTTGAGCTTACCAGTTCTCTGAAGCTTGGGAGAATTCCTGAATCTATTTCGTTTATTCGGCCATACTTGGTAGGACTCAGCTAAAAGAATCTTATTAATTGAAACCTTGGACAGTAGGTTGGATTTTAGTTTAACTGGAAGATTCCGTATAACCCAGGGAGATAAGACAACTGGAAAGCTTGCATTTGATTTGGCACTTTTTTATAGTTCCCAGATCTCATAAAAAACGTGGGGGTTGGGGATGGCAGGATAGCGTGATGGAGGTTTTAAATCAAATGAAAGCTGAATGTGGATGAGGCCAAGGTTTCTTATGAAAGAAGAAAATTTCCTTCATTCTGTTGAACAGAAAATATTACCCTGGAAAACTATTAATTTTAGGTGCTGAAAATCAGCTATTTCCTGTTGCATACACTAGTTCATACTTTCTTTTTTTTCCCTTCACGCAACTGTTATTCTTTCAATTATGAAAGTCACACAAGTTCATTCTGGAAAATTTTTTGAAAAAAAAACCCAAAAGCAAATGAAGAAAATTTAAAATTGCTCAAACCTCACTACGTGGAGAAATGGAATTAACAAATAATTAGTGGTTTCGGGGCAAGACTAAAGACACAGACTTAGAGAATGGACTTGAGGGCACAGTGGGGGAAGGGGAAGCTGGGACAAAGTGAGAGAGCAGCACTGACATATATACACGTGACCAAATGTAAAATAAGATAGCTCGTGGGAAGCTGCTGCAGAGCACAGGGAGACCAGCTCGGTGCTTTGTGAAGACCTAGAGGGGTGGGATAGGGAGGGCGGGAGGGAGGCTCAAGAGGGAGGGGATATGGGGATATATGTATACGTATAGCTGATTCACTTTGTTGTACAGCAGAAACTAACACAACATTGTAAAGCAATTATACTCCAATAAATATTTGAAAATAAAATTAAGTTAAAGTCAATAAAATAAAATAAATAAAAAATTGGTGGTTTAATAATTAATGAAGTGTATAATTGTCTAGTACTTTTATCTCTATTTTCTCTCATATTCTATCTTTCTGTCTTGCAAAAACGAAAACTTGATATCATACTGGACATTCTGCTTCGTAGCTTATGTTTTCATGGTAGAAGTTATTCCTAAATAGGATTTGTTTTCCTCTGGCTGAGATATAGGGTTATATTCTAGTCCCCATAATTTTTTTTTTCTACCTTAACAAACATCCTTGGATCTAAATCTTTATGCCCAGACTATGTCTTTCTTTATGAGGCATTGCTGGAAGAGAAATTGCTGGGTCAAAGGAGATGCAAAATTGTAGGGTTTTGGGGTAAGGGTTGCCTAGCTGCCTTCCAGAAAATTAAACCATTTTGTGCACCCACCAGAAAGGTATAAATGTTTCCTCATACAAATTCTGGATATTTTAATTAAAAATTCTAATTGATAGACAAAAAATAGTAGCTCATTATTTTTATTTGATTATTAATGAGCTTGAATATTTTCATATAAAGTACTGCCATTATATCCATATTGTTTTACATCCCAGTAAGATGTAATTTTAAATTAGTTAGCTATTAAATTAATTTTTATATAGTAAGTATAGCAACTCTATGCTTTCTCTCATATGTTGAAAATATTCAACATATAGCAACAAGGTCCTACTGTACAGCACAGAGAACCATATTCAGTATCCAATGATAAACCAATTACAAAAGTCACGCAAGTTCATTCCGGAAAATTTTTTGAAAAAAAAAAAAAAAAAAACAGAAGCAAATGAAGAAAATTTTAAATTGTTCAAACCTCACTACATGGAGAAATGGAATTAATAAATAATTAGTGGTTTCAGGGCAAAAATAAAGACGTAGACTTAGAGAACGGACTTTTCATAATGGAAAAGAATATTAAAAAAAGAATGTATATATGCATAACTGAATCACTTTGCTGTATAGCAGAAATTAACACAACACTATAAATCAACTATACTTCAATTAAAAATTTTTTAATTAAAATTTTTTTTTTTAAATTAAAGAAATTTAAAAAAGGAAATGTTCCTTTCAGTCTAATAGCAGCTGGGCTAGTAAACCATGCATGGGTTACCAGGTAAGAACAGAGCATCTTAGTTTGTTCAGTCAGAAGCTGCTAACCCTTTAACAGTCCCCTGCCCAAGATGGGTTTAGACTCGTTTGCTGCTGGGTTCTTTCTTATACCTGACAGTCTTCCTCTTTTTCTACAGTTAGAAATGAAGCATCTTTGGTCCATTAGGAGAAGGTGCAGAGCGGAGGAGCGTGGGGACCGGCGGCCCTGCAGCCGTGTCCTCAACCACAGCAGGATGGGCTGTGACAGTATCTCTGAGTCTGCTCCTTCCCACCCAGTGGGGCCCCATGTGCCCACCACACCCCTGCCACGTGGGCCACGACTGCCATCCTCCTTCCTACAAGGCTGGTACGACTCCCCTCTATGGCTTCCATGGAACGTTGGAACCTACAGCCAGAAACCGGGTTTTTGCACCAAAGTGTGTGAGTTTCCTCCGGATGCTGTAAAATAATGCCACCAACTGCCTCCAAACAACGGACATTTATTCTCTCACAGTTCTGGAAGCCGGAAGTCCTAAATCAAGGTGTCAGCAGGGCCACACTCCCTCTGAGACTCCGAGTAGGCGCCTTCCTTGCCTCTTCCCAGCTTCTGGTGGCGGCGGTCCGTCCTGGGAGCACCTTGCTTGCAGCTGCATCACTCCAGACTCCATCCTCAGCATCATGGGGCACTGTCTCCTTGCATCCTCTCCTCTATTAGAGCCCGCATGACTCCTGTCCTGGACCATGCGTCCAGCCTCCGTCCTCAGCATCACGGGGTGCTCTTTCCCCGCATCCTCTCCTCTGTTGGAGCTCCCATGACTCCTGTCCTGGACCATGAGCTCCTGACATCAGGGCCCATCTCATGTTCATTTCCCTACCTCCAGAAGCACCTCATACCTGATACACGGAGGGAGCTCTTTGGATGTGCAGTGAGGGATGATGACTTCATGCTATGGCTTCTGTCTGTAGCCCACGTCTTGAATTCTCCTGGATACTTTATCATCAGCTCTTCCTCTGAATGTCCCTCATGTACCAAATAGACTCCCCGAAGTGGACCTTCTCCAGGGCTTCTTCTCAGCCTTCCTTCATTCTCTCTGTATTCTCTCCCCGAGTCGCCCCGTTACTCCCCACCGCTGTTGTGCGGTCGACCCATAAATCTACCCTTCTTGACTCAGCACTTCCCTAGACCTCAGAGCTGTATTCCTAGCAGGCCGCTGGAGTGAATAGAAGGTCTGCGCAAACTCTAGAGCCAACGTGTCTGAAACGATGCCTCCCCCTCTCCTGGTCCCCTGGCTCTTGCTTGCTGATGTCCCAGGCACGAATTAGAATCAACCCCTATTGGCCAGTACTTCTAGACATGGGGACCCATCATCGTTTGTGGGTTCCACACTGGAGTGGCGTTTGTCACCCGTTGTTTCCCCTGCGAGTTTGCTACCGCGTCACTCAAGATTCTGGTGTCTGACACCCACTCTCATGGTAGCATCCTGACAGGTCTCTCTTCCTGTCTCTTGCTCTGCCATCCATCCTTCAGTAGAATCATTTTATGTATTTATTTATTTACTTACTTACTTATTGGAATGTAGTTGCTTTATAATATTGTGATAATTCCTGCTGTACAATGAAGTGAATCTGCTATATGTATACACATATCCCCTCCCTCTTGGGCCTCCCTCCCACCCCTTCCCATCCCACCCACCTAGGCCCTCACAGGGCACCGAGCTGAGCTCCCTGTGCTATACCACAGGTTCCTACTGGCTGTCTATTTTACAGACGGTAGTGTATCTATGTGGAACGTAACCTTCTTCTTGAGTGAAGGACCGGAGGGCATGGTTCTCTTGTTTGAAAGCCCCCGGGCTTGCATTCAGGGTCTCCTTCTTTGGGGATGGGAACGGATAGTGGTGGTGAGCCTGGGAAATGGAGTGACACTGCAGTCTGTTCAGCTTGCTTTGCTGCGCTCAACGGACTCCGCTCAGCTTTGCTGGAGTTGCCCTGTTTCATCCCAGTCCTCAGGCTCTGGGCCCCCAAGTGTTTCAGGAGATGCCAGAGCTCCACCAGCAACACCTACGGAAGGTCACCGTCTTGACCTCGTGATTATTGTGTAAGCTCATTAAGGGCAAAGATCAAATCTTTTGTCAAGCTACACTTACTTCTCAGCTGCATTTAATGTAAAACTGGGCAGCAGAGGCCTCTGAGGAAATCCTTCTGAGAGAGCCGGTGTGAGAAAGATAAATAAACAGCAGAGGCCCCCGAGCTGAAGCGGCAGGGCCGGGCAGCTCTCGGAGGCTCAGATGCCGTGGTGAGCTTGGCTGCACAATTGCCTGGCCAGTGATGGATGGATGCAGTTTGCACCTGGGCTTCTAAGCAGAAGGGCCCCTGCTCACCTTGCGGAATGAGGACCGAAGTCTCCCCCCAGTGCTCCGTGCACCCAAGGCTTTCCCAGGACAAGGCAGCACCGTGTTCTACTTACTGAATGGAAGACTGTCTCTGCCCCTGGGGACTGGCTTTGGACCGAGTGGGGTGTGTCCAGGGGAGAGGCTGAATGTCCAGACTGCACGTTCCTGGTCACACGCCATCCGATCACCGGCCTGGACCGGGCTGCACCAGGCGCCCTCCTCCCTCTCCATCACTCTGGGTTTTCATGTGCTTTGGGACTGTTTTCAAGTCTCCCCGCCCCCAGCCTCTGCTCAGCAGAGCTATAAAAGCAGAGACCCTTTCATCTCTTCGCCAGCAACAACCTCCCCACTCCCTTGATCGTTTGGCGAACTTGCCTCTGAACTCGGTCCAAACTGTCTGTCTCCTCGGGATTCCACGTCTCCTCAACCGAGATCGGCCTCCCAGGTGTGGTGGATGATTAGCACAGAGGAAGGAGTTATGTACACTGTGATTAGCGCATTAATAACAGCAATGTTAATAAGAACAAGAGCCTGGCGATGACAGAGCACCTGGGCTACGGTGAGCACGAGGAAGATGCTCTTTCAGCCCCGGGAGGCCATCTTTCATTCTTTTTATTGTAACACTTCTGGTTCTTTCTCTCATTCCAACAATAATACGTGTTCATTGTGCAAAGCGTGAAAAAATCCAGAAAGTTAGAAATAATTCAAGATACGTGACCCATACTCCTGCCACGCAGAGGTAACCGCTGTTAATATGTTGGTGTTTTTTTGGTCCAGATTTAGTTGATATACGTGGTCTCGGATTCACATGTGTAAATACATTGGTGGAGGTGGGTTCCGTGCTGTACTTAAGATTGTGTGGCACCAAAGGGGAAACGTGGGGGGAAGTGATAAACTGGGAGATTGGGATGAACACACATATACTACTATATATAAAATAGACAACCAACAAGGACCTACTTTATAGCACAGGGAACTATACTCAATACTCTGTAATAACTTATATGGGAAAAGAATCGGAAAAAGAATGAATATATGTATATATATATCTGAATCACTTTGCTGTACACCTGAAACTAACACAACATTGTAAATCAACCATACTCCAATATAAAATTAATCGAACAGCTAAAAATATTTTTTTAAATAAATACAATTGTGTGTGCTCTTTTTCCCTTGATATGATATTACACAGACATTTCTAGGTCATGAGTTAGTCTTCCCCAGCACATTTTTAATGGTTCTACAGAAATACAAATTTGATGATGTGTTTGACCATTTCCTTATGGTTAAGTCTACGGGTGGTTTCTGAGCTGTGTC
The DNA here is from genome assembly GCF_030028045.1 of Hippopotamus amphibius kiboko. Taxonomy (NCBI): domain Eukaryota; kingdom Metazoa; phylum Chordata; class Mammalia; order Artiodactyla; family Hippopotamidae; genus Hippopotamus; species Hippopotamus amphibius. Next base: position 3,414,417 of record NC_080202.1, on the reverse strand, counting down.
GTTATAAAAATACTATAGGAAAGGAGCAGGGGAGAGAGCACATAAAGTGACCTGTAGAAACAGCCTGCCATCCGGAGAACTGCTGATGGGAAACTCACTTCCCACATTCTGCATTCTACTCACTAGGAAAAGGGGGTAGTTCGGCATTGAACCAGTCAGATGGGGCAAGGGCAACAGCTCTTTGGACCAATCTTCCACATCTTTATACCTCCATCCCTTAGCCAGAGAACTAGAGATGTCCTAGAGATGGGATGAGAGAAGGGACACGACCAGAAGAGGTAGAAGTCTTGTCCACGCAGCCCCTGGAAGGCAGGACAGAGACTCACTCACATCTCAAAGTTCAAGTGGAAGTTACTCTCCCAGGGTATATGACCCATGCCCCTCTCTCTGGGTGATAAACCAACATGGTGAGCAAAATTACCTTCATGAGTGCAAGATGTTCTTTGGAGGAAGAGGATGTAGCAGGTCAAAACTCTTGCAATATAAAAAAAAAAATTACCTGCTTCCGTTTTACTTTTATTTTTTTAGCTGGATTAGAAAAACCCAATCCCTCCTAAGGAGTTGGGATGGAGATTAACTTGAAAGGGGCGTGAGGGATCGTTGGAGGGGTGAAAATGCCCTGCAACTGATTACAGTCATGGTTGCACCTCAGTAGCATTCCTAAAAAATCCTTGCATTGTACGCTTGAAATGGGTGAATTTTGTGATAGGTAAAATACACTCCCAATAAAGCTATTTAAAAAATAAAATTTAAACCCCTACCTAAAAAAAAAATAGTGTGAAACCAAGAAAACAGACTTTTTAAGTGGTTGAACAGGAGTAGGCTGGGAAACCAGGGAGACCCTGTGGGAAGCGAGAAGGTGGGATGCACGGTGGACGTGGCTGGTTGTGGTCCCACGTGGTACCAGAGGCAGGAGGCTGCAACAGAGCCAGATGAATGTAGCAGAGAGGCCCTCAGCCATGCTTTCATCTGCTCTGTCGTTCCTGGAAGCCTCTTCCAATTCTGTCCAGCGAGTTACTGTATCTTCAGGTACGAAGAATGGCTGTGTGGAATGAGAACAGGCTTTGACCTTTGCTGACTGTGTGACTTTGGGTAAATCATTTCACCTTCCTGGGACTTGGATGCCACGTGCGGGGAATGAAGGATAATGTCCGGCACTCAAAGGCCTGTTGAGTTGCAACATTTCTCTAATGCCATGATTCATGCTTTATAAATGGTTATAAACAAATCCTAGAGCCAATTTTCCAGTTTCTCCTGTGCTGAAGGACAAACATAAATCATATTTACCTGGTGAGAACTCTAGCTAACTCACAGGTATATTGCGAGAGTAAATGAAACAATAGACCTGAAAGCAATGTGATGAAGAAAAAAAACACCTAAAAGTGTACGGGGATGTAAAATATTAGCGCAAGCATCATCCTGCCTTCCTCTTGGAATCAACCTTCTGTACTAGTCCAACAGCATTGGCGAAACGGACTGTCATTTGCTGGACTTGGGCTGAGTTTCTAATCTGTCAGTTTGACCTAATCTTTAAAAGGAAAGTTCTGTCCAAATACAGTGGCATTTACAATATCCTCGTTGCAAAATAGGAGGAAACAACAGCAAATAGAGGCATCTTAGTAGAGTACCTAAGAAAAGGCACGGGATTCTGGAACGCAAGTGGGTCATGAAGACGAGTGCTCTTGCCATGGTCAGTTTCTGCTCTTCTGTGAGCCTTCAAAGCAGGTGGCAACAGAACAGACCCCTGACATCTCAAGTGTTGTTCTTCCTGAGGCCCTCCTAGGGCGGACAAGGGCCAGTCGGGCACATGGTTCTCGGAGTCGGTTCTCACGCTGACAACACGGCCGTCACATCCCCTGGGAGGGAGCACTGATGGGCATCAGTAAAGACTGGGTCTGGGTCTCACAGTCCAACATGAGATGCAAAGAGACGTCCATTGGAACTCTGCAGATTCAGGTAAATGTAATAGATGTTAACACCACTCTGAAATATCAGTCGGACCCTCCAATGTATGCCCTTGACAATCGGTCAATTGCCTAATCTTTGCTTTGTGCTACCTGGACAGAGCCCGAGAAGTCCTCATTTATTTATTTTTTTCCTTGGTGAGCACTGGCTCTTATTTGCACTATAAAGCTCAACATCTCACTGTAATAGCCTCTCTGGCAGGTTCCCCTCAGCTCTTCCTTGGAGGAGAGCTGGCTGGGCAGCCCAGAACACACATGAAAGGTTAAACTTGCAATACGGAACTTTAGTTCCAGGTGGGGTGGGTTACTTTGGAGGACAAGTGAGTCTGAAAGGTGAAAATAATATCGATACGTCCTCTCTCCCCACTCCTCTGCCGCTTCCCCTAGGGGTTTGTGAGTGGCGATGTTTTCCAGATTCAAAAGGATTCCATGCTAGAGTCAGCTGCTGCAACACACTGCTTCACTGTGACTCGTTCCTTTAGTCACACTCTTACCCACGCCTGCCTGCCTTCCTTCCTTCCTTCCTTCCTTCCTTCCTTCCTTCCTTCCTTCCTTCCTTTATTCCTTCCTTCCTTCCTTTTCTTCTTTCCTCCGTTTCCCTCCATATTTTCTGACACTCAGTGTCACAAAGACTTGTTTGCTGCCCCCTCCACGTCCAGATCTATATTTGGTTCCAGTGATGCAAAGATGAATGAGATACAGGCTCTTCCAAGATACCCACTATGGGGAGACAGAAATAAAAACCGAGAATTGCAGCCTCGTGGGATAAGGGGTATCACGGAGGCTTGTAGTGAGTAGATCGAACCCTGGAGTGATTAGTCCTGCTCTGAGACCCTCGTAGGTGTCCATATCGGGGAGACTTTACTTTTCTTGACCATCGAGTGATGTGAGAACTTTAGCATGGTTACACACACAGCTTATCCTTCTCACAGATAAAAGCGTTTCACTTTACTTCTTTTCTTTTTAAAATTTATTTATTTTACAGTAGGTCCATGTTGGTTATCTATTTTAAATATAGCAGTGTGTACATGTCAATCTCAAACTCTCAGTCTATCCCCCCCTGCTACCCTTCCCCCCGGTCAGCATAAGTTCATTCTCTAAGCCTGTGAGTTTGTGTTTTGTAAGTTCATCTGTATCTTTTCTTTACATTCACATATAAGTGATATCATATATTTGTCTTCCTCTAACTTGCTTCACTTAGTATGATCATCTCCAGGTCCATCCATGTTGCTGCAACTGGCATGATTTCATTCTTTTTATGGCTGAATAGTATTCCATGGTATGTATGTACCACATCTTCTTTATCCATTTGTCTGAAAATGGACATTTAGGTTGCTGCCCATGTCTTGGCTGTTGTAAATAGTGCTGCTATGAGCATTGGGGGTGCATGTACCCTTTTGAACCAAAAGCATTTGACTTAAGCAGGAGAGTGCACTTTTGATGAATTTTAACCACCCACCCACCCACACACACACACACACACACACACAGAGCTTATAAAGGGAGTCGATTTTCCAGGGTGCCTCTCAAGGTGCTCTACGTCTCTCCCTCAGAAGTTCGGAAGTCTGTCCAGGTAATTTTGACCACCTGTTATGAAGGGCTGAGGGCCAGTGGGTTCTGCAGGTAGAATCTGTGTTCTTAAGAGACTGGGACCAAAAGTGCATCTTGCCAGCCACACTGCAGTTTCATCCCACACTCAACCTGGCTTTCCACTCTGAAGGCAGTGATCTCACAATTCTGGTAGAAAAGATCCAAGTTCCATTTCTTTGTGACTTTCACGTGTGTCAACTGTTTAGGAGATGTCTCCTGAAAAGCTCAGCAAAGGGATCCAGCTATGAGAACTTTTTTTCATCAAGAAACCGCTGGCGTTGTCCTTCCTTCTTTGGCTCAATTCCATGTATCCCATTCAGTCCTTTAATAAACATTCTTTGGGTAGATGATACGTGCTGGTGATGGGCTAAGGCACACAAGAGCACCTCGCAGCTGATGCAGAAAGAGGGATGCGGCTCCCTTCCCTCATCTAGGGTTTTGTTTCCTCCATCCCATCCCCTTTCTCCCTGCCTTTCCTACTCCCATCATTTTCATCAGCCCTCCAGGCATACTAGGGGCTCCCCAAAGGCTCCTTCATCGATTGAGTCTCTGCTCCAATCGGATCAATCACTAATCACTCTGCCTTCAGGAGGTTCCCTGCAGGGGCCCTAAATAATGCAGGGACTTAGGTTGCTCTAAAAGCAGCTTAGGAGACTGAAATCGGGCACCCAACTGTGCAGCCGCAGCAGGTCCTGAAGATTCACAAAATATTTATGCTTTCAAGCCTGATTCTTCCCTCTCCCCAAGCGAGGTGAAGAAGACTGCAGTCCAGGGCCAGAGAGGAGCAGAGGAAAGTGGAAATATTCCTTCTCCTCTGACAATCAGGGATGAGCTGGTCCCTGACAGAGGGCGATACTCGACTCACTCCTTTATTCTTTTCCTGAATCACTGAACGCTAGAACTGGAGGCAGCCTCAGGGGTCTCCCAGACGAGGCCCCTGAAGAAAGCTGGCGGGAGGGGACAAGGTGAGCTAGGTCTCGGGAACGTGTCAGGTGTGTGCTCAGTAAGGCGAGGAGTCCTGAACTCCAAGGGCAGACGTCGAGTTCCTGTCCGTGGCTTTGTGGGAGCATATAAGCAGCGGGGCCTCACTCTCGTCTGCATCAGGAAGGCTGCTGGGCTCACGGGGGCCACGTGGAAATGTTGCTCCTGGGGCTGGACTGGGATCTTTGGAAGGTTTAAGCACTAACATTCCTATGCAGCCATCCCTTCCCTGCCCTTCCACAGCACGGACCCACTCCAGATGCAAACTGTTCTAAAGTGTAAAACAGTTGCAAGAAACGCCAACAGTGTTGTAATTTTTTTGATGAATATTTGGAGCATGTTTCGAAATATGAAATTACTTCCACTATTCTTACTGTCGTTGCTGTTGTTATTTCTAATCCCTCTCTTTGCTGGCGCCCTAGGCACACACGCGGACTGCTCCGTGGATGCACTGGAATTGAGTCATCGTCCCTCCCCCGGGGGCAGGGGGGCCCAAGCCGTCCATAAACCAAGTACCCAAGGCCCAGGGAAGGCGGGTTCCTCTGGGTGACCAGAGGTGATGGGCTCTGAGGGGTGGACTCATTGGAACCAGAAAGCACACAAGATTCAGAAAGACACCGGAACGCAAATCTAGGAATGTACAGTGACAGACCGTCCTCACGACGACTGGAAAACTCAAAGTCTGTGTGGTCAGCACATTCTCTCCCTGCAGGAAAATCCGAATACAATTGGACCAAGTTATAATCAGAAGGCTGCTTGCCCAAAGCAGGGAAGTTGATGAATCAGATGGTTAAAGGCATCTGACTTCCCCAAGCTGCCCAGGCAGGGCCAGGATACCCCTGCAGGTCTCTCCTTTTTGCTACATTGTTTTTTGTTTTTGTTTTTTCTCCTTTTCTTTTTATTTTTTTAAGAACTTTTACTGAGATAAAATAAACTGCATATATTTAAAGTGTACAATTTGATATACATTACTAATAAGAAAAAATATACCAATTTGCTACGTTGTTAAGACCGACCAGCTACACTGCAGACCGGAAGTGGTTTACATGTGTAAATATATTCAAGCAAATTAAGAATCACCGGAAGCTATTCTCTCTGCCCCAGTCGATTTTATATCTAGGATTCAATCCACTGTGTGTTAATCTGAAGATGTGATCCCCACAGGCAACTTAGTTTTTTTCATTTCCTGATTGATTTTTTTTTTTTTTGGAGGGTGGGGGTAGAGGGCAAGGCGGTGAAAAAGAGGGAACTATAATTTATTGTTGTTCCCAAGAAAGATTATATTTGTCCCTGTTTCCAGATAAGAAAACAGATATGATTGCAGTCAGATAGTCTGAGACAAAGCTGCATGGGATCTGAATATTATTGTATTTGTTCCGTCATCACGTGTTAATTGAGCGCCTATTGTGTGAGGGTATTGTTCTAGCTCCAGAAAACCAGGCAGCAGGATTCCTGCCCTCATGGAGCCTACCTTCCAGTGTGGGGGACAATGCAGAAAGAAAGAAAGAAAGAAAGAAAGAAAGAAAGAAAGAAAGAAAGAAAGAAAGAAAGAAAGAAAGGAAGGAAGGAAGGAAGGAAGGAAGGAAGGAAGGAAGGAAGGAAGAAAGAAAGGAAGGAAGAAAGAAAGAAAGACGTTATAATTCCAGATAGACACAGAGTTAAACCAACATGATAAGATGTGACAATGCCAAGATGTGTTATTTCAAGGACTTTCTCTTTGCGAAGGTGATGTTTGAGAGATGAGAAGGAATAAGTTGTTCTAATAGCCCAGGTAGAGCATCCCAAGGAAGTGGAACCAGATGGTGCACAGACTTGGATGTTCAAGTTACAGAAACAGAGGGTAAGAGGAAAAGACTGGATTATAAAAGCAACTGAAAGTCCCTCAAGCGGGTGGGAGGTGTCCTCTTGATTTGTGATCGAAAGGGATCGTGCTTACTGCTCTGCAGAATATGGAATGGAGGCAATTAAAAGTGCAAGCTGAACACATATATATGGAATCTAGAAAAACAGTACTGATGAACCTAGCGGCAGGGCAGGAATAAAGACGCAGATGTAGAGAATAGACTTGAGGACATGGGGTGGGGGTGGGGTGGCTGAGACGAAGCAAGAGAGTAGCACTGACATATATACGCTACCAAATGTAAAATAGATAGCTAGTGGGAATCGGCTGCATAGCACAGGGAGCTCAGCTTGGTGCTTGGTGATGACCTAGAGGGGTGGGATAAGGAGGGTGGGAGGGAGGCTCAGGAGGGAGGGGATACGGGGATATATGTATACATATAGCTGAGTCACTTTGCTATACAGCAGAAACTAACACAACATTGTAAAGCAATTATACGCCAATAAAAATAAATAAATAAATAATTTTTTTAAAAGTGGAAGCGGAAGCTGGTTCAGGTCTTGATGTCCAACCTCGCGCCCTTTTCTCTATAACGTCTCATGCTTCCCTCTTATCAGATCGGCTTGAGTCCAGGATACACTAGAATTACCCCTATTCATTGGAAAAAGGGACTGAATGAAGATGGCTCAGCTAGCCTGTTTGAGATTGAGTTTTCAATTTTAGGAATGAAGGACCACTGGACAAAGATTCCCATTCACTCCCTGAAAGTTTCTCTATATGCTGTAACTTGTCTTCCTACTTCCTACTTGATCTGTCTTCAAAAACTGTGACAGGTAACATTCTTCTTCTATATCCACTCTAGGACTTCTGGACCAAAGGATTTTAGACCCAGCTTGAAGCAGAATGGGTGCCCTACACAGCCACCAGCTGAGAGTTTTCTGCCTATTTTAGGAAGCATCAGAATAAAAAAAAACAAGCACCGCATTTGATTATCTAGCTAGATTCCTATAGGTGTCCACAGATCTCAGATGGAGATGAAAACCTCGATTGACATCAGCTACGACTGCTCAGAAGAGTCTGTTTCCTCACACCCCTTCAAAATGCTCCTAAAACTTATGTAGATGGTTCATGATTTATCCCCCCAGCCTGGGAATATCAAAGCTTCAGGGTGAATGTTTGTTAATAATTTTTCCCCAGAGACTTTATTTACAATGATTTTGGCTCTTCAGTTTCTTATCCAGTTGAACCAGGATGGATAAGAAGGTTCTCCTGGACTCAGATGTGATGTTTATTCCTTGGGATGCTCTCCTTAGCTTGGGCTCGTCTCACCACTTTTTCTACCTTAGGCCCCCGGGAGACCAATTGTCGTGCAAAGTTAGAAGGACAGTGTTTGAGCTAGGTCATAGTTCGTGGGAACGTTGCTTCAAACGCACTCCTTGGAGGGCTGGCAGGAAGATGTGGGGGACCAGAGCTGCAGTAATCTAATCTGGCCATTGGGGAAGAATAAATCACTGCTCTCTGTAGTGTATGTGACCTTCACCCCGGTTATATTTTTTGAAATAATTACCAGAGCGTCTGTCAGTGGTGTCTATGGGAGAGTTAAAACAGAATTCACGATTGAGTGGTCTGTTCACCCTTGGACGTACATAGTTCGCTGTCTTGAGGTAAATTCAGAGTTCAAACAAAGAGTCTGATTTCTCCAAAGCAGCCAGTTCATTCAGAAAAGTCATTAATTTGTGTCTAAAACTGGATAGAATAACTATCTAGCTGGGCTGCTGACTGAATTTTCATACAATGGCTAAATATTTTGATTTGATACATAGAGCCTTATTAATTTTATTTATGCAATAATATATTATTTCCATTGAACAGTAGATACTGTAGTTTATTTCAATTCGTGGTAGACACAGATGAGTACAATCGACTATTATTTTGGTCAGAGGTGGACCCCAGCTATATTATCTCCTTGAGCTGATGAAGTTTGTTGGCAGTTCTTGACTGAGAGATATTAAGGTAGGAAAAGAAGGCCAATTTTGTTGGATTTTTAAAATGAAAATGTATCTTTGTCACTGTTCTTAGGGCCAATGAGATAAAATTGCCTCAAAATTGGGTAAGTACAGCCCCAACTCTATACTGCTTACAAGAGACACGCATTAACTATAACCTGTGCAACCAGGAATCACAGGAAAGCATGAGTCACTACATCAGCACCAGAAGAAGTGAGCTTCAGGACAAGGAGTGTTATCAGAGGTAATTTTGTGATGATAAAAACAAAATCTGACGGAACTGAAGAGAGAAACAGACACATGCACGATTATAGCTGGCGATTCTAATATTTAATATATTGTTTTTTCAATAATTGATAGAACAGGTATATGGTACAAGAAATGAATGCAGAAGATTTGAACAACCCTATCATTCAACTCAAACTAATTGACGTTTATAGAACTCCACACCCAACCACATGGAATACACACTCCTTCCTGGGCGACTGGGATAGACCATCATCTGGGCCACAAAGCAATTTTTAGTAAATATCTAAGGATTCAACCACACAGAGTACCTTCTCTGACTACAATAGAATTACGCTAGAAATTAAAAATTAAAAGATATATGGAAAATCCCCAGCTAGTTAGAAAATAATCATATACTCCTGAATAACCCTTGGTATAAAGGGAAACCATAAAGGAAATATTTCCAGCTGAATGATAGAGGCTAAACAACATATTAAAATTTGAGGGATGTAGCAAAAACAGAATTTACAGTGAAACTTATAGCTCTAACTGCTTACGTGACGAAAAAAGAATGGTTTTAAACCAATCACCTAAGCTTCCATCTTAAGGTATTAGAAAAAAAGAAGCAAATTAAAAAAGAAATAAAAGAAATGAAGAAAATAATAAAGATAAGATCAGAAGCCAGTGAAACACCAAATGAACCAACAATAAAGATCAGTAACACCAAAGACTGGTTCTTTGAAAGATCAATAAAATTGAAAACCTCTGGTTAAACAACTGATAAATTGATACTGATAAAAGTGAGAGAAAATACAAATGACTAACTCAGGAATTAAGAGGGACATTAGTATTGATTCTACAGATATTCAAAAGATAATAAGTGAATACTGTGAGCAAGTTTATATCCTTAAGTTTACAAACTTAGATGACATGGAAAAATTTCTAGAAAGACACATGTTGCCAAAACAGACACACAAAGAAACAGAAAATGTGAAAAGCTCAAAATATGTTAAACTTAATTCATAATAAAATCTTCGTTCAAAGAAAATTCCATAAAAGATGGCTTCCCTAGGAAATTCTGTGAAACAGTTAAGGAAGGAATGAAACCAATTTTATACAAACGCTGTCCGAAAATGTGAGGCCGGCCTAACCCTGGTTCCCAAACCGGACAAGAACATTACACAGCCCACAGACCAGTATCTCTCATGAACAAAGGTGCCAATATCTTTAAAAAATATTAGCAAATTGAATTCCAAAAAACACATAAAAATGATAAAACATCATGAGACAGGGAAGTTTTTTTTCCCTTAAGAGTGCATGACTGGTATAGCATTCAAAAATCAATCCGTATATTTCACTACAGTAACTAAATAAAGGAAAACATTTCATGATCAACTCCATCTATGCGGAAAAAGTTTGGATAAAATGTAAAACCCACACATGACAGAAACTCTCAGCAAACTAAGAACAGAAAGAAACTTACCCTGAAGATGAATAACCATGACGATCTACAGCTAACATCATGGTAAATGGCGATTATAAACGACTCGACACTTTGCCCTAAGATTTGGCACAAAAAGAGAAGTCCCCACTATCCTAGATTTTGACCTTCTTCCTACACTTCTTGTTTATGTATATGTGTGTTTTTAGTTTTGTTTTTTTTTTAAGTTTTGCTTATTGTCAAGCTTAATATCCCAGAAACCATGGGCAGTTCTGGGATCTGCTTCTTTCACTCAGTGGCACCCTTCTCAGATCACTTAGCCTCATTCACTCAATTCCTCTGTATTTTATTTCACTGTGTGAACATATGGCAATATATCCAGTACCCTCTAGATGTTTAATTTGTTTCTGGGTTTTGGGGGTTTTTTGTTTTGTTTTGGTTTGGTTTGGTTTGGTTTTCATCTCACTGCTCTTTGAAATAAGATAGGGAGTATCCTGGTATAAGCAGGTAATTTAAACAATATATTAAAACAGAAAATCACAGGAGGTTATCAACACTGAACTTTCCAGGATTTTCTGACTCTCTCCTTGACAGCCCCCCTCAGTCTCAGCGGTTTAGAACCAAAATGAGCGTGTTTTATCCTCTCCTAAACTTCTCTCCAGTCTAGGTGGGTGTCTGCTGATAACTCACGTCAGGTGCAGACCCTCCACGTCGTTGGGCCTGACGCTCAGGGGTCTTCATGTGGCCCCATCCGTAGGTTGGAGAGACTGAAACCTTTCTGTGACACTTCCACGTCCCTTTCAGGAAGGGGGTGCCAGAAATGGCCATCCCGCTCACGGTGGACAATAGACCTACATGGAATCTTTTACACATCACGTAGCTTCTCTCTAACAAGTGAAGAAACCGAGTCCCGGAGAGAGAAAATAATAACATCACGAAGGTTATTAGAGGCTTAGCAAAGACCCTGGCGTCTTCGGGGTGATCGATGGTCTCTGGACACCCAATTAGCATGCAAATAAGTGACATTAGAGAGAGGATGCGTGGACCTGCCAGGATCATTGATGGATTAACAGAATTACCTTTATTAGATTGACTCACTGTTACCTAGCAGAGAGCCAGCCTGAGGGAAAAGGTTCCTGGAAGGGTCAGTTTTGACTGTTTCTCTAGCAAGTTCTATTGTCTGGGGATGGAAGATGGGAGAGAGTCCCTGGGTTGTGCCTTAGGGGTGGGTGCCCAGGAGGTAAACAGAATCCCTGGTTCCTCTGGAGGTTGGGGCTGAAGAGGGAGCTTGGGGAAGGGCACCGACAAAGCAGAGGTGAGGCTATTTAGAGTTTGTGCGGGTGTGTCTGTGTGCGAGAGGAAAGAAATAGCTGCGTCATGCTTTCGTTTAGGACCGGCTGTGACTATCACCAAGCCGAACACCTTCACGCCCTCTATTTCCTCACTCCCTGTGCCCCTCCTTCACTGCCATCTGTCCTCATCCTCAGCGCCTCCGTCCTCTTCAGAGCCTCCACCCCATCCACGCTGGATGTGGGGAGTTTTCATAACTCGTCTACTTGCCTTGTCTTTCTCATCTGTAGAACCTGACTGTTGCTGCAGATTCACTCCACCTACTGTTCCAAATCTTCCCATGGCTCCCCATCATTAGAGAACAGTTTGAAATGCCTCTGCTCCTCAGGCAAATCACACGTCCCTCTATTTCCAGCGAGAGCACTGGCTCACCCACGCACGGCTTTATGGCTCTTGGAAGTGAGTTCCCATCAGGCTCCCTGTAACCTGCTAACCTTCCCCTCCCCTAATCAGCGCAAAAGCTGCGGCAGCCAGCGGGTGTCCTGAGGCCTTATCGCCTGACCCCACCCTGCCGCGCCCACCACATCACTCCTCGGAGATGCTCTCCAGTCGTGTGCCTAGCGCCGCAGAGAGTCACGTGGACGCTCCCCGCCCCAGCTGGCCCAGCTCAGGTCCTGTTTTGTCAGCTGGATCTTTGCTGACCTTTCTGATGAGGATATACGTTCAGCTTTGCCTTCTAAATGTCAATAATAACTAATTAAATAAAACAACACTGCCGTTTCTTGAGTGCTCGGAACGTGGGCCCTATGCTAAGCGCTTTACACGCCACCGTATCTCATGCAAACTCCCTAACGACCTGCACAGAGAGGTCCTGTGATCATCCCATCTGACAGAGGAGACCCACTGTAAATGCAGAGGGGGCTTCGGCGCCAACGTCTCCCTGCAAACCACTCCAGCCACTGCGATGTGCCGCCTCCCCTTTCATGACCTGTGCTAGTTTCAGCCACCCCACTCATTTTCGGCACCACGTTTCCTTCCCTTCGTGGGATCTGGAAACCAACCTTAGCAGCCAGGTTCCTCCCTGTAGACCCAAAGTGCCCACCCAGTGCGATCAAGGCTGCTTCTCTATGCTTGTTCATGAGTAGTCTTTAATTTAAGAGTATTTATCAGAGATGCTGTCTCAGTTCCTTTAAGAAATGAGATGGCGTTAGATAAGCAAGTACGATGCATTCATGCTAAGGAATCAGTCGTTTATCCTGCAGCCTATGGTTAATTTTAGCAGGGATGTAATGAGGTCCAGTTTATTTTTCTTTGTTTTTTAAAGAAATTTCCCACTGACAGTGCTGTTGAATGTGAATTGGGGTGGGAAAGAATTGTGACCAGAACAATAGCTACTGCAGCCCTGTCAGAGCTCAACAAATTATGTATATACACACACACATATATATACACACAATATATATAATAATTATACATACAGTATAAAAACAGATGATTGAGCCTGGTGTACCCCCGCAAAAAAATAAAAAAAATAATTATACATACAGTATATATAATATATAGCAAATATATATATTTCACATACACATACCCTTAGAACTTAATCTATAAATGAAATTTTTCTTAAAAACCTCTTTTTTGTTCCACAAAAATGTTTTTGCTAGTCAATTTTTAGTACTTTCTGGTACACAGTAGACACTTATTAGCAGGGATTAAAGAATGCAGCAGTAACAAACCCTGAAAGCTCAGAGATTCATAGACAATGATTTAGTTCTTTTCTTTCTTTAAAAAATTGAAGTATAGTTGATTTACAATGTTGTGTTAATTTCTGCTGTACAGCAAAATGATTTGGGTATATCACATACATATATTCTTTTCCATTCTGGTTTATCACAGGATACTGAATATAGTTCCCTGTGCTCTACACTAGGACCTTGTTTATCCATCCTATATATAATAATTTGCATCTGCTAATCCCAACCTCCCAATCCATCCCTCCCCAGTCCCCTCCCCCTTGGCAACCTCAAGTCTGATCTCTGTGTCTGTGAGTCTGTTTCTGTTTTGTAGATAAGTTCATTTGTGTCATATTTAAATTCCATATATAAGTGATATCACGTGGTGTTTGTCTTTCTCTGTCTGACTTACTTCACTTAGTGTGATCATCTCCAGGTCCATCCACGTTGCTGCAAATGGCATTATTTCATTCTTTTTTATGGCTGAGTAGTATTCCATTGTATAAATGTACCACATCTTCTTTATCCATTCATCTATCGCTGGACACTTAGGTGGCTTCCATGTCTTGGCTGTTGTGAATAGTGCTGTTATGAACATAGGGGTGCATGCGTCTTTTCGAATCAGAGTTTTGTCTGGATATATGCCGAGGAGCGGGATTGCTGGATCACATGGTAGCTTTATTTTCAGTTTTTTGAGGCACCTCCATACTGTTTCCCGTGGCGGCGGCACCAGCTTTCATTCCCGACGGCGGTTTATTTCTGACCCACACAGGGTCCAGGGTGATTCAGGAAGCTCTCAGGAATTTGTGCTGCTTCCAACTCAAGGCTCCGCCCTCATGTCACGGGGTCTCCAGAGTCACCACCCGGAAGAGGTGGGAGGCCCGCGGAGCAGCTTTCAAAGGCTCAAGTTCTCCACACAATCCCATGGAGCCCCAACGGGCTGGGGAAGGGGGCCTCGGTGGGAAGCAGGGTCAGTGCCCCCCACCCCAGCCTGCGCCTCAGCTCTCAGTCAATACATGTCTGGGGAATGAACACAGTTGAACAAGGAGCACAGGGAGGGGACTCCGAAACATACACTGAAAATGCAATTTTCATGGATATCTCTGGGATACAATTTCCCACCGTATGGTTTTCTTAGAGGCTCTGTTCTGCCTCTTTTTTCTCATTTTTTCCTTCACATTGGTCACCAGCACCAGCGGCAGCATTGAGACTCAAGTTGCATCTTCTGGTTCCATCATACATCTACAATTTCTATATTTCTGATCCAACTACAAAGGGTCCCAATGAACAACAGCAGGAAAACAAAACAATGCTACGGCTTCGTTTTGTATTTTTAAAGCCAATCAATTACGAACGGAAAATATATATAATTTCTCAGAAGTGGCTTCGTGCTTGTTGACCAGCAGAACCCAGCAGAGGTCCAGAGAGGGGTGGGTGCTGGGCCATGCCCAGGCTGCCACTAGGCTCACCCACCTGGCTTGTCACCTGTGTGATCCAAATTCTCGCTCAGAAAAATTATAAATCGCTACCTGGCATGAACCTTCAAGGTTACTCTTAAATCAATTGGAGCCACACCGATTAAATCCTTGAATGCTCTACTGTAGGGCTATAATTTGGGGGATGGGTTTCTTTCAGTTCTGTATTTTTAAAAATTCAAGGTAGTAAATACAGACTTTTGGCCCTTCATGGATTATGTCAAAGCAATGAGAAAGAAGATATATATATATATATATATATATATATATATATATATAACTTCGTACATCACTGGTTTATATGCGCCTTTATTACCCCTGAAATAACCCAAGTATGAATCAACAAAAGATGCTTTATAAGGGCTTGGAGATGCTGCTGTAGTCTCGTCCTGAGCACCAGTGGAGGTTTCCAGGGCTCCAGTGTAGTGGAAGACTTGTTCACCGTGGGATGAGTGGCCAGTGCTGCAGCCACATGGCACACAGAGTTCCCACTGTTCCCCTCTCACGCCCAGGTCAGTGTGGGAAGAAGTTGCATTTGCTTGTGTGGACGCTACACGTGTAGGGCTGTTCCCTGAAGCCAGGGTCTGGAAAGGATTGGAAAATAATAACGCACATCAAATTAGGAGGTGATAATTCACAGTATCTTCATTTTGCATCCAATTTCCCTTCCAAAAGCCATTAGCATGCACTGTTCATAATTGATTGGCTTTAAAAATACAGAACGAAGACATAGCATTGTTTTGTTTTCCTGCCATTGTTCATTGAGACACTTTGTAGTTGGATCAGAAAATGCCTTCAAGAAAAAGCAGAGCAGAAGCCTCAGGAGTCCAGGATGACACGCAGTGGAAAGCATTCGAAGGAAGTCTGTTTAGGGCAATTTAGGAACCCAGAAAATTATGAGATAAGCAGAAATCATGTTTTTCCTATTCCTGAGGTCATTTGCATGGAAACTACCTCACTAATTGGTTTCGCTTGGCACTTCTAATATGCACATTTTGTCTTGTCTTCATCTTCAAAGCAGTCCGTGAACAATGAGGATGATTCTTCCACAAAGTTCCCGCTAAGTTTTTCCAGGCTGTGAGCAGAGGCATCCTGAGGCCTTGTTCCCCCCTGCAGGGCAGAGTTGGTGGCTTGGGGCTGGGCTCCTCTGATCTCAGCCCAGTGCCCAGGAGGCAGTGGCCTGGCCTCCGAGAGGAGCAGGATGTCACCCAGGGCTCTAGTCCGGGTGAGCAGCTCACCCAGGAAGTTGTAGTCCGCTGAAGAACAAGGACTCAGAAAAAAACCTGAACATGAGGGCTACCAAAACTGAGACTTGGGGAACAGTCATGGGTGAGCTTGAAACCAAGGAAATGGGGGCAGCTTGGGAGCTGCTTGGAGTTTCTGGTGAGGCCCAAGCATCAGACCCCATCTTGCTTCTCTGGCAGGACTCTGGAAAAAATGCCCCAGCCCCTGAGCTTCCGCTGTGTGGTTCCTGAAATTCTGCCAAGGCGGTGAGTCAGGGTCTTGCTTTAAAATCTAGATAAAAGATAGCTATCTTGGTATACACAGACAAAGGAATACTAATCAGCCTTCAAAAGGAAGGAAATCTGAAACTTGCTGCAGCACAGATGAAAATCGAGGGCATTATGCTTAGTGAATAATAAGTCAGACATAAGTGGACCAACTCTGTATGAGGTTCCTAGAATCATCAAATTCACAGGCAGAGAATGTGTTGGTGGTTGCCCGGGGCTGGGGGAGAGGGATGGGGGGCTCGTGTTTAATGGGGACAGAGTTTCAGTTGTACAGGATGGAACGAGTTCTGCAGAGGGACGGTGCGGACTGTTCACGACAATGCAAACGTGTTTGATGCCACCCAACGGCACACTTAAAAATGGTTCAGATGGTAAATTCTATGTTGTGTGTATTTTACTACAATTAAAGCAAAAAAGAAGAGCCCTCTCTCAGAGCGCACGGTTAGGGCTGCCCACTTTGGAAGGTAAAAGCCAAGCTAAAAGAGGAGGAAGAGGAGGTGGAGGAGGAGTCTGTGGGGCAGGGACAGGAGGGAGCAGTTCTCTGCAGCATCGGAGGCCCAGAGGAGCGGACAGAGGAGGAGCGAGTGTCTGGCTCTTCTTCAAGGTCCGCTCTGGCTCTTCCTTTCGGAAAGGGGGAATTTCCTTACCCTTAGGTGTTTTTTCGCTCTTAATTATGCATTTAGGGCTGTCTATTTCCCTACTGCTTTGGCCACACCTGACATGTCCACCTGGAGCTCTCAGCGTGGCCATTTCTAAGCAGTCTGGTTTCGGGTCCAGTGTCTCATCTTTGTATGTAAATTTCCCCATCAGACAGTCTGTGGAGGCAGCGCTGAGACGGCGGGGTGGGGAGCAGGTGGCCGTAATGGGGGAGGGCAGGGGGGAGAGTCGTCGGGGCTGCAGCGGAGTTCCCAAGACTGGTGTGTCTTCCGGCCACGCGGGAGCCTGGACCCCCCAGGGCATGGCGCACACACCCTCAGCCCCTC
The DNA here is from genome assembly GCF_030028045.1 of Hippopotamus amphibius kiboko. Lineage (NCBI taxonomy): Eukaryota > Metazoa > Chordata > Mammalia > Artiodactyla > Hippopotamidae > Hippopotamus > Hippopotamus amphibius. Next base: position 3,397,375 of record NC_080202.1, on the reverse strand, counting down.
CTGCCTCTGGTTGACGGGCCTCCGCCTGAGGCGGTGCCCCCAGCTCCAGGCCCCGCAGTCCCCGGGGGACGTCACAGGTCCCTCTAGGCCCCCCTCAGCCTCCCTCTCCCCACCTCCAGCCTCTGCGCAGGGCAATTCTATCCGCCCCCCGCCCCGCCCCGCCAAACCCTGCTCCTGGGAAAGCATCTTCCCTGTCTGCATTTCACCTCCATTCATGTCTCATCCACCTTCCTTTTTCCTTGGATTCCCGTCATTTCTGGCCCATCAACTCCACTTTCTATTTTTCAGCACTGTCACAATCCGCTCCCCCCCTGCCAGTATATCTTATCTGCTATTTCTAGGGACTTGGAGTGGGGGGGTCTCTCTCGTCTCCAGATGCCCTGTGTCTGCTCTCCTGCAGGGGCGCCCTGTAGGATGGGATTCACCAAGACTTGGTACCCAGCCTGTCCTCCTCCTGCTTCGCACTCCCTGCCCCCGTGACTTTCAGGACTAACGTCTCCCGCGTTTTTACAACAACTGCCTGGACACCTGTTCTGAGCTCCTGGCCCCCCAATGCACTGTTTGACCCGCTTTCTAACCCTTCTCCATAGGCTGGTTTCTGGGTCCCTGAGAGCCTCGCTGAGACCCCCAGTGCCGATTCCCCTCCAAGGTAACCCTTCCCCTTCTGTCCATTGCCGGGTGGAGCCTGGCGTCCTCTCTGGCCGAGGTCACTGCCAAGGCGCCCCTCCCGGCTGGCCTGCTCCCATTCATCCTGCACGTGGTGGCCAGAGTTGTAGTTTTTAAATGATTCCTTTATAATATCAAAAATACTTGTGTAAGAAATAGGTGCTTCTGAACAGAACCTGCTGCACAGAGAAGATGGCAATTTGCTCATCCCTGTCTCTCTGCACCTCCGAGGTCGCTGAGATTATCCGTTCCTTGTGTACCTTCTTCCCACACCTTTCTCTACACACATCTAAACATTTTTACCATATATACACTTTTTTTTTTTTTTAACAAACATGAGACCATGCTGTAAACAATCCTCTGCAAACTTCTTCTTCCCATCTAACCGATGATTCCAAAATACGAATCACTTGCCTGTCCTGGTTACAACGGTGAGTGGCCTCCCTTCCGTCCCCAAGCTCTTGCTTATTCCTCCAGCTTCACCACCTGTCAGCCCCTCCGCACACGCGCCCCAGCAACACTGAGGGTCTGACTGTCCTTCGAATGCCCCTGCCTCCTGGTTCTGTTCACGCTGCTCCCCCCAGGACAGAATGCTTTCCCCTGCTCCTCCCACTTATCTCTGGGGGTTCAGCACCGGGGTCGCTTCCTCCTTCCCCAAGGCCAGTTTGGCTGTCTTTTCTCCTTGCAAGGCCCTCCCCCATCATAGTATGCCCCACCAGGGTCACAGTTGTTCGACTCTGTGTGTTTCCCGTGAGTCTACCAGCTCTGCAAGAGCTCGAATCGTGTGACTTAAGTTACACATGGCACGGAGTAGAGGTGACCAGAAGGCACTCGATTAATGCTTGTTGAATAGATGGATTAATATATGGTAAAGAAACAGACCATCAGTTACCAAACATCTGGGTGGCGTCCTCCTTGACTCTTTCTTGCCCTCTTTCTCCCGCGATCACGTCATCTGTCAGTGAGTCGCATCCTGCCTGCTTCCAAAAAGCAACTCAAATCAGTTCTCATCTCCCAATCCCCACGGCTTCCACCTGGTCCAAGCATCCCATCCTTTGCTTGGCCCGCTCTGGTGTCCTCCAAACTGGGCTTCCTGTTTCCACTCTTGTCTTAGCAGAACCCACTTCATTCTTCACTTAGCAGCCAGAGGGGTCTTTCAAAATTGTTAACCAGTCCTTAGTTCTTGCCTCAAACCCTTCAGTGGCATCCCACTGCTCTTGGAATACAGCCTAAACCTCTCACCATAACCTCTCAAACCTCTCATGAAAAGACGCTTGCCTACATGTCTAGCTGCCTCTGAAAAATAAACAGTCCCCATTTTCTTATGCCCCAGTCGCACGAGTCGTTTTATTGTCCTGGGAACTTTCCATTTGCCCGTCCCCTCTCAGGAATACCCCTCCCTCAGCTCTTCACGTGGTTGAGGTGGGTTCTTTCTCATCAATTACAGCTGAGCTCAAATGTTACCTCCTCCCGAATCCCCGACGACACTCACTCGAGAAGCCCTCAGCGCACTCTGTCCCATAGAGCACCCTCTTTCATGTCATGTATTGTTTGTTTTCTGCCTCCCCTTCCTCCCCTGCCTCCCCTGCCTCCCCCCACCAGGATGGGGGCTCCCTAAGGGCGAGGACCTTATCTCTGTATTCACTGCCGGACCCCCAGTTTCTAGAACACATCTGACTTATAGTAGGTGCTCAGTAAACAGCTGCCAGAAGCATGAATGCATCGCAACCGGACAGCATGAGACAATGGGAAAGTCACTGAATTTAAGAATAAACATTGCGAACTCTACTACTATCTCTGGCGTTTACTAAGCTGTGCGGCCTTAAGAAAGTTTCTCAGATTCTTGAATCTCATGCCAAATGGCAATAAGAATATGTCTGGCCCTCATTGCCTTATGGGTTTCTGTGAGGTTTAGGCTGGCTGAAAGATATAAAAAATGCCCTACCAAGCAAAGTGGCGACGTGTTATCAGTCCTAGAATAGCTGGATAACACGTATTGTCAGATGTCAATCTCTCTGATGTCAAATAAATCAGATCTCTGGCCTGTAACTGAAGTTCCAGCTATGGAGCTGTTCAAGGGTCCCCAGGACCATCAGTGCTACATCGAAAGTTGTAAGCACGCGTGGACCAGCTCTCCAAGGAAGAGGGTGCACAGGGCAGGAAGAAACATGAAAAAGAGACTGTGCAAATGTATCAGCATCGAGTACAGGAGAACAATTTCCACTGAGGAAGGACAGCATCTTCTGGGAGTTCCTTCTCAGGAAGGCACCATCTTGAAACACTGAATTCCTCCAAAGCCTCAAACAGAGGCAGCATGAGGTTCCTGTGTCTGGCTTGGATAGAAGGCCTGTAAGGGAGGCGGAACGGGGTGGTCGCCCCCAGTTGAGGGCTCGGATCTGAACTAATGAAAGATGCAGCTTCCTCTCATTATTTATTCATCAGTTTTTTTAGTGGCGTCAGACTGGCTGAAACTGGTTATCGTTTCTTCTATTTATATTTTGCAAACCACCAACCCTTCTTAACCAGTGAGCCCAGCAAACATTTGTGGCTGTTTGGGTCTTGGGTGCCTTCTAGAAAATAAGTACATTGAGATGTTGCAGAAAATGGAAAAGAAGAAAAAAAAAGCCAACTCTGTTGGATGGAGGAGGTTGTGCATATAAAATAATAAACAGATGCCCAACTTATCTGAACTTCTAAGCAACCCTTTAAAGTCCTAACCCAGAAACTCATTTTTTTCCTTCCTTGTGTCCTCTGCAGTGTCTTGGACATGCTGGACATTTAATAGTGTTTTAAGGAATCAATCAAAATACATGTTCTGCGTTCTTCACATTCCTTTGGCAGCTGCGGAGTCATTGGATGTAGGTAAAGACTCTCTTTGTTTGGTTGTGGATTCCCAAGTAACTGATTATTTTCCACTCAACTTGTATTTCCTCTAACATGTAACCTTCAATGAGCAAAGAGTGAATGTCCTTAGATCCTTTTTTCAATTTTATAAAAATTTTATGAAATTTATGAGAATTTTCAGTTTTGATAGCTTGGTAAACACTGCTTTCATTGCTTTGGAACAAATCTGGAGAATGTGTGGGTGCTTCCTTGCATGCTTTGCTGTTCACCTGCTATCTCATTACCTAGATGTCCATCTAGATTTTAAACAGAACTCTTACTATGTTCTGATCATGAAATTAATGTGCAGTCAGTGGGCAGCCTTTGGGAAATATTTAATGTATTTTCTTGAGTTTTTGGTTTTTTTATTTAGAATATAGAATTATCCTCAATATCTCGTGTGAAACACTTTTTCACTTAACACTTCCTTGTGAGCATTTCCTCTTTGTTTCCTGTTCCCCAAGACACACTCTGGAATGGCTGTGTGGTATTGCTTTGTGTGTATGTGTCATAATTCTTTAATCACGTCTCAAATTTCAGACATTCAGATTACTCCTAATTTAAGCTGTTATTAAATCCATCATATTAAACATCTCTGTACACACATTTTAGTACCAGTTTCTCACAATTCCCTTGTGATAAGCTTCTAGAACAGAAAATAATAGGGGTGAAGCATGAGAAAATTTTAAAACACTTTTTACACATTTCTAAACTTTTTGGTGATTTCTTCTTTTGTAATTATGCTTAAAAAGGTCTAGCATAATTAGTAAGTACACAGCTTTCAGCTACACTTTCTTCTAGTTATTTTATTAGGTACACACTTTTTAATGTATGGCATGACATAGAGATTGATTTTTCCCCCCCTATTATTCAGTTTTCCTAGAAAGGAGTATTGCATAATTTGGCCACTGTAAATTCATCAAGTAATAAATCATTTTATATATCTGGATCTATTTCTTGCGTTTCTGCTCTGCTCAATGTACAGTCTCTTACTACTCCAGAGCCTCACTACTGTAAGTACGGCAGTGTTAATACTTCAGTGAGTCCAACTGTTTTCAAGCACCTGGCCTGTGCTCCTGCATGGAGCTGAAGGTTGGTACATGATAAACCAGACAGACATGTCCCTGACCTCTTGGAGCTTACAGCGGATGGAGACAGGGGACAGGCATTAAGCCAGGAAACCAGGCAATAACTGTATCATTACATGTAGTGACAACCTTGATGAACCAAAAGCGTAGGATTCCTTGGTTAAGGATACCAGTGAAGAATTTTTGTTAGGAGAGTGGCATGATCGGATTTCTTTTCTTTTTCTTTTAAAAACATTTTTTTAATCGCGATATATTTGCCATATAACCCTGGATAAGTTTAAGGTGTACAACGTGTTGGTTTAATACATTTATATATTGTACTCTGATTGCCTGTGCAGTGAGAGCTGGCACCTCTATCAGGAGATTTCCTTGCTGCTTTGTTTTTTGTTTGTTTAAGGCTGCTGAGTGGAGAGGAGATTGGAGGTGACCAAGAGTGATAGGTGAAAGGCCATTCTGCAGAGCAGCCATGATAATATATTATGGGGACCATATTAATGGAAACAAGTTCACAAATTCATGAACTCTTTAGATGGTAGAGCCCAGAAGACTTGGTGACTGGTTAAACGTGGAAATGAAGAGACGGGAGGTGTTGAGAATGATTCCAAGTTTTCTAATCTGAGGGTCAAGGGTATTGTGGAGTCACGTATGGAGAAAAAGCACACTGGAACCGAAGTGGGGGTAGGATGGGAACAAGAGCTCTTTTCAGACACGAGTAAACCGAGGTGGCTGTGAAACATTCTCGAGCTACTGTGGTTGATGGTGCAGGTCAAGTTCAGAAGAGAATCAAGGGCTGGGAGACGTTAGTATATGGGCCAGACTTGAACAGGGCATGGTGATGAGATCTCATGGGAAGAAAGTCTAGTGAGAAGAGAAGCCATTGCAGGAACAGGCCCTGAATAAGTAACTCCAGCCTTTAGCTATTAGAACAGGGAGCCTCAGAGTAGAATGGGAAAAATGGGCCCAAGACACGGGAGGAATGGGGTCCCCAGATGAAGGGTTGGGAGACTTCACCGAGGACAGTGTTGAGTGGATTGTTGCTGAGACCTTGGCGAAGATGAAGATGAGACTGAATCCGCTGGACCTGGAGTAAACATGTCCCTGGTAACATCGGCAGCAGCAATATTGTTGGCGTGCCCAAGGTGGGGATCAGATTGGGGTAAGAGTCAAATCTGAATTCAAGAGCAAACAACATTCTCTTCTCTTTCGGAGAATTTTGGCCATGGAGAGAAGGAATAAGGTGATGTCTTAGGGGTGAGACAGTATAGAACGTTTCTAAGCTGGTGGCACTTATCCAGGAGGGAGGGGAGAGCTGGTGGGGGTGGGGAGAGAGAGAGAGAGGGAGAGAAGAAGGAGGAAGAGAGGGAGGGAGGGAGACATAGGAGCTGCTGTACCTTTCTGAATAAAGCCTCATGGGTTTTTATATCTTCATAGCAAATGAATTTTCCATTTAATGCTTTTTGCCTTCAGTTTACTTTCTGTGATATTAGCTTTGGGTCATCTGCATTATTTCCATTTGCATTTACCCGATAAAAGTCTATTTTTGGTTCCATTCATGTTTGATTTTACTCTGTTTTTTATAAGCATTTTTGCTGAATTGTTTGTCACATCCTGTTTCTATTTCTACCAGACCGTATTTTATGTTTAAAAAACCCTGCTTCAACTTGTGTTTCTCTAATGATCTATATCAAGAATGGCAATCTTTCTTGTTTCCCTCCATGAAAAATGGACTTGTCGAAAGTTTTCACTTCACCTTATCTTGCCTGCAATTCTTTCCTGACCTTTGCGGTCAGATTCTGTGACTTTCAGCACAGAGAATTAGTATTAAATCATTGTGTACTCTTTGGCAAGCCTTATGCATTCATTTGTAAAGTTGTTTTATATTTGTAGTCTAGTGCGGTTTTTGTTTGTTTGTTTGTTTGTTTTTCTTGGCCGCACCTGCAAGCAGGATCTCAGTTCTCTGACCAGGGATCAAACCTGCTCCCCCTGCGTTGGAACTGTGGAGTCTTAACCACTGGACCACCAGGGAAGTCCCTGTAGTCTAGTTTTAATTCTCAATTTTATAGGTTTCAGTATTCTCCCACCAGTGCTGTCTTATCACAATGTTCCCATTCTTGGATTCTATATTTTGATGTATCAATAGATTATTGATTTATAATCATCTTGGTGGGTTTTTAAAGCAACAGTACATGGATGATACTTTTTCTCTACTTTCCATAACTTTCTTATCTTAACTTCTAGTCCAGATGATTAATTCTTGGGTCACAAGCTTTCCTCCAGATAAATCTGAGAATGTCACCCTCATTTTCTTCTAGTGTTTAATATTATGGAGAAGAAATTTCAGATCTTACCTTTAAAAATAGAAGACTGTCAGTTGTGAACTTCTATTTGGATTTAAACAGAAACTAGAAGTTCCAAATCCACTTTTCAAATGAATGTTATTAATGGCTGGGGCTTAGAATTCCCCCCACATCACTTAACCGCCTTGAGGAACAGGTTCAGTGCCAGACTCTGTTGGTTTCCAATCCAACAGCCATACCCAGTCTCCGCCACAACCCTTAATTTGGGGGGACATTTATTTTCCCAGACTCCCCTGCAGCTAGAATTGACCCAAATTTGGTCAATGAAATATTAGAGAAAATGTACTAGGGGTTCTGGCAAAGACTTTTCTCTGTAATGAAAGCAAAGAAATATGGAGAGGAATTTCTGATCTCCTTCCCTCCATTTCTGTATTGGATGTTCCTTTTTAAAAAAAAATAATGAATAGACAATTTTTTAAATATCGTTTTAGATTCACAGGAAAATTGAGCTCAGCACAAAGAATTCCACGTACCCACCCAGTCTCCAATCTTGGCATGCCCTTTCGCTTATAATTAATATCCTGCATTAGTGCGGTAGCTATATTAGGATTGATGAGCCCATATTGATAGATTTTTATTAACTAAAGTCCACAGTTTACAGTAGGGTTCACTCTTGGGGTTGTACATTCTATGGGTTTTGACAAATGCATAATGTCTTGTATCCACCACTGTAGAGTCCATGCGGAATAGTTTCACTGACCTAAAAGTCCCCTGTCTCCGCCCATTCAGAACCCTTGACGGCTTCCAATCTTCAACTCCATACTGTTGCCTTTTTCAGAATGTCACATAGTTAGAATTAGGCAGTATGTACTCTTTACAAACTGGCTCTTTTCACTTCACAATATCTATTCAAGTTCCTCCGTGTCTTTTCTTAGCTTGATAGTTCCCTTTATCACTGAATAATATTCCATTGTATGAATACACCATAGTTCGCTTATCTACTTGCATGTTGAAGGATACCTTGATTGCTTCCAGCTTTAGGCAACCATGAACGAAGCTATTATACATATTCACGTGCAGGACTTGATGCTCTTTTATGAGAAGGTGATGCTTGGTGCCGTGGCAACCATCTTTCCACCATGAAGTGACAGGTGAGGAAGACAGCAAAGATGCTGAGAACAAAAGTGGAAGGAAAGGAAGGAAGAATTGGTACCCTGATGATATGTTTGGCCCAGGGGGCCAATCCTAGGACTCCTTGGTGAGTAAGCACTAAGGGTCTCTACGAATTAAGCCAGTACAAGTTGAATTTTCTGTGAGTTTTGTGTTGCCTAAGTGTTGAAAGGGCTAACCCACGCCATGCTTTATTCAGTTGGGGTATTTTAGTTTCTGTAGCACATTTTCATTTATCTTTTTAGGTAGAAAGAAGACTTTAACTTTATGTATTTTTTTAAGTAAAAATTTCCTGGTGTTTCTGAGCCAGACGGGGACCTGGGACCCTTTGTTGGGACCTGAGACCCTCTGCTGTAGGGCTGCAATGCTTGCACTTGGACACACCTCTCCTCCAGCCACAAGATAGAAAGAAACTATATGGGACTAAAAATAACTGGGTGCATGTGTACTTGGGGAGAATTCTGGACCCAAAGATACAAAGAGACCAAAAAACCCAGCTGCCACTTTTGAAGAGCCTGGAGCAAAAGCAGAGGGTGGGAAGCAAACTCAGGGCACTGCTCATGCCCCCTGCACACACCACCACCAAAGGGGTGGGCAAACCCCCTAAGGCACCCCCTTGACCTGACCCATGGACACACCCCCACGCTGACATATAAGGAACAAGTTCGCCCCCACCTTGGGGAGCGAGCGAGTGAGGAAGGGAACTAGTTCTTTGTTCTCGCTCCCCCTACCCACCACCCCGCTGCAGCAGGGCCCCAGTGAAGCCTGGCCTGAATTTCTTGTCTGGCCTCTAGTCAATTGCAATTGATTGGGGAAGGCCAAAAACCCTGGTGGGTAACACTTCCATAGCACCTGAGTCACATCTGTAAATGTTCGCAGGTAGTAACTCACGCACAGCCCACATTAAGTGGCAGTGACTAACCAGAGATGCACATTCCAGGGCTCGCCGCAGTCCTCGAGAAGGCTGCCATTTAATGTGTCTGCATGCCTTTGCCTTTTCTTCCCATTAAGCGCAGCCTCTTTACTCCCTGCCTCTTGAAAGAAGGGTGATTATCTCACTCACACCCACAAGCGGAGGCTGCCCAGCAGCAAGTACGTCCCCTTGGAGATGCCGGGATACACAGAATTCATTGAACGTTGCCATCGAGGAGGCTGAGCGCGTGAGCCCTCCGTGATTAAGGAACAAAATCAGACGTGTGACTGTTGCCAGATTAGCAATCTGATCTTAAAAGCATCACCATTTTAAAAACCTTTGTCTCAACACGAATCTCCACTCTGAATAGTCTAAATCCGTTAAGGCCTGGGCTTTCTTAGCCGTTCTTTTTCTCCCTGTCCCGGAGCTGCACCCGTCTCCTAGGGCCGAGGGGCTCAGTTTGCCTCTACGCAGATGCCAGTGCTCACTGGCAGTGGCCCCTCTGCGTCAACCGTCACGCCACCCTCTCTTCCGCCGACCAGGAACTCAGACACTTAAAGATCTGTGTGTTCCTTAAGCCTCCTCCGAAGGTTAAAGGCCCCCGGTCTCTTGAATCGCTCTTCTGAAGACATCATTTCTAGACCCTTTACTCTCTGGGTCTCTCAGAGATGCAGCCTTCCCCAACCATACCCTTCACTCGCTGCGGTACCTGCAGTTCCACACGGTGGTGTCTTAGGTTGGGCTCTCCCAGAAGCAGACCCTTGGAAGAGGATTGACATGCAGCTGGAGTAGAGCACAGGGACGTATACGCAGTAGCTTATCATAACCTATAATGGAAAAGGATCTGCATCACTTTTCTGTGTACTTGAAACTAACACACTGTAAATTAACGATACTTTGATTTTTAGAAAGTGTTAAAAAAAAGAAAGAAATGCAGGTGGGTATGTGGGAGTGAGCATACTACTGCTAGGTGGGCAATGGGGGGTCCTTTCTGCTTTTTCCCTCCGAGACACCATCTAGAACTTACTCTCAGAGCTGCCCCACGGATGGGTGAGAAGCTGCAGTATCTGTCCAGACTCCCAAGCGTGACTAGTATTCTCGGTATGATTTGCCAAGCACAAATTATCATAAACACTCACTGAGTTCGTTAAGAGTCTAAGATTCTTCTTCTTTTTTTTTTTTAAGCAGCTGAATATATCCTTAAATTCTATACAATGCGCTACCCATCGAAACCCATGGATTTACTCGCTGATAGCCAGGTCTCTGCTAGTTTGTATATAAGAGGTTTGTTTGTTTGTATTTGATGAGATGGGGTGTCTACATGAGGTACCCTGCATGTCCTGTCTCCCTCTCATTTGGTTGGATTGGATGCAGGATGCCAACCTGTGAAGACCAGTCTTCTGCCTGGAGGTGCCCTCCTTCCAGACTGCTTCTTCACTTTCCTCAGGCAGGAGGCAGGTCTGCCCTGTCCTAATTTCTTTTCCTGCTCAGTTACCCCTTGTCAGCTCTCAGATCCCAGTCCTGCCATGGGTCAAATAGTTAATAGCTCACATTACTCCCCAATGAAGCCCTGCATGTTAAAAAAATGAAGTTACACAGCCGTCACAGATGAAAACCAGGAAAACAGTGCAGCTATTCTGCCCTCTAGTTAAAAAACGCAAGGGAACTGGGTTTTCTCTGTGAATGCGAATGTCTAAATCTAAATTTTCCATGGAAAGTAATTCAATTACTATGTGTGGCAAGGTCGCAAATTTATTTACACTGTACTTAGCTGTGCATAGAAATTTTAACTTTTCTAGTTTCTACTGTGTAGCTGCTTGTTCTCGGAATCCCCTCAGCATACCGGGAAGAAGAGGAAAAATTTAACTTTCAATTTGCCAGTGTTTGGTATCATAGTGGCTTCCAATCTAATGAGGCTTTCCGATGACTCAGTCTCTTTTGAGAAAACACACGGTCTTTCCTACATTTCTCTCCTTCTCGCTGACCCTCTTTTCCCTGAATAATGTCTCTGAGTACGAAGAGCGCCTTGCGGAGCTGAGGCTGGGGAAGCAGGCAGTGCAGTCCTCCCTCAGGAAGAGAGATGATGGACGTTGTGTCTGCACCTGCCCCTAGAATTGATGGTCTGGACCACCGGCTTCTGGTTGCAAACACCCTGTACACTGCAGCCTCTTTATCTTGCTTCTCCATCTCGATTGGTCCACCTGCCTTTCCACCATCTCTGCAACCGCTCAGTGGAGCATCTGAACATCCAGACTGGCCTCTTTCGTAGCAATGTCTCCAGCCTACGGCCAGGCTCTCCCGGAATGCTTGGGTTTGCCCACACCTGTTTAGATGTTTCAATTGTTTCCCTTTTTGCGGTTCCATTGTAAGGAGGGGAAAACAGGAGTACACACATCTGTCTCTCTTCCCTTTTGTAGGTTAAATATCCCATCCCACTCACTCGCAGCTCTTTTGGACCACGTGACTATTTGGGGCCAATCACACCTCGGGGTTGACACGGCTGAGAGCAGGGGTGCCTCCACCGTCCCCCTCTTTTCGTGCCATGACAACCCACCGGGAGCCACAGAATTAAGGATGGCGGAGCTCCAAGCTGGAGGCAGGATGCTCACCCCATTTCTGACTTTAAAAGAACAAGAAACAAACCTTTGTTGTGATAAGCCCCTGAGATGCCGGGGGTTGTCACTGCTGCACAGAGGTAATGACCCCGCAGAGCACACCCTTTCCCAGGCTGTCAAGGCAGGGAAGGCTAGAAGTCTCTTGCCACCTTGCATGTACTTTCTTCTTTTGCAAACCTGAGTCGCAACAGCCCTGTGCTATAGATGGGAAGTATCAAAATCCTCACCTTTACCTTTTTGTTGTTGTTTGTTAAAGAGAAAACTAGGTTCTGAAAGCTTATGTTTCTTGCTTTTGTTAGGTAACGCGTCTGACCCCAGGCTGGGAACCTGCCCGCATTCAGAATCCCTGCTTCGCCTTCTCAACTCTGAATAAATCCTAGTGATAAGTCCCATCCCTTCCTCCCAGAACGAGTGTGACTCTGGCTCGCCTTCACGAGAGCGCTGAGCTGTCACTACCACGAGGCCAGCTTTCAGGGATCCCGAAGCCTTTAGCAAAGGTCCAGATGTTGAGAGAAAAAAAGAAGAAAACCCCGCTTCAACAGGCCTCACTGAAGGCCACATAAATAGTGGTAAAGCTGCGAAATCTATTTGCCTTTCACACCCAATAATTTCAGGATTCATCTCTAAAGCCTCTGCCTTAAATCAGGACGTGTGACTGTGCAGCCCAGCCTTTTCCTAACCGCCACGGGTGTGAACACTGGAAAAATACAGATAACAGGCCATCTCTGGGCAAAGAGGAACAGCCATTTGTGTGTCTTGCTTCTCCTCTTCTCTCTGGATTAACGAAACACTCAAGGCCCCTGGGCATCGTGCTGTCCTGGCCCATCCATGCTGGCCTCGTGGGCAAGGGATGGGGGATGGAGCCCGTTACATGTCACGTTCTCAGAGCCTAACTCGGAAAGTTTCTCAGAGGAATGATGATCAGGGTGCCCTCTGCTTCCAGGCAGGGGCTCAGTGTCTTGCAGGAGCAGTAAATTATTTTGTGCTGCAAAGCAATCGTATAAGTTTTGAATGGTAGGCTCATAAAGTCATGATTTATAATTAAATTAGACCTCAGAAAAATGTCCCAAGTTGTATCTATTTGGCTTTCTCTGGCTTTTTTGAAGGTCCCGCAAACAGACAGAATGGAAATTTCACTTAAGAAATTGTTGCCATAAAATTTTATGGGACCATGTCAGTGGTTAGGGGACTGTTCAACATCCCTGCAGGGGGAAAAACAAACACAATTAGACACAGACTAGTGGCTGTGTTTGGAGGGTGCAAACCAAAGTCACAGTGGAAATGCCACGTCCGTAGAAGCCGAACATTCAGCCTTGGCTGGATTTTCTGATGCAACATTATCGTAAAGATTCTGTCAGGGTTCTAACTTTCTAGTTTGTTTTCCTTTCCACCTCTTCTCCCCCAGTTCTTCTTTTTAAAAAATAGATTTTATTTTTTTAGAGCGTTTTTAGGTTCACCACAATATTGAGCAGAGGGTACAGAGGTTTCCCACGTACACCCAACCACCCCAGGCACACAGCCTCCCCACCATCAACACCTCCCACCAGAGTGGTCCATCTGTTACAACTGATGAGCCCGGAGTCCATGACACATCATAACTGACACGTCGTAATCACCTAGAGTCCGGGTTTGTGTTAGGGTTCACACTCGGTGTTACACATTCTATGGATTTTGACAACTAAATGATGGTATCTATCCACCGTCCTAGTACCACGCAGAGTAGTTTCCCTGCCCTAAAAATCACCTGTGCTCTGCCTGTTCATCCCTCTTTCCCCCTTCATCCCTGGCAACCACCAATCTTCTCAATGTCTGCATAATTTTGCTTTCCCAGAATGTCATATAGTTGGAATTATACAACATGCAGCCTTTTCATGAAACTTATGTTATGCTCATAAGCTTCCTCCAGATCTTTTCGTGACTTGATCACTCGTTTCTTTACAGTGCAGAATAATATTCCACTGTCTGGATGGACCACAGTTTATTTATTCACTCACCCACTAAAGGACATCTTGGTTGCTTCCAAGTTTTGGAATTATAAATAAAGCTGCTATAAACATCCTTGTGCAGGTTTTGTGTGGACATCAGTTTTCAACTCCTTTGGGTAAATACCAAAAAGGTGTGATTTTACATGCTTTACGTCTATTACACCATTTAATCATAACAGTGCCTTACTCTAGCTACTATTATTTCTGTCATATAGACAAAAACCTTGAGACTCAGTAATATCCTGTGACTTGTCCGAGGTCCCAGGGCCAGGCAGGAGTGGAACTGGGGTTCAGTTCTAGGCTGTGTGACCCCAAGTCCTATAGTTTTTTGAGTCACTACCTTAGAACACACTGTCACATCTGAAAGGGAGCTTAGCTCAAAATGTGCTTCGTGTTTGTAGCAGTAACAAAACGTACATACAATTTAGCGTATTTCGGGGCTGTTAGTTTCTACATCTATTTGGCTTTTATTTTCATAGTTAATTTAATTTTTTAAATTCTGACTTTGCTTCCCATTCACCATCTTTCTTTTCTTTTACTGAGACAGGAACACTTAATATAAAATCTACCCTCAACAAATTTTAAGTGCAAATTTTAACCATAGGTACAACGTCATACGGCCAGTCTCTAGAAATTTATTCACTTTGTTTACCTGAAACTTCAAGCCTGTTGATTAGCAACTGCCCATTTCCCCTCCTCCCAGCCTCGGGCAACCACTATTCGTGATACTATGCGATTTTACATGCTTTACGTATATTACATTATTTAATCATAACAGTGCCTTACTCTAGCTATTATTATTTCTATGGATCTGACAGTTTTAGATATCTCCTATGAGTGGACTCGTGCACTATTTATTTTTCTATGACTGCCTGATTTCACTTAGCATAGTGTTCTCAAAGTTCATTCATGTTCTCGGTTATTGCAGAATTTCCTTCTTTTTTAATGCTGAATAGGATTCCGTTGAAGGTATAGATCATATTTTCTTTATCTATTCATTTGTGGATGGACACTTAAGTTGTTTGCCTACCTCGGCTATTGTGAAGGTTGCTTCAGTGGACAGAGGAATACCAACAACTCTTGGAGATTCTGATTTCAATTCTTTTGAATAAATACCCATAATCGGGATTGCTTGATCATATGGTAGCTCTATTTTTGATTTTTTGAGGAACCTCCTTACTGTTTCCCAAAGTAGCTGCACCATTTTGTGTTTCCATCAACAATGTGCAAGGGTTCCAATTTCTCCACATCCTCACCAACACATGTGGCCTTTTTTTTTTTTTTTTTTTTAATACTGGTCAGGCTGTTAGGTGTTAGGTGACATTTCACTGTGGTTTTGAGTCACATTTCTCTGATGATTAGTGACACAGAGCATTTTTTCCCTGTACCTGTTGACCATTGCATGTCTTTGGAGAAATTTCTATTCCAATTCTTTGCTCGTTTTAAAAACTGGTTTATTAATGTTTTTGTTACTGAGTTGTAGGAGTTCCTTATACGTTTTGGGAATTAACTCTATCAGATTTATGGTTTGAAAATATTTTCTCCCATTCCTTAAGTTGCCTTTTTACTCTAATATCTTTTAGTTTTGCTGTGCAAAAGCTTTTTAGTTTGATCTGGCCTCACTTTTTTTTTAGTATCATCAACTTTCTATTTTTTCCACCATTATTAAAAAAAGATATATCAAAGTTAAGTGTAAGTTAGAATGCTCTCTGCTGTGAACAGCAGAAATCCTGACTCAAACTGCTTAAGCAAAATATGGGATTTGGTGTGTCACATAATAGTAAGTCCACATCGTGAATGCACAACAGGCCTGGTTGATACTAAAGTTACAGTAGCCCGAGAGGCCAAGGGTCTGGCATCCTCGGTGTTGGCTGGGAGCAAGACGGCTGAGAAAGTTCTAGGCATCATATCTAGACACACAGTTCCCAAAGAAGGGAGGTTGTATCTTCTCATGTCTCCTTGGGAGCGGGGAAGCACTTGCCAGGCACTTTGCAGTTGACTTTTCATCTTTTCTCATTGGAAAACCTACACCTGAAAAAAAGTGGTACCGAATACCCAGGATCAGCCTCTCACACTGATGTCAGGGGGCCAAGTTCAACGAGGACTGTGAACATCTAAGGTGCATGTGGATACTCTAGAAGCTGAAAAATGTTGTACGAATAACTTTAATCATCTGGTGCAATAGATAGGCCACCTGCTTCTTCTCTCATGATGAAAAAAAAAATCCTTTTACTAAAGCTAAAGTACTTTTACAGAGTAGCCATGAGACAGGAGCCTCGTAGGTAGGGATGAGCAGATAGGGAGGTGTTGAGGGGGTGTGGAAGGGGGTGGGGAAGAGTGTTCTAGGAAGGGAGACCTGCTCCTGTAAGGGCAGAGCGTTGGGAAGGAATAGGACGGGCTCCGGGGGAGGTGACTGAGCGTGACTGGGTGAAGGTGTGGCCAGAGGGGAATTTGGAAGCGTAAATGTGGGTAGAGGGCCTTGAAAGTCAGGTGAAAGAACTGGCCTTGCCAATGAGTTTGGACCAAAAAAAAAAATAAAATGTGTACAAAGAGGTAAGGAGAAACGTGCAAGCAAACGAGATATAGTAACAGGTGGTACTGACCTGAACGTCTATTCTTAGGCATGTAACGTCCCCAAATCCAAGCCCCACTTTCCATCGAACCAGATACTGTGCTATGACCTCTCTCCACAAGGGTTTCCAAGTCCCCACTAGTGAGAGTCAACAAAGCCAGGAAAGTACGACCCGTGGTCCCCCTACACCTCCTCCTCTCCATTCTGCTTTTTTCTTTCTCTTGGACCTCCCTTTGCCATTTTTTTTCTTTCAAAGTGTCCTTTGTTTTTCATTTTGGGGGGGTTTTTGTTTGTTTGTTTTTTGGTTGCACAGCTGGCTTGTGGAATCTTAGTTCGTGCGACCACCCTTAGCAGTGAAAGCTCGAAGTCCTCACCACTGGACCGCCACAGGGAACTCCCAAGGGGCCCTTTGTTTCTGCAGCTCTCGGTACATGGGAGGCAGGCGGTGAGTGCTCACTGAAGAGAATCACAGCCTTCCTTCTATTTCCTTGCTCTGTTTTTTTTTTTTTAGGCTAACGTCTCTATTACTGATTTTTATAAATATTCCAAAACTAAACAGACTTCTTTATTCTGGGATGTGTTTGCCTTTACCCTGAGGGAAGGAGGAGGCCTCTGACTCAAGAGTAGAGGGTCCCGAGGGTTCTTTTCTCATTTTCAGGCACTGTCTTCACTGCCTAATCTCAAGAAGGCACCAGAGAAATGTATTCACCCAGCTCTGGATTCTCAGGGACAAGGATGTTTCCATTCCCTGCGCTCAGCACCTCAGCCGATGGAGGGAGAGTGTCTCTGGAATAAGTCCTATTGGAGCAGAGGTCCTGGAGGTTGGATCCAGGGCCCTGGGAGATGGGACTCAAGGGCTCCACAAATCTCTGACATCATATGCATTTGGTGTGGTGAGTACAGCTTTCTCAGGACTTGGCCAAATGTATACTTAAAAAATTCTCTAGGTGGTAGTAACCCACCAAAAAAGGTTCAGAATCCCCTGTAAGACTCAATCTGAAAGAAAGCTCAGTGGTGACTGTTCACAGCCTTTCCACTTAAGCCACTTAGACCAACTCAACGGAGAGTAGGGAAAGGAAGGCAGGGATTTAAGATGGAGCATTAAACACTGTTCCCACCAGGTTTGTTTTTCTCCTTCCTTCCCACCCCCTGCAAGACCCAGTCCCCACCCTTCTCTGTGCCCTGGGAGCCTGAGCCCTGGGGAATTGCACCTGGGCTTGCCTGCAGGCTGGCGCCTGGCTGGGTTTGGTCCATAGGAGGCAGGGGAGATGGAGGAAAAAAGGAGGTGAGGCCCTGCTGCTCCCTGCCTTGTGTTCAGGGTCTGGAAGGGACTGATGGCATCTCTTCCTGATCACGGCTCTTCTCGGGTGGCCCTTCCCCCATGGCTCCCAGGTACACTGGACCCTCTCAGGTGGCCTCTTTGGCCCTCGGGTGATGATGGTTCCACTGTGGGTGGTCTCTGGGTGTGTCGACACCCCTTCCTGGGTCCCTTCACCCTGCTCACACCTCTGTAACTAGACCTTCACTAGACTCTCTTCCTCTGAACCATCTGGGGTGATTGTTTACCACCAGGACCCTAAATGAGTCCCTCCCTCACCCGCAAACTGTGACATTTTGTGGCAAGATGGTAACTGAACACAAAACCACGTTCCTGACTCCGTCAATCAGCTCTCAATGACACACGTCTCGGGATGTAAAATTCCCCACAGGACAAGTCAGGTCTTTCCTCCTGCAACGGTCACACTGTCTCGGGACCTCTACTCTTGAGTCAGAGGCCTCCATCCCTCAAGATAAAGGCAGACACAACCCAGAATAAAGAAGCCTGTTTAGTTTCAGAATATTTATACAAATCAGTAATAGAGACACGGTCTTGGAAGCTGAGGCTTTCTGTGGCAAGAGCTGCTCTTTTTAAGACTGTGCTTCTTGAGTCCCCAACAGACCCAGGATCTAGTCAACTTGGAGGATAGAGTTTCTTCTATAAACCGCAGTGCACAATGATGTAAGAGAACGTTTCCAAACCTAAAGCAGACACAAGGGTAGCAGCAGGAGGGGCCTAGAGAGGGTGTGATGGGCAGTTAAGTGCTAGCCAGCTCCTGGAAAGAACCACGTACAAGCCTCTCTGCTGAATCAAACCCCAGAAGGGAACTGGGAATCCTGAGAGAATATTCTGGAACCACAGAGCAAAAGCAGCCGATGCCTTATGTTTCAGGCAGAGTCCAAGAAGCCAGGAGCCTTCCCATGGGTTCTCCTCTGAGCTTATGCAGCCGAATCTCATGAAATTGGGATGATGAACTGGTGGCTGTTTCAGGAAGAGAGCATCCCACGTAAATACCCTCCTCTGAGTCTCCCATGCCCTCAGGGAGCGTGAGTTTCCTGCCCCTCCAGGAGGGGTGTGGCGGGATGGGAGCGCAGGCCGGGAGCGCTGGAGAGACCTCCCTGTTAGGATGAGGTCACACAGAGCGGAGTTGGTACCAGAGAGGTGTAGACACTCATCGCTGCATGTGGCGGGGCCGGGGACCACACACAAGGCACAGAGGGAGGAGTCACGTCAGCCTGGGACGCCCGGACGGATTGAGCCGGGTGGTGGCAGCGTGGAGACACCCCCTCCCCTCGACACCTGACACCAGCTCACTGTGGCCAGGCTATTTTCCAAAAGAGATTATACACAACCTAGAAGTAACCGAGTTTACCTGGAAATGGGATGGTTCCATTTTTCTGCCATCATCAGAACGGGGGAGTTGATGGCATTGTCGAGTTCCATTGTAGAAGAGTTAATGAGTTACTTTATTTTTTTGCCCGAGTTTATGACTGTGACATTGATACAAAGGGTTATCCATCTTTACCTGTGAGATTGGCACAGTGAATGATCCTCCCTCCCGGCCTCTAAACAGGTAGATCAAGAAGGGGTAATACCTGAGCATCTGCTCCACTGCGGTGTCTTCAGTCTCAGGTCAAATCAGCATCTCACCCATGGCTAAATTTTATATCATTTTTGTCACTTACCTTTGCTTGATGCAAATCATCAAAATTTGATGGGCGATTTAAAGACATGAATTCGAAAGTGCTGACAAAATAAGATCGCTCTCCTAATTACATTTTTTGGCTGCTTTAAGCCAAATAACACATTTTGCAAATAGTGCTAATTGTAACCTTTTACTCCATGTTGTCAGATTATACTCAAATTAGTTCATGTGCTTTTCAGGTGGCCCAGCTGGACACATTTCAGGGGAGGGAAGGATCAAAGTTGGTGACGATTATGTGAGGCTTAATATTGTGCTAAATGAGGAAATGTTGAGAAAGCCATATTATATAAAGAATAGCCTAAAGAGAGGAAGATTCAGAAGGACCATAAAGCAGTTTTCAAGTTTCTGAAGGTGAGTAGAAGGTGAGATTAGACTTTGATATTCTCAAATCATTAAAGTAAACCCACAATTCGGAGATAAATGAGTCAGCTTCTGGTGAGTTGCATTCTTTGCGAGACAGGAGTGGCTGGAACTCTGTCCTGGGAGGCTGCTGAGGGTTGTATAGCCTTGACCAGCATTCCTTTGGTTCCTTTCATCACTGCCATCCTGTGATTTGCTCAAGCTTCCATGCTGCGTAAACTCATACAAGACCAAGACCACTTTTTTCCTCCTTTTACTTTTTCTCCTGGCCTCTTCACAAAGATTTAATGACCTACTAATGCTCCAGGCACCCTTGAAAAACCACGGTTGGATGAATGCTTGTTTTTTTTTTTTTTTAATTAATTTCTTCCTTTGGTTTGTTGCCTTTTCCCCAAGTTGAATGCACAGCAGCATTTCTCTCCCTTCCTGTGTTTTGGGAATGGGGCCTGGGGTGGAGTCCCGCCTGGAACATGAACTCAGGTGAGGGTGGTGTACTTTGCACTTAGCGTCAGGCTTGCTCCTCTGGCATCCCAGCAGCTGTGTTCTCCCTGCCACCCTCACGGCTCTATCTTTGCTCCTGGTGAGGCTGCAGCAAGCTGTGACTGCCAAGGTTTCCCTTCCTGTCTGCTTGGCTGTCGAGAGAGGCTTCAATCATAGCAGCCAGAAGGGGAGAATTCAGAGGGAGTCTGTGGTTCTAATTTGCTACAACAAATTATTCCTAAATCCAGTCATCAACATGGGCACATTTCAGTGGTTCACAAATGGAAAAAGAAAGTGAAATTTTTATCTGGGTTTATGCAGTGGTATTTGCCATGTGATTTTGTAACTTATGCGAAGACAGAAGACGCTCTAGCCTGGAACGTCCTCCCTGTCTTTTCCAAACATCTAAATCCCCTTCGTCCTAAACACTGCAGAGGAGCTTCCCTCAACTTTCCAATCAGAGGAAACCTCATCCTTCTCAGAGTTTCCACAGCATGTTTGCTTCGATGACTGTTTAGCGTAAATTTCATTATGGCTGTGCTGTTTCTATCCTCCTCTTCCCCAAAAGATTGCAGATTTCTCAACAGCATTTTCATCTCTATATTCCTCCCAGGGTCCTTGGTATGATGCCTCCTGTTCCTTGGCAGGTGATGGGTTATTTGAGGAGGAAACAGAGGAACGAGTCCATCACATCACCCCATTCTTCTCCTAGTTGGACTGAAGCCAGCTGTGGACCAGCCCCCAGGGCAGGAGAAAACTAAACAGAAGAAATGAATCAGACACTTGACACTTCCGAATCATTTTCACTTAAGTGAATTTCAACACGATGAACTTGGTAGATACTCTTCATCCTGGAAAGTTTCTTTTTTCCATTAAAAGTGCCAATATCTGTTTTAAAATCAAAATTTAAGCTTTGAAAAGGTTCAAAATGCAATCTCTGGTTTACACTACAAACTCTTAGAGAACCAGAACTGTCTCTTTTCCCCCCTTGATGCATTTGGCCTCATCCCAGGCAATTATGGGTCTTCTGTAAATATTTGATGAATTTCTGAAAAAATAAAGGAAAGTAAGAATTCATTTTAATGCATACTTTACTCCATATGAAACCAAAGTGGCAATGACTAAAAGTTTTATTTCTTCACCATTCGTATAGATTTGACCTAGAGGATGAGCGACGTGGAACTGAAAAATGGTCAAGCATTTTGGCTGCTTTTAACTAGTAGGTTAGAATTATAAGAGCGGCAGTGACGAAAAAATAAATAAACTAACAAAATGTGGTTGATTCTGTGGCCTTATATAGACACAGCCGAGTAGAATTGTTCTAGTGAATAATGGATGTGGGATAATGACCATCCACTGTTTAATGGTTTCCAAACTAACGTTTAAAAGGAAAAGAGTGGTTTATACCAGAGTCCAAATCATACAGTTCTCGGCCAACAGTACATATGAGAGTTGATCTTGGATTAGTGATGTGGCTGTATTAACAAGAAGGCTGAAAGATTATATTATCTCTGTGGGTTACACAAATAGATCTACACAGCTAATCTTTTTTTTTTTTTTTTTTAGAATAATAAGAGTAATATTATATATGGACAGTGAGGAAAGCGTTGTATTTGGAGTCTAGAGGCCGGGATCCTTTTCTTGGCCCTGTCGCCAGCTGGCTCATCCTCTGGGGACCTGCAGTTTTGTCCATCCTTCTATTGCTGTGCTTGCAACTATAGTATAGTTAATCGTGTAAATATTTTTCTTCCATTATCTCTTCTGGGTTGGAGGCTGTCTTGTTTATCTTTGAATTCCCAGTGCTTAGCAGAGTGCCTGGCAGTGTGGACGCCCAGTACGTATTCAGGGAATGCACTGAAATGAGGCAGTGAATAAGATCATTAATTTCTGCTTCTAAGTTTCTGAGATCCTCAAGATGAGAGAAATTTAACTCCCATACAGTTTAAATTATGGGTTCAAATACATTTCAGTGGGAAACCAGAGAGGGGATTTAGTCTAAGTTTTCCCCTGGGTGACAAGTGTAGCAATTCAGTCTATAAGCTTTACCATCAGACAGGAACTCTTATAGGTTTCCAGTACGAAAAGTATCAATCTCAGTACCATCGGTACCCATCTCATCCTCTTTTCCCTCAGTACCATGGGTCCTGGTACCTCTTCCTGTGGGTTTCCTATCCCCTCTCCCTGACTCTCCTATTTGTCTGGTATATTAAGATTCTCCTTCTCAAGTTGGGCTATCCCACCATCTTTGTTTTTGTTTTAAACAGTCTTAATATCTCTCTCACTTAAGAAAAAAAAAAAAAAGATTACTTTTTTGGGTCCCATACCTCAGCCAAACTTCCTGAAAGTGTGACCCACAATCATCATCTCCGTTTCCTCTCCGTCCCCTCTTCACCCTCCTCCATCCGCCATTTGCCTCCAGCACATCAAAGTCGTAGCACCTGCTAAACCCTACCAGGGCCTTGATGCTGAAACTAACAGAATTCTGGTTGCTCTTTTCAAGTTTCCTTCCCAGGCTCATCCTCCTCAGTAAAGGCTTTAAACTTAGGGAAGTTCCTTAAAGCCCCAATTCTAAGTCCAATTCTCTTCCCACTCCGTACTCTTATTACATGATTCCATGCCCATGGTTTCAACTATTTCTTAAATATGACTCTTAAACGTGCAGCTCTAGCCCACATCCCTCATCTTTCATGCCCTTTTTGTTCTCTCAAAGTCAGCAAGCCAGGCATGTCCCCAACAACTTATTATATTTCTCCTTTCCATCAAAAATATCAATCCTCTTTCAAAATTTTTAATTTTTGTGATGAATCCTGACCATATATTGAGTTATAATATTCACATCAACTCACTCACATGTGGTCCTCAGTTCTGCTGATTATTATCTCCCTTATATCTTTAATCTCTTATGTCTCTTCATCTCCACTGTCAGCTATAGTCCAAGCTCCTGTTTCCTGGACTATGTACTGCCTTCTAATTGGTCATCCACATCTTCTCTTGCCTTTTCCCAATCCAATCTCCAAATTGCAGCCAGATGGATCTTATCAAAACCACCATCTGCTTAAATTATTCATCCTGTTTATAAATACTTCAGTGGCTTCCCATTATTCTTTTTTTTTTTTTTACTTTATTCAATATATTTTTTTAAATTATTTTTTGGGGGGTACACCAGGTTCAATCATCTGTTTTTATACACGTATCCCCGTATTCCCTCCCTTCCTTGACTCCCCCCCCTCAAGTCCCCCCCACCCTCCCCGCCCCAGTCCTCTAAGGCATCTTCCATCCTCGAGTTGGACTCCCTTTGTTATACAACAACTTCCCACTGACTATTTTACAGTTGGTAGTATATATAAAATGTATATATAAAATGAAGACTGAGATGCTTAACAGGGCTTCATAACTGTGCACGGTCCAGCCCCTACTTAACCACCTGCTTCATCTCTCATCATCTTCCTCTCGTTCTTTGCACTCTTGACACTGGGCTTTCTTTTTGTCCACTGTACCTGCTCACCTCTCACCAACTACAACACTTTATGATGGTGTGCCTGCGATTGTATAAAGACTGGCTTTCTTATAAAAATAAAACCCGAACAATCTATGCCCTTCAAACCCACCCCTCACACCCGGATCTTGTAGCATTTGCCAATGTCCATGGTGTAAATATTCCCAGCATGACATCAACTGGCTTGTGAAATTCCTGAAAATTCAACAATCTGCTCTTGTAAGCCAGTACGAGCTGGGTTCTGCACGCAACTGCTGCTGCTTCCTCTGTCTGCGTGGGTGCTCTATCCTGGTTGCTTTAAAAATGTCTCCTTCATTTTGAGAGTTCAACGAAATTATCACTTCCTCAGGGAAGCCTTCCTTGAGCTCCCTGACTAGGTTCGAGCCTCCTACCAGTTGTTCTCCGGGTCCATGTAATGCCTCTTTATGGCACTTATCACATTCCACGGCTGCATTTATTTTATCAGATTAATTAAAGACTGCCTGCGTGAGTAGACGTTTAAGCTTCATGAGTAAGAAGAATACGTGTGCTTTCAGTCAACGTTGAAATCTCATGGCTCGACTTAGGAATACAGCAAACATGCAATAAATATTTGTTGACTGTATGGTCCAAAGGGACTTTTGGCATAGAGAGCATCTTGGTTTACTTGTGTCTGCTTCTGCATACATCTGGGCTGGAAATGTCTGGAGCAGGGTCACCGATTTGCTCACAGTGCATCTTCAGACGTGATGCTTTACAAATCTAAATCTAAAATCGACTTGTTCTTCCTCAAGAACCCAAGTACATTTGCTGGAGGAGAAGAAGCATAATTGGATTGAATCTGGGTCCTTGAGTTTGACTGATAAGTTATCTTTAGTTCACTGCTTATTCTTTAGATAAATTACAACTCCTCAGACGTCTGCGCCCTCCCTTTTCCGCTGGATAGGAAATCTGGGCGCGGACAGGAGGGGGCGTGTCTGATGGGGCCTCTTGACCACAGAGATGAGACTGCATCAGCCTGTCCTTTGCAAAGGCCATTTTTACCTTCCGTTAGGCTCTAGAAACGGTCCCCATGTAGGGTGGTGTAAAATAGAAGACTTTCGGGGCTCCCCGGGCTCTCATTAGGCCATTTCAAGACTTTTCTCATCTCAAACTGGAATGTCCTTAGTGTCCATGGAACACATTTTGAACCTTCTCTGTGCTTTTCCCATGATGTTCCTCTCACTTGTAGTGTTTCTATTGAATCCCATTCCAAGCTCACTTCATTCTGAATCTTTCTCTTGTCCAAAGGGGGCTGAACTCACAGCGATGTGGCCAGCTGTGCTATGTGCTCAACATTGAGGTCTGTGTAGACAGAATTCCCAACCGTGCCTCTCACTGGTTGGGTGACCTTGGACAAGCGGCTTCCCCTCGCTGGGTTGGAGTTCCTTGTCAAGACTGAGTAGAAGAGTAAGATGGGCAGCAGATGTTTAAGTGGCCTCTAGGGTCTTCTTAAGACTATGCATTTAGGACATATTTTGTAGCTCATAACCCAAAGGTCATGCACTTTTTAAAAGCATTGAATTAGTAGCCAACATGTAAAAGTTGGGAGATTTCACATAAACATCTACGTTTCTGGGTTCTTTAAAAACAGATTTGACAGTATGGGGCTGGCACCTCCACACGGCAGCAAGAGGTTGGTGCTGCATGGCTGTCCCATTGGATGGGGTCTGTGTCCTCGGGTGCACTTTTGTTAAGCTGCTTGGTATCTGTAGACGCTGAGGGTCTGGCCTTGGCTTTAGGTAGTTGCTTGTGTCGTGTCTTATATTGAACTATGATTTTTGTGTTGTTGCTTATGATTTATGACTTAATGCCTTGTTTCCCCAGGCGCCCTACAGTTGCCTTGAGGCCAAGGTTCATATCTTACCGTAATGTGCGTTAACAATTTTGAGCTCTTACCACATGCCAGGCACTGTGATAAGCACTTTACATGTATGAACTTGTTTAGCTGAACTTCTTTATTCCCCACGGCAGGCAGGAAAACACATTGCATGGAGCTGTTGCCAAAGGTACTTGTGGACTATTTCATGAACTATATGGCAAGGAGTCAGACTGGAGTCAGGCTCCCTGTGTTCAAACTGTGCACAAATTTCACTTTTGTCATTACTGTATAACCTTGAGAAAACGGCTGCACTTTTTTTACTAATACAAAGCCCTACCCATCTATCTATCCATCTATCGTCTATCTGTCTATCATCTATCTATCCATTCATTTATCTATCATCTATCTACCCATCTATTATCTATTATCTGTCCATCTGTCCATCTATCATCTATCTATTCATTTACCTATCATCTATCTATCCATCTATTGTCTATCTATCCATTTATCTATTTTCTATCTATTCATCTATTATCTGTTTCTACTATCTATCTATCCATCCATCTATCAACCTATTATCTATCTATCCATCTCTCATCTATCTATCTACCTGTCTATTTTCATCATCTATCAGTAACCTTTTTTAGAGATGCGATTTTCATAAAGTAAACTACACAGGTCAGTGAGTGTTGACAAACATCTGCTCCACACACACACCTATGACACCAGCACTTCCACTGAGATGGTGGTGTCCACCTTGGCCAAAATTTCCATCACTCCAGAACTTCCCTCTTGTCCCTTTCCAATAAATATCTACCCATTTTTGATTTCTATCACTATAGGTTAGTTTTACTTGTTCTAGAATTTTCTATAAAAATCTAGTTTTTATATAAAAATTACGATATTTATATATCATATTTATATATTTTTTGGCTGGGTTCTTTACTCAACAAAATGTTTTTGAGATTTATCTATGTTGTAACACACATTAGTGACTCATTCTTTTTTTCAATCGTTGAGTGCTTTTCCCTGGTATGACTAGACCACAATTTGTCCATCTGTTGGTGGACATCGGGGTTATTTCCAGTTTGGGGCTGCTATAAATAAAGCTTCTATGAATATTCTCGTGTAAATGTTTTTCGTCGCTGTTGTTGTTGAACATGTAATTTTGCCCTTGGTAATATCTATCTCTTATCATCTTCTGCGGGTTAAATGAAAACATGCAAATGAAGCCATTACATGAGCTCAGCACATAATCAATGCTAACAATGAATTTCATCTATGATTGTTTTACCGGGAAACTAAATCATGACTTTACTATGTATACAGAAAGCCTTAGGGTATTAACTCTTTGCTTTGTCCGCAAACAAAACATAAAGTGCATGATTTCAGACTATTCTTCGCTTGAGACCATTTCAACTGCACAGATACTTACGTCTGAATTATCTCGATAACGTCTGCTGCTCAGATTCAAAGGTATTCAAGTCCTACTTAAACTCAAGTCACGCAAACACAGGCAGAGTTGAAGGGCGTGCAAAACCAGTCACTGAAAGAACTTGTTTATAAGAAGAACTAATACCAGCCTCATACCAGAAGCGCAGATAATTTTCTGGACTTAAAATGAATCTTACAGAATAATGTTTTGATAAGTTGAGTAGAAGTGAATTAGGACCATGTGGGAGTATATTTTCCATAAAAGGGATTTGAATGTTTAAATGTAATGGAAAAAAGATGCTTGGGGAAAATGCATTGAAAGCTTTGAGACACTCACACGTTGTCACAGTTGCATAAACATAAAGGCCATTACTGCTCAATTCGCCCCCACCCCCACCCCGTGACTACAACGTCCTGTCCTACCTGCCACTTCGCTCATGGAGACATGACAGAAACACACTTGCTATGCTGGCAGAGGAACAGAGTGTGACGTGTTTCATCCCGCAGGTAACTCCTCAGCCTCTTGCCTCTGTCATTGGACCCATTTACTTTCTTGCTAAATGTCTAATATATTCCTGCAGGTTCTCTGAGGCGGGCAGGCCGGTAGGTAACACAGTCCTTTACCTATTTTGGCGAGGACCCTGTTGAAAAGAATTACAGAAACTTACATTGTTCAGTTTGCTACGCCACCGTTACCTTGCTCTTGACAGTGATAGTGACCTGGGACACCTGTTCTAAGCGTATGTACGTGGCTCAATGGGTTAAATGGGGTCTAATACAAGGAAAATTCTTTTTTAAATAACTAAAAAAATACAGAAATGGTGCTGTTTAAGATAGTTCTTTGCCCTCTCAGAACTGACTATTTAAAGGTTGAGCTAAGTCATGTGTACATAAACACTGTTTAACTTAAGACATAATAGATGCAATTATGTCTAAAATTTTCCTCTTTTCTTCATTCCCATCACTATAAAAATCATCCATGCTCTCACCTTTCAGAAAAGTTCATATTAATGTTTTTGTAGCTTTCCTGAAATTCCTATTTTTCTGTGAAATTTTCACATATTTTAGATCAACCATATGACGCCTACTCTCACTGAATATATACTTTCTGATGCAATTAAAACTCTTTCAAAATGTGAGTTGTAATGACTATTTGCTACTTAATTGTATGTATCCACTGTTTCTTCTTTAAATATTTCATTATTATTGAGTACTTAGGTTACTTTTCTATATTTCATTATTATAAATATCTTTACCGTAAAGCATTTTTCTGTGTTTTATGTTACATCCTTAGTCTCATATCTCAGACATAGAATTAGGGGAGTCAAGTTGTCTGAGCATGCCAAGGCTCTTGGTATATATTACCAACTTGCTGTAAAATGCTTACACCAATTTACACTCCCATAACCAGTGCACGATAGACCCCACACCCTCACAGGCAACAGCTATCAGAGTAGAAAACTCTCGGCTAATCCAATGACTGGAAAATGGTTTTACATTGTTTAGAGTTTCTAGCTCTCTGATAACTAATGAGGTTTAATAGTTTATATATGTTCATTGGCCGTCTCACCTATGATACTACCATTTAGAAGGTCACCATTTTGTTCAACAAGTGTGGGTTAAAATCCTACTATGATAGCCAAAAAATAGAAACAATCCAAATGTCCATGAATGGGTAAATGGATAAACAAAATGTGGTATATCCATAAGATAGAATATTGTTATTCATTCACAAAAAAGAATGAGGTACTGATATACACTACAACGTGGGTGGATATTATAAACATCGTACCAAGTGAAAGAAGCCAGTTACAAAAGGTCACATATTGTATGATTCTACTTATATGAAATATGCAGAATAGTCACATAGAAATAGATCGTAAACTAGTCACTTCCATGGGCTAGGGGAAGAGGGGATGGGAGTTACCGGCAATGGGTATGGGGTTTCTTCATGGGGTGATGAAAACGTTCTCGAATTCACATAATTTGTGAATATATTAACACCACTGACTTTTACATGTTCAAAACATGAATTTCATAATGTGTGAATTATATATCAGTTAAAAAATTATTATGCACCAGGCATTAAGCTAGTTGTTGGGGATAACAGAGAGAGAAAATAGAGCCCACAGTTCAGTGGGAGAAGATACCCGATTATCTAAGGGCACAGAGAAAATGGGTCTTGCACTATTTTAAAAGTCAAACGACCTCCCCAGACTAGCGTGTGGAAGAACCATTAGAGTAGGAATGTCCTCTGTGGATTTTTCATGGATTCTGTGGTTTGGGTTATAATTTTGTCTCCTTTGGGAAATTGACGTTTTTGTTTTATCTCCCTTGATTCAGGTGACTGGAAGATGATCAAAGCTCCACCTCACTGCAGGCTAGGCACGACCTACAGGAAATCTTTATGTCTGTGCCCCATTTTCTTAGCATCTACAGTGTGATATTTACTAAAGAGCATCTCCTTGAAAGCACCTTTGTCCCCCAACACCTGACTCGGTGACTGAAAGATAGTAATTGTTCCATCAATGCTGTTTAAACTTTACTCGGGAAATCAATATTTCATCGATCACTTAACTTGTGTTCTCAATGAGTATAAAGTAATTTTGACTAAGTTGGGGTTTTGTTGTTTGTTTTTTTGCTTCATTTTTTGCGGGCCTATTTGCAAATCCTGCCTGAATGCTAATTAAGTTCAATCTGTTCTACAATCTCTAACACGGGAGGAAAGGGCTTAGGTCAAGTTGCACTTCTCAAGTAGCCAAAAACCTGGCTGCACTGGGAGACTTCTAGATGGGTAATCAGACCTGGGCTTACTCCTTCCACTCTTCCATTCCCCCAGCTCTTCATGAAGTACGATGCTAAGTCAGTCATGTTTTGGGGCTTCAGGTATTCACCTGAAAAAATGTCTAATTTACCTGCGTTATCTATTTCACAGAATTTCTCATAAAGATTAAATGAAAAATACATGTGATACCCTTTTGCAGAGCAGAATGCCTTCTACAAGCTGGGACATCACCATCCTTATCATTGATCACCATCAATGGTCATCATTCTCAATAGGTATTTTTTTTCAGATCCACATCCCTTTCAGTTGTTTAAGCAGGATGGTGGAGACTGAGATTAGGATAGAAAATTATTTTCCCTTGTTTCTCAAACCAATATTGGTCACCTTCTTGGTTATGGCTAAAGAGGAATATTGCACTGAATGCGTTTGCTTAAATTATACAGTAAAATATGTAGGAAAACAGAGTGATTTTTACTTCTGGGGGGATTGATCATGTGTTGGGTTGATTTATCTGAACATACCACAGCGAGGCTGTGCTGTAACCTCTAGGCAGTGCACATCTCATTATTTCGTAGGGCCCCAGGAAGGTTTTCTGGAAAATGAGGCTGAGTTATGGCTGGTCCTGCAAAGCAGTGTCATTTTCATTTGCTGTCAGTGAGTGCTGGAGAGTGAAGAGTCATAAGGGCACTATATTTTGTGTCCTATGAGATTGCCCTGTGATAGACGATCACCACACAGCCGTGGGAGACGCAACAAATCAGCCACTGGAGCGTGGTACTGACAGGCACCCATCACCCTGGCGGCAGTGAAGCAGGGAGAGGGCTTCAAGAACCTGGACTTTACAGCTGCTTTTAAGAGCAGACCATTACCTTGTGATGGAGGTAGAAGAGGCAGCAGTAATCAGCCACCACTCTGGAACCTTTGCTGAGTGACCTGACATCAAGGAGTATTTCCTAGACTGTTTGCAGAAAGCACATCCCATAATGCTAGCACTGCCAGATGGAGATGGTTAAATAAATTAGGAATAGGACTGAGAACATCTGGCTACTTTGCCTGACTGCGAGGAGGTGGGTTTATCAGAGAGAGCAGGGGTTCTGGGCTGCATGTTTAGAAAACATCTTCTCCACTTAATTTCTTAAAAGCATTAGAAGATGCTCCCTGGAGGTAAGAGTTTTCTTAAAGGATGATGTCCCAATGGCAGCTGGCCCCACGGGTATTGTGTTTCAAACTTCTTTCTGCTGGGACTGTGGGTCCGCAATCGCAGATGTTTTAGGCTTTTTTGATCCACAACATCACCACCCTTCCTATAATTTGGTGCTTGAGATTCTTCCATTAAAAAGTCATTTATTTGTTGAAAACAAACTTATGGTTACCAAAGGAGAAATGCTGGGGGGTGGGGTGGGGGGTGGGTGGGTGTATAAATGAGGAGTTTGGGATGAACATATACACACTGCTATATATAAGATAGATAAGATAGATAACCAATAACAACCTAGTGTATATAGCACAAGGAACTCTACTCAATATTCTGTGATAACCTACATGGGAAAAGAATCTGGAAAAGAATGAACATATGTGTACGTATATACGTGTACATACAACTGAATGACTTTGCTGTATACCTGAAACTAACACAACATTATAAATCAACTATGGTCCAACGAAATTAAAACATTTTAAAAAGTCGTTTATTTGTGAACATTTTTCCTCTGATCTTCCCTCAAAATGCAAATGTTGATGCTTTAATGAGACTGTGGTTGGTAGTTCACTTTTCTTATAGCAGATGAGAGAATCTGAGCTCTGGAAAACAATGAACATGAAGGAAGAGGGAGGGATGATGTAGGGTGGGGGAAGGAGGGGTGGAATGCCCCAAAGGAACTAGGCTTTGTTTCAATTTCTTTGGCTGAACCTGCCCAGATTCCTTGCATTGGGAAGAAGATGGATCGACCGGTGTGACCTTCTCGGGGTGGAAGGATAATTGGCTGGAGACCCAGGCAGCCCCCACTTTCCCAGCCACACCTTGGAAAGCACAGCAAGCAGGTACCAGCTGGCCTCCTCCTCCCTCAGGTCAGGTCCAGATCCACCCAGAGAGAGCTGAAAGGAATGGGCACCCGTGGATCAAAGGGAGCCGCCCTTGTTTGTTTTCACCTAAGGTAATGGAGTGGTTCCCACATCTTTCCCAGAGCTGTTCTAAATTCTTCTTAATTCCTTAACCAGCATGGGTAATAATCCATTTGACCCCCTTTCAAGGATTAGAGTTGACAAGATGAAAGGCTGTGCCCATTTCAGAGTGGGTACCATCATCAGAGAGAGTTGGTTTTGTTCTCGCTTTTGTTTTATTACCTAAAAAAATGTGTATTCATTTTATACACGTTAGAAACAAAAAGAACATCATTTAAATGGATGAGAACACCATCACCTTGAGATAAGTATGATTGACATTTTGAAGCATAACCTTTAAGACTTCTTCTCTGTCTGGGTACACATATATTGTCTCAAAAATAGAATATTTTATAGACCACTTCGCAGCATCATTCCCTCAGCTTGCTATGGACATCTTTGACGTGAAATACATACCAACATCATCTTATTAAGAGATATCGATTGTACCTTGATTTAATGTACTTAACCAATTCCATAACGCTAAATAATTAGGTTTCCTTTCTCTCTGCTTCTCTCCCTCCCTCCCTTCCCTCTTTCCAATTATCTATTTATGTATCTATATATCTACGTATGTATCTGTCTATCATCTATCATCTATCTCTATCTATTGCTATTATAAATTGAGCTGCAAAAACCATTCTTGAGTATAAATTATGTGGTCATATCATTATTATTTCCCTAGACACGAAATTTCTAGATAAAATGATACACTGACACTCAATGTATTATACATGTTTTATATTCTTTTCATCAGAGTACCAGTGTCTGCTTTCTCACAGTTTAGGACAGCGATTTTTTTTTTAAGAACTTTTATTGAGATACAGTTAACAGACAATAAATAGCATATATTTAGAGTGTACAATTTGGTATCCCAATCTCCCAATTCATTCCCTCCCAACCCTCCCCGCTTTCCCCACTTGGTGTCCATATGTCTGTTCTCTGCATCTGAGTCTCTATTTCTGCCTTGCAAACCAGTTGATTTGTACCATTTTTCTGTAGTCCACATATATGTGTTAATATACGATATTTGTTTTTCTCTTTCTGGCTCATTTCACTCTGTATGACAGTCTCTGGTCCATCCATGTTTCTACAAATGTCCCAGTGTGTCTACTAAGTATACAATTAAGTGGCATTAAGTATATTCCCAATGTTGTGCAACCATCACCACTCTTTCCAGAACATTCTCATGGTCCCACACAGAAATTCTGTACCCATTAAATAATAACTCTATTCTTCCCTCCCCCAAACCTTAGTAACTCTATGATGGGAGGTATTTTTAATTTTAGTCACTCTGGTAGGAGTGTATGGCGTCCCATGGTGGTTTTAATTTGCATTTCCCTAACGACTAATGATGGTGAGCATCTTTTTGTGTGCTAATATGTCATCCGTATATCTACTCTGGTGAAGTGGCTAGTTAAATCATTTGACCATTGTTGAAAAACATGTTGTTTTCTTATTATTGAAGCTTTTTTTTAGGCTCTTTATTGGAATATAATTGCTTTACACTCTTGTACCAGTTTTTGAGGTACACCAAAGTGAATCAGCTGTATTTATACCCATATCCCCATATCCCCTCCCTCCCGCAACTCCCTCCCACCCTCCCTGTCCTGGGCCTCTAAGGTATCACCTATCATCGAGTTGATCTCCCTTTGTTATACAGCAACTTCCCACTGGCTATCTATTTTACAGTTGGTAGTGTATCTATGTCTATGCTACTCTCTCACTTCGTCCCAGCTTCCCCTTCGCCCCCCGCCCCCCCAACCTCGTAGGACAGCGATTTTTAATCTCATAAGTCACTGTAATCATCTGGGGAGATTTCAGAAAATGACAATGCCTGGGTTGTACCGCAGATGAATTACAGCACAGTCTCCAGGTGAGGGGCCTGGGCATCAGTATTTTTTAAAGGCTCCCCATTTTCTAATTTTAATGCACAGCCAGGGTTGAGGAGGTTACCCATCTGGGCAGCCTTCTTTCTCCCACTGCATGCCCGTGGCAGACATCACTGTGGAAACACTCTTTCTTCTGAGGCCATGATTTCCATCCTTCTCAGCGCGAGGCCACCCGTGGCAACTAACAAAGGACAGACTTTGACCTGAAAGGGAGGTGTTCGTATTTTCTCTGACTTTACTGATATTTGTTCGTTGATTCCATCAGTTGTTGAGTGAGGATGTTAAAACTTGCCAGGCGTGATTACGGAATTACCAGTTTCTCCTTTACTTTAATTCTGTCACTATTTGCTTTATGTGGTTTCAAGCTCGGTCATTAGAGTCGTACCCATTAATGAATCCTACGTCTTCCTGATGAATTTACTCTTTTATTATTATGAAATACTTCTCTCAATCACTGGTAACACTCTTTGTTTAGAAGCCATACTCCCAATTTAAGAAGCCAGTCCAGTGTTCTTAGGCTTACTGTTCACATTGAATATCAATTATCATCCATTTCTTTTCTTTTTTTAAAAATAAATTTTATTTATTTATTTAGTTATTTATTTTAGGCTGCATTGGGTCTTCATTGCTGTGTACGGGCTTTCTCTAGTTGTGGAGGGGGGGCTACTATTCGTTACGGTGCATGGGCTTCTCATTGTGGTGGCTTCTCTTGTTGTGGAGCACGGGCTCTAGGCACGTGGGCTCAGTAGTTGCGGCACATGGGTTCAATAGTTGTGGCTCACGGGCTCTAGAGCACAGGCTCAGTAGTTGTGGCCCACGGGCTTAATTGCTCCATGGCATGTGGGATCTTCCTGGACCAGGGCTCAAACCCGTGTACCCTATGTTGGCAGGCGGATTCTTAACC
This sequence comes from Hippopotamus amphibius kiboko, assembly GCF_030028045.1. NCBI lineage: Eukaryota > Metazoa > Chordata > Mammalia > Artiodactyla > Hippopotamidae > Hippopotamus > Hippopotamus amphibius. The sequence goes on along the minus strand of NC_080202.1, from coordinate 3,362,812 downwards.
AATGTGCCACCAGGGTAGTCCCTCATCCATTTATTTTCAACCTAACCATGTCTTGGTGTGACTCCTGTAAATGCTATTTTGTCAGCTCTTGCTGTGTTAGCCCTCCTGACAAATTCTGACTTTTAACTGGAGTTGATTTCCGTCTCCCATTTTATCGTTTGTTTTCTACTCGTCCCCCCTGCTACATGCTTCCTCTTCTCCTCCTCCATGACTACTTTGGGATTATCTGAATACATTTTTAATATTCCATTTTGATTACGTATCAGCTGTTCAGCTGTGCTCTTTGGCATATTATAATGCCGAGTGGTTGTTTGAGGGATTACGATCTACACCCTCAACTTTTCATGGTTTATTTAGGGTGAGTGCTGCACCGTGTCATGTAAAATGTAGGAATTGTATAAATATCAGTGATGGAGAGTTTGTTTGTAATTCAGTCTCAGGGTATTTATGGAACTTAAGCCCTTGTGTCTTTCCTCTCTTCTTCCTTCTGCTTCTCCTCCTCCTCTTTTTTTTTTTTGTAATCACTGATATATGTTGTGCATTAAAAATGCTTCTTTGCCGTCTCTTTCCTTTCCTTTTTTTCCCTTTTCTCTTCTCTCTTCTTTTTGTTTCCCCAGTTTTTATTTTTTTTCCACTGTGTTACCTAAGCATCTGTGATGCATTGGTTAAGGGCATGTGTGTTGAAGCCAGCCTGCCTGGTTTGAATTTCGACTTTTCCACTTGCTAGTGCTGGGATCTTGGGAAGTCAACCTCTCTTGGTTTTTTTAAAATAGGGATGATTGCAGGAGCTCCTACGTCATAGGATTGTGATGAGGAGTAAGTTAACACACATTAACAGAGCACGTAGAACAGCGACCGGCACATCAAAGTATCAACACCTACATGTATCCCCTAGTGATGTGGAAGTTTCAGATCCTCTTTTATGTCTAATGGTGACATCTTTATTTAGGAAATAAAGGATGCTACTTCTGAAACAGTCTCAAGAGTCAAATCGTGCCTGCTGAATCAACCAGCACACGAATAGAGATTTGGCACCTTCTTCTTCACAAATCATCCGGTGTTGATTTGAATAATTTTAAATTCAGATCATGATGATGGTAAACTCTATAAATATTCTTTTCGATCATTCTTTTGACATTTATATCATTTCATCATCATGTCAGCAATAATTATTTCATCGCTTGCTGTTTTCCCAAAGTGATTTCAACTCTGTGGTTTATTTTATGCGTATGTGTATTCCCCAAATTGATTTACTTGTTTTTATTCATTATTACTTTAGCTGGGTAATTTTTCTCCAAAAATCTGAGGGGATGGGTGGGTAGGGTAAGGAAGAGTGTAGAGCACCTTTGAGTGCTTCCTCTGCCGGGAGTTTCTCTTTGTTTCCTTATACCTTGGTGACAGCGGGATGAAGCTTAGATTCTGTAGTCATCACCCACTACCCCCCCTCACCCTCATGATTTTCTGGAATTTAGTACAGTGGAGGGAAAGTCTTATGACAATCCTTTTTTCCTCTGTAGATTTTTTTCCCTCTCATTCTTGAAATAAGGAATTATACCATAGGGTCTCTGTGTAGCTGTCTTCTTTTACATTTTATTTGCTATATTCTGAGACCTTATTCTCTGAAGCTGCAAGTCTACTTCAGCATGGGAACATTTGCTTCTGTCATTTCTTTGATGACATTTAAAAGGGAGTTTAAATTGAATGGATTGTATATTTCTTGTAGACTCCTCCCATCTATATGTTGAAAATCCCAGTTGACACCAGATTGGGTTTTAATGGTATTTGCTGAAAAACCAACGATGGTGATGATGTAGACCATCTCTCCATGATGGTTTTTTTTCAACGTTGCATGTTATTTCTGAGATATTAAGGATTTGCTGGTTTCAACAGCAACCTAACCAAAGAGAGGGACATTAAGTCAGATGAGCTCAAGTTCTTCATCCGAGGACCTGCATGCAACAGGTGCCAAGGAACCTTGTGTAAATGGGACACTGAAGATGTTTTTGCATCTTCTCTGACTCATGGTTAATGACTTTGTGCTAATCCTTTTGCCTCCCTGTGGTTAGTTTCATGTCAGTTGGGGAGATGGGACCATATAAAAACTATCCATTGAGTTTTAACAAACATTTACACTTATGTAACCACCAACTCAACCAAGACAGAGATCATCTCCATTATTCTAGAAAGTTTCTTTCATGCTCATTCCACATCAGCATCCCACCTTCCCCTCACCCCCACCAAGAGAGCTAGACATTATATGCTCTATGTCATTATAGTTGTGTTTTGCCTCTTCTAGAACTTGCTTTAAGTGGACTGATACAGTATGTTTTCCCTTGAGCCAACGTGGCCATCTTATCCCTGGTTCTGTGCGTTTTTTGTTTTTGGTAATCAGTCATGCTGTTTTATGTATCATTCCCCCTTTTTGTTTCTGCTAAGTTGTGTTCCATTGTGTGGATGTGCCATTCATTTGTTTACATTATTTAGTTACTTATCTGAATCTCTTCCACGTTTGTGAGCTCCTCAAAGGCAGCCATTGCACCTCACATTGTGTTTGGCAGAAAGTAGTTGCTCAGTAAATGTGTCTTCAATAAATGAATGAATGGAAATGGGGACAATTGTCTGGGTCTTCATTGTTCAGACCTATGGAGATGCACGTGGGAGATGGATCTAGAAAACATGGAGACAACTCCAGATGCATATACTTGTTGATGCTATTTCTCCTCCTTTTGGGCTGGGTCCTCACATGGACCCAGCCTTCTCATAAGCTGGAATCTAGGGTGCAGGAAGGAAATAGGGGAAGAGACGAGATGAATTGGTAGAAATAAGGGGTCGAGACAGAAACCAGAGGGAGCATCTGATGAAGGAAATCATTCTAGACTTAAGCCCAAGTCCCAGATCCAATTCTCCTTACTCATGTCACCTTGAATGAGTGATTTAATCACCATGGAACTCTGCTTACTCATACAGCAGAAAATTGAATGAGATGAGCTCTAAGAGTCCTTCCAGCTCTAAGATGCTCTAACACCTATTTTATATGGATAAACAAGAGAAAGAAAGTAACCATGCACTCTCAAAGGTCTACAGACAAGACCGAGGATGACCAGTTACTGTGAAAGGGGTTTGGTTTTAGCAGCCATGTCCCCAGAAGGTGCCTGATCTTAGCTTCTCTGTCTGAGATTCTGATCCTGGGCTGCTCATCTGGCATCGGATCAGGCTGGGGAGATGTCAGCACTAGGCAATGCTGGGTCAGAAGATGGAGGTCAGAGCCCATAAGTCGGGGCACAGGCGGGTGGGCCGGGTAGGCAGGCTCCTATCTTGGATGCAGGGTAAGTTTGTTTCCCCAGAGGTGCCGAGAGAGGACGGTTGCAAGACACAGAACTGAGGCCCAAGGTCAATTATCTGGCTAGCTCAGGTCCTTTTTAGTTCTCAAGGGGCTGAGCATTCTATGAGATGAGAATTATGTTTTTTCCTTAACAAACAGCCATCTCTGATCCCTTGTTCTCATTTCTCAGTTTCATAGAGCATTCATTATTGGAAATGGATGCCATTAAAAGCCTCTGGGCAAATTTGGGTGTTTATTATGGGAATCGTATTTAAACGTGATTTAAATCAAGACAATGGGACACATTTTCCTCTGTGCCTTATTTTCTCTTGGGTGGGGGCAAAAGGGCTTAGGGCAAGATCTTAGTACAAGGGGTCAGTCCTGCCATTTCAATTAGCACTTAGCTAATTCCAGCCCTGGTTTCCTTCCCAGAAGAAAAAAAAGAGGTAGACTCTAAGCCTCAGAGCTGGTCGCATCCCTGCGGACAGCAGAGTCTTCATTTCATGGACTTTGCTGCTTCTGAGGGTTAACAGCACTCACTGTGGCTGCTGGAACTTCACCCATCTTGTGGGCTATTCTTCAGTCTGTTATTACGTCTCAGGAAATTTCATAGAAAGCTGTGTCTGTGGTATCTGCAGTTTTTCCAGTATTTTTTTTTTTTGGACTGTGGGTAATACCCTTGAAAGCCAGGAAATATTAAAAAAAAGAAACATGCACTTTCAGAATGGACCAAGCGAGGTACAGTCAAGCTTACTAATGTTTTTGCAATATTGAACTTGCTATAATAATGGATTGAATGCTAAATGAATTACAGCATCACTGTTAATGTAGGTATTTGGTCTTCAGTGGACTCCTGGGGCAGGAGGTGGCACTGACATCCACCACCAACAGGCTGTGTGCCTGTCGCTTAGCTTCTCTGTGCTTTAGGGTCCTCGTCTATAAAATAAAGGGGTTGGAGGTAATCGTTCTGAGGTTTCAGTGCTGTGTCTAGCCAAGATGCTGGGCTAAAACGACTGCAGGATTTCTGTGCCAAGAGTAATCTTGGAGAGAACAAAGGAGGAGACAGAGAACAGGAGGAAGCAGTAACAGGAGGAGCTGAGGGGGTGTGTGTGTGTGTGAGTGTCTCTGTGTATGTGTTTCTGTGTGTGTGTGTCTGTGTGAGTGTCTGTGTGTCTGTGTGTGTGTGTGTGTAGCAAGTTGACTGAAGAACACTGAAACAGGAAATAATTACTAAGGTTCTTCCATGTCTTCTTCACCATTGCCTTAGGACAGACAAGTACCTTTCTCTCGCCTGCTGTATCTTGAGCTCTGGTCCAGGAGTCCTCAGGAGTCAAATTAGGGCAACATTTAAGTCCAGTGCTTGTGAAAGACCAAGAAGAACAGATACGTGCTAGTTAATAACCACAGTAATTCAGCCAAAACTAAAAAAAGTGTTAGGCAACCTCTCCTAACTGTATGTAAGCAACAGAAAGAAACAAAAACAAACAAACAAACAAACAAAAATGAGAAAACATAGAAAGGTGCTAAGAAGAAACATTCAATGTGAAAACAAAAATAGCTGAAACAGGCAAACAACAGATTAAACAAACAGCAGAAAGGGCACAGAGGAGGAGTGATTTGTGAATAAGGAAATGTATTGAGGAAACCTCCAAAGGGGAAGAAGAAAAATAGAAAGAAGTATAAAATATCAAGAAAAACCAAGGAGGAGGGAGGGAAAGTGATAAAATCCAGGTAAAGTCCCAGAAATAGAGAGAAATTTTGAGAAAATAATGAAAGGAGAAAAAAATGATAGAGATACATTTTCCCTGAATGAAAAAGAGAAAGGAATCAATGAAGAGATGTCAGAAAAACCTCCTGCTTAATTCATTAGGGGGTGATTTAAGAATATCAGTTTAAAAACTCTAAAATCTTATAGTCAGAGTTGATTACTGTAAAAGGGGTAAGACTGACATGAGACTTTGCAATAGCAATACTAGATACAAGAAGACAACGAGGGATGTTTAGAAAAAGTCAAAGAGAAAGAACACAGAACCTCTATTTTTATAGCCACCCAAATTGGCTCAACCATGAGAGCATGATATAAAATATTCTTAAGTATAAAAGGCCTTAGAGATTTTGCTGCACAAACACCCACATCAAAGACACTTTAGGATGAATTTCTTTGCCAAAGTGGGAACGGACAGCAAGAAATACTGCAAGAAATACAAGATAGCCAAATATTTTGGTGAGTCTTTTTAATTTAAGAAAACTAGTACCAGGAAGAAAAAATGTATCTACAATAACTCGGTTTTTAATTACTAATAAAAATTTAGATATTTGCATGATATCAGGAGATTCAGGAGAGAAGCCATAGCATATGAGAAAATGCTGAAGCCTCTGCATTATTGGGCTACAGATACAGGTGTCGTTTGATTTTCCAGGTAAAATCAATGAAAAAGTAACACAGGAAGGGGACTTCCCTGGTGGTCCAGTGGTTAAGACTCTGCACTTCCACTGCAGGGGTCCCTGGTCAGGGAACTAAGGTCATGCGTGCCGTGCACTTGGCCAAAAAAAAAAAAAAAGAAAAAAGTAGCATAGGAAAAAATGGGACTGATTAAAGTTGCTATAAATTGTTCCAAATGTAACAGTAATTACTATTTAACAACAAAACTCACCGGTTAAAACACACACACACACACACACACAGATCTGCCGATTAGAAAAGCAAAAGCAAAAAGAATACTCAGATTCATGTCTTTTATGAGAGACATATCTAAGAATCAGGGCACATTAAAGTAAAAGGATTAAAAAAATACATATAATAAAAATATCAAGTATTCCACCAGTTATTTTTTTGAAGCTAACATAACCCTGCTAAAAAAAACCAGACAAAAGCATTACAAGAAATGAAAGAGAAAATGCAGGATGATTTTTTTCATGAACTAGAGGACATTAAGCATCTAGGAATAAAGCTAACAAAAGATTTACAAGATGCATATGAAAAATTATTGAAAATGTGCTCAGAGATATTAAAAGGCCTACATTAAAAAATAGACCATGCTTATTGATTACAAAAGACTTCATATTGTGAACGTGCATATAGTTCCCCAAATAACCTATGGGGTCATTGCATTTACAAACAAAGTTACCATCTTGGCATCTAAAATTTATTTTGAAGTGTAAAGGGGCAAGAATTATCAGGATATTTTTGAAAAAGACTTTTCTTAGTGAAAAGGGACTTGCCCTATGGTATAATAGGACTTTCTATAAAGTTATAGTTATTGAGATAGCGTGACATTGGCCCTGGTGTAGACAAATTGATCAGTGGAGCAGAAGAGTGGACCCTGAATCAGGCGCATATGTGCATGGTGTTTTGGTATTAAGAGAGGTGACAGATTAGTGGAAAAAAGAAGAGACTTTAATAGGCAGAGCTGGAAAAAAACTGATTATCTATATGGAAGAAAAAATTGTATCCGTACCTCTCAACATATACAGAAATCAACCTGAAATGGATTAAGGGTTCAAATGTCCAAATCAAACTTTAAAATACTTAGTAGAAATTACAACTATCATTTAGACCCCGGGGGAAGGATAATGTTCTTCAACAAGGAACAGAAAACCATTTGCTCTATTAGACACATTTCACTAATTAAAAATTTTAAAATGTTGTTCATTAAAAGACACTTTTAAAAGGGAAAATAATTTACAAACTGGGAGAAAATATTTGCAACACATAGAAATAAAGCATTAGTATTAAGAACAATTAACTTATATAAATAGGTGATAAGAGGACAAATAGAAAAATGAGCCAAAGTCCTAAACAGGCAATTCCAATATAGCCAAAAACATGTTGGAGGTGTCTGTTATCATTAGCAATGAAGGGAAGGCAATTGGAGGTTGCAATACGGTATCATTTTACACTCCTATGGTTGGCAAAAAATTTATAAGGCTGACAATACTTAGTGTCGGAGAAGATAGGGATCTATAGGTTCTCTGAGGTGCAATACTTTTGAGTCATTTGTTCCTGAAGTTGAACATTCATGTAAGCAATTCCACTCCTAGATGTACACTCAAGAGAAACAAGCACACAGGAGATGTGTGCAAGACAGTTATAAGCAGCACCGTTCAGAGCAAAAACCAGGGAGCAGCTCAAACTCCCGTTAACAGAGAGTCGATGATTACACTGCTGTGTTGATACAATGGAATATTATTAGATAGCTACCCAAGTCAATAACGACAGTAACATGCAAAACTCTGGATACATCTTAACAAGATACCACTAAGTGAAAACAGTCCATGGAGATTTCATATCACTCGATATCCTATTAATAAAGCTAAAGATACTATGTATTTGTAATTTTCTTAGAAATGCATATGGATACAGTAAATGTACAGGAAAGGAAAGCATTACCATGATGAATACAGGGTTCAGGATGATGGTTGCCTCAGGTGGGGAAGCAAGGAGCAGGGAGAGGAAATCACGTGGCTGGACGTAGGTTACGACCAACACCCTACCGTTTATCTGGGATGGTGGGGTCACGGATGTTTGTCACCTTATTATAAGGGGAGAAAGAAATGAAGGCAGAAAAGAAGGAAGGAAGGGAGGAAAAGTAACAAAGAAAGAGGGAGAGAGGAATAAAAGTAGGGAGAAAAGAAGAAAAAGAAGAAAAGTGGAAAGAAATGGAATGAAGGAAAGAAAAAAGGAAGTGAGCTTATGAAATGCTGCTCTATTGCAACTGTGGAGAACAGTATGGAGATTCCTTAAAAAACTGAAAATAGAGTTTACCATATGATCCAGCAATTCCACGCCTGGGCATATATCTGGAAAAGATGAAACCCATGATTCAAAAAGACACCTGCACCCCAGTGTTCCCTGCAGCCCTGTTTACAATATCCAGGACATGGAAGCCACCTAAACATCCATCAACAGAGGAATGGATAAAGAAGATGTGGTACATGCACACAATGGAATATTAGCCATAAAAAAAGAGAGTGAGATCATGCCATTTGCAGCAACATGCATGGACCTAAAGATTATCATACTCAGTGAAGTAAGTCAGACACAGAAAGACAAATCTCATATGATATCACTTACATGTTGAATCTAAAAAAAAAAAAGGATACAAATGAACTTATTTACAAAACAGAAACAGACTCACGGACGTAGAAAACAAACTTATAGTTACCGAAGGAGAAAGGATGAGGGAGGGATAAATCGGGAATTTGGGATTAAAAGATCTATACTACTACATATAAAATAGGTAAACAACAAGGACCTACTGTATAGCACGAGGAACTATATTCAATGTCTTGTAATAACCTATAAAGGAAAAGAATCTGAAAAAGAACATATGCATGTGCACATGTGTGTAACTGAATCACTTTGTTGTATGCCTGAAACGTAAATCAACGATACTTCAATTAAAAAAACAAAAAACTCATCCTCCCCGCCCCATAAATAAATACATAACTGCTGTTCTATGTCTTGGCATCTCAACAAGACGAGGTCCTCAGAGCAGACGCTCAAAAATCCCTCTGCCGTACGTCACTGATTAACTTGCGGGCTCTCGTTACGTCGGTCCTCATTAGACACATTCAAGAAAGCGCTGATGTCCTTCGGGCACCACTTATGTGAACTATCACCAATGACAATGGTGCATCACTGGCGTGTATTTAGGAAACACACACACAAGAACAGCTATTTCTTGTGTGCAGGAAAGACAAACCCTCCACCATCAGCGTTCTTTCCCGGCTTTATCTTTTCTCCCTCTTCTTTTTCTTTCTTCCTTTCCCTCATTTCTTCCCTTCCAAACCTCCAGGCTTTGCTCGCATCCTGAAGATGCCGCCGTGCAGAATTCCCTTAGGGAGAAGGAAAGTATTAAGTCTTTGTTCCAGGGGCATCAGAAACACATTTTGTTTGGGTAATTTATATTTTAGGGCACCCATGTGAGTTTTCTACGTGGAATTTAAGAACCCGATCGAGCACCTTCCCTTGGCGCCAAATTGGGATTTATTTCCTGATTTCTGAAGGGGGTTTCTGGGCTTGAGGATGGGGAACTTCTCACAGACGGCAGTGCTTGGATTGGAAAGAATTTTCTGCCGAGAGATCAGTTCCAGACTTGCCCGACCATTAGAGCTGGCGGAGAGAGAGGAGCGGAAGGTGGTAATTTGCTAAGAAAGGAAGGGAAAACAATAATATTTATTTGATTACATTTTCTCATGTTCTAGCGGGGAGTAAATTACAGGCCTAATGACTTCAGTGTTGAGGGTTTGTTGTGAACAAAGCTTCCTAAGGTGGCGAGGGCTTTGGAGTTAAGGGAATTCGGCAGAGAGAAAATACTGTCACCACCAGGGTTTTAGATACAAGATAAGCGTTTCCAATAATACTGTTGGGCTTCAAGCACCCTTCTCCTGCTCTCCTTACACTGACTGCAAATGAACAATAAAAGAAAGGGGGAAATTTGTGGGTTATGAATGATGCTTCAAAGGCCTTTCCTTACCGGTAAATTTTCATGCTCATTGCAGCTCTGTGTGGTATACTCTTACTCCCATTTTATAAGTGGGGAAACTGAGACTTTCTGTTCCTTGAACGTGATTTACCAGTTCTTTTCGATTTGAATGTGGCACAAGTGTCTCCTGTTATTTTCCAAAGACTCAATTCCCTGGCCTTGCCGAACTAGTTCCAGACCCCTCTTTACAAAGGCTCTCCAGGCCCACAAAGGCAGGATGCGTCTCAGGGCTCAAGCTGGTCTGGGAATCTGGGAAGACCACCGGCCAAAAGGGCTGATGGTGTCCCAAGTGCTGGATCCAGCCCTGCCAGCCACGTTCCGCCCTGCCCTGCTGCCTGTGGGTCTGCACAGGGTATCAGCAGTTTTCTGAGAAGCAGCCAATTTGGGTTTGGATCCAGATTATCTCCCAGTCAGTGATATCAAGGGGATTATTTACCACTTCAAGTTTCACATTCCTCACCCTTCCTTTAGGGCAAATTACCTCTCCCTGGCTGTGTTTGTGGTACTACCCCAGCCTCCCAGCCCACGGGGGAGCACGTGACTTTTTCTTAATGAATGACTAGATTTCTCATTCTTTTTTTTTTTTTTTTCCCAGAGAATGAAGATGAGAGGGAGAAGAAAACAAGGTCACCCAGAGCCTCTTGTTCAGCATAGCTGCTTGGAATTTCCTCTAAGGCGGAAGGGAGGTCTCTCCTCTTTCTGCAGAGCCGCATCCTGCCCTGTGTTCACGATTCTGGGAGGTAAACGCAATGGCAGAAAGAACTCTGCATTAGGAAAACATCCTTGTGGCTCAAAATCCCAACCCTGACACTTCATATCTGTGTGACCCTGAGCCGTTCACTTGGCCTCCCTGAGTCATATAAACAATACCTTTTCTGCCAGCTTCCTGGTGTTGAAGGAATTTAAAAGCGACCAGATATAAAAAATTATTTTTAAGTTAGACAGCAGCCTCCAACAGAAAGCTGTAGTATCTCTGCTGCTGTCATTATTAAAACTCTATTCTGCAACATACATTTCTCTGTGACTTTCCTTAAGGAGATAAATACTTAAAAATCTTTCAAAACTCAACCAGAACCTTCCTTGTCAGTGGAAGCTCCCACCTCCCGGCCCCCTGACAGCCTCTGTGCTCAGGAATATCAGAGGGACCTTTATCACCGGGAGATTTCGAGGGAATTTCTGATTTGTGTGCCTGGCTAAGAAGAAGTTCAGATCTCTCGGCAGGAGAGACACGCTCTCCAAACGCAGCTAACAACCTTCAGATAAATTGGTCCCAGTGACCAGGTATTTGTGAAAGGTTAATTGAAGGTACGGTCCACATTTTCATGGAATCCCAACCCGGGGCCTGATTGCAGTTGGCTCAGGCCTCCAAGTTTTCATCTCCCCTCTGCTTGCGCTTGTCTAATGATAAAATGCCGTGTCTCTATTACTGGCATTCGACCTTTAAATGGCAAAGAGCTGCTTTGTCATCAGATAGCATCGTGAAGAGCTATAAAGGAGGAGATGGAGTTAGAATACTAACACGTCTAACGCTGGTGCACTGCAACGCCCCGTGGACCCGGGAGCGGTTTCCTGATGGGAAACGGGGAAGAAGGGTGTCCAAATGCCCCCTCTGGAGCCCTTTGCTGCAGCGCTGAATCATTTATGGTGAGCCGGTCGTGTGGCCACCCATTCACAGCCTTCCCTCTTTCAAATTTAGTCTCAAGACTTCCTTTTCCTCAAGATTCTATCCCCTCCCTCTGTTCAAGATTTACACAATGATCATTTCTAGCTGATTGCCGGTTGCATGCCAGTTGGGTTATTTGAAGTGTCCCCAGTTATGGACTCTGAAAATTCTTTGACATGTGAACGTTCTCTGTAAGATCCTGTCGGCCAGGAGTTAAAAATGCATCTCAGTCATCAAATTGCTGGGCAACCCTGCCAAGTCACTTAACCTTTCTGTGCCTCTGCTACCAGAACCATAAAGTAGAAGGAGTTTAATAGCATCACCTCACCTTGTAATGGGACTGTTAACAAGGAATAACTAATGCTGTATCTTGTAAAACACAGAGAAAACTACGAAGCATGACATGAAGCCTTGATCTTAACTTTTCCTCCAGGGCCACACAGAGGGGACAGGGGGTCAGGAGAAGGAGAATGAAGTGGGGCCGTCAGGCAGGCTGGAGGGACACAGCCTTTCCGTGTTCCACTCCAAACAACCAAACCCTTTTATAGGCTCGCATGCCAAAAATCTATAGGTAATATCTCCAGCATGAAAGGCAACAGAAAAGGAGACAGAATCAATCCACCTGGCAATTCCAGCCTTCCTAGGTCAAGCCGGGTTCCCTGAGATCTCAGGATTCAAAGTGACACTGCCCCTCACTATTTGTCAGCCCATCTTCCTGTGTGTGTGTGTGTGTGTGTGCACATACATGTGTATAACTGCGTCACTTTGCTGAGAAAAGAATGAGGCTACCAGGCAGGGAATAATTCAGACATCAGATAAAACTCTATGTAAGTCAAGGTTGACTTTAATGGTACAGACTAGTCAATCCGTAGGGTTTTGGAGAAGATGTAGGGAGAGTTATCAGGACAGACTTGAAAGTAACTGGGAATTGAACCCAGCCCTGTAGATGGAGAAAATGGGGACGGAGGTGGGTGGGGAAGGGGATGCAGAGGCCGTTACAGGGAGGGCAGGATGGACACAGGCACAGAGAAGACAAGGGTCTGGCGTGAGTAGGAGGGGACACTGAGGTGGCTAATGATGGAGGGAAGAAAGTGATGCTCGGTGGGCTGGACCCAAGGTTATGGGAAACCTGAAAGCAGTGCTGTCTGCCTTGTTTTATATAAAATGTTTACTTGCGGAGGTCAAAGGCAAGTGCCTCCTCTTTTTTTGTGGGTCAAAAATTTATGGACATGGTGACAACTATTTACAACTCAAAAGACTTTTGTTCCCCTAACTTCCAAATATAGCTTGGTGTTCCGGAGGCCGAAAGTAACCAAAGTCAAACTTTTAGACCAGTGCGCTTTTATTCCCATCCCTTCAGGGTCTACTTCATCCCATCATCATTTCAGGCAAATCACTGCATCCGGAAGTACGGTTGAAAGGGCAAGAAGATATAAAACAGCAAGAGCAGAGGATGGGAGAACCCCCAAATTCTGCAGGTTTGCAGGGTCAGCTTCACGTTTAGACAGAACAGGCAAATGCCTATTCGTGGTGGGAATCTGGGGATTCGGCAAATGCCCCAATTGTGGAAGAAGAAAATGCTTCCCCACGCTCTGGCTGCCTCAGATTCCACCCACAGCACTTAATCCCTTTAGTTTAAGGCGTTGATCCCTGTTAAAATGTCTACATCCATGGAAGCGGTAAGAATTTAAGCTGCCCCCTCAAGCTACCGTCCCATTCTTTGCTTCCTTTCACTGTAAACTTCTTAATTAAGTGGTCTGCACCCCCAGAGCCCCATTTCCTTACCACCCACTTTCTCATTAATCTCATAAACTCTAGCCTCTGTCCCCATCTCCCGACAGAAACCGTCCTCCCCAAGGTCACCAAAGATCTACTCCTCACCAACTTTTTCGCATCACTTTTAACCCGTGAGTGCCCTGTCTCTTGAAACTCTCCATCCTCAGCATCCAAGAAACACGTGCTGTGGTCCTAGTGTTCTCTCCCTGTAACCTTCCCTGGTTCCTCGCGCTGCTCTCAAATTCCCCATAACAGGTAATGTTTGTAAATTGCTTTACAGGTCACGAAACAGGTTCATCCCTATTTCTGAATTTCAAAGCTTTGTGAGGTAGGTATATTATCACCCTATCGAGGAGGAGAAAATCAAAGCGCAGAGAGTTGCTAATAAGAAGTGGAGCCAAGTTAACCCAGGCTTCCTGACTCCAAGTCCATGCTCTATATGTGAATACATCCTAAAGGCCAGTTTTCAATCCCCTCCTCTTTCCTCTCTACTCCCCTTACAACAAATCCATTGCCTTTATCGCTTCCACCTGTTCACTCAGTTCTACCTGAATTAAGCTGTGTTCCAGGATCTTAGAAATCTGGACATAGAATGTGGTCAACACACCACGAGCCGCAACCCAGCGGTTCAGGAAGGCAGGATGAGGGAGAGCAGCGTTCTAGGTTAGCATCCTGGTTTTCTACCTAGTGGTCTTGTAATACTGGGCAAGTTACTCAATCCTTATTATCTTTACTTTCCTTATTGTAAAATGGGACTAGTAAGAGTAATTCTTACTTACCAGTTTTGTGAGGGTAAAATGAGATAATGTGGGGAAAACATTGAACATGGGGTTGGAGACATAGAGAGAGATCAAATGTAAATACTGTTATTAGCTCCAATTAAGAGCCCTGAGCGGATGCTCTTGGAGAACATTGGTTCACAACCCTTTTTTTCCTTTTTGCACGAATGCCCTTCTTGGACTGCCATCTACCTTCCAGGGGGCCAGCATTATCACTCCCATAGTCGCCTGGATTTGAAATCTTGCTCCTACCCTTTTCCTTCTTCAATCAGCTACCAGGCGTGGTTTAATCATCCTTCCCTGTGTCTTTCCCACCTGCATCCCTGACGAGCCGTCCCCATGGTCTCCCAGGGCTTGACCTCTCCCTACTCCAATCCAACCTACCTATGTTCATGAGGTTGATTTTTCAAAAATACAGCTTTTATCATTTTTTTTTTTCTGGACTGAAAACCACCCAGTAGCTGTCTGTTGCCTCCAGGAGAAAGCAAACGATTCCATATGGGATTCGAAGTCATCCTGGACCAGACCTCCACATACTTTTTCCCCTTTATTCTGCTCCCTTCATACACAACCCCTATTTTCTGTGCAAAGCTCTTGCTCCAACCACAAGTTCAACTCACAACTCCAGGCATTTGACTTATATTCCTGCCTCTCCCACTGCTATGTCCTCATCCTCTTCCAAGGAGTCTTCCGGGATGCCCTCTGTTTGCTTCTGTCTGAATCAACTTGGCCCTGGCTCAGCCTCCACACCCTTCCTCTCCAAACACATCTCAACCATATTTCAGCAGCTAGAGTAACAACAGCAGCCGCCATTTACTGACCACCTGCTGTACACTTTACCCACATCACGTGCCATCTAATACCACTACCCTGCAAAGTGGGTATTGTTACCCCCCACATTTTATAGATGAGCAAACAAAGGCTTCACTTATTAAGAAACTTGACCAAAACTGCAAGGTTTCTAAGTGATAGAGGGAAGGGTTAAACCAACTCTGAAAATACACATCATTTATAATACCACTGCTGCCCGGTACAGGATCCCGGTGTAAAATTAGAATCTGCTACATTGAATACACATTTTTAAAATATTTTAATGAGACTCCTCCTTTCTTAAATTCAACTGGAAGTGTCTGGAGGCCATCTTCCCATGACTGCACCCTGTAGGCATCCCTGGCTGTGGGAAATGATGTCTAGAGGTTCCACAATCGAAGGAACTGCTGTATGTGATCACGTGACACTTTAAGCAGGACATGTACATCCCTGCTGGAGTAAAGGAGCATCACTGCTCACTGGCCACGTTCTTGTGCTTATTGAAAGAGGGGGGAGGTCTTGATGATTTTGATGTCAGGAGCCACCTACGCGTACATGCCTTCAGTGGTATTTAATGGGACTCTGGGAGGTGTATTAGATATCAGAACAGCTGGGTCCCCCCCAGAAATTTTGGATCATAGTGGATTACCTTTTCTGACATTCTGGAAAGGGTCCACATACCTCCTTTAGTATTTCTACCTCTAGAATCAATATTTTGGACCACAAGTGTTTTTTGAGTTTGGGGTTTTTTTTAAGCTCTTTATTGGAATATAATTGCTTTACACGGTTGTGCCAGTTTTTGCTGTACAACAAAGTGAATCAGCTGTATTTATACATATATCCTCATATCCCCTCCCTCCTGCGACTCCCTCCCACCCTCCCTGTCCTGGCCCTCTAAAGCATCACCCACCATCGAGCTGATCTCCCTGTGTTATGCAGCAGCTTCCCACGAGCTATCTATTTTACATTTGGTGGTGTGTATATATGTTAATGCTACTCTCTCACTTCATCCCAGCTTCCTTTTCACCCCCCACTCCGTGTCCTCAAGTCTGTTCGCTACATCTGCATCTTTATTCTTGCCCTGTCACTGGGTTCATCAGTACCATTTTTTTAGATTCCATATATATGAGTTAGCATACAGTATTTGTTTTTCTCTTTCTGGCTTATTTTGCTCTGTATGACAGACTCTAGGTCCAACCACCTCACTACAAATAACTCAGTTTCATTCCTTTTTATGACTGAGTTTTTTGGTTTTGTTTTTGTTTTTGTCACCAATGCAACTCCCCTGTTAGTAAGGGCATCGCTGTGTTTTCATAACGGGATACCCAATATGTGTTTCTATATTACAGGCAGCTCTAATTCCACTTCTGTTAAACACTTGATACATTATTATAGGGGAAAGATGAATATAGGTCTTGAAAAATATTATCACAGATGGCTCTTCTTTTTCTTTTGTCTTTCCTATGTGCATCCAAATTTTAGAAACAGCCGGGTCATTTCGATTTATGTTCTTGGGATGAGAATTTTTGGAGAGGTTTTCCAATAGGTAAGAAAAAAGAACATCTATAAAAAGGCTAGTGATAAACATGAAAGGACATCATCATGAAAAAGACACATTCCTAGGCCAATCTTTGAGAAATGAAAATATCGAGGGACAAATAGGGAGTTTTCTCCTTGATCTTTAACTGGCCTACATTAGTGTTGAAATTCTCTCAGGCCGCACACCTTTTGTGGCCACTCTGTGTCCCTCCGGCTCTTTTCAATAAGAATCACCTATTGTTGTCTCTTTCTGATTCTCTTTTCCTTTCGATTCCTCAGAAGCGTTTACCCCCTGCGTCTTTTTAGAACTCAACTTTTCTCCTTCATGCAACTTGGCAGGATCCCCAAAAGACTGAAGGTTACGGTCTTTTTCTGTATTGCCACGTGAATCTTTATAATTATATTCTCAATCAGAAAGGCGTAATTTTCTTTACATCTAAGCCCTGAAGCTCCCCTCTAAAATTTACAAGTCGCTTCTGACTCAACTTGCTTTAAGTTACTAACTTACTAAACTCTAAGCCTACAAGAACATAATTACCTTTAAAGCATATTTAGCGCAAATATATATACAGTTACTAAACAAAGAATTGGGAGGGTTTGCCCGCACAGTTTTATTTCCTTCTATCCTCAAAAAAAAAATGAACTCCATATATTTTCAGCATCTCCGAATTACAAGTCTACCAAGAGAGTTTCTTGGATCAAAATTAAAATTTGAACTCAAAAAAAGCACACAGTGATTTAAAAAGCAGTCATTGAGACCTACTGCCTGAGGTCTTGTCCTAGGCACCAGCAGGAACAGAAATGTGAATACGATACAGCCCTTATTTTCAATAAGTTTGGAGTCTGTGAGGAGAGGGCAAAGTATACCCAAATCGTTGAGTTACAAAGCAGAATTTTAAGGGAATAAGTAAGAGGAAAGATTGCTGGGGACGCAGTAACGGAAGCAGTACTTAGCCTGTACTTTAAACCAGGGATCCCCAAGCCCCCGGCCATGGACCGGGACTGGTCCACAGCCTGTTTGGAGCTGGCAGCACAGCAGGAGGAGAACGGCGGGCGAGCGAACAAAGCTTCATCAGGTGCTCCCCATCGCTCCCCATCGCCTGCACCATCCACTCCCCTCGCCCCCGTCCTTGGAAAAATTGTCTTCCACGAAAGGTCCCTGGTGCCAAAAAGGTTGGGGACCGCTGCTGTAAACTGCAGAGATGATGTCGGTGAACAGGAATGACGGACGGGCACCTGACTGCAGCGGGCGTGCGAACGGAGATGATCGAGACCGAAACCCCAGCCAAGGTCTGGAAAAGGTAAACCAGTATGTTTTGCGAAAGCAAGATGGGAATGAAGTCCAGGAGGGAGTGAGAAGTCTAAAAGCCTAGCCTGGAGTCATTTAAAGAGGGGCTTGAATGATGTAAAGTAGTTTGAACTTTCTTTTTTGTCCATAAGGAGCCACTGAAATGTTCAGATATAATTTGATATCAATTCCTTGGCAATAAAAAAATTCCATTATCACCTTTGGTGTAGAATCTTGTCAGGATATGAATAGTTCCCTTCCCTTGGGGATGTAGGAAACCTTCTTATTAATTTTATTTTATTTTATTTTATTCTATTTTTTGGCTGCACCAGGTCTTAGTTGCAGCACCTGGGATCTTTGTTGAGACATGCGGGATCTTTCGTTGCAGTGCTTGGGCTTCTCTCTAGTTGTGGCACAGGCTTAATTGCCCTGCGGCATGTGGGATCTTAGTTCTCACACCAGGGATTGAAGCCATGTCCCCTGCATTAGGAGGCAGATTCTTTACCAGTGGACCACCAGGGAAGTCCCTAGGAGGCCTTTTTAGAGCTTATAAACAAAAAGGGCAAGCATGAAAGGAAAGAGGTAAATAGAACAGTGATGGTCACTTATATGTGGAATCTAAGTATGACACAAAAGAACCTAACTACGAAGCAGAAGAATCATAGACCTAGAGAATAGACCGCTGGTTGCCAAGGGGGAGGGGGTTGGAGGAGAGATAGAGTGGGAGGTTGGGATTAGCAGATGTAAGCTTTTATATATAGAATGGATAAACAACAAGGTTCTACTGTACAGCACAAAGAATTATATTCAGTATCCAATGATAAACCACAATGGAAAAGAATATTTTAAAAAAAGAATGTATATATACGTATAACTGAATCACTTTGCTGTACAGCAGAAATTAACACAACATTGTAAATCAACTGCACTTCAATAAAAAAATAATAAAAAAATAGAATAGTGACAGGGGAGAGAACGGAACCAGGCATCCCTGGTGGATACGGATGCTCTGTTTCACGGTGCAAGATGCCCACCGCCTCTAGCATCGTCACGATGGGTACTCAGGGCCTAATGTTGGATTGGGTGTTAGGCGACATACTCCAGAGGCATTTCGTTCTCTAAACGCCTTTGCCATCCATGGGGGGCATATGTGGCCTCTCCTAAAAACCTGAGCATCATCTTTACAGGCATTTTGTCAGCATAACAGCAGACGGTTACCGTACAAACAATCATTAACCACAGGCTGCAGGCAAAGCTAATCCTCAGTGTGTTGCAACCATTGGAACCAGGAAATCTGAGCTGCTGCTCATAGAGCCTCCGCAGCTGAGTCCTCAGCAGGTTTTGGCCCAGCTTCCCATCCATGATCACAGGGCTCGATTCTCGCCTGGGCCCTGTTGGTTGGTTTCTGTTAAAGGATTTTTCACTGGGTGAAAGACAAATCATGGACTGACATGTTTTTCCTTCTGAAAGTGCCGTGTCAGAGAAGGACAGGGACCTTAAAGAAAGATCTGGAAGTTCAGCCATCATTCCCAGGTGGACTTTGCAGCCCAGAAGAGGGGCTTGCTCGCCCAAAGTTATGCAGCGGCTTCTGACGCCTCCCTTTTGATGAGTGTCCCCCATCTTGGCTTCTCATGTTCAGTGGATCTGGAAGCAGCAGTCCTTCCAGTTTTTAGTTCACATCTTCCCTTCTCACAGCCTGCCTCATAGACGTCTGACCTTATAAAAGACCTCTGTTGGTTCTTACCCTTCCCCGTAGTATCTCCCAAACAAAGCCCTTCACGGATTGCTTGGCCAAATGAGTATCAGGTTAAAGACAAGGGCTGATGGACCTGAGGGGCTGGAATGGTTGGAACTGTAGGGATTGGGGACTTACGGCCGCCCAGCCCACTTAGCCCAATGGATGTCAAGGACCAACTGTGGAATGCCTGTCACCTCAAGGCCATAAGGAAAACAGCTAGACATCTGACTTAAATGTGCATTCATCCAGCGACGAAACGAAATAGGAAGGCTCCCAACATGAGGTGCTGAGCTGGATGCAGAGATAGGTCATCCTTTCTTTTGTCTAAGAAAGTCAAATTTCTATGATATAGAATCTGGGTCATAGATCCAAATCCTAGCTGCAAGTTACCTCCAACGAAGACTCATCCGGAGCAGAATTTTATAGAGACGGGTGTGGAGGTTCAGATGTTGGGTGGCCAAAGAGAATGATAACCATCTCGTGCAGATGGGAAAATTTATTATCATAGAAACGCCGGTGCTGGCATTGGATACCAACAGTGGCGGAGACCCCACGACCCAGGAGATACGTGAGAATCCTGCAGGTCAGAGGAGGGCAAGAGGAAACATTCCGAGTACCATTCTTGTCCTCCCAACCAAATGCCCGGAAAAGAGAGGGACTGGAATACCCAGACTGAACCTCACAATCAGGTGAAATGATCGCGACAGGATTATCCCCTTGTAATGAGAAAAATGCAGCATGTGAGACGTTGTAAACTGTGGAGCAGATCCAGGGACACACTTTTATGTGGAATTGTACCTCACTTAATGGATCTTGGCATGAAGATAACACAGCTGATGGTCGTTACTTTGTGTGTTGGCGTGTGTGTTTCGGTGGGGGAGCAGGAGTGAATGCAGGGCCTTAAAAATTAGGGATAATTCTCCTCGCTGGGATTCAATCATTTTTTTTCCCAAAATTCTTTTCATCATAAAAAATGGGGAAATTCAGAATTCTAAGAGAAAACTTAAACTAGTCTCTCTCTCCCTGGTCAAAATTTCCCTTTATTACTTATGAAAATTCCCTTAGTCAAATCCAGTGGTATGCTACTCAACACTCAATTCAGATGTTAAGTCTATACGTTTATTTGTCTGCCAAAAGGGAGACCATTTAGCTGGAGGAATAGGATTGGCTGTGGCGTTCTCAATGATGGGGCTGGCCACACACAAGTATTCCTCCTGCGACCGCGTACCTGATCTTCTGTGGGGGGAACTGGGCAATTGTTCTGATAGTTGGGAAATGTTCTGACTCATTTGATTTTCTTCCTCGGGACAGAAATTGTGGTTATAAACAATTACATCTCTTAACTTATTTGGGAGCAGGGAAGGGCAGCTCGCTCCATAAACCTATCATGATATCATAGAAGCACAATTTCTAAACAAAGACTTTAAACAAGGAAATTACAGATACGCCCTCTTCTCCTCCTTGGTGCAGCCATGGAGCACATTCTCTGAAAGGGGACTTGCAGTTTGCCCAGCTGGCTTAATAACAGTGTAAAAACTCATGTCTATTAATCCACTTGTTTTCCAGAAAAAGATAATGATATGATATTAAAGAGTCTTGATCTCCAAAAGGGCATTTTTTAGCCGATCTTCTTTGTTTGGAGATGAGAGTAGCGGGGAATAAGACAGACATTCAAACATCAAATGCGTGATTTCTAGCCCTCCGGTGACTCTTTCACATTTGGTACTATGATCCACAGACTAGCAATTCTGAAACCCGCTCATCACCAAACACAAATACTAGAGAAAATATTTATCAGAAACCTTTTAAATTCAAAGATGAAATTGTAAGAAAGCAAGGATATTCTTCTGAAGGCAGGAAACATGTGGGCACATGGATACAGGATGCTAAGAGAGCCCTGGAGTCACCATTTCTGGGGCATCTATCGATTGGAGAAGTCCAAAGTCCAGCATCAGTGGGTGTGTGTACATTGGGACAGAGGCAGAGCCTTTGGCCTTTGCAGGATTCAGGTCAGATCAGAGAACCCCAACATACATCAGGGCCACATGATGGCGTATACCCTCAGGAAGAGGGTGAAAAGTAATCTCTTAGTTTGGTTCTGAGTTTCCTGGAATGCCCTCGCAATCTCCCCTTCTGAACCCCCTGGAGAAGTCCCTCTTCCCTGATAAGGCCATTTCCCCCCAACTCTAGACAAATACAAAAGAGACCACCCGAATCCAAAACAATATATATTTCCCCTCTTTCCCATTTGTCCAAGATTATGGAAATTTCCCCCTTTTTTCACATATACATTTTCTAATATTTCACAGGGATTGCAGATTTCTTTTTAAGAGAGAAAGAGCTCAGTTC
This sequence comes from Hippopotamus amphibius kiboko, assembly GCF_030028045.1. NCBI lineage: Eukaryota > Metazoa > Chordata > Mammalia > Artiodactyla > Hippopotamidae > Hippopotamus > Hippopotamus amphibius. Next base: position 3,341,060 of record NC_080202.1, on the reverse strand, counting down.
TGCTGCAAGAATCGCTTTGTTTTCCTTCTTCCACGAGTCTCTCCCCCTCTGGAAATGACAAAGGATGGTTTATGCTTGTGAAAATATAAAACCTGGCACCCTTGAAGTTTCAAAAGGACAGAATTTAATTTGTCCTTTGTAGTTCCTCTTTTCTATCCCTTTTGGTACCATTTCATTAACTCCGTGCTTTTCTCAAAAGTCACAGAGTATTATTCTTTGTTTTTGAAAAAACAAAACAAAACAAAGCAAAACCCAAAGCTAACAGCCCTTCGACAAAGAACAATAGGGAATGAACAGCCAAGGCTTCAGCGATGATTATTATTATGAATCTTTGTGAGAAAATGTCATTGGGACTCAGCCATGGAATTGAATTCCTCTTCCCAATTTTATTGGCACTTTATTGGGTCTGACAGTTTGATGAGAGAATTGCGGGTTATTTAGAAGCTTCTCCATCACTGATCTGATGCAGTTTGATAAAAAGCATTTATTGAATGTTAGTTACAACCTCAGTTACTGTGAGGAGGAAGGAGAAAAATTAATTCTCTGCCTTCCCTCCAGGAGCGGAGGAAAGGGGAAATTCACAAAAGACCTTCATCTTCTTCTTCATTTAACCAAGATTTAGTCCTCACTTATTTCTTACACAGCCGAAGAAAGACAGGTAGCAATGACTGCAATGCAGATTGATTTAAACAGAGTTTCTCAGGGAGATGTGGGGAAACTGGGGGAAGGTAATCCGGAAATTCTTCCTTGGGATTAAACTGCGTCAGATCATAAAGGAAAAGTGAAACTATAGGTTAAAAGGGTCACCACCATGGCTATGACATCAAAACCAAAAGTTAGAAGATGTACATTTATTTCCTTTCTTGAATGTCTCTATCTTTTTCAAGAAAACCTTTTAATTCCCAGCTTGTTTTAAACAATAAAAGTACCAGTGCAAAAGTGCGTGTGATCTATTATCATTGCTTGTATTTGAATTCCAACTCTGTCCCTCCCAAGCTGTGGGGCTTTGGACATGTTAGTTAATCTTTCCAAGCATTATTCTAAAACCAGCCGTGAAAGAGTATGTCCTATTTTAGGAGAGACAAGGAATTCAGTGGGTTACATGTAGATTTCCTTGGATGGAGATGTGTCTGACGAAGCAGGTGGGGTTAAGGTCTGAAATAGTGCTTTTTGATCACGGGAAGCAGCAGAAGGATTCTAGGTTAGGGAATCACTTGATCACATAGATAATTTTGGAAAGGTCACTTACACAGAACTAAGGAGAGTTGACCAAAAGAGAGGCGATGCTAGAGAATGCTGTAGTTGAGAAGGTCTCATAACAATTAAGCCACTGGATGAGAGGATGCTGGGAAATTCTGTACTTTCTCAGTTGAATTCCATCCTCATTACCTTTCCCATCAAAGTCAATCAACAATGGTGTTGGCGAATGAGGGCTCCTGTGGGGGGTGAGAGGAACAGTCAGACACATTATTGAAATGGTCCAATGATACTGGATTCTTTGTGCAAAAACCCCCTTCTCTAGTTGGGATTCAAATTCATGTTAAATTGGACAACAATCTAGATAATTTAGAGATCAGTCCAAGGCAAACACATGCTAGCTGCTTTCATGCCTTCGTTTTTCTTCCCCTTAAACACTTAGCAAACAAGCATTCATTCTGACTACATTTCCACCTCTGATCAGTAATCAGTGAGAAGTTCGGAATCTTTTACTGCCAAGGGAATGTCGATACGTTATTGACAAACCAGAGCCAGAGCTTCAAGCCTGGGAGAAAAAGGGGGGCGGCGAGGTTGTTAGGGGAGTAAGGGAGGAGGAAGGAAGGAGGCTGCAACTGAAGAAGAGAGAGAGAGTCCCAGAAGGAAAACTGCATGTAAGACCAACTTCAGAAGTCAACAGAGCACTTCCGGAGGCTCTCCATCCCGCTGCAGTTTTCACACACGGAGAACAATATTCAGTAGTTGTTTTGATCAGTTGCTGAGGCTTCCAAATGTGCCTTTGAAACACGAGGCAGCATCTGGAGAGAATGACTTCCAGCCCACCCCAAGACCCCCCAGGCTGCAGGAACCGGGCTCTGGCGTCAGACATCCTAACCTGCCGCGTCACCGCCTTACTCGCTTCTCCAGGGTGAGCCTCCAGGTGAGCCTCCGATTCCCCAGAATACCAAGCCTATTTCAGCGGACACTGTTGCGTAGAGGTTGGTTTGTGTATTTCTGCATTGGGCTTTCTGGATTTAATTACAGGGATACGAGGTGTCAGGTACAAATTTAATTACCCTTTAGTACAACTCCATTCTCCCTGTGTCCTCTCTTCCCTCCTCCCCTCCACTCCCCACCTGCATAACACAGGGCTCCTTGGGGATCCCTTAAGTGAAGGAGGTAGGCAGCCCCAGGACCCCAAGGGAGCTCCGTCACTGGCAGCCTGTGTTCTTGGTCCATGATTTCTGTGGTGATGTTACTGACCAGGGTTCTTGGTCTCCTAAATCAATAGAAAGTGATAAGAGGGCAGACAAGAAATTCAGACAAGGCTTTATTGGGGCCCCCGATGAAGCAGGGGGAAGCAAAAACAAGTAACAAGTTCCCTGTTCACTCCTTGAGGAGGGGGTCCTTATGTGGGGTGAGGGTAGGGGCGGGTCCAGAGGTTGGATGGAAGGGGTGGCTTTGGTGTATTGCCCGCCCCTTTTAGTGGCATGGAGTGCAGGTGCCTGTGCGGTGCCCGGCTTTTGCTCCCGGCTCTTCACAAGTGGCAGTTGGGTTTTTGGTCTTTTTGTATCTTGTTTTCCATAATTTGCCCCAGCTGCACGTGCACACAATTATTTTTAGTCCCTCGTAGTCTCTTCGTATTTTGTTGCTCAAGGAAACATTTGTCCAGGTGCAAGCACTGCAGTGAAGGGGCCCAGGGCCCAGGGCCCAGCCTGTCTCAATGAGACCTTGTTCTCATGATCAGAGATAAAGACTCGGACTCCAACCATCATATCTGAGCTCTAGGTATCAAGTTGGAAGAAGAGAAAATCAACTATACTTCAATTAGAAAAAATAAATTTAAAAAAAAGTAGATTAAGACAAAAAAGAAATAAAAGAAAAATCTGCTGCACACACAAAAAAAGAAAAAGAATGTTAAAGCCCAATTTAATGGGGGGAAAAGGATGGAAGGATAAACAAAAAAGAAAATGGGCAGAGGTCGCATGTCAGCAATCGCTTAGACACATTGCTTGGAAGTTGTTTCACTCACACATCATTGACCAGAATTTAAGCATGTTATACATCAGTGTGAGGAAAAGTGGGAAGTGAAAGCCCAGCCAAAATCTGAGGTTTTCTTACTTAGGAAGAAAGAGAAAATAGAAACTGCATTCTCTGCCATGGCTGAGCAAATCAACCAAAGTTAGTTATTTGACGGAAATAATCGTGGAAATATATAATGCACACAACACATCCACATCCCTCCCCAAGGGAGTAAAAGCAAAGTTTCAACTCTTTGCTGCCTCCTAGCAAAGTCCAGAGTCTATAACCCCTTCATCCATCTCCAGGTGCTGCTTCTTACAGTCTGCCAATCTGGGCAAAAAGAAAAGACATGAAGAACTAGACTTACCGGGTATTAAGGCCTGTTATAATTCCAGCACAGGGATAGACAAACAGATCAATGGATCCAAAGAGAGCGTATAAAACAGACCTAAACCTTTATGAGACTTTGTTATATGATTGAGGAGATGTTATAATTAAACAGGGGGAAAGATGGCCTAATCAATAAATGTTTTATAGATATATATCCCTGCCTCAAAAATAAACCCAAGTTGTGTCAAAACTCTAAATGTGAAAACGTAAAACAATTTGATGAGAGAATGACATTGCGGGATGTCAGAAAGCGATTCTTCTTTTTATTATTAAAATTCGTTGTTCAAGACTTGCTGTTGCCAAGGGGGACGGGGGTGAGGGGAGGGGAGGGATGGACTGGGAGTTTGGGATTGGCAAATACAAACTATTAGCTATAGGATGGATAAAGAACAAGATCTTACTGTGTAGCACAGGAATCTATACTCAATACCCTGTGATAAACTATAAGGGAACAGCATATGGAAAAGTGTGTGTACATATGTGTATAACTGAATCGCTTTGCTGTACAGCAGAAATTAACACAACATTGTAAAACAACTATATAAAAATAAAATAAATTTTTAAAAATTCATTTTTTATTTATTTCGAGAATTATTGTCCTTTGTGACAAGGTAAGATATTTAAAACTGTTAACTGCGTATTTTCAAGCATATACAAAATTAGAGAGAATTGTATCATGAATTCCACTTGTCACCTAATTTCAATTATTTAAAACTTTGTTCTATTTTTGGGCCCTCTATTCCTCCTCTCCCACCCCCTTATTTTTTTTTCCTTTTATGCTGGAGAATTTAAAACTAATTCTCAGACAATATATCACTTCAACCATAATGTGTTCCTAACAGAGAAGGACATTTTAAAAATAATTAACAACCGTACCACTTAGCACACCCAATTAACATCATCTAAAGCTCCATATATGCTGATTTTTCCCATGTCTTTATACAGTTTGTTCAAATCAGAATATTAAAAAAAAGCTCTAAATAATTACTGGATATGTTTCTTAAGTCCCTTTTAATCTGTAGCAGTTGCCTTTTCACTCTCCCTCTTTCTTTTTTCGCCTACATATTCTTTCTTTCAATGATGAAAACTAGGTCGTTTGTCTTGCAGAATATCGCATCTTCTGGACTTGACCAACTGCTTCCTGTCTCTGCCCTTATTTCTTGTAAACAGGTGGTTTGAGCTGCCATTTTGATGCAATTCAGTTCTGGGTTTTGTTTGTTTTGTGCGTGCCTGTGTGTGTGCATATGCGTTTTGCAGAGGGCAAGCCCAGTTCGCAGGCTGTGCAGTGTGCTCCCCGGTGCATCTTGGTCGATGCCCATTAGACATTTTGTGACATTAAAGTACATCGTCCACATGATCCATCCATGAAGTTTTCACTGGCTTTTCACCTAACGATCGTCACGGCCATTGATGATGACCTCCCCAGGCCCGTTATTTCTCAGGTTCGGCAAAGTGACTATTTTCTAGTTCTGTCATCCTTTTGCATTTACTAGCTTAATTCTTCCGTAAAGAATTTATTTATTGTCTATGTAGATACCTTGAAGTTGGTTCTCACTGGAGAGGAAGAATACGTGCACTGGACCTTATCAACTTCCAGAAATGATCAATGAAGTTTACTTGTTCGTATTATCAGGGACTCATGGATTTTGATTTAACTGCTTTTTATTTTCCATAGTCATCATTCATCATGATCCTTAAATTGTTCCCACTTTGACCAGAGAGTTGCTTCAAGTTGGTTCCTGTGTCCTTTTCACACTCTTCTTACACTTTGATAATTTCCTTGCTTTCAGATCTAAGATCATCTTTTACATTTTCAGCCCTGGATGTGGAATCCACAATTTCTCAAGGGGTATGTTTCCTGTTGTTGAAAAATGATACTTGGAGAGCAGAATGTGTGTGCTAGCAAAGAGGGGATTTCTTAAACAGGAAATAAAAGCTGACTTACACAGGAAACTGTTGATACATTTGATTTTGTCAAATTTCATTATTTAAAATTTTTTCTTTTATTTTTAAATAAAATAAATAAATAATCTTTAAGTTTAACAACTTTGTGTGTTTCAGAAGATGCCAAAAACAAAGGTAAAAATCAAGCTTTAGATTGGGAAAAGAATCTTTGATAAAGGAATCTTATTCAGGACAAAGAACTCCTACGAATAAAAAAGGAAAAGGTAAACACTCTGTAAGAAAAAAAGTCAAATGACATTAACAAGGAATTAACAAAAATAAGGAGAACAAATGATCAGTAAACCTATGAAAAAGTATCACTATTTTTCCTCACTGGAGATCAGGAAAATAAGTATTAAAACATCAGTGATTTCATGCCCATCAGATTGGCAAAAATAATTTTAAGAGTGACAAGATCAAGCATTTAGTAACACGTGAAGGGAAAATAAATCCAGGAATACAATTAAAAAAAATTCCTGAGCAAATTCTTTGCAGTAGATTGGAAAAGTAAGCCATGAAAACCTGGCTGAAAGTTCAAGGGCTCTGAGAATAATGTCAAAAAGAACTTTAATTCCCCATAAAAACTAAACTGAAGAAGCTGGGTGATTTCACTTAAAAGATGAAAAAATTATAACAGTAACTTTTAAAAGATGCAATGCCCAGGTCAATTTCTTTGCTCAATTTCTGTATTCTTTAGGTGACCTTGAATGACACTGGATTAGCGTTTACTTCATCATGAATTAAACCCATTACTTGATTCCGCAGCAAATGATATTTAGACAGTCTTAATATGTTAAATGTGAATCACTGGTACTCAATTTGTAAAACCCATTTATAGATAAAATAGTAATGACTTTTCAGTTACAGCATGAAATATGGATGCTTTAAACCATGAGAATATAAAAGCAATGACTGGATAGATGGAGGGTGGGAGTAAAGGTGGGAGAGATGGACAGATGTAACATGGCTAAAGGTTTTATTTTGCATAATGATGAGAGGTCAAGAAATAGTGATTTGTTGTTGCAAAGCTCTGATGATAATGAATAGATGAACTAAAAACTTAAAAATAGGGGGCTGGGGAGAATCAGAAACACTGGCAATTATTGCAAGGGGACTAAAATGTCATTTTCATAATAGGGAATCCATAGGCACTTTCTAAAGATAATCAAAAAAGAAACAAGCAGAAAGAAAGAGAAAGAAAGAAAGAAAGAAAGAAAGAAAGAAAGAAAGAAAGAAAGAAAGAAGAAAGAAAGAAAGAGAAAGAAAGAAAGAAAAAGAAAAAGAAAGAGAGAGAGAAAGATCTATGACATTAGAGTTCAATAGAAACAGTAAAATTTGGTAATCTCTGGGCTTTGGCCACCACAGGGGGGAAAGGAGAGTACTTGTTTTAATTTTATACTCTCCAGTCCCAACTGAATTTTTATAACCATGTCTGACTCTTGGGGGTAAGAAAATCTAGAGATATTTACTAATAGAACTCAGAAGAAAAAGCATCAGAAACCTTTGTTCCTCAAAGGACAGAGGAGGCAAACAAGGTGGAGAATGCCAATGAAACTGTGGGTAGAGGAGAGAGAGGGCTTGTTTTGTGACCTCATATAAGTCAGCTAACCTCCATGTGCCATTTCTTCATCTCTAAAAGAAGGTAATATTAGCAAATTGACAGCATTACTGTAGAGATTAATAAATAGGCAAGGAGCCTGATTATGCTTCCCACATAGTAGATCCTCAGCAAATAGTGGTTCTTTCATTGAAAAATAATGTCCCACGATGCATGTATGGCTCTGTACGTCGTGTTCAGTCATCCCCCACCGGTGTGATTCTGTTCCCCCCAGCCCTGGACACTCACTAAGCAGGGAGCTTGAATGGAGGGTGGAGGGTTCATGACTCGTGTCCCATGCTAACCTGTGACCACTTTTCCCTGATTCCAACTCCTTGTGCTGTGTCCACCTCTCCTACTCTGCTGGACTCCGGGACCCAGTGCTCCTCTCCTGCCCTCCTCCCCAAATGAAACCCACTGTTTCTATCCCCCTTAAATTTCAGTCATCCAACACAAACAAGGACACATCATCTTCTTGGTATCTTAACATTAAAGCACTTCATATTGAAGTGTATATTTTATGACATGCTTTTTTTTAAATTTTACTCTTAAAAAGAGGTTTGTTTGTTTGTTTCTGTTAACAGTACAGGGTGAGAGACAAACAAAAAATATACAGCTTTGAAAAGGAATGTTGTAGCCAGCCTCAAAGGTAGCTCCCAAGGAACCCAACCTTCTATTATTCAAACATTTCCCTCCCACACTGTATTGGGGTTGATCTGCATGACCAGTGTAATATGGCATAATGGAAGGTGCGCGTGTCTTTTGAAGCTTGGTTATAAAAGACGTTGCTGGTTCTAGGATGCTTTCTCATGGATCACCAGCTCTAAATGAAGCCAATTGCCTGTTTTTGAGGACATGCAAACAGCCCCACTGGAGAAGTCTATGCTGAAAGAAACTGACAGTTCCTAACAACAGCTAGTACCAACGTGGTAGCTAAGCTCTGTGAGTGAGACAAATCGGAAAGGGATCTTCTAGCCCCAATCAGTCCTTAAGATGATGACAGCATGGCTGACATCTGTATGACATCCTTTCTTGATTGTTTGCTTCTACCTTATTGACGCAAGATTGCTTTTGTTGGTCCTTAGCTGGTCCCTTTCCTCTTCTGTCTCCCACATTGGCCCTTACTGTCCTTTGTTGGCTCTGTGCCTATCTGAGAACCCCCCCACCTGGCAGGTACCAGGAGAACTGAGCTCTTAGAGTGGCTGGACTAAAGACACCTAAGAAAGGAACAGCGTGCACTTGAGGTGCTCACTGGCTTTGCATCCCATCCCCCATATCAGAGGCGATCAAGACCTACCTGGGTGATTTCACACACTGTCTTTTTTGCTCTTTCGAATCCTCAAGGGCAACTGGAGACTGGCTTTACCAGCCTGTAAATCAGCAGCAGCTATAAAACATCTCTGTCCTCAGCAACGACTTTCCCCTTGTGGGATACTTTACAACCGTGGAACATGCCCAAAATATTAATGACACAAACTCATTACTCTAAATGCACATTCTGATGGACACATTGCAGAGTTGTTGGAAGACATATGTGGACCAAGAGCTGTTTCCAACTAACCTGGGGGAATAGGCAGATGAGCAGATCCGCCCCCACCCTTAGATCTTTAATGAATGAGTTTTGGTGAAGCCATCTCCCAGCATCCCAAGGGGGCTTGAGTTACAGGGAGATGTGAAATGACAGAGACACACTGGACCTCCCAGGTCAAGCCACTTGAGTCACTTCACAAAAGGAACACTGGCCAATTTGTGTACACCCTGTGCTGCTTCCATGTTTTATAAGTTCTCTGCTTCAATTCTTAAAACATCTTAATGTTTTAATTTTAACAATAGTAAGAGAATTTTTAAATTACAAAATGGACCATTCACACTCTCATGGTTTTTACATTTCTCTTCTCAGTTCTAGCTGATTTATGGAAATCAGTTCACGTTGTTGTAATGGTGTCACAGATTACACTTTGTTCTCCACATGTTTACAATGGCTTAAGATCTTTAGGGCTGTTCTTTTAGACTGAGAGTGCAAATAGAGGAGAGCAGCCACACACTTCTTGGAGTGTGAGCCGTCAGCAGAGGAAAGAGCATCCTTTCCAAAGCGCAACACATACCCCCTGCTGTTGACATAATGGTTGACTTAATGTAAAGCACTGTAATCTATAAATACCCTTTCCAACTCCTTGGGACTCAGTGTGTTGACCTGGATGCCTGGATGATAAGAAAATTCTCCCCCTGCTCCTCACATCAGGTCTCACCTGAACCAGTCCGTGGGTCCTGCTTGTATGGGCATAGGGATATGATCATTCGTGGGGGGAGACAGCTGGTGTGCAAGATGGAGAATAAAGCGGGTTGGCTTTGCCAAGAGTCAATATCACTAGAAGCTAACTAGACTGCCAGACTGCACTGTGAGATGCAAATGAGCCAGAAATGAGCATTGCTTTTTTATTAAAAGAGACAAGCTCTTGAAACCGGGCTGTGTATGTGGGTCTTTGGCACGTGCAAACCCTAAGGTCATCTATCCTGGACACTATGCGTTCATCTAGTCTTTTATTAAAATGATTATTTTTTAGAACCTTCTTATCCAGATGCAAGAATTATGAATCTGTCATGACTAGGGCTAAAATGTACCTGTTCCCTGTTGATTTGCCTACAGGCAGGGATGAAAAATAAAGGCTATTCTCTCTCAGGCTACATGTCCAGTATGAGTTGGCTACTCATACTTCCCTACTCCACGTCATCACCCACGCAGGGCCCCCGGTCATTGGAGAGACTCTGGGGAATATCAACAGGGACCACAGAAGCAGAGAAGAGGGCACCGTGGTCCAGTGTGTGCGGCTTCTCACGCTTCTGAATGGAGGTAGCCCACATCGCATCTGCTAGTACATCACTGCTCAAGCTGAGTGCCATGGCCGTACCTGAGGGCGAGGGTCTGGAGGAAAGAAAGAATCTATCATTTGCAAGAGGCATAGTGACTTCCACAGGAACTCCCCAACTTCAAGACCACCTAAGAAAGAAGTCTCGGGAAAGTAAGGGGAGTGTGGTTTGTGTGGCCTGGAGAAAACAGAGGGGTGATACACCTGACTGCCCAGAAGGACCCATCCCATCACCCCCATGCCGTTGCTTCACCGACATCCCTGCCCACCAAAGGGGTACTTGGCGTGACTGACCTCATCTTCCGGTTGCTGGGTCCTCCTCGGTCACAGCCTATGAAGTGGGGGGCATTCCTGGCAGCAGATCTGTCTGCCACGCCAGCCCCCACGGACCTGCCCCACCGTCCACTCTGTGTGGAGCCTTGAGCCAAAATCAGACAATAAACAAAAGGAGGCAAAGGGTTTCCTTTCGCTCGCCAGTCCCAGCACCTGCAAAGGATCCCTTTATCCTTTTAAATGAGTTAAAAATTAGAAAACTGCATACCTCCTAATCAGTTAATTAACTCGTTGATTCTTGTGGCTAGAGCTGGTTGTAGGCTTTGATCTCCGCTTAAAGAGGCTCGGAGACAATCAGGGAGTTGAGTCCTGGGTGCGGGCTGGGAAATGACGACTCTGCGTTTGCTTCACAGGCTTATGAGGATTTAAGATGCACAGTTCACCTCTCGACCCAACTGCTTTTGCCCGACCTCCACTCCACTCTTCTCGCCCACCCCTCCCCAGACACACCGCCTTCCCTGGTTGGCTTTTTTAATAAAAAGGTATTTGCACATGGATCCTGGATGGACCTCCCTTGAATTAATTGGCTATGTCAGCCTGTAGAGGTCAAGCCCAGCATCTGGGACACTTGCCGTCTGTAACTGGCAGCAACACAAACGCCAAGGGATATTTCTTTCATAGACTGTCTGACTCCCCCTCTTGTTTTGGCCTTGCCAAGGACAGTTTTGCACAGAAGAGGGACCCTGTGTAAATCTCACAGCATGCTTGACACTCTGTGAACTCAGTCACGTTGACCGATAGAAGAATAACTGATCGAAGCAGTTTGACACCCCGAGCTCAAGATCCAACTGGCTGGATGTACAGATGTATCAGTGGTTTTGCTCTTTGCAGCCAAAGTGCAGTGGAAGGTGAACATAATGCCATAGCTCATTTGTCCCAAATTATTCAGAAAATGGGTTCCACTCCCTGCTTGGCCTTAGCCGAGGAGATGGTGTCAAACATCTTCCAGGAATTCCACCAACGTCACTGGCTCGTGACCCCAGGAGATGTTATTCAGTTCTGAGCCGAGTCGTGCAAAACCTGGGTTGACAGAATGAACAGAATGTGTGGGATTAGTTTAAGAGAATGATTTCCTGCACAGAATATCATTATCCACAATTTTCAGGTCTTTGCAAATAGCACTTATGGTCATTTTGAGCCCATTAAAATGCTTTTTAGGCATGAGGCTGAGCTAAAAGGTAGTCATTGCGGCAAATCCCTGAGATGAGCTGACGGTATTACTTCGCAAATTACAGGCTTTGGCAAACTATTTGCCCAGAATCCTTCTGACATTGGTGGTGGAATAGAACTTCAGGAGCTTTAATTTAATTATTATTAAAGCAAATTCCTTCGTGAAGTGAGGTTGTGAGGGTGGAGAATGTGTTGTTTTTGTTTGAACAAGGAAAAAGAGCTCGAAAGCCTTATTGATTCAGTAAATAAAGGAGAGTAAATACAGAAGTCGGTGATAGGACACTTCGAGTTAGAGAGCCGAAAGGATTCATTACGCAGCTGACTTATCTCCTCAAGTCCTCTCTTTGAGGATTACTGAGGAAGGAAGGGAAAAACCAAAAATTACTCTTATTTAATGAATTAGGCAAGAGATGACTGGAAATTGAACTTTTATTAAGAGCAATTAATTTCATCCTGCTAAAAAGTCAATTGAGTCCAAATGCATGAAATCATTATTAAGCAGGTATTCTGGAACCATCGGAGAAAATGTTACTTTGGGCATCATTTTAGACTTGGACATATTGAATTGCGCTACTTGTCACCGTTCGGTAAGCCCAGTGACCACCTGAGAACGTCGACTTAGAAATGGAAGAAATAAAACACAGCACACCACGAACCGAAAGAGCTCAGCCCTGGGCAGGACAGCACATGGGATTTGGGATTTGAACATCTCTGGTCTGTTTCCTAACTAGTTCTTATTACCTTGTCCAAGGACATGGCAGTCACTTCCACATCAACCTCTGCTCCCTCTCATTTTGTGGAAAGCATAGCAAAGTCCTCTGATTCATCAAACAAAAACATGAGAATGAGACACAAATTTTCCCCACTTTTCCCAGAGTCACACAACCGAGGTGGCCTCTGAGCCATGAAGAAGCCCAAGGGAATGTACATCACCACTTGGTTCACACTCTGTCTTTCCCTTGGGCACGGTTTTGGCGCCACCTGGCCCAGCCTGGATGGTCTATGATGACCCCCGGCACAGAAAGGAGTCGGGCAGGGTGCGTGGGGTCTTCCTGAGATCAGGTTCCACCCAGGTTGCAGGGGTTCCTAGTCCTGGCACGTCTGGTCCACCTTGGAGTCTCAGGACCTAAGCCAAGCTCAGCCCGTGTCCACTTTCCATTTCCTGGTCATGCCTCATGAGATGGGGACCACAGAAAAAAATGTGGTGCTAGCCTTGGTAGAGTCTTCGTCTGGGCTTCAAGACGAGTCTACAGCTTGGCTGCCGGTCTCTGTGGCTCCAGACTCCTCGTCCTCCAGACCAAAGCTCCCTACTTCTGATTCATCGGGATGCACATGCATTCCCTGTCACCTGGGCGTGTGGTTGGCTCCATCCTTCCCTGATGTCTCTTTATGGTTCCAAGTGCCTGTGATCTGGTGGAAGAAGAAAGCTACCTTCTCTTGGACACATCAGCTGTTCTCAAAGGCCAGTGCTTCTCCCAATTCACTTGAGAATCACACCTCCTATTAGCCTTGCCACCAAGCCCTATTACCTGTTGAGGAAATGTTTAGAGCTGAGTGTATTTGCAGAAGAAAGGTAACCAACACACGAGCAAAAGGTAAGCTCATCAGCTATTCAATTTCCACATGAACGTGAGTCTATTTCTGGACTTTCTACTCTCGTCCACACTACTTGTCTGTCTATTGGTGAACCAATGTCACATTATTTTAATTGGAGGATTTGTAGTGTATTTTATTACCTGGCAGAAATAATTCCCCTTCACATGTTTTCCTTATTCATTGTTTTCCTGGCTTTCGTTACAAGATTGTTTTGCTGTAGGAACCTTAGAATCAACATGTCCAGCTCCGTTAAAAAAAGGCTTGTTGACATTTTTATTTAGAGGATCTGACTGTCTACTCCACTCTAGCCCATCTCCAGCCTGACTTCTCTCTCTGTTGTCAACCATAAGACACGTATTCATTTCCTAAGGCTGCAATAACAAATTGTCACTGTGAGTAGGCTCCAGCCGCTCAACAGTCTAAAGCCAATAAAGAGGCAAGGTTGGTGGAAAGTTTACTTTATTTCGGAGGCTGGCAACCAGGGTGGGTGGACTCATGTCCAAAGGCCGGCTCTCCCACTGACAGTCAGTGGGCAAGAGCTTTTAAAGGGGAGCTTCAGGGGTGTATAGACCGAGGGCGGGTGCTACCTGCAGAACGGCACAGTCAGCTCTGACAGTCATCTTGACAGTCATCTTGACATTGGTCACGTGGTGGTCTGACCAGCATCATCTTGATTGTTTTAAGTACAGTTAGTCTGCAGTTCCAAGGTCCATTTGTCCCCATTTCTTTGAGGCCAGTGCTCAGAATTGTGGCAGTTGATGTCACAGCTACAGTCTGCTCACCACGTAGTTAACTTCCACCTACTGGGAGTCTCAGTATCTGCAGAACAGCTCCCAGGACATGGCTCAGAATATTATCTATAGCCCTTGAGGAGGAACGAAAAGTATTTGACTTTGCTTACAGACTAAACTATTATTATTTTGTCCCGTTTGACTGCTTTCCTTTGCTTCTGCATTTTCTCATTTCTCTGATTACATCTATTCTTTTACTAAAGTTTTCTACAGACAAAAGGCAAACGGAGGACATGGAGGTGGAGGAGGACTATAGGGTCCAGCTCCTTTTCAAAACGACCACAAATTACATGGCTAAACACAGCAGAAATACCCTCTCTCCCAGTTCTGGAGTCTAGGAGTCTGAAATCAAGGTGTCTGCAGGACCACGCTCCCTCCGAAGGCTCTAGAAAAGAATCATTCCTTGCTTCCTCCTAGATTCTGGGGGACGCTAGCCATCCTGGGCTTTGGCTGCAACGCTCCCATTTCTGCCTCCCTGCCACACAACACTCTCCCTGTGAGTATGGCCCTTACCCGGCCTTCTCAGGACACTGGTCATGGTGTTTAGGGCCCACCCTAATCTGCTATGGCCTCATCTTAGCTAATTTCATCTGCAAGGTTCTGGGTGGGCAGGCCTATGGGAAGGGGTACACTGTGCCACTCAGGAGAGGAGTGTCAGGCTCTGCACCAAGGTGAAGTGGCCTCAGGACCTGAACGGGCAGACTTCCCATCTTCTCCTAGGACCGTTTAAATGGTATGAGGATTCTCTCTTTCTTGAAGGCTCAAAAAACTCACTGCAAAACCACCTGGGTCTGGGGTTTTAGCCATTGATTATCTAGAAGCTTTCCAAATTCTTTCACTATTAGTGATCAACTCCGGTTTTCAATGTATTTTTAGTTAATTTTTGTCATTCATATACTTCAGATATATTCTTTCTCCTGCCTGACACTGCTGTATTCATAGATTTTTGCCTGTTTAATGTCTATATTTTAGAATTTATTAAAGTTTTCTTTGCAGCCTAGTGTATTAATTACTTTTGTAAGTGTTTGATGGATTTTTGGAAAGAACTGTATTCTATTGGGTGCAAATTCGATATATAAACATATTTGATAAAATAACCTTATTAATTATATTATTCAAATCATCTATATCATTATGTATTTTTAATCCAATGGTTTAATCTAATGATCACAGCTCTGCTTTTGATACTACATACTTCTTTGGATACCTAATAATAATTCTTATTTATGTATTTCAATTCTAGACCACTTGGACTACATAGGCTCATAACTGTGATTGCCTTACTGTGGCTTATTTCTTTCTTCCTTTTTTAAAAATATAATTTTGTTATAAATTCTGTTATTCCCAATGTTAGTTTTGCCAACCTATTTTCCTCTTTTCTCCTTCCTCCCTTCCTTCCCATCTCTCTTTTTGCAAATTTTTAATTTAAAATGTCTTTATAAAATATAAAGTTTATACTTTATAGTCTATACTATAAAGGCAACTCTTCTCATTTTTGTTCTTCTAATTTACTATTGTTTTTCCCTTGTGCCTTTTGAACTTAAAATTGGCTCAATTTTTGCATCTAATATGAGAAAATTTTATGTCACGATGGATGTTTAATTCATCTATATTTAATGTTACAAATACCACGATTTCTTCTGCTATTTTAGTTCGTGCTTTTCTGCTCTTTCTATTCCTTTTTCCCACATTCATCATTTTCTTTCTTATGTACCCCCCACCCCCAACCCAAGGATAATGTTTTTCAAAGAAACTTGGACAAAATAATAGTATGAGGGGAGGCTAATGGATGCTCTGGGAGGGAAATACGTAACACATTCCCTGATGAAACAAGGCAGGGAAACATTTAGGGATGGTTTGGGGGGAACCACAATAAATATTTAAAATGTAGAGTTCTAAGAATCTCAGCTATTAGCACAGTCTGTTTAACTATGTTTAATCGAAGTTCACAATATTATTTAAGCTGAGAACATATTTCTCATAATATATGTAGTGACATGCTATGCAACTGCAGTTTGTGTGAAAGGCATGTCTAATGATTTGGAACCCATACCTCCTACTTTAGGAAATCACTGGTCACCTTTGAGTCTTTTAACGCTACCTATTGAAGCTATTTCTCCAACCCTCCTTTTGAGCTGATCTTCTGCTTCATGTGACTTTTCATCTGGACTCTTCAACTGATCCTTTGGATTTACTGCTGCACATGACCTGGTTTCATGGTGTAATTCTATCACCATTAGAGTTTGCCAGCAGAGACATTTTATTAGCCAATGATTAAACTGAGCTATTGCAAGAGAAATTTATAGTGACAACTATAGCTTGGTCTCAGGTGGATGTTCAGATCGCTAGGGGTAGGAAAGAACATCTAATGGATGGTAAGAGAAACACAGAGGATCTGAAACCTGTATGAAGATGGACGGGAGATTATCACCTAAGACGTGGAGCTTGGCTTTAAAAGGACCCACATCACCATATTAAGCTGGCACTTTTATTCCAAGGAGTTCAAAGAACTTCAAAGTCTCCATGACAGAAGTATTTTATTACAGCCCCAAAATAATGTATTTGGCCTTGAAGCAACCATCGATGGTTTGATGGTTTCCTAGTTTACAAAGAAGAGAATAGATGGTCTGCAAGCGGAAAATGGTTGTAAGTAAGGAGAACAGGGTTCTCCCTGGTAACCCTCTTACACATCTCCTTATGCGTGTTTGAGAGGGTCTCTAGGAGAGTATTGGTCATTAGAGGATTGTGAAATAAATCTAGCAAGTCACTACCAAAATTTTTTAAGAAACACGATAAAGTAGTATATGAAATGAGGTCTTATTTTATTTACAAATGTATATGTACATATGTATTGGGTTGTCCTGTAAAAGATACTTTCTTCTGTGGGTTCTTTAAACACAGCTTGAAGCACACTTCGCTGAGAGTAGTTACCTGGTGTGGGATTCGATGAGTCATACACTGCATTTGAATTTAGCTTCACGAGGTGTGGGAAGATTTTCTCTGCGGTGGGGGTGTCAACTTACACTTCCATCAGCCACATCTGAGAATCTGAATATTCACCAACACTTTTTTTTTTCCCGAAATGCTATTTTTTCCAAGTTAAGAGGTGCTAAACAGTTTGCCATTCTCACTTCTCAATTGCTAGCAAAGTTGAACTTTTCATGAATCTAGTGGCCACTTGAGTTTCCTATTCATTGATTTATTTGTTCACATCTTTTGTCTACTTTTGCATTTTTTTGCCTTTCCTGACTTATAGGAATTTAAAAATATATTATGGATACTTCATGAGTTAGATACACTGCTAATATTTTTTTTTTCATTAAGAAATGCAATACTTGTTGGTATATGGAAATTCAGAGACCTTAACACTTAATATGGTCAAATTTATCAATCCTTTCTTTATGATTTGTGCTTTTTGGGTCTTGATTAGGAAATTCTTCCCTCTTCCAAGTTCATAAAAACATACTTCTATGTATTCTCACAGTTTTCAAGTTTTGCTTTGTAGATCTGTGTCTTTATTCCATCTGGAGAGGGGTTTTGTGCTTTGTGTGAGGCAGGGATCTACTTTTGTTTCAATATGGATAGGCAATTTTCTCAGCAGCGTTTATTGAGTCATTCATTCTTTACTCAGTCATAAAGTGACTTTTCTCATACACCAAGCTCCCAGATATACGAAGCTCTGTTTTTGTTACTCAGCTATAAAAAGGAATGAAATTGAGCTATATGTAATGAGGTGGATAGACCTAGAGTCTGTCACACAGAGTGAAGTAAGCCAGAAAGAGAAAAACAAATACTGTATGCTACCTCATATATACGGAATCTAAAAAAAAAAAATGATACTGATGAACCTAGTGACAGGGCAAGAATAAGGATGCAGATGCAGAGAATGGACTGGAGGACACGGGACTGGGGGGCGGTGGGTGAAGGGGAAGCTGAGACGAAGTGAGAGAGTAGCATAGACCAACTGCAAAATAGATAGTTAGTGGGAAGTTGCTGTATAACAAAGGGAGATCAACTCGATGATGGGTGATGCCTTAGAGGGCCAGGACAGGGAGGATGGGAGGGAGTCACGGGAGGGAGGGGATATGGGGATATATGTATAAATACAGCTGATTCACTTTGGTGTACCTCAAAAGCTGGTACGAGTGTAAAGCAATTATATTCCAATAAAGAGCTAAAAAAAAAAAAAGACCAATGCCTTACAAAGTTGATCTTATTTGCTGTTAGACACTCCCCAATAAATCCTTGAAAGAGTTGAGAGGAAATGATTTTGCAGAGGAAAACTGTAGCCTTGCATTAATGTTGGAAGGGTTTCCATTAGCAGGAAATAGGAAGTGCAGGTTACACACATGAAACAACATTAAAACATGTTGGTGTTTCCTAGCAGGAGGTATTCTGTTATGAGCCAGTGATAAGGATAGAAATCTGATGATTCCCCTTGAATGACGGAAAGATCTTCAAGGAAGTTATGGTCTGCAGTTCTTACCACTATCAGACCCAGCACTTCCTTCTTTATAACATTTTATAATCACCCCTATTACTATCCTGAATTTTGTTTATACAGATAATAGAATCTATCTGCTCACATATCAGCAAATCAATAGAACACCTTTCTTTTGTAATATAAATGAAAAATAAAAGTGCTGCATGGGAAATATGTATTTCAATATGCAAATACTCAGGCATGACACATCATAATAAAGCCACCAAATGCCTATGTGTAGACTCACCTTGACTGTGACAGCTGCAGGAGTAGGCTCATATTTTTGTTGTTATTTTTTTTGTTGACAGTTATCACGAGAATCTTTGCTGCTGAAATAGTGGACAATTACCTAGGTCTTTCAGACAAACCAACGTACAATCTTTCTTTGACTTACACAGTAGCTGCCTTCCTAGAGAATTCAGGATATATACGCATGTAGAAACCTACTTTGTATAGAATGTGGAATTAGATTCTAGGCTCAGAGGAGTATAAACTGGGTTTTCATTGTATGTAAATGTCCAGCTGAACATTCAAAAATCAAGAGAGATGAGGGATGATTCTTTTTGTGGGTTTGTTCCTTGCATAGAAGAAGATACAGTCTCCCTGGTTCACTCCTGTGAAATGCCACCAATATCCTCCAGATCACTGTGACAACCAAAAAATACCTCCTCCCCATCCACAAATCTCCCAAATGCACCTTGCACCCTGGGAAAGTAACACCCCAATGGAACCACACTGGTTTAGAAATAAGAGCAAGAACTATCAAAACTGCTGCAGTAAATGCTTAGGCAGGAGTGTGGGGTACAAGCGGGGAGGGGCTGGTGCCACTGCAGGGGGTGAGGAGTGATCAGCAGTGCCAGGGCTGACAGCAAACAGGAGTGAGACTGAGATGATAAGTAGGCCTTCCCAGGCTGGCCACCGCTGAAGAGTAGGGTTGAAAGCATCTCTTGTTTCTCTATAAAGAAAGCCTCCCCTTCTGTGCTGTTCAGAATTGATTATGATGTAAGTCACAAACAATGAAGTTATACCCACAAAAATGTCACCAAAGCCAGACCCCACACTCCTCTACCCCCAAGGGATTCAAAACATTCTTCGTCTTAACTAGGTTACAGAAGAAGACAGAAAAGATTCGTCATTTTCTTATGTGGAAACGGGTTTTTTTCCCCTTGTAAACCTCACCCACCGATATCCCTGAATTTCTTTCATCTGAAACCCCCGCCTTGTTCCATTGCAGGCAGAACAGGCAGCTTCACCTCAACCATATCTCTTATGAGTCCATTTTGTTAACATATCTCTCCTTTGAACTGATATCTATAAAAAGAAAGAGAAAAAATGGAGAGATCTTTAATCTTTGAAGAAGCTTACTCCTTATGTGGCCCTTCAAAGGTCATTTCTCCCCCAGTACATTTATTTTAGCATCAATAGGTAAGTGACAGAAGAGAAATAGAAGACTAGCCAGATTATCAAGCAGAATGTTCTCTGTATAAATTTATTAGTGTAACCAGGAAATTCACAGCTGGCATAGGCTGTATCAAAGAACACGTGCCCCTTTCTCTAGACGGGGAGCAGTTAAACCAAAACCTAATGTAAATGTCCAGGTGAGATAAAGTCGACAGGGAGACATTTTATCACCAAACAAGGGAATTCTTGCTTGTAGCTAATTGTCCAAACATAACGTCACTGATTATAACTCCACTTACATTCTTTTTTTAAAAAATTTGCTGCCATTGCTGGATATGAATGGTGAATTCTGTTCAACTTGGAGAGTGATTAAGAGCATCATGTCCTCAAAACTCTAATTCCAAAAGACACGTGCACCCCTATGTTCACAGCAGCACTACTCACAACACCCAAGACATGGAAACAACCTAAATGTCCATCGACAGATGAGTGGATAAAGAAGATGTGGTACATATATACAATGGAATACTACTCAGCCATAAAAAAGAATGAAATCATGCCATCTGCAGCAACATGGATGGACCTGGAGATGATCATACTAAGTGAAGTAAGTCAGAAAGAGAAGGACAAATCCCACGTGACATCACTTATATATGGAGTCTAAAATATGACACAAATGCACTTACCTACGAAACAGAAACAGACTCACAGACGTAGAGAACAGACTTGTGGTTGCCAAGGGGGAGGGGGTGGGGGAGGGAAGGATTGGGAGTTTGGGACTAGCAGATGCAAACTATTATATACAGGATGGATAAACAACGAGTTCCTACTGTGTAGCACAGGAAACTACATTCAATATCCTGTAATAAACTATAATGGAAAAGAATGTTAAAAAAAAGAATGTATACACGTGTATAACTGAATCATGCCATACAGTAGAGATCAACATAACATTGCAAATCAACTTCAATAAAAAAAAAGTATAAGAAAAGAACGTCATGTCCTCAACGTCAGCCCTGTGCTTGCTATAATGAATAGTTTCTGACATAAAGGCTGAATAAATAAATGAAAGATTAACCCCCAAAAAATCACACGCACATGTACACTCAGTTCATCCATTCTGCTGTTGTCATTTCAGCACTGCGTGTCATCCAGACCCCTACATTTCACCATCTAAACCCATGAGAAAGATGCAAAGAGACCTTCAAGCAAGAAGCCCTCAAGCTCAGAGGCAGTGGGAAAGTCCGCCTAAAGGACAACAGGTGATCCAGTGATTCCCATGCTCAGAGCTCAGTATTCCCATTCCCATCTCTCCAGCCTTCCACACACCCATCCTGTGCTACAAGGCAACCTGGAAGAGAGAAGAAAAATGTGGAGGCAAGTCAATACCACTTAATACTCTTACTTACCCAAAAGGACCCCTGTGATAATTTCATCAACTAACAACGTTCACAGTATTTCTTAAACCAAGTACAGCTATTTACTGAGCATCCTGTATGTGCTGGACACAAGCTGATATGTTTAGAACGTGAATAGGATAGGACTTAGCTTCTGTCCTAGAAGAGCTGACCACCTAGTGAAAAGCCTACCATATAGAAATTTACTGCACATTCAGGACAAAAATAAGACTCATTAAGAGATTCCCATAAAGGGACTGTGGTCTACTCAGCTGCAGGATCTATGCATCTAATACATGGAAGATGCAGTATCTCCGGGATTTATGAGACAATCAAAGGATTTGGTAATGACCAGTGGAAATAAGTTCTGGAAAGAATTGTACATAGTTTACTATATCTTTATAAACAGTGAATTCTGAAGGATGCACCATGGGTTCAGAAATCAGCTCTATTCTCACAAAGGAGCTGGTGGGGAAGCCAATGGCTCGTGCAGCTCTCGTTTTGTCCCATCCTCCTCATTCTTTTTCTTCTTGTCGGGAATGCCCACTTCTTGCTAGATGGCTCTTACTGAAAAGCTTCAATCTTGTGTCAAGGCGTACTCAAACTACAGAGTCTTTCTCAATCAAATTCTCTCAAAGTCTTTGCTTCACTTTAATACTGTCAGCAAATGTCAATTACAGACTTTCAATTCTCTCAAATCTGAATGTTGCCTGTTTGCATCTATGACCTTTTTGGGTAAACGCTGTTCTGATAAACATATCTTTTAATAAGTCCTTTGCCAATGGGGGGATGTTTAGTTGATTTCAAATAGAGAAAGCGCTAGCTCAGAGGCTTCCATCTCAAGAGAAGGAAAATACAATACAAATGCTGAGAACTCCCTCTAAGAATGGTTCCTTTCTTACCCTCAGCATCTTCTGGGAATAACCATTCATCTAGAGTGGTTATTCCCACTGGGACCAAGCTAATGTTCTCTCCTGGTAGAGGCGGGCACGAAGGTCCTGTTGAGATGTGGAGCTAGAGGGCTGGATAGACTTGGGGTCAGGGCTGCTGTTTGGGGCATGACCATTACAAACAGTCAGAAGAGGGAGCAGGGGACCCAGTTTGCAGAGTGAGAAGGATAAGCAGATGAGATATTAGTTAAAGAAAGAGTAGCTGCTCTGAGTCCACAAGGAAAAGTACTGTGTCCATGTGGCCAGTACTGGCTACAAGGGGCAGTGGCTTTGACTGCACAGGAGGTTGATTTCAGACCCACCTTCTCAGTTGTACTGACCAGTCCCTGTGACCTCTGTAGCAATGCTGTCCTTAGTCTGCCTGTGACGTTCAATGTCTGCAGCTGGTGAAATTGTGATCTCTTCTCTCCCTGCTTGGTCAAGGCCACCTCCCATCCCAGGGGGTCTGCCTCAAATCCCTCAACAACAGGCTTACCACACCTATTCATCCCCCTCCAGGGGGCTAGGAGGACCCTCTGCGTGGCTTCCAGACCACACGGGAGCTAAGAAAGTATCCCAGATGCTGGACTGTCAATCTGAAATCACTGCCACTCCCTTCTAGGGTTTAATCTGAAGACGGCCAAGCTAGAAATGACATTTTCTAAAATCTCTCTTTCCTTAATGGTCCAGGGAAGAGACTGCCAAAGAGATGTGCTGATGGGACATTTGGAAGGGGAATGAGAAGGAAAGGCGTTTCTCTCCAGATGGGGTTGCAGCAAGCTATGTGGATGGACAAGATATACCATGCCCTCTTGGTCTGCTCTTGAGAAATTCCTTCGTTGGTATTCTGGGCTGAAAGCTCACCTTTCATCCACACTTCCAGCCTTTCCAATGGTTGTGTGAGACCCTAAATCCCTATACAAAACTTTTTCATACCCCAAATACAGAAAGTAGCTGTTTTCTTGACCTAATCCTGACAAACTGATACGTGTAGTCTCTTCCTAGAGACCGAATGGAAATTGAGTAAACGCTCTTCTGCTTTGGGTTTTCTCTCCTTCCTACACAACCCCCACCCCCTGCCCCCTGGGATTTCACTCAGGAGGAGGAAGCTGGGTCACACGTCTCATCATCTCTCTTCTCCCATGTCTTCCCCCTCCCCCTCCCTCACTGTTGGGTAGGAAGGAGTGAGCTGTTATTTACTACACATAATACTATGTAATCACAGTAAGTTACCTTGCTCAATACTAAAAGACATTTATGTAGTAAACAGAAGAGTCAGTAGGTTTTACTAGAAATAATGACACTGGGAGTGTGGAGGAGATGTGGCAGACAAAGGGGGGTGAGGGCCCCAGCTATCATGGCAGAGAGGAGTGTCTAAAATTGACAGATCGCAAGAAAGCAATATAAATATGCTATTTAGAAATGTCAACTTACCCACCAGAGTCAACGAAAAGGGTTTAAAGTGATTGGCTCTGGGGATGAACACTGGGAGACTGAGACATAGAATGGTTATTCTTCATTTTAAGCCTTTTGGCAACATTTTATGTTTTAGTCATGTGTATCTATTCCCTCAATTAAAATTTTTAACTTTTTATTTTATATTGGAGTAGAGTTGATTAACAATGTTGTGCTAGTTTCAGGTGTACAGCAAAGTGACTCAGTTATACGTACATACACATATTCCTTTCCAGATTCTTTTCCCTTATAGGTTATTACAGAATATTGAGTAGAGTTCCCTGTGCTGTACAGTAGGTCCTTGTTGTTCATCTATTTTATATACAGCAGTGTGTATGTGTCAATCCCAAACTCCTAATTTATCCCTCTCCCCTCCCTTTCCCTTTTGGTAACCATAAGTTTGTTTTCTATGTTTGTGAGTCTATTTCTGTTTTGTAAATAAGTACCTTTGTATCATTTTTTTAGATTCTGCATATAAGTGATATCATATGATATTTTGTCTTTCTCTGTCTGACTTACTTCACTTCGGATGATAATCTTTAGGTCCAGCCATGTTGCTGCAAAGGGCATTATTTCATTCTTTTTTATGGCTGAGTAGTATTCCATCGTGTATGTATATATATACACACCACAGCTTCTTTAGCCACTCTGTCAATGGACATTTATGCTGTTTTCATGCCCTTGCTATTGTGGATAGTGCTGCTATGAACATAGCACTGCATGTATCTTTTTGAGTTAGAGTTTTTGCCTTTTCTAAATATATGCCCAGGAGTGGGATTGCAAGATCCTGTGGTAACTCTAGTATTTTTCAGGAACCTCTATACTGTTCTCCATAGTGGCCACACCCATTTACTTTCCGGGAAACTGTCTTTTCATCTTCTTGCTTCTAGTCTCTCACAGGACATCCCTAGACATCATGTCATAAAGCCAAGATGACCTGGGGAGAGAAGACACTGTGGATGGAGCCCTCAGGGATGAGTGGATGGAACTGGGTGGAACTGCCCAGGTGAGGGGTGAGGAGCATCTGAACCAAGGGGGCGGCGGCATCAGAAGAGTCTCGGGTTCTGACTGCTGTGTGGGTTGAGGAGTCACAGAGGATCTGGGTAGGGGAACGTGGGGCATGGGTGCTATTCCAGACAGCCAAGGCTTGGTAGCAACAAGTAGGACACTGAAAGGGAAGGGTTATGTGTGGTTGCATCAGGACTAAATATTATAAGTGAGTACTTGGTCAGCCGGGAGAGGAAAGTTGGCCATTGTGTGAGTCTGCTGGGGCTGCCATGACCAAGTTCCACACACTGGGAGGCTTAAACAACAGACAGTTACTGTCTCAGAGTTCTGGTGGCTGGAAGTCCCAGATCCAGGTGTCCGCAGGGTTGGTTTCTTTGGAGATGTCTCTCCTTGGCTTTTAGATGGCCGGCTTCTCCCTGTGTCTTCACATGGTCTCCCCTTTGTACAAGTCTTCTTCTTATGAAGACACCAGTCGTAGGGGATGACTTCCTCTTAATTGAATGACCTCTTTAAAGACCCCATCTCCAAATATGGTCACATTATGAGGTACCTGGTATTAGAACTTCAACATGGGAGTTTTGGGGGAGACACAATTCGGCCTGTAAAAGCCATGATCATACACGTGATACGCCACGACTCTTTCCTTCAGCTCCCAGCCTTTCTGCAAACATTCTCATCTGCCTTTTTCATCCCTGTCTGTGTTCCTCAGCCCTAATTCTTTCAACCCCACCCCTCATCACCACCTCATTATGAGGCTTCTTCTTTGCACACACAGTGTCTTCATCTCTGCAGCATTACAAATGCACATTCGCACTCTTCTTGTTGATTACACCGTTTCAGAAAACTTTTCCCTAAAATGAAATCCATCCGTGATAGAGAAATAATGAAATCACCCTTCAGTCCTATTGCATATCCTGAATTTTTTCAATAAGAGTAACAATATCTGTAATTTCTAAATATAAAAACACTGAGGCATCTTAAAGATTTTTATGTTTTCTGAATTGGTGCTTGTGAGGAAATGGGGTTGCCCATCACTGATTTGGGCAGTTGTTGGGATGCTGGCTGAGCAGGGGGCCACTGCAGAGTCTGGAGCTCAGATGGAGATGGGTGGAGACCATCGTCTTTGGCAACACTGATGTTGGAAGATTGGACAGTTAACTGCCTTTGCCACCTCTGCCCTTTGCAGAAAACATTACAGCAAATTTTCTTTAAGGAACATGCTATACAAGATGCAAGATATATTTTGTACCTTTAAAGGTTTAAGGATATTTAATTCATATAAGCTTAGTATATTTTTTTCCATATGTTCTAGCATCCACTGGAAGCAATTTTTTTAATCGAAGTGGAGTTGATTTATATTATATTAGTTTCAGGTGTACAGCATTGCGCTTCTGCATTTTTACAGATTATGCTCTATTACAAGCTATTATGAGATAATGGCTATAATTCCTTGTGCTATACAATGTATCTTTGTTGCTTGTCTATTCTATACATAGGAGTTTGTATCACTTAATCCCATATCCCTAACATGGTGGAAGCAGATTTTTAACCTAAGAAATAGTAAAAAAGTTTTCCAAAACCGTTACATCCTTTTTGACCTACATTGTTTCCCAAAGTATGAGATACAGATGTATTAAAGCCACATCATGATAGCACGAATGAAATGGAGCAGGGTCCTGTGGTCCTTCCCCTCCCTATGTGCTCCGCCTGCCTTTTGCCTGTAGAAAAACTTTAGCCAAAGAACAAGTTTAATCAGAGAAGTGAGAAAATGCAGAAGCAACGAAAACAATCAAATAGGACAAAACAGTAATAGTTTAGTCAGTAAGCAAAGTCAAGGACTGTTAATTCCTTCCCAAGGGCTATAGATGATATTCCGAGCCATACCCTGTGAGCTGTCTTTTAGAAACTGAAACCCCTGCCAGGTGAGAGAAGGTAACTGCATGATGACCAGACTGTAGCCGTGACACAATTCTGAGAACTGGCTTCAAGGAAATAGGAACAAGGGAATTCCCTGGTGGTCCAGGGGTTAGGACTTCACCTTTTCACTGCCGGGTCCCGGGTTCGATCCCTGGTAGGGGAACTGAGATCCCACAAGACTTAAGGTGCAGCCAAAAAAAAAAAAAAAAAAAAAAGCAAAGAAAGAAAGAAAGAAAGAGGAACAAACCAACCCCGGAACTGAAGACTAACTGTACTGAAAGCAGCCAAGATGACACTGAGCAGATCACTGCACGAGGAACTTCCAGATGAGTGTCCGAGCTGACTGTGCTGTTTCTACATGTAGCCCCCTCCCTCTGCTTAGAAAAGCTCTTGCCCACTGGTTGTCAGGGCAGGGGAGTTGGCCTTTGGACAGGAGTCCACCCTCCCCTTACCACTGCCCTGGCCCCCCACCCTCCCAACCGTTGTCACCCGCCAAAGTAAAGCACATGTTCCTTTCCACCAACCTGGCCCCTTCATTGGCTTTAGAGCAGGGAGCAGCCGGACCCCGCTTTTGGTAACATGAAGCCTCAGATGATGCTCAAATACTTAATTTTTGTTGCCATCAAGACATTGCCTCTTCACCTTAGACCTGTATGTCCTCTCTGCCTCCAACTGACAGGCAACATCCAGGTAAAACAAAGGCATTCTGCAAACAACCTGGCTGCTAACACCCTGTGAAATAGTGACAAAAGCAGTGCATAAATTTAAGCCCAGAATTTGTACCTATTTAAATTAGCATCAAGGTGACAAAAAGCGCTTTCTTTTTTAAAGAAAAAATATGCATGAGGAGAGGTGAGAAAAGAATTCTGCCTTCTACCCTGGGCCGCAATGCCAGACGGGTCCAGAAGAACAAACACAGGAAGCACCACCAACCTAGTACCTTGGTGCTTGGAAAACAAAATCTGAGCTAAACCTGAGAATTTTTTCAGACTTTGCAAAAAAACTAAGAAACAATTTGTCTTTTGTTGATGTCTGTTTATCAAACTTTTGACAGGTAGAGCAAGAACGAATGCTTTTTAAATGACTCAGTTCTTTAAAGTTAAAAGAAAAAAATGAGGCAGCAATGGAATGAGTTTTATCTTAATATGATCTGACATTTATTTTAATTCTTACCTGACATTTTGGAATACAGGCTTTTGAGGGTCTTCTCTGCATTTCAGGTTTTCAATGTCTGTTTTTTGCTTCCTCCCTTAGAGTTGTATCTTATCTTATAGGACTGTGGTTTCAAACAAATAGAAAAACATCCAAAGTTTCTTAAAAGGGGGATCTATTATAAAAAAAATGGGAATTTTACCCCACCCAAGTGTGGAAAATGCTGGCCCAACCTCACTGGCCTGGGAAAAGGGTTGAAATCAAACTAGAAAGACACCCCTTCCTCACCTGCTCCCCAAGGACATCACAAAGCTTGGACCCTACGTTGCCATGGTCTCCTGGAGGGGAACTCAAAAATAGTTAGTTACTTACAAGTGATTCACAAGCATGATTTCACTGAATTTTATGATTGTGGGAAATAATAACCACCTCACCAGATTGTTGCAGGGACCAAGGAACTGGTTTATCTGCTGGACCACTGAAAATGAGCCCATGTTCGAGATAATACCAATTTTTTTTTGTATTTTTTACCACAATTTTATTTTATTTTATTTTTAAAATAAGGACTTTATTTCTGTTTTGTAAATAAGTTCGTTTGAACCATATTTTTTGGATTCCATATATAAGTACATTATATGATATTTGTCTTTCTCTGTCTGACTTCCTTCCTTCAGTATGACAAGCTCTTGGTCCATCCGTGTTGCTACAAAAGGCAAGATAGACAATCTTTTTTTTAAAAGGCAAAGAGAACAAGATTAAGAAGATTTGCAAGAATAGGAAATTGCTCCTGAAGGCTTTTCCAATTAGTGATGAAATTGTGATGGTCTCACTATGGATATATCTGGACCACTTGGCAGGCTGCCTGCAAATAGGTAAGGACATGTTGGGAAAAGGAAAATGATAGGTAAGAGCCACCGACGAGTTTCCAAAGCTATGTCCCTTCTAAGTGGTCATTACAAACTGCACATTTCAATGACAGCCTTCTGGAGGGCAGTCTGGCCACAAGGAACGAACGCTCTAAATGGGCACATCCTCCAACAGAATTTCAGATTTGTGAACTGATCCTCGAGCGGCAAATAGAGAAGTGAGTAAGTATTTAGCTGAAACGATTTACACCACAGCATTCTTTACAGGTGAAAAATCCAAAGTAATCTAAATGAAATTCCATGGAGAGTATTTAATAAACCCACTTCATGAAAGTCCATACAGCTGTCAAAAATGGTGTCAGAGAAATATATCCTTCACATGAACAGATGTTCATAATGTATGTTAAGTGGAAAAATAGGGCATCAAATAATACATTGAATGCGACTTCATTCTACATGTTGTTGTATATGCAAAGGAAAAAACATATCAGGGGCGGGTGATGTGTGCAGTGTTTATCTCTGAGTGGTGGGTTATAGGGAATTTATTCTACTTTAAAAAATTTTTGTATTTTCTACCTTTGTTCTATAATGCACAAGTTAAATTTTTAAAAAATGCAGTGAAACCGCTGCTGAGTGGAAGAATCCTTTTGTAATGCAAGTCACCCTAACTTCTGTTTCTTCCTACGGGGCACATCCGCTCCCTCTAGAGGGCCCTTTACTTGCAGGTGGAGAATTAACTGTTTCTAGGAGAGGTTTTCAACAGTCTTTTACTCAACGCGAGTTAAATTTTAAGTAGATTTTGTGTTTCTGCAGTAGGAAATCCTCCCCCAACCACCCAGACTCCTTTCACTGATTTAGTTATTGGGACACAATTTGGAGTTTTCTCTTTTTCTATTTTGAGGAGTTGGAGGCCAGGTGAGGCAGGCCCACGTTGCACCCTGGGTTCCACAGCGGGGGTGGGAGGGGGTGGGTGGTGCTGCGGCCCCCACGTGATGGGGGCTCCGGGGAAGGAGGGGGCTTCGGCGGCCCTCCACTTTGCAGCCATCAGTGTGCCCCACAGGGTGTATTTCTTCAGAATACTCCCAGGCCCTGAAAAGATTACATTGGAAAAAATTCTTTATAGGTCAGTACTTCTATTTTTGACAGGTGAACTTGCATTGACCTCCAAGGAATTCTGCTTCTGGAAGCTGGGCTAACGCTTCCTTCTGCAAAAAACAAATACAAAGAATTGTTTAAGGCGGCTGAAAGAGGTATCGCCCTAATTCTTGATGTGCTAATGAGTGCTGATTCTTGAAGGTGTTCCAGTGTGGAAAATGTGTTCATTTCCCCCAGAGATTCAGCGGTAGCCTTTTTTTTCTCTTTGCCTAATTCTGATCTCAGTTCACATTTGGACTTTGGCCTAAATAAATAAATTAGCAATAGATACATTTAAACATAAATACACGTTGGATATTTCCCCCAGACTTTATTTACCAAGCACATGTACACAAAATAGATTTTTGAGCTTAAAAACAGCATCCCCTCTTTCATTTGAGAATAACAGTGGAATGAATAGCTTTTATCACGTGTCTAAAGGCCTCTTTATTTTAGGGAGAATTTGGCTTTTCTTGACAAAGTGTGCTGATCTTCATCGCTAATGCTTCCTCATTAAAAAAAAACTGTCGTTCTTTATTTGTTTTAAAGCAAATTAAAAAAGAAGATAAGCAAATATGGATTTTCCCCTTTAATTCCTGGGCGCGTTGTGGATGCCTTGGGTTGCACTCAGATAGGAATGACTGGATACCACATCTCTGTCTGCCAAGCATCTACTCTTCCAAAAGCAGCCGACTGCTTCGCATTCTTTTTATAAAAGCTGCTTCTAGAATAAGGGGGAAGATGAGTGCTAATAGTTGGGGCAGGTGAGGAGGCAGGAGATGGGACTAGGAATGTCAGGGCTTTCCCCCTAAGGGTGCAGAAGGAAGAATTTTTGACAAGAGGAAGCAAAGAAGAATAAAGCTAGAAGGAATGCTGGTGCTCAGGTGTCCCCACCTCATTTCAGCATCTTGGAAACTGAGGATGAAAGAGTTGGTGCCACTTACTTACTCTAGCACGCCAACCATAGGTGACGGGCCAGTCTGGAGTCCTTCCCACCACTTCGAAACTGTACTCGCCACCTCCACCCCACCCAGTTTGGTGAGAATATGTCCCTGGAACTGCTGGGAGTTCCTCCTGCACGTGACCCCGTCTAGTCCAATTCCGTTTAATAACCACAGACTCAACACTGTGATGTGTTTGCATTCTCCCTATTGCTGGGGCGGGGGCGGTTAGGCCAGTGGAAAGAACCGAGGCTGCATGCCAGCCAGATTCCACAGTTCACATCCCAATCCTACTGCCAACTGGATCTTGGCCACGTTATAACCTCGTGGTTAAGCCTCGGTCCTCATCTGGATCACAGGGGTGGTTATCCTACCATCCTGAAAGGCTGCGGTGAGAGTTAGAATGGACATAGCAAAATGTTTAGCTCTCTGTGGTTGCTCAATAAATAGTAGCTGTAACGGCTATTACCACCACTTCTACGGCAAAACAAAACACAGTCCCTGCCCTTCTACAGCTGAGAGTCAAGTGAGAAACCCTCTGGGTGACATGGTCCTCAAATGTCTGCAGCTGGGTTACTGGACTAGTTACTGTAGTCTTCTCAACCCAAACTATACTGTGGTGAGGAAATTACCTATACTTCCTATCAGAGACCCCAGGAGTGGAGAGGAGAAGGAAGACGATCCTGGAAATGGGGTAAATTAGACCTGATGCACCCTAAATTTATCTCATTGGCCTGTAAACTGGTTGCTGGAAAAACTCACCTATAAAACATGAGAACTTTTTCCTCCTAATTCATAAACAAACCTCAAAATGACAGGTGATCAAACTGGAGCTTAGCGGGAATGTGACTACTTCCTCAAATCTTTTGTGCTGTGTATGTATCTTCCTGCTTTGCAAACAACCTGTTGAAAAAGCTAAATTGTAGTCCTAGTTTCTTTAACGTGACATACAGAACAAAGCTTGATTTTTTTTTTTTTTTCATTGCTTTGTTCACAAATTGGATAGAAATGTCAGGAACTAAAGCATAGTGGTTGAACTGGTCCCAGGTGAACACATGTTCCTGCCTCCAGCATAAAGCAAAAAAAATCATTTTTGTGTTTTTCACATTTTTTAGACTTATCAACCATGTGCTACTGGTTGAGTCTAAATATTACAGAAATATCTATAAGTGGATCTATCTGTGGTTGGACTGAGAAGACCTCTGCCCTATCTGGGGTCTACTTCCAGATTTCAAGGACATTAACCAGAAGCACGATTCTCACTAAACTCTCCTGGTTAGTAACCGGGAGTAACTTGATGAAGCCACCACCCCACCTCCCAAAGCAATGAACCCTTTGAGTGCCCTCGTTCTAAATACTTCACTGAAAGAAACCAGGGCACCTTGGAGGAAAGACCTGGTCTGGGGGTGGGACAAGAAATTTAAAGATGACCCTGGAACATGGTGTCAGAAAGCCTGGAAGAGTTTGAAGAATCAGGGGCACAAATCTTAAGGGCGCAGAAGTCTGCATGAAGGACCTCACCAAACACAGCAGGGGCAATTTGAGTATCAAAATATTGGGGTGCTACCACTTATCTGATGAGGGGTTAGTATCCAAAATATTCAAGGAACTCATAACACTCAACAGCAAAATAACAACCCGGCGAAAAATGGGCAAAGGACGTGAATAGACATTTTTTCAGAGACATGCAAATGGCCCACAGGCACATGAAAAGGCGCCCAACATCACTAGTCTCCAGGAAAACGAAAAGCAAAATCTCAATCAGCTATCCCCTCACTCCTGTTACAAAGGTTGTTATCAAAGACAGGAGATAAGATTATTAAGCTAAGTGAAAAAAGTCAGAAACAGAAAGACAAATACCATATGGTATCACTTATATGTGGAATCTAAAATAGGACACAAATGAACCTATCTATGAAACAGAAACAGAATTAGAGACATAGAGAATAGACAGGTGGTTGCCAAGGGGAGGGTGTTCAGGGAGGGTAGGATTGGGAGTTTGGGGTTAGCAAATGCAAACTATTATACATAGGATGGATAAACAACGAGGTCCTACTGTAGAGCACAGGGAGCTATATCCAATCTCCTGGGATAAACCTTAATGGAAAAGAATATAAAAAAGAATATATATATATGTGTGTGTGTGTGTATAATTGAGTCACTTTGCTGTAAGCAGAAATTAACATTGTAAATCAACTATAATTGAAAAAAAAAAAGACAGGAGATGAATGCTAGTGAGGATGTGGAGGAAAGGGAACCCTTGTACAGTGTAGGTGGAAATGTAAACTGTTACAGAAACTGGAAAACAGTATGGAGGTTCCTCAAGAAATTAAAAATAAAACTACATACGACCCAGCAATCCCTCTTCTGGGTATATATCCAAAAGAATGGAAATTAGGATCTCCAAGAAATATGTGCACTCTGGAGTTCATTGTAGCAGTATTAGCAATAGCCAACACATGGAAGCAACCAGAGTGTCCACTGATGGATGAACGGATTAAGAGAATGTGGTGTGTGTGTGTGTGTGTGTGTGTGTGTGTGTGTGTATGCTATAAGATATTATTCAGCCTTAAAAAAGAAGAAAATACTATAATTTGTGACAACATGGATGGACCTGGGGGGCATTTTGCTTAGTGAAATAAGACAGACAGATAAAGACAAATACTGCATGGTATTACTTCTTTGTAGAATCTAAAAAGTGAAAGAAAAGTCAAGCTTATAGAAACAGAATAGAAAAGTGGCTGCAGGGGCCAGGGTGGGGGAAATAGGAAGAGGTTGGTAGAGGGGTGCAAACTGTCAGTTGCAAGAAGAATAGGTTTGAGGATCTACTGTATAACATGGTGACTATAGCTGACAACACTATTGCAGAACTGAATCTGCTAAGAGAGTAGAACCTAAATGTTCTCATTTAAAAAGAGGTAAAAATGCGAGGTACTGGACTAACTCAATGGGGAATCCTTTCAGGATGGACGCATATATCAAATCATGCCATTGTATACTTTAAATATCTTACAATTTTGTCAATTATACGTAAATAAGGCTGAAAAAATATTGGATTACCACCCATATACTGATATAAGTAAATAAATACACGGAGGAGAAGGGAACACTCTTTCCCACAGTAGAAGAAAATGATGGACATTAAAAAAAATCACTCTCTGGCACCTGTCATAATTATAGGTGATTCAGACTCCCTGCGAATTTTGACAGCTGTGCCAACCAAGTCTCTTTACAATTTCCAATCCCTATTTAAGAACACATCACATTTATTTGCTGTGTGTCATTGTCTCTTTCAGTCTGAAATAATTCCTTGGTCTTTCCCTGTCTTTCATGTCTTTGTCTTAAAGAGTACAAGCACTTCCTTCTTTGGAGAACCCTTCACCTGTGTTTGTTCGCTATTTCCTCGTGATCAGACCCTGGTCATATATTCTCAGCAAGAATACCCCAGAAAGGATCCTGGCTCTTGTCTGCCTTGCCTCAAGGGGAACATAATCTTCATTATGTTTGTGTTCCCCTAAAATTCACATGTTGACGTTCTAAACCCCAACGTGATGGTATTAGGAGATGGAGCCTTTGAAAGGTAAGTTTCAATAAAGTCATGAAAGCGGGTTCTTCATAAGGGGATTAGTGCCCTCATAAGAAGAGACAGGAGGGCTCTCTCTCTCTCTCTGTCCTCCATGTGGGGACCCGGAAGGAAAGCAGCACCTACAAACCTAGAAGAGCTCTCTTACCAGACACCGAATGTGCTGGCACCTTGATCTTGGACCTCCAGCCACCAGAACTGTGAGGATAAATGTCAGTTGTTTAAGCCCCCAGTCTATGGTATTTTTGTTATAGCAGCTCAAACTCACCAAAACATACTTTCATCAGTAACCTTAGCCTCGATCACCTAATCAAGTTGGTGTCTTGCAGGTTTCTTCACCTTAAATTCACCAGTCTTCCCATGAGAATTCACCTGGTATTTTGTGGGGTGATCTGTCTCTATTCATCTTCTTGCCTGGCTCCAACGTTCATGCAACTTTCATCACCCTGGAGGTTGACATCCTCGGTTTCCTAGGATGATCGTCTTGAAGTTATGACCTGGTAGGTTTTAGGGACAACAGTGGCCATCCTTTTGAACCTGAACATGGCTAAGAGTCACTTTTTCTTTATGTTCCTGGGAAGAAAACTACCTAGTATGGAATCTGGAGGATTCACACCCGTGAATTACTTTGAAGTCATTTGTTAGCCTTCCAGGAGGAGGACATGATGAAATGGAGGCTGAGCTTAGAGGAGGATTATTTCAATTCTCCCAGGACCCTTCCTGGTTTTCACATGGGGTGGACAGCCTCGGGCTGCTGTCACTCTTGGCTTCCCAGGGACTGCCTTTTTTCTGGAGATTGTTTTGCTTCTCTTAATTCCTGACCTTTCCAATTGACTTGAAGTTGTTTCCTTTCTCAACCTTGCATGCACCCTCAGCTGTCTGAGGAGCTCTCACCAGGAAATGTTTGCTTTTCATTAACTCGTTTCTGTCTATTAGTGCCAGCGGAAAGCAGAAGAGCACAGGAGATGGGGTCTCTGTTCAATTAGCCTCAGCAGACTTCCCACTCCAGGCTCTGGACAGCTCTGGTCAGTTCATCACTGCAGAGCCCGGAAAACCCATGTCATCTATCAATGCCTGGCTGGCTCATCTACACAGGGCCTGTTCAGGGTGTGCTAGGTGTGCTCACGTGGCATGCTGTGACATTCTTATGGCAACACTGGATGCTCTGGTTTATTAATCCCATTTAAAGTCCAGGAAATTGAAGTTTAAAGAAGCTAAGTGACTGGTTCAAGAGGCCTCACCGGGAAAGGGTAGACCAGTTTTGACTCTTTGGACATCAGTTGTTTTCCATTCTTATCGTCTATTTGAGGAACTAGAGAGGGCTTTGGTGCATGGCTACATTTCCCTCAGGGACTATACAGGGCAGAGGAGAGATGGAAATAGGGCTGGGCTGAGACATAGCTATAAACATAGGCACCACATCATATAAATAAAATGTTATGTGTATATAGCTTCTAATCAATCTAAGAACTTGGAGAGAATGGGAAATGATGTCAGGTCCTCATGGAGAAGGAGGAAAAGCAAAGATCATTTAGCTCCTGTGCCCCTTTTTGGTGGATGAGGACTAACCTGAGGCAGGTTGGGGAGAAGATAGTCACCCCAATTCTCCAGCCAACGAATGTCAGAGCCAGGACAGGAATCCAGGTCTCCTGACCCTGCAAACACGGAGTAGTTAAAGGTGGAACAAAATGTCTATAAACTGGGGAGACAGCGTGAGAAGCAGGAAAATTGGGGCACACAAGGAATATTCTACAACACAGTCTTCAGATCCTCAATTCTTTTACTAACAAAGCAAATACATATTTAAAGGACTCAGAAGTATCAGGAAAAAAATATAAAAACATAAAATTAGCACATGAAGTCAACCTATTGGCAGTATTGGCATGTAATGACAACAAATATTTATTTCAAAATATTATATTGGGGAGTATTTCACATATCATAAAGTTTACCCATTTCACGCAAATGGTCAACAGGCATGCGAAAAGATGCTCAACATGGCTCATTATTAGAGGGAGCTGGTTGCCAAGGCCCAGTTGCATCTTCAGAAGTGTCATCCTCTTAAGCAGGGCATGGATGTTTGCAGAGGAGAAAAGAGGTGAGCACGCGATGCTCCTATTAGTAATGAATGCAGGAAGCTATGGTTTCTCATACACTCCAAGGATTCAGCATCTCATGCAGTGAGGCAGAGAGTGTGTATTTCAGAGGAGGGGGACTCAGTTATAGAGGTGGCCCCATATGAATGCCTTCCAGGGGTGAGCGCTGGGCTGGAGGATGCTTATTAAGATGCTCTGGAAAGGGGATGGGACCTACATGGAACCCAGGTCCATTCACTTGTCCGGATAGACCTCACCCTAAGTCTCAGAAGAGCAGACCTCAGAAGATAATCTTCCCCAGGATCCAGGAAAAAAAAGAGTTTCTGGTAAATATGTGGTATCCTTAATAGAATACACGTTAGCATAGCCCCAGTCAAGTAGGAATGAAAAAGCAGAAGGAGACAGTTGTCAAAGGTGGAAATGCAACAAGATGAAATATAAAGGTAGATGACCAAACTAAGGAAAAATGGTAAGGAAACCAAAACTTCAGCTGCAGAATTAAAATGCACATGGGATGATGTAGAAAGCCAGAGTCACCTTAAGGTAGTGACATCATCGCCACCGTTGCATCACACATCGTGATGTAGTGAACAGGATGCAAACAGTGGGAATTGAAGGCAGAGACCAGAGGCCAGCTCTTAGGGGTCAAATATATTTCTGAAAAATAAAACAAGTACAATAGAATGAATAATTAGATGCACATATATAAAATATTTTGTTTGTATTTTACTTTTATTTTTCTACAGAAGCTCTGCAGATTGGAAGACCTCACCACATTACATCGGACAAAAACATGAAAAGATGTCCAACACCTAGAAATACCAGAGCAAAACTTTTCCTTATAAAGACAAAGAAAAATTCTATAAATATCCAATAAAAATTGGGCAAAACAAACACAAAGAAATACAAATCTAGTGGGTTTCAGATTTCTTCTGTGTTATGTCAAATAGCAAAAAATAGTGGAATCAAAAAAAACCAGTTTGATAACCCAACATTGTAGATCACCTATACTTCGATTAAAAGAAACAATTTGAGGGGAAAGAATTGTGATTAAACAATAGTAAACTCTGTCATTTTTTCTTTTATATATGAAAGCAATAGAAAGATTGCTGACTATCCAAAGACAATATATTTCTTTGGATATTTCTTGAATATATATTATTTGAAAATTCATTCCATGTAAAATGTGGAACAAAGTTAAGAAAACAAGACCAGGAAATTCTGTGAAAAGAAATGATTGTGAGCATTAAAACTGTTGAACATGGAATGAATTAAAAATATTTGTTGAAATAATAATTTTAAAGCCAACATTTATTTAGTTCTTACTACGTCCCAGGCACTGTGCTAAGTGTTTCCCATATGCGTTTGTTTATAAAACTTAATGCAGATGTCAAAAATCACTCCTTTTTTTCCTTCCTTTTTTTCTTTTTTTTTAAATTGAAGTATATTTGATTTACAATGTTGTGTTAGTTTCAGGTGTACAGCAAAGTGATTCAGTTTTATATATGTGTGTGTGTGTATATTCATTTTCCGATTCTTTTCCATTATAGGTTTTTACAAGATATTTATAGTTTCCCGTGCTACACAGTAGGTCCTTGTTGTTTAAAAAGTTACTCTTCTAATAAAAGAGGTTTCATATCAAAATAATAACATAATAACGTAATCTGGGTCTAAGTATTCAGATTTTATAACTAAAAGCAGTCAGTGAATGGAGAGAAGAATTAAAGTGCTCAGTTCTTCTGGGAAGAACGTGGGAAGCACAGAGGGATTCAAAAGATGCTCTTTCGTTTTGTCATTGACTTTGATCATCAGTGGTACACTAGACAAGATACAGAGTGGAAACATTTAAAAGTTATAAAGTAAATGGCAAATTGGAAACAGTTTTTGTGACAAACACGGCAGAAAAAATGATTGGTATGTTCAATATCTTTATAAATCCATAAAAGAAAACCAACAAACACATGGAAATAAGACAACAGGATCTGAACAGACAACTGACACTGACCATGTAAAAAAAGATCAACTTCATAAGTAATTTTTAAAAGCGCAAATGAAAGCAGCAATGTCATGCCTACTATGGTAAACCCATCAAGTTGACAAAAACTCAAAAGAATGCTAATCCCTGGTGTTAGCTAGGATTGAGGGAGAGGGCCTTTCATATACTGCCAGTGGAAGCGTAAATTGGTAAATTGGTACTCTTGTGGAGGAGAATTTGACAGCAGACATCAAAAGCTTTCTAAATGCAGATACCTTTAGACTCAAGAATCCCGTTTCCAAAGGACGTACGCAGAGGTGGCCACGAAGATTTAACTCCAAAGACGGGAAAAGCTGTCCTCACGCGTGAGGCTTCTCCTTTGAAATGGTGGATGATACTCAAGCCAGAGCTAGGAAGAAGGAATAGCAGGAGATGAAAAGGCTAAGACTTGCCGAGTGTTCCATCCTCTGCGGGGACGTAGCTCCTGGGAGCCCCTCACTTCTAAGCCTGGTCCCTGGCTGCGGCAACGTCTCTGGTTTACGTCCCGTTGTTACCCCTGAGGCTTTTCCAAAGCCCTGTTTAAACATGTCGGGTCATCTCCATCGCACTCCAGGCAACGAAGGGAAGGGTGGGGAGTTATGAAGAACCAGGCTAGAAATATTGTGGGCGCCTCAGGAGGCCGGCTTGGCCGGAACGAGAGACACAGCACAGCATTAGGGCACGCAGCTGGCAGCTGGCCCCTGGTCCCTGACTCTGCACTTTCCTCCTGACGTGGCTGTTTCTAGACCTGAATATTGGCTGGAGCTGCCACTGCTGCCTCTGCTGGAGAGAATCCCCCTGTGCTCCCTGCATGTTTGTGTCTTTGGCTCCTGGTCAAAGACCAGGAAGGAACACAGGTGCCCCCAAGTGTGTGGAAAGCACCATCCACTTGTTGCCACAAACTGGGAATGTCTAGATGGTTCCTGGTTTTCTCAGCTTGTGCCTCTCCTTGCTTCTCGTGGTGGGGACAGGGCTTAGACGCAAGGAAGCTCCATCCCCCTCCCTCTGGAAACAAACTCCTTTATGCTGATACTATTAATAATAAAAAGGTGCCTTGGGGTGATGCCAGCCTAATGCTCTCCCCGGGGTCCTACCTTTATCCCTCCCTCCCATCGAGGAAGAAGCCCTCCTCACTCACTTCCCAAATAGCTCTTGGGAATTTGGAGAGGAAATTCGAAAAGAGACTCAAAGAAGAGTTTTATATACTTACAGAGCAAGGGACCTAAGATGTAGATTCATATTTATTTACATTTAGGATGACCGTTCAAGTTGAAACTCTCTTTAACCTGGGTCCCATTATCCTGCAAGGGAGTGGACAAAGCCATCCCAAATACCCACAGAGCTTTACAGTTTATACGTTGCTCTCACATGCAAAACTGGACAAAAATCAGACGGTGATTGTCTTGTGCGGAGTTTATGGAGAGGGGCTGTGGATGGCGGGGGTGTCATTATGATGTAATTATGCATCTAACATTGCCGGTCAGCCAGTACTCTGGGCCCTTGTTTTGGAACACCTACCACGTGCCCACCATGCTGTTCTGTATTCAGGGGATACTGGTGAAGGAGGCACCGTTGCTGACCTCCAGCACCTGGCAGGGAGGAGAAGTGGCGTAAAGAAATGGCTGTAATTTGGCACAAGGAGTAGGAAGTAGAGATGGGAACAGGAGCTGTGGGAGCAGCAAAGCGCACATGTGAGTCAGGGGTGCTGCTCTGGCCCTGTTTATTGTGTGCATTAGAGCGGCCGGTTGTGCACCTGGATGCACGTGTGAGTGACGGCGGGGGCACCTCCACAGTGAGAACTGTCCCGTCTGCTCCATTAGGAACGTGTCAGTCCCTGGACGTCCTCGCCTGCCCGTGGTCCCCCGGGACTCTGCTCTGCATTATAATTCTTTATCCTTTCTTTTACTGACTGAGCGTCTATAGAACCGGGGAGCACAGACTGGACCCCAATAAAGAATGTTTCTAGTGTCTGCTAGAGAGTGGGAAGGGGCTGGGGGTGGTTTTCTCCCGACTTTCCTTTGTACAATTTATGGCGGAGGTGGGGGGTGAGGGAGGGGAAGCCAAGTGCAGCTAATCCGGGGAGGCAAGGCTACCTGGGCCTGTGTTCTCCCCTAAGGCAGGGGCAGTCTCCAGTTCAGGCTGTCACATTTCCCTTTTGTGATCACAGAGGGCCCCTAGGGACTCCAGCCCAGCCAAGAGATGACCAGGCATCCACACACAGGCCGCCTTTAGAAGAAACACCTTTGACTGGGGGGGTAGCTTGGAGCTTTGTGTCAATGAGACCGAATTTGTGGTTCAGCCTCCTCAGGCCAGCGGTCTTGCCAGGGCACCGCCCTGGACACCGGCAGTCCCAGGGGTGGGGACGCGGTGAGTCAGCCTGGATACAGCCCTCTCACTGGAGAAACAGATCCAATGACAACAGCTCAGGATCGTGGCCGTCCAGCCCCGGAGAATCACGCTGGAGCCTTGGACGTTGTCACAGGTAGAGAAGAACGTGTCCCTCCTGAGTGCCAGCCAAGTCACTGTGAACTTGAAAATATCTCATGAGTACCCAAGCAGCAGGCACGTCAAACTTGAGAAGTTCTTGCTAATTTCACCAAATAAAATGGTAAAAAATACATTACCCCATGCCTGCCTCGTTCTAGCAGTTTAACTGCCGCTGCCTAGAAAGCAAATCCACTCCTACATATTCTCAGTACCACCTTTCTGCAATTTACTGGGAATAGAATTTAGAGGGGATCTGGCACCATCAGCCTTCTTACCTTGACCTCGGGAAGTGAGGGCTTCTTTCCTCCTGAAAACCAGGGCCCCCCAGGGATGCGCTGCTGTTGGCCCTGTGTTCTCAAAGGAGCCTGGGACCAGCCACTGCACTTCTGCCTCGGCTTCTTTCACAGAGACAGAGAGGATGAGCTGGGGTATTTTCTCTGTACGTATATATCCATCTACTGCACCATCCTTAAGGGCTAAATATTATGACATTGCAAAGATGTACAAAGGCTGAGAGTGGAACCGAATCTTGGAGTCTTTGTTCTCAAAGTTGGATGAGCAACAGCATCACCTAGAACACTTTAAAAATACAAATCCCTGGACCTCAGCCCCAGAACTTCCCACTCAGCAGTTCTGGGGGGGCCCTAGAATCTGCATTGTTATTCAGGTCCCCAGGTGATGTTGATGATACTGTCATGGAAAACCACTCTTTAGAGACAGACAGGAATTAAGAGAGAGGCTCGTGATTTTTTAGTAGTGACCCGTCTAGAATGCACATTCCTCTGCCAAGAAGTTCTTACCAAACATCTCAGCCTGGTAAGGAGCAGGTGCTTCAAGACATCATAGGGGACTTCCCTGGTGGCGCAGTGGTTGAGAATCCGCCTGCCAATGCAGGGGACACGGGTTCCATCCCTGGTCCAGGAAGATCCCACATGCTGCAGACCAACTAAGCCCATATGCCACAACTGTGGAGCCCGTGTGCTGCAACTACTGAAGCCCAGGTGCCTAGAGCCCATGCTCCGCAATAAGAGACGCCATCACAGTTAGGAGCCCGTGCACCACAAGGAAAAGTAGCCCCCCCACTCGCCGCAACTACAGAAAAGCCCATGTGCAGCAACGAAGACCCAACACAGCCAATAAATAAATAAATAAATTTATTAAAAAAAGGAAAGGAAAAAATGCTGAGTCATTAAAAAAAGACATCATAGAACGTCTTTTCTGACTTTCCATCTTATTGAGTAGAAGTCATCCATTCCTTCATAAATGAAATGCACAAATGTTACCTTTCTTAGCCTTCCTTTTGCTTTCTGGGGGAAGAGACTGACCATTTTCTATGGATCTTTGAGAAGATGAAAGGGAATCCTGCCGCTTTTTATCCCTCTGCGAGCCTTAGGGAGGTCTGTAAACCCATTTACTGTATCTGCTGAAGCTTAGTCCTCCAGGGTTTGAAGACAGCAAGTCTATTGACCCCACTCGTTACTGGGAAGCAGAGTCACTAGTCCCCCCGCCAGCCAAGTTTTCACCTCCTGCTTCTCAGATTGGGCAGCTAAGGGGAAGAAAAGCTTTCATTCTTAATTGCCGATGATTTATATATTTGGGTCAATGAACTGAGGAGTGGTAAGGACATCTGACCTCTGGGCAGAGACACAGGATGTGACCAGTCACCCGACTGTGGCTTGTCTGTGCTATGGAAGGATGCTCGTGGAAGAGCTTCCTTTCCGGGGGAACAGTAGAGGAGGACAGGGATCTCACACAGAGACAAAAACCCTCAACACGCTTCTCTCCTCCACGCCCAGGCACCTTGCCAACCACAGACCAGCATTCTCAGGGCTTTTCTGAGCCCGGTTTCATAAGCGAGCACACAGCGCTGGGAGAACACGTCATCTCCCCAGGCAAGAGGCCTGCCTTTGCGGTAATAACTAGAATAACAAGTACAGGTGACACGCACTTGTTGTTACAAGTCCTGACTTTGACGACGGGTCTCTAGGGGTGAAGCCCTGGCTTAGACGATGGTCACCATGTGTTCCCAACCTGCTTCACTGCTCAGCAGTCCTGCTCCTTCTCTCCCGCTCCCCTAGATGGCTGCCTTGCCCTAAGATGCTACAGGTCAACCTCAGAAGCACAAAGAGGTCT
The DNA here is from genome assembly GCF_030028045.1 of Hippopotamus amphibius kiboko. Taxonomy (NCBI): domain Eukaryota; kingdom Metazoa; phylum Chordata; class Mammalia; order Artiodactyla; family Hippopotamidae; genus Hippopotamus; species Hippopotamus amphibius. Next base: position 3,298,160 of record NC_080202.1, on the reverse strand, counting down.
CCTTCTGTGACTTGGTCTTAAGGTGAAGAACAATCAGTAGATACCTTTCCAATGGCAGGATAGAAAACCAGGCTGTCCTCGAGCCCTGGTAAATATTTCTTTTCATCTTACAAATCCAAGAGAGGTGGTTCTCAAAGTGTGCTTCCCCGGCTAGCAGCATCAACATCAAGGCAGAACTTTCTAGAAATGCAAATCCCTGGGCACCAGCCCAGACCAACCAAATCAGAAACTCTAGAGCTGGGGTCAGATCTTTGCTTCCCAAGTTATTCTAGATGTTCTAAGAGGATGGACTAGATTCAGTTTGGTCAACTATTTCTACATTTCTCTTGTAATGTAAGCTATGTGACCATCAATTCCGGCCTATTTGTCTAGTTTCTTAATAAAACTTATATTTGTGAGCACTTTGCCACTTAGAACTCTTTCTCATGTACGTGAACAGATATGACATTTACAAACAGCTTCTGAAGTTAGCAGGGCAGATATCATGATCCACATTTTACTGATGAAAAACTGAGATTTTTGTCCAGTATCACACGTTTCGAAAGTGATTAGAGATGACTTCTGAAACTAGAATCTGGATGGTTTTGGTTTTGTTCCAAAACTCTCTCTTGATTCTACCATCCCACCCACTCTCTGTTCCGTCTTGTTCTCCTGTCTCTCCTCTACTTATTTGGTTTACATTGAGCTTTTGTCAAAGCTGGTGGCTTGTTTCCATAGAACCTGTTTTGGGGTCCTTTCATTTTTGCACAGCCTCCTGTTTTGAAAGCACAGGGCATTTCTCAAACTTCAGCATCCATACAAGGCACCTGGAGATCCGGTTACAAGGCAGGCTCAGATTCAGGGCTGTGGGCTGGGCCTGAGACCCTGCATTTCTACTGGCCTCCAAGTGATGCTCCTGGCCTCCACCAGGGCAGGAGGACAGCTTGGGGTTTTTGTTTGCACTCTCTTTCTCTCTGAAGACACTGCAAGTTTCTTGGCAGCTGGATCAATGTTGTTTACCTTTATATCCCTGAATGTAAAGGTTAGCTCACAGGAGGGAAGCAGGGGAGGAAAGAGGAAAGCAGGACCAAAGTGCAGATCCTTTGGCATCCATCTTTTGAGCAGAGAAGTGAAAAAAGAAGTTGTTCACTTCCAGCATCTTGACCTTCACTTCTACTTCACTGTGCCAAGAAAACCCACAAAACAAAACAGGACGGAACAAACCCTGAAGCTCCTTTGTAATTTTTCAAAGTCCAAGCAGAGATAGATTGGAAAGCTTGGGGGCTGCTGAAGCTGGGCTTCTCTTTGGGACCTTGCATCTCCATGTACAGATGATGCGTGCGTGGACATCTTTAAAGACTGAGAAAATGTCGGAACTGGGGCCTCTCAACCCCTGCATCCTCTTTTCAAGAAGCCGCCTGGATGCCGAGGAATGTGATTGGATGGCTCTTGTATCTGTCTAACATTAGCATTGAGGAGATGATCTCTTTAACTCCGTAAATACTACAGCTAAGTATTTTGGCAGGCAAAACCGCTATGATCTTGTAAAACATATCGCGGCCATCTGGCAGAGGCTATTGGCATGGTCAGGAGGAAAGGGGAGATGTCAGTAACGGCCACATCAGTTTTACAGTCCTCCCCGTGCAGGGCCAAGCGTGCAGCTCGACAGACCAGGAAACGGGCGGCCAAGACCCTGTCACTGTTTGCAAATCTGGAAAGACGTATGCTGAATCTTTCTCTTTCCGTGCAGGAGAGAACCAGAGCTGTGGTCATCTGAGTGGCAGCTGTAGGGAGAAGGGGTAGGTGGGTCTGAGAAAAGGGGGGACCGCAGGGAGAGGGGTTTCCAAGCTTCTCCAGGCCCGAGGACATGAGTTCCCTGGTCCCACCCCACTCACCGGGAAATTCAGCTTTCTACTTGGCCTCTTGGGTGACCACACACGCCGTACACATGCATCTCAGAAGCAAAGGCTGGGTGACAATATCTGGGTCCCACCTGTGCCCCCTCCTCCATGCCCATTTGCTGGTCAGAACAAAACCTGTCCTCTCCAGCCGTTCTGCAGAATTCGCACGGCTGATCATGCCCTGTTCTCAGCATCTGTCCCTTTGCATGCATTATTCTGTCTGCCTAAGTGCCCTTCCCTTTCTCTATCTGATAGGCTCCTCTTTATGCTTCAAAACTCAGCTTAAGCTTTGCTAAAGAGCCCTCTGTCTCCCTCCATCCTCCATCCTCCCTTCGTACCCAGGCTGTGCCAACTAAGAGCTGTCGCTTACTATCTAGAAGAATGAAGTCACTGGCCACTGAAGTCTCTGACCTTCAACACCCCCTGAAAGGAGTTCAGGGTGGAGAGCAGGAAGGAGGCGCTCTGTGCTCTGGGAAAAACTGGCAGAGCAGGGCTTCAGATAGTTAGATACGTTCGGGAGAAGATTTTATGAGCTGAATTTCTTGTATCTCCTTGTCTCTAGAAAAGCAATCAAATTTCTAATGGCGACGTCCGCTCCTCGACACCAGCACCCACCGTCTGCCACAGTGTGTGCTTGACGGTGCGTACCCCCCCTTCACCAAAACCACGTACACCCTGACCTCCCCCGCCCTCCTCGGAGCCGTTCCTCGGAGCCCTCTGAGAGGCTGTCTCCCAGGCTATAGTCCTCACTTTGCCCCAAATAAAACTCAACTCACAACGGTCACATTGTGCATATTTTTTTTTTTTAGTCGACAGGTAGTAAGTACCCTGTGCTTCACATGTTGATTTTGTTTATTTGTCTCATCTGCCAGGTGTGTCTCCTCCTCTTTCATGTCTTGGTCTCACGGTGTCTAGTAGAGTGACAGACACGTGGTAGATACTCAGCAATTTTTAAGGACTTAGATGTGTCGTAAAGAATCTCTGTGTGTGATTATTATACCCCGTGAAAGACAAGGCCATTTCCCGCCAGAGGAAGGTGATGTGCACAGCTTGCCTCCCTCCCGGTTTTAGTGTCACATGTGCAGGGTGACAGGGGAGGGTCCCGAAGCCCTAGCTACAGCAGCAGATTCCCATCGGGGCAAAGCCTGCAAACTCCTGCTCCCACGTGTCCCCTGGCACGTCAGTCTTTACCATAACCAAAGCCACATGCCGTTTGAAAAGCTGTTGAGGGAAACCCCAGATTTCCCTTAGGGGTAGTTATGGGGTGAAGAATGCTTTGAAAGCAAACCAGAGCTCCCAGTCAGCAGAGCCATCTTGGGCTGCATCACCCCAGATCCTGAGGCAGGGATAGCGGTTTACTTGGGGGAGAGCCAGGACACGTTGGCGGGGGAGGGAGGGAGTGTGACAAAGAAGGCAGCGAAGAGGTGCAGGGGAGCTGATGAGATGAGCAGGCTCTCACGCAGGCAACCAGGACTTAGTCCCATGAGGACATCAGGGAGCAGCTGTGCATCGCACCTCGGGCTCCTCCTACACCAAGGCAAGAAAGTGGGGTATCCATTCTCACATGTTCTCCATCCATTCACCAGCTGGTGGGCATGTCTTGTTTCCAGCTTTGGGCTGTGATAAATGAAGCTGCTTTCAACATTCGTGGGTAGACATGTGTTTTCCTCTCTCCTGGGTAGATGCCCAGGAGAGGAATAGCTGGTGGAATGGTAAGTGTGTGTTTAACTTTACAAGAAATTGACTGTTTTCCAAAAGGCGGCTCCCCCATTTTACATTCCTACCAGCAATGTCTGAGGGTCCAAATATTACTAAAAAAGCAAACCTGTAGTTTGCCTTTTGATTTCTTAACCGTGTCTTTTGAAGAACAAAAGCTTTAAACCGTGAAAGCCAACATGTGACTGTATTTTCCTCTGTGATGTGTGTTTTTTGTGTCACAAAGATTTTCTTCCATTTTTTTTTTCTAAAGTTTTGGTTTTAGCTCTTTCATTGAGTTCTATGATCCAGTTTGAGTTCGTTTTTAGGTATGGTTGAAGTGTTAATATCTATCTATCTATCCATCCATCAATCTATATATTTGTATATTGACAAATGGGTAGCTAATTGTTTTAGCACCATTTATTGAAAAGACTATTTTCCCCAATGAATTACCTTGGTGATTTTATTTAAAATCAATTGGCTATATTGGGTCTATTCCTGCACTCTCCTCTGTTTCACTGATCTGTAGTTCTACGCTTGCTCCAGTACCACACTGTCTTGGTTACTGTAGCTTTACGCTAAATATTGAAATCTAGTAGCCTATGTCCTCCAGTTTTCTTATTTCTTAAACTTCTCTAGGCTATGCTACATCCTCTACATTTTAATATAAAATTAAAATCATCATGTCAATTGCCACCAAAATTGCCTGGTGTCATTTTGATTGGATTTGTGTGGAGTCTTTATATCAGTTTGGGAATCATTACTATCTTCATAATATTGGGTCTTCTAATCCATGTCTTCTTTTTTAAAAAATATTTATTTATTTATTTGGCTGTACCAGGTCTTAGTTGCGGCTTGCAGGATCTCCTTCCCTGACCAGGGATTGAACCCAGGTCCCTGCATTGGGAGCGTGGCGTCTTAACTGCTGGACCATGAGAGAAGTTTCAAATCCACGTCTTTATTTTCTCTCAGCAATGTTTTGTATGTTTTAATGTAGAAGTCTTGCACATAATTTGCTAAGTTTTCTTTTAACGGTTTCATGTCTTTAAGCTACTGCAAATGGCATTGTTTCTGATTTCAATTTAAATTTGACTAACATTTTTAAATGTATTTCTCTTAGATTATCTGTATTTCTGTACATAGACATATTATTATTATAAGCATTGCTTTGTTTACCTCTTTATGTATTAATGTCTTGCTCCAGAAAGGCTTTAAGGAAGCTTACAAGAACATATAAAATAAAACCAAAACGTAGAAGGAGAGACAGAAAAGGGAAAGCAAAAGGACAGGGGACATCCAGTAGAGCCAGGCGTGATGCTAACACACATACGTGTCACACAGTCCTTGCACGTTTGCTTTCTACGTTTGCCGGTTCCAAAATGAAAAGTGAAATCAGATTATTGCATCATTTACAGCATCCTTAAGTGGCCAATAAACCAACCACTCCTGAAAAGCCCAGTTATTTCTCATACTTTTCTCCAACAGGTCCTCAAAAACAGGATACAACACGCGTACTAGAACAAATAAAATCCTCAACCGTATCTTCATGGAAATTATGCTGAGTTTTGAGTTGCCGTCCTTATGTCATTTAAAATACAGCCTAGGGGTGCTAAAAACGACTGTTGCCAAGGCAGTTCCATTTATCTGCAGCTACGCAGCTCAGCTCATTCCAGGTTCCTTACCCTCAGAAACCACCTGAGGTCATAAATATTTGCTGTTCTGAGTTTGGGCAGCTAATAGTGCATCAGTAGGTAACGAATACAGATCCTGGTCCCAAACTACCATTTATTTAGTGCTTACTTCATGCCAGGCGTTTTACTAAGTACGATGTAAAGTATTACCTAACTTAATCCTCAGGTAGCACTATAAGGAAGGAACCATCATTGGACCATTTCACAAGTAAGGAAATTGGGGACCAGAAGTGCTTGTGCCAAGTCAACCCAGGATGTCTGATTATAACCTTCAGGCTTTTATTAGCTAGTGTGCAACCTCTCATCTCTTCAGGTGGATCCTGCCAACGGGCCCTTCATGGCATGTTTTCTCAATGGGGACCATATTGCCTCCAAGAAGAGGAAAATTCATACTTCTTGGGAAGTATAAAAAAAAAATCTTAGCACAACGCTCTGTGGTTCTTCAAACCTCCACCCTCCCTGATGAAATCTTGTTCCTGATGACTTAATTGCTTTTGGTGGGGAGAATTTAAATGTTTTCTCCTTAAGGGATCAATAAGGAAAAAAAGATTGCGAAATACCGCTTTATGACAGAGACCATCTCAGACATCTTCTCAAAGGCCCATAGTCTGAGAATAAAAGTCTTCCTTGTACACAGCAGATTCTTACTTAACAGTGCTTGAAAATAACCTCCTCAGAAATAAATGACACAAGCCAAAGGGATGCTCTGGGCTCCGCAGGAAGGAAAGTCCTCAGCAAAGATCAAAGGCACAGACACCCAGGTAAGCAAGGCTCTTGGGAGCGAGGTTCGGAGCGGGCCCATGCAAGTACCACCTGTCAGGAGCCACGATGGATATTAGTCTACAGTCTTTAGTTCCCAGTGACTGACCTTATTATGCCTGAACAACATGTCTCACTGCGCTTGCTAATCTGTGGATTTCTAAAAGTAGATAAAGAGCCCAGACAGCTAGAGCTCAAAAGGAAATGAGCTTATGGTTTTCAGGAATTACAGCAGGTGTCTGACAGATCCACAGTGTGGACTTGGCCCCCTCCTGCTGGTGCTGGGGGGACAGCCCTGTCCTCAGTCTGACTGGTCCATGGGAACATTCACCCATGTACTCCCAAACCGAGGGCCGTTTCCCTGGCAACCCTCCACTCTGACCTAAGGCAGGAAGGTGATGGCTGAGGCTCAGGGGTCCATTCCCATCCCTCCCTCCTAAGCACATGGATAAGCTCAGGGTTATAGAAATCTCAGAAGGATGCTAGCAGAGGCTCAGCAAGGCTGACACCACTGACCTGTGTCGCCCAACCGGTCTGCAGCAGAGATGGGCCAATGTCTGACACTCAGCCCAGGGCACTTCCCATCAGACCGCACTATCACCCCAGGAAGCCTGCTCTCAGCAGCTCATCTCTGGGGCAACGAGCATGAAGGAAAACAGTTATTTTCTCCTGTAAAGTTCATGGCTTCTCCCTCTGCATTCTCTCTCCCCTCCCCACCCAACTTCTGTCTGGTTTGAGTTTATTGTCAAAACACACCCAGTCAAATTACCTGTCTGCAGACGTTTCTGCTGGCCTTAGTGTATCCACAGGAGAGCTGCTAATGATCGTCCTTCCTGCCTGTGCTTAGCTCTTCCTCAGAAGGAACTGCTCATTCTCCTCCTCTGACTGCAGCCTGGACCGTCTGGAAACAGTCAGGCAGGATTCCGGCCGCAGAGCTGAAGTCCCAGCATCTTCCGTCAGGTCAAATCTCCCCCAGGGCAGTTCTCAGCTCCTGGGGGCTGTGTACCTGTGGTCCTTCAGGCCAGACTCCTTGGAGCTTGTGTTGGGGGGGGGGGGGGGTGGGCGAGTAGATAGGGAGGCACTTCTGTCCATAGACTTGCCATCAGGGCCAGCTGCACAATTTTCAGGGCCCCGTACAAAATGAAAATTGGGGCCCTTTGTTCAAAAAGCCAGAAAAATGCATTTTTCCTTTCTCCTGACTTCAGTCTCTCTCTTGACTTGTCATAGTGTGATTGGCTGTTTAACAATCAGCCAATTGGCTGTGCCAATTAAAGGAGTTAAAATTTTAAAATGTTAGCGGACATTTGAGCATTCATCTTTATACTGTGATCATTCATCTGTATACTCTGCGTTGCCAGTTTTAAATGCAAATATCAGGGCATTTAACTCACATGCAGAATCACCAGAATTGCTCACATTGTGTTTCATAGCGATCTTAACCAGAATAGCGGAAACACTGCCCAACAGTGACTCAACTATTTGTTTCAAATTTTGATACCTGCCCGTTCTACCAGCTCTCTCAGAAGGAAAGGACTTTTTCTTTCCTCCTCAGTCATCATTGTGTGCGTAAATGGTTGGCTGCTCCAGGGAAATAAAAAAGAAAGGATACAATAGAGTTCCCTAGCCGGTCATGCTATTTACAAGGCCTTTGCCATCTTTCTGGATGTGAAGCAAGCTCAGGCTCACACGGAAAGCATGGCCTCTTGGGGGTCCATGGCCCTTGATCACTCAGTTGTGCGTCCCCTATGCTCACGTCGAGTCTCACTGAATCCCAGGCAGCTCGTCTCTACCAGAATTCTGTGCTCACGGGGCATGGTGCATGCGCGCTGTCAGCGGGGCAGCCGGTACCTCTTCTGCTCCTGGGAGTGTCCCGCTGCCCCATCAGACTTCACTTACCAAGCAGAAGTTCATAGACAAAGCTGTCAGAAAGTTCAAGACCACCGTGGTGGAGCATTAAGCCAAGTGTGGGTTCCTCTGAGCACGGACCCTGGTGGGACAGCTGCACACGTCATGGGTCCTTGAAGCTGTCCCTGGTCCCCACTCTAACCCCCTAGACTTGGGCCTCCCTCTGCTACCAGGGGATCAAGCAGGAACTCCAGAGATGGATGGAATGCAGAAGTGAAATAGGGCACCATAACCAGGTAAAAGTGCACTTGGATCAGAGGTTCTCCATCCTGACTGCCCATTAGAATAACCTGGGGGATCTTTTCAAAAAGTCCAATGCCAAGGCCCCAGGCCTGGAAGTTCTGACTTAGCTGATCTGGGTAGGGTCTAGGCAAGCTGTGCTGGTGATGCTTCCATGTAGCCAGTCTCTGCTGTTGTCTCACCCTCCAACCCTGCACACAGCAAGCCAAAGCGTCTATGTTTTCTCTCCTGACCTGTTGGTATGTTTGTTGTTGGAGCCATCCTAGTGAATTGTTTCAGTGTACTGTATTTGACACAAAACAACAGATTTTTGTCCTTCTGGGTTTTGGGTTTGTTTTTGTTTTTGTTTTTAGCTAAAACCTAATGTTTTTTTCATCGTGTTTAAAATTCAGTTCCGTGAACAGAAAAACCTTTTCTGGACCTCTTATGAATAGTCCTACTCTTCATTTCAGATCATCCTAGATGCCAGATGATGTTTCTTTTCCATGTGAGGGGCTGCAGCTGACTTGGAACTACCACGTGACTCCAGTGGGTCTGCCCTAGGCCTCAAGTTTCAGATACACTTCTGAAAAATGTAGACAAATCCATCCATATATTTAAATAAACTCAAGAGTGACACTATTTAAAGAAATATCACACCGAATCTCTTTTAATGGGAATAATCATCTCCTAATTTGACTTTCAGTCAAAAAAATTTAAGTTTTTAGCTAATTTTATCATTTAGGGTAATTAATATTTACACATTAAAAACCTCCTTCTTTGGCTAAATATTTTTTACATCCCATCCTCGTACCGACACTTGTGAAATGTGTAGAATGGACATTAGAACATATTTAGCCCAGAAATTGCCCAATCTCATCAACCATTAGTGACTTGGGGTAACACTGGTGACTGAGCCTCCCATCCAGAGACCCAGACTCTGTACCTCTAGTCCAGGGCCTGAATAGTCCTTGTACAAAAGCTCCTCAGCTGATTTTGATGATCAACTACATTTTAGAACCATGAATCAAACCCCAAATCCTTATTTTTTAATTTTATTGAAGCATAGTTGATTTACAATGTTGTGTTACTTTCTGATGTACAGCAAAGGGATTCAGTTATACATACATATATGTCTTTTTCATATTCTTTTCCATTACAGTTTATCACAGGGTATTGAATATAGTTCCCTGTGCAACACAGTAGGACCTTTTTGTTTCTCCATCCTACTTACAAGAGTTTGCATTTGCTAAACCCAAACTCTCAATAATTCCCTCCCACACGTCTCCAAATTCTTACTTTTTTAAAAGACTGTTTTGATGTGCACCATTTTTTTTAAAGTCTTTATTGAATTTGTTACAATATTGCTTCTGTTTTATGTTTTTTGGTTTTCTGGCTGAGAGGCACATGGGATCTTAGCTCCCCAACCAGGGATCGAAACTGCACCCCCTGCATTGGAAGGCAAAGTCTTACCCACTGGACCACCAAGGAAGTCCCCAAATCCTTATTTTTTTTTTTTTAACACACATCATCCTCACTAACCTTACTAAAGACAAATCCTAGAAACAAAGCACTGAAGACATGTTCTTAGCCAAAAGTCTGGAAAATGTAAAGAAACAGAAAAAGAAAAAAGAGAAGTTATCCTTAATCCCATCAACTAGAGAGAACCACTGTTTGCCCTTCCAGTCTTCTTTACCAAAAGGTATAAACAAGTAATACTCAAAATACTGTTACAACGAGATTCCCAGCACGGCTTGTTGACTGTTACAGTGTCGGGTATGCACCCACTGCAAATCAACCCTGTGCGTAAACATATGATTTTTTTTTACCCAAAAATATACAACATGGTATATACAGTTTGGTAACTTGATTTTTTTTTTCACTTCAATGTATTATTAATTTGAAGTTGGAATTCCATAGGGTTCAGCCCTGAACGTTTGGTTCTTTTCACTCTGTGCCCTTTCCCTGGATCCTCCAATCTATATACTTCCACGGCTTCGGTGAACACTTGTAAGTTCACTGCCAGATTTTACCTGCAGCCAGGCTTCTTCCCTGGGACTCTAGCCCTGCACACGCAGCTGCTCCTCAGACAGGAGCCCGCGGAGGTCTCTCCAGGCACCTCACCCTCACTGGGTCCAAAACGGAAATCATGATTCTGAGCAGCATCAACCCAGTCTGAGAAGGTGGACCGGCATCCTTTCAGGATCTCAGGCACCATCCACGACTCTTTCCTCAGCCTCAGGGCTCAATTTTAACTGATTCGACTTCCTGTATATCCTGTGAACGTGACCATTTCTCTTCCCTGCTTCCCCTCCAGACCAAGCCACCATCATTTGTCACCTGGACAATTTCAGTATATTCTTACCTGGACACCCTCTTACTTTTATGGCCATTCAAGTCAGTGAACAAATCACGGTACAGTATTTTGAAAAAATTAACTATGTTTTAACTTCAGTAATTCATTTTTGCTTTCTGGGCACTTACGTTAGAAATGCTGCATGTTGAGACTGAGGTTTGCTACCGCAACAGGGGACCAAACTCTGAAAACGAAACGTCAGAGCCTTCACTTTTTTCTTCTAAAATTGGCCGTAAAACTGTAAAATGGTATAATAATGTTCAAATTAAAAATTTTTTTGTGAGCATGGGCTTTTGGGGGAAGAGAAGTATTTTGTATCCTCAAAGGCTAAGAGTCTGAAGGACTTTGAGGATAAAACTAATACTACAGACACTGAGATTAGGAAAAAAACTTCATTATGTAAGAGTGAGTTGTCCTCCCAAGAGAATACGGCATTTAAAGGATCCAGGTCTAGAACAGGGAGGGAAATCACAGAAACTCCAGATAATTTGGGAAGATCCCAATCTAGAGGCATCGTCATTTCCTAAGGTATATTCCAGGAAGGTTTTAAGGTACGTTTGGAAGTTTTATATTCTGTAAGAGCCTGGAGAGAAAATTAATAATGGAGAGTTAATCTTACGATCATCTCAATAGAGAAAGAATGAGCATATGATAAAATTCATCATTTATTTGAGATTAAAAAAACAATCTTAGCAAACTAGGAATAGAAAGAGATGTCTTTAATAAAATAAGAGTATGTACAATAAAACTACAGTAAGAATTGTACTCAATAACAAAATAATAAGGGCTTTTCTCTTTGAGCTTGAGAACAGGGATACTCACGATTACCACTTGTATATAACTCCACACAGTTAACTGGCAAAAAGGCAATGAGAAGAAATAAAACATAAGATGGTAAAAAAGAAAAACAAACCTCATTTTTCACAGATAGTATGATTATGCAACTGGGAAATCAAAAAGAAAAAAGAAGAATCTAGGGACAAATTATTAACAAGACGGCTAGACAGAACCCTTTGGTTCCTGACTCTATGTATTCTACCTCTTGTGGACCAGGCACCCTACACTGCAGTCTCCCTGTAATTGTGCAGGTATTAGAATCATCTAGAAAGCTTGTTAAAATACTCTTCCTGGGCCCCACCTGGGAGGATCGGATACAGGCTTTCAGAGGCAGGGTAGGGTTCTGCATTCCTAACCAGCCCTTGCTCCAGGTCCCACAGTTTCAGGCTCACCTCTAAGGACCAGGCTCCCCGCTCTGCTGGGTGTTATCTGCGGGCTGGGGATCCAGCCCTGCCCTGTGAGAAGCTGCCCCGTTGCCCCGGCAGCCTGGGGGTGGAGTCTGTGACTCCACAGCCACCTGCCCACCTCCCTCCTCTTTGGCTGAAAAGTGGGTCCCTGGGTCTGACGCTATGTCAGGCTGGTCCCAGGGCACATAAATCAGACCCTCAGGGAGCCCCCTTGGATGGTGGTCCTGGAGAGGCACTGAGGGCAAGGTGACCCTCTGAGGTCCCAAGGAAAAGCTCTCAGACACACATATGCAGATACAGGCAGCTGGACACCATCTGTAGAATAGTGGGATGAGGTCTGAGGAGTGGGGAGAGTGCTGGCAGCTCAAACCACATGGGCCCAGCCGCAGCTCTTTCCCCATCTCTATGGCCACCACTTAGACCAGACCGCCAGCATCGCTCGCCTAGGTCACTGCAATAACCTCTCACTGGGCTCCCTGCTTCCAGCCTTCCCCCCACCCCCAATATTCCCCTTTGACACCATAGAAGGAGTGATGCAGTTTTCAAATATAAGTCAGCATAGGCCAGTCCTCTGCTCAAAATCCCCCAGCAGCGATTTCAGGCAGAGAAAGCCCATGGGCTTGCAATGACCTACAAGACCCTCCATGGTCTGATGACCTTCGCCTACCCTGTGCCCGTTTCTCCACTGGCCCGTTGCCTGCCAATCTCCTCCTTCCCTTGGCCCCGGCCGCCCTGGCTGCCTTGCTGTCCATCAAATACACCTGACACCCCCACTCAAGGACCTTCACAGCGGCACTTGCTTTGGGTAAAGCCCCTTCCCCACCTCCCCCCACACCTCCTTCACATCTTTGCTCAGAGAGCACCTTCTCAACGAGACCTGGTCTCTCTCCTAAAATCGCAGGCTGCCAACCCGCCTGCCCACCTGGCCTGTTCCTTTCCCGCCCGATTGTGCTCTGCTGTTTACCACAGCCCCTGCCACCGCCAGCATGCTGTGTAATTCACTTCCGTATTATTTTCACTCCTTATTGAATCTGATTCTCTCCACTAGAGTGTCAGCTCCATAGAGGCAGGGATTTTCCCAAACACCTGTGTGCCTGGCACACAGTCCATCTTTCCTCCTTCACAATGTGTCAGCAAATCCCTGAAAGCTGCTGCTGGTAGAAAACTTTGCAAAGGAAAAGACGGCCGCGGGTTCCTAGGAGCGTGTGCCGCTCTCTGTCTTGATTAAACTCGCCTCTGGGAAATCTGGCCACTCCTCAGTCAGGGATAATTGACACGTCCCACTTCACTGCCCAAGGCTGCAACTTCAGCTCGTATTTCTTGTGTGTCCAGATTATGACTCCCAGGGCTTATTCTGCAAATTGAAAGAAAGGCGTTTTTCTTGCCCTCCCGTGATAAGTCCAAAAAACCAGAGGAAATGTGCCTGTCACAGGGGATTCTGTGCTGCTCACAGTTGCATCATTGGTAAGAAACTCACTGTCTGGTAGGTCCGTGGAGGGTGCTACCTTCAGCTGAGGTGTAGCTGTCGCTCTCAGGCTGTGCAGAAAGCCTACACTCACTACAGGTGAGCCTCACGGCAGTGATCTGGGCTTCCAACACTGCAGCTCTTTTATAACCTATGCGTAAATGCAAGCAAGCGCAAACACTTGCATATGCTTTCCCCAAAGGGTACTCATTATTCCTGGAAGCCTAGAGCAGAGGATACTTCACCATGAGCCCAGAGCCATCGTCTTGGGATTGTCTCGGTCCTTACTATTAAGCCAGGGGTCACCAGACAAGAGTGCCCTGACTCTTACGATAATTTCCCCTCAAGACCCAATGCTCATTTTCTGACAACTGGCCCCAACTGGGCAACCTCAGTCCATCAGACGTGTTGTAATGAGTTTCAGCCTCACATCAAAGGAGCCGAGAGCTTCCTCTCTCCCCTCCCCAAAGGCCTTCTTACCAGGGTAAGGATAGTTTTGTCCACCCGCAAGGATGGGACACCTACACCCGGTCTAGCCAAAATATCCTGTAATTGGATATCTGGGTGTTTTCAGGTGACCTCGCCAGGACAAAAGGGACGAGCCAAAGTGTCTTCATATCTCTGCACTCTCACAAAGAGGAAATATCCCATAAGAGCGAAACCTCGTCAGCTCTGGATTGAACATCCTAAGCCTATGATAAGAGAGGAAGCACGTGGGTTGTCAGCAATGAGAAAGACAGTTTCCCTGTGTGGTGTGTTTCAATGACTTGTTCAATAACACAGCTATTTCCATTTAGTTCCCTTTTTCTCAAAATAATTAAGAACTCTCTTGGTCTGTATCAATTCTGAAAATGCTGTACAGCAAAGTGAATCAGTTATACATATACATATATCACCTCTTTTTTGGATTTCTTTCCCATTTAGGTCACCACAGAGCACTGAGTAGAGTTCCCTGAGGCTGTACAGGAGGTTCTTGTTAGTTACCTATTTTATACACAGTATCAATAGTGTGTATATGTCAATCCCAATCTCCCAATTCAGAGTCTGGAAAATAGAACTATCTCCCAGGGCTCTTCTGAGAATTGAGTGAGAGGACATACATATAAGAACTCTGTCAGTTCAAACCCACCATGCTATCTATGCATTCTTGATAGTTTTATATAACACAGACACTGTGTGAAGCTACTTGAAATTTTGAATCCCAATACAGGTCTAGAAGGGGAAGATGGTTTTTTTTTTCCTATTTTGCAGATTAATAAACCAAGTCTTAGCGCAAACATGCTCATGCTGTGCTCCGTCCTCAGAGACTGTGATTTAATTGATCTGAGATGCAATCTAGGCATCGGATCTTTTCACAGCTCCCAGGTGGTTCCAGTGGGCAACAGGGCCAAGAATCCCTGGCTTGGGGAGCTAACTCCTTGCCCTCCAAGTGAGGACAGGCAGCTTAGTTAACACCAGGAAGTGCAGAACCCCAGGTCCCCCCAGTCTTGCTGAATCAGAATTTGCGTCTTCACCTGACCTACGGGGGATGTGTGAGCACATTAAATTTCGAGAAGAATAGGACGAAGTCACAGCTCAACTGCAGAAACTAAATTTTTTTTACTTTTTACTTTTTTTTACTGAAGTATAGTTAACTTACGTTGTGTTAGTTTCCAGTGTACAGCAAAGTGGTTCAGTTATATATACAAATATTATTTTCCATTATGATTTATCACAGGATATCATATACAGTCCCCTGTGCTATACAGTGGAAGCTTGTTATTTATCCATTTTATATATAGTAGTTTGTATCTGCTCATCCCAAACTCCTAATTCACCCCTCCCCCACCCCCCTTTCCCCTTTAGTAACCATAAGTTTGTTTTCTATGTCTGTGAGTCTGTTTCTGTTTTGTAAATAAGTTCATTAGTGTCATATTTTAGATTCCACACGTAAGTGATGCCATATGGTATTTGTCTTTCTCTTTCTGACTCACTTCACTTAGTACGATCATCTCTTGGTCCATCCCTGTGGCTGCAAATGGCATTATTTCATTCTGTTTTATAGCTGAGTAGCATTCCATTGTGTGTATATGTACCACATCTTCTTTATCCATTCCTCTGTTGATGGACATTTAGTTTGTTTCCATGTCTTGGCTAATGTGAGTAGTACTGCTGTGAACACTGGGGTGCGTGTATCTTGCGGAAACTAAATTTGAATCCAGAGCTGACTGCTTGCAAAGCCAAGTTCCTATTTGTGGCTTCTTCTCCTGAACTGTGAATACATTTGAAAGTACTTTCTAATAATTATAACCTTCTCATCTGATTCTCACAGTAGCAAATAAAGATATTCATATCCATTTAATAGATGACAAAGCAGAAGCAAAGAAATTATGAGGCTCTAAGACATAGAGAGTAAGACATCAGGGTCTGAACCCTAGTTTCCTGACAAATCATAGTGATGCAATGATGTATTTCCTTAAGAATGTTTTTGTAACTTTTGAAAGATCTTCCCCCCTTAAGCCTGGCTGACATACTACACCCTCTTCTCCTTTCTCCAGATTTTGACATTCCATCCCATGCTGAGTTGCAGCAGGAGATTTGCTGGGGCAAATTCAACTCTGGAACATTCTCTGCCACAAATCACAGCTGCCACCAGGACTGCCACTGCCAGCTCCCCCGGACTGCCCTAAAACAACATTCCATCTGCACGACGCTGCCAGGACAGTGCCAATCAGGAGTGGAAAGATGTACCGAGACATACTAGAGACACAACAGAAAAACAGGTGTTCCCAAACCTCCCCTGCGAGCCCGCGCTGAGGCGTAGTGAACGACCCAGCAAAAAGCACATGGGATAAAGGGTCGCTTGTTAAAACCTGGTCATAAATCCCAGAGGACAATGCCGCATTGTCAGGCTGCCCCCTTGTAACATTTCCCCGCCGATAACACCGGTATGTGTGCGGCTTGGAGAAGCCCCAGCAGCAACAGAGAAGACAACCCTGCTTTGCTGGAATATTCGGCGAGCTCAGGCTTGCCAAGTCCATCCTACAAGGTGAATCATAAAGCTCATCAGCTCTATTTTTCCCCCGTGCAGTCAGGATTGCCTCAGCTTGAGAGCCTGGGAGGATCTTTCGTGGTCTGATTTGAGGGGACCATGAGCTTCATCCCAGTCCTCTTATCCATCTTCTCAAGCCCTTTGCTCAGAGCAGAGGCATGACATAATTAAAACCAGAATCCTATGAGAACATGAGTATTCATAGAAGTTATCACCCCAAAATACCAGGCTTAGAAAAGACCCCAGAAATTATCCAGCATAAATGTCGTTAAGCACAGATAAACAAGCAGACCTGTGGCTGGTCCTTAATGACCCTCACCTCCTGTATCCATGCCCTTTGTAGACCCAAAGCTGACCTGTGCAACCTAGAGGATGCTGTAGAAACAGTAATGCGTGACTTCTGAGGCCCAGTCATGGAAGACATCGCAGCTTTGCCTCGTTCCCTCAGATCACTCGCTCTGGAGGAAACCACCTCCCATGTCCTGAGGACACTCCAGCAGTCCCAGAGAGGGCTTCGTGTGGCCACAGTTGAGGCCTCTGACCGCCAGTGGCTCCAATCACGTGAGTTAGCCACCTGGTGAGGACATCGTCCCACCCCCGTCGAACCTTCCAACAGCAGGGTTGGAATCCTGGGCTGGACTGCCCAGTGAGGCCATCTGAATTCCCGACACAGACACACTTTGAATCATACGTGATCATTGTGATTTTAAGGCACAAAGTCTTAAGTAAGCTGTAACACAGCCATAAATACTTAATATAACCCCCAACGCAGGGACAGGACAGAGGCAAAATGACCACAGTAAAGGATTATCTTTCCAGTTAAAGTGCATCCTTGTTTCTACGGTCTACAGGCTTTACGTTGATGCAACAGGTCCCGATGAGGTCTGACCACCAGCTCAGCGCATGCCAGCCCCACTGCAGCCTACTTACTTCCCAAGTCTCCACCGGCCACAAGGACTTCTGTGATCCGACTTCACAGTCTGCCCTGCACTGTCTCTGCCCCTAGAGCTTCACACGGGTGAATGCTTCTTGTTGGTCAACACGCAGCTCAAAAATCACTTCGGAGAGGTTTCCAGGTCACCAATCTCAAGAGGCTCCTACCCCACACCCCTCCCCCCATCGCTACCCTGTAGCTGCAGGACGTCACGCAGCTGAGGCTCTTCACAGCACTGGCCACGCGCTGAGTTTATCTTACGTACTCCTGCCTAGACTTGGGTTTCACAAAAGTACCTTGTTTGCCTTGTTTTCTTCTATACCCCTGGAAGATGGAGAGGCTCTTGCTGTGGTAAAGTGCTCAACAATATTAGTAAAGAGAGAGGGCTTCCTAGGTGGCGAAGTGGTTAAGAATCTGCCAGACAATGCAGAGGTCACAGGTTCGATCCCAGCTCCAGGAAGATCCCACATGCCACGGAGCAACTAAGCCCGTGTGCCAAAAAAAATAAAAAATAGAGAGAAATGGAGACTGGGAAGGAAGGAAGGAAGGAAGGAAAGGAAAGAAGATTAAAGAATGAGCCACGTCTTTGAAATCTTTTACTGAACACAGTAGCACCTCTTCTAATTAACATACATCGAATGAGCACCTACTTTGCACAGACAAGTCTTGTGCAAGCTACTGAGGATGGAAACTAGCCACACACCTTGTCCCTCAAGGGGAACTTGACCTTGAATTAATTTGTCAGGATTCCTTCCAATGACTTGGAAATCAAGACCCAAGGGAGGGGAGAAGTCTAAAAGGGAAGTGCTCAGGTGCAGGGTTGGTGAGCAGGGTTTGGAGGTTTCTGAGCCAGGTTGCCAGGAGTTGAAAAAACTGAGAGAAGAGTCTAGAAAGAGTCCTGGCCAAATTTGCAAATGATTTTCCAAATTTCTGTGGAACCAGCCAGAAGCACAGTGTTGAACAAAGTATCTACAGCCTGTGAACAAGCCAATACTTCACGGGCATCTTTGAAGAATGAAACTTCTTTTTTTTGGTCTCAACTGGGACTGAAAAGGCCACATCCTATGAGACTGCATCCTACAAGACCTATACTTTTCCTCTACAGTCCCCAAGAGTCTGTGATTCCCCCACCCCCACCTTTATCCCCAGATGCAACAGGTGGTGTTGGTACAGAAGGATGCGGCTGGGAAACACAGCAAGGAAAAGGGATGCTTCGAAGTGGTGTGCCGGCCCTTCTGAATAGAACAGAACAAGTTATATTGTTTGAATCATTAAAAATCTAGAGAAAATTTCCAATGGAACCTCTGACCCACAACATCCCAGGCTCTGCGTCAGTGTCACCCACTCATCTGTTTCTATAATCCTGTTTCTATCATCTGTTTCAAAGATGTGGTCCACCTGGACTCGTTTCCCATCCCCGGCAGGCTGGGCTCACATATCTCGCTCACAGAACCAATGCTACAAACTGAATCTTTAGGGTCTAAATCCCAGAAGGGAGAGTCTGCAGTAAAAGGAGACCCAAGGAATGAAGTCATGAAATGAATTTCAAGAAAGGAAACTTTGGGCCAAAGATGAAAGGCCTTCTTAACTGTGAAAATCTATTAGAGTAGGTAATACTCTCTCAAGAATAGAAGCCTCATTCCTTACATTATTGAACACAAGGGAGAGCAAAGGGCTGTAGAACGCACATTGATCTCACTTCAGCCCCCGAGAGGAGAGCAAAAATGACCTCATGGTGATTTCCTATCGCTAGTTGACGTGATCATTTGAATCTGAAAACATCAGAAAACATTAGAAAGTAATGCTCTCCCTGTAGCAGGAGCGCAAGCGGGCGGCGCCTTTGGCATCTCTGCAGCTTTTGATGGAGGGAAGAGAACGTCTGTGCAATTCCACACGCCCCACAGATGACGCCTCTGGGTGGGCTCAAACTCAGGCAAGGTGTCCAGAAGAGGGTCACGGTGTCCCAGACCCAGTGCCAGAGCCAAGAGCCAGCCAGGAGCCTCTTCTAACTGCAGTCGGACCCACAGTGTCTAAGAAACACATCCTCCCGGAGATAAGAAAACATAGCGGAAAGTGTTTAGTCTTGCTGTTCAAAAGGCATCAGCCCAAGCTCTGTTCCTGTCCCGGGGGTAAAGCTAAAGTGGCATCTGATACCAGATATGCACGTTGCAGGATTATGGGAAAGCTTTGCACTGTCCCTGAGTCACGGAATCTCAGACCTGGAGGGAACCTCAGGGTTTATTTAATGCACCTCCTCCCATGTTAAAGTGAGCTGTGTTCTAGAAAATGGCACAAAACCCAGGGAAATTCTGGGAACAGCATCAAAGCAGGCTATTGGTACTCACCTGAGGCCAGAACTGTGATCAAGGGAGTTGAGTGAAAGAAAGGGCCTCATAAGGCATCTGGAAGGAGGAAGAAAGAACAGGAAATATTGGCAGAACCTGAACAACGTGAGACCCTCTTGTAAACTTTCCTAATTTGCATGCAGGCTGCATCGCACTTTTTCTTGCCCAAGAGTGAAATATATGCACGTTGAAGGTTGAGTTGCTCTGTGGGATGAGAGCAGAGCTGGGAGGGGCAAAATCATGTTTTGGGGGGGATCAGGGACCATGCATTTTCCATCTTTATCCTCTAGGTGCCTAGCAGGGTGGGGAGTTGCATAGTTTAAGGAGTGAACACGAAAGAGGGTTTCCAAGACCTAAAGTGGGGACGGAAATCCTGGTGCCCTTGGAGGTGGTGGTAACTTAATCCAGACCTTTCAGACAGAAGCCACCTTCCTTCTGCTTTGCATCCTCGGAAGGGGCAGGGCTGTCTCAGTCACTGAGGGGAGAGTGACTTGCCCACGTAAGGTAAGAGCTGGGGGTTTGCTTACGTGAAATAAATCATAAATAAATGCGTCTTGGAGGCTGATGTCTGCACAGCCTAATCAGACCCCGACAAGCCCCTTTCTCCCTCCAGGGCTGGCTTGTTTTCACCCAGGAGCAGGAACCCCTGAGGGTCCCCTCGCAGCCCCCTGGGCACTGGCCTGAGCCTCCCAGGCGTCCCTGCTGGAACGGGGAGCTCCCTCTGGGCTGCACACTTTGAAGGTGCAGGAAGATCTCCGTCCTGCAGGGCTTCCGCAGCGGGGAGGGGTGGGGACCTGGGCTCTCCCCCTCCCTCGCCTGGGGGGATTAAGGATGCTGCATTGTCCCCGGCCTGACAGGCCCAGCATTTGCATACATCAAGTCCCCGACCTGGGATGCGAGCCGGCTGCACCTGCCACCCGGGTTTCCCATGGCTGACACCAGTCAGACCTTTCAGGTAATCCACTTAGGTCCTTACAGATTGGGGTCCAGGCTTAGGGTGAAATAATGATGGAGAAGGGAACGCGAGACAAGGTACACAGACGTCCCCCCCTGGAGGGCTGCAAGTGGTCAGGGGTCTGGGAAAGCCTGGGCTTTGAATCCGGGGCGCTCTTTCAAACAGGCCTTTCTGTGGAGAGCCTTCCAACCTCCTAAGCCTCATTGAACTTGAAAAGCTACAAGCTCCCTTTCTTTCCCGAGACCCTCTGGCCTCTTTGCCTATCTCTTTCATCGAAGCCATTGTCAGGGGCTGCATTAGTGGGACCGGGATCCTCCCGCAGAGGTGCCCATCGTATCACAGATGTAAAAACGGTGAAACAAAGGTCTGAGCCGTCCAGAGAGGCTGGGGGAGCCCGGGTCACGGCTGAGGGGGTTCAGGTCCCCACAGGTGCTTCCCCACATAAATAACATTTTTTCAGATACAAATCGCTTACCAACACAGAAAGTGCATTGTTGCTCAGAACAACGATTTCCATTTGACAGGTGGTGAAACTGAGGCTTCATGAAGGGACGATGCTCCTGGATGAAAGCCCAGAATTCAGATCCCTGGTCCGTTCTCCAGCCACATGGCACCGTGTGTGCAAAACACCAGGGGAAAGGACCTTAGGACGAGGTTGCAACCGGCTTTTCACTGAAGCAGGACTCAGTGTACCTCTGATATATCGTTTTGGTCTCTGAATATTTTTCTGGCAAATCAAGGAAAAGAATTTAATGAGCACCTGAGGTATGTGGGGCTGGGGGCTGGGGGTTGGGCACCAGGGCTCCAAGTAAGCTGCTCCTGAAGAATCATTAGCAACTGAATGGCTTATTCAAGCGCCCCAAGGGACTGGAATACGGCGCCCGGGTCTCCAGAGGAAGCTCCACCAGCTGGTCTCCTGCCTGTCCCCCACCTCCCTCAGCCTTTCTTCCCTTCACAAGCCCGGGGCACTCCACCCTCCTTCATGTTTGTTCTCCAACATCAGGAAGGATCAGAACACCAACCCCTGGCCGTTGTTGGCCAATTGACCTCATTTTAATGTCACTGGCTTTTAGCCCAGTGTTATCACTCACAGTGATTTGCATTTGGAACTTAAAAAATATCTGGCGTAATTTACATAGTGCAAATTCACCCTTTGAAAATGGGACAGTTCTACCATATGACCCAGTAATCCCACTACTGGGCACATACCCTGAAATAACCAAAATTCAAAAAGATATATGTACCACAATGTTCATTGCACCACAATTTACAATAACCAGGACATGGAAGCAACCTAAATGTCCATCAACAGATGGATGGATAAAGAAGATGTGGCACATATATACAATGGAGTATTACTCAGCCACAAAAAGGAACAAAATTGAGTTATTTGTAGTGAGGTGAACGGACCTAGAGTCTGTCATGCAGAGTGAAGTAAGCCAGAAAGAGAAAAACAAACACCGTATGCTAATGCATATATATGGAATCTAGAAAATTGGTACTGATGGACCTAGTGGCAGGGCAGCAATAGAGATGCATATGTAGAGAACAGACCTGAGGGGGGATGGGAAGGCTGGGACATAGTGAGAGAGTAGCATTGGTATATATACACTACCAATTGTAAAATAGATAGCTAGTGGGAAGCTGCTGCATAACACAGGGAGATCAGCTTGATGCTCTGTGATGACCTAGAGGGGTGGGATAGGGGGGGTGGGAGGGAGGCTCAAGAGGGAGGGGATATGGGCATATATGCATACATGTGGCTGATGAACTTTGTTGTACAGTGGAAATTAGCACAACACTGTAAAGCAGTTGTACTCCAATACAGATGAAAGAAAGAAGAAAGAAAGGAAGGAAGGAAGAAAGGGAAAGAAAGCAAGAAAGAAAGGGAAAGAAAGAAAGAAAAAGAAAATGGGACCGTTCTAGGAGTTTCAACAAATCATGCCATTTTGTAACCAGCACCTCAATCAAGACAAGGAAGGGTTCCATCACCTCCTAAAATTCCCTCCTGCCCTTGGTGGTCAGCCCCACCCCCACCCACAGGGCGCATTGCTTTGCCTTTTCTAGAACGTCATAAAAACAGAGGCACAGGCATGCAGGCTTTGAGTTGGGCTTCTTCTGTTTAGCACACTGCCCGTGAGATTTGCCTATGCTGTGACGTGGATCCGTCCTGCATTCTTCTTTCTTGGTGAATAGAATTCAATTGTATGGAAGTACAATGTGTGGTTTATCCATTCATCAATTGAAGGACATTTGGGTTGTTACCAGTTTGGGGAAATTTTGAATAAAGTTACTGTAGACATTTGCATATGGGTTTTCGTGTGAAGATGTTTTTATTTCTCTTGGGTAAATGCCCAGGCATGGGATTGTTCATCATATGGCTAGTATAGGTTTAACAATAGAAACTGCCAAGTTCATTTCCAAAGTGCCTTGTATCAGTGAGAGTTCCCGTTGCTCCACAATCTAGTGTTATCTTTTATTATTATTGTTTGCTTATCTAACAGGTGATGAATGGAATATATAAATGGAACATTTCCTGCCATATCAGTAAACAAAGGATGTCACGGTTATCAAGGACTGCAGCCCTCCAACCTGAGCCAGTGAGCCCTGAGGAAACTCAGGATGTGAAAATACAGGCCCCAGAGTAGTAGGGAGGAAGGTTGAATGAAGCAGGTCTTCAAAAACTGGAGGCGCAACAATACATTGTTACAGCCCTGAAATGTATTAGGAGGGCTGCTCAAGACAGAAGAGCCTCTCATTACAGGGGCTTTCTCCTTCCTGGTGTTTTCGTTACATTTGGTTGTGAAGTTGATAAAAATGAACAAGATGTGACCCCAGCTCTCAAGCGGTGTACAGTCCAGCTGCAGGGTTGACCTAAGAAAGAAACAGGACATGTGTTGGACCAGAGACTTGGGCAGCGCAATGTCAGGGCACATGGGAGGGAAGGGTTGACTCCAACCCAGGGACGCACAGAAGAAGGGACCCGACTCCCGGGCGTGTCTTCTTTGTTTACATGTACCATCAATTCATTTAATCCTCCAGACACCCTCCTGGGGTCAGTTACCCCTGAATCTTACCAGTGTCAGAGCCCTTCAAAGGGTGAGTAGCCCTTTGAGATATGAGAATAATTAAAAGAAAGCAACGAACCACTTAGCTGCCTGAACTTGAACTCCAGCTTTTATTATTCTTGTGAAGCCTTGGGCTCATACAAATATAAGGCGCATTATACCTTAAACCTGCTTCAAAGCTTTATGTATTTGACCTTGAATTACACGAGTTAAAGAGAGGACAAAAGAAAACAGAAAACCTCGTAGCACAGCTTTCCACAGTCTCTCCCCTCTCTCCAACTCCAGCACCAGAAGCAAACCTCACCCTTGACTTTGGGAGCCTGCAGGCTCCCCTATGAGCTCTTGGGATGGTCTGGTGCTCCACCCACAAACACGAGGGTCCCAGGCTTTACTAGACCCCTCGGTCCCATGTTTGGCATCAGAAGCTTAACAGACAGACCCCTCAAATGACATTGCATCTACAGGCAACCGGCAGAGAGGGGAGGGTTATGCTAGGTCAGAGGGAGAGAGGTTATCACTCTGTGATCTGAACTAATAGGTGACCTAATAGAACTAATAGGTGACTAATAATAAATGACCTGTCACCTATTATTCCTGAAATGGTCACGAGTTCATACCTCCTAGTCTTGGAAGAGGAGCTAAGAATACTCCCCCATTCTGACTGAAGGCACCCCAACAGTGCCCATTTCACAGATAAGAAAAATGAGGCATGAAGACTTTAAGTGATTTTTCCCCCCGATCTCATAGCCTGTCTGGCTGGGTCACTGCAGCACGCTGCTTCCCAGGGACACTGAGGCCCTTGCAGTGGACAGGGCATCTCAGCCCAGAAGGTGCCTTACTTGTTCATTCCGGTTTTCCTTCCCCCAAACCTCTAGAAAGCACTACTGCTGTGCCCTTCAACTTTCCGAAGGGAACGGTGAAATGACGTGGCTGCCTGGTGCCAGCTTGTCGGGGCAACACTGGCGTGGAGCTGAAGACTTACATTGTTGATGTACACCTGTGCACACACCTGTGTGCTAGGCGGATTCTCACCTGTTTCCCAGTTCTGCATCAGGCCGTGGGCCCTGACATGCCGTCTAGACTCCTTCACATTGAACATTCTTTCCGGTTCCTCCCAGGACAACCTACTCAAAGCCTCCAGGTCTGCCCATCTCCCTGTCTCAGTGACCCCTCCTGCACCTGGAAGGTCCTCCTGTGTACGTGCCTTCTCATCCCCTAGCCGCTGCTTGGAAGCATTGCCTCCTCCAGGAAGCCTTCCTCTCCTGGCCACAGGGATGGGTTGTGAGCTTCACCCCTTCTGGGGCTTGTCCCAACTGGAAACTCCTGTTCATTCTTTTAATTTTGCCTCACTGGACTAGCCCAGACTTCATGAACTCCTGTCACCAGTTAGAGAAATGAGGTGTCTCACATATCCCTTTCAGTAAGAACTCAGGATTTGTCCAAATCGGACCATTAAAATAAGGTCATTGAAAAAAAACATCTCAGGTGTTAAGGCAAACCATTTCCGGCCACAGAGTCAACTAGCTGCTCAGGTATAAACCATGCCAGATTCAGGTCAGACTCATGGAAATTTTTTTATTCTGAAGGATTTTTTTAATCTTTTTTTTTTTTTTTTTTTTGCACTGGAGTTCAAGGGCAGTGGGGATGAGGGGAGAAGGAGAAAAACACAGGAAATGTACAGGATTCCGGAATTTGAAATGTATGGGGATGACAAGTAACTTCCCTGAATCAAAGCAGAAGGTAGTGGCTGGACGTTCAATTAAATGGACCACCTGCAGAAAATGGGGACAAGAGGGAAAACACCCCGTTGGCACAAAGAGAAACCACACATTTCTAAAGGCTTCCGTCTGTGGATCATTAAACCTGCAGTGCCGCTAAGTTTCAGGTTTGGATGTTTTGGCAGTGGTGGAGGGGAAAATGCCAAGGCACGTGCTCCCGGGCCGAACGCTCACTTTGCGACTCCTGGCAGACACCTCCCCTCCCGCACGGAAGGTCTGGGGAGTGTTAAGGAAGAAAAGCACTTGTGTCAAAGCAAAGGAAGCCAGTGGCACTTCCAGAGCTAAGCTGCTCACACACACTGGTTTACTTTTGGAGAGCCAAGAGCAATTTCCACCCCAGTGAAAATATTCTCAAGAGGAAAGAGGAACGAGACCACTCCACTGGCCACATCCATCTGTGGACAAGAATTATTCATGCTTCCTAGTTCATGATGTGGTTCCTGTCTTGTATTCACACGTCAGGGTGGATATTACCCTTATTTTACAAGGGAAGCAGTTGAACCTCCAGGAGTATAAATCGTTTTCCAATTAATGATAATTGAAAATAATAGGGACTTCCCTGGTGGTGCAGTAGTTAAGAATCCATCTGCCAATGCAGGGGACACATGTTTGAGGCCTGGTCCGGGAAGATCCCACATGCTGCAGAGCAACTAAGCCCACCTGCCACAACTACTGAGCCTGCGTGCTTCAACTACCGAAGCCCTCACGCCTAGAGCCTGTGCACTGCAACGACGAGTGGCCCCCACCTGCTAGAGAAAGCCCTCGTGCAGCAACAAAGACCCAACACAGCCAAAAAATTAATTAAAATAATAATAATAATAATAATGCCTCATATTTATTCAACACTTTCTATATACCAGACACTCTGCTAAGAAAACCTACGTGATCTCACTTATTGGTCCTGAAATCATCCTCGTTGTTCCTTGAATCCCCTTGCTCAGCTCCCTGGCATCATTTGACTCCTGTCCTACCTCTTGGATGGTTTCCCCTCATGCTTAGGACAAAATCCGAAGTCCGAAGTTTACCGTCATCGTGATGTCAGGCTCTCACCTGTCTCGGGGACCCTGTATCTTGCTCCTTCTCACCCCAAACACACCCACCCACACATCACGCTAATCACTAATATCTACTCGACCTTCGTGTCTCAGAGTACATACCACTTCTTCCAAGAGGTCTTTCCTAACCCTCCTCCTGTCTAGATCAGCTTTCTCTATTGTACTTCTCCTTTGAAACACTTACACATTGGTCATTATTCATTTGCTTGGTTTTACCTTTTCTATCTGTCCTTTTGAGGCCAGGACCGGGAGTCGTCGGGGCATCACTGTTATCTTTACTGCATGGCAGCCCCTGGCCGTATGGTGGGTATTTAATAACTATGAACATAACAAAAACAACATTTGGAAGTAAATTCTGAGTTGAGAACCATACACAGTATGTACGTTATTGGGATATGTGTGTGTGTGTGTGTGTGTGTGTGTGTGTAGTTCCTCAACTTTTAGAACATAAAATTTTATATAGTACAGTTTTTTGACTTTTAGAATCAAATCATGGACAAAGTGTAGAAGGCTGTGTGGAGACTGTAGGAGAGAAGATAAGTGTCAATGACCTTGACACAGTAAGAGTAAAGGTATAGTTGACCAAAGTCAGGTAATGGAAGTAGGGGATGGAGAAGATGTGGGTCCGTCCTAACCTTACTAACTGGGGTGTTGATATGTACTGTCTGAAGCTGATTTATTGAGAAAGAGGTTTAAATAGATGATTTAAAATTAAGTGTAGCCAATAACAAAACCAAATATAAAAATATGCATGTCAAGTATTGAAGATTGTGGGTGAAATCATAAATGATGAAATATTCATCTTTCATAGGAGAGAATCTATAAATATCCCTAAAATGGTTAAATCAAAACACAGAGCTATCAGCATTTTATCTCCAGTTGGAAGCACCATAAGGAGAACCAGAAGAGAAGAAATAAGTAAATTTTGTCCTTGGGGAGTGGGATGCTAGGCTTTTATTGCAAGCTATTCTGTGCTATTTAACTGCAATTGTCTTAGTTGGGGCTCTCCCAGAAGTAGACCTTGAATCAGGTCTCAGAGGTACATCATCTACTGAGATGCAAGGATTGCCTGCAAGAGAGTGGGGGAGATGCTATAGGGAAGAGAACCACTAAAGACTAGGTTATTAAACCAGCTATTGCAACGAGCAACTAACGCTACTTCCATGGGAAAACTGGAAAATAGCATAAACAAAATATTTTATAATTATCTGAGAAGCAAGGGACCCGGGAGGTATCTATGCACTGATCCCCGACAGTCATTGGCTGAAGGCTGCTCCCAGGGTGTTGCTAATTTCCCAGCACTTCCGGCCCACTGTACACGAGGGGGCAGAGCAGTCTGCTGCGGTTCTGGAAAACGAGCTCTCAGGCACAAAGGTGCAGATCTTGCCAGTCAGCAGCTGTGGGGTGCAGGGACAGGGTGAGGACCCAGGGATACGAGTGGGGCGGCCACAGCATCTTCTACGGCTGTCATGTGTGCATATGACTTTGATACAGACTCAAGTAAACATGAAGTAACAAAATGTGTTTTAAAATTTCTTATGTATCCACACAAGGAAATGAGCCTTTATGAGGCATCCACCATGGGCCGGAAATTGTGTTAAACAGATCCACTTAGATAGTCTCATTTAATGCTTCCTACAACCCTGTTGTTGTGTGTACGGTCATCTCTTCCAGATAAGTTAAACAGAGCTCAGAGCATCTTTGCAAATATTAGAGGGGATTCTAGTTTCTAAGGTAAGTCATTACCTATAAATATAAACAACTATTGAACAGGAGTGAGAACAAAGTTAACTCTAAGTTTTCTAACCCAGAAAATCCTACGAAGGATGAAAATCAGACAGTGAGAATGACAGGAGTCTCCAAAGATGATCATTTTACTTTGGAAGATGTTGAGTTGAAGGCGGTAGAAAGATGGTCACCAGGAGTGCCCTGCGGGCAGCTGTGAATAAAGAGCTGGTGGTTGGTGGAAGGGTCTTGTCTACATCAGCATCCCTCTGCCTGGCCTGCTACACCCCAAATCTTCATTTTCCCGCATAGCTCATTCCTTCACGCCACCGCCTCTGGTGGTCACCTTGAGAGGCGTGCTGACCTTTGTCAAGGTAAAAAGCCAGCCGAGGAAGCCAGGAAACAAATCCACTGCCTTTGTTCTTGCTGTCACCTTCCCCGTCTCTGATTTCCCACTGGCTACACCAGTCAGAAGATAATGGGTGTGGGACTCCATTAATGAAGCGTGTACTAATCAGCCTCCCAGGACAGAAATTAGAGTGTGTAAGGGTAGAGAAAATGTATCTGGAAGGGTGTGGGGGACTGCTTGTGAGAAAGGTCCCAATTCTCCACTCTCTGTGTATCCCTCCTCTTTGCAATGTGATTTTTGCAGCTCCGCCCATCAAAATGTTGAGTCTTTTTCTTTATTCCTTGAATCTGGGCCAGTTTGATTTCCTTTGACCCCTGGGATATGATGGAAGTGATGCTGTGTCATTTCCAAGCTTAAGAGACCTCACACACGTGCGCGCTTTTGGACAACTTCCTGCCACTTGAGAACCAGCCCTGAGAACTAGCTGGAAGACCGGAGACTGTGCTCCCCATTGGAGGCTGTCAAAGATGAGTGGGCCCTGGCTCACGCGGCAACTGACTGCACTTGCACGCGTGACCCCAGCCAAGACTAGAAGAACTGCCCAGCCAAGCCCAGCTCAAACTGCTGCCCCTCAGAATCATGTGGTAGATACTATTTACTGCATTAAATGCTCGGTTTGGGGTCGGTTGTTATTCAGCAAGTTAGTTTGAGATTCCTAATTGGGCACACTGGCATAGTAATCAAAGAATATTTGTTAAATTCATCAATGGCCTTTCTTTGTTTCATTTCCTATCTTGACGTAATTTTACAATATTTACTTTCACCAAAAAACAGAACCACGTTATACTTCACCACAGATGTCACTTTTTGTGGGTGTTTGAAAATTATATCACATTTTCAATAGTAGCGACGTGTCCCCCACCGGGACATGAAGACAAGCTTCGGGGTCTGGATGGATTAGGTGCATAGCCATCCTCCCTCTACACTTACGAGGAGACGATTACTGATTTAAGAAAATAGATATATTTATGAAGATGATAAATAAGAAGATCCCTAGATAAGGAAATGAGCTTTGAGGCATGCCCACAGAGGAGGATGTAGAGAGGGCAGAAAGAGCAATGACCATGGGAGAGAGATGGCCTTCAGATGTTCGTTCCGTTACTCTCACTCAACCTGGTGGCGGGGCTGAAGGGAATCTGCCTGTCCATTTCATTGGTCTCTATATTTTCTGGGGGCTGACAGCATCTAGTGTCATGAATCTTACATTCAGGTGGAGAGATTAAAGCAGAAGAATCGAAGGGCTGGCATGAAACATCTTTGGCCCTCTTATCTATAAGAAGTCTCAGCTTTAATCTGTGCATGGGAAAAAGAGCTCAAAATCCATACTTTCCTCTGGGTCTTCACTTCAGGTCCTCACACAAGTGTAAGATCCCCTTCCAGGTTCCAGGTCTGGAGAGAGGGGATGCCTCTGAATTCAGCCAAAACGTCTGGATGAAAAATGACGCAGTTTAGTCAATCACTCACACGCCGGCTCTCCATGCCAGACATCTGGACATTTGGAAGCATCTGCGCAATGAACCATGGCTCGGTTTTCATCTAGAAATGTTGGCAGATGAAGCCCCAACCAAAGACATGGAGATGAACCTGCCATGACAGTTTTGTGGGATCCAACCTCAGAAGGTCCGTGGCTGAACTTGAATGTTAGACTTGAAAAGGATCTCATATGCAATCTAGTGTAAACCTTTTATTTCGTAGATAAAGAAGCAGGAGTCCAGACATGGGAGGTGCCTTGGCTAAGGGCACACAGCTACTACGAGTTATCCAGGGGTAGACACGAGGCATCTCGATGTCCTCTGTACTTACCCCTATTTCTCTGCTTTATGCCTTGTTGAGAGACAAGAGAAACTTTTAACTTGTGTATAAATTGAAAATAAATGACTACTCCCCACTGCAAACAGATGGAATAGAAATCACACTTATTCACACTGACTTGAGTGGGCAAGCTTATTTGTAGAACACTTTATAGCTCTTTCTGTGCTTTAATGCTTTCATTTTGTAGCATCACAACACCTATGGCAAACAGCTCACCGTAGCCTTAATTCTACATGAAATTAAGTGACAGTCTCATAGCCTGCAGATGACAAAGCTGGCAATTTTCCCTGCATTTATGCTTCCAAACATTTATGGAGCATGACCTGCATGCCAGATATTAGACTAGGAGCACGTGTGTCCCCATGTGTCTTAATTCCAGCCACAGGTGCATCTCCTTTGCATCAGTCAGCTTTGGCTAAGTCCTGCTGCAATAACAAAAGAACCACAAATAACCATGGCTTGAAAAACAAATATTTCATTCTGACTCATGTCACATATCCCAGCTCTGCTCTAGGGCATCCTTCTCCCTGCAGATTCCAGGCTAATAAAATAACCAAGAGCAATGTGTCCTGGACATGATGTTTACTCTACAGCCACTGTGACCGGTCTTACAGACCTGAGTTCTTGGGGAAAGTGAAAACAAGAATAATAAGAAAAGAGTAGCCCAGAGACAGAAAGGGAAGCCATTGTTAAGTGCTCTGCAAAGATGATTTCATTAGTTACAACTGTAGGAACAGAAAAGTGACCGTTTTGCATTTCAAACAAGGGAAAAAAGAACTATTGTTTTGTGTGAACTGGGCTGGGTATTGGATTCTGGATTCTCTGTTATAGCATCTGGCAAGAATTCAGCTGGCCTCTTACTTCTCCCTGTCAAACCCAGAAATGGACTATAGCCTTTGAACTAAAACACCGTCCACCCAACCCAAGACTCAGACGCCTCTGAAAATTTTCACTGCTCAGCCGCGGATTTTAAATCGCTCTTGCCCCTGGCTATTTTAAATCATCTCTCCACCATCACCCTGGAATACGTTAGACAACTTTATGGTCACATTCCTTGCCAATTTAATTTTTGTAAATCATATTCTAGTGCTTAAATTTCTTCATGGAACTGAGTGATTTTTTTTTTCACATGAGCTGTTGAGTCAAACAATTGAGTCCAGGGCTTGTGGGGGTCACAGCATCCTTAAAAGGGGACAGGAGTCACTGTTAGCTGAGCTTCTTGGGTTATTTTAGAGTCTTTGGACCCTGCTCATAATTACCACAACTAGTATGATAACCTGACATGTGGATTCTGTGGAGTCTGAAATATTTCATGTCCAATGTCAGCCCAAATGAGAACAGAGGAACTGGCGGAGAGGCATGGGTCAGAATATTCTTGCTCACTCTAATCTGGTGTTAGGGCAATTCAAATGGATTTATTTTTAACCCCCAAATACAGAGTAAATGCTCAATGAAGATATCTCTTCAGTTTATACTTTTATTTCAAAATGGCCTTTTAAAAATTATAAAAGTCATGGTAAATACAGTAAATGCCAAATACAGAAAATGTTGTAAATATAGAAAAATCACAAAAAGAAAAAAAAAGTGCAAAACCCTACTGTCCAGGAATACCTACTGTGGCTCTTTGGTATAGTTAACCTTAAATTAGTCACTTTCTCACTCTCTATATGTGTACGTGCATTTATATAGTTATTTCCTAACATGATTAGAATTTTACTCATGCTAATAAGAATCTTTTTTTTTTAATTTTTTAAGCTCTTTATTGGAATATAATTGCTTTACACTCCTGTACCAGTTTTTGAGGTACACCAAAGTATCAAAATGACTTTGTATAACTATCATATAGATGTAATGATCTGTCCTTGATTGTAATACATTTATGCTCAGTTCAGTTTTTCCCTGTTATAAGCATGTGCAATAAGCATGTTTAGACAAATCTTTCCATTTATTCATGATTAAGATAATTATTTTAAGACAAATGATTTTCTATACATAAGGCCCAAATCAACCATCAGAACAATATAAGAAGTGTTTGAGGCCTCCTAGCCCACACTGCATGTTATCTTCTTGTTTTCCAATTTGTCAGGTTGATCTTTGAAAAGTAATATCTTTTTAATTACTTTCATTTGATGAAACTGCACTTTTTCCTGATTTCTTGATATTTGTATTTTGTTGTTTTGTAAATTTTTTTACTTGTATCATTGTTCATTTCATTACTAGGGTGCTCATATTTTCATATTGATTTTTAAGCACGTTGAAAAATAAGTCAATGAGCAACCACTTGACTGAGTAGAGAACTGTTAAGCGCACATTCGACTTCTGTCAAAGCTCGGTCAACCTTGCTTCCCAGGCCTTTGCGGGAAAATCTTGTAAATGTTGTAAATGGCCCAATTTTGTCTTTTTAGTGACGTGTTTACTCTACCTCAGTGGTTTTCAACTAGGCCGATTTTGCCCTGCAGGAGATATTTTTGGCTCTGGCAACGGCGGGGCTGGGGGCGGGGTGGTGGGGGGGCCTGGAGGGGCTGGGGGGGACTGGGGTGGGGAACTGCTCCGGCATCCAGTGGGTGGAGGCCAGGGATGCCGCTTAACAGCCCACAGAGCACAGGATGGACAGCACCCCCCCCCGCCCCCGCACCCCCCCCCCCACACACACACAAACACACACACACACACACACACACACACACACACACACACACACAGAAGGATCTGGTCCTAAACGCCACTACTGCTGAGGCAGAGAAACCCGGATCGAAGTGATTGGACAATTTATTCTTAAAATTAAATAAGTTCATCGGGATACACCTTGGCTTCAGTCATTAAAAAAAAATGAGGCTGCCTGTCATAGGTTAAGGCTTCTCAATGATGATTCAGAAAACCTTCTGCCATCGCATTGGCTCTGTGTCGTTTTTATTTTCCTCTGCAGTGCGGTTAGCACACCCAGACAGTCCCAGCTTTCACGCTGTCTTCACGTGCACTCTTTACTAATTCCTTATGTCTCATGGTGGGTTTTTTCATCTCACACAACTATTTTCTTAGCTCGATCAGATATTGGTACATCAGTGTTCATGGCAGTATTATTTACAACAGCTAAAAAGTAGGAAGCAGCCCAAGACCAATATATGGAAAAACAAAGTGCGGTATATACGTACAATGGAATGTTATTCAGCCTTAAACATGAAAAGGAAGGGACGTTCTCATACCTGCTACAACGTGAATGAATCTTGAGGGGATTATGTGAAGTGAAGTGAGCCAATCACAAAGTCAGGTATTGTATGATTCCACTTATGTGAGGTTAAGATCTGTACATTTTACTGTATGTTTATTGTCATTAAAAAGAGCCCTGAGTAAAGTGAGACACGGTAGCTTATTTTTGGATTTTCATTTTTGTTTTTTCTCATCACATCACCACGGACCCACCCAACTTCCAGCCCTCGTCCTTTCAGAGTAGGGTAGTAGAGTGGTTTTCTAGAATGTTCCTCACTTGCTTCCCACAGCAATCACGTTGTTTTTTGGGGGCATAGGGGAGGGGGATTTTCTCAGGTTCTTTTATCTTCCTTAGCTTTGGTTCAAATTTTATTGTATTTGGCAGAATCTCCTTACAGCATATGCTAACCACCTTGCCCTGTTTCCCCCCCTAATTTTGATTTTAAGCTGAGACGAAGCGAGAGAGTAGCACAGACATATATATACTACCAACTGTAAAATAGATAGCCAGTGGGAAGTTGTTGTATAACAAAGAGAGTTCAACTCGAGGACGGAAGATGCCTTAGAGGACTGGGACGGGGTGGGTGGGGGGGACTCGAGGGAGGGTGGGGGGGGAGCCAAGGGAGGGAGGGAATACGGGGATATGTGTATAAAAACAGATGAGTGAACTTAGTGTACCCCCCCAAAAATAATAAATTAATAAATAAAATTAAAAAAAATCCTTTTGGTCAAGATAAGGGGAAGGTGTGCTCGTATCTTGGCTTAAATTATCTGCTGGCTTTTGTACCCCCGGATTATCCCTTCATCTTCTCCAAGGGCAACTGTTTGGCCCTACTTCATTTTTGCACCAGAATTCTTCTTTTCTTGCTCTGGTGAGAAATTTTAACCACTCCTGTCCCCCACGCTGTCCGCTTCACTAGTAAAGGATTTCTTTGGAGATCACTATGAAATGCCTGTAGCCATCTCATTTGACACCTACAACAGCTTTAAAATGTTTGTTTGGAGAAGCATGTGATAAACAGCAGAGGGCTGAAAGAAAAGGAACAGAGATAGTTAAGTGACTTAGTGCGAAGTATTGATTTATGAAGGTCGATTGAAGATATTAATACAAACCACATTGCCTTTCTGAAGACCAAGTGAAAGAGGGGGATTGATGAGGCTAATAAAATAAACAACCAAATGAGAAAGACATCTGTGGGTGGTTTCAAGGGTATCATTCCAAATTTTCAGAAGGAATTTAACACCTAAGTCCCCTGCAGATGAAGAAGTTCCATTCCGAGAGTGCGTACCTAAGTCCAACAAAGTTAGCCTAGGTACCCAACTAACACAATCGGCTATGTAGTACTGAACTGTAACAGGTTTATAATATTTTTCTCACAAATAATACATACAAAACAAACACAAAAAATAAACACTTTTAATCTTACAGTACAATACCGTGAAGAGTACAGTAGCACAGTACAACAGCTGGAGTATAGAAGCACATTCGAATCTTTGAAAGTTCGCAACTTGGAAGTTCGTATGTAGGGGACTGCCTGTAAAGAAACACGTGGGCTGAATATCAGGAGAAAGGTCCAGGTGGTGGGAGGCCTGGAGCATGGCTCCCGAAGGCATGAGTTGGCTGCCACAGGCCTGAAATTCTGGAAACAAAGCCCAAGGATGCTTATGATACAGCATCCCCCAGAGACGAAGCACGTGTGAGGGGTTCTCGAAATCTTTCTCTCACCTTGCTCTTTATTCACAGTGGCTTTGAATAAGAAAAAAGGAATAACAGAAAAGGAAAGCAGTGATAATGGGATATTTCTGATGCATATAAACAATGTCAGCCCTTTGTTTTTGTCTTTTAAAAAAATCAGTCTAGAGGGATAGAAATCAACTAGTACTCTACTAAAGACATGAGTAGAGATGCAGACATAGGGAACGGACTTGGGGACACTGGGGAAAGGGAAAGCTGGGACGTAGTGAGAGAGTAGCATTGGCATAGACACACTACCAAATGTAAAATGGATGGCTAGTGGCTACTACAGAACACAGGGAGATCAGCTGGAAGCTCTGTGAAGACCTAAAGGGGTGGGATAGGGAGGTTGGGAGGGAGACTCAAGAGGGAGGGGTATGGGGATATATGTACACATATAGCTGATTTACTTTGTTGTACAGCAGAAACTAACACAATACTGTAAAGCAATTATACTCCAATGAAGATTTTAAAATAAATAAATCAACAAACAAACAAATAAATATTAAAATATGGGGGAAAAAAAGACTAAACTAGGGTGGAAGAAAAAGGGAGGTGCTGCTGCAAGGGTATGAACTTCCAGGTATAGTTTGGATCAGTTCTGAGGATCTATTGCACAGCATGGTAATTATTGCTAATAATACTGTATTATATACTTGAAAGTTGCTGAGTGCATCTTAAATGTTCCCACCACAAAAAAAAGAAATGCAAGTATGTGATGTGATAGAGGCAGTGGCTAACACTGTGGTGGTCATCATTTTGCAATATACAGGTGCATCAAGTCATCACACATCACATCTTAAACTCACACAAACTCACTCGTACATATCAAATATATCTTAATAAACTGGAGGGGAAAAAAAGGCTGAACTAGTGATCGTCTTATTTCTATAATATGATCTGTTTTGTTGGTGAATATAGAGAGTGAGAGTAGTGATAGGTAGAGACAAAGACAGCAGTGAGACCTGGAGAACGGGCAGCAATTTAAACACTGAATCAGCCATACGGAGCTACAGAATCTTTAGTTCCTCCCTGAAGGACATAGACAACAGTGTCTGACGCACATTCCTGAGTTCTTTTATGGATACTAAAACCACCACTAAATGGAAAAAGCTAACTGCACGATGACCAGACTGCAGTCATGACATAAGTCACTCTATCTTACACGATTCAGAAAACTGCCCCCAAGGAAGCGGGAACAAACTGACCCCAAGGAAGCGGGAACAAACTGACCCTGGAACTGAAGATTAACTGTGCTTAAAACAATCAATAGGATGCTGATCAGACCAGCACATGACCAGTTCCAAGGTGATTGTTGGAGCTGACTTTGCTGTTTTGCACATAGCACCCCTGACTGTACACCCCTGCAACGCCCCTTTAAAACCTTTTGTTCCCTGATGGATAACAGGGAGTTGGCTCTTTGGGACATGAGTCCACCTTTTCCCCAGGACTGCCGGCTTCCTCAATAACGCTGTCTTTCCTTTTACCCACCACTTGTCTCTCAGTATTGGATTTTTGAGCAATAAGCAGCCAAACCTGAGTTGGGTAACATTTTCTCCATAGCAGGTACTGATTTATAACACATTTATTCATCTCCTCACTTGGTCACTTTATTACACACGCTTCACAAATGCAGACTTTTGGTCCATTTTGTTATTCACTGCTGTATAGCTGATGCCTAGATCCATGCCTGACAGGCAGTAAGCACTCAGTAATAGTTGTTATACAGGTAACATTTGAAAATGCATGGTGGTGGACTTCCCTGGTGGCACAGTGGCTAAGAATCCGCCTGCCAATGCAGGGGACACAGGTTCAAAGCCTTGGTCCAGGAAGATCCCACAAGCTGTGAAGCAACTAAGCCCGCGTGCCAAAACCACTGAGCCTGCGCTCTAGAGCCCGTGAGCCACAACTACTGAAGCCCACATGGCCTAGAGCCTGTGCTCCACAAGAGAAGCCACCACAATAAGGAGCCCGTGCACCACAATGAAGAGTAGCCCCCACTCGCCGCAACTAGAGAAAACCCATGCACAGCAACAAAGACCCAACACAGCCAAAAGTAAAATTAAGTTAATTAATTTTTTAAAAAAAGAAAATGCATGGTGGTGTCCGGTAACTTGTTCTCCAAAGTAGTCCATAAATTCAAGTCAAATGTTAAATACTATCTTTCACTGAAATTAAGACATGGATGCTCAGTGTGAAGCAATTATACTCCAATAAAGAGCTTAAAAAAAAAAGTGGATGCTAAGATGCATACGGATGTGTAAAGCAACACAACCAGCAGCGATCTGGAAGATGTGGGAGGGAGGATCTGCTCTCCCATTGATGAAGATTTATTATAAAACCATATGAATAAAGTCAGAGTAGGCATCCAGGGACAGGTAAAACAGTGGGGTAGAGTAGATATCGCAGAAACAAGCCAACCACACGTGAAAATGTGATAAGGGACAGAGGGGTAGCATAACAAATGGGTAAGAAAACAATGCAGTATTCAACAAGCAGCACCAGAAAATTGGCCATCCACAAGCGAGAAAATGAAATTACTCCGTGCTGTGCACAAAATTAAATTCCAGCTGAACAGATGAATGAAACATGAAAATCTAAATGATAAAACTTTTCAAAGGAAATGTATCATCGTAACTTAGAATAGGGCAAGATTGCTCAATGCAGAGGAAATTACACAAACCATGAAAGGAAATACTTTTTGTAAATTTCATTACATTTAAACCTATTTCCATATGATAATAGGCAAAAAGAAATACAATGTAACAAATTTATATTGTTTACAGATTGGGCTATTATATTTCAACCCATGTAACTGGCAAAGAAGTATCATCTAGAAAATATATTTTTTTAATTCTACAAATTAATTTAAAAATACCAAAAATAAAAGCATAAATGACATTTAACAGAAGAGAAAATCTAGATGATCAATAAACATATGAAAAAAGTACGATTGTCACTTATAATAAAGAGAATGAAAGCTAAAACAAGCAAAATGATGCACTTTTTTTTCACTCCCAATAAAAGGGCACAAATTAGAGTGTGTGAAATTCTAACTGACAAGGACACAGGAAAACAAAGATCCTGCTACCTTGCTCATGGAAGTATGTCATAAATTTGTACGAGTAAAACTACTTTGAAGAACAATTTGACAATGTCTATTAAGGCTAAAGCTGTATACTCCCTAAGACCCAGTAATTTCACTACCTAAGAAACTCAAGAGCAGCAGATGTATGTGGAGATAAAGAATATTTGTGGCATTGTTGCCTATTAAAGTAAATGAGTGAAAAGACCTCAATATACACCAATGGAAGAATTGATCAGTTGTGTGATATCCACAGGACACTTTAAAGCTGTAGAAATGAATGAACTAGATCTTCATGTAGCAACCTGATTAAGTCCTATCCACATAGGATGAGATGGAAAAAGCAACTCATGGAGAATAAATACAAGATGACATTTTTATAAACAGTTTGAATTCACACACAGTAGTGTATATTATTTATGGAAATTTATATGTACAGCAACATGAAAGAGGACAATGCTTATGTGGTGGAAGATGGATGGAAAAATGGTCCAGGACAGAAGTCCAGGGGAGGCTCCAGCAGTATTTGTAACATTTTATTTCTTAAAGGTAATAACATGAGGACTTCCCTGGTGGTACAGTGGTTAAGGCTCTGTGCCTTCCACTGCAGGGGGCATGGGTTCGATCCCTGGTCAGAGAAGTTCTGCATGCCATATGGTGCAGTCAAAAAAAAAAACGGAAAAAAAAAAACAGTTTAAAAAGATGAGTATCTCTTCTTAAAAAAAAAAAGGTAATACCATGAAACAAATGTGACAAAACTTTGACACATTAAATTTGGGTGTTGGCGGTTATCTATGTGTTTGTTCTTTTCCATATTTCATAATAAAAATATATTTGCCAATAATGGTGTCATTATTTTCCATTTTCCCCTGAAGCATGCCAATTTAATACTCATCTCTTCATAAAATTTAATATGCCTTCTAGAAGCGCTCGCTCTCTCTCTTTTTTTTTTTTTTGGCCTATGCCTCATCGCTTCTTCTCTGTTCTCATTAAGATGTGTCTGCCCAGTGAGTCAGTAAGGTTGGGAACATGAAATGTTAATGTGGCACTGAAAAAGTGTGCAGGGTTTTTTTGGTGGTTTTCCGCTGCACTAGCGCACAGCTTCCACAAAGAGACTGGTTATTGCTCAGTGTTTTAATCAGGATGGAAATGAATAGATATGCTATTAAGCAAAGTTTAAAGAAATAAAAGCACATGAACGTAGATGAGTATCTCCTCCTATAGTATTTTAAAGGTTAGGGGATTGTGCTTTCTCCCACTCTCATTCTCTTTTTCTCCCCCACTCTCTCCCTTTTTCTTTCTCTCTCAAATACAAAAATAGGATTGTCCTTCTCTTACTTGGCTTTTTATTTACTTAAAATTTTTTGAAGTATGGTTGATTTACACTGTTGTGTTAGTTTCTGCTGTACAGCAAAGTGATTCCATTACACACATATACACATCCTTTTTTATGTATTTTCCCATTATGGTCAATCTCAGGATATTGAATATAGTTCCCTGTGCTATACAGTAGGACCTTGTTGTTTTTCCATCCTGTATATAAAATTTACATCTGCTCGCTCCAACTTCCCATTCCATCCGTCCCCTAATCCCCTCCCCCTTGGCAGCCACCAGTCTATTCTCTACGTCTGTGATTCTACTTCTGTTGCATAGACAGGTTCATTTGTGTCATATTTTAGATTCATATATAAGTGATATCACATGGTATCTGTCTTTCTCTTTCTGATTCACTTCACTTAGTATGATAATCTCTAGGTCCATCCATGTTGCTGCAAATGGCGTTATTTCCTTCCTTTTTATGGCTGAGTAATATTCCATTGTATATACGTACCACATCCTCTTTACCCATTCATCTGTCGATGGACATTCAGGTTGTTTCCATGTCTTGGCTGTTCCTCACTTGGGGTTTTAAATGCTAAGTTCTCTTGCTATCTCTCCCGTCGACCCCATACCTCTGCCACCAAGCCCCTTGCTAGAGCTTTCCTTACAATCATTTCTGGTTTGAATCACAGAGGTTCAGCGTCTATTACATGTACGTGATGTTCTGCTCTCTTTTCTTTAGG
Organism: Hippopotamus amphibius kiboko; assembly: GCF_030028045.1. Classification (NCBI taxonomy): domain Eukaryota; kingdom Metazoa; phylum Chordata; class Mammalia; order Artiodactyla; family Hippopotamidae; genus Hippopotamus; species Hippopotamus amphibius. Next base: position 3,257,741 of record NC_080202.1, on the reverse strand, counting down.
TTTTCATGTATTTAATCGCAATCAATATGAAAGCATGACACAGAAAACTCTCATATTGCTATCCCCTGCAGCTCAAACTGGAAGGATACGCCTCAAAGCAGCTTTATCTTCCAGATTTTATTTCCAATGACTGTTTCCCAATCAGATGTTAAAAGTTCCCTTACTCACTCAATGTATTTTCTCATCCTTTCTGAAAAATGATTCCACAAAATGAAAAAGAGTTTTCATTTGGTTTAATCACAGGAAGCCTTCAAGAATCTGATGGTTCTTTTTTTTAACTATATCTTAAAGAGATTTTCCCAATTTTTATGCCTAGCATGAAAGTGTTTTTCTATTTAAAGCACAATAATGCTCATCACAGAAAATTTGGAAAACACAAACATCCTAGGTGCAAAATAGTTTTTCACTTCTAAAATTGTGAATTTTTAAATGATGTCTAATCAAGAATGATTATCTTCTCATCTGTTTATCAGCTGTCAGTCTTTCTTTGTGACTCTCCTGTTTATATTCTCTCCCAATTTTTGTTTTTTACTATTGAACACTTGATAACTTTGTTTTGTAAGGATTGTTTATATATTTAGGAAATTTATCCTTTGTAACATTTGTCACAAAACTTTTTGCAGGAGTTCATTGCTTTCAGCTTTGCCTGTGATGATTGTTTCTTATCATATATCCAGTTTTAGTCATCTTTACTTTTAAAGCTTATGAACTTCTCTGTGCTTAAAAAAGCCTCCTTCATTACATCAAGGTTATTTTTTTGAGTATCCCATTTTTCTTCTGCTCCTGTAGTATTTTTTTTAAATCCTCTTTAATCTTTAATATAGGACTTCCTAGGTGGCACAGTGGTTAAGAATCTGCCTGCCAATGCAGGGGACACGGGTTCAATTCCTGCTCCAGAAGATCCCACATGCTGCGGAGCAACTAAGCCCGTGTGCCACAACTACTGAGCCTGTGTTCTAGAGCCCGTGAGCCACAACTATTGAGCCCGTGTGCTACAACTACTGAAGCCCACGTGCCTAGAGCCCTTGCTCTGCAGCAAGAGAAGCCCCTACTCACTGCAACTGGAGAAAGCCTGCGTGCAGCAATGAAGACCCAATGCAGCCAATAAATAAATTAATTAATTAATTAGAAATCTTTAATACATTTACCATTTATTGTGGTTCAAGGAGTGAAGCAATGCTGCATATCATTTTCCTTTTTCCAGATATTTAGCGTATTCTTCCACCACTATTAGAAACTCTTCCTCTTTTAGCCGCTAGTATAAAACAATTTGAATGACTGTATTGGTTCCCTGGGGCTACTGTAACAACTCATCACAAATTTAGTGGCTTAAAGCAACACAAACTCTCTTACAGGTCTGGAGGCCAGAAGTCTAAAATGAACCGTCCGGCCGGCATTCCCTCTGGATGCTCGAGGGGAGAAAGCACTTCCCTGCATTTTCTGGCTTCTGGAGGCCCGCCCTCTGCCTCTGTGGGCACATGTCCCACTCTGATTCTGAGTCTCCTGCCCCCCACGTCCCCTCTGAAGAACCCTTGTCATTACAGTGGGTCCACCTAAACAACAGGGCAATCTCCCCGTCGCACGAGTCTTGGTTCAATCACAGCTGCACCGTCCCTTTTACCATCAAAGGTGACATATTCACCAGTTCTGGGGATTAGAACAGGGGCCTCTTTGGGGCAGGGCGGGGGCAGAGGGAACATTATTCAGCCTGCTGCAGTGATGAAATATTTGCTTTCTCTGCCTGACTGTCTTTGAGCTGGGACAACCATCTTCTCCTGCCTTTGGATTCAGATTCAGACTAGAGCTACACCGTCAGCTCCCCTAGGCTTCCAAACTACTGAGTACACATCTTGGACTTAGCCTTCCTAATTGCATGAGCCAATTCTTTACAATAAATCTGTCTGTCTCTTTCTCTCTCTACTAATGGATAGATGATAGATGATAGATGATAGATAGATAGATAGATAGATAGATAGATAGATAGATAGATAGATATAGATAGATAGATAGATAGATGATAGATGATAGATAGATAGATGAATGGATAGATAGGTAGGTAGGTAAGTAGGTGGATGTATGGATGGATGGATGGATAGATAAGTAGGTAGATGGATGGATGGATAGATGATAGATATAGATAGACAGACAGATAGACAGATATAGATAGATAATAGATAGATGATAGATGAATGGATAGATAGATAGGTAGGTAGGTAGGTAAGTAGGTAGGTGGATGGATGGATGAATAGACAGATAAATAGATAGATGATAGATAGATAGATGATAGATAGATAGATAGATAGATAGATAGATGATAGATGAATGGACAGATAGGTAGGTAGGTAGGTAAGTAGGTAGGTGGATGGATGGATGGATAGACAGATAGATAGATGATAGATGATAGATAGATAAGTAAGTAGATGGATGGATGGATAGATAGATGATGGATAGATAGATGATAGATAGATAATAGATAGATGATAGATGAATGGACAGATAGGTAGGTAGGTAGGTAAGTAAGTAGGTAGGTGGGTGGGTGGATGGATAGATGGATAGATAAGTAGGTAGACAGATGGATAGATAGATGATAGATAGATGATGATAGATAGATGGATAGATGATAGATAGATAGATGATATAGATAGATATAGATAGACAGATAGATAGATGTCCTGTTTCTGAGCAGAACCTTGACTAATGCACTGCTCTTACAGAAAGCGTGTTTAGACAGTTTCTCATTTACCCCCTCTTCTTCCGTGTCTTCGTGGTGACAGACAGCATTTAAGGAAAAAGTCCTGTATGTAGCCTGTTTCCCCCAATCATAACATTTTGAGCAACGAGTCAACTTCTGCTACACCTTCCCATCCCAGGGTCTCTGACACTTATTTTCCCAGGGTGTCCAATGCCACATTTTCAGATAGTGTTTGCGAGTAGCTTTGTTTGAGGAGGTAAAGTCGGCTTGGTGTGTATGGACTATTTTAGAGAAGGGAGGACAATTGCCACGTCCTTTGCTTTATGTTCTCATAATAAGAAAAAAGGAAACGTCACTATGAATTGCACGCTTACCATTTACTGGGGTAAGAAAGAACTTAAACAGAACTGAGTTACCTATGGGACGATACAAAGTCACGTTGATCAAGTTGTGTTCTGGCCCGTTTGTCAGGAAAAGGTCGTATATGGTCTGCTAACGAATATTGAGGGACTAAACAAGGGCCGTGGCGGAGGTGACGGCATCGAACAGTGGCAGCCTGGGTGTGTGTTTGTTGGTTGGTTGGTTTCGGTGTGTGTGCTTGTGTGTGCTGGTTTATCTTTCTTAGGGGACCACGTGCCTGCAGTTGGACCACAAAGATGTTTCAGGATACGTGATGTATCGACTTTCTCAGAATCCACTTGTGCAAGCTGCATGTGGTGGTGGGGGGGCCCCCGGCTCACGTCACCATGTGTCTCAGCCTGCACACTCACCATCATTTACTCTCCTGCTCATAAGCTCAGCTTGTGCAACAGACCTCCCGAGGTTCAAGTCAGACCCATTCCCTTGGCGTGAACGTCACACACACCAATTGTCAACCCTGCCACCAACGCTCTTCATTGATTCTGTGTCCCCCTTTTCACACAATCAGTCTTGAAGAGGTAGCGTGACTCCTTCAAGTCACATGGCTGGTAAGTGGTGGAATGAATACATAAACTAGTTTTTTTTAACTCTGAAAACCACAAGCTTTCCACTGAAATACATCACCCGTAATTTAAGTAGCCCCGATTCCTACTCTTCCAGGCCAAATATATAAGTAGTGCAGATTCCCTAGAAAGTTCGCAGCCAGCTTCCTCCTCCTTGGGGACATACTTTTACGTAGAAACTAAATGAGGTAGAATAAAGCGTTGCTCTTGCCGTGGAATCTTCACAGATGAGCGCCACCCTCTGACCCATGAATCCAACCCGCACGGACCACGCTTCTCGTGCTCAGGCCAGCGCTGGGCTGCGAATTCCTCTCGGAAATGCACTCACAGCTCTGGCCCTTGTCTGTCTTCAGAAGCACACCCACTGCCTGTTCGGAAATGAGGTCTGACGGTGCTGTGTGTCCTACATCTGGACCAATTAGCTCAAGCATGTAGCTCATTGCGAAAAGGGGCCACGTGTAGCGATTCAGGACCTGGGGGAGCGGATGAGCACTGAGAGGATAGCTTGGCCCCCGAGCGCTAGAGCAGTGCTTCCCAGAGTGTGGTCCCCTGCCCAGCGGCAGCAGCATCACCGGGCACCTTGTACCGAAATTCAGACTCTTGGGACCCAACCCAGACCTGCTAACCAGAAATCCTGGGGGTGGAACCCAGCAAGCTGGGGGTTCATAAGCCCTCCAGCGGAGCCTGACACATGCTCCACATAGAGAACGATGGGTTTCCGATTATTTGTCACGGCATTTGGGGACTTCCTCAAAGGGGCAAAAAGGAGGTGTGATTGGTTATGTCAGCACTTTATTCCAGGAGGGAAAAAAATCACCCAAGTACCCAGGCTTCTCATGAAGCATCATCCCTGCACGCAAATCAACATCACATTGCTTTCATTTTTTAAATAATGCTTTTTAAAATAAAAATGAAATTCTTATTTTATAAAAGAAAATAATAAATAATATTTAAATAAATGTATTTAAATGACTAATTAATTAAATTTTAAAACCATTTCCCAAAGGAAGGAAAATTCACTCACCCTGACAGGGAGGTCATTCCAGCCCCAGGTGGGATTCTTGAGAGGTGAGATGTTTTATAATGACATTAAGTCACCCAAGAATGGAAAACCACTGCCTTGTCTTGCTTCAAAAATTGCTGGAAGGTTCTGGGAACGTGACACCCGTCGCATTCTGGACCACAGGGTTAGATATAATAGGTGGTAGGAGTGAGGCTGGGGAGACCCCAGCCCCAAGCAGACTAGCAGATCTATCACGCAGCCCTTCGTCTGGTCCATCGACCTCCGGAGAGAGCCAGCCTGCGGGACACACACACATCTCCCCACACGAAGGTGAGAAACCAGAGCGGTCCGCCTGGCTCTCGTCACCGGTGGACGTGACAGCTTTATATCCTCAGCCGAGGGAGGGGCCGAAAGGAGGTGCCGTGAGCGTATGGGTGTGACAGGGAGGGAAGATGGATATTTTTATAGAGGAAGAAATACACTGAACAAGGGAAATTAGATGGCAAGACCATAAAGGTCTCAGGTTGGCAAAACCAATTAGTAGATGTTTACAGAAGATAACCCCTGAGGTCAGAGAGGGTTCGCTTTGATGTCAGTACTCTTGGGTTTGACAAATGGGTTTGCATCCTGCACACACGGTGCAGAGGAGAGACCCAGTTCCCCTTCTGCCGGAGCCTCTAGCCAGCTGCGCACCCTCGGGCAGGTGATTTAAGGTCTCAGGCATTTCTTTCCTCATCTATGAAAGGAGAGGATTATATGAGATCACCCTGAAGGTCCCTTCCAGCTCTGACATGCCAGGAAATCCTCTGACTTCTGGAAATTTGGGGGTGGGGGTGCATTTCAGGGCTCTATCATCCACAAGCTGGCTCCTTGGGGTTTTCTGTGCCGTCTACGAAATTCCTTTACCGAATTTGGAGGGAAAGAGAGCCTTCTCATCTTTTCTACATCTAGTCTGTCTCAGCCACTTGGAAACAGAAGTCATTTACATCTAAATGAGAACAAGCTCCAAGAAATGACGAGGTTTGTGGTAATGTGAGCCATTGTTCCTAAAGCCCAAATCCAGAAGCTGTGGTGTCAGGTCCAAAGCCATGTTACCTGATTGATGGGTTTTTGAAAATTGTTGAGTGTGTTCTCATGGATGCGCTTGTTAAAAGTACAATAAGAGGGAATGTTTGGACATCCGGGGAGATTAAAAAGGGATTCTGGAGGCAGCAAAGAAGGACAGGGCTTTGGTATCTGGCGTCCCTCTGGAGTAAAGTGGCATCCAGGCAAATCAAGACAGTAAGGTTCAGAGACACAAAGTAAACTTACCCCAAGTGACACAAAAGTGGAGCTGGGTTCTGACCCTAAGGCTGCCTATAGACAAAGGAAGGGCTATTCCTATAACTTCTACTATTTCTGCTGTGATTAAAATCGGCAGCTCACATTAATTCAGCCCCTCCCATGTCCCAGCCACTGTGCCAGCCAGCGATGGAACTTATTTCCATGAACACTGCCAACAACTATAGGAGGATGTCCTCAGTGCTGGTAAATGTTTAAGCCTCAGCCCTCCGTGTATATTTATATACAAATATGTCAACAGAAAAAAAGTGCTGCTCTGTAGCTTCTGCCAGTTTTCATGGTGTAAAGACTCCCACAAATGACCACCCTCAAGCTACCAACATTACATCACCGAATGCTGAGCTGGGGACAGATGTGCCTGAGGGTCTCCCATAGGCAGGAGCAAGCTGGCTCCACGCCCCTCCTGGTGCTCATCCTCACGGCAAAGATGAAGAGCCGCAGAGAGTGACTTGGCCGAGACACACAGCAAGAAAGTGTCAGGGTCAGGTTTTGTACCAGGCGTTCTGATTCCAGAACTTGGGTTGTTCATTATGATATTTCACTGTCTAAACCTAAAGGATAGCGGTCTGACATTTGGGAAAATGCCTAATGCAGACATTTCCCTCTACTCACTGACTACAAACCCCCGTTCTAAATCTGTGCTTGGTTCATCCACGTACTGCCACTATTTCTGCAGAGTATGGGTACGTGACGGAGAACTTGCTCTCCTCAGGGCTTCCCATCCCGCACCCCAATTTCCACTCTGATCCCCAATAATTCTGTCTAGGGTTCTTCTCTCTTCTCACATGAATCCCCAAAAGAATCAGGAAATGTTCTGTACGCTTTAAAACCATCTCTGCAGCCTTTCACCAAGTTCCGGAGTTTCAATCTTCTTTAGCATTTTTTAATCAGTGAGTCGAAGAGCATCTGATCAAAGTTCATATGTGGACAGAGAAGGTTCCACAGAAGTTTGCAGCTAATGCAGAAAAGTTTCTGTTTCCCACTCGACACTCTATGGATGGAGACACTCTTTTTGGTGGAGTCACTGCCATCTGTCCTGGGAAGTTATGTTTTATGAAGTGCTAGGAAATTGCTTCTGATTTGGATAGAAAATCTGCATGTCATAAGATTTATGGAAAGTAGAAATGCCTCTCTCAAGGTCAGAAGCCCCCAGCTGCAGACCCAGCTCTGAAGAAGAGAGTCAACTGTTTTTATCTCAGTCTCCTCACATGGCAAAAAGGAATAGGAATACCCGCCCTGCCTTATCTCAGGAGACTGTCCAGTGGGTCCACACGAAAGGGGTTTGAAAACTATAAAACACTGCACAAATATAAAGTGGTAGAGCTTGCATCACAGAGGAGCACTGACGAAGAGTCTGCGTCCTTCTGTCGAAATTCACAGAATCCTTTGGAAACGATGAAATTAAACTTTTACGTGTATAATTCTTCTCAGAACTCCAAAGAGATCAATTTCTTGATATGTGGAAAGTATCTTTCAAATTCAAATGTCTGGGCTCACGTATATAGCAACTACCCTGAACTACACTGAAATCCATATTGACAGAAGCCACAAAACTAAAACTTTTAACTTATGTCAGTCAGGATATTATTTGTATAAAATTTCATATTAACTAATTTTTTTTAAAGAAGGATCCATTTTATTTAAATCTCAGCATTCATTAAGATGTTAGTACAATAAATATGTCCTTTCATTTTCTCTAAGGAAATTATAATACTAAAACACTGCGGTGAGTATTAGAATTATAAATGTAAGAATATAATTTAATAGTTATTACTTCTTGATATTTTCTCTGAGATTTGTCTTTCATTTAAAAAAATTTAATTTATACCATTTCATGCTTTAGAAAGGGGAAATCATAGTATCTTGGAAAACACACTGTGTAAAGCTCATTGTTTTTATGACTATTCAATTTTATTTTGCCCCCAAAATAGATCATTTTCAGGAAGAAAAATCATAAAAATAAATGTCACTGCACAGGACATGCTAAGCAAATACGTCTCACTTTTTTTTTTTTAGCTATTAAGGATTTCTATCAGATAAGTTAAAAGGTACATATAAGAGGATACTTCAGATTTCATACTCTAAACATAATTGAAACAAATAAAAAAATATATATATAACATTACGCTGTTAAGAAGAAAATCACTCAAAAATAGTAAAAACAGCTAAAAGGGGGGAAAGACAAGTAAATAAAACACAGAAGTTCATAATAGAAAGGAAATGTCTCTGGAGAGATAAATATACAATTTAGCCCTTTGACTTGACAGAGACACTGACAGTAAATTAACTAAACTCAATATTTTCAAAACATGTCAACCAAATGAATCGACTCATACTCTTAAGTAAAGTTACAGTAGTTCTGTACAGCATTTTTATTTTTTTTTAAATACATTCTCAAAGGTTAAAGATAAGAATTTGGTGGGAATTTGCGTAGGAAGTTTCTCATTTTAATTTTCTGGGAAAACAGAACTCTATCATTTTCGATTTGGAGAGAACGTACTGAAAACGGTCCTCAAATTTTAGCAGCATGAGGGTCAAACTCAGGTAGCGGAGCCCCATCCAGGGAGAGTTTCTGATTCAGCAGCTCTGGGTGGGGCCCCCAATGTGCATTTCTCTAAAGTTCCCAGGGGGAGTAGGTGCTGCAGGGACCACACTTTGAGAACCGCTACCCTGGAGTCACTGGCTTGCTCCTTCTGGTTTGTAGGTTTTCCCCGGAGCTGAATCTAGATACGGGGATTGGATTCCCAGCCCCACTTCATCTTGCTGTGTCTACCAGCAGGATTGTCTGTGAGGATCACAGTCTTTGGGACTTAAGCCTTGCTAATGAGGAGAAGCTTTTCTATACACCCTTGTGCAAAAGAAAAATATACATTCTCTAATTAGCTGTAATTGGACAGACCTGTTAGCAATAAAGTCTTGCTAGGAGATGTAAAGAATATCTGACCTTCTTTTCTTTCTTTTCTTCTTTTTTTTAAGTCAACCAACACAGGTAAACTGGAGAAAAAGTGAAGGGGGGAAATTGAGCCCAAGAAAGTCTTCAAAATTAGAATCAGAAAATAAGTTAAACTCGACACGTCACAAAATTTTTAAATCATTTAATCTAAGTAATTAGCCAAAACAGCTTAAGACGGAAATACACCTTTCGTCTAAATCACATTGCTTTACCGTATGTAGAACGTATTTAATCATCGAAAGCTTGCACAGGGCTTACCATGAGCCAGACATCGTCCAAAGTGATCTGCAGAAGAAACCTCACTGAGTTCTCTATGAAGGAGGTGTTATTCTCCCCACCCCACCCCCCATGTTACAAGATGAAGAAACTGTGGCACAGAGAGGTTAAGGGAATTGCCAAGGTCACACAGCTGGTAAAGAGCAGCCCAGGGATTTGAACCGAGATAGAGTGAGTCCAGCATTTATGCTCTTAGCCGCCAGGCTCTGATCCTTGATAACTGACTCAGGTTAAGACAATCTCGTCTGTTTAAGACCGGGCTACGCATTAGACTCAACTCGGGGGCTTCTACAATGTGCTAATGCCTGGACCGTCTCCAACCATTGAAGCCAAATCTTTGCAGGTGGGGCCAGAGCACTGGTATGTGTCTAAGGTCCCCAGATGATGCTGGCGGCAGCCAGGATGGAGAGCATTTTGCTACAATGGTGGGTGACTGTGCTGATCCCTAGCTGATTTTTCTTGGGAAGCAGCTGGGAGAACAGCATTGCCGAAGGCTGTTCTATACCCTCTAGGGAGGAGAACCCAAAGAGGGGTGGTACCTGATGCTTTTCTACAGAGATGTGGCTCCAAAAAAGCCAGACCTAAGAAAGAAGCAGGCCAGCACGTGGTGAGGTCTATCAAGACACTGGATGAGCCTCCCTGTGGCTTTGGGATACTGTTGATGAGACAGACCTTTGTGCACTGACAGCTGTACTCGCTGTGCTTTTAGTTGGTACTCCTTCTTGTTTCCGACAGAAAAAAACTATACCATTTTTTACCTGGGAACGTCTGACCTGAACCCTCTTGCCTAAACTCTGCACCTTGCGTGTTACCTGGTGAGGGAGCATCAGTTCCCAGGCAGTAGATTTCAGGGAAGACTTAAGACATCTGATGGTGCGACCAGCCAGCCTGGTGAGGACTGGAGACTCACATCTAGAAAGAATTGTGGCCGACACTGTTAGGAGGAGATGGCTGGCCTCGGGGTTACACAGTTTCTCTTTGAAAAGTCCTTCCTGTTTCCTTTCCGCACGCCATGGCTCCGGATCAGCATTAAAACAAAAGTAACCACAGGGCTTTAATACCAATCAAGTGAGATTAAAGAGGAAATGATTACGAAGAATTAAGTAGCCAAAAAACAATAGTAACACTAATAGTGTAGTATTGGCACAAATTAGCACTCAATAATTGCCGGTAAGGGCAGCAGCAGCCGTGTGGGTAACATCAGCATCTCTTGTCATCACGTGTAGACTCCCCCTTCTCATCTCACCCTCCCAGCCACTGCCACGCATGCTGTTTATCATCCGTGGAAACGAGCCTGGGAGTGAAGGACCTTTCCCCAGCGCTGGGCACGGGTGGGGGGCAGAGTCGTGATTTGAACCCAGCCCTGATGCTGAATCAGGAACCAGATACGTAACTTATGGGGCCCCTTTGTTTAAAAATGAATTAAGAATTTCAAGATGGCAGCAGAAGAGCATTAAACCAAAGGGGTGGGGATCCTTCTGTAGGTGGGGCCGTGTGACTGCTCCTCGCCGCTCAGAGTGGGCTCAGAGCCGGCAGCATTGGCTTCCCAACAGCTAATTAGAAATGCACACTCTCGGCCTCGCCGCAAACCCACTGAATCACAGTCTGCGTCTTGACAAGACCCCCCGGGTGGGGGGAGGGGGTCTGTGTGCCCCTTAAACTTGAGGAGGCATCGCTGAGCCCTCCCACCTGTGCTCACCTTCATCAGGCAGGTTTCCAGAGCACAGGGGTGTGCTGGAGTGTCTCCCCATCACCTCCCTGCGGTGCACACATGCCCACGTTTTTTATTTCTCCAGGTGGTTGTACATGTACCGTCTGCACAGGAAGCCATGCCTCTCCTTCGTGAGTCCTTCCTTCCACCCCGGGAAAGTCTGGCTGGCCCTCAAGAGCCACGTGGGCAGGCAGGTCATAACCCGCCGGGTAGACGCAGGTTCACAGCTGCAGGGATGCTCTTGTTGCCTTGCATCCTTCGTGAACCCCGAGATGAGCTCCTTGAGTTGCTCTTTTTGTTCTTGCTCATTTTCTGGGATGCTGTTCCCAAAGCACAATCACGTGCCAGAGTCTAAAGGCCCCTGATCCAGCCTTTGCTGAAGATGCACTGCCCGGCCACCCACGCAGACACCCCTCCCGCCATGGGGCAGGGCCCTGTGGGCCCCTGTCATGGTTTGCTGGCTGTGGAATGATTGGGGACCACCACAAGGCATAAGTGAGACTCTGGTGACCCTGAATATCCCAAGGTTAGGGGTCCTGATCTGTTTCCTCCCAGTGAGTTCCTGTGACAAGCAGAACAGGGCCCCCAAAGATGTGCATGTTTGTCCCCAAAATCTGTGAATACATTACCCCTCGTGGTGAAAAGGACTTTGCAGGCATGATGAAAGTAAGGCTCTCAAGATGGGAAATTATCCTGGATCATCCAGGTGGGTCCCATGTACGAGGGAGGCTGGAGGGTCAGAGTACGAGAAGGAGACGTGACAAGAGAAGCGGAAGTTGGAGTGATGTGGGGCCATTAGCCCGGGGATGTCAGCAGCCTGCAGAAGCTGGAGAAGGCAAGGACCAGCCTCTCCCACGAGGTTCCCCAGGCGTGCAGAGCTGCCAGCTCATCTTGGACTCCTGGCCTCCAGCACCATGAGAAAATACATTTGTGTTGCTGTAAGCCAGCAAGTTCATGGTAATTTGTTAAAGCAGCAAAAGGAAACGAATACAGCTCCTGAGTAAATGTTTGTTTCTCCTCCTGAGGAAACGGGCTCAGTGGACGAAGGGATTTCGGACAGGGCAGCCCTTAAGTCGGCCTCCAGATCCCTGAACATCCACCTCCCGGTAGAACAGGAGTTTCTCACGAACCCAAGAGAGGCCACTCATGTGAATTTTCACCTGTCATAATGTGCTCCAGTGAGTGATCTATTGCCCTAGAACAATTTACTTCTAGGAATTAATACCCCTAGAAATATTAATAGAAAACGTGGGCATAATTTGAAAATTCCACCTCATCAGTCGTGAGTTTGCCCAAGACGTTGCAGAAGGAGTGGGGATGCCCGCTGAGCCACTCTTCCGCTCACTCCAAAGCTTCCTTCCCCTCCCTCCTTGCTTATTCCAAATCTGGGGTCTTCCTGACTTCATGGGCTCTCCCCACCCACAGAGCCTGTTGAAGTGTCCCATCTGGGGACACATGGAAATTCTCCGCTTCCTTTGCAAATTTCCTAGGACCTCTGTGGGGACTGCCCTTACTTCTGATTTTGGCCAAAAGCACAGCTGTCATCCCCAGGTGATGGGAAGGAGAGTACAGGGTGACAGGTGTACCCTCTCATGAAGGGGCTGTCCCTGTGCACCTGAAAAGCACTTTGATCCTAGCTGCATATTTTGAATCCCTTGGAGAACTTACCAAAAATACCCCACAGCAGCCAATTAAATCAGAATCTCTGGTGGTATGGACTGGACATCTGTATTTATTTTTAATTCAATTTTTATTTTATTCATTAGCTGTGTTGAGTATTCGTGGCTGCACGTGGGCTTTCTCTAGTTGCTCTGAGTGGGGGCTACTCTTTGTTGCAGTGCGTGGGCTTCTCATTTTGGTGGCTTCTCTTGTTGCCGAGCACAGGCTCAGTAGTTGTGGTGCATGGACTTACTTGCTCCGCGACACTTGGGATCTTCCCGGACCAGGGATCGAACCCCTGTCCCCTGCATTGGCAGGCAGATTCTTCACCACTGCACCACCAGGGAAGTCCCTGGACATCTGTATCTTAAACCCGACTTCCCAAGTGTAGCCCACCCCTGACTTTGATGATGATCCACTCCGGCGATGAATCCTTCAGGTGAGCAAGTCTCCACTCCAGGTGAGGGGGCAACTCTTCAGAATCCACAACAAGCTTTTTGCAGCAGAGTCCTGCCCTAAATTGAGAGTAACCCACGGGCACTGTGGCTGGGTAGGTACCCAGAATCCACAGGCACCTTTGATGTCACTCCCTTGGGCTCTCAGTGCTGACCCTGCCTATTAATTAGATAAGTCATCTCACCTCACTTAGCCTCGGTTTCCTCATCTGTAGAATGGAATAACAGTCCTTAACTCTTGGGGCAACGGGAAGCATTGACTCATATTGCAGGGCTCCTGGTAAGTATGCCACTGTGAATATCGTGGGGCCTCTCTGTGCTTCTCCTGGAGCCTGGGCTTGGGCTGTGCAGGGAAGCAGCTCCCCATGTCCCCAGCTGCTGGGCTGTCCTGCTCGCGGTGGGATGTCTGCCAAGAGGCACTTCACCCACGCCTGCCCTGCCCATGCCTGACCTCTCCACCCTGAGGTCACTACAGGTTGATGGGTTTCCCGAAGGCAGCACAGTAACTGGGTGTTAAAACACCCAAGGTCTAGGCTGGGTGCAGAGGGCAGATATCTGTTGCCTTGGAGGCTACAGGAATGGCGAGTGGCTCACGCCTTTCACAGAAGGACAACTGGTGATGCAAATACTGTACCTGGATTTGATAACTGGTGATTGAAACGGTGTAGCACTTGGCTTTAGATCTTGCTCCAAAGGCAGTAAAACTTACCTGGCATGCCGCAGGCGGTCATAAACAGCCGTGGGTGGAGCCTTTCAGCTATGCCTCCTCTGCAGCCTTCCCCAGTGGGAGGACCTTTCTGTGAGCAGGTATCACGCAGTGGAGGAAGGATGAAAGCTCTTCTCCGGAGCACCAGGCCCCCTATCTCTGATCTCAGAGTCTCTGCTGTGGACCCTGTTCTGCTGGGGAGCTGGGGGAATGGTGACCTTTGTATTCAAAACAACCCTGCAAAGGAAGGCACTTGGCGGGAATGTTTACAGTGCGAGGTGGACTTTCTCCAAGGCTTTTGGAGGGTGACTCAGCTCCCAGATGGGCCTCACGTCCGGCAGCCCCGGATAGAAGATAGAGTTTGGAGTGGGATGAAGAGAGGCTATGAACCAGACAAGGAGGGGAGGGCTATGACATGTCCCCACAAAGCCGAGATTGCAGCCTGCAGGGGACTGGTGTGACAAGAGCCCAGGAGCTCTACTGTTTCCTTTCTGAGGCTGTGTGCTGGGGCAGGAAGAAATTAGCCAGAGTGATGCTCTCCCTGCAGGGGAGGGTGTGTAAACTTCAGAGACTGGAGTGCTCTGGGAGGAGCCGCCATAAAGAGCTTTTCCGGAAGTCTAAGACTACAAGATGCTCTGTGGTCCTTCTGTAAACACCACATAAACTGTGTCTGCACAGTGGGAAGAGCTTAACTCTTGAAAATCACTGATTCTGTGGGACATTCACGAAGGTATGAGAGACGAGAGATTCGAGGGGTCAAAAAAATCCACAGGACACATTTTCAGGCTGAAAAGGAGTGATGAGGCTGAGATGAATGCTGCTCAGCCCCCTTCAAGGATCCTGGTCCTCTTGGCAGAAATGGGAAGATTGGGAAACCGGTGTAGGAAACATCTCCCATCCCTGACAGGTTGAGTCAAGTTGACGTCAAGGTGAATTTACTGAGCGTTTCTCTCACGAAAGAACACAGAGCAAACGTGACATCTGTGGATGTTCAAAGTCTTTTGAGGTCAGAGCACTGTTCATGGCATGCAGGACAGCTGTCTCCCACAAGACTTTGTCAGGTGGCATTACCTGGTGACTTTCCACATTCGAGGTTTGGCTCCCAGCCTTACGGGATCAGAAACTTGTTCTTTCAGCATCTCGGGGCTGAGGAACAGAAGCATGAATCAAGATCAATAGGTGAACTTATAAAACCAGTGTTCTAACTCAACGATTTACAGTGAGAGATGTCATCTACCTGGACTTCACCTGTCAGCATGGACAGTTCATTCCTTCCTCATGGGCAGACCTACGTACGAAGCGAATTCATAATCACCAGTCTTCTTATGGGGACGGAAATCAAAAAGAGAAGCAGCTAAGGCTACTCTTTAATGAGCAGACTGAGGATGGCTGGTGTCAGATGGCTCTGTAATGAGATGGGTTCCAATGGGTATGGAAGCCACATCCAACCCGCAGTCCCTCTCTCTCTCTCTCTCTGAGACTATGCCTGACACCGTCAGGGGCATTTCCATCTCTCTACTTCACTGGGGAACCACCATACACACCCTTTTCAGAGCGAGGCACTCTGCTCTGGACAAGGGGTTATAGTAAAATGTCTGGGGCCATTCTGCTTCTCTTTCCTAGCGTCTCTCTCACTGGGTCCGTGATGTGTCAACCTCACACTAATGGAAATCAGTTAATTTTCACGTTTGTGTTGGGGGTGATGCCTGAAGATAGTTCTGACCGTGTCCCATGAGAGCCACCTTGAAGCTATGTGGACCAGAAAATAGAAATGAGATTCCTACGAGAGGTTGATTTCTAAGCAAGAAAGGGTTGAAGGATTGAACAGGCGTGTCCAAGGGAAACCTGCACAGAATCATGTCAAAGCTTTGAGGCTTTGGGACCGTCTAAAAAAAGTGTAAGAATCATAAATGCAAGCCAACAAGTACCAGGGCAATGCAGGCAATGAGATGACAAAGGACCAAAAAGAGAAAAATTTCGAAAGAGAGAAGCCAAGAATGGCATATGTTACTGACCCAGCCGCAAGAGGGTCTGACGATACACTTTGTAGATTGAAGCTTGTTTGTCCCCTTTTGAGAGTTTGTTTATTCTTAGGCAACGCCCCTGACATCTGAGGCTGTCGGGGGACCATTCGCCAGTCTCCACAACCAGGGCTGTGTGCCTTCCTGTGTGGTTCCTTATAACAAGATTTTTTTTAAGCAACAGGTAAGGACGTCCATTGTAATGAGAGATAAATTCAAAGGCTACCCTGGGGACAGAAAATTAAGCCTTTCACTGTGACTTATGTGTTTTACATCGATCACCCCTTCATCTAACCTTGATGTTTGGATCTGGAATTGATCTGGATGCTAACTCTTTCTGGCTTACCCTGCATCTGTATTTTAACATCTCCTGGGATCCTGTAAAAATTCAGAACAAACTTATTACTAAAGCTTCTCCCGGAAGTTTGCTCTCAACTTCCAAAAGGGCGTCTCTAGTTCCTTTGACTTAGGATGTGAAACTGTATGAAAGGTAGATTTTCCATTCTTTACACTTTAGGGTCTCATTGTCCTTTCCCCTAATCAGAGGTTTTCTTGACAATTTATGATGCTTAAACAATTCATGGTTGAAACAGCCTCCTTTCTCCTCTTCACATTGAATATTAGCCAGAAAGTACATGATGGGATGGGAGGTTACCAGTCCTCTTTAGAACCTATCGAATGACTTACTTCTGACGAAAAAATAGGTTTACACCAGAATACATAGGGGGCAGCTGACCCTCTTGGAACACATACAAAAATTCCCATTTAAACACTAATTTGAGGTACATTATTTTTAAACAAAATGACCAAGCACCGGGGACATCTACAATTTGAAGAAAGATCCCAGGTTTATCACGAAGCCTGTGACAACTTTGAAGAAACAGTGTCGGTTAACAGTAAGAACATCAGACGGAAGGGAGAGTTTTGAAAGCAAATATTGTTTTAAAAGGTGATTGTGCGCTAGAAGAGATGGTCTCTCTAAAATGCTCTTAGATAACGATCCCCTGCCATCTCCACGGAACTCTTTCCTCCCTAATTTGAAATATTAGTTTGGAGATATCCAATAATGCACCCAATGTGGGCTGCAGGCCATGAACTTGGTAATGACTTCAGCATTCCTCTACTAGGTGCCCAGTGATGAGAAGTGGACTTTGCCTGTGAAAGTAATGGGCTGGGGGAAGACCTAAATCTCACAATAAATTCTAGAACATTCTCTAAGCCTTTTACTCCAAAGTCTTGAACTCCGTTGCCCCGAGCAGCACATGATCACTAATACTTTGCTAAGAGCGACCTCTCCCGTAGAGAGAGAAAGGATTCAGCAAGATATGAACATTTTAAAAATAAATATGTGATTCTCCCCTAGGAAATCAGGCTCTTGGTTGGAACATTCCTTTGGCTTAGCACATAAGCACTTATCCTTTCAGCCCTAAAATGAACACCAGTGAAATTAGGAAGTGTCTGAGTTCCACGGCAGACTAAACAGGATAGGAGATAAAAAAAATTAAAGAAGAAAACACAAAAGGCCTGAAAAAGAGAAAGAAAAAATGGACGCCTAATCCCTCAAGCTGGCTAACCTTTCATCACGTGAGCAGCATCCAGCCATCCTGACCTTCATGCACTAAATGAGGCACTGAAATCCGTCATGAATTCCTTCGAGTTTTCCTTTTTAAATTATTATCTTTAATTTTAAAAAGCAAAGGGAAAATGTATACTTTGACGAGGCATGGTGTTATTTTTAGAAAGCCAGCTGAAGGATGATTGGACAGCGCAGCAAAGTCTGCTAAATGCACTGAGCCCCTAGAATGTGTTTTGTTACTTTTGGTTTTCTGTGTGGGCTTTTTGTTGTTGTTGTTTGGGTTTTGATAGACTTTGGTTGTCTGGAGGAACGGGTATCATCATTTTATTCTGGAGGGAGGTTCTTGAGGGTGTCAGATGGTGTTTCTTTCACCCCAAAACTTACTTAGATGTTAAAATTTGTTGCTTAGAAGAACGAGTTAAAACATGAATAGCAATGCTTTGATGAAAATTACAAATGAGAAGAAAAGATTCTTTTCCTACACCAGTTTCCCAGTTTTCCCGTTTCCGCCCGGAGGACCAGGATTCTAGCCGTGAGCGGAGCTCAAAGATCAACAGCATTAATCTCAACCTCCTTTCTCGTCTGAATGTGTGTCCTGTTGATTTTTTGACTGTCTCATCTCCCTTTTTCCGTCCTCACGAACCTAATTCTGGACTTCATCAGCTCCTGCGGGAGTAAATGCGGTGGCCCCTTGGCCACAACCCTCGCCTCTGAAGTCATCTCTAACCTCCTCCATTTGGTACACCTATTATTGCCAATTAAATCACGTCCAATTCCCTCATGAAATTTATCTATAATTTAGCCGACACCACCTACTCATCTTGTTTTCACTGCTCATATACACCCCTTACTCTCACTGTCATGCCGTCCATCTGTTATCGGTTCAAGATGGTTATCGGTTCACATAGCTGGCAAATTTCTCCTCAGCCAGGCCTGTGGGATGGGTGCATCTTCATGACCACAGGCTATTTGGGCTTCCTCACCGCATGGTAGCTGGGTTCTGGGGACCAGCCTCCCCGGCTGACCAGGAGGAAGTTGTATCACGTTTCAGGACCGAGCTTCAGGAGTCAAACAGTCACCACGTCCATGTAGTCACGAGGCCACCCAGATTCAAGGGAGGGGACATTGTCAGCATCCCTCACTGGAAGGAGTGTCAAGTCACAGTAAAAACACGCAGAACTGGAGACACCTCTGTAGTCATTTTTGGGAAACGCAGTCCGCTCCATGCAGCATAGGAAAGGGCGATTGGTCCAGGAGAGCAGTCAAGTAACACTCCCTGCCCAGTGCGGCAATGCATCATAGAGTCACATTCTCAGATCCTGGAGTCTTCCGTCTCATCTTACACCCGAGACAACTCAAGCAAACAAAACTCGTGACTTTCCCGAGTCGTGTTAGTGGCAGATCTGGGATTGGCTGGCAGACTTTCATTCACTAGGTTTGGATGGGGCTTTGAAAATCTCTGTGTTCAATAAATGTCCAGGATGATTCGTATAAACAGGGAAACTCAGGGACCACTGGGCTGAAACTTACCTCTCGCTATACCTGCAGCTACTGAATGACACAGGGGTAGCTCGTTACCAGAAGTCCGGGAGGGCATGGCTGCATAGCCTGAATACTGAAGGCCCTCTCCAAGGGGAAGGCATTATTACAAGTCCACAGCCTGCGTGCACACACTAATCTCCCTGGATAATTAGGAGAATGACTAGTCAAACTCCCATCCTGCCCTGGAGACACGGGAGCCAGGCACCAACTTGTTGGGGTGAGTGAATCCGTGCCGGTGTGCTGGCTCGCTGCCTTTCCCCCCCAGCGAGGCAAGAAGAAAGTAGCCTGTTGCCACAAGCAGAGGGTTCAGGTACCAGCTGCGACTGGGAACTGGCAGAGGTGAGAGCACCCGTCATTATGCAATTATCCATAATTAGGTGCTTATTACTATTTTATCACTGGGAAGCCAGCACCCACCTGTGCAGTGCTGTCGCGGGGACTGGCAAACAAGCAAAACAGGGCCTTGCTTTTTCTCTAAGAACGTAACATCTTAAACCAGCAGTTTCAACCTGCACAGGGTGATGAGTTTGCCCCGACACCCAGACAGATGCGGGTGCACGGGGGCCAGCTGTTTCAATTATGCAGATGTCATCATCCTTGTGTCACTTCATGCATGCACTCCTTGTGCTTGGGGCAGATGCGTGGTGTAGAACAAGCGTAGAAGGAAGCAGGGATGCTGCTTCACCCTCAGGGAATGGAAACGAGCGTCTGTTCAGAATGACCTCCTCAAATTAGAAATAAGGGCTTGGGCGGTGAGAAGTCTGACATTCAGACTTGTTCACTTTCTCTGTAGAAGAATTCCTCTTCTATGACATGCCTCCTGGACCCCTATTCAGGGTGAGGACTCTGTCTTTATCGTCCTTTTACCTCCTGGTACCCAGCACCTGGGAAACGCTGGGCATTCAGCATCTATTTCAATAAGCGGGGATGTTGAGATAAACACAAATCTTAGCCACAGAGGACTTGGAGGGAGGCTTGAACTTTAATTCACAGAGAAGATGTCTGTGATAAGCTTGTTAAATAAGGGGACGGAAAAACAAAAGTTGAACCCTTAACCAAGCATATGGGGGCTACTTTTCATGGGTAAATAAATAAGAAATGTATGAATTATTATGGACTTTGAATTAATAGAATCTGGATCACTAAGGGTTAACAGGCAAAGCAAATCAAGCACCTTCAAAATCTGTTTTCACGAAAGTGAAAATGTTTGGGGTATTTGTATCCCAGAAATGACTAACACTTTACAGAATAATTCATCCCTGTCTTCCAGAAAAGAGAACATATAAGAGTTAATGCATTAGGACTTCCCTGGTGGTGCAGTGGTTAAGAATCCGCCTGCCAATGTAGGGGACACGGGTTCAATCCCTGGTCTGGGAAGATCCCACATGCTGAGGAGCAACTAAGCCCATGAGCCACAACTACTGAGCCTGTGCTCTAGAGCCCTTGAGCCACAACTACTGACCCCACGCACCTAGAGCCCGTGCTCCACAACAAGAGAAGCCTCCGCAATGAGAAGCCCGCGCACCACAACAAAGAGTAGCCCCTGCTCACCACAACTAGAGAAAGCCCACGTGCAGCAATGAAGACCCAACACAGCCAAAAATAAAATAAATAAATAATTTTTTAAAAAAAGAGTTAATATATTGATTTATCTATTAAAATGCATTGTACAGTGCCGCTAGGTAAAAGATTCTGGTGCTAGGACCCCTATAGACACAAGTAATTTTAACTGAATGCAAGTTCAGAAGTAGTCCCAATATATATCGGGGATTCTGGAATTAGTGGTGATGATTGCACAACCGTGAATATACCAAAAAACACTTCATTTTACACTAAATATACATCCATAAATATAAATTTTGAATATGATAAGCGTGGCCCTTTTGAAATATTTCAAAGATAATATTGGTTCAGGTGAATTGATATTGAAGGGAAAGAACAGAGTATCAGTTTACTTATTACACCAAATTGATTGAATATCAAAATACTGAAAAAGAAAACCATAGTATTTTAGACAACAATCCAGGCAAACTATTTTTTATGATCCTGTTGTGGGAGGGACTTTTAAAACTTTATAGAAATTCTCTGAATCAAAATTGATAAATTGAAACATATAATTTAAAACTTGCATAGTGCATAGCAAAAGTTCTTGAAATATCGTATACAAAGTCAGGGCATACAATGTAAAGGAAAGAAAAAGTTGCAACATGTGATGAAGGGCTAATTTTTGTGACATTCAGAGCTCATATAGATCAATTTTTTAAAAATCACCCAATACAAAAACAAAGGGCACGAGTATGTAGTCAACACAAGTAAATATCAGCAGAGAATAAACCCATGACGGCTCATTCACAATGAAGGAAGTGCATATCAGGTCAACGGTGCAATGCCAGTTTTTCCCTACCAGGTTGGGAAATACTAAGATTTATAGTAGGTAAGGAATATGGCCTCCCCAAACCAGACTACCTGGGTTCAAATCCTGGCTTCACCACTTACCAGCTATGTGTGCTCAGGTGAATTACTTAACCTCTCTGTGTCTGTTTCCTCTTCAGTGCCCAGCTCACAAAGTTGCGAGGAAGATAGAATGGGAGAGTACACACAGAAGCACTTAGAACAGAGCCTGAGGGGCTTCCTAGGTGGCGCAGTGGTTAAGAATCTGCCTGCCAATGTAGGGGACACGGGTTGGATCCCTGCTCCAGGAAGATTCCACATGCCACGGAGCAACTAAGCCCGTGCGCCAAAAAAAAAAAAAAAAAAAAAAAGAACAGAGCCTGACACAAATGATGTACTAAAAAAATGTCCGGCTTAGGAAAGGCTGTGCGGAGAAACACATGCAACTTTGACTTGTTGGAAACATAAATCAGAACAACCTTTGGAGCCCAGTTCCAGACTTGTAACCGTGTGCAGAATACACACACTTTGTTCAAGGACTCGGCAATTCCGCACTGGGATTTACCACGTGGCTCTCTTCACAAAAGGACCCTGTATTCTGTGCGCAGGACTGTCCACATAGCACGGTGGGTCCTCAGTCTCAGAACAGGAAACAGCCCTGCCTCTCGGTGCGGAAGTGGTTGTTGGAAGGTGATGCAGGTCTTCCAAAGGGTGCAACTGCGGGGACTTCCCTGGCGTCCAGTGGTTAGGACTCCGAGCTCCCGCTGCAGGGACCACGGTTTTGATCCCTGGTAGAGGAGCTAAGATCCCACAAGCTGCGCGCCATGGCCAAAGAAAAAAAGAAAAAAATGGGATTGTTATGCATGAACTGATAGAAAAATTTCTCAGGCGTATTTTGAGTGAGAGAGACAAAACAAAGTATGGGATTCTTACATAAGATGGGGATGGACTTGTTTATGAAATTTAGAAATGTGATACACACATCTGTATGTATGGAGTAAAGAAGACAGTGAATGCTTCTTAGTGCTTCTATACGATACTTTTTAATGTTAGAATCTTCAATATTTTGTTGCTATTATAAGAGGAACTCGTGACTTCTTTCTATATGATGGGGGAGAGCTCAGACTGACCTTAGGGATGGGAAGAATCGGACGTTTTGTCCACCCTCCTCTCTGTAACCCTGCGAGTGGCTTCACCCTGCGGGATTGGAATAGAAACGGAAGTCCTTTATCTTTAAGCTCTCAGTAACTCATCACAGACGTGGAGATGCCAGATGCGGGCTGTGTCCTTTAGGTGTGACCTCACTGAGTGAAATGGGTTGGGATGAGCAGGGCAGTGATTTTCTTTCCTTGGGAAAGGAGGACATTGGACACCAAAGGCGTGATCAGAGGTGATGTCTGTGTAGAGGCGGTGATGAAGCGAACCAAGGCAGTGGGAGTAGAAAAGAGCAAACAGTCCCCGAGGTGGTTAGGCTTTCACACCCCAGCGTGTTCCATTTGCCCTTTGCCATAAAAATGACAGACTTGGGCAAAGGGACTCTGTACCCCTTGTCAGCCATTAGCAGTCACAACAAAGATGAAAGACCTCCAAGGCCATTTTTGTCACTGAGATCTGGATGTATCTCCCTTTGCTAAATCTTAAATTCCTAGTTAAATGATGGCAAAGCCTGTACCAAGGAGGTCATGTTTCCAGCCAGCATTTCCTAAAGCCATGAGATAGCAGTGGTTTCCCCCCATAAATTTGGAAGCTGGAGTCTCACAAGTCTAATGGGGGGTGTGAGGGGGTCCATACCCAATCGCACCATCTGAAGTTTATCTTTCAGCAGCAGATGTAGGCTGCGCGCCCACCTCGCGGAACGACCCAACAGGATGCGATATAACAAGAGCTCATAGATAGGAGCTTTCGCGGAGAAAATCCTTTTAGTTTTTGATCTTCTCCTTTTCCAGAAATTCTGACAGGTGCTGGGAACCATTATCTACTTACCAGGGTTTAAGTGTTGCTTAGATCTCCTCGATTACGTTGAAGCTAAGATCCAGTTGAAAAGAGAGAACAAAGGAAGTTTGTTTGTTTGTTCCAAACAAAGAAATTGGTTGGAATAGTCCTAAAAGACCTTGTGTATTCCATTTGGTCAAGGGAAGGCCCTTAATTCCACCTCCTGCTTCTAAGTCTCGGTGTAGACAATGCTTTCCTAAATAGCCTGTTTATGACGCTGCCTTTCTAATAGCATAGCAGTGGTTTACGGAGAGCAATAGAGACTGAGAGAGATTACGAACACTTATTGAGCACCAGTTGTTTACAGGGTTCTGTGCGTTTCCTTGTAGGTTGCAATTGAACTCTCTCAACAACCTTGCTTGGCAGAAATTATTCCCATTTTGCAGATGAAACTATCGCCCGGATAGTTCCCAGCAGCAACGTCATCCACCGATCTGGAGACCCCCAACTTGAGAGCCACTGATTTAGACCTTGCTCAGGGCTTTGATGGTTCTGCTTGGTGTGCCTGCGTACCCTCATTCGATTTATTCATTCCAAAGATACGTACTGAGTTTCCACTCTATTTTAAGCACTGTGTTAAGTTCCAGGTCCAGAAGCTATCAAGAGGGTCCTCTCTTGCCCTGGAGAGCATTTCGTCTTGGGGGGGAGGCAAATATTAAACATATTTACGTGAATAAATATATCATTTTAGAATTGTGATAAGTGCTGTGAAGGATTGCAGGGTGCAGTGAGGAGAGAGTTTTCATATGGGCCCCCAGGTTACGAAGTGGGACGTGAAGAGGGAGGCTAGAGGGACGAGAGGTCCGGCAGAAAGGACACGCATAGACGGTCCTGAGGGGGAAGAGCACGTGTGAGGACAGAGGAGGCCTGGGTGGCTGCAGGCTATCGCTAGGCAGACATTGGGAGATGAAGCTGGAGAGGTTAGCAGACTCGTGGAGCATGCTGTCGGTCATGGAAATAATTTTGGACTTGATCGTTGAATCATTCTGGAGCTTTGGGCAGGCTTAGACAGGTTATACAGGGGGGTGACATAACTGATTTGCGTTATCTTAAGATCCCTTGATTGTTAGAAAATAGAGCGGAGAGGGCCTAGGGAGGATGTAGGGAAACTAGCGAGGAAGTTAGGACTGCGGTCCAGGCGAGAGATGAGATGGGGTTGGCGAGAACTCGTGTGTGTGTGCGTGTGTATATGTATGTGTGTGCTTGCGTGTGTGCGTGAGTGTGTGTGTGTGCACGCCCACATGCATTCCCAGGCTTTGGAGACATAATAATAGAAGATGCATCCATGGGTCCAGATTTGAGCAGCTGGAAGGACGGGGTATTATCTACCTGGAGGGAGAAGTCAAGGCAGCAGCAGATTAAGAAGAGGTTTTGGGGAGGAGGAGGTTGAGAGTTCTGTTCTGAGCCTGCAGAGGTAGAGATGCTCAGAGAAGCAGATGGCATGCTGGCAGTCGACTATGTGATTCTGAGGTTCAGAAGAGAGGTCTGGACTGGAAATAGAATTTGGGCGCCATGTGTATCACTTTGCATACAGTGTTTCATGGAGTACTCACTATGATGTGAGGAAGACATGATTACTGTCACTGTATAGATTATGTAAGACTTAGCTTAAGCATTTTGCCCAAAATAAGTGCTACACCTGAGATTCTGACCCAAGAAGTCTGATGGGAGTCAGCTCTCCTGACCGCCCAGGGGATGTGCCCCCTGTAATGATCCGTGTGGTCACTGTAGGTGTCACAGAGGCTGTGAGGGAGCGTCTGGGAGTCAAAATCCCTGATATTGTATCCTGGACAGCTTAATTTCCCCAGGGTTGTACGTCACAGGCCTTCCTCTACTTACAATCAGGTTACATCCCAATAAACCCGTATATCGTTAAGTCAAAAATGCACTGAATCACCTAACCCACCACACACCACAGGTTAGCCTCGCCTCCCTTCAATGTGCTCAGAACACCTACATTAGCCTCCAGCTGGTAAAAATCATCTAGCACGAAGCCTGTTTGATAATAAAGTGTTGCATATCTCATGTAATGGGTTGAATACTGTACTGAAAGTAAAAAGCAGAACAGATATCTAGGTCCAGAGTAGCTGTAAGTGTGGGTTTTTCATCCTGGTGATCACAGGGCTGGTTGGGAGCTGTGGCCGCCCTGGCCAGGATCATGAGGGAGGCCTGTGCCGCATGTCACTAGCCCTGGAAAAGCTCAAAACCGAAAGCATGGTTTCTACTGAATGAGTATCGCTTTCACACCGTCTTAAAGTAGAAAACTGTAAGTGGAACCATTGCAAGTCGGGACTGTCTATGTCCTGAACATAGGTATAGTAGTCTACTTCATAAAGAGTCTATATTTTTATTTAAACTATCCCTTATTTATGCAAATCTAGATATCCCCCCTTTTATCCTACTACTGTGGTTTGCAATGAACCCTCCGGTAGGAGTGTTCGTAGGAGGGTACCAATTCCGTTAATACGATCAACCCCAATGGGGAAGTTACCGAGTCCAAGGATTTTCACTCAGGAAGCAGCCACACAGCTGTGCAAAAATATATACTCCCTCCAGAATTAAAAGAACATATCTGTTTCCTTGCATCTTTGATAATGCTGGGAATTATTAAGCTTATAAATTTGCACCAATCTGATAGGAGAAGTGTGATGTCGTTGTTGAATATCATATTTATTCTGCTGAGTGGGCAGGGCTCCTTTGATCACTTTTTTTGTGTAAGCTGCTGCTTTGTATATCTTGCCCATTTTCCCACAAGGTCATTATTCAGCATCTGATTGAATTATAAGAGTATTTTATGCATTAAGGAGATTAGTTCTTTATGATGCATTTTTTTCTTTTACTTTCATATGCTTAGAAATTTTCTTGGAGCGTGTATGAGGAACTTAACGTGAGTTATCAAAATGCAGGGAGAGAAGGTAATTAACTTTTCACTTCCCATCATGGGTACTATAATTTTAAAATTCCCTAACCGTATTACTCTTGTAATTTAAAAGGCCACGCGCCTTTCTCTCTCTCTCGGGATAGTTTACACTGAAAACATGCAATTTTTCACCAGAAAATACAATGGTCTCCTCTACTTCTTTTCCCCATCTCTCTTCTTGTCACTTTAAGCTCCCAAGTTTCAAGTTGAGAGCTCTTCTGAGACCAGAGAACCGTGGTAAAATTCTTCCGTGGGCCACGCCAATGTCAGTGGGTAACACTCGGGGCAAAGGCCTCCTCTGTTTCCACATCTGCAGCTTTG
The DNA here is from genome assembly GCF_030028045.1 of Hippopotamus amphibius kiboko. Classification (NCBI taxonomy): domain Eukaryota; kingdom Metazoa; phylum Chordata; class Mammalia; order Artiodactyla; family Hippopotamidae; genus Hippopotamus; species Hippopotamus amphibius. The sequence goes on along the minus strand of NC_080202.1, from coordinate 3,231,199 downwards.
TACAGGCCTCACCTCTGAAAGCCCTGAAAGTGTGAAGCCAGCCAAGGCATAATGTGTATTAGCAACACAAAGCCCACTAGGGGAGACGTGGGGATGAGCTGTAATTGACTGAAGATTTATTAGACCTCATGAAATCTACCCAAACCACCCGTTTTTCTATCTTGTCTGCCCATGTCTAAATAGGATGGCTTTGTTAGTGGGCGATGGTCATTTAGAATCATCCAGCAACAAATCTCGCTGCTTAAGAGGGCGCATTGACAGGAAGCAGCCCGTTGGGGAGAGTTCATGCTCTGAACACAGAACCCCAAATCTGGAAATATGGAAATGAAGGGATGCTCCAGTCTCTCGAGGGGCCTCCCTTTGACTTTTGATTGCAGTCTAAGCCCTTTGGTGCAACTTGTTTACTGGAGGGTATAAATAAGGCTCCGGGGAAGGCCAGGCGAGGTGCTTTCACAGAGAAGCCCGGAGTGTGTGAGGGTGGTTTTCAGGGTGTCGCATGTACTGCATTTTGGGAAAATGTTGCCCAAACCTTAAGACTCAATGGAGCATGTCCAATAGTCCTTTAAATCTCAGCCAGGAGCATGAGATCTCTCTGGGGCTACGCAACGTCAAAATAGCTTCTCCCTAATGTGAATGAACGGCAGAAGTTGCTGGGGCTTGGTTTTCATGTAGCCTCAGGCTTGCAGCTCATTAATAGGATGTGAGAAAATTCTCCTGGATTTCATTACTAGGAACTTCCCTCTGGGCTGCCTTATGTTGCTGGTGTCCCGAGTCTCTGTATGCCCATCTGTGCAATGAGCAGATGTTGAAAGCTCAGGAGAAAGTAAGGCATCGGGGAAAAAGGTGAAGGCTTACTGATTTCTCCCCATGGAAAAAGATCTCACTCAACTCAACTTTGGAATTTAAAAGATGTGAAGGGAGGGCTTTGTCTACCTTCATAAAATTCTCATCATGCTTCTTGCTATTGTAATGTGAAAAAAAAAAAAAAACGACACTTTCCTAAACTTAACAAGGAGAGGGATGAATGATGCCTTCTGTTGTTCTTAAAAGTATTGGGTTGGCCAAAAAGTTTGTTCAGGTTTTTCCGTAAGATGTTAGTGGGACTTAATGGGATACAGTCAGACAAGGGAGGCCACAGCTGGAACATCCACGATGGGGCCTCTTGAAATCAGCACCAAGGAGGAAGAGGAATGTACGCAGAGCCGATGGCGTTATCATCCCAAGGGCATTCTTGGCCGTTGATAAACAATCTTGAGGAAGCAGGAAGACAAGCAAACACTCTGCTCTAAGCCACGCCTGGAGATTCTGGTGAATGTCTGGGGCCAGTAGCAAATAGCTTTAAAATGGCATTGAAGCTGTTTGTTTTCCCATCAATGTCATCACCGTCATGAGTTTGACTGTGGGTGATAGATTCTTCATCTGTCATTGCCGAAATCTCTTCCTACACAATGCGCTAGTCCTCCACAAATGCAAATTACACCACAGTTGTCTTGTCTGTAATTGTCTCAACTGGCAAAGCGCCTTTCTTTGGTGAAAAGAGCCATCCCGAACTCCCTGCTCTGTCTACCCCTAAGGGCCCAGTACATGCTCCATGCTTTATCTCTTTCTTGTGGCTTTTATCCGCACAACATTAAAGGGACGCTCTCCCCTTTATGCAGGCAAATAAAAAGTAGATTTAGAGAACAAAGATGAAAAGGACACATTCCACCGATGGCGTTCTTCAGAATCCAGCAGCCTGGTTGTCAGACGCTGGCCAAGTTAAAAGTTGCACTGGGTCCCCTGACATCAGAAATTCAGATGCAAACATGAAATCAAGCATGTGCCTGTAAGGACTTGTAGTACATTAACATGAAGTTGTGTCACTGGTAGCTCTTGAAAAGGGATTTCCAGGCCTGCCTTTTAGCCTTGGTTAATGGGGAAGAAGAGCGCCAGAGCTGCAGGCTTCCCACTTGCCCTCTTAATCTGTTTCCATTTAAAGAATCTTTTCTCTAAAGCTAAAAGCAGGTGATAGAGCCTCTGCTGCACCATTACTTTTCAGAGAGCAACTCTCTCCCACACCAGTCCAGCCGTTCTCAGTAGGTGTGTTCCACAGGAAACATCAGGGGCTCATGTAGTTTTTTCCAAGCAGATAATCATCAAACAAATCAGAGTTAAAATCCACTGAGCTCGGTCGGAAAGGTGGTGGTGAAGTAGAAGGACATGGAATGCATCCCTCTCCACAGATGCATCAGGAATACACCAAAAGACACAATAATTCCCACAGAGAACCAGCTGAACACCAGCAAACGACCTCGGACACCAGAAAGGACTGCAAAGATCCCAACATAACTGGGTAGGACAGAGGGGGGAAGAAAAGGAGAAAGAGAAGGAGAAGGAAGGAAAGGGATGGGTCCCACACCCTGGGGCGGAGGGATCTGAAACAGAGAGGAGATTGCCGAATTTGGGGAAACATCCCTTATCTGACGGGGAAACCCTTTCCCAATGGCGAATTTCCCTGGGTCAGAAGGGAGGCATTTGGGACTGTTCAAAGAGGGTGAAGCGGCTGAGCTGTGGCAGACGGGAAAGAGGGAGAAACACATGGCGTGTCTGCACTGCGGCTCAGCGTGTCTGGACTGAGACATCGGTTCACAGCTGAACAGGGGGTCTGGGAGCTGGAACGTGGGAACCAGAGAACTGGTTCAGGGTGAGAAACATTGTTGGCAGTAGGGAGACAGACTGAGAGGACAGGAGGGAAGGAATGCACAGTGGAGAGTGCCTACCGCGGAAAGTTGGGCGGTCATGGCGGCTCAATACTGCTGACTCACAAGCAGTGGGGAGGATCTGTGGGTGCAGCCTCTCTCTCCATGCCTGTGACAGACAAAGGAAGGACCCTTGTGGGGCTGGCTAATGCACTCAGGGATAACAAAGGCCCCCGGGTGGGGCAGGCCTAGAGTGCCTGCAGCCAAGAGCCAAAAGCCCACAGAGTGGCCCATCTCTGGAGACATTCTGTTTACACCTGAGCTTCTGGCATCCCTCTGCAACAGGCACCACGACGGCCGACTGAGCTGCTGTGACCCAGGCAGTGCACCTGGCAGAGTCATAGCAGGGGGCAGGAGCTGTGGTTGGAGTCATGCTCTCGGCCTGAGCCGTTCAAGCCGCCGTGACCCAGGCAGGGCACCGCTGCTCACTCACTCCCAGGGGAAGGAGCCACTATTGCACCCTCTCTCTCCACACACCGGCCCTTACAGACGAACAATAAAGGAAGCTCTGCTGGTCGCAGAGTAATACAAAAAACCCAAGGCAGGTAGAAGGACACTTACAGCTGAGACCCCAAGGAGACAGAAATATTATTATTAATTATATTGATCTGGGCCATTCTGGGGTCAGTTCTAGTTGTTGTTGTTTTTTTTTTTAATTTTATTAATTATGATCTTAGTCCTAAGGGATCTACACATTTTATAAGATATTTTTTATTCTATTTTTATTTTTTAGCCTTTTTATATATTTCTATTTCTAGCTAAGTTTTTTGTAGTGCTGACTGTATCTATCCTACCTTTTTTTCATCTCCATATTTTATACATTTCTATTTCTCTCTTTTTCTTTTCATATTTCCAGTCACACTACACTCTTCTTTGCCCTGTCTTCTATCCTTTTTTAGTTTCTTTCATTTTAATATACTTATAATCAATATTATTGGTCTGCTCTGTTTCCTTGCCTTATTCTCCAGATGACACACTTTGGTTTTTATTATTTGGTTTTTATTATTAGGTTTTATCTTTATCTCAGTTCGAAGTATAATTGTCTGATTTCTTTCTGAGACTCTTCAGTCTATCTGGTGGTACTCTTGCTCTTTATTATATTTGATCCTAGCTTTCAAAACCTCCCTGGATTTGTGTTTGTGTGTGGGTGGTTTTTTTTTTTCTTTCTTTCTTTCTCTCTTTTTTTTTTTTTTTTTTTTTTTGGTTTTGAATATCTGTTGGTTTTCTCTTTGATTGTCTGATTGCATACTGGGGTTCTTCTGTCAGGTCTTTCTAGTGCCTTAGGTTCTATTGGATTCAGTATTTGTGTGTCTTATACATGTATGTGTTTCCTTGACTTAGTATTTGTTTGACTCGACACTCTGCCATTAGTCTTGGGCTTGGACAGCCTTCTTTAAACCCCTTTATTGCCAGGACAAGCAACCTCTGAAGTCTGGACTACTCCATCAGAAGTCAATTAGGAGGCTCTGGGGAGGGAGCACTGAATCCAGGATGCTAGACTACTAGGGAGTCCTCAGACACAGGGAAGATTAACTGCAGAGAACTCTCACAGAGCCTTGTATCAGAGTCTAAGACTTGGCTTCTTCCAACTATCTGCAACTGCCAGTGTTGGACACCTCACACCAAACTACAAACAAGACAGGAACACAAACCCACCCATCAGCACACAGACTACCTAAAACCATATTAACCTCACAGATACCCTAAAACACACCACCTGACATGGGCCTGCTCATCAGAGAGAAAAGACACAGAGCCACACACCAGCAAACAGACACCAGACCCCTCCGCCCACCAGGAAGCCTACCCAAGACACTGGACAAACCCCATCACAGGGGGCAGAGGACAGAAACAAGAGGAATTACTACTACGCAGCATAGGGAAAGGAGACAGCAAATCCTATAAATTAAACAAAATGAGAAAACAAAGAAATACCATGCAGGCAAAGGAGCAGGGAAAAAACCCACAAGACCAAATAAATGAAGAGGAAATAGGAAAATTGCCTGAAAAAGAATTCAGAATTCACAATCTCTACAACAAAATACAAGAAACGGTTAATAAGGACTCAGAAGAACTAAAGAGCAAACAAACAGTAATGGACAACAAAATAACCAAAATTAAAAATACTCTAGGTGGTATAAACAGCAGAATAACTGAGGCAGAAGAACGAATAAGTGAGTTGGAAGGTAGAATGGGGGAAATAACTGCCACAGAGCCAGAAAGAGAAAAAAGAATGGAAGACAGTCTCAGAGACCTTGGTGACAATATTAAGCACACCAACATTGAAATCATAGGCATCCCAGAAGAAGAAGAAAAGAAGAAAGGGTCTGAGAAAATATTTGAAGAGGTTATAGTGGAAAACTTCCCCAACGTGGAAAAGGAAATAATTAATCAAGTCCAAGAAGTGCAGTGTCCCATACAGAATAAACCCAAGGAGAAATACATCAAAGCACATATTAATCAAACTAATGAAAATTACATACAAAGAAAAAATATTAAAAGCAGCAAGAGAAAAGCAACAAATAACATATAAGGGAAAACCAATAAGGATAACAGCTGATCTTGCAGCAGAAACTCTGCAGGCCAAAAGGGAGTGGCAGGATATACTGAAATTCCTGAAAGAGAAAAACCTACAGCCAAGAATACTCTAACCAGCAAGAACCTCATTCAGATTCGACAGAGAAATCAAAAGCTTTACAGACAAGCAAAAGTTAAGTGAATTTAGCACCACCAAACCAGCCTTCCAACAATTGCTAAAGGAACTTTTCTAAGTGGGAAACACAAGAGAAGGAAAAGACCTACAAATACAAACCCAAAACAATTAAGAAAATGGTAGTCAGAACACACATATCAATAATCACCTTAAATGTAAATGGATTAAATGCTCCAACCAAAAGACACAGACTGGCTGAATGGATACAAAAACAAGACCCTTATATATGCTGCCTACAAGAAACCCACTTCAGACCAAGGAACACACACAGACTGAAAGTAAGGGGATGGAAAAGGATATTCCATGCAAATGGAAGTCAAAAGAAAGCTGGAGTAGCAATATTCATATCAGACAAATTAGACTTTAAAGACTATTACAAGAGACAAGGAAGGACACTACATAATGATCAAGAGATCAATCCAAGAACAAGATATGACAATTGTAAATATCTATGCACCCAACATAGGAGCACCTCAACACATAAGGCAAATGCTAACAGCCATAAAAGGGGAGATGGACAGTAACACAATATTAGTGGGAGACTTTAACACCCCACTTACATCAATGGACAGATCATCCAAACAGAAAATAAATAAGGAAATGCAAGCTTTAAATGGCACATTAGACCATCTCAACTTAATTGATATTTACAGGATATTCCATCCAAAAACGACAGAATACACTTTCTTCTCAAGTGCACATGGAACATTTTCCAGGATAGATCACATCTTGGGTCACAAATCAAGCCTCGGTAAATTCAAGAAAATTGAAATCATATCAAGCATCTACTCTCTCCACAATGCCATGAGACTAGATATCAATTACAGGAAAAAAACTGTAAAAAATACAAACACATGGAGGCTAAACAATATGCTATTAAACAACTAAGAAATCACTAAAGAAATCAAAGAGGAAATCTAAAAATATCTGGAAAAAAATGGCAATTAAAACCAAACAACCCAAAACCTATGGGATGCAGCAAAAGCAGTTCTAAGAGAGAATTTTATAGCAATACAGTCCTACCTCAAGAAACAAGAAAAATATCGAATAAACAACCTAACCTTACACCTAAAACAATTAGAGAAAGAAGAATAAAAAAAAAAGTGAGCAGAAGGAAAGAAATCATAAAGATCAGATCAGAAATAAATGAAAAAGAAATGAAGGAAACAATAGCAAAGATCAATGAAACTAAAAGCTGGTTCTTTGAGAAGATAAACCAAATTGATAAACCATTAGCCAGACTCATCAGGAAAAAAAGGGAGAAGACACAAATCAACAGAATTAGAAATGAAAAAGGAGAAATAACAACTGACACCACAGAAATACAAAAGATCATGAGAAACTACTACAAGCAACTATTACCAATAAATTGGGTAACCTGGAAGAAATGGATAAATTCTTAGAAAAGCACAATCTTCCAGGACTGAACCAGAAAGAAATAGAAAATATGAACAGACCAATCACAAGTATGGAAATTGAGACTGTGATTAAAAATCTCCCACCAAACAAAAGCTCAGGGCCAGATGGATTCACAGGCGAATTCTATCAAACATTTAGAGCAGAGCTAACACCTATCCTTCTCAAACTCTTCCAAAATATAGCAGAAAGAGGAACACTCCCAAACTCATTCTACAAGGCCACCATCACCCTGATACCAAAACCAGGCTAAGATGTCACAAAAAGAAGAAAATTACAGGCCAATATCACTGAAGAATATAGATGCAAAAATCCTCAACAAAATACTAGCTAACAGAATACAACAGCACATTAAAAAGATCATGCACCATGATCAAGTGGGGTTTATCCCTGGGAATGCAAGGATTCTTCAATATATGCAAATCAATCAATGTGATACATCATATCAACAAATTGAAGAATAAAAACCAGATGATAATCTCAATAGATGCGGGAAAAGCTTTTGACAAAATTCAATATCCATTTATGATAAAAACTCTCCAGAAAATGGGCATAGAAGGAAATTACCTCAACATAATAAAAGCCATATATGACAAACCAAAAGCCGACATCGTTCTCAATGGGGAAAAACTGAAAGAATTCCCTCCAAGAACAGGAACAAAACAAGGGTGCCCATTCTCACCATTATTATTCAACATAATTTTGGAAGTTTTAGCCACAGTGATCAGAGAAGTAAATGAAATAAAAGGAATACAAATTGGAAAAGAAGAAGTAAAATTGTCACTCTTTGCAGATGACATGATATTATACATAGAAAACCTTAAAGATGCTACCAGAAAACTGCTAGCACTAATTGATGAATTTAGTAAAGTAGCAGGATACAAAATTAATGCACAGATATCTCTTGCATTCCCATATACTAACAACAAAAGAGCAGAAAGAGAAATTAAGGAAACTCTCCCATTCACCACTGCAACAAAAAAGAATAAAATATCTAGGAATAAACCTGCCTAAGGAGGCAAAAGACCTGTAAGCTGAAAACCATAAGACACTGATGAAAGAAATCAAAGACGATACAAACAGATGGAGACACATACCATGCTCTTGGATTGGAAGAATCAACATTGTGAAAATGACTGTACTACCCAAAGCAATTTACAGATTCAATGCAATCCCTATCAAATTACCAATGGCATTTTTTCACAGAACTAGAACAAGAAATCTTACGATTTGTATGGAAATGAAAAAGACCCCAAATAGCCAAAGCAATCTTAAGAAGGAAAGATGGAGTTGGTGGAATTAGGCTTCCTGACTTCAAACTATACTAAAAGGCCACAGTGATCAAGACAGTATGGTACTGACACAAAAATAGAAAGGAAGATCAATGGAACAGAATAGAGAAGTTAGAGGTAAACCCAAGCACATGTGGGCACCTTATCTTTGACAAAGGAGGCAAGAATATACAATGGACAAAAGACAGCCTCTTCAATAAGTGGTGCTGGGAAAATTGGACAGCTACATGTAAAGGAATGAAATTAGAACACTTCCTAACACCATACACAAAAATAAACTCAAAATGTATTATAGACCTAAATGTAAGGCCAGACACTATAAAACTCCTAGAGGAAAACATAGGCAGAACACTCTATGACATACATCAAAGCAAGATCCTTTTTGACCCACCTCCTAGAATCATGGAAATAAAATAAAGAATAAACAAATGGGACTTAATGAAACTTAAAAGCTTTTGCACAGCAAAAGAAACCATAAACAAGACTAGAAGGCAACCCTCAGAATGGAAGAAAATACTTGCCAGCGAAGCAATGGGCAAAGGATTAACCTCCAAAATATACAAGCAGCTCATGCAGCTTAATACCAAAAAAGCAAATAACCCAATCCACAAATGGGTGGAAGACCTAAATAGACATTTCTCCAAAGAAGACATACAGATGGCCAACAAACACATGAAAAGATGCTCAACATCACTAATCATAAGAGAAATGCAAGTCAAAGCCACAATGAGGTATCCCCTCATACCTGTCAGAATGGCCATCATCAAAAAATCTGGAAACAATAAATGTTGGAGAGGGTGTGGAGAAAAGGGAAGTCTCCTGCACTGTCGGTGGGAATGTAAGTTGGTCCAGCCACTGTGCAAAACAATTTGGAGGTTCCTTAGAAAACTAAAAATAGAACTACCCTGAGAAAACCATAATCCCAAAAGAAACATGTACCATAATGTTCATTGCAGTACTATTTACAATAGCCAGGACATGGAAGCCACCTAAATACCCATCAACAGATAAATGGTATAGAAGATGTGGCACATATATACAATGGAATATTACTCAGCCATAAAAAGGAATGAGATGGAGCTATATGTAATGAGGTGGATAGACCTACAGTCTGTCATACAGAGTGAAGTAAGCCAGAAAGAGAAAAACAAATACTGTATGCTAACTCATATATACGAAATCTAAAAAAAAAAAAAAAAGTGGTACTGATGAACCCAGTGACAGGGCAAGAATAAGGATGCAGTTGCAGAGAATGGACTGGAGGACACGGTGTCGGGGGGACAGGGGTGAAGGGGAAGCTGGGACAAAGTGAGAGAGTAGCATAGACATAGATACACTACCAGCTGTAAAATAGATAGCTAGTGGGAAGTTGCTGTATAACAAAGGGAGATCAACTCTATGATGGGTGATGCCTTAGAGGGCCAGGACAGGGAGGGTGGGGGGGGAGTCAGGAGAGTGAGGGGATATGGGGATATGTGTATAAATACAGCTGATTCACTTTGGTGTACCTCATAAGCTGGTACAAGAGTGTAAAGCAATTATATTTCAATAAAGAGCTTAAAAAAAAAAATCCACGGAGTTCTCTGAGCAAGAACCATCAGAAGAGAGGGATGCTTTCCGGAAGAAGTCTAGCTTCAGAAGAGTCCACATGTGGAGGGGAGGCAACGGGTCTGTTTCAAAGCTGTGCCAGGTGTGAGCTTTGCAGCAGGGGGAGCCCTTTGAGACCTAATCTCTGACGCACCCTGGACAGCACACAAGTGGCTCCTGCAGTTGTTATCAGGGAAGACGACACACCTGGACTCAGGTGATATCCCAGCTGTAGCCGCACTCTAGGCTTGCACACAATGTCATTGAAACTCTCTTCCTCATCACCGCCACACGCCCTCCCAGACCCCTGAACCACAGGCCCTACACCCCCTTAAACTGGCCACTGCCCGGCTCAAGCAGAGCATGTGGCCTTGGTTCCAGCAGATTTACTCTTTTCTGCTCTCCTCCTGTCACCCATTGCTGTCTGTCCAACGTGGGCTCATTTCCAGGCCTGCCTGCTCTTGTCACTCCATTCCCTCCCCTCCTATTCTCCCTATGAGCACAAACTCCCAGTGGAACGTGACTAGTCTTGAGAGCAAACCCCTATTCAGGCACTTACTAGTCCTGCAAAGTCAAGTCCCTTGGGACTCCTGACGCCTCGTGTCCTTCCTCCGAAGTCCCAGGTGCTGTGAACACAGCTACCTGCCCAGAAGCTCACTGTGCAGCGGGCGTAGCAAGGACTTTGGAGAAGATGGCCCTGGGTTTAAATCCTTGCTCTGTCACTTAGCAGCTCCTGTGCTTTGTCTTTCCCTTATGTCACCACAAGGGAGGTGAGAATGAAAAGAAATAATGCAGAGGACCTGGCCGACTTTGGTAGCAGCCACCAAGATGGTCCCCAGTCATCTTCACCACTCAGTATTCTTGGGTAATCTTCTGCACTGAAGGAGGGCTGGTCCTCCGTGACCAAGAGAGTATGCAGGAGGTGATGGTGTGCGACTTTGGAGGGTAGTTAAGAAAGGGCATTGCAGTTTCTGCTCCACGTCTTGTCCCAGGCTGCCCACTCCGGACCCCTTAACTTCTTCCTCCTCCTCTCTCTCCCCTGCCCTTTGCAGAGGTCCTGGCCGCTTCAAAGAGGCAGACAATGACACGTCCATCACTCGGAAGCCTCTCCCATCTAGAGCTGGCACCTCCTCCTTCTGTTTACTCAGTTGCATTGTTCAGGATTGATCTGATTGCAGTCCAAACAACAGGCACCACAGGAAAAGACAACAACTCGAGTCACTAAGTGTTTGCGCAAGCAGGGCGTTATCCAGAGACTGCCCTTCTTATTCTGAGTTTGAGCTCGAAGAGCCACTTACAGAGAATAAGCAGATCTCTTGACACAATGAATGAAGTCCAAACCAAACAAATTCCTCCCTCAGTGAAGTCTGGACACTGACCCTTTTGCTCTGACTGGGGCAAATTGTGACGGATCCTTGAGACCAGCTCTGCAAAAATAGCCGGTTTCCATTTCACACAGCCCGCCTTCTCCTAAAGATGTTTATTCCATCTGTATCTATTTGCAAACCTTTATTCCTTTTGCTCCTAAGAAAAACAAAAATGCATCACCAAGAGAAAAACTCTGTTAACATTCCTGGACTGTCATGTGTGTGTCTGTCTATAAAACCATGTTTTAAGGTGGATTTTGAATTTATCAAGAAGCTCTTCTTTGAACATCAAATATTCATCTGTCACAGCTTAATAGCTCTGTGGTATTTATACAGGACTTCCCTAACCTTTTAAACCACTTCATACTGTTGGGAATGTAAATGGTTTCCAAATTTTCACCGTGCAAACCACACTACGGTGAACATTCTTAAGCTAGATCTGTGCTGTGTAGTGACAGTTGCAATTTCCTGGAGTAGAATTCCTGGGTCAGGGAAAGGACATTGGAAGGACTTCTGGAATATCTGTCAAACTGCCCTTTGGGTAAGTTGTTGCAATTTTCACCCCACCAGGCACATAGGTACTCTTTGCAGTATTACAACATTTAAATCATTTGAATTATGTGTCAAATGACAGACTCGATGAATCCTCAACATTTACACAACTATCTTTGCTGATGAACGAAGAGCAGCATCTTTTCACGTCTTGGTCCCTCTGTCTCTGGGTGTGTGCGTGTTCACGGCTTATCTACTTACGTAGACTTGCCCATGTTTTACTGGGCGATTTTTAAACTCATTTGTAAGGGGTCCTTGCATATTAATGTTAACAATAGTAAGTCTACCTCTAATCCTGCTGCAAATGCATTCCATACATCATTTATTTTAGTTTTGTTTATGGTTATTTTGTTTAGGTGATCAAATAAATGTCTTTTTTGGTTATGAGTTCTGTCGACTGAGGGCCAAAGCTCCTGTTTTGGAAAAAGTGCCAGACATCCGAAGAAGCTAGGGGCCACGTGGGGAGAGTCCCGCTGTTGACACGAGGCCCCGTCACCTCTGCTATCAGATCTGCGGTGCAGCTGTCTCTGAACATATTGTTCTGCAAAGGGAACGGTGTCTCCAAAGTTATCCCACTCTCCCACTCCGAACCTCCAAAGTGGAAGATGTTAGTGGCCTCCCGCCAAGATTTTCTCTACTTATTTACCAAGGTGCTACACTTCTTTTGCACGAAGAGGAGTGATCATTTGGCTTTTGTGAACTCATTAAGTCTGGTCTTATCTGCACTGTGTCTTTATGGCAAATTCCTCAAAGTTTGGGGCATGAGACATACTTCCCTAGTTTCAACGCTGATAAAGTAAGGTTTTGTGCTATTTAGCTTGCCTTGGACCATTTCAGACCGGTATTAGTACCTTTTCTAGCTTCTCCATCTTTCCAGGAACATTATTTTATTTGTTGTGTTACCCATTATAAACGCATTTTCCCATTGTTTTCTCCCTTTTACATGGCTAAGTTATGAGAGGAATATTGATGTTTTGTTATTTTACCAGGAATTCTCACTCTAGCAGTTTCCCAGTTGGCCCTTGGATTGCCTGGGTATACAATCAAGCCATGTAAAGATAATACGTTTGTCTGCTTTTCCAATATTCACACATTTTTGTTTTCACGTGTTGAGACTTTAAGAACGATATTGAGTGATGCTTATAATGATGAAAACAATGACGCCCAAATTTTAATAGAAATGTTTCCAGTGTTTCAGGGCCAAGTGAAATGCTTGTTATATATTCTCTTTGTCAACCTTGGGGTGCTACTGGAGTTAGCAGATAGAAGCCAGAGATGTTTTCAGTACTGCAACAATTTAAATTATCATAAATGTAAATTTTGCCAAATGTGTTTTTAAACATCAGTAGATAATTATAAGTATTTGGACTCTCCTCCTTTGACGTATAAAAGTGAAAGATAGTGTCAGTGGACTTTCTTATATTGAGCTATCTATCTCAGTATTCTTCGTCATGGCGTATTATTCTTTTAAAACACTACTGTACATGGGGGCGGGGGGTGAAGGGGAAGCTGAGACGATGTGAGAGAGTAGCATACACATATATATACTACTAACTGTAAAATAGATAGCCAGTGGGAAGTTGCTGTATAACAAAGGGAGTTCAACTTGAAGATGGATGATGCCTTAGAGGACTGGGATGGGGAGGGTGAGGGGGACTCAAGGGAGGATGGGTAGGGAGTTGAGGGAGGGAGGGAATATGGGGATATGTGTATAAACACAGATGATTGAACTTGGTGTACCTCAAAAACTGGTACAAGAGTGTAATGCAATTATATTCCAATTAAAAAAAATTTTTAAAAAAAACAAAAAGAAAACAGTCTGCAATTAAAAAAAAACACTACTGTACTTGATCTTTCAGCTTCTTTGTGAATATTTTTCACACTCTGCCACATGAAAATTTGGTTGTTGTAGTTTTTCATTCATTCCAAAGAAGTCTTCACCTTAGCTGTAGCATGCATAATTTTGGATTGAGGTCATCGTGTTATTTAAACAAATCTCTCGGATTTTGACACATATGAAATTAAAAACTTCAAAACACATCTCATTAATCATAGAAAAAGCATTTGACATAATGCTCCTTGATGATAAAAATACTAAGCAACTAGAAATAGAAAGTAACTTCTTTAACCTGATAAGGAGAATATATGAAAAACTCACAGCTAACATCACATGTAATGGTGAAAGACTGAATATTTTCCCCTAAGATCAAGGAGGACAAGAATGTCCACCCTCACCACTTCCATTTAACATTATACTGGATAATAAACGGGCCAAGGAAATTAATCAAGAAAATAAAATAAAAGGCATCCAGATTGGAAAGGAGGAAATAAAACTTCCTCTATTTGCAGATGAAATGATCTTACTTATAGAATATCCTAGGAAACCCACTAAAAAACTGTTAGAACTAATAAATAGGCTTAGCAAGGTTGCAAGATACAAGATCAATACATAAAAATCAATTGTAGCTTTGACTTGCATTTCTCTGATGATTAGTGATGTTGAGCATCTTTTCATGTGTTTGTTGGCCATCTGTATGTCTTCTTTGGAGAAATGTCTATTTAGGTCTTCCACCCATTTGTGGATTGGGTTATTTGCTTTTTTGGTATTAAGCTGCATGAGTTGTTTGTATATTTTGGAGGTTAATCCTTTGTCTGTTGTTTCACAGGCCACTATTTTTTCCCCTTCTGAGGGTTGCCTTCTAGTCTTGTTTATGGTTTCTTTTGCTGTGCAAAAGCTTTTAAGTTTCATTAGGTCACGTCAAAGCCACAATGAGGTATCACTTCACACCAATCAGAATGGCCATCATCACAAAATCTGGAAACAACAAATGTTGGAGAGGGTATGGAGAAAAGGGAACTTTCCTGCACTGTTGGTGGGATTGTACGTTGGTACAGCCACTATGGAAAACAATTTGGAGGTTCCTTAAAAAACTACAAATAGAACTACCATATGATCCAGTAATCCCACTACTGGGCATATACCCAAAGAAAACCATAATCCCCAAAGAAACATGTACCATAATGTTTATTGCAGCACTATTTGCAATAGCCAGGACATGGAAGCAACCTAAATGCCCATCAACAAATGAATGGATAAAGAAGATGTGGCATATATATACAATGGAATATTACTCAGCTATAAAAAGGGATGAGATGGAGCTATATGTCATGAGGTGGATAGAACTACAATGTGTCATACAGAGTGAAGTAAGTCAGAAAGAGAAAGACAAATATTGTATGCTAACTCACATATATGGAATCTAAAAATTGTACTGATGAACTCAGTGACAAGAATAAGGACGCAGATACAGAGAATGGACTGGAGAACTCGAGGTTTGGGAGGGGTTGGAGGGTGAAGGGGAAGCTGAGACGAAGCGAGAGAGTAGCACAGACATATATATACTACCAACTATAAAATAGATACCCAGTGGGAAGTTGTTATATAACAAAGAGTGTTCATCTCGAGGATGGAAGATGCCTTAGAGGACTGGGGCGGGGAGGATGGGGGGGACTTGAAGGAGGGTGGCGGGGGAGTCGAGGGAGGGAGGGAATATGAGGATATGTGTATAAAAACAGATGACTGAACTTGGTGTACCCCCCAAAAAAATAATAAATAAATTAAAAAAATAATAATTAAAAAAAATCAATTGTATTTCTATACAGTAGCAAGGAACAAACTGAAAATGAGATAATTCAATTTGCAATAGCCTCAAGAAAGAATTAAATACTTGGGAATAAATTTAACAAAAGAAGTAGAACAATTATTCTGACAACTACAAAAACATTATCGAAAAAATTAAAGACCTAAATAAATAGAAAGACATCCCATGTTCATAGATCCAAGACAATAATATTGTTTAGATGGCAGTAAGCCCCAAATTTTTCTGCTGATTCAATGCAAACTCTATCAAAATTCCAGCTGGCTTTGTTGCAGAAATTGTCAAGCTGGTCCTAAAATTCATTTGGAATCCAACGGTACCAGAATATCCAAACCATGTTTTTTTAAAAAGCTGGGGTACTCACATTTCCCAACTTCAAAATGTATGAAAAAGATATAGTAATCAAGACAGTGTGGTACTTATATAATGACATAAATCAATGGAAAAGAAAGTTCAGAAATACCCTCACATTTATGTTCAATTGATTTTTGACAAGAGTGCCAAGGCAATTCAATAGGAAAAGGAGAGTTTTTTCAACCAACACTGCCGGGACAACTGGATAGCCACTCATAAAAGTACGAAATTGGACCCTAACCTTATACCATATAAAAAAATGAGTTCAAAATGGATTCAAGACCTATATGTAAGAACTAAAACTATAAAACTCTTAAAAGAAATATGCATAAATCTGTGTGACTTTGAATTAGGCATTAGGTAAGAAACCATAAGCAACAACAACAGAAGAAAAGTAAATTGGACATCATCAAAATTAAACACTTTTGTGCTTCAAATGACATCATCAAGAGAGCGAAAAAATCATCCTTCTGGATGGGAGAAAATATTTTCAAATCATTTATGTGATAAAGGGCTTGTATCTAGAATATATAAAGAACTCCTATGACTCAGTGGTCAAAAGACAACACAGGGACTTCCCTGGCGGTCCAATGGTTAAGATTTCACCTTCCAGTGCAGGGGGTATAGGTTCAATCCCTGGTCAGGGAGCTAAGATCCCACATGCCTTGTGGCCAAAAAACCAAAATATAAAACAGAAGCAATACTGTAATGAATTCAATAAAAACTTTTAAAAAATAGCCCACATCAAAAAAAAAAAAAATCTTCCAAAAAAAAAAAAAGACAACCCAGTTTAAAGATAAGAAAGGATCTGAATAGACATTTCTCCAAAAAAAGATATAAGAATACCCAATATACACAGGAAACATTGTTCTCTCTCTGTCTCTCTCACACTTTCTTTGGCGTTAACTATATGTAAGATTTTGGTCCAGGCACTTGACAATCTGGACAATCCTTACATAGATTTTGTTCCAGGCTCTTGACAATTCTTCTAAACTTACAAAATTCTGTGCAGGTTTGTCAGCTGTTACTGAAATCCAGGACTGAATATACTAAAAAGTATTGGGATCATTCCAACATATGAAATAGAAGCTGTAATGATTTGTCCATTTGGGGAAGAATGACTCATAGCTTATGCGATGTACTTTTAAATAATTTTTCCTTCTCTGTCTTACCAACTGGATCCATAAACCTTCGAGGAGAATTAATAAATAGTTTAGAGTTAAGTCCTATGCTGCTTTGAATTGGGGGAAATTTAAAATTAACTTTATAACTGGAAATGTTTTCCCATTCAACCTCTCTAAACATGTTTAAACGTCTCCTAGGCTTTCAATGAAGGCAAAAAATGTTAAGGCAACCCATGAAACTTCACCCAACTGAACCCCCTGCTCTTGCCTTGGTCTTGATCCACACTTTCTTCCACTCTGTCTCTGCAACTCAACCCAGTGTATTCTTTCACTTGCACAATGTGTTTCTTCTAAACCCAGGATGTGCACATGCCTGTCCCTCTGCCTGGATGCCCCCTCTTCCTCCCCATACCCTTTCCCTGGTAACTCCTTTCCTTGAGATCTGTGTGAGCAGCACATTGCTTTAGACCAAATGTTTGTGTCCCCATAAAAATTCATATGTTAAATCCTAACCCCCAACGGGATGTTAGGAGATGGGGGCCTTTGGGAGGTGATGAGGTCATGAGGGTGGAGCCCTCATGAATGGGATTAGTGCCCTTATAAGGAAACCCTGGGGACCTCCCTCGCCCCTTCCATAATGTGAGGACACAGTGTGAAGATGGTCATTTATCTTGATTGTGAATCAGAAAGCAGGTCCTCCCCGGACACAAAATCTTCAGGCACCTTGATCACAGGGTTCCCAGCCTCCAGGACTGTGAGAAGCAAAGTTCTGTTGTTTATAAACCATTCAGTCTGTGGAATTCTGTTACAGCAGCCTGAATGGACTGAGACATGCCAGCCTTCTCTGATCTGCCTGATATGGTCCACTCTCCATCCTCTGTGCCCTCACAACATTGCACTGCTGATGCTGGGTGCTCATCCTGCTATAATTTATTTGTGTGATTGTTGTTTATTGTCAAAATCATATCTGATTCTGTATCCCCAATGCTCAGAAAATTCCTTGTTCCTATAGGCATGCAAATATTTGTTGAAAGAAAGAATAAACCCAGGTCATTTTACAACATAAGAAACAGACTTGATCCTTTGCGTTTTAAAATTTGTGGTGTCTGGAATTGTGGAGATAAAACAAACTTGACTGTTTTCAAATAAGTCTACTGTGCAGGGGTTTTTTTTTTGTTGTTGTTCTTATTGCTTTTACCTTATAAAGATGCATATTTGTCATGAGCAATATTTTCTTGAATTTACAAATACTTTCATGAATATTTTGCCCATGAATCTTTCACTCATTGACAAGATATTGTAATGTCTTATTGACCTCAATTATTACTTTTCAAGTATTCGAGTTCCAGAAGGTAGTAAAAGCTTCCCATTTTTCTTTTTGACTCTCGGATTCTCAGAAATGTTTAGTCCTCCTCTTGATTTTGCATTTTTACAAATGTCTATTTATCCATCATAAAAGATACACATAACTGTCTTTCATCTCAGAATCAAAATGACTTATTGGTAGAATCCAAATGAAAAGGAAAGGGACATGAAGTTACTTAGAGGAAAATCCAGATGCAGCTGTAATATTCATAAGCCGAAAGTCAAAATCTTATAGCTGATTCTTGGAAACTCCAATGCAACATACCCCACTTAAAATGACTACATGTAGCATTTATTTTTGTTTAGCCCTTACAGTAGAGAGTTGTCATAAGGTTCTATGAAAAGATAGATAAAGAAGTCTTGCTCCTCTTTGCCAGCTCTGCAGTAAGTAATAATACCCCAGCCAAAGCCACCGGATGGGAGAAAACCATACACCATCACTCTGGGTTCACCTACCAGAAATGAGAAAATGCACATGACAGCATGTGCCTAGTGCCTGCACTGAGTCGGCACTCTGGGTGTACTTGTTCACTTCTTCCCTCGGTTGGGGATAGGAGTTGAAGCCAATTTACCTCCTTACACAGAGCCACAGCTGGATTCTTTCCAGGGAGTTACATCTGCGCATCCTCCCGTCCCCCTCTTCTGACCCACATCTACATTCTCAACACTATGCGCCTTGCTTTCTCCTCATACCCGTTGGATACACTTTGATACAACAACATCCTCTCATCAATCATCCCTAAATCAATTATTAACCTTTAGTCTTCCAGAGGCACCCTGTCTTAAGGTAAACTCTGAGAGGAGGGCTTTTTTGAGAGATGTGTCTGCTCAGTTGTCAGCAGAAACCTTGACCTGGGTTGCAAGCTGTTCTGGCCAAATGGCAGGCGGGACCTGAGATCTGACTATTTCAGTCCTCCCATAAAAAAGGATAATAAAATGAATGTTTGGTGAGAAAAATGCTTTTATGGAAACTTGTGTAATTCAAACTTTTTGCTGGTGGTTTAACGTCAGATTTTACAACTGGGTAGTTAAATAGTTGGCTGAATTTTTTAAAGGTCTGGGGAATTTTAAAGCAGAAAGTATACTCCTTGTAGTTTGTCAATCCGGGGGAATGAGGCAAGCAGCTAGGATAACTCCATTTTGGGTAGCCCGGTGCAGGGCTTCTGGGCTTCTCTCTGTAATCTGCTGTTCATTAAACAGAAGGGGAGGAACGTAGCACATGGTCTGGAGACACTGTTGGTTCTCCAGAAGAAGAGTAAGTTAGCCCTGAGTCCTTCACACCCTGGCAAGGTCATTTGTAGTCATAAGTTTGAGACAAAGTCCTAAGTCGTTGTGTGTGAACAGAATAAAACTTATCCTGGAGGCTCGAACCCACAATCCTCATTGTTTGATGTCAAGATCGACTGAGCTTCCTCTGACAACTGTTCCTTTATGAATGATGCTCAGATGGTCATGTCCTTGGTCCCTGCTAGGACCTTGGAGACAATGGAAGAGATTTCAAGAATGCTTTACACACTGCCCGCAGAAAAGGATGAGCAGAAAGCAGACTTCCCTGGGAGCACAGTGGTTAAGAACCCACCTGTCAATGCAGGGGACACAGGTTCAAGCTCAGGTTCGAGCCCTGGTCCGAGAAGATCCCACATGCCGTGGGCAACTAAGCCCATGCAACGCAATTACTGAGCCCACATGCCACAACTACTGAAGCCTGCACACCTAGAGTCCGTGCTTTTCAACAAGAGAGACCACCCCACTGAGAAGCTCATGCACTGCAACAAAGAGTAGCCCCCACTCGCCACAGCTAGAGAAAGCCTACACACAGCAACAAAGATCCAACTCAGACAATTAATAAAGTAAATAAATTTTTTAAAAAAGAAAAAAAAAAAGGAAAGGATAAGCATAAAGCAACCCAGGCAAAAATGTGTGTGAGAAAAAATGCAAAGGCCACATCCATCCTGTAGCCTAGGAATCAGCATTACCCAGAGCATCAATTCTGGAGTAAAGAAAAAAATTAACAGAACAACAGAATTATGGTCCTTTAAAAAAAAATAAGCTATTTTGTGTATGCTCTAGCATTCTACAACCAGCACTTTCATTGTCCTGTCTCTTGTTTCAGTAGATTTGTGCAAATGTAGGTTGACTGCAGCTTCATAGACTAGGGGATTCCAGCTTAGAACAGAGAGAGTGGCACACCATTGGTTTTAGAGGTAATTCCACTGTCCACTCTTCAGAAAGTGGGACTTAGGCTTTAGGTTAACTCTCTCGAAGTGAAAGGATGGATGCTTCCGCATGGACCACGGATAAGCATTTGCAGCATGCCTGGTTTGCGGGAGGGGTGCAGCAGAAGCCTGGGTCCAAGGAAGAGCTGAGAAAAAGGGAAGTAAGACAGAGACCACCCCGACTATTTGCATGTTGCCTCCTCATTGGTCAAACACCAACGCTCGTGCTCATTTGTGTGTTTAGAACAGACATCTCTGGATGAAGAGAAAACTAAGAGGCTATCATTCTACTAGCCTTTTCATTTAACAATATATATTCTTTCACATTTGTAATGGCAATGTGGATGAATCATACCGTTGTAATTACTACATCAAGCATAAGTACATTCTCAAGGTTTGGCTATATTTCCAAATGGTTGTGCAATGGTTGTACAACTTATTCTCACCCCTGGCTGACAAAAAGTGAACTTGCTTCACTCATCATTATAAATATATATATATACACACATATACATAAATATATATATATATATATATATATATGAACTTGCATTTCTTTACTAAGAAGTGAAGTTAAATACATTAATATATTTCATAGATTTGGCCATTGTAAGTTACCTTTTTTTATTGAAGAGTACATCCTTTGTGATTTTATTTTTAGTGTTATAAGAAAGTAAATACTTTGTATGTCATAAGAAATACCTATCTTTTCCCAGTTGGTGCTTCAATGCTTTTAATCAGGGAGAAACATTTATGTGTCTATTTAAAAATTTAGAGTGAGAAGAGTTTTGGGTTGCTGGGAAGAGGAAAGGGGCAGTTCAATAGTTTTTGAATGTCTCTGAATACTTACATAAAAACAAGGCAACTAGATAGCCAAAGCAAAAATCCACAGACAGCATTTCATAAAACTAAATGACAAGGTATCCCCACAAAGACCAAAAGCTGTCTAAGAACAAACATAAGAGTACACAGTTCCCGGGTCCACACATGGAAGAGGAAGCATCAGGGTGGTGTCTGAGGGACTTGGGACAGGAAAGCCTGAAATATCCAACATACACTGTATGAGTCTGCCTTATCAAGTACCACTGCCTGGGGGCTTAAACTACAGACATTTATTTTCTCACAATTCCGGAGGCCAGACGTCTAAGTTGGCAGGGTTGTTTTCTTCTGAGGTGTCTCTCCCAGGCTCGTGGACAGCTGCCTTCTCCCTGTGTCCTCCTGTGTTATTCCATCTGTGTGTGCCTGTGTCCTAATCTCCTCTTCTTATAAAGACACCAGTCAAATTGGGTTGGGGCCCCACCCACATGACCTCATTTTACCTTAATGACTCCTTTAAGGGCTCTATCTCCAAATGTAGTTACATGATGAGTACTGGGGGTTAGGACTTCAACATTTGAATTTTGTGGAGACACAATTCAGCCCATAACAGGAACTCCTTGGAAGGCAAGTCGGCCAATCTGAGAGCAACTGATGAAACTGGGAGGGGTAGGTAATACCCACTATAGCAGCAGGTGAGCTCCAGGGGCTGAGGTCAGAAGGAGCTGGAGTGGTCAGGTTGCTGTGACCCCTCAGAACTGACCTGCCAAGGCCCACTGCCAGGATAGGGCCCTGTACTGAGAGAAACTACTAGAATTTGGATCAAAAGTGAACATAAAAAAGGCAAAAGAGAAGAAGGAAGGAAAAGATCTCAATAAAAGAGAGGAAGTGGAGGAGAGAGGAGACTTCATTCTACCATGTTTTTCAACAATTTAATTTAAATTATTACACAGAAACAGGAAAAAAGAGAGTATCGCAAAGTCAGAAAAGATACTTGGAACCACTCCTCTTTCAAAATTTTAGACAAACTAAGTTCATCTAATGATGAACAAGAGAAAATACATACATCAAATTCCATAAACATGTATTCAACTTTACTGATGTGTAATTTACACACAATGAAATTCACACATTTTAAGCACACAGTCTAACCATGTACATCTTACTGGTTCTATTTCTCTAGAGAACCCTGATTAATAGAGATTTGGGTACCAATGGTGGTTCTAGAGAAACAGAATTTTAAGAATGAGTTTCCTGAATTATTTCTGGGGTTTTGGGAACTGGAGCTCTAATCTGATTAAAGACACTAATGGCTTGATTTCAAGAACTAAACAAAGCACGGATATGTTTACAGTTCATGGCATGACCCGACCATCAAGATACACAAAAAATCTCCCCTGGATACGCCTTATCAACCACTTACAAGAGGCAAGGAATGAGGAGACGGTGTATACGACACCTTCAGACATTTCTGAAAAACCAATAAATGCAATGAGATTGGCAGGTGGTACCTCACGTCACTGGACCTAGTGGTGAAGAAAGAGGATGAGCTCAGGGATTTGAATCCCAGCTCAAGTGCCACACGCATGACCTAAAAGCTTCTATGTGTGCCCTAAAGGGGACCTTACCTCCTTCAGCTGTGAGGGTGAGATGGCTGGAAATCAAACACACAATCTCAACATGCAACTAGATGCATTACAAAGCAGGTTGAACTTCCAGCCTCTCAAGGTGTCTGCTGTGCAAGTGAGGGCGTTGACCAAGAAGAAATGGGATCCTGTAAGTTGAAATGGGGGATGTGTTGGAAGACCCTGATGAGGCTGGGGCTACTGAGCCCCTAAATGCTGGTGAGTCTGTTTTTGCTGCTGGAAGCAGCCGCTCCACCTCTGTTGAGGGGATTCACCTGTATTACCTGACGAAACCCTAATGGCCTCCCCTGAGACAGGTGCCACTCAAGACAATCCCAGTTCTCTTCCCGAGCCACCCCCCACCCGCCCTCTTTGCTTCTAGACCAACGTCCAGACTTGAGTTCCAGCAAGCCCCGAAAGGTGAGCTACAGAGTGCAACTCACCTGGAAGTGCGCTGCACCCCAAGAGAACTGCTCGCTTTTGCTCATTTATACAGAAGAGATCTGGGGAACACAGGTGGGAGGGCAATGGGGGAAGCAACATAAAGTTGGGTCAGGCTGAATTATTGATACGGGCTCGCTGAGCAGAGAGCCTACATTGAAGGTTGCAACTCCAGGACTTGCAAAAGGCTGCGTTTGGTTAGCTGGCTGAAACATGGACCAAAGCTGGCCCACAGTGAGCTAATTGGAAATGCGGGCCAGGCCTTGGTTCTTGTTGAGGAGGGGCCTCAAGGATTAGGGAGACTGGAATGGAGAGTGGACCTATCATTGAAGACCTACTCACCCACACTAGCAGAGTCTAGAAGATATAGATTTTTATTTTATCGGCTATAAGAAATAAATTTGTAGGAGGAGCCCCAGAGTCCCTGAAGAACTTGGTGATCGCTCTTCTCTGGAGGCCAAAGCTTAGCGTCCCTGCAGTCACTGAATTGGCCCCACTAAAGCTGCGGGTGGGCCCCGCCCCACCCTAGCACTCATCCTCTGCCTCGCTAAATCTGTAGGCGTGCCCCGCCCCATCAATATTCTCTTGCCTCTCTAAAGCCACCGATGTGCTCCCCACACCAGAACCCTCTCCCAGCCTCGCTAAAGCAGTAGGCATGAACCACCCTCAGGGCTCCTCACCTGCCCCACTTAATCCGCAGCAACACTCTACCCTTAGCAATCTCCTGCAGCATCACTGAAGCCAACGGGCAAGTGCAGCACACAGAGCTGATCTAGAGTTAGTTTTATTCTAAAGGTTAGTTTTGATTCTCAAGGCATAGGCTTTGCGGTGTTTCAGCTGGGTGCCAGGGTATTAATGAATTGTTAAGGAGATGCCTCTGCTCTGTTAGAGCCGTAAATCTCATACCCCTCGGGCACTGCTCTTCCCCCAGCACTGCTTGACCTCTAGGATCTATGCTATCTTAGCCCCCAAACCAGCTGCTATTTGTCAAGCCCTGGACGGACCTACTGGCACATGTGCTGTGTGTTTCTCAGCAAGACTCACAGGAGACCCTGCTGCACAGTCTTCTGGGGCTGCCTCTCTCTAGAGCTTCGTCCCCTCTCTTACTCTGTCCCACGGATTCCAGCCGCTTTGGCTGCTCTGAATTCTAGTGTCTTCTTGCTGAGCTCAGCAGAACTACCATGTTCGGCTCAGAGTCCAGTTTTCTGTGCTTTAGTCAGGACAGTATCCTAAAGAAAAAAGCTTGGCAATCACAGGGCTTGTGCCCTGGGTTTCGCTTTGCTCAGCAATTGCCTCATTTATTTTTAGCAACTTTATGGTTGTTTAATTGCAGGAGGACTAGTCCAGTTCTAGTTACAAAATTGTGTCTGGAAGCAGAAACCATCCCACAAAAATTTATTATAAGATGAAAGATAGTGAGAAGCCTAATATCTCTACATCAACAATGAGAGCAGGCCAAGAGGCAGGCCTCCAAACATATTAGAACTGCAACAGCTCATTTACAGACAAGATAAAAGGTATTAAGTATATCATACAAGATACATCAGAATTAGAAATATTCAGAAATGAGGAGCCAAAACTCAGACAAGATTTATAAATCTAAAGTAAAAGAGAAATAAAAACTTAAAATAGTGAGAACACAGAGAGACTAAACAAGCAAACAAAAATAGTGCCCTAAGGGAAAAAATGTGAAAAGAAGGGAAATTTTAATCATCGAAAACTTAATGAAAGAACAGAAATAGTAAATATTTGTAAATATAACAGGGTATTTTTCTCCTCTTGAGTTCCTTGAGATATATTTGACAGAGAATAGTAAAAGTTATGACATTGTCTGGGAGAGTTTTCAGTAAATGATATCCTACATAAGAGAACTTCAACAAAAGATGAGGAGAGCAAAGGGACCTACATAGTGGTAAAATTTCTACATTACACTCCAAGTGGTAAAATACTGATTCTAAATAAACTGTGAAATGTATCTTTTTTTTTTTAATTTAGATTTTTAAATTATATATATATATTTTTTGGGGGGGTACACCAGGTTCAATCATCTGTTTTTATGAAATGTATCTTTTAATTTCTAGAGCAACTGGAAGAAAAGGTAGACAGATAGATGATAGATACATGATAGGTAGATAGACAGATACAAAGGGGAGTCAAAAATTCTCCACACTCCGCTTATATTAAAACTTCTGTCGGCTGCACGGTCTTATCAGCACTTCCATTCAAGGCGACTGTCTCCCCAGTCACTGCTGTGCAGGTATGAACGTGTTACATCAGTTCATGTGTAACTGTGGTGCGAGCAAAAATGGATGCCCCACTTGTGATCTGCACGAAAGAAGAGCAACGTGCAGTGATTCGTTTTTTGTGGTCCGAGGGTGTACCTGGTGCTGTTATTTATCAAAGACTTTGTGTGCAGTATGGAGAAAGTGTTTTGTCGTGAAGAAGTGTGTATGAATGGATAGAGAAGGTCAAGGAAGGTCACACAGGTGTTAAGGAGCCAGATTCACTTCTGATGAAGAAACAAAGACAGCGGCGCATTGGTAGCTCACAGCTCAGCCTAAAACACTTTTTAATGAGGGAATATGAAAGCTTGCTGACAGATGGACAAAGTGTATTGAAAAGCAAGGAGAGTATGTGGGAAAATGATGTATTTGTCTTTTTCTAAAAGTTAAGTAAAATAAATTCTACACCCAGCGTGCAGATAATTTTTGACTAACCCTCATAGATGATAGATAGATAGATAGATAGATAGATAGATAGATAGATAGATAGATGTTAGGTAGATGATAGATACTAGACAGATATAGAGATGACAGATAGATGATAGATATACACACATAAAACACGAGTTTTTTTTAAAACAGCAATCCTGTAGACTCAAACTTGAATTGTAAATTTTAATATGAACTTATAAGGTATTTTACATTATATATAATATATACATTTTTTTCTCTAGTTTTGTCTACTGAAGAGATCAATGACCAATACAGTAACAGAAAGCATCTTTAGTGCCCAGATATTCGGCTTGAAATATCATTTCCTACCAAAATAAATGTCCTGCTTTGTTTGTAGAAATGGCTAATTCTACATCTATACTGATTCCCTTTAACCCAGGGTTAATTTGAGAGGTATTTGTGGGGATTTTCCAAGTGGTTTGAAGTTTAAAAACAGACATATTATTTAAAAATGCAACAAATATGGTCACTTTCGAATTATATTAGACTCTCTCAGAAAATGTGGCCTACACAAATTTCCTTCTTTGCAAATTAATAGATTCTTATAGACTCAGGTTTCATAATGGTTTCCTTAAAAGCTAAAAAGGAATAAGCTGAATATGGTATAAAGTTCCCTGCAATTAGAAGCTTGCTAATGGGATTTTTTTTTTTAATTTCCAGAATGGCATCCATATGGGGAAATAGTCTGTTTATGAGATTCAAGTGGGTCATACCCCATGACACATCAGCCCCCTGTACTCTCCTCTCCCCGCACCCCCCACCACCCCCACCCAGCAGTGACACAGGCCTAAAATGAGCCCATCGGTCTTGGACCTCTTGCTGGGGGTGCTGGCAGATACATTCTCTTTCCACGAGGGTTTCCAAACTGGCAACACATCAGCCAGAGCTGCTTGTGGTCATCTTTGTGGCCACACTGAGACAGAATGAAGTCAACCCAGAGCGAGGCAGGGAGGCGGTGCTCTAGGGAAGCAGCTGAGCCCTGGTTCCAGCCTTGCCTGAAGCTAGCTTCACATCTACACTTCCGTTTCACTGACCCAGGGAATTCCCTTCTCTGCTTAAACAAGCTTGATCTGGATTTTATCTTCAGCCCACAAAATCTTGATCGATATAGAAACGAATTTAGCCTCTCCGTGAAAATGAATGAAGACACTCAGCTGGGAGCTCCAGCGCTCTGCTTTGTGTGCTGAAGACGGTGTGGCATCCACAGCAGAGTGACGTTCACCACCCGAGCGCTTTCTCTCTCAGCCTGTTGAGGTTGTGTCGCCTAAAGGGAAAAGGCTCTTGCTGATGTCGGGGTGTTGTTAGAACGTACATCCTGACGTGGCCCAGATTTGCAACACGGACCCAATTCACAGCAAACTCAGTGGCGCCAGAATTATCATTGTCCCAATAGCACTGGACCTCAGAAATTTCACAGGAGCCCCAGTGCTTTCAGAGAGAAAACATCAATCATCCACGCCGGAATGCAGGATGAATTCACACGTTCAAAAGTATCTGGTCGGGACAAACCGTGCGCCTTCCGGGGACGCCGTCTCGTTTGAAGCGCATCCTCAGCAAGGCTTATTGAGATCAATAAAGGTCCCAGAGCACTGCAGACCCACTTGTCTCTTTTATGTTTTCCTCTGCACGATGACAAAAACAAATCTAGGGGCATTTGGAGCGGTGGTCTCTACCTAGAAACAATCTTTGGGGACCCTGTCAGTCGATGCCTGAAAGAGGTAAGCTTTAAATGTCCAAAAGAGGAGATTCACTTTCATTTTAAGGGTAAGATACCAAAATAGAAACCAGAGAAAGAAAAATCCGTTGATTTAAAAACCCTTAAAAGAAAATTTGGGGAGGAAAGAAAAATCTCAGATTACGGAAGCGCTGTAACTTCTAGCAACACAGCGTGAATATGTATCATTTTTCTCCAAATAATGCCCTTAAGAATTTTTATTAACCATTCAGAATACGAAACCTGTCAAGCTATTTTTTGAAAAGACGTGTTCTTTAACTAAATTGACCATGTAATTCAACCAGGTACACACTTATTGTGTGTGTAGGAACGCACACATACGCACATGGGCCCACACTTGTGCATATTTGTAGAATAACACTCTGAAGGTAGTTTGTAAAACCTTAAAAGATTTGCTAAATCCATTTGAAACATCAAGTAAATCTTTCTTTAATTTTGGAGTCGTTTAGGGACATATTTCACTTCATCCACATCAGATTTTTGCTTTAGCAGCTATAGATGGAGAATTTTTCCTACCAAAAGAAATAAAATGGATTTAATTTTTTGGTTTTTTGTTTTTTTTTTTGCTTCTTTATCCATGGTAGTTCACCAGGACCAGGAATAAAAACATGTGCTCCTAGAAGTAAGTCTATGTGCAAAGCATTAGAAAACCATTTCCTCTTAACCTTCAGCCCTATGCTGTAAAGTTAACCCTTTATAATAAGGTTAGAAAGCTGAAAACTTGATGGAAGTCCACAAAAATAACCTACAGCTACCGGAAAGACTGGGTGTTTGTATAATTTAAACTGAGTAAACAAGACTTAGATGTGTGGGCACAAAAATTCCTGCACCTAAAGCTCAGTTCTGCTAAAATTCTAGAGTCTATCTACGATGATATGCAGCTTAAGTCTTTAGACAGTCTAGATATGAAGCCAGTGGTGAGAAGAGGGGAGGAAAGTAGTTGATTCAGACAAACTACAGTGTTAGTAACTGTATCCAATCTTTTGAGGATTTAATTTTTTCAAGGACCAGTTAGACTGAGTTCAAGCCTTTAAGTTCTTCAAGGACTATCTTTCTTATTCAAATTTTGCTATTCCATGCCTTTCGTTATACAGAAAGAAGTGTCTGAACTCTCAGGCAAGATACATTCTATAAGAAAAGGCTAGAGAGCTACCACAACTTACCCTAAATTCAGATAGAACTGGGACTAAAGGAGAGAGTGTTTTTGTGTTTGCTTTGTTGGGGTTTTATTTTGCAAGGTGGTGGTGGCAACGATGTTTAGGTGTCTGAGTTTCAGGGAACTCCAGCCCTCTGCCTGACCCGTGACTGGCAGCGAACCTCAGAAATGTGCTCATTACGCGCCGTGAATAGCAGCGTCCGCTGGTTATTGCAATCAGTGTGTCCGTCAGTTGGAGAACCAAGCAGATATAATGGCTGATGAATCACATTTTATGATGCAAATGGCCCTGGGAGGAATTGTGCTCCGTGTATCCCAGATTCTTTCTCCTTTTAAAAAACCCATTTTCAATGTCTTGCATGTAACATTTAAAAGGTTATTTTTATTGTTTTTGTTTCCTTAGAGAAAAGCCTCATTGTCGGCATAAAGAAGCTTGCATGACCAAATCACAAAAGAAATTTAGTTCTAAGAAGTAACAAAAGAAAATGAAGGAAACTTTTTTTTTTAAGTTTACCATTGGTTTGGAGGAGGAAAAAAATACAAAAGATTTCATCAGGCTTCGTGATCCAAAGAGTCTTCAAAGAGGGAAAAAATTCTTTGAATACAGCCCAAGTAACTAAATTAATATTTTAAAAGCTTATAATGTCTATTACCTCCAGTTATTATGAGAAACAATGTACTGTGAGCCTGTCAGGTGTGAAGGAAAATTGATGACTTGACAATATGGGAGAGAAAGACAGAGCAGATTGACTTTCCTTTTCACTTAAAATAACAGGAAAGAAAGACTGTTTCTTTTTCATTTTATCAAATTATCTCAGTGCTATTGATTCTTTGATAAAAAAAATTAGTTTGGTTTTTTTTTCATGACAAAAGTTCATGGCACAAAATGCACGATGGCTGTGTTGTCTCTCTCAGGGTCATCTCTATACATCCCCCCAGAATCTGTATACATCTCACTGCACAGTTTAAGGTGAGCGCCCCTGCATACTGAGCATCTTACGTTGTCCCCAGATACACAGATACTCAATAGGTCCTCAGCGAACTCTAACTCCTCCCCCCCTCATTCCCAGTGGATGAAAAACAGTTTCCAAAGGTTTCTTCCTCTACTCTGCATTCTCCTATCTTTTACATCTTATAGACACATTCATAAGCAGCTCCTTGGTATTAAACATCCCCTCCCTAGCCTCCTTTTCTCATTTGATAAACTGTTCATTCACCTGTTTTATGTACCTGGTCTGTCATAGAACAGGCTACACTAAAGCAAAAACGTGCCTATTTGTGCTCTTACTAGAAGAGCAGCATCTTCACCATCTGCCTCCACCCTTTTCCAGAATTTGCTGTCCTATAGTTATTTCTATCAGTTCTCTCCTTTACCCACAGATAACAGAGATGCTCTGGGTTGGTAGCATCTGAGATTTTCTGTGTCTGTTATACCTGTGCTGTCTGCCCCTTAGATTCTCCTGTCCCTCACCTGACATATGCCTTTATATCCAGCACCTCCCAGGATGAGCTGCTCATTTTTCTATCCCCTTTCACAGCCTGGACACAGTCGAGTTAATAGAGAACTGAGATTGGATCATGCCAACTGCTTTTATAGCTAAAAATCTCTTTCTCAATTTCACTGTCGATGCTATGAGCTCATTCGGCCCCAGACTCTCTCCATAATTTGGACTCTGTTGATAGTCTAGCCAGGAATGAACCTGATTACACCCACCCCCCTTGTAAGCAATTGGAGGAGCAAATGCATGATATCTAAGAAGCTGTGAGGTCTGATGCCAGGCTTTCCTTGGTGTCACCAGGTTGAGGCTTTATGTGCATATTTGACCTAACTTATAGGCAGATCCGGCCACCCTCACTGGCCATCTTCGGGAGCTCTGGCCGTTATCCTTCATTCACTTTCAGGCAGTGTGCATCCCAGTTATCTATTTTCCATTTTTTTAAAGGATTTAATTATTTACATTCTCCTTGAGCAGCTTCCATTCTTTCAGGAAGCAGACCTTACCTTTCTAGTCCTACACATTTCAAATATTAGATAATCATAATCACGGGATTGAATCTAAAGTGTTTTCCTCCATAAATAGCTCCTCAGTTGAGCATACGTGTCCTAAGGGAGCTAGAACATCTTTCACAGCCTTTTATATGCCTTTGGTCCTTAGACAGAACTTTGTACACAGTAGACAATGATGTGTTGACTAATTAGTCAACTACTTTTCAATCCAGGGCACTACATTTCCTTAATTATTGGTTTATTCTACTTTCAGTCCAAAGACCAAGACCTTTCTTGTCTGAGTAAAAATAGCCACTGCCATTTGCTGAACATTGAGGAAAATCTGACCTGTACACAGAGAAGGAAGATTCATGGAGGGCACTGCTTATGGGATGTAATGGGCAGAGTCTTATGGGAAGTACCCCTCCTCTACACAGTTTTCCCCATTATTCTTCTATCGTTCGGTTTCCTGCAAGATCTACTGCCAAGGAGCCCCCTCCTGAACTGGGGAGGGAAGGAAAGCCTAACTAACAATGTCCCACCACTTATATACCAGCCACCATCAAGATCTCCATAATCTGGGTATTATTGTGGGTACTAGAGGAAACCTATGTTGTTTTAAATACAAACTGACATTGGGTCATCCTGTAGATGGACAACGGGGAAAGCCATCCCGTGGACGGACAACGGGGAAAGCCATCCTGTATGTGGCAAAATAATAATGGATACTCTGGATTAGATCCAGCCAAAAGTGGACATAGGTTTGAAGAGCAGAAACAGACAAGAGCAGCACTAAGGTGGGAAAAGAACCCAGAGAAGGAGAGAGTTTTGTAAAATCTGAGCCAGGAGAAAAAAAAAAAGATAGAAAGGGAAGGGAGTTCGGGACAAGCCCTGACTGGGTGGACATCACTGGGACCACGGACCCCACAAGGAGAAAAGAGATCCCAGGTGAGAAAATCTGGAAGGTTGAAACAACCAAAACAGAGCCTCAGATGGCTTCAGAGAATCTGTTTTTAAATTAAATCCAGCCTATCTAAATCCAGTCATGAAGTTACCCTTTCTTTTTCCTCTTAAAGATCAAGAGCCGATGGGAAAAGAACAGACAATCCAGAGGTAAAAGTATGAAGCAAGCTCTGATGGAGAAATAATCTTAGGTATTAGTCAAGCAAAGAAAGACTAGGCATGGTACCTATCAATTTTCCACCTGGCTGTGAATTATAACTTGAGTTGAGGCACCACAGGTATAATAAAATAGTCTCTGCTCTCTAAATGGTGAGTGAAATATGAAATGGATGAGTAACAGGTTCTCAAGAGTTTGAAAATCCAGACCATGATTTCACAGTCTTAAAGCTCTCATTTTTATGACTGGACTGGCCACAAAAGCTATGGAGGTCTTGCTGGCCAACACGGATTTGTCGATCATGTTAGTAATTTTTCACTCAAAAACACCCAGGCATGTCTTGATGTGTGTTGATCAGGATGGACATGAAAAAGTTAGACACACATGTGAGCTGAAAGTAACAGACCGAGGAGGTGCCCACTGGGGATCAGGCTGAGGATTGGGGGGTAACTCGAGGACACAAAGTTTAGGGGAGGATGATCCCATGAGAAAGTTTCCTGAAGTCGCTGTCACAAGAACTACGTGAAATTACAAATAAAGGGACTCTCTCACTGACTTTATTTTGTAAGGGCAAATACTTTTCATCAGTGGCACATTTTTGAGGAGACAAACTCTGATTGTCGTCAAATATGGAGCCAAAGGGAAGTAGAAGGAGATTCACCAAAAGTATTCCCTTAGCAAACAGCACATCTATTGTATGTGGGTCTTTTAATTGGCTGTGAACTGAATTTCACCTTTGGCATTAAGCAGAAGTGTTTATTTTCACTATCCGCATTGCTTGAATGTTTACATGAGATATAAATACTGAGGTGACCTCTATTATGAAACCAGTGAAATAACAACACAGATTGATCCAGAGTGAAGCCAGCCCCAGTGTGGTGGGGGCTACGTGTTTCAGAGGCTCATCAGAAAGTTATTCGGATCTACGGATGGGTAAGAAAGTGTAAGTAGGGGCTTCCTGGGGTGGGGCGGGGGGACTGGTTGTGCTGACGTCTTCACCACTGCCCTTGTACCTTCTTAAAGGGATTGCTGGTGTAGATTTCTTTGACTCCTGTCACCAGTATTAGGAAAAGACCACATAGAAAGCCATATTTATGTACCTCCTATCCAAACAGAATTTCCTGTGATAGAGACTCTTGGAATCTTGGAAGGAAGCCTGTTTTGGGAAATGTGGGAACTAATTACAGAAAGCAAAAGGGTTCAGTGCTCTTGAGGAGAACAGAACTGTCACACGTGATATAAAGTAACCCCCCCACCCCTGAAATTTGAAAGCTATCAAATTCAATAGTTTCAACAAAGGGAAAGATTACTGTGAATGAAAGAGTTGTGGGACAGATTTCAGGGAGAGCTGGCAATTGCACACATATATGTAATTCCTCCCAAGCTGGATTCTTGCTGAAACGTTGAATAAGAATATTACGCTGCCATGAAGAATATTTGTGAAAGGTCTACACGAAGTGAAATGGGAAAATATACAGGCTATATCAAACTGATAGAGCAAGCTGTAGATTAATATCCCACTTTTGTAAAATAAACAAAAATAAGCATGTAAGTTAATAAATATGTAAAATTCCAAGATCACTAAAGGAAACACACCAAGAAAACGTGGTCCATGTAACAAAGGCAGGGAAAATTATTTCCAAGAAAAGTAAATGAATAAATCCAAGTCCAAATCGAAAACAGGATGGAAGAAGTCTTCAAAAATCTGTTATAACAAATGAGAATTGGTTAAGCTCTTTTAAAAAAAAAAAATCAGCTTTATCAAGCTATGATTTACATACCATAAAACATGCAAGTCAAAGATTTTTAGAAAATCTATGGAGTGGTGCAATTTTAGAACATTTCCATTACTCCCACAAAGCTCTCATGCCCATTTTCAGTCACTCTCCCTGCCATCCCAGCCCTGGGCCAGCATGAATCTATTTTGTCTCCACATATTCACCTTTTCTGGATATTTCAGTTAAACTCCTTGGTGAATGAACATCATATTGTTTTTAGAAAGAACATGCTAGGCTTAACACAGCTAAAACAAAATGGAAGTTTGAAAATAAAGGTATCCTCATGCCAGAAAAGTGTAAACTAAAAACAACAACAACAAAACATCAGATGAGAGCTGGAGGAATCTTAAATTCAGATTAGTAAGTGAAAGAAGCCAATCTGAAAAGGCTATATACTGTATGACTCCAATTGTATGACATTCTGGGAGAGGCAAAACTAAGGGGACAGTGAAAAGATCAGTGGTTGCCAGGGGCTTGAGGTGGGGGGATGAATAGGCAGAGCGAAGAAAATTTTTAGGGCAGTGGAAATAGTGTGATACTATAATAATGGATACATGTCATCATGCACTTGTGTGAACCTATAAAATGAACAACACCAAGAGTGAAGCACAATGTAAACTGAGGACTTGGGATGATTACAGTGTGTCAATGGAAGTTCATCAATTTTAAGAAAGATACCACTCTGACAGGGGATGTTGATAACTGGGGAGGCAGTGCATGGGTGGAGGCGGGAGTTCTGTGGGAGATGTCTGTACCTTTCCCTCAGTATTCCTGTGCACTTAAAACTACTCTGAAAAAAACAGTCTGAAAAATAAAGAAATCAAATGTAGAAATACAAATATAATATGAAATAGATTTCAAGGCTATTTTATGGTTTAGGGGTAAAACATCATCTACTTCTCACTTGAAGCAAATACTTTTGAATGTCCTCTGGAGTTTTCCTCACTAATAAAAAAACACAAGGAAAGACATGGACTTCACATCTCCCTTTTTTCTCTGACATGTGACCCTCGGAACTGTGGGCAGGCATACTGAGAACATAAAGGATTTTGAATCCTATAGTCACTA
This sequence comes from Hippopotamus amphibius kiboko, assembly GCF_030028045.1. Classification (NCBI taxonomy): domain Eukaryota; kingdom Metazoa; phylum Chordata; class Mammalia; order Artiodactyla; family Hippopotamidae; genus Hippopotamus; species Hippopotamus amphibius. Next base: position 3,196,355 of record NC_080202.1, on the reverse strand, counting down.
CATAATAATATTCAAAATGCCCAGTTTTCAACAAAAAAATTACAAAGCATAAAAAGAAGCAGGAAAATATGACCGCTGCACAAGAAAAAAAAACAAAAATAACAGAAACTGTCCCCGAGGAAGCTGCAACATTGGACTCACTGCACAAAGACTTTAAATCAACAGAGAAAAATATGTTGAAATAGCTTAAAAAAAAAAGAAGAACGTGCTAGAGAAAACTGGGAGGAAAAAATATGAAAATAAGAGAGAGTAGCAGTAAAGAGATAAAGAAAAGACAATGAGAAAAAGAGAAAAGACATAAAGAAATGTAATAAAAAGATAAAAACTATAAGAGTGAATCTGGAACTGAAAAGTACAATAACAAATAAAAAACTCACTAGAGGGCTTCTACAGCAGGTATGAGCTGGCTGGAGAAAGAGTCAAGCAAACTTGAAGACAGGACAATTGGATTTATGCTGAGGAGGAGAAAGAAAAACCAATGAAGAAAAATGAATAGAGCCTAAGGAACCTATAGGAGACCAGCAAGCACACTAACGTGCATTATGGGAGTCCCAGGGGAGAAGACAAAAAGGAAAAAAAATTTTGAAAAAATATTGACCCAAAACTTCCCAAATTTGATGCAACTTGTGAATCTACACTTGCAAGACCCAAACTCCAAGTGGGATAAATTCAGAGATGTAAGCCCAGACATAATGCAATCAAACTGTCAACAAAGACCAAATATAATTTTAAATTAGCAAGAAAGAAGTGATTCATTACAGGTAAAGAATCTTCAATAGGATAAATAGTGGATTTCACGTCAGAAACCACAGCCACAAGGCAATGGGATGGAATACTGAAAGTGCTTTAAAAAAAATCATCAACCAAGAATTTTATATTAAAAAAACTAGCCTTTAAAAATGAAGTGAAATTAAGATCTTACCAGATAAATGAAAGCTGAGAGAGTTTGTCATTAGCAGTCTTGCCTTACAAGAAATGCAAAAGGGATTTCTTCAGACCAAAATAAAAAGGACGCTAGACAGTAACTCAAAGTCATATGAAGAAATAAAGAACTCTAGGAAAGGTAACTACATAGGTAAATATAAAAAAATCAATACTATTTTAATTTTAGTTTACTAAAATGTTAGTTTCTAATTAAAAGGATTATATACCATTAAAAAAAAAAAAGAGGTATTTAGGACTAGGAATGCAAGGGTGGTTCTACAAAAGAAAATCAATTAATGGAATACACCATGTTAATATAACAAAGGAAAAGAAACCAATGGAACTGAACCTACAATATCTCTGAGGTATGCCTATACATTGAAAACTATAGACATTGCTGAAATAAATTAAGGAAGACCTCAATAAATGGAAATACATCCTTTGTTCACAGATTAGAACACTTAATATTGTTATGAAGACAATACTATCCAAAGGAATTGACATACTTAATGCAATCCCTATCAAACGTTTAATGGTCTTTTTTGCATAAATGGAAAAGCCCATCCTCAAATTCATATGCAAAGAGCTCTAAATACCAAAACAATCCTGGGGGGAAAAAGAAAGAAAAAAGCTGGAAAACTCACACTTTTTGATTCAAAACCTAGCTACAGCCCACAAAAGTTACACAAAGCTACAGCAATTAAAACAGTGTAATACTGGCATAAGGACAGACATATAGACCAAAAGAATAGAACTGAGAGTCCAGAAATAAACCCATTCATCCATGGCTAATTGATTTTCAACAAGGATGCCAAGGTCAAGCAAGAAAAGAAAAGAAAGAGAAGTTAGACTTTATTAAATTTAAGAACTTTTGTCCAACAGAGGACCTTATCAAGAACAAGGAAAGACAATCTACAGAATGAGAGAAATATTTATGAATCAAATGTCTGATAAGAATCTAGTATCCAGAATTTATATGGAACTCTTACAATTCAATGACAAAAAAGAAAAGCAACCCAGTTTAAAAATGGACAAATGACTTGGACAGCCATTTCTCCAAAGAAGACATGCAAATGATTAACAAGCATGTGAAAAGATGCTTCACATCATTAGTCGCTAGGGAGATACAAATCAAAACCATAGTGAGGTACCACTTACAAACACTGGGATGTCGGTAACAAAAATAACAAGTGTCGCTGAGGATGCAGAGAAGTAAGACTTCTCTTACAGTGCTGATCGAAACATAAAATGGTTCAGCCACCGAGGAAAACAGGTTCACAGTTCCTCAAAAAGTTAAACATAGAATTATCACATGACCAACAATTCCACTCCTAGGTATATACCCCGAAGAACTGAAAATACTCAAAAGAAATACTTGTGCATCACTATTTACAATAGTGAAAACCAATACCCTCAAAGTCAAAACAGTACAATAGTCAAAAGGTAGAAACAACCAAAATATCCATTGACAGATGAATAGATACACAAATTATGGAATATTATTTGGCCATAAAAATAAATGCAATACTGATACATTCTACAACATAGGTGAATCTTGAAAACGTTGCAAGTGAAAGAAGCCAGACACAAATGGTCACATATTACATGATTTCATTTATATGAAATATTCATAATAGATAGATCCCTAGAAATAGAAATTGTCATGGTCCCAGCGTGGGTTGGAAAAGACTTTCCAGACACAAGGCAGAACGTAAGGAAGATAGAGTGTATTAGGGAGAAGGGATGCTGTAAAGACAGCAGGACGACTTCCTGGCAGACCAGGGAGAGCCGATGCTCTGGTGGGCTCACAGCCAACTTTTATAACCCCCAAACAAGGAAAATTCCTGCTAAGAAAATGGCTCTAATTGATTGGTCAGTGCGCCAAAGGCGACAGGTGTCTTTAGGTGATAGGCTAGGGTCCTATTTGGTGAATACCTTCCCTAATTTGGGGCCTGGCTTTTGGCTAGCACAAGTCATGAGTCAAAGATTGCTATGGGGGTCGAGATAACTCCGGAATGTAGTTGCTATGAGGCTTGGGTTAAGTCTGGAATCTTGTCTTGTGACTTTGGTATAGGACTCCACAGAAATCAGATTGGAAATTGCCAGGATCTTGGGGTGTGGGCGGACAGTGGGGATTAACCGCTTAATGCATATGGGATTTTATTTTGGGGTGATGAAAATATTTTGCAACGAGATAGAGGTGGTGGTTGCACAATATTTTGAATGTTTTATATGTCACTGAATTGTTCTCTCTAAACAGCTACGTTTATGTTATGCGCCTTTCTCCCTGATTAAACCAAAACCCCTCCTTCAATCTGTAGTTCATAACGTTCACAGATTCTCCCAAATATCACACATCCTCACCACTGTCATCACACGTCTTCAGAGGTGACTCCTGGAGTCAAAGGCTACAGAGAGGAACAAGTGGTGGGAGATTAAAGCCAATCTACCGAGGCTCACATACAAATGTGCATAAAATAATGCATTTATTGAGCTAATTTTTCCCCCTCCATGAGACGTGGAAAAACACAAACTACCCTCAGAGTTCTTTCTCTGCTTTCCTCGTACTCAGGGGAACGTTCTCAGGGCACTGGGTTTGAAGAGAGAAAACTCAGAAAGGAAAACAAGAGGCTGCCTGGCACAGACTCCTCTGCAATAACTCAATTCATCCCCAGTCCTTAGGCCATTTCCATTCCCTTGGGGCGTGCGTGGCAGAGAAGCATTTGATCATGGAAAGAAGAGGAGAAGCGTAACACAAAATGTTTTTTCACAGCCAGTGATGCCATCCTTCCTTGAAATCCTGCCTCAGCCGATCAAAGATAAACAAATGGGGGCAGGACAAGGAGTGCAGAGATGCCGAATCAAACTCCCTCTGGAAAGACAGACGTGTCCTTTCTCCCGCCTTCCAGAGCCTCCCGTGTGGAATATAAATGTTTAAGACTTTCGATGGTGACAAATGGAAGGAAGAGAAAGGAGCTTTCTTCGCAGCGGGGTTTCTTATCTGCGCTGAGCTATCGGCTCCGTCGGACGGGGGCGTGGGCCCCAGGTCTCAGCATTTCAGAGAAGAATGTGTTGGGGTGGGGGCGCGGGTGGGCGAGAGGAAGCCGAACTGAGTGCGGATGGTTTAACATGCAAATGCCCGCAACTGCTTTCGGGTGGAGGAGCAAGGTTCGGCTCTTTGCAGCGCCTTTCCACTCCCCTTCTCTTCCCAGCCCAGTTGAGCTTCAAGAGGCCCGGAGATGTGACAAGGGCTTTGTGTGGGGAATTCGGGCGCATGAAAGGGCCGAGGAGACCCAGTTGAGGGAACAAACTTTGGGGGGTCAGTGGGGTCAGGGTAGAATAAATGTGCGGCTTTGTTGTCATTAAGGACATGCTCTCGGCGGGGCGCCCTGAGCCGGGCCTGTTTATTCAACACTGAAATACCTACGGACGGGGCTTGGGGAGAAAAAGGAAACTTGAGCAGCAAAGGCCTGCACCTTCCAGGAGCCCAACGCTCTCCCGAAGCACAAAGACCTGCTCTTTCCTAATTACAGGCTCGCGAGAGGCTGTGAATAGCCCCAAATTAATTGATTAATTAAGCAGTGCGTGAAAAGAAGAGCTTCTCCTAGAATTTTTTCCCCTGTCTTTCTGTCTTTTTTTTTTCCCCTCTCTCTCTCTCCCTTTTTTTTTTTTTTCCCTCCACACATGGACAATCCGGGTCATTGAAAGCCTAAGATAGAAACAGTCTCTTAACAGTGTTTGAAAACAGCCTTTGTTTCCATGGAAGTGGCACAGGCCTGCTGTGGTTTCCTTCCAGAAAACATTTACCTACCTCAGAGGGGTTTTTTTGTGAGGATTAAATGGGAGAAAGTGCTTAACACAGTCTGAGCACATCGTTAGAACTAAATAAATATTAGTCGTTCGTATGTGTGGCTCTTACGAGGCTCAGTCATGAAGAGGCCACGGAGGAAGATGGGGAGGGCGCGGCCGTCCAAGCTGAGCTGGAAATCAGATGAGCGAGGAAGGGGCAGAAGTGGGCTGACATCACGGGGGAGGATGGAATCCTTCAGGCAATGGAAAGATAGGCAGGGGGCGTCTCCCAAACCAGAATTCAAGAGTGGCTCGAAAGACTGAAATAAGGAATACATTTCCCTGCAGAATCTCCCGTTCTGAACTTACACAAAGTCACGGGAACCTGCCCACACCTGTCTTGGTGAAATTTGGAAGAACACGGGTGCTAAATTATGTTTTACACGCTGTCAGAGTTCCAGAGCATCAGAGGAGCAGACGGGCCGGTTAACACACAAACACGTTTCCGAAACAAGTAAGAGCACAGGAAAGACATAATGTCAATAGGAGTTCAAGGAAAGGAGAAATTAGCACAGGGCACACGGTCGGGAAGTAGCAACAGAGGAGAGGAGGTTCCTGACGGAGGCAGGCGGTGATGCCGCTGGAGACGTAGAGTGGACTAGGAGTTTGAGAAAGCGAGGTTTCTGGAAGCTGAATTTGAGCTCAGAGTGTATCATGGTTTGGCATGCGAAGCGTGTGTAGGCATGAAGCTTAGCTAAAAATGTATGGCTATAATCCTTGTGTGAGGCGGTTGTGATGGTGGTGGTGCCCTGTGTGTACGTGAGTGTATACATGTGTTTGTGAACCAGAGAAATTAGGGTAGCATTGGAGCAAGGGTAAACCCAATGAAATTTCAAGAAAATAAATGACAGCCAATTGGCTGCCTGGAACCGGGGGTTAGACAAAAAGGAAGAGACAAGAAAACTCTAAGTTTTCCATCATAGGAAACTGTAGAGTAGTGGCATCGTTGGAAGAAAGTGGTATTTGGGGAAAGGTCCTGTTTTGAGGGTAAAAAAAAATTGCAATGTAACTCATGCAGAATTAGAAGTAATAACTTTCAGATGGCTCGAACCGTGCAGAAGGTGAATCTATTAAATCAGAGGAGGGAAAAAATATCAAGGTTTGGGTGGTGGGAATAAAATAAATTGTTGGTAAACTTAGGAGCTCAGAATAAATTATTAATAAGACTTCTTGGAAAAGGCAAAATAAAGAGGAGGAAGCTGCAAAACAGCCCCTGTCTTGTGGGGCTGGAAATATTGAAAAACAGAGCTGGAGAGTAAACACTTGGCACTTGTTTTCTGCCATGAGCCAACTCTGCGTGCATCACTGCAGGCTACCTTTCAAGGTCGCTTCCTCTTCACGGTGGCGAGAAGAGTCACATGCAAATGTGGTAAAGAGTCATGAGAACAATCACCGTCCAGCTTGTTCCACCTGGAGCGGGGAGAACTTGGGAGCATCCGAGGAGAGATGTGCACCACAGACTAGAGATGAGATTAAGAAGAGGGGAATTTAAGTTCTGTACACGCAAGGGGAGACATGGGTCCTGCTTGGATATATCGGATATGATGGGTTTTTGCTGACCTATTAAATTTCCTGTTGACTTTGGTAATGGCCACTCTATATAATAAACTGATATACTTTTTTTCTATCCATAGTGCCTCATTGCCTGCCGTCACTTGATGGGAAAAACCCTAGTAAGAAGGGTGAGCTAGTCAACCCAAAGGGCCATGCGATGAGTAGCTACACGTACAGCAAGGGAGCCACAGTCAGGGGTTAGAACGGTGGCCCCGAGGACAGAAACTGAGTCTGACCCAGAGCGGGCTCCTAGGTGAGCCAGGGAACGTTTAAAATGGGGACGTCGGCTCCAAACCGAGCACTATAAAGGGGAAGCACGCGGCCAGGCTGCCCCTTGGAGGGCGACGTGTGCAGGTGCACCGGGGGAGGGTTTTAGGGTATCAGTGAGGCTCACACAGAACCCAGAGCCACACACAGACGGTTTCCAGGCCGCAGGAAGCCTGTGGGGAGAGGGCTTCCTTCGTTCCCTTGGCTGGCGCGGGTTGAGGAAGTGTGGGGAAGTTTGGAGGTGTGAGACGGAAGGCAAGCTAGGATCTGACGTTGGGTGTGCCCCCTGCAGCTGCCTCTGTCCCGAGTACGGGGCCAAAGAAGTAGCCAAGCAGCATCGACGAATCAATACGTCCGTCATCCATCACCTGCATCTCTTACCTCCAGCTCTGCCCCTGTAGTTTAATTCCCTCGGCCACCTAGCCAACATTAATGGACTCTTGTGCGTCAGAAACGCAGGGCTAAAGATGCAGTGCAGATGAGATACAGAACTTTGCCTACCGTCTACACATATGCAGGCAGGCAGTGTAAGTGCTCCAATTTAAGGAATCGTAGGACGTTACGGGAGCCCGCAGAGCAGGCGGCTGTGTCATCACCCACGCTCGCATCCTTCCTCTCACCATTTTTATCTCTATGGCTTGGAAGCAGGCTGCTGCTGCGATGGTGGTGATGTCTGTTCTCTCGTCTGGGTGATAGGATGGGAGGGCTGGATCCGGCATGAGTCCTCTTCAGAGGAAAGCTGGAGGGAAAGGACCGTGGCGCGAAAAGCCCTCATTCTGAATAGCCTCCCTCTGCTGAAAACCCTTCCAAGAGAAGCGACATCGCAGTCTGCAGGGGAACCTGCTGCTAACGATACAGCAGCTGGGGCTCAGCCAAGTCCCGGCATGGCTGCCCGGCCACGTCCATGAAGAACGAGGTCACTGCCACCAAGAGGAGACCTCACGTGAACAAGCTTCGGCTTTTAACAAAGGCTTTAACTAAGCCGTGGACCGACCAGAGGGATGACCGACGGTGGAGGGTCCCCAACGTCGATACCAGGGAGAGAATCAAAAAAGAGCACCAATCCAGGGCGACGGGCAGACGCAGAATCTGACGGCACCAGCCTCTGGGGTCATTTCCTTCCCTGCACGTGGAAAGGAGATAGTTGGAGGGGTCTCATTTTTCAAATGCAGAAACTGAGGCCCAGAGGTTACAGGACTCCCTCTTGGACACGGGGAGGTTGGTGGTAGAACCGGGACTGGGTCCAGGGCCATCCGTTCCATGCCAGACAGTTTTCATAAAACTTGGCGGGGTCGTATAACCAGGCAACAGCAAGCATTTCCTAGGTCTGGACACTCACCAGAGGCGTAGGGAGCTATCAGCTTCTCCATTCATCACTGGTTGCTGAATTTCATCCACAGAGACTTGTTATTTTTTCAAGGGGGAGTCAAGGATACAATACTTCCTAAGGTCCTTCATGCTGGAGGAAGACGGCTTCCCACCTTTACTCCTGAACCGCCTACTTGGGTATAATGCGGTTGGACCACGCTTCCTTCTCTTAGATTTGTAGACATCGCTCCATTTCCTTACAGTCTTGAGTGTTATTGTGGAGGAACCTGAGTTTAGCCTAAGAATTTTCTGATTTGCAGACGGCATAATATTTTTTCCTCGATACATCTTTTTCTAGATCATTTTTTTTTTCTTCAGCACCGAGTTCTGTCAGAATAACCTGAATATGTCTACTGTTGGTTGCATACGTCAAATTTTTCCTTAGAGTGATTTTCTTGGCTGCAGATTCAATTCTTTATTTCAATCAAACATCCATTTATCCTGCCCTTACATATATTTTCCATTCCATTACTTCAGGAGCACCAGTTATCCCTTTCCACTCATGTAAGTGGGAGAGGTACTTTTCGGTTTTCAAGTACTTTCCCAGCTTATCAAGGAGCTCATTCACAACAAGTCAATAATTAAAATGATCTCTCTTAAGCACAAAGTGCACGAGGTGATTAACGCTTCCTGGAGTAGCCCGGGAGGCAGACGTGCACTCTGTACAAGGCGAAATGAGCATTACCTAGCAATGAAAGAGACTGCTTTACCACATGCAAACTCCTTGTCACCGGAAATATTCAAGAATAGACGGGCTGACCATCTCTCTATGATCTGACAGTAAGAAGCTGAATTAAGTGATGGCAATGACCCCCTCCCCACCTCTGTGGCCCTATGAAGAGTAGCGTCAAGTGAGAACCTTGCCATCAGAGTCTTTGGGTCAAGGACGGACTGCAGGGCTGGCGGGTAAGTCATCCATTTGCTTTCCTCTCTGTCAAAGGTCCCCCATCCCCGAGGACAACCTTTTATTCTGAATCTGTGATTGATACCAGAAACAGTTGAAGAACAGAAGGGCCAGGGCCAATGCGACAGCAGAAGCTGTTTTGTAGTTACTTCTGCTAAGGATGAGATAGTTATACAGCAAGCCAAAAAAAAAAAAAAAATTGGTGATACAACCATAGAATAGAGTCACTTTATCTATTTCCCTCCAATGAGAATTCTTTTTTTCTTAAAGATTTTTTTTTTTTTTGATGTGGACCATTTTTAAAGTCTTTTATTGAACTTACTACAATATTGCTTCTGTTTTATGTTTTGGTTTTTTGGCCACAATGCACATGGGATCTTAGCTCGCCAATCAGGGATTGAACCTGTACCCCCTGCATCTTAACACTGGACCGCCAGGGAAGTCCCTCCAATGAGAATTCTGAAGTGTGAGCTCCCGAAGAGCAAGAAACAGTATTGACCTTGTCTACTAATCTGTTGGCAGTGTCCAGCGTTGGGCTTGACACCCAGTCTAAACACCTAACATTTGCTAAACAAATAAACAAATAAAAGTCATAAACTTGAACTAATGAGTTTTCAAGCAAGAAAATAAAGAAATGCAGTATCTCCTATCACCAAGCCTGTTTTGCCAACATTTTCACCAGCCTGCAGACTTCAGTCTGGATGACGCACATGTTTTTGTTTGTTTAAGTAAGTATGAGAGCACTAGTAACCCCTTAAGATTCTAGGGTTTCATAAAAGTCTATAGAAAAAGGTGTTTTGGAGGTTCACGGCCGTGCAGCCTGGTGGAAGAGCACTGGGCATCAGAGTGTCCGAGGTCCGAGTCTGAATCATGGCTTCAGCACCTCGGTGACATTGCATATGTACCTTAAACTTCTCTGAGGCTCTGTTCTCACCTGCCAAGTGCTAAACTAACACTTCATAGGATTGTTGTGAGAATTAGGGAAAACCAGTTACAGGAAGCCCTTAGGAGGGCCCCCCCACACGTTATCGGTGAACTTAGCATGCCAATGTCTGCAGCCCCCGCAGTACCCAGAGACTCCAGTTTTTTCTCCACCCCTTGGTGTGGAATGGAGCGGGGGTGGGCAGTGACCTTGATGACTAGACAGTTACGTGCAGTAGAATTTCTTCCCATTTCACCCCCCAACACACACACACACACACACACACACACAGCTCCCTGACACCTAGTTTAGCCACACCCACTGTTCCACAAGTATTAGACATGAAGCAGACAGAAGGAAGCTGCTCACTTTTCCAAATGATACAACATTAGGTTTTATTTTAAGAGAGATGAAGGGGATTCATTCAACTTGCCCTCCCAAAGGAGCCCACTTAGAATCTGATTGCCCTGGCTTTAACCGTGGGCAGACCTCATCTCACACCTTGAATGCCCCAAGATGGTCCACAGTCCCGTGAGACTAATTGACTAAGTTGCCATTCCTCATTCCCTTAGAGCCAGTTTCCAGATTCCAACATCTCTGAAGTCTAATGTCCCCATGCATCACCCACAGCTGGTCTATGCCCACCACTCCCGCCCCGTGACCCTGGCCCACGGAAAGCTATATGATGGAGTCCGCCTTGCTGAGGGAATCGCCGAGTCCTCAGAAGGAGGCAACCAAGGCAAGTCATCTGTCCCCAGACGGCCCAGCTCACGGCCATCCAGACCTGAGGGTTGGCACCGATGGCAACCTGAAGTTTGCTCAAAGGAAAGAAACCTCCAAGGATATTTAATTCCCTCTGCAAAGAAAGTGGCTCTAAGATGCTATCTGACAGGCTGGAGGAAAGCTCCCTGCACACACCTCTGATGGGCATCTCCCTGCCTTTTCTCTTGAGAGCCCGGCACGGGTCAGAGACTGTCCGAGAGGCTGGGGATGAAAGAGTGAACACAGCAGACAAGGCCCTGCCTTCATGGAACGTGAATTCTAGTGATGGGAGTGGGTGGGGAGACAAAACAAAAGTGCAAAATTGAGAACATAACCGCTGGGTTATAAGGGTGATGCGAATAATTACCCTGACAAGGTGATGGGATAAAGCAGGCGACCACGCAGACCCCCTGGTCAAGGATGGCTTCATGGAGGAAGAGCCGAGATCTGGGGGAAAAGGACCCAGCCACATGAAGGGCAGAGAGAAGGGAACTGCAGGCAAAGCCTATGGCAGGGGTGGGCTTGTGGGGGAGTCGTACCCAAGGGGTAAAAAGGCAAGGAGAGGGCAAGGCAGATAGTAGATCGCTAGTGGCCAGATCACACAGGATTTGGTGAATCTTGGGAAGAGCTGTAGATTTCCCTTTTAAAATCTTGTCTCCTGGAGGTGGCCTGGGTAGAGAAGAGTGGAAAATTATAACCCAGGGGGAGGACGAAGGCATCCATGAGACTCCAGGTGGGTCAAACATCTACATAAACTAGAGCCTGCCTAAGCCCCAGTTCTGAATTGACTCCAGCTCCCAGCATGTGACTCCTACCACACTTCTGAAAATCTTCATAACTTAATGCCCCAGTGGCTCTCTCTTTAGGATCTGGGTTCACTCAGGTACTGGCTACAGGTGATATTGGGATCAGAAGTGTTAAATGTGGAGGTTTGAGGGGTATGGTCAGCCGCTGGGTTTTGATACCTGTCCTTCTCTTAACTAATTGGAGGACCACGGCCAATTGGCATTGGTCTTCTTCTCATCTGTATACTGACTGTTGTACTAAATAATCTTTGAAACTCTCTGCTAACAGTCTGGGGGTACATGATTCCATGACATCTGGTGTCAACTCTATGGACACGTCAAAGAAAACTGGACACGTTTGATCTTTTCACATACGAGGGTGAGTCAAAAATTATCCACTCTCCGGCTGTAGAATCTACAGAAGTTTTGATATAACCGGAGTGCGGATACTTTTTGACTCACCCTCGTACAAGACCTCACAAACAGCTGAGGAAGCCACATGCCCGTGGCTGAACTGACAGAGATGAGCCAGGTAAACACCAAGCCAGGATGACCAACCTCCTCCTAGAATTCACTGTAATCCTTGGGTGCAGGGAAAGCCCTGTCTTCCTCTCTCCTACACACCCCCCCTCCCCAAATCCCTGCCACCACTTGTAACTCTTGTAGGGAGCATTCTCCTCTACACAATGCAAGACAACTGCGAAGGGAAGAGAAAGTGGGTTTGCACGTTCTGCTTCTAGCTGGCAGCTCAGAAGTGAAAGGTAATAAAACCCCAAACCCGCTGGGAAAGTCTCTGCCGCTATTACTGATGGTCAGGTGCCCTCTGCTGGCAGACTCGACCCTTTCCATTCCGGGATGCCTGCTTCTCGGGGTGACCTAGAGCCCTGGTGTTTGTCTTCAGGGATTTCCTAATGGAAAACAAGCTTAACCTGGGCCGTACCTCCTTGGAGAGAAATCATTTCATGCCATTACAAATCCAGGAGGTTGTCTGAGGAAATCTGTAATAGAAGTGAACACAGAGTACCCTGTGCTCACAGACTGAAAACGCTGTTTATCAAATTTTCGGGTAGAATAAGCACATCCACTGGAAATGAAATCTGATTAGAGTTTAAGAGTATTCATTTTTCAACATCATGGACTCTGAAGTTGTGTGGAAGAAAAGTAGCTGGCATCCCCGGGATAGAAATGGAAAATGTCTTCTTGACCAAGGAACACACACATGGTTAAGGAGTGACCACCAACGCTTTGTGACATTGAACTGAGCCTAGAATGTGGGTGGTGGGTAGGGTCCAGGATCTGATCAGACCTGGCTTTGAATCCCAGCTCTGCCACCTATTAAAGAAATTACTGAAAGCTATGTGATATTCTCTTCAGTGTTTTAACACAGGATACAGTTAAGTCCACTAAGTTCAACCTCACTCCATCAGAACCATTGTACTCATTCAAGAGGGACACGGAAGAAACGTAAAAGCACTACAGACTGGATGACAGCGTTCATTCATTCATTCCCTCGTCTGTCTGTACTATACTGCAGTGTGCACTAGGGACAGTCAATCAAGGAGAAAAAAGTCCAGGAGAAAAGATGAGATGTATAGACAGACAGCTATGGTAAGGCAGAGAGGTCCCCGTGATGTGACAGATACATGTGATCAATGGGACTTCTCAAAAGATAAATTCTTTCCCATTCTGAGGAAACAGGAAAGGCTCTTCTTTCAGAATTTCATCATTTCTATGATCTCTGAGCTTTCCTGAGCACCAGTCCTTAACCATATGGAAAGGTAAGATTCAGAGTGTTTTAATAACTCTGTTAGCTTGGGAAGTATTAGTAATAAAGATATATTTAAAAAACAAGGATATGAAAAATTAAGACAATTATGAACTTATTTCATAAAAACATTGTCTAAGAAGAAAATTTATCCGTAGCACATTACTTGGCCCAGCAGTGAATAATACTTACGTTTTTTACAATAACGTAAGTTCAAACTATGAAATTCACCAAAAAGTATGATTGAACTTTGCTGGGAGTAGAAAAAGAATAATATGTGTATGTGAGTGTGTAAGAGAATTGAATGTTCATTTTCAACAAAAAAGTTAATAATGTCTACAATTATGATAGTACGAAATGTAACGGTTTAAAGATAATATTTGGTAATATGCAGGTTTAGACTAGAGGGATCAGTTAAGAGTTGAAAGTGTTGTTTTGAGGGCAGGGCTCTGGATAGGGGTAGGATTGGGAGTGGGCTACTGATTTTTATGGTGACCCACACAAGCTATCTAACTTTTTAAAGCACGTACATCTATTTCAGTAAGTTTTTAATGGAAAGGGGGAGGGGATGATGTTGTGGAGACATGTTTGCTTGGTTTTGTCTGTCTGTCTTCTTCCTACACTTATTCTGGGAAGCTAAGCTTTGTTTTGTCAAAACTGTTTACTCCTCTACTTTAAAATACATGGATCCTATAGAAGAAACATATACAAAAGTTATCCCTTTTCTCAGTTATCCGTTTCTCCTGGCTGCAATTGATTGGTCCAGATTTGAGAGGGAAAAGGGGAGGGAGGGAGAGAGGGAGAGAGAAACACAATGACATTGGAAGACAGAGAATGAAGACAAAGTTCTAGCGATAGTCAATGCCCAGTTCCATGTATTTCTCAGAACCAACTTTATCCTTGCTTTTCCAGTAATTTGGTTGTAAATGTTCCTTCAAGTGGGAAACCCCCTACATCCTGTATTCATTTTTTCACAGCTACTTTGAGGTCTCATTTTCTTTTCTACAAAGAACAGGGACCACACTCCTAGTCTGAAGTGGCATTTGAGCAACTGCCCCTGTGCACTCTTCCAAAAAGCCTTGGGAGGCAACTGTGATGGCAGAGTGGGTGGTTCAGGTTTTTAAACGAAGTCCTTCCTGTGACCAGGAAGCAATCTCATGCCCAAGCTGGGAGGAACCCTGGAATTAGAAGGTAGGTGAGATGAACTGACAACAGGCTTCGTATGGTAAGAAGGAGACCCTGAGAAGGTAGGGAGATTGGCCATCAGTGGTCCAGGATCAGGGCAAACCAAAGCTCTGAGCAGGGTGGTGGCGGCCCACAAGGGGCTCTTTTTGAGGCACTAAGAGTACAGCTGTCCCCAGGCCTAAACAGACATTTCTCCAAGAAGACATACAGATGGCCAACAGGCACATGAAAAGACGCTCAACATCGCTAACTATTAGGGAAATGCAAATCAAAACCACAATGAAATATCAGTTTACAAGGTTCAGAATGGCCATTATTAAAAAGTCTACAAACAATAAATGCTGGAGAGGGTGTGGAGAAAAGGGAACCCTCTTGCATTGTTGGTGGGAATGTAAATCGGTACAGCCACTTTGGAGAACAGTATGGAGGTTCCTTAAAAAACTAAAAATAGACTGACCATATGATCCAGTAATCCCACTCCTGGGCATATATCTGGAGAAAACCATGGTTCAAAAGGATATATGCACCCCCATGTTCATTGCAGCACTATTCACAATAGCCAAGACAGGAAAGCAACCTAAATGTCCATCCACAGCGGAATGGATAAAGAAGATGTGGTACATATTTACAATGGAATACTACTCAGCCATAAAAAGAATGAAATAATGCCATTTGCAGCAACATGGATGGACCTGGAGATGATCATACTAAGTGAAGTAAGTTAGAAGGAGAAAGACAAATACCACCTGCTATCACTTACATGTGGAATCTAAAATATGACACAGATGAACTTATTTACAAAACAGAAACAGACTCACAGACACAGATAACAAATTTATGGTTACCAAAGGGGAAAGGTGGGGAGAAGGGATAAATTGGGAGTTTGGGATTGACATATACACACTACTATATATAAAATAGACAACCAACAAGGATCTACTGCACAGCACAGGGAACCATGCTCAGTATCTTGTAATAACCTACAAGGGAAAAGAATCTGAAAAGGAACATTTCCATGTATATGTGTAACCGAATCACGTTGCTGTACACCTGAAACTAACACAACACTGTAAATCAACTATACTCCAATATAAAATAAAAATTAAAAAACAAAACAAAACAAACAGAGGACAGCTGTCCCCTTCCCCACCTCCCTACCCTATCTTTCTAAAACCTACTTGGACATTAAATCCTCACCAGCATTGGGCAGAAAGTGGTAGGGATTACTGGTTACTTGCAACGTTTTCTGAGGAGAGCCTAGCTAAGAAAAGGATTGGAGGAGGAGAACGCAGAGGTGGAACGCGCCTGGGCTGGAGTGGCTGCAAATTCTGTTTCTTCATGAGACCCGAAGACCAAGATAGCAGCGGAGGGGAAGCTGTCAGATTTGTAGAGCAGAGCAGCACTGAAGAAAAGAGCCTGCTAGAAATTACACTTTGGGGAGTTTAAAAAAAAAAAAGGAGGAACAATTGATGCTGCAAAAGGAATCAAAGCCATGCAGAGGATGCAGAGAGAATGGCCCAAAAGGAAATGATGAGAAAGGAAGTGACAGATACGGAGGACCACGTGTAACGATCAAAGGGAGAAAAGGCTGGAAGAAATGAAGCTCAAGCGGTTATCCAAGAAGAAATACACATCCGTCTTCAACGCTCTAAAGTTAAAAAAAAAAAAAAAAAAAACTATATATAGAATGCAAGCTTCCATGTTGTCCTAAGCAAAACAACATGAAAATGTTCATTTAATTCCAGTAATGTCTAAAGTAAAAGGATTCATATACCTTAAAACTATTCCAGCAAAATGAAAAGTTTATGTATAAAAGAAAAAAAAAAAATAACCAGGCTGGTTGCTAACTTCTCATCTCATTGGCAGCAGTAATGCTACAAGACAATGAAGAAGCATCTAAAGGGCTTTGGGCCAAAACTATTGAGATGCAAGTTGTCTTTTATAAGGAGGCAATTAAAAGCTATTTTTATTAAACAGGAGCTTGGAAAAGGTCCACGGAAAACAATTATCTGAAAATTGTCTCCAACTAACTGGGGGATACAAAAATATTTCAAGCTCAAAAATGGCAGCCTCATCTCCATAAATGTGATGGACTCAGCACTAAAAACTACAGAGAACTCTGGCCTGTATTTACCTAGTTCTCTCCACGATAAATGTAAATCTAGTCGTAGAAACGAATCTAAAGTCAAAACATCTGTTCCTTTAAAAATAATGTAAAATTCATGATTTCATGAAAAAAAAAATCTGTTTAAAACATCAGCTAATGTGAACAGAGGCTGAGAAATGTGAGGAGAAGGAAGAGGGGAGGGCTGTATTCTCAAGAGACCGTTTTCTCCTTGACTAGGAGAGTGAGCTCACGTAAGGCCAGAGAGGGCTATTGAAATATTAAAAGATAAACATCAAAGAAAGTAAAAGCAAAGAAAACAGGTTCCATAGAGCTAGCAGGAATAAGAAACGAAACAGCACAAAACAATATTTTAAAAGTAAAAAACTATATGTCAGAACATAAAACGGGCCTTTTGTGCTAATAAACGTTGATGTAAAGTGCCTCTCTTAAAAGGCAAAGACTCTAGGGTTGCTTTTCCAAAATCCAGCCGATCGCTGTCTATAAGAGAACACCTCAAACAAAGGTATGCAGAATGTTGAAAGTGAACTACTGGACAGAGGTGCTTTGGGCAAATTCAAACGCGAGCAAGGAGGGTGACAAGCCCAAGTATCAGACACCAACTTTCAGACAAAATCACTGCAGGGAGGAAAAGGTCACTTGTTTTGATGAATGGGACAAACATTTATGAGATTAATAAAATAGCAAGACAGATGTAACAAAACCTCTAAAAAAAATAGTGGGAGATATAGTGTGTGTCTCTATTCATGACAGATCAAACAAGCAGAAACTGTCATGCGCAGAGATAACAAAATTCATTCAATAAGACACCACGGACACCTTACAAATGAATAATAAAAATGAACACAGCATTCATAAAATATAGGGTTTTTCTTTTAAATAGAATATTTCAGGTCACAGAAAAGTCTCAAATTCTTAAAAAAAAAAAAAAAAAAAAGGAGTACAGCGTTCTCTCCTATGCCTTTTTCTGACCAGAATAAAATAAAACTAAAAACGAGCGAAGTATTCAGCCATAGAGACAGAACATTTTTAAAGATTTCATCTAAATAACTTATGGACAAAAACCAATTCATATTACAATTGCAAAATATAAATAGTATAAAAGGACTACTACATATTACCTCTCCAAGATTTTTAAAAAATATGTCAGTTCTGCTGTGTGTGTCTTCCATAGAAAGAAGATTAGTAGGAAAGATGACTGTGATATGGGCAGCGTTTCTTTTGAGGGTGTGAATTTGAGTTGCTTTTCTACATAGAATGGGTACTTGGTAGAAGCCATATGTTTGCATTTGTGAAGCTGAAAACCAGTTTTGGGGCGCTGGCAAGCTCTTACCATCTTTAAGGCAGAAGATAGAAATGATCTTTAGAGAAGGTACACCCTTCTAGCCGTACAGACTTGAAGCAAATGTAGAACCAATGTTCTCCTAGAATCAGTGAGCTAACTGCATCAAACAATGTTGAAGGTCCTGTTCAAATAAGCAAACTCTATCTTTTTTAGGGACAAGATTAACCTAGAACTGGAAACTTATTTTCCTTCAGTCAGGTATAAATGGGCTCTACGCCTAAAATGTCTTGTTTGTTCTTGAGAGATGGATACATGTTCTTACTCAGACTTTTGTTGGAAAGCCAGGCTACGGCTGGAAGGATCAGGGGTTCTCGACCTCTGCCCTGCTGACGTTTGCGGCCAGGTAACTCTCTACTGGGAGCAGGGGTGGTGGTGTCCTAGGCACTGCAGGGTGTTTAGCAGGACCCCTGGCCTCTAATGACTAGATTCCGGTAGCATCCCCCCCTCCAGTCGCGCCAACTGAAAACGTGCTCAGACATTGCAAATGTCCACCTCAGGCAGGGGGCGGGGGCAAAACCACCCCTGGTGGAGAATCACTGTTTCTGCGGGGTGGACCTCACAGCAGCTGAACCGAATGTGATGCTGGGTCACCTGGGTGAAGGGCATCCCCGTAGGGCTGACTACGCCACACTTTATGAGAACGTGTGGAAGACAGAGATTGAATTCCTTGGATTCTGGGAACCCGACCACTTCCAGGGGATGAGGAAGGACCTTTTCCCTGATGTGAACTGAAGTTTGGGTGACGGTCACAGCCTGGCGTGGTTGTGGTCAGAGAGGCCAAAGGGAACCAGGTCCTTTTCCAAATGCTAAGGAAGGGTCGGGAGTAGGAGTCACCCGTGGAGGACAGTGGTCCCCATCGAAGCAGCAGTCACTTTAGGGGCAGTAGCTACCTGTGAGCAAGAGGAGGAGGAGGGTGGGGAGAGTCCCAGGTGTGAACCACCAGCCACAAGCCCTGACAGCAGCTGCTGAACGAGACCACGGAGCCGTAAAGGGAACCTGGTCAGGCACCGGGGGCGACCACCACCGCCCACCCATCCTTTCCACCACCAACTCTCTGTGCTTCCGATTCTAAGTTCTCTCCATCTGGGTACAGCTTCTCCAGGAGGCTGACTGGTCACAATTTCTGGGGAAACTTACAGGAACAGCATGAATTACACCCCTGCGGCTGTCCTTGATCTCTAGGCTTTAATGGATGTGATCTTCCCCTTACTCCTCCCATCTACAGGTACCCCCCGGCGTGGGGGTACCAAGAGGACCCCCAGCGATCACCTCCCCGATTGCCTTACTCAGCAGGATTTCTACCTCCTCCTGATGATCAGGCTACACCCTCTCATGTATTTCCAGAGGAGCCTTGCGGGACACAGCCCCCAGCCTGTCCCCTGGACCCTCCCAGCTCACCCATCCGCGGGAGGCCAGAGGGCCTGGAGGGCCCCGGGGAGAAAGCCGTGATCCGCCTCTCGCGATCCGCCTCTCGCGATCTGCCTCTCGCGATCCACCTCTCGCCGAACTCCACCGCGAGGACCACTCCAAGGCTGACCATTGGCGGAGCGTGACCTCTCTCCGCTGAGCTCCGGGTCTCGTGGTAACAGCGTCTCGCGCTAACAGCTGCGCGCCCGCCCCACCCCTGTTATACAACATGGCGAGTCTCAGTCCTGGCGACCGGGAGCCAAGGTTGTGGGGTCCGCACACAGCTTCTGTTTCGGCTGTCATGGCAACCCCATCCCTGAGCTCAGGATCGAAACAACGGCGTGGCCAGGACAGAGGCTGGCCGCCCTGAACTGGCCGAGTCAACACAGCCCGCTGAGCGTTTGGTGCCTCTGCTGGGATGTTTAGTGCTGGGAGTAAAATGTGGTACAAAAGCATCACACTCGGTACCCAGGCACACACATCCCACCTCAAGTCTCCTCCCCAGATCTCCTGGTCTCCTCCTCCGGCCTTGCTGCCTCCAGGCACTGGCCAACCCAGCTAAGCTCTTTGCCACTGACCACGCGCCCACATAGAGTCCAGCCTCAGGTCAGTGACCTCTCCACACAGCGTGGGCAGCCTCGAGTGCCACCCCCAAGCTCTGTCCACTGGGAAGATTTCTTCTCCTTTTCATTTTTCAGGATCACCCCTACGTGGGGCTTTAGAGCCGAATTCCAGTTTAAAGCTATGGAGCTGACCTCCTTTGTATATTAAGAGCAGGAGTTCTCCTCCTCTGCCGGCCAGGCGTGGAAAATGAGGCACGAGGTGTGAGCTGGAGGGGAGGCGTGAGTGTGATAGAGGAAGGTGACGGGGTTCCGGTGCCCGGGCCACCTGTGCCACTTGAACCTGCCCCACCTCAATGCAGAATGCACCGCTTCCGTCTTGCAATCACCTTCCAAACGTTATGACCTGGTGGGTCTGAGAATATCCCGCTCATTACATGCAGTTCTGGCTCGCGGCCACTGGAGTTTCCATGGTTAGATGCTCCAGGCATCAGTAGCGGGTCAGCTGTTGTGCGTGTGCGTGTGGTTTTCACGGCGTATAGTTCTCTGTTGCAGGTGGCTTGGCTTGGCTCAAGAATTCAGAGAAAATCTGTTAGTTTCCTATTGGCGCTTGCTAGAGACTCACAAAATATTCCAAGGGGTGGGGCTGCTTGTACTGCAGCCTGAATCTGCTTTGGATCCCCTTCTTGCTCTGGGACCTCTTCGGACTCTCAGCCTTCAGCATTACGAAAGAAACAGAACAGAGCCGTATTCCCCAGTGTGCCCTGTGCTGTGTCTAAAACCTGAAGAGGCAGCCACGCCCTGTCCTGCTTTCTTAGTAGTCGGAGGTGCACGGAGATATAATACATCCTTTACTTTGAGGGATGAGCCGGTTTCCCCAGAGCACGGAACCCTTGGATACGGACCTGAAGCATCAGGCCTCTGAATCTTTGTAGGGTTTAATCTCCCTCCTTCTCAGGTGCACGTGTGTGTCTCACGGCTCCTTTCTCGTCCGTCCAGCTTACGTGGTGTTGGCAAGATGGGCTGATGTGTCTTCTACAGAATGTCCAGATGGCCCAGATCCTTCCAGTAAAATAGTGACAGAGAGGAAGAGAATTAACATCTCTCTGGGGAAGAGCATGGATGTCCACGCTCTTCATCTCATACCAATGCAAATTGCTTGTCCTCCTATCTGATGGGCACTGAAAAGAATTCATTTGCCAGTCAAGAGTGTCATGCTACTTACCAGTGTCCCTAATAAAGATACCACTTGCAACACAGCAGCTGCACTTGGTTGTACTATTTGGTTAAGTTTGCCGTAACACACTATTATTTTCCATGATTCTGGGTTTTGCAGGACCACTACCCCTGCATCCTTTAAATGTTTGAGGGTGACACAAATCTTGCCATTTCCCTCCAAAGATGGTACCCTCCCCCAAATTGTTTTATGTTGACTATTTTGGCTGGGGTGGGGGAGTCTCAAGGGCTTCTGTTTGGCTTTCTAACCATCATAACTGAGCTTATAGGTCAAGGAACCAATGTGAGGGTTTTGCTAACAGCTTAATATGTCCATTTCCATTATATATTCAGGAACTGGGAAAAATGACCACTGGGTTTTTCTGGATCTGGTGAATACCATGAGATAGACCTGGATCCGTATTTGATTTATGACATGGTCTCTTATACGCTTATGCTATTGGGGGCCAGGATGGTTCTCTGGGTACCTGGGTGTCAGTGTCAACTTGAATCTTGTCTCTAACAGCCGTCAAATGGTGTGGATATCCCTTTTCCCCAGGTGCTACTACCTGAGCAAATGGCCCATGATCCCGTTAGGAAAGAACTGGAGGAACCAGTACCGTATACATTTACCATGATGTTGGATGGACTTCGCTTATGGGGAGCTGGCCTCTCCTTCAGTGAATGGGTTCTGGGACTGAGAAGGAAATATCCTTTCCTTTGGAGTAACTGGCACAGGTCTGCCCATCCATGCTTGACGTCTTTTGATGGTATTTGTTGCATGATACCCTTATCTCACCCACCTGTCTTGTCCTTAGAAACACCATCATCTCCTGGACTGATGTTTTGATCTTGCTGCCTTTTTGTTGATCGTGTCTAAGTTCTCCTGAGGGTTAATAGCTGACTCCTGCTCTCTGCTATTCTGAGACCCTGTTATCTCCATGGCTACCAGGGATCCTGGGTCTGGAATAGCATCTCCTGCCATTAGTTCCCATCTCCAGAGCTCCACTGGGCTCCACACCCACCCTGATGCCCTCAGACTAGTGCATCCCATGAGAACAGTTGATAAACTTCAGGAAGTGGCTTGGCCTCCTGAGTAGTGTTAGGAGTCAGCCAGGGTATTTTCCCGTCTTATAGAGTCACTCTAACAGGCTACTTCTCGGAGCCTTTGATCCCTTCCCGTACGGTCCACGATGGCAGACTATATTATTTCACGGGAGCCATCGCTCTCCTATGTACACTGGATACATTGGGGGAAAAGGAGGAGAAACTTGAGATTTGAAATTCCAGGGGTAGCTGAATAGAAGGTCAGGGTTTTAAGCCAACAACACAAGCTCTCACAGCCAATTAAGGCAAAGTACTGCTAATATCAGCAGAATTACAGATCTCGACCAATTCATTTTCTGGGAATCCTCTACTTTGTAAGTAAACTTTATGAATATTTTCATTGACAAAATAACCTCAAATTACTCTTTTACTCTTTTCTTTTTATCAGAATATAGGGGTGGGAGACTGGGAGATACAAACG
The DNA here is from genome assembly GCF_030028045.1 of Hippopotamus amphibius kiboko. NCBI lineage: Eukaryota > Metazoa > Chordata > Mammalia > Artiodactyla > Hippopotamidae > Hippopotamus > Hippopotamus amphibius. The sequence goes on along the minus strand of NC_080202.1, from coordinate 3,173,890 downwards.
ATTGGTATACGATAGACTCAAGAATATATTATACAACACAAGGAATGGAGCCACTATTTTATAATAATGAAATGGAAAGTCACCTTTAAAAATTGTATAAAGTACAAAAAAATTTTAAGGAAGGAAAGCAATGAGTAAGAGAAAGTCAAGAGGAGAATTCAGAAATTGACTAAGTGTATAGATCTGTGACCTGGAGACCTAGAAAGGGTAGGCCTATGGTGGTCAGATTCTTACATCATGGCTAAGACTTGAAGAAAGAATGATATGCCTGTTAAGGGCTGAACTGTATCCCCCGCCAAATTCATTTGTCCATGTCCTAATCCCCAGCACGTCAGGATGCGGCTGTACTTGGAGATAGGATCCTTAAAGAGGTAATTAAGGTTAAATGAGGTCATTGGGGGGGCCCTAATCCAATCTGACTGAAGTCCTTATAAGAAGAGATTATGACACAGAGGCACACAGAGGGAAGGCCGTATGAAGACAAGGATGAAGATGGCCATCTACGAGCCAAGGAGAGGACTCAGAGTGAAACCAACTCTGTTGACACCTTGCGCGTATACGTCTAACCTCCAGAGTGGTTTCAAGTTTTGCTCTTTAAGTCATCCAGCCCATATTTGTTATGGAAGCCTTAGGAAAAAATTTTTAGGAATTTTTATTTAGATATAATTGACATACAATAAACTGCATATATCTAAAGTGTAAAAATAAAAAAAGACTGCAGCTTAAAAATTCTACTGTGAAGGATCACGGTTTGCATGAAAGCCTCAGGGTGATTCTCTAGTTCCAATATTTTTATTTGAATCAGTCGAGTTGCGTACGTGTTTTGGTCTTGCCTCCAAGTAGCTTGATCTGTACAAAAAGTTTCTTGTAAAGGTCTGGAAGGCAGGCAAAGCACTTTAGGAAGAGAGAGCATAAGCAGAACAGAAAGCCCAAAATAGCCCAATTTAGTTAATATTGAACACTTCACATTGTCATGCAACAGGTTGAAAATTTAAGATCCATCCGTGGTCAGGAAAACCAACACTATTTCTTTAGTATTTTAGTACCCGAAACCACTTAGCAGTAAGGGAAAGGCGACCTGTTATGAAATATGTTTAATCATGGAGGATTAAATGTCCAAAAATGGCCAAATTTCCAGCGTGAGGAAAACCAGCCACCCACCTGCTCTTCACAGGGACGCAAGCCCAAACCACCAGGCTCAGAAGTCAGCTCTGAAGCTGACGGTGCTGATGTTTCCCCTTCCCTTTTCTTTCCTGATCTTAGTTTTCAGTCAAGGCGCATCCGAATCCCTAAAGGCTGTTCCCTTCTGATGCCTGGATCTCATTCCTGGGACCCTGGTCGCGGCTGACGGATTTTGCGGAGCCCGAAGCGGCGTCCTCACCCTGCGGGTACAGGTTTTCATCCTGCTGCCGGCTCTGAGCTCTGTCACACCCACCTCTCCCAGTTCTGGCACTTGCCCTGCTGCCTCCCAATCTTCCACCTGACACCACATTCCACACCCATGTGAACTTAGACGCTTGGGTGCATCTGAATTGGTCAGCTCTTGATTCCTCCAAAACAGTAGACTTTAAGCCAGAAATACCAAGATTTACAACCCAAATTCACGCTACTTTCTGTCTCATCCTGTCTCCCCGGCACATTGTTCATGAGTTTTTACCAGCTGTACTATCATAAAAATATATACTTGGTCTTTATCCCTGATTCATGACACAGAAACCCTTGGGATTGCCTGAGAAATAGGAGAATCGTTTGATAAAAAGCCCCCTTTGGACCACACCTCAGTGTATGCTAATGAGGCGAGTCAAGGTGGGGTCCTAGATGGCTTCAACGTGAGAGCTGGTCACCAGAGGAACCAAACACATCGTTAAAGGGTTAGCACTGTCAGCTCATACCTACCTCTCTCCTCCAGGAGGGGAGAGGGCTGGAGATTGAATCTGATCACCAAGGATCAGTGACTTAATCAATCATGCCTGTGTGATGAAACCTCCATAAAAAACTTAGAAAGACAAGGTTTGGGGGAGCTTCCAGGTTGGCGAACACGTCAAAGTGCTGGGAGGACGGTGTGCCCACAGAGAGCGCCACCTCCCTCCCTATAACTCGCCTTGTGCATCACTTCCATTGGGCTGTTCTTGAGTTGCATCCTTTACGATAAAATGGTAAACATAGGCAGAGAACGTTCCTGAATCTATGAGTCACCCCAGCAAATTGCCACACCTGAGGGGGGCGTGTATCAACCCTGATTTACGGTTGGCTGGGCAGAAGTGCAGGTAGCCTGGGGACCCCCTTTGTGGCTGGCATCTGAAGTGGGGGCATTCTTCTGGGACCCCCTGAACTTGTGAGGTCTACACGAACTCAGTAAATTGAATTGAACTGTAGGCTACCCAGTTGGTGTTGGAGAATTGGAGAATCCATGGTGGAACAAGATATTTGAATTGGTTGGGAAAACAAACAAACAAACAAACAAAAATGCACACCAGCTGAGAAGGAATCTTTGTCTCTGCCTAAGACGTGGGAGGGCTGGGAAGGTCTTTCCTCCTCACTGTTTTTGGAGTGTGTGTCACTGCTCGGTTAGAAGAGAGGGGAGTGGGGCTGTCAACTAACAGCACAGTCTACTCTGGCCGTCTAAGAGAACTCACACTCACACTTGGTTACTTGACCAAGTCATTGGCTTGGAGTGTCTACTTTGTGGGAAACCAATGTAAGTACCAAGTTACTGCCACTCTGCCCACATCCTTGGCTTTTTTTCAAAGAAAAATGATGCCTCGGAACAATGTCTAGCACATTGGGGCTGAGATTAACTGGGGCTTGGTTATGCCTTGGGGGCTCTGTCACTGCTTTGATGCCGTAATTCATTCATTGATCTTAGCTCGTTTCACTCTTTGTGCGCCAATGTCAAAGTCTTCCCCAGCAAAACCACAGGAAGCTCCTGGCCTCATCTGTAAAGCAGATATAGGGCAGGGGGTCGGGTGGGGGGTCAGGCAAGCTTTGCTGGTGTTTTATACGCAGGAGACAGATACGCAGACATACGGAGGGTTTACTGGTCAGATCTGTATGCCAGATGGGACCCCTTATCCTGCAGAGAGAGGGTGTGTTTGTTTAGGAATGCTGAAAACTCTGTGGTCTACAGAAGCCTACAATGCTTCCTAGGTCTTCTAATTCCCAGGGACTTCATACGCGTGGTCCCCTCAGCTTCTAGCTCCAGACACATTCTGTGTTTTACTCTGCACCTCCAAACCCAGAATTTAGCCTTAGCTTATTTATGGGGGTGGGGGAGGGAGAGAGAGAGAGAAGGAAAGAAGGAAAGAAAGAAAGAGAGAAAGAGAGAAAGAGAGAAAGAAAGAAAGAAAGAAAGAAAGAAAGAAAGAAAGAAAGAAGAAAGAAAGAAAGAAAGAAAGAAAGAAAGAAAGAAAGAAAGAAAGAAAGAAAGAAAGAAAGAAAGAAAGAAAAAGAAAGAAAGAAGAAAGGAAGGGAGGGAGGAAGGAAGAAAGAAAAAGAAGGGCTGGAGGGTGGGGTGGAGAACAGGAGGAGGAAGAGGAAAGGGAGCGAGAGGGGGAGGGGGAGGGGAGAAGCAAAAGCCGTTTAAAAAGTTTTGCTCAAGTTTAATATTTTACCGAAAGCATGGTGGTCATGGGAACGGTTACATTACTGCCATTATTCCTCTTCCATCCTTTTGGCCCTTTTCTGTCCCCTGACCACTGCCCTGTCTCCCCCATACTCCTCTCCAGCTGGACCTTGGAGGCCGTCCATATGCACTGCCATGATGTAATATCAAAGGAATGTTGTTGTTAAGTGAATGAAATTAAAAAAGATAAATGTGTTTATTGTTCTACAGTTTTTTTTTTTAAAAAGAAAAAGGATCATTTGCTTATTTTTTTAAAGGAACAATAGAAAGACAAACCTCAAAAAAAAAAAAAACATTTAAAATGAGTACCTATGGGAAAGGGAGAGAACAGGTGGAGGAGGTAAGATTTATATGAATATATCTCGTGTTTTGGATGTGACTCTAGAATAAAGTAAATATCTTACGTAATTACAGGACAAAACTGAATTGAACAGCATTCCCTAGACATCAAGAGTAAAGTGAAATAAATGAGCCTCACTGTGTATACAATTTGAGGCAGAACCACTCAGTAAGAAAGTATTCTAAGTGAGTTTGACAGAGAGTAATTTGTGAAATTTGTGTTAGCTAGCCCAAGGACTAAAAGAACTGGGGGAAAAAAAGACTTTTGGGGAATCCGTCAGTTGGCGGTAAAGTTAGTATTGCCACGCTGGGACTGGCCGAGCATGGAACACCTCCGGCGTATGGTTGTGCTGGTGTCATTGAGAATTGCCAGTATCAGTGTGATTGAAAGGATACGTAAACATAAGATTGACAAGGTTAAGTAAAAACCCCGTAGTTTTGAGTTTAGATTGGAAGTATGCTTCTGAACTCATGATGTAGTTTAACTTAATGAATACGTATTTTCTACCTCTGTCCTCTGGAAAGGCCTGAAACAGTGATGAGTACCCAGACTGAGGTCTCTGGATAGCATTTCCACCAGAAGATTCTCAGAGAAATGGCTAATTTCAGGACGGAGGCGGGAAAAATAAGAGTCGGGAATAGTTGTCACTCCAGAAAGCATGAAAATTACCCAAGACTACAGGGGTCGTATCACAAGGACCCAGTCTAATGTCTAGACTCCCAATGGCTAAAAAGAAACGAACTTGAACATCGAAAAGAGTAATCACAGTTAGGATGATCTAAAACTCATCAACTATGTTTAAATTCACAAGTTCATAACAATTCTCAAACAAAACAAAACAAATAAACAAAAACTAGCCTTACCAGACTCCTTTAGAGAATCCTACGAAAAGACCTCATTATTTTTTAAAAATAAAAAAAAAGAATCAAACACGTATCCTATCTTTCCTATACAGTCTGTCATACCCAACAGTTACAAAAAGACTGTTTAAAAAATAGAAGTATTGTAGCTAATAAGGGAGAAATGAATGACAAATTTTGAAAGTCGCCATTCTACCCCCCACCTCACAAAACTTAATGGATCTAGATCAGGGGTCAGCAAATATTTTTGAGAAAGAACCAGAAAGTAAATATTTCAGAAAGTAAATATTTCAGGCTTTGTGGGACCTGGGGTCTCTCTCACGCCTATTCAACTCTATGGTTACAGCTCAAAAGCAGTCAAAGACAATACATAAACCAATGGGTGTTCCAATAAAACTTTATTTGCAAACAAAGGCAGTGGACCAGATTTGCCTCTTGGGTTTGCCAATGCTTGATCTAAATAATGTTTATCATAGCTGCTAACGTCACCAAAAGAGGGACAAGACATCCCCTACCTCCTGATGAAAGTATACCCCACCTCCTACAAGGGAGACTTGGGGGAGAGAAGGGGAGAATCACACCTGAATCTGACCGGCCTCTAGACCTAATTACTAAGTTTCACGGCATTTGAGTTATCCTCCATCACAAGGATGCAATCAGAAAAGCAGGATGATGGGAAATTCTGTAGGAAAAGGACTCGGTATCCTCAACACATAACTGCACGGGGAAAAAAAGATACAGAAGGATAATTCATAGCTTAAATGAGACTTAAGGAACATAGCAGCCAATTAAAATATAATTTAAAAGAATTGCCCTCAAAATTCCAAATTCTTGCCTAACTCACATAGAGCAATGTAACTAACTCCACTCCTAGTCTTGAATTCCCAAGCTCATCAAAGTTCTCTCTTACAAGATTCCATCTTCTATAGAAAGTAATTGGAAGCAATGCTTTATCCAGTTTCTCCAAGAAATGAAAATTCTCCAGGATACAGCAAAGAGGTAATGCCAGGTAAAAAAGAGTCAACACTGATCCTGGTTTTTTTTTTTCAGTAACATTCCACTGTTTGTTTTATTTAATGCACAGTTCTCTATCAGGATGTACCAAAAACAGCTTTACAGTTAGAGAAAATGTGCATATTTTAACAGTCTCTCACTGAACTAATGAGAACCCTGAAAATCATCTGAAGGGCTTTATTTTGTGTACAGCATTTGGTAAATTGGTTACTCAACTATTACTTTCTCTTTGGCTTTATTTTCTCATAAAATAATTGTTGCCACATCGAATGCACAGTCATTTTTACGTTAAGATGCGCACTTCAGAGGGCTATTAACTCTTTGGGGAAAAAAACGGTTGCTAATATACACATTTTTTTCTTGTTTAGATTTATTTGCCACCAGAGAACCATAAAGTATCCCAATTAACTATGAATCTTCGTCTGTGGTAAACGGGAATCTCCGTGGCTCTCTTCCAGCTTGAAACCTATTTTAGTCCTCTGCAGGGTACCACTGAATTACTGTGTCAGTAATGAAAATAAATTTGCTAATTAGTTCACTTAATCAAATCTGCCTGAACTCTGTTCCTGGCAGCATATACGTGAGAATGTTCAGACATCTGTTTCTTAGAGCTCATCACCTACAGGTGACTTTCTCCACGTTTTTGTCAGGGAGCAATTATGCGGTTTTCTCCTCAAACCTTAGGAGAGAGACTCTGTACAGTCCATAGTAACAGATTATGATGCTGGAATCTAGAATAATTGCTCTAAGCACCAGTTGGGCAGGATACTAGGCTGGACGTTGCAACTAGATAAGAAGTTAGCAAAATAGGGACTTTCCTGGTGGTCCAGTGGTTAGGACTCCTGAGTTTCCACTGCAAGGGGCACGAGTTATATCCCTGGCCAGGGAAAGAAGATCCCACATGCCGCATGGCACGGCCAAAAAGAAAAAAACAAAGAAAAAGAAGTTAGCAAAATAAAAAATCAGGGAGGAGAAATAGGTTGACAAGAGCTTATGTGCTTACCTCTCGATCTAGGAGTAGAACCGTAAAGAATCGCTGGGCTCTGAGCAAAACATGAGCTACACTTCCCAGCTTGTGACAGATGGTGGCCGCTCTCTCCATCTCCAACTTTAGTACAATACGTGTCCCTTTTCTCTAACTGCTCCCTCGCCAAGTCAAGCTTTTGCTAATTCATGGGGCTTCCAATGTGTCTCCTGTGAGCATATCTCTGCATATTCTCTCTTCGTCTGAGGCCTCCTCGGTATACGTGCAATGCCTTTAAGACTCAAACTTACTTGCTCCCACACTCTGGGGCAAAATAGGACCTTGGGCAGGAAGTACTGAAGAGAAGCCGTGCACTGGTCGGTATTTAGTCTCCAGTGTTGGTGCTAAGATCCTGGGTGTCTTGCTAAGGTCCCGTCTGCTGGTCCATCATTTAACCTGAGCTCATTATCACTGTGTGCTTGCCAGGACATCCCCCTCACATCCCGCCTCCCTTTTCCCCAAGTTCTTACCTTGGTTTCCTGACCTCTGATGCTTGAACTCTATGAAGCACTAAATTTCCATGTATCTAGAATGTACCTGCTTCTCCTTTCCTAATCCTGCTTGATACATCTTACCTGCTTGAAGCTCTGGTCCTTCCCTGACCTTACGTAACTTAATCAAGCTTGCTAGATATTACCTTTCCCTGTCATTATCTGTCTCTCTGTGATTAAATACCTAAATCATTGGCCACTGGTCAATCTCCAGCCCCTCTTCCCTCCTTGGAGGTTGGTGGCGAGAGGCTGAGAGTTCCAAGTTTCCAATCAAGGCTTTGTCCCTTTGTCCAGGGACCAGCCCTCATCCTGAAGGCATCTCATTACAACAGAAAAACGGAAACATCTTGGTCAGAAGGAAGGTCCACGCAGCCCAGGTAGGAGGAAGTGCACCGGACTGAGGATGTGAAGGTGTCCACTTGAAGTGTTAGTTCGTCTTTCTGGAGCAAGTCACTCTGAGCCTCTGGGTCTCGGTTTATGATAGCATAGAGTGGGAGAATCAGACTAGCTGTTTTTTTCCTCCTTACGTGCTGTAATCTCAGATTCCTTAATGGTAGGTCAGTGGGGCTGAACAGCAAAATGAGGATAGGCTGGACCAGGAACCAGGAGCCCCGGGTGCCAGTTTCTGCCTGGCAACTGGCTTACAGTGCAGCCTTGAAAGAAACACTTTGCCTCTTTGAATCATAAGGAAAATGGGGGAAGGGGCATGCTGGACGATCTTCAAAGACCCTTGCAGCTCTTTTCTGCATATGAAGGAGAACACATTTTGCTAGTGAGGACAGTTGCGTCTGAAGAGAATTACTGTTCCATGACTCTGGTCTGGAATTTATTCTGCTTACAGATTTTGAAATGCTTCAGCCAGATTTATGCTCTGTCTTCTGGCTCAAGACTTCCTATGAAAAGCAGTTGCCTTCGGAACACGGCGCAATCGATGGAGCCTGTCTGGCAAAGTTTTGGCTTTCAGGAGCCTCCACAAAGTTCGGGGAGAATTATTCCTTCAACCGGGAGCCGTGATGGCCCAATAAAAATGGTGGCTGCTCTAGAACAAGCAGCGCAGGCAAACTCTCGGTTCCGTCAATGAGCTGTCCCCAGAAAAACCCTGCTGTGCGGGGCTGTTAGCCAGCGGGACACTGACCACCTCACCCTCTGAGACTGCCACCTCAGCCCACCCAGAGACAACACTGGTCCTTCTTTCCCATCAAAGTATCGTCTGGTCCCCAAGGAAGCGCAGTGCAATTTCTGAAGCCCTGCTATGACCACACAGTGTATGAGAACCAGGAGCCCGGAGCCCTGATCCCATGGTGAAAGGCATAAAAGAAAACACATCTCCCCCTCCCACAGGAAATGAAGGTTGGATTAGAGGTTTATTGTGGGGGCAAAGTGGCTGCAGCAAGGTTATAGCATTGCACCCGCTGACACACGCACAGGCCCCCGACTCCGTTGTCATAAAAGGATGTTGAATTCCCAAGAGCACGCTTCTCTGTGTTTTTGAAGGAGGGAGAGCCAGAATGTCTGGGGTCCTCTCCCCAGGGTCTCTAATGGAAAGGGCCCTGCCATCCTTCCCACTTAGCAAATGGTACACGGAGAAATTCAGGCCAGTGAGGAAAGAAAACAACATATGTTGATGCAACTTAGGGGACACAGTGTGTGTGTGTGTGTGTGTGTGTGTGTGTGTGTGTGTGTGTGTGTGACTGCTAAGCCTTTTCTGGTAGTTTTTTCATAGGGAAGACGATGGGGAAGGGAAGCCTTAATTTCCTGCTACCCTGTCTGCCCATCACCTACCACTAAATAGTTCAGGAGGCTGCTTCAGGCGTCCTGGGTGAAGGAGGAAGTCTTCAGTTTATGGAGATTTGGGGCCGTAAGCACCAATAATGTTATAGCTTGATAATCATGGTGGAGGTGGGACCAAGGATAAGAAATAGGAAAAGGAAAGAGAAAAGGGGAGAACAGCAGAGATGGATTCTGCATTCCCAACCGTCACTGTTAGGCTTTGGGAGACATGTTTAGGGAGGGAAAGAGAGACTTGCCAAAGAGTCAAGGTTGAGGAGCAGCCTGCAGGCAGGTGGGACAGTTTCTAGGGTCTGGAGTTGAGGCAGGCGGGACCCACACATGCCAGCCTGGTGGTCATGCTCTTGGTCAGAACAGAGAGCAAACCCAAGCCCTGGGCATCACTTAACAACTATTCACCGAGCGCAAGCAATGGGCCAGACCCTGCCCTGGGCTCTGGGGATGGAGAAGTGAGCGAGAGGAGTCATGTCCCTGCTCTCAAGGACCTCGCTTTCCACTGGGGAACAGAGACAAATGAGCAAGACAGACATCGGCACAAGATTGTTCCAAACATCAGTGTGTGCTGTGAAGACATCAGAGTAAAGTGACTCGATGGAGAACGGCTGGGGCAGGGGGAGGGGGCTGCTGTCCTGAGTGGTGATGTCATTTAGAGACCAGGTGACATTGATGACTTAACCACGTGAGTTCACATCCCCAGCTGTAAAACTATGTCCATGAGTAGTGTATGTCTCCTGTTGGTGGGAATGTAAATTGGTACAGCCACTATGGAAAACAGTTTGGAGGTTCCTTTAAAAACTAAAAATAGAACTCCCATGTGACCCAGCAACCCCACTCCTGGGCATATACCCAGAGAAAGCCATAATGCAAAAAGATATATGCACCCCAATATTCAAAGCAGCACTATTTACAATAGCCAGGACATGGAAGCAACCTAAATGCCCATCAGCAGATGAATGGATAAACAAGATGTGACACATATATACAATGGAATATTACTCAGCCATAAAAAGGAACGAAAATGAATTATTTGTAGGGAGGTGGATGGACCTAGAGTCTGTCATACAGAGTGAAGGAAGTCAGGAAGAGAAAAACAAATATTGTATGCCAACGCATACATACAGAATCTAGAAAAATGGTACTGATGGACCTAGTGGCAGGGCAGGAATAAAGACGCAGATGTAGAGAATGGACTTGAGGACACAGGGGGGATGGGGAGGCTGGAACTTAGTGAGAGAGTAGCAATGACATATATACACTACCAAATGTAAAATAGATGGCTAGTAGGAAGCTGCTGCATAGCACAGCTCAGTGCTTTGTGATGACCTAGAGAGGTGGGATATGGAGGGTGGGAGGGAGGCTCAAAAGGGAGAGGATATGGGGATATATGTACAAATACAGCTGATTCACTTTGCTGTACAGCAGAAACTGACACAACATGGTAAAGCAATTATACTCCAATAAAGATGTATAAAAAATTTTTTTAAAGTGTGTATCCATCTCAAAGGATGGATGCAAAAGATTAACTGAGACAGTATACATGCACAGCACAACACCTGACCAAGGCTCTTCAGCCTGTGCTATTGTAGCTGCAGACAGGCCTGACAGCAACCACTGAGCGACCTGAAGTCAGGACCGTCTACCTGAATCCTGCTGAGGTTCCTGACCCACAGAAACCATGAAAGATAATAAAATAATCATTGTTTTAAGCCGCTAAGTCTTTAGGTAATTTCTTATGCAGCAACAGATGATTAGGATAAATTCTTCCATATAGAAAGAAAGAGGCTTCCTTTTATTATTTTCCCCTAGAAGAGAAAGACTCTTACAGAAAGGTTTGAGGTCCGCAAAACCTGTTCTAAAATATAGTGTATTCACAGAAAATGTGACCTTCAGTTTGGCCAACAGATCAGGAAAAAACTGCCATTGAAAAGAGGATTTCTTACTCACAGTTTCCATGAGCAGGGGACCCTGAAGGAGGGCCACCCAGTGATGCACCAGAGCTGGTCAGGAGCCAGCGGGCGGAGGGGCTGTGGGTGGGCACGAGCCTTGATTGTGGTTTCTGTGGGAAGGAACCACCAGGCAGGGTAAGCAGACGTGGCACTGGCTAGTTTGAATGGTTTCAGTGGACTCTGGAGCACAGGGGCTGTCCCTAGTTGTCTGGTACCCGGCCCTGGGATGATTAGGGCAGGGGAAGAGTAGCCTGAGTATGAGACCCCTATAAAGGAGGTGGTTGGTGTGTGGGTCCTGGATTGGTCGGTTTGCATTTGAAAAGCGGGTGAGTTGTTTACTCTCTCTAGTTGCTGGCTAACCCTGGGAGAGGCAGTGCTTCCAGGGTCAATAAGACCCCAGGCATCCAAGCATCAGAATACAGATAACAAGAGACGTGGCTAACCCACAGCCTCCCTCCCACTGCAGAAGACAATGTCTGAGTCTCACACCCCAAGCTCCCTTGTGGCTGGTGTGGATTTATGGTCCAGGGCTGGCCTCTGGGACCCGAGAGGAAAATCTGCTAGGAGAAGGAGGAAGCCTTGGTTACGAGAAGATGTTCTGCTCTGAAAAAAGACAGGGAGACTTGCTGACGGAGAAGCCATCTCCCCACCAGCCCTGGATTCCTGTCGTTGAAGCAACGTTTCTTCTGTATTTGGTTACTCGCAGCCGGAGCATAACTGACATACGATCTTGGCAAAGGATGAAAAGCACCGTGACACAATCACTTGCTTCTAGCTCCTAGACGCCCCCTTCTAACCGCCACGCTTGGAAGACACAGTTTGGTCGCCTCTCCAAAATAGGGAAAAGTTACTTGGGACCCCAGGATTGAGAACTGCCCATCTGCAAAGCCTGAGGTAGACCTCGGTCACGTGGGGGCTTATTTAAGTGGAGAGAAGAGAGACAGGGGGGATCAAAAGGGAGTGCTGGGAGCCCTGAAGACGAGGGTCCCACTTTGAGATGCCATCTGAGGCAGGGCCGCCTGGTGTTGGCTGTGCTGGGACATGTGGAAACGGTGAGGCAGTGTTTCATGTGGTCCGCGGATGCGTTCCACGCAGTTCAGTGGGAACACAGAGGACTCCTGCGGGCATGCTTCTGGTGTCCCGGCAGCCTCTGCTGGAGGACTAGGGAGGGCTCGGAGCAACGTGAAATAAGAACAAAGAGAAGGAAGATGATTAATGTGTCACTTTAATGGCGGAAATAAGGATGTGGGATGTATGATTTCAGTCTACTGAAAAGAGGTGGGATACATGTTGTCTCAACACTTTAGGCTCTGCCGAGCATGTTTTTTTTTTAATAGAACGTCTCCAATCATGTGGATGTATTGAAAACTGGTGTTTTACGTTAAGTGAAATATTGTTATTTTAAGGCTGCAATCTGTCAGCCGGTGGGGAGTGGGGTGGGGGGGATGTCATGAAAGAAGGGGAAATAAAAGCAGAGCTGGTAAAAATCCAAGGTGGTTAGAATGCCCTTGACTGCACCATTATCGGAAGTCCTCAGAAGGCTGTTGCTTATCTTCAGGGGAGGCGGCTGGGTGGAGGGCTGTACTTCTCCCCCCACGCCGGAGGATTCCCTCCCCATCTGTGCTGTTACAGCTGTTTGCTTATTTCACTCGCCTCTGTCTCTGTCCTGCTCTCTCTCTGCACGTCGGCCTCGTACATCCTTCATTCCACACACTTACGGCTGATACGTGCCACCCACAGGCGCCGGGATACAGGAGCAGATAAAACAGGCATTGTCCTCAGCGTGACACTGTGTTTTGGGTCCCAAGTGACCAGCTGTTTATTGCTGCTGTGTCGATAAACCCAAAGGCTTTCATGATCACGGTCACCCGTTCTCACTGCTCTGCAGTATTCAAGCCGCCCCAGCTCCTCCGCCTCCCTCTTTGGTAGGTACCACATTTTCCATTTCTACATTGGCTAAGAAATCCTCGCAGTGAGAGGGGTTCAGATGAGACTGGAGCTCCACCATATCCTGTACCCATAAAACAAATATAATAGAGAAGACTGTGAATGTAAGTCCCCTCATCCCACTATACACTTCATTTCCCTGCATCCATTTTGCCGTGTGGCCTAGTAATTGAGGTTGGGTAAATGCCAGCTCGAGGACGTATCATAGGGACTCCCCTGGTGGTCCAGGGGTAAAGAATCCGCCTTTCAATGCAGAGGACGCGGGTCCAATTCCTGGTTGGGGAACTAAGATCCCATGTGCCTCGGGGCAACTAAACCTGCACACCACAACTAGAGAAAAGCCCACCGCAACTACTGAGCCTGTGCATCACAGCTGGAGAGAAGCCCATGTGCTGCAACAAAGAGCCCATGTGCTGGAACAGAGAACTGACGCAGCCAAAAAAGCAAAAAAAACAATGTGTCATAGACCGCCCTCCCCCGCCCCCCACCCCCACCCCCAACAAAGGAGAGGTAAAGAAAGCCCTTGGAAGGAGCGGGGATGGGGACGATAGGGAGGGGGACAAAGATGTGAGATGCCAGTGCTTTTGGTCTCCTTCCAGCCTGGGATGAAGCCTGAGGGGAGAGGCAGGAATGGATGAAACATCCCAATAAGCAGAGTGAGCGAAAGCCTTTGATGGCAGAGCCCGGGGCCAGTGAGAGACCGCCCCAGGAGGAACCACGCACGCTGCCACAGGCCGCATCTCACACGGTGCAGCCAAACAGAGGCTAAGAGAAGGTACGTGTGGAGTGTAGAAGAGACACCGCTGAGGTGGTACTCATCACATCTCTGCAGACCCATCCCGAGTTATCCAGAAGCAGCTGAAGGGGAACAGAAAATGCCACCCCAACTTATGCCTCTTTGGCATAAGAATTATTTGGAGCTGATTGTTTTTAAGAAAATAGCAGACACAAAAGCAGCTTTGAAAACAGAGTCGAATTTACTCTTTTGTAAGGAAATTTTACATTTATAAGGAAAGTCTCCATTGGAAAGTGTGTCTCCCTTTCTATTCCAGGAAGAGAAGTTTGACTCTAAATCTGGGAGTATTTGTAAGGGTGTTTGCAGAAGAGACTAGCATTTGAAACCAGTAGACTGATTAAAGGAGACTGTGTTTATTAATGCAATTGGTATCATCCTATCCATCAAGGGCTTGAATAGAACAAAAAAGCAAAAGAAGGGCAAGTGTGCTCTCTGCTCGGGTTGGGACAGTCACGTTCTCCTGCCCTCAGGCATCAGTGTTCCTTGTTCTCAGACCTTCACCCTCAGACTGGGACTTATACCATCGGCTCCCTCTGTTCTCGAGCCTTTGGACTCAGACTTAACTATGCCACCACTTTCCTGGTCTCCAGCTTGTAGACGGCAGTCCTTGGAACTTCTCTGCCTCCATTATCACATGAGCAGGTTCCTATAGTAAAGCCCTCCCCTTCTGTATATCCATATACATACCCTACTGGTTCTTTTTTCTCCGGAGAACCCTGAGTATTACAAAAAGTGTTTTGAGTTTGTTCCCTAGCAACTTTTCAAGCAAGCACATTAAACCCAGTGCGGGTAGGGGAGGCTGAGATGGAAAATCACACATTTCATTTATCTAGACTTTAATTAGGCATGTCTCTCTTTAAATCGACGAATAACTAAGTCTCTTAGAATTAATGAGAAGAGAAGACCTTTGGGAACAAGACGATGAAGATGTACACAGCTTTCTGGATGTACAAGAAGGAATGGTTTACTCTGGAAGGATTAATTAGAAAAGTCTGTGTTAGTTTCAGGCTTCCTTAGAAACACCAGGGGGTGAAATGGCCCAGGGAGTGGAGTCAGTGGAAAATGAACCCTTTGGTGGAGGGATGTAATTGATGTTTCCTAAGGGCAACCGAGAGAGAGAAAAGTTTCAAACATGAGGCAGTTTGTTAGAAGGTGAAGCCAACTGCAATGGCTGACTTTTTTTTCTAATATGAATAAACTATTGTGTCCCTGAAGGCAGAAATTGAGAATTCATTTCAAAGATGATACACTGATTGTTTAAAAATATGCAAAGCATTGAGTGCTGCACGGGATCTGTCAACGTGGGTCCACCATCCAAATAAAACAAAGTGACTTTCTGCCTATATGATGGGAAGAACGAGTTAACCATTTAGATAACGGCCTTGATTTTGTATTTTGTTGTCACTAAGACTATGGTTAAATATGAAGGCAATGGGGCCAATTATTGATCAGTTAACCCACTCAAATCAATTCAGACAGTGGAAATAACCGCATTCGTCATTAGCTCTGTGGTGTACTTGCACCTTAATATCCAGTTGGACCAATGTTTATTAATCCAATTCATTCATTGCCCAAGACTCTACAAATAAATAATGAAATTGGGACCCCATCTCTCTCTGCACTCCAACGTTTTCATCTCCATAAGGGACTCCTGAGTCTAACAAAATCCATAGAGTTGTAGAATATATATGAGGCATATTTGGTAAAAATGTTTACCTCATTTGCCAGGATTTTGGTGTCAGATAATCGGTCATAATTGTTACCCTTAGCCCATAAAATTAATTTCCAGGTCAGGACCATTAGGCTGAGAAAAAATAATTTATCTAATGAGCCTTTACTTGCAAGAAAGAAAAAACTGTCGCTGGCGTCTGGAAGCAGGCTGGACTCCCAGTTGCTGACGTTGTTAAGAACTGCCCCGGCAACAAGAAAGACCCCAACTAATTTGTCCACAATATGTTTCTGATGAGTCTCTCTAGCTCATGGTATTGACACTATTTAGGTAGCAAATAACCGAAAAATTCAAAGTGCCAAGTATTTCTAAATCAGTCTTTAGGACCTTATTAGAGAAAAAAAAAAATCTGGATTTGGGACAGAAAGTTTGCTTCAGCATCAGGTTAATGAGGAATGGCTGTCCTCACTTACTCTTTCAGATTTTACAGCCAATTTTGTAGAAGCCTCCACTTCTGACCAGATTTTCATGGCCTTTCCCCAGTGGAATTCTTGGATGGCCATTCACCAAACCTCTACAGGTCAATGGAAATGGTTGATGTGAGTCTATCCTAAAGGTTGACTCACCAAACACTCTGCTGAACTAATTCCTTCATCATGACATCCTTAAGGATCCTTAAAGATCATCTCATCCAACCATGTTATTCTACTCAAGATGCAATGGAAGGGAGATAACATGTCAAAAGTATTACCTGAAATTAACCAACTTAGTCAGCAGCAGGTCAGGGTCTACAACCCGGTTCTCCTGGCTCCAAATTCAGTGCTCTCTCCATCGTCATTCAGTTGGTCAACTTTGTTCGGTTATGAGGTCCATTTGATCAGCATTACTCGATATATTACATAAAGCTAAATGTCAGAGAGTCACGTGTTGAGGTGTTTCATTCATATTCTAAGCATATGATGTATTCATTGTTCAACACGCTTGCCTGGTTGCCTCATATTTTTTTATTCCCTTCTAAACTTTCTGACCTCTTGTACACTTATTTAATAACTATTAAAGAGATAAGAGTCTAGAAGGGAGCTCGGATGTGTACATAAATCATGATGCTAAATAAAAGTTTCAAGAAGTTAGCCAGTATCTTTAAATGGTACAGGATAAGCAGCATGAGGGTTGGGGGCAGGGAGGAAAGGAACGGTGACCTCCAGCTGTGAAAATACGGGAAACCTCAGATGGAAGAGATGGTGAGGATTTGGATACTAAGAAGCGAAAAGAGCGATTCAGCTGAGGAAGCGCGTGAGTAGATGCAAATCGTCCTAAAACACAGTGTCAGCTGTGGGTCCATCCACACGCCGGGAACAGGCGATGCTGGAATAGAGTCTGCCATCCACACACTCTGACCTCTCCCCTCCTTTACCTCATGAATTTGTAGGTATTTCGTTTCACCAAATATTCCTAATCAACACATTAAAATCCTGGGGAATAGCTGAAATACTTACCTTGGGATTGTTATGAATTTCAATTTACATACAGTGTCAACACCCTTAAGTAATCCAATGACAGAAATACTGAGAATTCAATTACAGAATACTGGTCAACCTCAATTTCAAGAAAAAGGAAAGAAACCCCACTAACCTCACGTTAGGAGCCCCTGTTTCCTGGGGGGCATGGAGGCCCTTGAGGGCCAGAGGCACCCTAGTTTCCTTGAGAAGTGGTCCATCTTTCCCAGAATGGCGCCTGAATTCCACCCACGACAGGGCCTATGGGGGGGCTTCCTCCGTGGGCCAGGTCCCTCCCCTCTTCCCAGAGCCAACCTACCCAGGGGACTGCCATGGGCTCTGCCCACCTAAACGGTCCCCAGCTTGTACCTCTCAGATGCCGGCCTGCCCTGCCACTTCTTTCCAAGCCCCCCTTTTCACCCAATTACAATTAGCTGGATCCTCTCCAGTCTCAGTGAGAGGAACAAGAGTAGTCATTGCCCTCTCGTGTTTCCTGGAACTTGAGGCTGAGCTGTCTTCTCCCTGGGGTTACGTCTGCCTTAGGTCACCACATCTTCCTGGGTTGACTCTGATCTTCTAATGGGCCTCTTATCTGGGCCCCGCCTCTCTCTCCACTGCCTTTGCAGCAGTCTGATATAATTATCAGTACAAAGAAGCTTTCCTTTCTAGTTCTTCTCCGTTTTCTCCTCAATCTTAGCGTTTACACTGGGAGTCCACCGAGCCCCTTTCCCACCTCAGAAGGGAAATGCGAAGGGTGAGGGCCTGTTCTACAGTTTGGAAACGTGCAGGGTAGCTCTGCAGAGCCCAGCCCAGCCTCCTTGCTCTGGGATCCTCTGTAAACATACGTCAAATAAGGCCTCTGCATCTGAGCATCTCCTTCTGATTCTTTGGTCCATTTTTCCCAACTATCTGAGCAACTACAAGTGAGCCTTCTTACTTTTACAGTTTTGTCCATTTTTTAAAAATTTATTTTATTGACATATAGTTGATGTACAATGTTGTGTTAATTTCCACTGTACAGCAAAGTGATTCAGTTATACATATATATATATATATATACACACACATTCTTTTTCAGATTCTTTTCCATTATGGTGTATCACAGGATACTGAATACAGTTCCCTGTACTACACAGTAGGACCTTGTTGTTTATCTCCATTTTATTAAATCAGAAGGAATGTGTGAACTTTTGCACGGATTGTAGGCCTGTACCAAATTTAGCGGGGAGGAGAGGTTTTAAAAGCTTTAGAGGTTCAGAAGTATAATTTTCCACTTAACTGGAGTTGGTCTCTCAGGAGCACAGACAGTAAGGAGAGAGGGGAGGAGAGAACTGGAACTATTCCTCCTAAACCGTCTCTGCGTTAGCATCTGGACTTGGCAGACAGAGATTGGGATGGTTACATCTAGTTCTCTTTCCCTCTCTGGTTTTCTAAGATGATGCATGTAAGCATTTATAATAGTGTCTGACGTGTCCTCGCTCACACGTGTCAGCTATGAGGGCATTCTTGCTGCTGTTTAGATGGTGAAGCAGGGGCGAAGAGGCTTAGCAATGGCCCCTTTCTCGTGTTTGCCTTGTTTCTAGCAGAAATTAAACACGATCCCGAGTTACCCAAGCAGGGAAGAGGGCCATCACCGGGGGGGCAGTGTCTGTTGGTGGTTCAGGCTCAGGAAGCCATGGGGTTCCCTCCCCTGGGGTAGGGCTTCTCCTTCTCTGGAGTAGGAAAGGATCTGTGATTCAGTGCTGCAACCCTCCATGGTCAATGATGAGGAAACTGGGACAAAGGACAGAAATTTTAATACCAGAGCTTCAAGAGCTTTTCATGTCAATGCCCACCCTGTGAACTCCTGGCCGGCAGCTGTGGAACCACAGTGAAAGGCCCTCAGAACCCCACTGTGGGTCTGGCACTGCCCATCTGCTAGACGACGGAGAGCTGCCTTGTTGAATAATTCAGGCAAAATACTTACTGATATTCAGCGTGTTCATGTCGGCAGGGTTATGGACTCCCACCTTTCATGGATGAATCGGTCACTTGACTGCATTTCTTATTTTATTTTTTGGGTTTTTTTTTTCATTAATTTTTATTGGAGCATCATTAAGTTACGCATTTCTTATTTTAGAAGCCTGCGGTCCCCATCACCCCATCATCTCCTTTGCCTTTATAAGAGAAAAGAGGTGCGTGTGGATGTGTGTCCCAGAGGCCAGTAAAGCAAGCAGAGGCCCTTGGAAGCACTGGGCCAGAGACTGGGATTTACATGGTTAAAAGTTAAATTAGTGGTAATATACTGTCGAAGATCATGCTAGTTCCCATTTTCTCTCCTTTTTGTGGTTATAAAGATGGAGTATCATGCACTAAAGGCCGTGGAGGTAGATTCTGTTCATTCACTCTGGCGCAGAATAGCTCTGTGCTCCCAGGAGCCCCAGGTACCCCCCTCCCTGGGTCCCTCTGAAAGTAACCTGTGGTCCCAGACCATGGTGTGTGCCCCTCCCTGCAGACGAGAATTTCCCTTAGGTCTCGAGTGCTGCAGGAGAGGCCACAGGAGGCAGGTAGAAGTTTCTTCTCCCATTGACACCTAAGGGGTCCCCAGAAAGAGGACGCCGTGTTCCCTGAAATTCTAGCAACAGCAAACAGAATCAGGGAGAAAGGGTTGCAGTCACTCTTGCCAGGATATTTTGGTTCTTGGCCACTGTCGAGTTCTGACATGCTGCATTTCCAGCCATGGCCCAGAGCATTTTGAGCTCAGTTTCACAATTTCTTTAAATAAATAAATAAATAAATAAATAAATAAATAAATAAATAAACTACTCTCATGCCCCCACCCCCTCTTCCCTTTGGACTCAAGACTCTTTCCCCTCCCCCGGCTGCTGCTGTGCTGAGATAAGGAGCTGGTATTTTCCCCGCAGTCCCCCAATCATACTTTATCATAAGAAAGTGCCAGGCACCCATTAGCCCACACCCCCCTGACGTCCGCTCAAAGTTGGGATTATCTCTTCTGCTCCAAATCCCTTCAAACGGCCAACCTGATCAAAGAGAATCACATCCACCAGATAAAATTCGAATATAGCTCCATGCCATAGAATGACAGGCAGGATTCTTTTTTTTAATCTCCCAACGGCTCCAACCTCCTCATTTTGTCAGGAATTGTTCTTTACCCACACCGCAGGGCCCACTGAGCACCCCGACTGTCATTCTTGCATCTTTCCTGCTGCCTTCCGCTTGGGGAGCCATGTATGGAGTTTGCTCCTGGGGAAGGCGTCTTTGTCCTGTAGCGACGGTCTGCCTGCAGCCTGCAGTGACAAAGTCTAGCTCAGCCCAGGGCCAGGTAGATGCCAGACATGACAGTCCAAGGATGAGTCTTCCTTTACAACCAGTTGCTCACTTTGACAGGGTGTCACCAGGAGAAAGCCAAGATGGGAGCATCTTCAACGCTGGAGCATCTCAGTGATGAAATTAAAGTGAATACCCTCTAAATCCCATCATTCAGTTCACTCACTCAGCAAATATTTATTGACTGTCTTATATGTGCGAGGCTCTGGTGAACCAAAAAATACATCATCAAGGGGCTTAAAATCTAAGAAGAAAAGATGTACCTGGGAATTAAATAAAAACTTAGCAGAGATTTCCAGTCCAAGAAGGGAATCCGAGTCCAACAAATTCAACTACCCACCCCTCCCATTCCCAATTCCTCCTGAGTTGAGCAAAGACTCTAGCCTAGATGTTAGGGGGAAATGCACATCGCTACTGGAAACTAAGAGGGGATTGTATGCACTGCCAGGAACATTGTGGAATTTCTGGAAAATACAAAGCAGGTTAAGGCTAGATGGAGGTAAGAGCTAATTCACAGGTAGGTCACCAGCCTTGAAGGGAAAATGCACTGAAAGAGTAAAGAGAAGAGGAAACCCCACTATTTTGAAGCAGCAGGAACTGAAAGCAAAAAATAAGCCACAGAGAAGCTGGCTGGAGGTGTCGAGGAATGCAGGATCCTTTGATGCCCCTGGCAGCATCCTGATGTCGAATGTCTGTGTGGGGCTGGGATCCCAGCTCAGGGATTTGGCTCCTGGAGACATGGTGGCTTATTAAGTAAAGAAAGGGCCCTTGGTAAGCCTGGCTCCTTCCTCCCCACTCCCCCACCCCCTCCCCCCGCCACTGCCCCCAGCAGCTATAGCTAATAACGAAGAGGTGGCATCTTCTACTCTGGCTATTTCCAGGTACAGCATCCCGCTTCCTGCTTCCTGCTTTCCACCTATAATATGACAAAGTAAACCTGGAGAAAATCCACTTACCTCGCCCTCATTTCTCTGGGCTTGGGGGATCTGAACAGCAACCCAAACACATTGCATGCATCTCCTGATACTTTAAGAGGTCCTATGATGCCTGGAGGAAATTTTCCAGATGACTAGAAGCACACAGCAGGATTTCAAAAGCCAGGTTGTGAGCTGAAGTCACGAACCTAGTGTTTCATTTGAACAGATTTCCTAAAAGAAATACAGTAAAACTTCACAATTAAAAAAAAAAGTAAACTCCCAATAGGATTTCAGGAGAAATTATATCTCTGAAACAGAAGACTCCACCTTACCTCATCTCATTATACATCACATTTTCTGTTCTGGAGACAATAGAATGTTACTTATTCTTAACACTGATACAGAAATACAAGTTCAATGTGTCTAGGAAGGTTTCTTTCAAGCAGAGGAGTGATAAGATCTAGGGAGTATTCACTGTCTTGCTTCTGTGCAGGGAACGGGACCTTTAGGAGATTACTGAAATATCAATAGTTCAGGTGAGACCCATGGCCAGCAGTGGGGAGCAGGGAGAGGTCGCCAGATGGGTGATATACTCTTAAGACAAATCTGATGGAATCTGCTGATGGGTTCGATGCTGAGCTTATAAAAGAAAGATGTCAAGGGTGACTCTAAGGTTTGGGGTCTGAGCCACAGAAAGCCTCGTGCCACCATTTTTAAGATCCTAAAGACCAGGAAAGTAATAGGTGGTGTGTATTCCTTTGCTTCTGATTTCCTTTGAGGAGGAAGAGAAGTAGACAGAACTCAAAAGCAACGTTTTAGGCATGTAAAGTTTGAGACGTTGACAATTCATCCAAACGAAAGTGCCCAAGAGACCACCGGATATGCCAAGTTCAAGGTGAGAGAAGAGGTTAAGACTGAGATATAAATTTAGGAGTCATCAGCCTATAGAAAACCATGGGAGTGGATAAAGGCACCCATGGGTGGGTGAGACTAGAGAAGAAGTCCAAGGGCAAAGCCTTGGAGAAGTGCCCCGTGTAAATAGGGAAGAGGAGGCGGCACCAACAGAAGAGAGCAAGAGGAGGGAATCCAGGAGCCTCTGGTGAGTGTCCTGGGAGCCAAGTGAAGGAAGGAAGGAGCTCAGAGGACAGAGTGATTAACTACACCGAACACTGCTGATACCTTTAGTAAGATGAAGACAGAAAAATGACCACTGCATTTGGCAACATGAAGGTCATTGGTGACTTGACAAAAGAAATTTCAGTGCAGTGATCTGATTAGAGTGGGTCAGAGAATGGGAGGCTGTGGCTACAGGAAGCTCCCTAGAGGGGTCCTGCTGTAGGGGCTTGTAGAGAAACGGGGCAGTAACTGAAGAAGGCTACGTGGTCCAGGGAGGCATTTGTAAGATAGGAGATGTAGCATCTTTATATGCTGAATGGAATGAGCCAGTCGATGGGAAAAGCTGATGATAAAGGAGAGGGAAGAGGAACCACTGCAGAAGCAATCCTCGTACGGAGGGACAAGGACCTGAAAGCCAGTGGATTAATGGAGGGCAAGAGCTTTGACTGGGAGACAGAGAGTTAGCACATCATCAGGAAGAACATGACATCATAACGTCACATCAGGAAGAAGGTGGGGCATTTGGGTCCAGGTGCAGGTAGATGGGCAGATTAGGTGGGACAGCCACGAGGGGGTCGCATGTGGTTGCTTCTCTTCTCTGAGAAAAAGGAGGAGACGTTGACACCTGAGGAAGGAAACATGAAACGGTCAGGTTGGAGGCTGAGAGCTGGAATGGACTCGGGATGCAGGACCATCTACGCACGTGACACTTAAGGTTACACGTCTAAGATGAAAAGAGTCAACGTTGTTCCTTGCTTGTCACCATCCTTCTGGGTCTGCACGGGGACAGGCTTGACATCACGTCAGAACCAAGGGAAAGGTTAACCAGCTTATTCAAGTCCCTCATGCAGTGTGGGGCAGAACCTGGGTTTCCTAATTCCTATTAGGTTATGCTTTGCATAAATAAAAACCATAGGAATGCTGTCCTCACACTCCTTCCATTTTTGTTTCATTTCTTTTACTGCTTTGATCCTACCCAATTTCCTTACCCAGAGAATAGAGAGTAGACTGCTCAGAGTAATAGTCCTCTCTGTACCACCACCACTATTTTCAGCTTTCTTTGGGGTTACTCTGTGCAGGGCAACTGTAACATGTAGCACACGCCAAAAGAGCCTAGGCATCATTTATAGTGTGGCTGTAAATTCCTAGTTCCAAACCACTGGCTTTGAAATAAACGGCTGGCATTAAGTCGATGGATAAGAGATCTCCGTACATGGAAATCCAGAGGAGCCCGGGCGCCCACTACATCGCAGGCCTGGCTCCCTTCCAGTGCATTGTCTTCCTCCATTCCAACTAGTACATCTCTTGCCACATCTCCAGGTTGTCCAGACTAGCCTCGGACCCAGACACCTGAGGCTGTACCTGAGACTGTGTAAGATTCCTCTATATGATCCCTTTATGGTCGGAAAAAAAAAAAAATCCCTTATTAACTGGTGCTGAACAGACAACATTCACCCAAAAAGTCATTAGTCAGATTTGCACTGAACTTCATTATTTCATTTTGAAAGAACTTCTCATGTGTTTTTTTCCCCTATGGCTTATATGCAAAATAAATAAATAAATAACAGTTGCGCGAGGGAATACGGGGATATGTGTATAAAAACAGATGATTGAACCTGGTGTACCCCCAAAAAAATTTAAAAAAATTAAAAAAAAAAATAAAGCTACTCATTGATCTGTTCAAAAAAAAAAAAAAACAGTTGCGCGTCTCTGTGTGCACCTTTAGCAACGTGAAGGATGTCAGCTTAGGTTCTGGTCGATGGTGAGAATGAGGAGGGTGCCCTGAAGACTAGACTTGAAATTTAATTATTAAAAAAGCACAAGCTTCAGGGTGAACAGACAGGATAAATGAAAGGCTTCTGAGTAAAGATGTGCAGGATAACACACGAGCTTTAGGATAAAACATAGAGGATGAAGGAGCATCTCTAGGCAACAGGGTACATGTCTTACATCCTTTGTTTAGCATCCCTTTAGCACTCACAGAGTCTTGCAGTTCAGCCAGATGAACCCAATATGGGCAGTGATCTGACCTCCAGAAAGTGTTTACCAACTAAACAGTGAACCCTTAATAATGTCCTTTTAATTTTTTGATACGCCACATTTATTTTCCTCTCCACCTCCACCAATAGAAAAAGACTAAGAGGCCAGCAATATTAAAGAGAAGTAAATGATCTGGGGTGATTGGCAGTGAGTCCAGGTGACAGGTAATAGCTGATCAGACTTTGAGGAGATGATGCTTTTTCATCTCACGAATAGGAGTTCACTCCTTCCCCTGGGATGTGCCTATGAAGTGGTTTTCAGAATTTTTCTTTTAGCAGCAAGAGCCCTTTAAAATTAAATTTTGCACAGACCCTCAATATATTAAATAGGAAAAGGCAGTATTTACCATTAGCTATTTGTAAGTTCAAATGTAAACCACTAACTAAAGATAGGAGATGATTTTGATGAAGAGAAATATCTCAAATCAGAGCTGAAGGAGCAATCGATGTGTTCATGTTTTGGTTGGTTGCACAGAAAATCCAAATTCCATGAGTAAATCACCATAAAAGATAGATTTGTTTGTTGTTTGCTTTTGACTTCTTGGTCAACAATCTCAAGACAGTCTTCAGGGAAACTGTCCAGAGGCTGCGTGAGGGGCAGCAGAAGGTCAGATCACTAACAGTATCTAAAATTTAAGTAAGAAAGTTAGATGACAAGCGCCCAGAACCCAGCCCCAAAAAACCAATGATACAGTGTTGTCATCATAGGACCTGTTATCACACGGCTGATCAGAGCATTGTAATTAACACAGGCAGGTGTCACACGCGCGGTGCCGGCGTGCGGTGCCTTTTGCAATCTCACCTGAGCGGGCGTGTGTGGGTTTGATGCTTTTCCAATTCTAAGACATGAGCTATTTTATCAAAGATATGAGGTATCTTATCAAAAACACATTTATAGCATCTTCACAATAAGCACAATGATGGTGGTAGTGGCCTCAGGCAGAGTCAAGAGAGACACAAATGATCTCCATGTTGTTGGATTTGACATAAAATACTTTTGAGCTAATGAATGGCCTTTTTTTTCAATTAATTTGAAATAGTTCAATCATTGAAAAATGAAACTCAAGTCATATACTTAGGCAGGTGCCCTAAAACCCAGTTGGAAGGACCCTCCAGTAGGAGGGTTTTGGTGGTGGAGTTGATACCCCATGGTCAGGCTCATCTCAGGTGCTGTCAGCCAGGAGATGGAGACCCTGTCTGGTCTATGAGAGGCACCACGTTCTCTGCTTCCCACCTCTGTGCGCTGTCTGAGCTGTGCACGTGTGAACAAGAGAAAATCCAAGTTCACCAGGAAATGGGCAGGAGGAGAAATGCCCTGGACTTGCCAACTCCAAGACGTTCCCATTCACAGGAAAGTGACAAGTCTTAGGTCAGACGCACAGAGAGACGTTCTTCAAGAAGTGAGGTGACTTTTCCAAAAGGTGTGAGTTTCAGGCTGGAGCCTTAAGTGCATTTGATTGTGTGGACACTGCCTGGTGAGTCAAAAGGTTTCATACAACCAGAAGGAGAATCTCAGTTCTGACTCCTAATCTAACGCTAACAACAGTTTTGGAGCTCGAGTCTGTAACTCATCCTTTAGTGAAGCTAAACACCCAATTGTTTCAGCTTGAGTCTCCCTGAAAGCAAACCCTGAGGCAAGGTAGACTGTATGGGAGGTGACCCAGGACGCAAGGAGGAAGAAGAGTTACTCAGAGAAGGAGAAAATAAAACAACATAGGGCCAGCAAGGGGTGACTAATTCTTCCAGGACCCTCTGAGACGCATACAGAGCACTTCTAGGGTGTCCCACCAGCAGTGCAATTCTGGAGGCGTCACCCACCAGCTCCTGCCCCCATAGGTGGAGGGTTGCCTCAAGGGATGTTTGCTTAGGTGTGTCATGCTGCACCTGGACAGGTCCACCAGGGTCCCATGCGTCAGAGAAGGCTCCAGGGAAGAGAGTATTCCATGTGGTGCTGGAGAGAACCGTGAGCAGACAGGCTGGGCTCACCCACTGGGCTCACAGTCATGCAGTGCCAAGTCCTTGCTGGTTCTTGATGCTCATCCATCCATTCATTCATCCATCCATCCACCCATTCATTTGTTCATCCAGCCATCCATTCATTCATCCATCCATTCATCCCTCCATCCATCCATTCATTCATCCATCCATCCACCCATTCATTTGTTCATCCAGCCAGCCATCCATTCATCCATCCATCCAGCCAGCCATTCATCCATCCATCATCCATCCATTCATTCGTTCATCCCTCCATTCATCCCTCCATCCATCCACCCATCCAGCCAGCCAGCCAGCCATTCATTCACCCATCCATCCATCCATTCATTCATTCATCCAGCCAGCCAGCCAGCCATTCATTCATCCATCCATCCATTCATTCGTTCATCCAGCCAGCCAGCCAGCCATTCATTCATCCATCCAGGCATTCATTCATTCACGCATACATACATTCACCCATCCATTCCTTGGTTGTGCTTTGTCTTCCATGTGCCTGGCACTGTTCCAGGCACCAAGGACACAGCTGTGAATGAAATGCAAATCCCTGTGCTCACGGAGGAAGAACAAAGATACGAGCAAATGAAATAGAGTTTGTCATAGAACAAGTGCTAGAGAGGAAGACAAAGTGAAGAGGGGGTCAGGGCATGTGCAAAGGGTGCCCCAGGAAGGCGGGAAGATGGTATTCCATCACGCTCTAATCTATTTAAGTTGGCAAATTACCCCCATCTGGCCGCCTCTCAGAAAAGCAATAAACAAGTTTATAGAAAAGTATAACTCTTTCTGGGTTGTCTGGTTTCAAGATATTGGCTTATATTCAGGCAGATTCTGCCCATGGGAACTGACAACACACCGTGTGACCTCAAGGTGCAGATTCACCAAAGGGAGTCAAGAGGGCCAATGCAGCCCCACATCTCCAGCCACCAGAGCCTAGTCTGCATTTTTCAAATCAAGGATTTCAGCTTCATGCATGGTTTTCTGGTGTCAAAGGCCACCCTGCAGAAAATAAACATGTCACACGTTAATCAGTTCTCAGTAAACACTGGGCTTTCAGGCCGTGCTCAGGGCCAGCCTGGTCGCTACTCTCGTGAAAGTCGTGATTCAGCTGCGATTTTAGTCACAGCCGACAATTCCAAAACAACAGTAAATGATGCCAGAGAGAGCGTGGTGCTTTTTCTTCTCCTGGCGCCAAACATAGGTGCTAAAAATCTTGAAGAAAGGCCGATGATATAACTGTTGGCTTGAAACCCCGTGTGCTTCCCGGGTGAACTTGGAGACTGGTCCCCATACACGGAGGACAAGGAGAGAGAAGAAAGAGGCAGAGCACACTCTGGGTCGGTAGGTGGCAATATTATAAGCCAGGGAACTTAGGTGTCAGGCTTGTGTTTAAATCTGAAAGTTTATACGGAGGCCTTACCTGGGTTCAGTCACCCACATGGTCCAGAAGGCTTTAAGCATGCCCTGCTCTGTCAAGGCTGCGTCCTTGGAAACAGCTACCACCATGGGAACCGTGGGCAGAACGCACAGTCCGAGGACAGGGGAGGGGTGTGGAGCCTCCAGTTGCTGGGGTCCAGCTCACAGGCCCACCAGCAGTCACATCCTCACCAACAGTCACATCCTCTCAACGACCTCTTCCAACAATGATAAAGATTTCTCTGTAGAGCTGGATTAGGAGAAGGCTCTTGAAGAGCAAGTAAATTTTAGCCCAGGAGGTCGCTGGTGGCATATTCTGCTGTGCGGAGCAGTGAACTGGGCCTGACACAGGTGGAGGACAGGGAGGATGACTGCGCGATGGAGATGGTTTCTCCTGGGGAACGTGGCGTATATTGCACAGGGTTGTGTTTTGATAAGTCTTGAGAGGACATCCAGTATTTGTTCGCTAAACAGTGGTGGACCACCGGGCATGCACCAGGCTCTGTGCTGGGACTTGTGGAAACACATGTAGCCAAGGAGTACGGGCTGAGGAAGGCAGGTGGGTGGAGGACCAAGATGGCAACCCCTCAATCTTCTGCGGGGCCTTCCACGGGCAAACCCAACCCAAGGAAGTTAAGATGATACAGTCAGTGAGGGGAAGGCTTCAGGGTGCAGAGCAGGGCAAAGGATGGAGATTAGCGGTGAAGGAGCAAACAGAGGACCAGGACTACACCACAACCCCAGACAGGATTCTCACATCCGCACGCTTCACCTTGAAGGGCCATATCCAGGTACAGTCTCTTTGGAAATCAGTTCAGTTTCCTATAAATATAAACACAAATTTCCCACAGGACCCACTGATCCAAGTCCCAAGTATTTACTCAAGAAAGATGACAATTTATGTTCACGCAAAAGCTGTATGTGACCATTTAGAGAATCCTGCCAAACTGGAAAGAACCCAAATCCAAACGATGGCATCCCGTCAGCAACAAAAAGGACTGAGATACTGATGCAAGTAAAATACAGATGAATTTCAAATCCACCACGTTCAGTGAAAAAAAGCCAGACTCAAAAGGCTGTATGCTGTGTGATCACGTTTATATGACAACCTGGAAAAGGCAGAACGATAAGGACGGAAATCAGATCCGGGATTGGCAGGGTCTGGGGTGGGGAGAGGGGCTGACGACAAAGGGGCACAAAGGAATTTGGGGGGTGATGTACTGTTCTGTACATCGATTGTGGTGGCGACCATGTATGATTGTCAAAATTCACAGAACTCTACACTGAAAGGGTGACTCTTACCATATATAGGTAATATCTCAATTAACCTGACTTTATAGCAAGTCATACCACCTCACTTACTCTTTTTTTTAAAGTTTTTTATTGGAGTATAGTTGATTTATTATTTATTTTTATTTATTATTTATTTATTATTTATTATTATTATTAATATTGTGTTAGTTTCAGGTGTACGGCAATGTGAATCAATTATACATAATGAAATTGGGACATTTGTAGAGACATGGATGGACCTGGAGACTGTCATACAGAGTGAATTGAGTCAGAAAGAGAAAAACAAATATTGTATATTAACGCATATATATGCGGAATATAGAAAAATGATACAGATCAATCTGTTTGCAAGGCAGAAATAGAGACACAGATGTAGAGAACAAACATATGGACACCAAGGGGGGAAAGCGGGGGAGGGGGGCGGGGGGTGCTGTGTTGCGGTGAAATGTATTGGGAGATTGGGATTGCCGTATATACATTACTAATAAGAAAAAATATCTAACTGTACACTTTAAATATATGCAGTTTATTGTATGTCAATTATATCTCAATAAAAGTTCTTTAAAAATTATACGTATATATCTATCCACTCTTTTTTAGGTTCTTTTCCCATATAGGTCATTACAGAGTATTGAGCAGAATTCCCTGTGCTATTTGGTAGGTCCTTATTAGTTATCTATTTTATATATAGTAGTGTGTGTATGTCAATCCCAATCCCCCAATGTATCCCTCCCTCTCCCTTATCCCCTGGTAACCATAAGTTTGTTTTCCATATCTGTGATTCTACTTCTGTTTTGTAAATAAGTTCATTTGTACCATTTTTTTATATTCCACTTATAAATGCTGTCATATGATATTTGTCTTTCTGTGTCTGACTTCACTCAGTATCAAAATCTCTAGGTCCATCCGTGTTGCTGCAAACGACATTATTTCATTCTTTTTGATGATGGTTTTAACTTGTATATCACTGATAAAATAGATTACACCTTGGGAGAATTGCTTTCTGGGCTCGCCATCATGTTCTATAATCCCACCTGCATCCTTAATTTCATCTCTGTCTTTCCTCCTCGTGTTCAAGGGTAAGAAGCAGCTTCCTGTCGCTAAGAAAGGCAAATGCTTCCTCCTCCAGTTAGCCCTCCTGGCTCTGCAAGCTCAATCCCTCCCCTCTCTCAGACCCTTCTGTATACAACACTACTCTCCCCAGATGCCACAACCCACTCCAATTTCTGCCCCAGCCCTCTGCTCCTTCACCACAAACAAAATATTGTAAGTGGCTATCTGCCCAAGTTATCGCTATTTCCTCACTTCTAAACCACTCTTCAAAATAATTCTGAAAAAATTCAAATGTAAAGAAAATGATAAGACTATAACAAACCGTGTTTTCAATATGCAGATCTGACACATGTTAACACTTACCAACATTCGCTCAAGATCTTTTTTTTTTTTTAAGAAAGAAAACCTTACCTGTATAATTGAATCCCCCTTTGGACTCCATCCCAGGCCTACTACTCCTCTTTCCCCAGAGGTGACCTCTACTCTGAATTTGATAGCTATCGTTCCTGCATGGCTTTATATTTTACTGCATCTGCATGTGTGCATAGATGATACCTTGTATTATATGGAGTGGATTTCAATTTTGTACAACTTACGTCTCACTCTATGTGTCTTTGTCACTTATGTCTTCGGTTGCGTCTTGCATCCCGTTTAGTCCCTTGGTTTTACTTTTTTTCATGCTGAAATATGTTCTTTCATAATTCTTCCAGGATAAACTTTCTGATGTCTTGCGTGGCATAAAAATTCTATATTGTCTACACACTTAAATTACAGTTTTTCTGGATACATGATATATTTTCGGTTTATTTTCCTCAGATGATTAGATGTACGGTTCAAGTGTCTTTCTGCACCCCGTGCAGCCAATGGCTCTCATCATCTGATTCTATTATTTCATTTTAATGGGACCCTTTTCCCTCCCCTCCCCCCTCACCCAAAACACACTGCTGTGTTTTGTGTGTTTGTCTCGCTTTCTCAGGTTTAGAGATTTTCTCTTTGTCCTCGGCGTTCTGAGATTCCCCTTGTACAGGCGACAGTCCTTATTCACATGATCTCCTTCTTTAAACTTGAAGGTGTGCCTTTCTTTCACTTGGGAAAATTATACCCTCTTATTGCTTAAGAATTTTCACTACTCCTTCCATCTGAAACTCCTGTTAGATGTTAGATTGACATTTGACTTTCTGAATCCACTCTTTTTTTTTTTAACTTTTACTTTTCTCCTAGATATTTCATCCTTTTGGCTTTCTATAGGGAGGATATTCTCCCCCTGCCCCTCCCCCGCTCTTCCCTTTCCTCTTCCATACCCCTTCTTTTCTTCCTCCTCTCCCTCCTCCTCCTCCCCCTTCTTCTCTTCCTCCTCCTTCTCCTCTTCCTCACCGCTATCCTTGTGTCTGTGCCCTGCACGCTCCAAGCACCTTACAGGTAGCAACTCCTTCACTGAGGAAGAGGAGTTGAGAGAAGTTACCTCCCAAGAACAAAAGGAAGTCATTAAAGTTATAAATGTTAACAGTAACATGGGGGCTTCCCTGGTGGCGCAGTGGTTAAGAATCCGCCTGCCAATACAGGGAACACGGGTTCGAGCCCTGGTCCGGGAAGATCCTACATGCTGCGGAGCAACTAAGCCCGTGCACCACAACTACTAAGCCTGCACTCTAGAGCCCGCAAGCCACAACTGCTGAGCCCACGTGCCACAACTACTGAAGCCCGCAAGCCTAGAGCCAGTGCTCTGCAACAAGAGAAGCCACCACAATAAGAAGCCCGCGCACTGCAATGAAGAGTAGCCCCTGCTCACCACAATTACAGAAAGCCCTTGCACAGCAAGGAAGACCCAACGCAGCCAATAAATAAAAAATAAAATAAAATAAATTAATTAATTTAAAAAAAACCAGTAACATGGCTAGACGTGCAGATTAAAGGCATATTTTGACCCTACTGCAAAAAGTGGGAATAAGCTGGGTGAGAGTAGAAGCTGGGAGACCAGTTATGAGGCTACATCAGGGCTGAGATCTTTATTCCTGACTTTAATGGGAGCACCTAGCGTGACAAAACCAAATGTGAAGGTCGTTGGCTGTTTCAGATAATTCTGTTAATTCTAGTAATGAAAAACACATATTACTAGATTCCTCAGAGCTCTTTGTTTTTAAGTCAAGAATGTGAGTGAATTCTATAAAATGTCTTTAGGAATTTACTGAAATAAATTTTTGTCTTTTGGTTATTTACATGTTAAAATACATTCCTTGTAAATCTAGAGAAAAACCTACCTGGTCAAGTGGTATATTCTATTTACTGATATGAGAGGATATTTTTTTCTATTTATATTAATAAGAAAAGCTGATAAACAGTTTTCTTTTGAAAGATACTCTCTCTCCAGTTTCACATTTAAGGTTATCTTAGCGTTTTTAAAGCGGATTATGTAACTTTCCTTTTTTCTCTCTGCCCAGAAGTGATTTAAATAGCAAAGAAGTTTTGTAGAGTCCTGAGAAGAACTGACCCATGAAAGTTCCTAGGCCTAGAAACTTTCGTAGAAATGGTTCTTTGACAACTTTTCAAATTTTTCTCTTTGTTATTTGTCTAATTTTTCTTAAGAAAGGTTTGTATTCTTTACAAGTTGCCCATTTCATCCAGGTTTTAAAGATTATTTAACATGGACTGGAATGTAAATCTCTCTCATTTCTCAATCTCCTCTCTACATTTATGTTTCTTCTCCCACCCTTAATTTGTTCTTTTCTTACCCTTGATTAATCTTTCCAGAGAAATGTCCATCTCATTAACGTTTTCAAAGAAATCGGTTCTTATACTTATCAACTACACAGACTTTTTTGTCTTGAATGTAATTTCTGCTTATTGTCTTCTAATTTTCTCACATTTTATTTTCTATCTCCTTGAGTTGACTATTTAATTATATTCATTCTCCTTGTCTAATTAATTCATTTAAAGCTATGCATTTTCTTGTGATTACAGCCTTGACTGCATCTCATATTTTGACATGCAATATATTTAATAGCCTCTTAAAATCCAAAAGTGCTTGCTGTTTGGTTTTTTTTTAATATGGTAGAAAATATCAATTTTATGACCCATTTATTTCTTGATTTATAATCCCCAAACTTTTGATACAGACTTAAAATATCATAGATTACAAGGCCCTTAACTCATCTGTCTTGAGAGTGAAGCAGAGTATGCCTTTCTTATCTTCTTCTTCTTCCCTTTATCTTCATCACATTTTGCAGATCGCGTCTTGGTGTCCACTTCACAAGATATCAGTTAGGAATCATCCTGTCCTCATCTTCCCATCTCAGAGGTAAAGCATCCCTTATAGAGTAATACCCAGAAACACACCTTTTTCTCATCAGTTGCTCTTAAAATGTGCTGAAAACCATGATTAAAGTAGGTACTTTTTTTTTAGGTTTCAATACTCAATATTCTAAGAATGAAGTGACATCAGAGAAGTAATTGCTATCGTGCAAGATGTTGAAAAGGTGAGTAATAAAAATCAGATGGATTTCTTGGAAAGGAAACCAGTCTACAGTTCAAACACAAGGCCTGGGTGGAGACACAGAACCAGGGGAAGAAATTAAAGCACATGAGAGTTAAGGGTAATGGTCAAAATGGCTTTAGAAAATGAGTCTGGAAATGCAGAGGGCGTGGGAGTCCAGCAAAACAGAATGACCTGAAGGACAGAGTTTCACATTGTGATAGGCCCAGTAAAATCTGAGCTATTAAAAAATTGGGATGGCATGATAATGTCCAATTAAACCTGTTTGTTTTTTGATGTGTTTTCTCATATTTTTATTATCACTTTGTAGCCTTAGTCTTCATTATGCTTCCCTTGCAGCTGGATGAGCTTGGAATCTATGCAAGTTGTGAGTAAAAGTTTCTCAAAAGAACAAGATAGTGACCAGCTAATGGAATAGGTAGTCGTGTCCCTGAGCCAGACAACACTGTCCCTCGGATGGGACATCTTTTACTTTGCACCTTCCTGGTAGCTCTCTTCAAGATGCCTCCATCCACCCATCCCATTCCTGTACATGCATGCTGTTTCTTCAATGAAGACATGGGTACCAGTTCCTCTCTCCTTGAATCTCAGTTGGCCTTAGTTAGTGACTTGCTTAACAGAGAGTATACAACAGAAGTGACACTATTTCTATGACTCTCCAGACTAAGTCACAAGAAGCCTTGCAGTTTCCACTTTTTTTCCTTTTTTTTGGGGGGGGGGGGTCTCTTTTTTGGTCCACTTTGGTCTCTTAGATTGCTCACTCTTAGAATCCCTCCACAGTGCTGTAAGAGTCTGGTGCCACATAGAAAAGCCACGTGCAGGTGTGTCTCAGCTGAGTCCCCAGCTGGCATCAACTGCCAGCCTTTGAGTGAGGCTTTTTGGCCATTCAAGGCAACTGGACCTTTAGTTGTGAGCCCGGTCAACCCAATCGTGAGAACTATTGACACATTGTCTTACAGCGCAAAGTTTCGGAGAGGCTTTTTAAACAGCAATAGATAACCAGAATAATCTTTTATATTTCAATGATGCAAATATATGCTCTTCTGAGGATCAGATGCCTTCTTTACTATTTTAGACATACAATTCCTTCTCTCAGGTTAAAGTCAAACCATGCTTACTTGAAGCAAGTATACCTTTGATCCATTATTATGCTATCTATTGGTCAAAGAGCAATAACACTTCCAGGTTCTTATTGAGACACCTCACTTTTGTCCCCATTAATCACCTAATGGTGATTATGGTAAATCTCTAGACTCTGATTTTAATAAAATACTAAGTTTATTCAGTGAGCATCGTTCAGGAGACAGTGTAGGGCAGGAGGAAGCAGAGGCAGACCTAGTTTGAATCCTAGATCTGCCACTAAGGTGGACAAGTTAGTTAAATTTCTGCATTTATAATATAAGGATAAACACACTTCATTAACCAACAATCTCTTAACAAGTAGTTTTTAGCAACTACTTTCTAGGATTGTGAGAATTGGGTAAAATGAGGAAAAGAAACTACAGCTTTATTGATGGCAGCTGGTGTCATTTCCGTCACCGTTGCTGTCATGAGCATTTAATTAGTGAGCCCAGAAGAGACTTACTAGATACAACAGCATTTGAGCTGAGTCTTAAAAATAAATAATGTGTCTACCCAACACCACATGTAGAAATGAACTCAGTGGATCAAAGGCCTAAACATAAGGCCAAAACTATAACTTTCTTAGAAGAAAGCACAGGTGTGAATATCTGTGACTTTGGATTTGTCAATGGATTCTCAGCCGTGACACCAAAAGCACAAACAACAAAAGAAACATAAACATATATACTGAACTTCATCAAAACTCAAAACATTTGTGCTTCAAAGGACCCTATCAAGAAAGCGATAAAAGAACTCAAATAAAGGGAGAAAATATTTGAAAATTACACATATGACAACGGACTTGTACCTAGAATACAAAAAAAGCTCTACTACTCAATAATAAAAAGATAAGACAATTAAAATGGGCACAGAATCTGGATAAATATTCCTCCAAAGAAGATGTGCAAATAACCAACAAGCACATGAAAAGAAACTCAACATCATTAGAATTCAGGGAAATGCAAATCAAAACCACAATGAGATGCTACTTCAGACACACTAAAACAACCGTAATCAAAAAAGTCAGATACGAATTAGTATTGGAGAGGATGTGAAGAAATCAGAACCCTCATACACTACTGGTTAGGAATGTACAATTGTGCAGACATTTTGGAAAAGAGACTGGCAGGTTCTCAAATGGTTAAACGGGGTTACCATGACTCAACAATTTCAGTCTTAAGGATATACACCCAAAAAACCTGAAAAAGTATTCAAATAAGTATTTGCACATGAAGGTTCATAGATGTACCACTCACAATAGCCAAAAGGTGGAAACAAGGAAAATGTTCATCAACTGATGAATGGATAAGCAAAACGTGTCTATCATGCAGTGGCATATTACTCAGTCCCCGAAAGGAATGAAATACTGACACGTGCTAAAATAGGGATGAACCTTGAAAACTACGTGAAATAAAAGAAGCCAATCAGAAGACCACATATTATGTCATTCTTTTCATATGAAATGTCCACAATGGGCACATCTATAGCTACAGATTAATGGTTGCCTAGAACTGGGGAATGGGGAGCTGGGTGATAATTAAGGAGTACAGGGTTCCTTTTCAAGGTGATGAATGTATTCTATAATTAATTATAGTGATGGTTGCACAACTCTGAAAACACCTGGAAACACTGAATTGTATACTTTAGATGAGTGAATCGTACCGTATGTGACTTCAGTCTCAATAAAACTGTAACCAAAAAAAATGATGTTCAGTATCTGAACACACGGGGGTGAAGTGCAGTGGGCAGAGACGGAACCCAGAGATTCAGGCAGAGAACAGCACAAGTAATGATGCAGAGGTGAGCGTGGCCAAAGCCCCAGGGGTGTGTGGGCGGCAGAGGTGGACAGGAGCCTCAGGGGAGGCAATATGGTGGAGGCTACGGGGGCCGGGCGGTCACTAAAGATTGTGCCTGCAATCGGTACAGCCAAAATAGGCAGGGGACATGAACTAGTGCAGTGACAGTGGAAAGAAGGGACACACCCAAGAAACACTGTGGTGGTTGAATTAATAGGACATTCGCTTTGCCCGTTGAATGGGGGGCTTAATTGTACAAGGGACTCAAGCACAATGGTACAGTTTTGAGTCTGAGACTAGAAAGCATGATGCTTAGCTGCTAGAAATCAAAAGTCAGGAAAAGGAGCTGATTGGGCAGAGCAAGATGGAGGAAGTGCAGAGACGCGGGACGTGGCAGGGCCCTGGGAAACACTTACCTTTCCTGCCTGTGAAATGGGCCAAGTGATGATGCCCTCTTTCTGGTAGGGTTTTGTTTTATTGTTGCTGTTGGCTTTGTGGGTGGTTTGGGGGAGACTGAATGTATTGAGTGTCTACTCTGCGTCCGGCAGTCTGCGAGGTTTTTTGACTACGCGTCGTCTTATTTTCTCACGGCAACCCCATAAAGTACATCTTACTTTTATTATCTTCAGGATTTGAAACCAGATTTGTTGGGTTAATGATGATGTCTACTTCCCGTGGCTGTAAAGCATAAGTGAGGCAACGTGTCTGAGAGCCTAGCTCGGGGTCTGGCACTCAGAGGCGATCGACAAAGGTTCATATTCTTCCCCCAGACCTGCAGCTGCCTGCCCTGCAAGGCTGCTGACCACGTCTCAAAGTCGGGACTTGAATTTACTAAGCAGCCTCTGCCCCCCAGCCCACCTTCTTTGGCACCATGCAGTTAGAGTCACAGCCCTCTGCCCTGGTCCCTTCCATATCTGGGATGACTCACTCCCTGTACATCTGTACCCGCCCTGCTTCTCTCCTCCACTCCCCCTCATCCCACCGATATCCCTTTGAGCTTTGCTGAACCAGTGGGGCTTGAATAATGATGAATGTGCACTGGGTTTGAGGTCACGGTTAAATGCTTGTTGGGAATTTGATGGAGGCCACCACCCATCTCATGTACAAGTGACGTCACTACAGTGGAGACTGCTAAAAACAGAAATGCGGTGCTCCAGCCCCGTCCTCTCCAGCGGGTCTCAAACGCAAGAACAGAAAACTGCAGCAGGCTCCTCTCTGTGAGCGTTTATAACAGTAAGTTGTAGTTCATCAGAGCCAATTCTTCAAGCCATTTGCTTTAATCTAAACCAGAATTTCTCATCTCCCCTTTGATGATCCCATTTCAGGGCTCCGTGAAGAGGCAGGGCAACATGTCCATATGTTATCGTTCTAACGAAAACAATCAGAGCCTGGCGATTAGGAATCACCTGGCCTTATCATCCATTAAAGGAAAATCTTATTAACCAAAAGGCCTAAGTTTTGTCTCTGAATTCCAGAGATAAAAACCAAAGGAGCTGAAAGACATGAACTAAAAAATTCAATTGCCTTGGAATTTTGAAAGCGGATTCTATCTTCTTTAATTCAGCACTCATGTGGAGTTGGATGCAAAATATTCAGCCCTAGATGTGATTTTCTGAGCATGTTTCTCTCTGTGATTGTAATTCTCATAGTTGAACAAGAGATTTGGTAATTCCCAGAAAACCAGAATAGCTTTCATCGGCTTTTTCATTAGTGATCAGAAATCATCAGGCCCCCTAAGAGGTATTCAAGGACCACACCTGAATGGGGCACTTTGGGGAAACCATGACCTAGCACCCTTTATACACCAGTTTAAGGTTGTCCATAGAAGAAAAACAACGTATAAGCCATTTAAAGAACGTGGTTAGACTAGAAGACCAGTAGATGAGCTACAGAATCATTGCAGGCAATTGTGCAATGCTGGTTTCCAAGGCAGGGTCCTGAACGCAAGGGATATGGATTTCATAGCAAGGAAACCTCCTATTTGGAGACAAGTCCTCAG
Source organism: Hippopotamus amphibius kiboko (assembly GCF_030028045.1). Taxonomy (NCBI): domain Eukaryota; kingdom Metazoa; phylum Chordata; class Mammalia; order Artiodactyla; family Hippopotamidae; genus Hippopotamus; species Hippopotamus amphibius. Next base: position 3,135,340 of record NC_080202.1, on the reverse strand, counting down.
AGCAAAGCCATGTGCATCATACACCCCTGTGACTGCCAGTTCTCTCCCGACTGAAATACAGAGACGTATGGGCGAGGGCAGATTACGTGGAGAAGCATCTGTGTCTCCACCCATTATTTTGTTTTGCTTATTGTCTTCCTGGAGAGTGTGTTGGATGTGAATCGGCGTTTCTCAAAGTGAGTTCTGCAGAGCATCGGTAGGGAGACAACCCATGGCAGAAAGAGTGTGGGTACAACCCACAGTCACGTGCATTATGGAGGCTCCAGATGAAAGAGGGGTGCAGCTGAAAAGGGACAGCAGAGGAACAAGACGGGCCCCGCCGTCAGCCCCAGGAAGTGCCCTCATTCTGAGCACACCAGGGCACTCCTCCCAGGGACGGGCAGAGGGGAGGGCTGGGGGGATGGATGGAGGGAGTGTTATAGAATAAGACTATAGCATCCACCAGCAAACAGGCGGGCAGGCCGTGCCTCAGATAAACGAGAATCCCTGACCCTGACCCTGTCCCTGACCCGCAGGAAGGCAGGTACCTGAGTTTTCAGTCCAACGTGCTATGCAAAGCTGAAGCAAGTGGGCGGCAGTCAGCGGGCCAGCCCGTGTCTCAAGGAGGTTCTACTTTACAAAACCCTCCTGACAGTAAACTCGGGGTGTTGAAGGCTCATTGCAATGCTTTGCTCTCCCCGTGAATCAGGCAGCCTGAACCCCTGCTTAAGACCTGGGGATGTTGAAGACCCCTTCCCAGGAGATTTGACTCAGGAATGCTGGGGTGGAACCCAAGAGTCAGCTCTGCCCCACCAGGGAACTGAATACGTCCCCAGGATGGAGCTGTGTCCACACCCCGCGGTCGCCTATCTGGATTCCAGAAGGATGGTCTCTAACCGGTCACCAATACCTCTTGACAGTAAGATTCATGACTTGCCCTGTAGTGAAAGACTCTGACCTTAGGTATGGAGGAATTTAATACATTCTGGAAGAGCTACAGACTTTGTCTTTCTGTTTCTTTGGCTCCGAATAATTCCTGTAAGGAAGATATGCAAATACTACATTTTCCTGTGGCTCACCCTTTATGTTTTCATTCACAGCATCTCTCGGCAGCCTTCATTTAATACTTGGGTGACAATACATTTCTCAACGCTTAGAAATAAGTCCTCCACGGCCATGACATCGATAAATTATACCTGCTAATAGTGTGCAATGCAGCTTTTCCAGGCTCTCAGCAAACATCAGAGTTTTCCGTTGCCAGAAACTGGGTGGAATGAAACATGAAAAGGAGCCTTCCGATCCAACATGTGATGGAAGACTGGTAAGTGGGTTGGATTTATGAACTGTGAGCAGTCATCCTTGGATGCCTGCATGGCCAGGAGTGAGGTCATCAGGAAGCAGGTGTGTGGCTTCCAACAGGTGTTTCCAAAGGAGCCTTTCAGCCCTGGCTCCGCTGCTACCTGGGGTACAAGAACATCAGATGGTGTCAAGTCAACACGAATGTTCTGCTAAAGAAAACTGCTGAGTCTGAAAATGATTGCCACGTGATTGGAAAAGTTGTTTCAGAAAACTGCCATGAATTCCAGTGCAAGCAATTCTGAGAATTGTATGGAAATTGGGAGGGTTCTTGAGCCTCCAAAGAAGAAACTCCTAAAACACATGCCTTTGCTGCTCTTGCCTTCTCTAGGGTTCAGATGTGGATGCAAGAAGGATGGAAGAGCTAAACGGAATGGGTGTGCCACCCAAGAAAGCCGCAGCGCTTGGAAATTAGCATCAGGGCTGACAGCAGCCCAGTCCTGAAAGCTCTGTTTGAGCTCCCAGTCCTGGCCCTGACTGAAGATTCAGCCCTGATTTAATTTCCATGAGCCCAGGGATTCCCTTCTTGGCATATGGTATCACTGATGAACACAAGATGCAGGCTTCACCAGACAAAAATGTCCAGTAAATCCTTAAAAATAGCACATCCACAGGTTGTAGAGAGGAGGTGGGATGTCTAGGATGGAAACCTGGCTCTCTGACATCTGCGGCACACTTGGAAACTTGTATTTTGAATACACCATGTTTTCTCATTTATCAGATCAGAGGATGGACCAAGGTCTGTTCTCAGTACTTCAGCTCTATTATCTTATTATGAACGTGATGATCTTCAAATTCATGAACACATAATTTCTTCTCTACATCTAATTGCCTGATTCTACTGACCACTCTGAATGTGTTCATCTACAGAAGAAGGAGTAAAAACTGTGACCTCACAAGTGTTAGCAGGCATCGCCTTTTATCTATGATTAATTCTGCTTCCTGGTGGTCAATGAGAGAAAGACAAGTACCGTTACAGTGAAACCCATCGCTGGAAACAGTCATGCTGTTGAAAAGCAAGTGGAGTATATTTGGAGATGTTTACTGGGCCTCCTTCTTCTACACCTACGTCTAGATCGTCTCTCTCAGAACCTAGGCTTCCATCTCAGCCTTGCCCTCCGTGTGTCTCGGAGCCAAGTTGGGACAAGAATTCTCTGCAAATACAGTAGTTCCAGGGAGCTTTCCTGGCAGCCTCTCACTCGGCTTCTGTGTTCATAGCAAAAAGATACCTTGTCTGCCCACGGTTTACAAAGGATTAATGTCTGCATGTTTCTCCAACCACTGTCTCAAACCCTAGAATCCGGGAAGTAGTTCCTATTGGATTAGTCGCAGCTAAATGTCTCCAAATCCCTAATAGGAATGGTTCGTATGTAATTTGTGAAACAAAGATGCCCTGACATCACCTCCCTCGTGATCAGAAATCCAGAGACAGAGCGTGGCTTCTGTTTTAGTAGCAAGTCAAGCTCTGCTCAGTTCCTCTTCACACACTCCCAGGAGCAACTCAAGGAGCCCGTGGACCAGCCATCTATGTGGACCAACCAACTCACGTTTTCCCACCAATAAGTCAGAGATGATGACATTTGCCAGGTCTCTGCTTTAAGCTCTGAATGGGGTAGAATTGAGGGTCAGAGAGTAAACTGCTGTATGAATGCAATATATTGACTTGGGAGACTTTCACATTTGGTTTGGGAAGAAAAAAAAAAGGTTAATTGGGTTGTGTACTAAGTATTTCCTTTCTCCTCCATGTTGGTCATTGGAAATGTTGGCAGTTGCTAAGCAAAAATTTGGGCGCTCTGAAAAAGGCACTGGGGACCTCAGGTCCAGATGGAGTTATGTCTGATGACCAAATGCAGCAAAGACACTCAAGGTCAGGGTGTTTATTCATCCAGACCCTCCTTGCCAGGCTGTGGTTTGGCCATGGCCGTGTGCCTCCACTTGTGACCATGTATACCATGCACCGGCCCCCTTGCCACTGCCGCAGCTCCTTAATTTTCCCCCTTTGAGTCTGGGGGTGTTCGTAGCTTTCTGCACGTCAGAGTCCCTGACACACTGCTCCCCTTGGTTGGTTCACTGTGCTCAAAGAGATCCTTCACTAAACCCTTTCTGGATGTTTGGATCTCCACGTGAACACATATTAACAACTCACAATCATTTGCGATAGATGCTCAGATATAAGAAGTCAGAGTTATCAATGGTATCAAAGCAAGTCGTAAATGTACCTCTTCTGTATCTGGAGTCAAGGTTATCAAAGATGGTTTTTCTTCATCCCATGTGGTTCCGTTCCCCACACACCCGCGAACACGTGTGCACATACCTGCACGTTTCCCACTGAGAGCTGATTCCCAGCACCAGGCTTTTCTGGGTCTCCACCCACTTCTTCTGCTCCCCAAAAGCCCACTAATACCAAAGAGTAAAGGCTCTGTCTATTCTTAATCTTCCCAAACTTTACTTTCGGTATTATTTCTGAGGACCCACCGAAGTTGTTCCATGCTCTGCCTTTTGCCTAAAAGACCAAGCCCAAAGGACCCAAAACAGCAGACACGACTGCACCAGGGAGCAGGAACACTGCAGTGTCAGGACAAGCAGGGAGGAAAGTGGGGCAGGAGCTACAGATGGTTTAAAACGAGGGCAGTGGCTGGAGGAACAGGCTCTCTCGCAGTTGCCTCTCAGGGCCTTAGAATGGCATCCAGGAGTCTTGGAGCAGATGGAAGGGTGAAGACAATGTCTTATTATAAAATGCAGTGTTCAGGTGGACTTGCTGTTGGCAGCCAGGGAATCAGAAGCCGTGGTCTGCCAAGAACAGAGTACAAAGGGGCGAGGAAAGGTGCCTGCAGCGTCACATCGGCATGAGGACACAGGATTTCACTGCAGGTTGGAAACATCCCTGATACCTGGGTCTCATCCCTCCTGTCCCCAGATTTTAATTTCATTTGTCTAGAACAACTGGCGTGTTCAGATCTTCCCCTAAGACAATTCCAATATGCAACCAAAGCTGAGAATCACTGCTTTAGAAAATGTCAGCCAGGCTGCCTTGGACTTGGGGAATTCAGGATTTCTTAGCCATGTTTGGGTACGTGTGAAAGAGAACAGATACGACCATTAACCCTGGAGCTGGACATAGCAGCAACGGGATCAGCCTGAGGCTGTACCACAGAGGAAATACACAAGTAACATCTGAAGAACGTCTGCTGAGGCTCTATCCATCTGGCCGGATTGTTGGGTTGTTTTTTGGTTTGTTTGGGGGGGGGGGCGGGGGAAGGATTTTTTTTTCTTTTTTAGCATTGGTCCTCAAACTCTAGCTGTCAGAATCATCTGGGGTCTAGAGCTTATTAAAACAGACTGTTGGTCCCGACCCCAGGGGGTTCTGATCTGGTAGGTTTGGTGGGGCCCTAGAGGCTGCGTTTCTGACACATCACCAGGCGATGCTAATGCCGCGGGGACAGGGACTGCCCTTGGAGAAGCTTCGTTCTAGAGAAAGTTCCTCTCCATTCACCTCTTAGCCTCCCTTGTTTTATGTGATTAAGAGAGTGGTTTCTTTACAGCCCCACGGGGAGCCTTCCCACTCTGTGACCACACACAGGGAAGCATCAATCATTCCAAGCCAGAAAAGGGCAGCAAAATGTTACCTATTCCCCACCAGGTACTTGCAGCTACACAGCCGCCCGGGGCCAATGCAAATGCTCATTGGGAACTTGGGTTTTAGCTGCTGTCATGACCAAGCTTGGAACCTACACAGCAAGGAACGCCCATTTGTCAGCAAGAGCACTTCCTCCTATGATCACAAATGGTTTCCAGTCGTGACGAAAACTCAGGAGACATATGGGAAGAAAACTTGCCAAGTCTATGGCTGCAGTCTCAGTTCATCCAAAAAAATCAAACTGAAAAGAAAACGAGAGAAATAATTTGGGTTCTCTCTCCCCATTCTTGCACTGCTTTTTGGAATAAACAGACTTTTTCCTATATTTCCAGTTTTCAATATCTACAAAGAAATTATCCCTTAAGACGTAAGTGGCATCTCTAGAGAAGTTTTAAACACTTTCATTACGATCTGAGGAGTCCCCTTTTTTTTCTTCTTTTCTCACAAGCACAAGCATCTCATCATTCATTTTTAATTATTGCCTTTTCTTTTTTAGATTGAAACACATTTTGGAAATGGAAAAATCAGTATTGCCAAATTTCTCCAGCCTCAGCGGAAAGAAAATGTAACAACTGGCACAAAGATCTGAACTCTGATGGATTCTTTTAAAGTCACTTCTTTACGAAGGCTCAGCTGAGGCACCCTGATACCTCTGTCCAGGCGAGGACCACGGTCTTCTGTTTGTGTGCATCCCACATCAATGCTGAAGCTCTGGGACCAGAGTGGTCTGAACATCAAAGCTGTGACTTGCAAATGGCATCCCTGATTGCCTGCGATATTCTGATCCCTGCAGTATATACAGACACGCCTAGGCTGCCCAGAGCAGGCATAATGGACATGGGACCACAGACGACAGGTTCCTTCCACCACTTAAACTAACACCAGCAGGTGCGATGAACTAGCCTGGTGTACCCTGAAAGCTACTGCACAGGACACCAATTCCACGAAGTAGTCATGGACACACAATTTGGGGAAACACTGAGTTAAAGAAAGCCAATCATATCAATTTCTTTGTCAGGACTTCTGAGAACTCAGTACACCAATAGGCATGGTGAATTGTCAAGAAGAGGTTTTATTGGACCATAGGAAACATTGGATCATAGGGAAAAAGTAGGGGAGGTTCTCTTGCGACATTCTTGAGGAATTGCTTTGGGCAACGATAGTTAGAAAATGTCTAGTCTCTTCTCATATAAATTCTACCCTCCAAGTCCCAGGTCTCTGCTACATGGGAATGAGTCTGAACTAACCAACAGGACTCAGAGGTGAGGTGTGAGCCAACCGTGTGCCTATGACCTAAGAAGCAAATCTATGTGAAGCCTTTCAATGTTCCTCCTGCCCCTTCTCCGTCATCTCACTGGAGGAAGAAAGTGATTCTGGTGCAAAAGAAAAACCAAGAGAGGACTCTAAAACACTAAGTTTCAACTTTTATAGGCATATTTTAGACATTTTCCTTCACTACTTTACATATAAAATATTTGGGTTCGAATATTCTTGCCAACAGAGGTCTGCTTTGCCTAGAGATCCTTTCAAGAGGCCAAAGCATCTTGGTGGAAATCACTTCTTCTTAAAGAACATAGCCATTAAATAGTGTAAATGGGTACTCAAATGGTAAGCCCAGAATCAGAAACGGTATAACCTCTTCTACTAATTTCCCTCACGGGCTTCTTATGCTATGATATATGATCTAGTTTGACATACAACCCAACCCATCAGTATTCAATGTTTTGGCCATTAGTGATGCTGTTTTCTAACATTTTAAATGTTTTCATGTTCCAAAACACGTTACATTAATTATATATTACCATGCAGTACAGGATTTAATTATATCATTTGATATTCACAGCAGTGGTTTACTGATGAAGTAAACATCGTCAATATTCCCCTTTTATAGGCGAGAAAACCAAGTCTGAATGAAGTTAAGTAATTAACCTGCGTCACACAGTCACAATCAGAGCCAAGACTTGAGCCAAAACCTCCTCAGACCAAAGCCTTTGTTCTCCACCACCTTAAGTTGCCCTCCGTAATTACTGGAATAAGATTGAGAAAGAAGAAAATTTGAATGTTTAAGGTCGTTTCTTATACAGAACCTCAAAATACTTTAAATAACCCATTATTAAAAACCAGAAAGGGATGAATTCCCCTAACACCAAAACACGCAGTTAACACACAAGAACAGATGAAAAAGATCCAGAGTTTTCATAATCTGCAAATAATCACATCTCACTGATGACAGATTTTACAGCAAATAAATAGACAGCTCTATAGATAAAAGCTCACAGCCCATGGGGCTGCAACGCCTCAAAAATGTACTTTTAAAGGTGCACGCCAAACTCTCCATATCAAGGGATTTGTTTAAAAAAAAAACTGCAAAGGGTCTTTAGCGATGTTTATTTCTGGGCCACCAAATTTATTAAAAAAGAGAGAGAGAGAGAGAACTTTACTCTTAGGAAAATGTAATTAATCTTCAAGTATGATTTGTAAATCTCATTTGTACCAATTAACGTCATTACTCTATTTGGAGGATTCCTTTCTCTCTCTCTCTCTCTCTCTCTCTCTCTATATATATATATATATATATATATTCCAACCTTCTTTTAAGTTTTAAATCTGAGCCATTTTTACTGCTTTATTTCTCGTTAAGATTACAATAATTTGTCATTGGTGTGCAGACACTTTCTTAATTATTCCTGTGTTACAAATAAAAGAAGCAGTATTGCTCGGAGGTTATCTCCAGGGCCCTGCAAGCCAAGCACTATAAAATGGTTAGACATTAAGATGCGGAGAAAACCCCATAAAACAACACATAAAAATGTGTCTTGCTTTGCCATTTATATGGAAAGATGGTGCAGTTCAATCTTTCCAGCCAAAGACTATTTTAGAATTAAAGTTTCAATCAGAACAGGAATGGAGAGAGGTTTCACGCTTTCTTTTTGACCCTCTTTTTTTGCTTGTAAAACTGCCAAAGGAAAAATCATGTGCTGTGTTGGATTTCCCACTGGCCGTTTGATCTCTCTCTCTCTCTCTCACACACACACACACACACACACACACACACTGCAAGTGAAATCGGCTTCTTCCAGCTCAAAAAAACTTGGCTAAATCACACCTCTAACTCTTGGAGAAACAACTTTGATTTGTTTGTTGAGGCAGACATAATTTAAAAAAAAAAAAAAAACAACCTGAGAACTGTAGTATTATTCATACTCATTGGAAGAGTTGTTGGTCTAACCATTCAAGGGAGTTGATCCTTTTCGAAAAGACTGCATTTCACAATGGGTGGTCACGCAATCACTCTGGCCAAGAGTGTGAACTGAGTTCCACGGGGCAGCCGTTGGTGTGACCAGAAAAGAACAGTGCAGGATGGCATAACAGGGAGGTAAGACATCAAACTCCAGCTATCAGAGTTTTAACCTCACCATCGTCAAGGATAATTGCGTCACAGGAAGTCAGATAGGGCATCCGGGAGGAGCACAGAACAGCAAAGGTGTGCTCTGATTCGCGGGTAGTCTACATTACATTTCCTCTCAGCTATGGACACAGGTGATGATAACAGCCAGAAAGAGGGCATGATTTGCCGGCTGTCATAGGAGATGCTCTCAGTGAACCTCCGCTCACGTCCCCTTAGCTGTTACCACCTCTGCATGTGCCAGCCTGACAGCTTCCAGCTACAAACAACTATGACTCTGTGACTGCAGGCTCCCTCGAGGTATGTGAACCTTCCCAGAAAGCTGGAGGTTCCTGGGAGTTACCACCACTCCCGGGAGCCCTCAAGCCATAGCTAATTCGAGTCAGAAAGTACCTTGGGTGGCATCTGCTGCACTGTGGCCCAGAGCTCCCAGTAGGGATGGTCTCGGGTGTGCCAGGGGCAAACCACTCAGTAGGACACCTGTTTGACCTGATTCCTGTTCTTCCTCGCTCATGTCTCTACTCTTCAGTGAGGTTTCTTAGGATCACCTCCCAGGTAAACACTTGCACTGGAACACTTCTCTTCCCAGAAACCCAGCCACAGACAGGTGCCCATGCTCAGAGAGAAAAGGCAGACATCAGAAATTGCAGATTCATTACAAGAAACTAAAATTGTCCCACTGCCAAAAACCCTATCTTTATGGCCCAAACTTGTCAGGACAGATGCCGTGAAACATATGCAGATCTACAGGAGCTAAGTTCTGTCCTGTGGATTCCCAAGACCAGTTTTCTGAGCCCTGACCCATCCAGGCAATCAGATGGAGAGCAGATCTCTCTGTCCTTTAGGAAAAACCCAACTGACATTAGCTATCGAAGCCACCCAGGTGTGGCAAGTGATCAAGACGGCTGGCCAAGAAGACATCGCTTATGCCAGGTAAACATTTTGACTGTGGGATCTGTGAAGGGTTTCTACGTGGGGAAGTGTGGAGTGCATTCACGAGTGAAAACTGTCAAGTATTCGTAAGAGGGTGGCTGGTAGAGCTCTGAGCAATGCTCTTGGTGAGCCTGGAGTCGGGAGCCAGAGCTTCTCATCCTACATCTGGTTTGCTTCTCAATCTGAATAAAAGCAACCACGGGTAGCTGGATTAGCTCAGTGCCTAGGAGACCCAGGAGACTTGGAATCAGGACACTAATTGAGGTCAGAAGTTTCAGAGGAAACCCTGCAGAAACCTTCAGAAGGAAAAAAAAACATGGTCTAACAGTAAGTGAGTGCCTGGGGCTGGGTAGAGCACCAGCAAACACAATCCCCCAGGAATGGTGATGTCTTCAACCATCTCCAAGATGGCGGGTGATGGAGGAAGGTGGAGGATGAGACCCCATGGGAAAGTCTTGGAGGTGTTTGCACGGCTTCAGGAACTTCTTGGATGTTGGCGAAATCTAGAGAAAAGTTGACGTAGCAAGAAAAATGAATGAGAGAGAAACTGGTAGAAAACGAGGTGGCAAAGTAAGCCAAGAACCAGATCATTGAAGGACTTGTAAGCTACAATGAGGAGTTTTGATCTCTAGACACGGCAGTGTTAAGATGTACCTCTGGGTCTGCTGGGGACCGTGTTACCCACCACCCAGTGTGTGGCCTTGTGACAAAGTAGCCACAAGCAGAGGGAAGCAGAGAAGTGACACTGACAGCTTCCAGATGGTGCCGAGTCCTTCCCTGGAGTGGTTACTACCTGGCCTCTGCGTCTGTTCATGTGAGCCACTAGATTCCTCTTCCCTCTTTAAACTGCTTTCAATCCTAACTGGAGCCAACCTTTCGTGGAATAACAAAGAAGAAATTAAAGAGCAAGTGGAAAGAAGCATCTCTATATGATGAGACAACATAACCGTAGGAGTGAGAATGTATGGTCTGACGCCGAGGGAGAGGACAGCAGAGCTGAGGGTCAGAGACCCGGCGTGTAGTCTACAGAGCAGTCCTGGGTGCTCACATCACCCATCTGAGTCTTGACCAGAAATTTTATATTCTATAGGCTCTAAGTTAGGAATAAATATCTTGAAAATATTTAAATCCAAATGGAGATTCTTTTTTAAAGCTCAGGTGTTTGGAGGACTGAATGTGATTATTAAGATCCACAGGCTGAATTCCAGATGAAGTATTTTTAAAAGGGTTGACCATATCCAGTTTACAATTTCTTTCCACACCATGAAATTATTTTCTCCAGCCGACTCCAGCTTCTATTCCAAATGCAAACACTTGGATGAACTTGGGTTTCCCTTCACGTTTCTTCTTCCCGTTGTTTGATTCCTTCTTTGTTCCATCATTTGGGTTATCTGTGGCCCACCTGCCCCACCTTGAGCACCGGCTGCATGCCTGTCCCCAGAAAGGAGGGTTTTACAGAAGTCGGTTAAATTCAACATGCGGGGACTCTACTTTTTTTTTTTTTTAAGCTCTTTATTGGGATATAATTGCTTTACACTGTTTTGCCAGTTTCTGCTGTACAACAAAGTGAATCAGCTGTATTTATACATATATCCCCACATCCCCTCCCTCCCGAGACTCCTTCCCACCTTCCCTATCCCAGCCCTCTAAGGCATCACCCATCATCGAGTTGATCTCCCTGTGTTATGCAGCAGCTTCCCACGAGCTATCTATTTTACATTTGGTAGTGGGGACTCTACATTTTTAGCGGTTTCTGTCCTGTACATTCCCTGCAACCAAGATCCCAGCTTGTATTAGGAACTGGAAAGGCAGGCCCGTGAGTTAACAGGCTCTCTCCTAAGTCTCAGGTCTAACCGATGCCCCATCCGGCCCTCCTGGCACGGAGGTGCTGCCGTGCTCTAGACAGTTTCCCACAGGGAAGGACCGCCTTTGGCAAATTCCAGTTCAGCAGCTGCAGTCCTGCTTCCGGACTTCCCTAGGCCATGCCTCTCCTCTGATCACCTTCCTCGGGCGTGCTCCCCTCCACCTACCAGACCACCGGGACAACCGTGCTGGAACCTACACACCACCCGCCCTCTCCTGCGGCGCCGTGAGACCCCCAGTCCCGCAGGCCAAGTGTCTTTCCCTACGACCCACCCCATCTCCACTCTGCTCACGCCCATCCAGCCCACCTGGGTCCACACTGCAGGCTCCCCTACAGCTCCTAATGTTCCCCTGACGTTACGTATTTTACCCCCTCGACCCCATCCTCAGAGTTTTGGGGAACCGTGCCTCTGGGTACCACACCCCCCCATCCCAAAACAGGTATTTCTAATCTATACCCAGCTCCTTGTCTCCATTTATATTGGGTATTAGATGCCCTTTTTTATTAGTATAATTTCCTGAGTATATGATTCTCATACACTTTGGCATGTGAATCTTCAAGGGGTTTTTTTCCCCCTAATTCTTCTAAACTTTATATGGATTTTCCCAATAACGTGTAATTCATTTTGCATTTTATTTATCAACCCCTATGTCATCACCCCTTAAGATCTTTTTATAACGTCTACCCTATACTTGTGTTTTTTATGTAATCTCTCTGTATATAACTTTCCTTTTCTCCCCTTTTACACGTTCTGATTTTTCAGAATTCTGCCGTTCCCACCACATCATTCATTTCATAATTCTACCTCCCTGGCAAAGGAGGACTCCTACCCTTCAGCATTTCCTTTTAGGTTGATTTATTTAAATTTTCTGAGAATTTAAAAACTCACTGAGAATCTTACCCTTTTCTTTCTGATCAAGCCCATAATCTAATAAAATACAAAATAGTTACGCATTTATCATTTATAACTTGCCCTTACTCCAGAAGTAGATATATGAACCACCTTTGCACTACATAATCCTCATTATTTCATAAAATACTAGAAATAGTCTTCACCAGTGAGACCACCTGACACCCAGAAAGGCAGCAGGATTTCTTGATTCAATTTGTCTGATACTTTCAGAATCCTCCATCTATTCGTTCTCCCTTCTTTTCTTCTAATTTTCCACTTCTTTGTCACACCTATGAACAGCAAAACCTTTCTGTGTATCAGATGCTGCCTGCCTGAGGTTCCAGTTGCTATACGTACTGTGTCCAGTGACTGGAGACCGCGTCCCGGGCCTCTCAGCCCCGCTCCCCTCCTCGCCCACCACCCCCTTCAGTCCCACAGCGGCTGCTGTGAATCACCCCTAAGGGGTTCCAGCTCACTTTCCAAGAACAGTGTCTGTTCTGAAGCACACAGTGCAAGTTTTTTCATTCTAAATACATCTTTGTATTGTGTGACTGCAAAAAAAATGTCATTTTCCTTAAGGGAAACAGAAAAAAAATAATTGAAAAGATGAATGGCAAGAGAAAAATGATCAAAGGCTGGGAAGAGATCACGTATTTAAAAAATTCAAAAGGACCATAAACATATGAAAAATGTTCACTCTCAGATTCAAAACTGAAAATTAAAATCACAAGACGCCCCTTCCATCTATCAGATGGGCAAGATTAAATAGATTCTCAATCTCAGGATTGAGGAAACTTTCTAGGAAATTGCATTCTCCTTGCTAGAAAAAACGTGAATTAAAACACTCTCTCTAGAAGCCAGCTCAACAACATGTACCGAAACTCCTAAGTTATGAGTCAAATCTATGCAAAAGTTTCTAAAAACTTAATTTCTTTGTTAAAGGAAATAAAAGAGTAACATGAGTAAACTTTAGCCATCTGTATTATCATAACAACGTTATTTAGAATAGTGCAAAAAAGGGAAACAGACAAAATGTCCATCAACTTGAGATTGGCTGTGTCATTTTTAACACGTCCATGTGATGGAAGCCGTGATACTATTAGAAATCTCATCTTTATAGCACGTTGTTAAGTGAGTAAATTAAGCATGAAAATAATATGGATGGTTTAGTTATAAAATCAGAATCATTTTTAATCAGTTTTAGAGAACTGTACACATGTCTAAGACAGAATACCAAAAGATGGCAAAATAAAAAGTGGGTATTTCCGGGTGGTCAGATTTGCAGAGAATTTATTTTCTCTTTTATGCTTTTCTGTGTTTTCCAAATTATTCATAATAAATAAACCTAACTCTTTTTTGTACTTTATTTTTGTTGGTTTGTGTTCTCAAGACAAAAGAGGCTTTATTCGTTTTTAAAATATCCCCGATGAGTCTGGCCTGTTGCGGTTTCTGGGGCTGGATTACTCAGATCTTATCCATCAGCCTGCTGAACCGTTCCTTTTCCAGAAACATAGTACCATCCAAAAATTTTCTGATATCTTTGTTTTTAACTGTTGTGGCTTGCTCAGTCAGAGCGGCTGAATTTGACACAAGTTCAAGGTCATTTCCTTCAAGAATCAACTCATCTTTCCGGGCTTGAGAAACTGAACAAGCCATGCCTGGCCTCATCTGAACCCTGCGGATGTATTTTTCACCCCCAAAATTTCCGATTTCAGCAAGAGAACCATTCTCCAGAATAACAACGTTGATGGGGAAGTGAGTATACACAGACCTCATCTTGTAACGGAAGCCCCGTGTAACACCCTTGATCGTGTTCTGTACGTGACTGTGCGAACAGTGGCCGGTTCCTTTCTATCCCCCCACCGTTTGTCGACCCGGAGCCTCTTCTTTTTCTTTCCAAGGACACTGAGGCCTACATTGATGTGATTGAAGTCCCTCCACAGGGTGCCCCTGGGGCCCTTCACAACAACTTTGTGTCCCATCAGAGCAACGTTGACATTTTCTGGAATGTCGATAGTCTGATTGCTGAGAGTGGTCTTCATTCTCGCAGCAGATGCGGCAAAGGGCTGTTTGTTTTTATATTTTTAATTTTTTGTTTGAAGTATAGTTGGTTTACAATGTTAGTTTCAGGTGTACAACACAGTGGTTCAGCTATATATATATATATATATATATATATATATATATATATATTCTTTTCAGATTCTTTTCCCTTGTAGGTTACTAAAAAATATTGAATATAGTTCTCCATGTTAAACAGTAAGTCCTTGTTGTTTATCTATTTTACATATAGTAGTTTGTATCTGCTAATTCCAAACTCCTAATGTATCCCTCCCAAACATAAGTATTTTAAGGTCAATATTTCATTGAAAATATCCTACACTTCAACACCAGTATCCATCTGTTTCCTCTTTTCCTCTCATTTCACCTTATTTTAACGAAACAGCAATAACTATGAGGAAAAAAAAAAAACCACACCATCTTTTTTGTTTTGCTGTTAACATTCCACGAGTATTGCTTTTTGTTCAGTGATCGAAACAGACTTGTTACAAGAACCAACAGGGGTGATCGCCAAGGATCACAGGGTGTTTATCGGGTTCTAAGAACCACTCTCAGGGTGTGTGTGTGTGTCTGTGTGTGTGTGTGTGTGTGTGTGTGTAATTCTCATACAACAGCTCTATGAACTAGACCCTAATGTCACCCCCCTTCTATGGACAAGGAAACTGAGAAGTTACGTAATTAATCGACCCAAAGTCACACAGTCAGTCTGCCCCAGACACTATACCTAAAGTCACCACGTGACACCACTTCTGCAGCGATATCGTAGCACCAAGCAGAGTATCGTGCGGTTCTTGCTTTCCCACTGTTCTCCACTGCAGTGCTTCAGCTGCGGTATGGGTTAAGAAAGAGGTTGGGGACTAGCCTGGGTTCTGAGCTGACCTATATAATATTATTTCTATGGAAAAAAACCCTTGTGCATTCCAAACGACTGACCTACACACGAAATTTCTGAATCGTCTACTTGCAAGTCGGGGGTTCCTGTATATCTCACAAGGAAATTATTGCCAAGGGAAAGACATATGTTTCCATCCAAAATAAATGTCTGGAAATTATTTGGCCCTTGAATAAACCCAGGCCATCCATCTCTGGCCGGGAATTTACTCTGAGGACTCCTCATCAAGTACTTACATGGCGCATAAAGCCTTTTCAGAAGGCTGACAGCGAGTCACAGACATGGTTGTGGGAGCCTCAGCGTTTGCACGTGGGCACACTCGTGCTTCTGGAAGCGAGTCCCCCTCGGCTGCCCAGCTTCTTGAAGAAGAGAGAGGCGAAAAGCACAAATGCTGAGCTTTTCCAGAAGGAGATGGATGTTGGGCTCTGTCCTTCCACAAAGATAAGATACGCCGGAGGGAGAAAAGGCTGAAGCTCAGGAGAACTTTAAATTTGCATAATTTTTGTTGTTTTTAAGTGAATTCTCATCCATGCTTGGATTTGCCTGCAGGAAGTAAGGCCCCAAATCCACAGTTCACAAAAACTGCTTCTGGAGGGATCTCAGTCCAACCTCTAATTGCAATCAACAGAATCCGACTTGGCTTCATTTCACTTTCCAAAAGGTAAAGCTGTCACAGAATTTTATAATTGTGTAAAAGCAGTAAAGCACTTGTATATTGTATCCTTAGAAAGATGCATTTTCGATTATGTATTTTTTCTCCTTCTTGGTCAGAGAAAGCGGGGCCGCCCAGCAGTCAGAGCAGAAATCTCCCTGGCAGAGGATAAAACCAGGAAAAACGAAAGATAATTTAATGGTGCAACACCGCTTTGTGGGAAAACAAGAGAAGCAAACGACTGTCCCAAACTGCAAAGCCACTAACCACGTTGTCACAAAATGGAAATTTTACAGGATTAGGAAAGATCAAAATCAAACTCTATACTTATTAGGGAAGACACGATCACAGTCAACGAAAGTCCCACAAAGAACACTGACGGGCTTTATTACTTAAAATTCAGAGTTAGACAGTAGTAACCTTTACTGGGAGTGGCTAAGAAACTTCTTATCACTGAATGTCTCTGTCCCCCAGAATTGATATTTTGAAATCCTCACCCCCAATGTGACAGCGTTAGCAGGTGGGGCCTTTGGGGTGATTAGGTCATGAGGGTGGAGTCATGAATGAGAGTGACGGCCATATAAAAGAGACTCGGAGGGCTCTCCGGCCCCGTCCACCATGTGAGGACACAGCAAGGGGATGGCCACCTACGGACCATGAAGTGGGCTCTCACCAGACACCGAAGCTGCCGGCGCCTTGATCTTGGACTTCCCAGCATCCAGGACTGTATAAAATAAATGCTTGTTGTTTAAGCCACCCAGTCTGTGGTATCTTTGTCATAGAAACCTAAAAGGACCAAGACAGTCACTCTTTACATGTTCTTTATACACATTCATTACGTGTTTGGAAACAAATTGCTAAAACAGACACGTAATTTTGATATATTTGTCACGTGTTAAAAGATAAATTGAGGCATATTTAAAATATTGAGCTTCTTTGAGCAAAAATTAATTCAAACAGGGTAAGGTCAAGCTGGAAGTGCCCCACCAACACGCGTGAGGGAAAAGACGTTTCTAAAGATGAGAAGAAGCAAAGGAAGTTAACGATTTGATTGGCTATAGCTTAAGCGGTTGCCTTATTTGGGGAAGCCTGATTGGCTGTGACTGGCTGTCCTTATATTGGATTTCTTCCCCGTGAGACACTTCAGGCTTTGGTTTTGGTTTGCTTACATACGCAGCTAAGGCATTAGACATCTCACTAGATGGCATTAGACTAATGGCCTCCTTGTTTAGTTAACTTAGCAACAGGAGTGAAGTCCCCATTTTACAGATTAAAAAGCTGGGATGCAGCTTGGTTTAGTCAACTTGCCCAAGGTCCTGTAGCCAAAGCAGGTAGAACTGGGAGTCAAGTCAGGCAGTCCAGCTCCAGACACTGCATTCTCAGTCACTGTGCCCTGCACCCTCTCATAGCTAATCTCTGAAAAACAGTTAAATCTCTGAGTTAATCCTCACAATACCCTCTAAAGTTCCAAGGAAGACAAGCTCAGAATAGCTTCCGTAACTTGCCCGAGACAGCGTGACTATTCACCATTATATCATTCTGCTTCCCAAACCATCCTGGAAAATAAAGTGGGGCCAGACTATAGAGAGCTTTCCGTACAAGGATGAATAATCAGGCGGATCTGTGATTATTCCCCAGGTCACTCCTCTCCATCCCCCCAGCTTCACCGTGTCCTGCCACACGCCACCCACTCACCATCCTTGACTCCTTTTTTACACCCAAAGCCATATTTTTCATCTTCATCCTTCTTCCACCAACTTCAACAGTACTAGATACTTGATAACTGTCCTACTACTTCTATTTTCCCCATCTCTATTTTACAGGTGGGTGGATGGAATTGACCCCCCCGAAACCAATCAGCCTGGCTTATCAATCTATTTAGAATGACACTTAGTGGACAGGAGCAGCAGGGTACAGGAACCATCTCTCATGGGCCCCAGAGAACCATTTGTATGGACCTCTTCCCAACTCTGGGCTCAGTGACATCACATTAGTAGTGTGAAATCAGCCATGGTGAGAGTATTTATGTCACAGAAATCAAATGCTACAATCAGGGATTTTTTTTCCCCCTTTTTTCTTTTATCTTTCTCTCTTTGTTTTTCAAGAGGGACAAAAAGCACACAGCAATTGTTAAACACTCACCCTCACACTATTGAATGGACATGACTCGATTTAGGTCCACGAGACCCGAGGAGATAGTTCATCAGGCTTTTGGGAAACCATTGAAGACTCTATTCCTCCAAGTAGAAGGTTATAAAGAAATGAGCTTGCAGATGACTGCAGCTACTTGGGCCAGCATGAGATGACCCATTAGAGGATGAACTTGACACACATGCTGGGATCAAAGCAATCTGGAGTCGGAACCCTAATTGTGTGGACTTCTGAACCAACCCCTCTGCAAATCCACACACCTTTCTATTCTTGAGTTAAATGAGATGGTCGCGTCTCTGTTTCAAAACCCTTTGGAACTGGGATTTTTATATCATCATCAACGGAAAGATCTTGAATTGATACACAGAGTTATGACTCATGAGCAAGACCACCCATATGGCGCGACCCCAAGAGGACCGTTCACACTGATGTCACTGTAAAGAGCAGTCTTTGGAGTTGGGCGGGACACAGCCTGTGCAGCCACGTGTGGTGTATGGGGTGGGTGGGCTTACGAAACACGCTCACGCATTCCCTATAATTCAGCAATACCCAAAACCCCCCGCCAGGTCCCCCTTGTTTCCATTGATTCCATTGCACCATCTTGATTAATCTCTTCTTATTACCCTGCCGCAAGTGAGACACCCATTGCCCTATTTTTATTTCCTCACTCCTTCCAACAACCAACCTTTACAGCATTCTATCCTTATTTCACGTTTTTCTGTAGCCCCTGGGAATTCCTAGAAAGAATGAATAGACTGTTTAATGCTGGCCAGCTCCATCGATTCATCAAAGTTTTCCCATCCGTCTTGCAAACATTTACCCTGTTATTTTGCTCTCCGCTTCCTCCATATTGGCCAGATGGGCCCTATTCATCATTCTACAAATATGTCCAATGAATCTTTGTTTCAGCACCTCTGTGTGTTTTGCTCTTCTTGCCTTGAATTCCACAGTCCCTTTATCTTTCCCTATTGAAATCTTACGATTCCAGCAACTCCCAATGCACATCCTTTCCCTTATGACTGTCTAAGTCCAATATTATTACAAGAAACAGACCTCTGTAGCCAAAAGAGATAATCTGTTGGAAAAAAAAAAAAAAAAAACCCACAGTGTTCACTCACAGAACCTAGGGTAAGAAATACAGCCAGGTCGCATATGAGACCAGAGGCAGAGGAACCAGAAAAATGGGGACGGAAGAAGCTATTCTCTCCCTCTCTGGGCCCCCACGTCTCCCCTTGTCTGTTTCTCTCTTCATGTTCGCTTTGTTGTTCTCAGTCCCTTCACACCAGCTCTCTGTCTTTTGTATCTGATGGTGTATTTGTCTCATCAGCTCCAGAGTCCGACGGAAACAGTACATTCTCTATCGGTCCCAATTTCCCGGCTCCTTGGAGAGAGACGCCAATAGGTCCAGCTGAGCCGTTGGATTGCCTCTTTTCAGTCTGATGCCCACGCCTTGACCAGTCATCTGTGTGGACAGGAAGAAAGTGCATGACTGCATGGAAACGTTGACTCTTCCTTCCAGGGATGTGGGAAGAGCTGACTCTTGAAAGAGGAGGGGTCCAGGCATGGAAGAAGTGATTGGCATCCCACAGATCATCTCACATGGAGTCATCTGAACCCCCTCGACCCCTGCTTCTTATCACGTTATCTGACACAGCAGTAACTTTATTCACGTCTCACTTCCCCCGCTAGGGTACAGGGAACATACCTTAGTTTATTTTAAGTGCATTTATGTGAGAAGAACCATTGTAGTTGGGTTTTCCAGAGAGCAGACTCTAGTGTATAGTTCACATGCAGGATGCTTATTCAAGAATGCCTGTGGTCTGGAGAAGAAGAAAGCAGGACTGGGCAGAGTGCAGCCATGAGCTGCGGTGAGGCCGGATGACAGCTCGGTCTATTCTACAGGCACCTGGGGAGCTAGCGTGTATGATAAGTTGAGCATTGTCCTAGTTACACTGAGATAACCAAGCCTCTGGACCCTGCATCCATCAGCCATTTGCTGTGAGCCTCCCCAGGAAGGGGCATGTTTTTGTGCAAAGGGAGAGGGCTGGGTCTCTGCAGCTGAGGTGTCTGGAGGGGCCAACATCTGGGCGCTGCGTGCTGACAACATGCCCAGCAGCTGCAGCCACAAGTCCTTTATTGAAGTGGGATCCGGATGGCAGGACACAGTGATCACCCGTCACATGAAGTCACCCTCGTGCATCACACAAGGCGTGAGTTTGCATATCTGTTAGTGACTTCAAAGCAGAGGGGAGCGGGGAGGGAGATGGGCAGAAGGAAGAGAGGGGAAGAGAGAATGAGAATAATTGTTGAAGGGAAGAACAGATGGATGGATATATAAAAATGTCATTTTCATACAGATCCTACTGGAAAAAAAAAATTGAGAAAAAAATCCCAAAGTCTGAAGTTAGCCATGTGGGCAAATTCCAGATCGGCCAGTTCCCATGATTTTAACCAAGTCACTAAGCATCTCTGTTACTTCTCTGCTCTCCCCATCTGATTCAAGCAAATATGCTCCAAGCATGTCTGTGCCTAATGTTTGTGTGACCTGGAGAAGGATACAAAAGGGGGTCCCCACCCCATGCGGGTGAGTCACACCTCAACCCACACAACCAAGCCCTACCCACGCTCCTCCTCCAACTCTCTCACTACCAGCAGCCGCTTGGACACCCGTGGACCTAGAGGGGTGTCCTGTGGGGTGGGCCCCCCTCGGGGGAACAGACCCAGACAGAGGCCCTCAGGCTCTGAGCGGCACTCCCCTTTGCCCCCCTCAGTCTCCTCGCTGTGTGGGGAGGAGGCTGGAAGGAGGAAGGGAAAGTGAGCCCCTCTGAGTTGTTTACTGGTCGAAACACTTTAAATCCTCATTTGTCAATGGCTTTGCCTGATTGCAACGTCCCGGGCACCAGATCCACGGAAAATCTCCCTTCTGGGAGATGCTGGGGCTCCTGAGGCAGCGAAGGGAAAGCTCGTGCCCGTCTCCGTCCCCAGAAAGTGTTCCTTCCTGCAGGATCCCAGGCGTGTGTGTGTAAAATTAGATGCCTGCCCTCAGGTTGATGCTTTAGCAGAACCAGGCGATCCTCCTTCGCTTTCAGTCTGGGCTGGATCACCTGCCACTGAACTGAACCCTATATTCAATGTCTTATAATAACCTCTAATGGAAAAGGGTCTGAAAAAGATCATATATATGTGTATATAGTCACATATAACCAAATCACTTTGCGGTGCATCAGAAACGAACACAACATTGTACATCAAATATACTTCAATTTTTTAAAAAAGTTAACTTCTGGTTTATTATATTCTTTCAACAGTTCTTAGCTGGCTTAAAGAAGATTTGATTACTTGAAGTAGGTTACAAGCAAAGAATCTCTAACTTACAGATTTAAAGGCTCAAGCCACGCTAGGTGCCTACAATTCTGAGGAAAGCTTGATTAAAACAGTGGCTCAGGAGCGAGCACTTTTACCTAATAGCTCTACATGTGGATGCGCTGCAGGTCTTTTCAACCTCATCATGTGAAAGCTGGGACTCCTCAGTCCGCTCTCAGTAACTCCTTCCGCCCCACGGCCCCTCTCATGGGGGTGATTCAGCTGTCCGAACGCCCAACCCAGGAGCACCCCAGACTCTCCCCTGTCCCGCGTTGCAGGTGCCTCAGCCGACGAACCACACGACCTGGGGAGTCTGCTCCTCCCTGCCTCTGCAGTCAGCCACCTCTCCCCATCACCGCGGCCACCTCCTCCTTTTCGGCCACCATGATCTCTGCCCTGAAAGACTCAGCCCCCACGTCAGCGATGGCTCCGCCTCCAGCCTCACGAGCATCCAATCCATTTGCTACTCTGCGGCCAGGGTGATCATTGACAAGAAAATCCAATCCTGTTACTTTCCTGCCTAATAGACTCTACTGGGACTTCCCTGGAGGTCCAGTGGTTGACTCTGAGCTTCCACTGCAGGGGGCGCGGCTTCCACCCCTCCTTGGGGAACTAAGATCCCACATGCTGCATGGCACAGCCAAGAGAGAAAAAAGAAAATTAAAAAAAAAAAAAAAAAAGCCTCTCTGTGGTTCCCCGCTGCCCTCAGGATGAAGTCCCAAACTCTCAACAGAGCATAAAAGAACTTTCAGTTTTGCCTCCTATTTACTGCTGTGGCTTTAAAAAAATACATTATATATATGTGTGTATATATATACACACATATATATATAGTATATTCCATAGACCAGTATATAATGTACACATGTGTGCATATATATAATGTATCATCCACATGTCACATACACACACACACACACATTTATGTGTGTGTGTACAGAATATTCCCACGTACCGTTAAGTACAAAGAAAATACAAAACAGACACCAGTGTACAATGACTTAGATTTAACGAACATTACCATTTTGTCCTATTTATTTCTGTAACTTTAGATACTATTTGAAAGAAATAAAACATGGCAGTTATACTTGAAAACCCTACTCCCCAGCCCCAAATCCCACCCCTTCCTAACCCAGACTTCGCCAGGTAGAATTTACCATTACTTTTTCCCACCAGCAAAGTCCACCAGCCCAGCATCATCCTTTAGTGAATGGTCTGTCCTTGCCACACAAATTTGCAGAAATTCTCTTCTGCCTGTCTCCGTCCTTATCAGCTGTTTCTCAACCCTCAATTCTGTATAACTCTGTTCCACTGGGCTGTCTGTCTGTCTCTCTATCACACACACACACCACACACACCGAGTTTTTATTACTATAAATTTAAAGTATTTTGAAAAAAAAATGGCCACTTACTGACCCCATGTGTGTAAGCCACGTATCTCTGAGTGAAAAAAAAAATTCCAGCAAAAAAGAGGATGAGAAATAGCAACACTTCAGGGAAATGTGTTGACCTCATCAAACATAATTTTGGTGAGTCCTCAGCTGCAAGTCTCAGTAACATTTCAGAAATTAAGAAAGCATCACCTTTGGAAGTGATCCTGTGAAAATTATGAAGAAACCAACGTACATCTCCAAATCAGCTTTGCTTTCTTTTGATCGAAAGGGGGGGAAATGTACATTAAACCTAAGATCAGCCCTCATTAAGACAAAAGAAGCAGAAAGCACGAATGGTTAGGTGCAAGTGCCCCAAAGATTCTTAAGTTTCATACATAGCCCGGTCCTCTTTTCAATGTTTTCTCAAATTTTCTAGGTAAGCATTTTTTGACGTTTCCTCCTATTGAGACAGTTTTCTTTTAGTTATTCTTATGCAGTAACTTTAAGAAATGAGGCTGCCACTGCCTGTGGCTTTGCCCTGGCAGCTGCCTCCCAAAAGGCATCAGTAAGCCCCCTGGTCTGCCCTGTGTCCCTGTGGTCCATAGACTAAATATTCGAATTCTCCCCTGGGGGTAAGCTCTCTTTCGTTTTTTTAGTTTTTTCAATCTCTTCATCCCTCTGTATTCCTTTTGGCCATCAAGTCAGGGTGAGATTGACAGCTGCTGACAATTTTTACAGCTGCTGCTGGGTGCCGGTTACCTTAGCAACGGAGAGACAACACACACAGGAATTCCAAGGAGCCACGCGGGATACCCCTCACCTCTAGGCGGCTGAAAATTAGAGGAGTAGACGAGTCGCAAGCCCCGCCACATCTGTCTGGCTAACAACGGGGCTGCATTTACAAGACACGGAGGAAAGTAGGGGAGGCAGTAGCTGGGGTGAAACAAAAGTCGATTGTTACCAATAGTTCCGAGGTGGACCGCTCTGCGCTTCCTTCAAGCACTTGGATTTATAGCTCGTGATCTTATGCGCAAGAGGACACATAACGCCAAGTGCTCTGTGTCCTGACCTGCGACAACACGTTTATTAACCCTGACCAACCTCCCATGACGCAGAGGTGCCTGAAATTCAGCAAGCCGGGGGGCGCCGAGGTCTTGCCGGGCAGGAGCTCACCATTGTCTTTGGCCATCAGCGCGGTCCTTGCAGTGGCAAAATTATCATTGCGACCAATGCGGTGGGGGAGGGGCTTCCATCTTTTAAAGCGAAAATGGGGGATTCTTTTCATTTGTAATTGCTGGGGCTAATTAAGGCCTGGGGCTCTGGTGCGGACGCGGACCCTTGTGGGTGTGCGTTCCCAGGCACCTCTGCAGAGCCTCACCCCAGCGGTGGGTAAGCCGCCCGCCCCCACTTCCTGCTGTAATTAGTAAGGGCTTCTATTCCGATTAAGGACTTTATTACAGAAGCTAATTATGAAGTCTGTGCCTTGGGAGGGATTTCCTTGGGCTTTGTGAGGGGAATTCTAAGGGTGGGTGTTGTTGCAACCTTCGAAGGACAAAGTAAGAACCGGCACATCACACGGATGGTCAAGTGTTAACATATCCGTGGAAAATGGAAAAATTTTAAATCCACACCAAGAAAACCAAGCAAACAAAGCTTCCTTTCAGCTGAGATTTGGATGGGGGTTAGAGAGGAAACAAACGCTATCGTCTCCCAGCACCTACAACCTGTTATGACAAAGGATCCATCTCAGACCCTTGCACAGACCCCGGGGTGAGGAATCTGGGCTTTGTCTAATATAGTAACCCAGGGTGAAATCATGTAGCAAAAGGGTTTCAGTAGTAACTACGTATTTTATCCTGTAATAGTCTGTTCATTCCTGTTTTCTCAGAGTCACCATGGTATTTGGAGAAAAGACAAATAGTGAAGAAGAATGAAACTGGGAAAGATTGGGAATTTGTAATATTCTCTAGTTGCTTTTTATGTCATTTTTCCTAAAGCCCTTTTGATAAAAAGAATTAAGAAAAGGCATGTTCTTTCTTTATTAGATATGTCGTTATAATTCTATATGGATTCCTCATATTTCTAGAGAGATATAGATATCTATATAGAGATCTATAAAATATAGATAGATGATAGATATAGATATTAGGGTTTTGTCTGTTTGTTTGGGTTTTGTGGAGAGAGAGAAAAAAATGTGTATGTGTGCATAAGATTTAGAAATGTGAAGGTGTGTATAAGATTTAGAAATGTGACGATTCTACCCCTTCTCTTTGCAAATGAAGACATCGAAGTTCAAGGGTGGCAAGTCTTGTGATCAAGGCAATTCACTATAGTGGTGATCAATCCCAAGCTTCCAGCAAGCCTGCTGACTGCAGAGTTGATCAGTTCACTTGAGTTTCATGTGTGTTTAAACATCTCAGCCAATTCTAACTTTGTGTACAAAACCATCGTGATCTTACAAACCATTTTGCAATTTTACTTGTAGCCAGGTACAAATCGAACCATTGTCAAGGCTGTGGCTTCTGTCCTTCCCAGTCTGGGAATTCCATACCCGAGAGATTTATATCTTCACCTGGCTCAAGGCCCCAACGTTCCATAAATACTCCTGCAAACTAGTTTGCCAGGCTGTATGAGAGAGGACTGTCTTTAAAAATCAAAAATATAGGCTTTGGTACATCTCTGCAAAATGGGGACAAAGAACAAGAAATAAATCCAGCCTCCCAGCTGACCTGGATATCGGAAATGACCCATGCAAACACCTTCACTGAAAAATGGATAAAACTAGGAGAAATCACTGCCGGATTTCATGCCCAGTGGGTCTGGTTTAAGGAAGCACATTTCGTTGATTCCCAACCCCCAGCTCCCATCAAAAACGAGGGCGGCCTCAGAAGTGGAGAGGACCCTGCCAGACTCACCCAGACGCCCGACCTTGGAGGGGGAAGGGCGGACGCTGGGGCCTCATCACGCACGGTGCGGCCCAGGACCCCCACCCCGCCCCGCCTGATCCATCAGGACTGGACACCAGCTTCAGCCAGCACAGACAGGGAGATGTCCTTTTGCAAAGGGCGCATCACCCAGCTGTGACTGCTTAAAATCCATCTCTCAACAGCCACTCACACCCTCAAGCTACTGAATTCCTAATAAAAATGCATACTCGTGTCAATTTTCTGTTTTCCCCTCACACAGAGCTGTAGGAACCCCCACTGATTTTTGACTGAATATTATCATTTTTCTTCCTTAAACAAGCAAAGAACTTCCTCTAAAAAAATAGGCCCAAAGGAGAAAAAGTCTCAGGATCCAAAATGATATTGCTATTCAAAGAAAGAACCCCTTCTGGAAAATTAGAGACATTGCCTCTCTAGGAAATGAAGCTGCTACAAGAAATAACAAGTTCTTAGAACACTGGTGATCCGTGGACCTAAACTTAAAGTGGGTATTGCATGTATTAATCCCATCAGGCAGTCATGAGAGGGAAATCGTCTCTGAGCAAGAGGGATGGGCATTAAGAAACGTAAGTTGCTAGGAAGCTGGGATGAAGTGAGAGAGTAGCGTTGACATAGATACACTACCAAATGCAAAAAAAGAAAGAAAGAAAGACAGAAACATAAGTTGCTAAATCTATGATTACCAAAGGGGAAAGCAGGGTTGGGTGGGAGGGGTAAATTAGGAGTTTGGGAGTAACATATGCACACGACTATAGATGTTATAAAACAGATAACCAACAAGGACCTACTGCATAATGCAGGCAACTACACTCAATATTCTATAATAACATATAAGGGAAAAGAATCTGGAAAAGAACATGTATATATATATGTATATATATATACACACACACACGTGTATGTATACAACTGAATCACTGCTGTACACTGGAAACTAACACAACATTGTAAATCAACTATATTTCAATTAAAAATATTTCAATTAAAAATATATTAAAAAATTTAAAATAAAATAAATTTTAAAATACATGAATTTTAAAACACATGAATTGTAAAGTCTAAATATATGTAAATATCTGGCAGGGAAGAGAGGTATGTCCACAGAAAGTCATTTAAAAACCAATATACCGCTTTTTATATATAATATAACCTGATTATATTAAAATATAAACATTTCTGCCTCAAGAAATGAAAAGATGCTTTTAGTTAAGAGACTAATAGTCACAATATATACATACACCTTGTAGGTCACTAAAAAGACATTTATTCTAGTATAAAAATAGGCCATGGATATAAACAAAATTACAGAAGAATTAGAAAAGATCCCTAAACATATGCCAGAAAAAGAAAAAAAGAAAAACCCCTGAGAGTAAAGAAGGAATGCAAATTTTAGAACAAACTTCTTTTTTCTAGTTTTCATATAGCAAAGATTTTTTTTAGGTCTTTTGTTCTTGTTGTGTTCACATAATTCCTTGATGGATGAAGAGAGAATGGCTTTCCTGGTACACCACTCATGCAACAAGTCAGTGATGTAATTTTTCTGATGTTTAATTTGGCAACATGTGTTTTGAAAGCCTGAAAAAAATGTTTATATCCTTCAACCCAGTAATAATCATTTTGCATTTTTATAGCGAATAAATCATCAGAGCTGCACACTAAGATTTACGTGGTTCTTGGTATAATTTATGATCCAAAAAATAAGAAAGATTCTATATGTTCCTTAGAAGTTTGGTTAAACACAATTGAATACGTGTAGGGATTTAAAAGAAACATATTTGAAGAATTTTTATGAATTTTGAAGGAACAGAAAAATCCCAAGTGTATCTTATGTAAAAGCTCCACTTACATAGAGCAGGACACAATTGTGTATAGATAAAGCAAAGATGAAACACATTTACAAAGGGAAAGAAAGGCCAAATGCTACAATGTCAACAATGTTTATCTCTGGGTTGTAATATTACGGGGTATTATTATTATTATTATCCAAATGTTCTGCAATAAACATTTACTACTAATGTAATTAGGAAAAAAATTCTCTTTTAAAATCCTCATTATAAATCAACTACACTTCAATAAATAAAAAAAGAAAAGAAAACACAAAACAAAACAAAAAATAAAATAAAATCTTCATTCAACCTACTCCTTCCACCTGGGAATGATTTGCAATTCTTTCCCTGGCGATATTAGTTTAGAAAAATAAAACATCCACACCTCAATTATTTTGCTATTCCCATCTCCAGCCAGATCAAACCTGATCTCAAATCGACAATGAATTTGCAGGAATGAAATATCACCAACATCCACTGCCAGGGGCCATAGCTTTTTAGAAGAATTTCTCAGACATTGAAAAGACGCGGTTTAATGACGTCTTTTGGCCCGAGCATTCCTCTGAGAGGGCTTGGAGGGAGTGTCCAGGTGCAGCAATCACTCCAGGAATAGATGGTTGGTTAGAACAGGTGCACCAAGAGCAACGGATGCCGTGATGGGGACGAGGACGGGGTTATAAATGATGGCTACATTTGCCTACAGACTCCACGTCCATCCAGGCAGAAATTTCCAGCAGAGGTGAGTATAAGCCAAGGAAAGAAACTTGCCATCACTCATGGATTTTTTTAACAGATAACCATTTTATATTTTTGAAAAGACAAGTCATCTTTGGACAGTTCCTTTCCGAGTGAAAGATAAACAAAAGTGGCAGATGTGTCCAAGTGTATCTCTGAGCGCAGTGTGTCACAACACAGTCTTCATCGATTTGCTACGTGTGTTTAGTGACAGGCCCCCAGCAACCAATCAGGATGAGAAGTGGAATCTATTAACAGGCTTGTTAAGTATCCCCGGTCTCTGCAGATGACAGCCGAGTATCTGCCTTTCGCTACAAACATTAAATCATTCTCCCCAGAGAGTGGCAGGGGCAGAAGTCACACAGTACCAGAAAAATCGGAGCAGTGATTGCTTTATTTTGGAGATGACATTGAGAACACCAGAAGTTCCAGTTAGAAACACATGGAGATTTATTTTTATGAGTTTTAAGCCTCAGGAATGATTTATAGGGCAACTCCTGAGGCAAAGTAATAATTCACCATGGACCATGGGGCTGTGTCTATGTTCTGAAGCCTTGAGAATACAAGATTCATCTTTTATGATGTCTGTGGTCGTGAAAGTGAATGCTAAAAGTTAGCGATCGGTAGGAACTCTTGTCATACGGATGCATGGTCTTGCCAGTTTCAAAATTAATAGTCCTTCACCCTTGAGCTAGAGGTTCCTGGATTCGCCTATCTCGTCTTCCTTGTACCATGCATCACATCTCGTTGAAAACATAATTTTGTATTGGGTGAGTAAGACGCATGTGGTCCTTCCAGTAATTAACTGACTACCACGGAGCCTTGTCACAGAGGGTGAAGCATGCACCCTCAGTAAACTAAGCTCATGGGCAACCAGTACCCCACAGAGCTAGTCATGCTGAGATGGTATCTGACGATGACTGAGAAACGTTCCCTGCAGACAAAGGCAAATGCATTTACCACTTGTCAGAGCTTCATCCCCACACCCTTGCAATCTCTGGGCACGTGTGTTTATTATAACCTTGTAGATCCTGTCTCATAAAGTATGGTGGTGATGCCGGCCATTTAATTTAGCCAGTAGTCCTTGCATCATTCAGATTTTCCACATTAAAAAAAAAAATTGTACCATCTTGGTCAGAGATTTCACGAATCTATTTCACAAACCTGATCATCAGATGACCATTTCTCCAACTCTCTGCATATCCCGCATCATGGTTACTTTGACGAAGGTGGCGCAGTAACTGCATTGCTTGGCGCTGCACCCTACTCCCCACTACCGCTAATATTCCAGAAGCGATATCTCTTCATTTACACGTTATTTCTCATCGTTGTTAAGTGTCCATTTCTAGCTCTGCTTATTGGATTGCATTATAATCTCAATACACAAAAATGGGGAAAAGTCAACAGCTGATCATGAAACCTGTGCTTCCCACAAAGAGAACTGCTACTCTGCCTTTTGAGAGTACTTGGGTCACATAAAAGAATTCTCTCTCCTACCAAGTCTAGATTCCAAATTTCTTCTTGAGTAAGGACTCTTGCTTTTTTTTACCCTCAATGGGCGGCTACGTTTACACTTTGAGGTTCCAAATAGGCCCGCCCACAGCTCAGAATATATTCTCTTAGCCCCAGGCATAGTAGATCTCTGCTTGCGTTTCAGGGTTTACCCTGAGTTCTTGTCCACCGCAAAAATTTTGTGCTTCCCACTGGAGAAGAAAAAGCGTGCATGTGGTGTGGAGGTGGTTATGTAAATGCAGAGGGAAACATTTAGACGCGTAGGATATAAACCAAAACTACTACCAGCAGTGAACACTGAGAGTGGGGCTGGGAGAGAGTGGTGTGATAAAAGGAAAAAATTCTCCTGCTATTCTGTGCATTTTTGTTCCAATTCACTCATAGATCTTTCCAGAGCCCCTTGGAAATGCAGGGGCACCTGCTCTCAGGGAGCTTACCTTCTCGGGGGAGAGCCTAATGAGTAAACATATAAACAAAGAAATAAATTCGATAAATACACACTGGTAATAGCACAGTGAGGAAAGTAAACAGCCCACGGAGAGCTGCTTTGGAGACAAGAATGGGCATCCACACACATCGTCTGGGACATGTATGGTTTGAATTGTATTCAAAGAACGCGCACCTCCTATAAAGAAACACTTTTGAAGAAAACAAAAGCAGAGCACACCTGGCAGCCCTCGGCGGGATGTTGGACTTGAAGCCCTGGTATCTGCCCTCCTCTCCCTCGGGCAGTGGACTTGGTTGGGGTGGGGGGAGCATTAAGGCTGGAGGGGGCCCCTCGAAAGCAGAGCAGAGCTTTGGCAAAGGCACAGAGCGCAAAACAGCAGACATGGAGCCTCCGTTCATTTTCTGAAACCCAAGGAGAGGCTTCAGCAGGGATGGTACCGTGATTCCTCCAGCCCAAGCGACTGCCAGGGCCGTCCATCTGTGCTTCCCTGTAATCCTGTTTCTGATGCAGTAGGTGCTTAATGTTGCCTGGAAGAAATGTGAATAGTCGTAGGACTTTCTGACCTATTTAGAGATGTGGAGAGCAGGTCCATTGTGGTGCAGACCTCAACTGGAAGGGAAATTCTTCCATCTATTTTTGCAAAGAATTCCTGAGCACCTGGGGTTCTATAATCCTCCAACAGCTTATAACTCTCCTCCCCATAAACGTCCTTGGAGCCACCAAATATCTGGACCAATTTCCTGTTCATCCATTCATTGAGTGCGACAGAGCTGAATGGGGAAACCAAAAGCCGGTCTCACAGGAGGAGATTGGATGGGCACTCGGGCTGGAATGAGACACTGGCCCCCAGGGGAAAGCGTGGCACTCCAGGTGGGCACGGCCCAGCTCCCCACTGGGCTCAGAAGGCCGGAGCAGGGTTAATCACCTCTGCCCGTGGCACCTCCCCCAAGTGAAGGCAGAAATGCCCCCTGACCCCGCAGCAGCCCCCACAAAGGAACCCTGGGCGCTCAAAGTGAGAAGCTTTCCATCTCACACAAGGGAGAGTCTAACCCAGAGGCGACCCACGGAGCCAACCAGCAGCCACCATCCCCCACGTCAACGGATGCAACTGGAAAATAAAGGAGATACCCACTCCCTCCACCAAAGTTGACTGTAAAATTCCAGAGGCAAAGTCAGCTCTTCTAAACAAGCTGGAGAGAGTTATCGACTCCACTCTACCACTTCCGCATGCTCGGCTGGGCTTTATGTCCCTGTGTGAAGTTCTGTCCCCTGTGAATTTATGCAAGTCACTAAAACACCTGGAACGTCAGTTTCATCCGTTGAAAAACGGAAGAAAAATGGCTCAGCCCTCTCTGTCTCGTTGGGACAGCCCCCGTCTTCAGGCGACAAATGACAGGTAGCTTCCTAGACTCCACAGAGGGTGGCTCGACCCTGGTGTACCTCTCAGGCAAGAAAGGTGGCCTTGATTTATGTAAAAAAGAGCAGCGCGGCCTCCCTTGCTCCTTAGGGAATGAGGTCAGCTCCAGGTGGCCCCCAGTTCTGTGCCCCCAGTTCTGTGCCCGTGGGAACAAGGACACGGTGTTCACAAATGCTTGCTGGGACCCACTGACTCTGCTCTAGGCCAAGAGATGATCACACTAAGTGAAGCAAGTCAGACAGAGAAAGACAAATACCTTCTGATATCACTAATATGTGGAATCTAAAATACGACACAAGTGAACTTGTTCACAAAACAGAAACAGACTCACAGACATAGAAAATAAACTTAAGGTTATCGAGGGGGGAGGGGAAGAGGGATAAATTAGGAACTTGGAAGCAACCCACCCACACACTACTGCACATAAAATAGATAAACAACAAGGACCTCCCATGTAGCACAGGGAAAGATTCTCAATATTTTGTAATAACCTACACGGGCAAAGAATCTAAAAAAATACATATATGACACACTTTGCTATGTACCCGAAATGAACACAACATTGTAAATCAATCAGACTTCAGTAACACATAAATAAATAATTTTTAAAGGGTGAACTGGAATCGGGAAGGGAAAAAATCCAGTTCACATAATGGGAGGGGTCATCTCCATTTGGTGACAATTTAGAACTCAGTAAGAGGGCTGATTAACAGTATAGGAAGGAAGAAAGGATGCGAGGAAACCCTGAAATATCAATTCTGGGTGACCAAAGTGGTCACCTGCTACCAGATCAATGACAAGGAGGAGGGGGCCTTCCATTTCCACACAAACTGTGGAGTCGGAGGCCATCCCGTTTAACACTGCATGTTAAACAGAAGACAGCAAGCACGTGCAGACAGTCCCGTCTGGTGAGAGAAAGCACAGACTCTGAACAGAGAGTGATTGCAAAGCATTGTGAAAGCAGGTGCCGGGTGGTCGCGATCTTCACTAGAATTTAAGCTCCAGGAGGGCAGGCAGGGGCCTGGGTCCACTCCCTGCTGCATCACCGATGCCGGGACCAATCCTGACACCAAGACGGTGCTCCGTCCACCACTGTGAGTGAGCTGGATGGAGAAGACCTGAGGGTAGCTGGGCGAGAGGAGTGAACAGAGAATGGCTTTCTGGAAGGAAGGGATGGAGGGTCACCTCGTGCAGGGAGACCTGAACAGGAACAGGGAGGAAGAAAGGAAAGGTGAGCTCCGGGTAAAGGCCATCACCCAGGAGAAGGACCGGGAGGTGACAGGGAACAGCAAGAGGAGGAGGGGCTGGAGGAGGGGCCAGCCTGCCCAGGGCAAGCAGACTTACAGGCACCACAGTCAAGGTCTTTTTCGCAGCATGACTCAGAAAAGCTATTGTCACTTTGAGGAGGTGCACAGTTTAGCTTAAAATCTCCGCAGATACAAAGCTTCCAGGGCAGAGAGAGAACCTGTGTTTGCTGAGCATGAAACGAT
Source organism: Hippopotamus amphibius kiboko (assembly GCF_030028045.1). NCBI lineage: Eukaryota > Metazoa > Chordata > Mammalia > Artiodactyla > Hippopotamidae > Hippopotamus > Hippopotamus amphibius. The sequence continues at coordinate 3,102,408 of NC_080202.1, read as the reverse complement.
TCAGCATCTCATCAGGGGCTCCGTGATCACCCTAGGAGCTGACGTCTTGATTTCTCATCTTCGTAAACCTTGACCGAGAGAAAGACTCTCGAAATCCGGAGGCGTGAGACCTCGGGATAGTCCCCTGACCTCTGTTTTCCACTGAAGACTGATGCAAAGAGAAGAGAATGTGGGATCAGAGCATCCCTAAGGCTGGTCTGATCATCCCTAAGACCATCCCTAAGGCTCTTTCCAGCCTGGCCTGGGAACGTAAATGGAGAGATCTAGAGTTGCCTTTGTGCCCTTTTTAGCCAAGCAAGCTTCTGTGCTCACAGCAGAGAGCGAAACCCAGCATCTGGGAGGTCCTCAGAGAAAGAGCTCGGACTGCCGTTCTTCCTCCAGTGTTATGTTTGGAAAAGAAATGCTGTGAAAATGATACCATTGACTTTCCCTATTTATTTTTTCTCAAAGACTTTCAAATCAAACAGAACAAAAGAAATGAACTCACCACCGTTTGTTAAGGTAGTTCTAGTGCAGATTATCTAAGGGCACCTCAACTTTAAGGACCAGATGTAACTACAAATCTCTTATGTGTAAAAACTAATTCCGTAGCCAGTGCATGTATCAAAATCACGTGCCTGTTACACCGATCTGCTTCCAAACACTCCTTGAATGTGTGCAGCAGATAGAGGATGAGTTTCTTCATCGCTACTCGAAAAGGTTGCTATTTTCTAATTCAGACCTAGAAAATGACTCTCACCGAGTGCCCCTTTGGGAAGAGACTGAGATAAACACAAAAACTTCCCTGGAGCCCGGTCATCACAGCCAGAGAGTCAGAAAGGGCCGAAGCATGATTCCGTCCCCAAAAGGCTCAGTGTGGACGTGCAGCCAGGGAGAGCCAAGAATTCCAACGGGAGGGACACAGATGGACCAGAGGAGATGGTACGAGGCCATGAACATGTAGCACGAGGCCTGACTAGATGGTACCAAACACAGTCAAAACACTGGTGATGCAACCTTCTCAGCAATTGTAACTCATTTCTGCTAATGCAACCTATGAATGGCTACTCTAGTGCCCAAAAAAATGTCATTTAATTGCATGGAAAAAAATGGTTCAATTAAAAAAGTGATTGATGCAGGAGCAAAAGAAATACAGTCTAGCAGTATATCAAATACCTGCAGATAAATGAGAGGGAGCAGTTGTGACCTGCACCCAGTCACTGTTGTCCCCAATGCTTCTGGCAGTGGCTTCACTGGGGTGGCCTTACTATTCTCTGGTCTCATGGAAAACATTCCTTTTCAGTTGATCCTTACCTGGATTATTTTCTGTAATCCTAATACAAGCCCCTAGCAATCCCATTGTACCATCCCTCCTATGGGAGATAGATTATCTTCTTCTTCTTGTGTCTCCTTATCAGTTGCTTCTGATAAGAAAGCTGAATATTAAAAGAAAAAATGCAATTCAGAAAAGCCTGGGAAGTGAGAGTATTATGGAAATCTCAGATCTCAACTGGTTTCAAATTGGAGGTGCTTTTTTTTTTTAAAGAATTTTTTTAATTAATTAATTTATTTAATTGGCTGTGTTAGGGCTTTTTTTGCTGTGCGCGGGCTTTCTTTTAGTTGCTGTGAGTGGGGGCTACTCTTCGCTGTGGTGTGCAGGCTCCTCATTGCCATGGCTTCTCTTGTTGCAGAGCACGGGCTCTAGGTGTGTGGGCTTCAGTAGTTGCAGCACATGGGCTCAATAGTTGTGGCTCACAGGCTCTAAAGCGCAGGCTCAATAGTTGTGGCTCACGGGCTTAGTTGCTCCACGGCATGTAGGATCTTCCTGGAGCAGGGATCAAACCCGTGTCCCCTGCATTGGCAGGCAAATTCTTATACCCCGCGCCACCTAGGAAGCCCCCAAATTGGAGGTGCTTTTGAGTGAAAGCGCCAACTTGATCAGGAGGTCAGGAGGTGGAAATATGGAAGAGAAGCACCTCAAAAAAGAGGCACTAAGGGAAGCTTTGGAGTCCATTTCTCTAAAATCTGGTGTGAGGGAGCTGGGGATATTCAGGAAGAGGTAGGAAGATGACTGATTTATAAAGAGATGCAATTTCAAGGAGCAGTTGAGGTGGGAGAAACTGTAGTGTAACAAGATCAATCCAAACCTGAGTACAATTTAAAGAAAAATAAAAACCCAAGACTGGGTCTCAAATAAGATCAACACTAAGAGCAGATGTGCTCGATAGCCATCTGTTAAGAATGGTGAGAAGCTAATGCTTTGCTGTTTTTTGTCCAAGTGATCAAGGTCCGACATGCGCGGGTAGAAGCCGATGGTGCCCCCAGATGCAGAGCTTACGGGGGAGCCCTCTGCAGACACCCTGCTGTTCTTGGGGAGCAGGATTTGGAGGGCAGGGCACGCCTTACAGTCACTTGTTGCCAAGCTCTCTCCTCTGTGAACAGAGACCCTTCGCACGAAGGTCTTGGAATTTGTGAGTTCCCCGGCCCCCTGACCACGCTGACACAGAGGGTCTCGTCTTCCTGTGAACTTGACACTTGTGCTATTAATACCGCTTCTATTCATTCACTCATCAACTATGTCTTGAATGTGCTTACAAGGCTTTGGGGGTAAAACAAGGAACTCCGCCTGCCCTCCTGATTCTTGTGATCCGTGGGGAAGGAAGACATTCATTCATTCGTAAAAATGTAAAGACGCAGCTATGATCAACCTTTCCGAAGTAAAGAACTTGGTGCTGGCATCCGGTCTAAAAGAAGGGCCTGCCTCAGTCACGGGGATCAGGAACTCAGCAGAGATATCTGAAAGATGAATGAGATTAGCCCAGAGAAAAGCGGAGTGATGAACACACCAGGAGAAAGGAACAGCCTGTGCAGACGCTCAGAGGTAGGAGGGAGCAGGCCAAATGGAAAGGACTGAAAAAAAAAGAAAAGAAAAGAAAAGAAAGGCAGTGTGCCTGGAAGAGAAAGAAGGAAGGAATTCTGGAAATCTAGGTGGGACATGGCAGCCTAGCACTAAGGTAGCAGCAACAGATTAAAGAAGGGAAGTGGAGAGAAAAATGGACGGGATTTGATAATCGATTAGTTGGGGTCTCAGTTGGGAGAGAAAAAATGACTCCTACGTTTTCAAATTGATCCTTGAGTGGTAACATATATGGACTTGGAAAGCCTCGTGGCTGTGTGTTGTGCTGGGAGATTGTGTGTTGTGTTGGGAGTGGGAGGGGTTTTTTCGGGGGGAGGAGAAATCAGGGATTTCGTTTTCATCATGCTAAGTTCCAGTGTTCTCTGTGACATCCTAACAAATAAGTCAGGAAGTAGAAGCAGATCTGGACTCAGAAGAAAGGCCTGGGCTTTAGAGAGAAATCTGAGAACGACCAATATCAAAATGGTACTTAAATAAGGAGGAATTCAGACACTCACCTAGAAGAGATTTCACATCTAAGCCTCAAGGAACCTCAACACTTGGAAGTTTGGTAAAGAAGGAGAAACAAACATAAAGGACTAAGAAAAGAGAACCAGCTCAGAGAAGAAGGAAAAAAGATCTTTGAATCATAGCAGCCAAGAATAAAAATGTTCCAAGAAGGATGTAGCCAGCATCAAAGCCAAATGCATCTAAGAACATTTTTTGATTTGTTTGATAAGGACAAAGTGATGTCCACTGGTTCAGGAAGCATGAGATCCCCAGGGCCCTTGGCAAGGTGTTTCAGATGCAAGTTAGGGGCAAAAGCTACCATGTGGGGAATTGAAGGATAAATATGGCTGGGGTTGGGGGTGATAGCATGAGACAGCCTGCGTCAGACCACCCCTTGGGGGATGTTTGGCTGCTAGGGTAAGATGGGGCATTTGGACTCAAGGAAAGTTTGGGGTTTTGTTCTTTTTCTTGGGTTTTTTTTTGTCTGTTTGTTTTTTAATATATTTATTGGCTGCCTTGGGTCTTCATTGCTGTCCAAGGGCTTTCTCTAGTTGCGGAGAGCAGGGGCTACTCTTCACTGCGGTGCGCTGGGTTCTCATTGCAGTGGCTTCTCTTGTTGCAGAGCATGGACTCTAGGCACTCGAGCTTCAGCAGTTGTGGCACACGGGCTTAGTTGCTCTGCGGCATGTCGGATCTTCCCAGACCAGGGCTCGAACGTGTGTCCCCTGCATTGGCAGGCAGAGTCTTAACCACTGTGCCACCAGGGACGTCCGGGTTTGTTAATTTTTAATGAGCTATACTTACTATTTGTTTTCACCAGGGGTGTGCTGCTGAATATTTAACCACTGGCTCTCTGGGGGGAAAGATCTGGTTCATAGCATCGACCAATCTCTGCAGTGTAAATGCTCTCACAGGGGTTGATTTTGAGCTACCCATGTGATATCGCTGGACATAAAGCTGGAAGGAGATGCTCGGAGTTGGCTCCTACAAGCCAGCGATCTCTGGCTCCAGCACAGCTCTGCTCTTAATGTTTGCATTTTGAAAACATCTAGTTCAGAGTAAGGGATTTACAATGCAGGACACGGAAACCAAACCAAAGGAACAAAATCCTTGCAAAGGAGAGAGAGGAAGGGACTGGAGAACAAGAGGGAAGCTGGCCTTTGCCAAAAGGAGGAATATGCCTCTGTTGTAACAAGAGATAAGAAGGAATCAGGTATAAATGAAGATGCTGAGGGAATTCTCACCTGTCTTTTCCCTAGGTACTAGGTGCCAGGAACCTTCAGCTGCCTTACATAGATTGTCTGATTTAATCTTCACAGTCACCAGAAGAGAGAGATTTTGTTAGGAGCCCTTTTCACAGATGAGGACACTGAGGCTTACAGATGAATGGTGACTTGGTTAAAGTCACCCAATCAGTAAGATTAGAATCCAGGTGACCCCATCACAGAACCCATGCTCCTGCCCACAGTGCTGCTTTTCTGCACTGCCTCAAAGGCTGGAGCTTCTGCAGCTATTTTGTCACTAGGAGGAGAGGGCCTGCCTGAGGAAAAAAAATCAACAAAGCCAAAGCCCATACACAAGAAAGGGAAGAAATCAAGTCCTGATCATTTCATATGAACCTGTAGATCAAACCATGCATCAACCTAAAGCCACCTGTGGGCTGAGATGTAGCCAGTAAATTCCCTCCCTCCCTCCCTCTCTCTCTCTCTCTCTCTCTCAACTTCTGAAAATTTGATCTTCCTATTACTTGCAACAGAAGGAAACTTAACAAACACAGTAAAGAAATACAAATATTTCAGACTAGGACTTTAGAAATTCTATGCCAGAATACACTGCAGTATTAGGAATCAATATTGTCTCAATCAATACCAGTGTGCAGCTAAGCCACGTACGTGGGTTACAGCTGTTACCTGTACAGCTCATGTATGTGAGCTTGGTGTTTTCTTTTTAACATTATCTAAATTATGCTAGAATCAAAGGACCGTTTTTAAAAAGAACAAAAATACAAATGGCAACCAGTACAAGCAACCAGTCTGCATCAGCCATCAGTGAAACCTCACTTCCTGTGCCCTAGAAGTGCTCCTTTGTTTGGTAAAAGGCATCCAGCAACCTGAGATGCGGTGCAGCATGATTCCGTCAGGCTTGTAAAGTAGAGGAAAGATCACAATTCCCGAATAGAAAGTATTGCTTCTAAAGAGAGATGACCTCCTGGAAAGAACCCGGCAATGGTGAGGCAGGTTGATAATAGAAACAGGGAAGGACAAGGCAAGCATAGGAAAATGCAAGCCCCCGGGAATAAATAACGTATGGCCTCCTTCACAAGACCCTGCCGGGGCAGCGCAAACATCTGGGCCAACGAGATAAGGAAAAACTAACGTCTGCACTCTGGCTTCTGTACATTGCTTCTGCATAGGTAAACAGAGCTATAGGCTCCCAAAAGCGCGGGAACCGGTCTATAAAAGCAGAAGCTCTCCTTCGGTGCGGGGCTCCGTCTTTGGATGTGAATCCACTGGGCCTGTACCGGTACAATAAACATTGCTTCCTGCATTATACGCCTCGGGGTCCTGCCGACCTCTACCGATTCCTCCAACAATGGCATTGCCCTCACAGAAATATGAGACCCTAGACATCATTGTTGTTACAAAAGGATTCTCGCCTCCACATCATATGGGATCCCTGATTGGGGTACCAAGGCTCTATTTAGCAGAAAAACAAAATAGTAACAAAACGAGTCACGGAGACACAATCTCTTCCTTGTAAGCCAAGGTCTAGCTTTGCTAGCAGCCCAGCTCTTGTTCTGAATTGCTGGCTAACTGATATTTCTACCCCATCCGCCACTGCAAACCCTCCAGGCTTCGCCCTAACTCCATTCCCCTGAGACGGATGTGAACACGACATGGGAGAGACCAGGACAGGCCACGGGTGGAGAAACCCCAAACCCTGATCCCCTTTGGTCCCGGGTCTTACAGTCCGGCAGAGCCTGACCGGGGAATTGAAGTTCTGCGGCAGGGGAATTTTGCCTGCAGAACGACAGCAATTATGCTGATTGAGGAGACCTCTTTGTTTTGACATTTCCAGAACAGGAAGCAGCTCTGGTCAGAGATTCACAGGAGAAGTCCTGAAAAGAGCACCCCCCAGGTGTGTCCTAGGGGGTGACGACAGAGATAGCTGGGAGCTTAATCTGGGAACAAAGCAAATGCACTGGAACCAAAGGAGGACAGACCTACTGGAAGACTGTGAGTCCCGGGAATAAGACGGGAGGGAGGGAGGAGTGTCTCGGCGGAGGGGGAGGGGCACAAGACAGCAAAAAACTGTGCACATGTTGGCGAGAAAAACCTGGCCTCCGATCTCGGATGCCAAATAGAAATACGCAGACAGAGCTTTGGAGGAGGAGAAAGGAGCAGCTTTATTACTTTGCCAGGCAAAGGGGGAACACGGTGGCTAGCGCCTCAAGAACTATGCCCCGCCCCGGGGAATAGGGAGACGTCTCATAGGCGGGGCTCGCGGTCAGGGGTGAGGATCTAGGCAGGAAGGGTCCTGCCTTCTCCTGATGGGCGGGTGGTGAGCTAAGCAGGAGTCCGCATCACCAGCCTTCAGGCCCGGCTGGTCTGGGGTCTACATGCCTGTGGGCAGCACCCCCTCGTTAATCATTCACTTCTCGCACCCGGAGGGGGTTTCAGGTTCTGCAAAATGGCTCAAAGATATTGTTGTGTGCATTGTTGCTGGGGAAACAGGACCTGCCCCGAGGCTGCTCTGGCCTGCTTCTCCCAGGTCTCGGGCATCCCCTCCCTTCGCTAATTCACAACTGCTTGACTCTGCCCACTGGAACTCAGGGAAGGTCACGGAGGCTGAATGAGGGCTGTTTTCCTATCATCAAAGAACTAGGGGACACAGAAAGGCTTTGTGCCCAGGAGCCCCACAGAAGCATCCTTTCTGGAAACTTATGTGTTGAAAAAAAAAAAAGTCAAGGTCAAAACTAATTTTAAACAGCGAAGAAAATAAAGGCTGCGCAGTTGCTGTTGAGAAATGAAGTCACTGCCGGCCCAGGTGGGCGGCGGTGGGGTGTGCATGCGTGTTGCATCTCCAAGCACGTGATGGACCCACAAGGACAGAGTTTTGAACAGATGCTGCAGGTGGGAGAAGCTGGGACCCTACAGGAATGAATGGCCTCTTCTCAGCAGCTCCTCAAAGGCCCCAACTGGACACCTAGGAAGGTGCCCTTAAACCTGGGAACACAAGCACTCTGAAACATTTGCCACACTTAGACCAAGAGGAGAAAACCACATATTTTCTCTAAACTGTATCCTTTTGCTGCAAAAGATGAGCACAAAACCAGAGGAAAAGGACTATGGGTTTACCCAAATTAACCTTTAGTTGAAAGGACGTCTCTTCCTGACCCAGAAAAATGAGGAACCAGTTTTGTTTTGTTTTGTTTTGTTTATTTTCAGAACCAACCCTTCTCTCTGTGCAGGAACTCCTCCATTTGCAAAGCTGTTTTGCTCTTTTTATTTCTTAAAAGGCAAACAGAAATCCTCTTTGCGTGAACTTAATACGGCCTCCAGCCTCAACTCCAGTTCTCTGCTTCTTTTCGCAGCCAAGAGTGCAACAAAGAGGCGACAGACACTCCCACAGCTTCCTAACCATCTCTCCCGGCTGAACCCTGAGAATCGTGACTCCCAGCTCACCTCTCCACTGTAACTGCTCTGGGGGACCTGTGCTCCCTCATCAACTGAAGTCAACGTCTTTCCCCAGGTCCCCGTCACTCCTGTGCCCATCAGAAAGGGTTGTCTCCGAGCTGTGTCTCCTTTGGTGCCAGTGATCCCTTAGAGATGTGGCTCTCTAACCACCATGCAACTCTGCTCTAGTGCTTCTCATTCAATATCGGAATTCCCTGGAGGGCCTGTTAAAGGCAAGTCACCGGGCCCCACACCCAGAGCTTTGGACTCAGTAGATGTAGGTGGGACCCGAAATGTACATGTAGAGCCAGCTTCCAGGTGATGCTGGTGTAGTTGGTGTTGCAATCCAAATAGAAGTGAGTTTCTCCATTGATGTGGAGGGAATAAAGTAGCCGTGGGGGGAAATTGTTGCAATGCAAAGAGAAGTGATTGTTGCAATGCAAAGAGAAGTGATTGTTCTTTTCCCTCTTGAGAGCAAGGAAAACAGAGAACTTCAAACAGGCCAGAGGAGAAAGATAACCCGGCCTGAAAGAGTTAAACAATCTGGGTTATTCTTTAGCTGTTGCTACTAACAAACACTTGTAGCTAGACTTGTCCTTCGCAAAGCTGATTACTCTCTGACTCCATACAAATTACACCTTGCACCTGGCATTTCTTCCTGACACACTCCTTTGTAGCACTCTTTATTTCAGAAAGGAGGTCATGGGCCGATAACTTCAGGGACACCAGACCTGGTTGCTGCGCTGCCTGATGCCAGCTTTGGCCATGAATTTGCAGAAGAAAAGAATGCAAGATCCTCACCACCTGGACTCTTATCATTTATCCAGACTACAAGCCCCACATATAAAATCTTCCCCGACTCCCAAGGAGCGGGGGTCGGGGGCACAGTTCTGGAGGTGCTAGCCTGCTGTGTCTTCCCTTCTGCCTGGCAGAAAAATAAAGCCATCTCTCTCTTCCTCCAAAATCTCTGTCTCTGTATTTCTATTTGGCCTTGGTGCACAGAGTAGCCGTTACTATGGCATCAGTGGTCCAGGCACCACTCTTCAAGAACCACCCCTCCTATCAATGTCAACCCAGGCTTTTCTTTAAAACTGCCCAGGGCTGAGGCGTTTTTAAAAGTACGATGCCTGGCCCTGACCCTGGACAGACAGAGTGAGGGTAACTGGGCTGGGTTCTGGGCTGTCTCTGTGGTTCTAACACACATGAGTCTGTGATCGACAGCGTCTGTGTTTGCCTCCTGTCCCAGTTCTACTTGGTCATGTCAGCCTCTGTGGTGGCCACGTGTCAGCTCAGTCCCTTAGATCTTTGCCCTTCGAGCTTGGTATTCTCTCCCTCCAGGTGGGAAATTATGAGACCTGACCCAAGGCGGTAGCTCTGGGGAGAGAGACAAGGTCAGCTTTGAGAGATATTTGGGATCTAGAAATAACTCTTCTTCGGGACCAATTAAATGTGGACACTGGCAGAGACAAGTAATTCCCTTGTTTAGTAGCAGTTATGGAAATAACATTTGCAGCCCTTTTCAGATGCTGGGAAGACCACAGTCAACATCCCCTGGCCCCACTAGTTTTACACAAATATTATGTCAGGACTCGTGTCCACCAGATGGAAAAGAGTTTATTCATCTACTCAGGGATCAGAAGGCCTAAGTCCCCTTGGTACCTTGCCAAAAAAGTAATTAGGCCTATTTGGAAACAAGATTTTGTTTTTGTTTTGTTTGTTTCACATTCTTGGAGGCTTGTTTTCTTTTTTCCCCTGGTAAATCCAAACATCAGTAATAATACCACACGGTGCCATTCACGTTTTGAAGTCTGTTTACCTTCTCTCCACACACGTTCACACGGAGATTTCTTCTTCCTTTTCTTTTACTGTCTTTTTTCTTTTCCCTCTTTGCCTTCAAAGTAGTCATGTGTTCCAGGAATGCACGATGGACCCATATTAAAACTTTTATCTATAAAATTCATTACAATAAATTAAATATGGAGGCAGTGAAGAGGCAGTTGATAAATTTCAGCAATCACAGCTACTGCTGAAATAAACAGAAATGCCTCGAGCATGAGAAAGGCTATTGTCAAAGCCTAAGATCAAACATAATATTAAATGTAAAATAGTGAGCTGTCTCATTAAAGCCAGAAAGAAAAAAGGGAAGCCTTCAAGCATCATTTGTATGCAACACTGTTTTGGTGATTCTAGCTAATGCAATAATAAAAGAAAATAAAATGAGTGGTATATATTTGGAAATGAAAAGAGCACACTATCTTTATTTATAGACTCTATAACCATATGACTAGAACACTCAAGAAAATATGGTCATTTTTTAAAAAGCTATTAGAATTAAAGGGCAGAGTTGGATTTTTAAAAAAGATTAATAAATACATGAAAATGCAAAAATTGCCTTTATACTAGCAGGAGTCATTTAGAATGAAAAGAGAGTTTTTAAAGTTCCATTAATGATCACACGAGAAACTTTAACTTGCTAAGGAATCTACGTGAAGAGTAGAAAAAGGTCTATGTGAAGAATACAATGAAACACATAAAATCTAAATAAGTGGATGGAAAAGCAGTATCACAACAAAGTCAATCTTTCTCAATATAAACTAAATTAACTTCCCACAAAAATTATAACGGGCTCTTTAATGGAAATGGACAGCATGAGTTTAAATTTTATATTAAAAATCCATGTGTAAGAATTGCTAAGATAATGTAGAAAAACAGAGGAGGCAGAGGGACTTTCTTGGTGGCACAGTGGTTAAGAATCCGCCTGCCAATGCAGGGGACACGAGTTCAGTCTCTGGGCCAGGAAGATCCCACGTGCTGCGGAGCAACTAAGCCCGTGTGCCACAACTACTGAAGCCCATGTGCTGCAACGACTGAAGCCCACGCACCTGGAGCCATGCTCCACAACAAGAGGAGCCACCGCGATGAGAAGCCAGCGCACCACAACGAAGAGCAGGCCCCACTCGCCACAACTAGAGAAAGCCCATGCACAGCAACAAAGACCCAATGCAGCCAAAAATAAATAAATGAAATAAAATAAATAAATAATTTTTTTTTTTAATGTGAACTGGTGCAATCAAAATAGTTTGGGACTGGCTCAGGGCTGGCACAGGGCTGGCCGGAGAAAGCGGTGGGAGGGAGTGCAGAAATAAAGCCAAGTATATACAGGAACTTAATATATGATAAAGCTGGTATTTAATTCAGGCATGAAAGAATCGTTTATTTTATAAATGAGACTGGAATAATTGGCTATTCATCTGGAATAAAATAATATTAGTTCCCTACTTTGGGCCATAGACAAAAATAAACTTCGCGTGGATTAAAGATCCAATGTTAAAAAAAATAGAGGAATAGTGATTATTGGAAGAATATTTAGGAGAAGATTTATCTAGCCATCGAGGGAGAAAGTTCTTACTAAGCAAAAAAGAAACTCAAAAGCCATTAAGAAGCTAAATACATTTTATTTCAAAAATCAACAATGTCTAAATGGCAAAAGACACCATGTAAAAAAAGCCAAGGGGCCTATAATAGATTGGAAAAAACATGAGCCGATATTTGAGATTCAAGAGTTAATATTCCTGTTGTACAAAGAAAGAGAAAATAATTTTTTATGATCAAATAACCAACAGACAAATGAGTGTGAAATAATAAACAGGAAATGTACTCAAGAGAAAATGCAAAGGGCCGATAAACATGTGAAAAGTGGATCAATCTCACTAGTACACCAGCAAATACAAATTAAAAGGCGAATAAGATGCCTTTCTCCACCCTCAGTAGGAAAAAAAGTGAACATTAGCAAGGAGACAGAGGAGGGGGAGGGGGGAGGAGAATGGTGATGACATAGCTGTGCTGTGCTTATAGGAGTCCAGCCACTGCTCTAAGCACTTTACATATGATAGCTCATTTGATTCTATCAACAACCCACGAGGTAGGTACTGTTGTTATCCCCATGTTATAGATGAGAGAACAATACAAAATTCTCATAAAACAATGCTTACTCTTATCACATTGAGTTCTCTGATAATTACTGTTCTATCCTATCTTACTTTACTTAAGAATTGCTGGTCAGGACCCAGTAAAGTAATTTTACAATACGCAAATGGTTAAACCCACAGTTGTGAAAAATACTGATCTAGAGAGATGTTCATAAAATATTAAATTAGAATAACAAGTTTCTGGAAGCAACCTCAATGCCCATCAACAGAGGAATGGATAAAGAAGATGTGGCACATATATACAATGGAATATTACTCAGCCATAAAAAGGAATGAAATTGAGTCATTTGTAGTGAGGTCGATGGACCTAGAGTCTGTCACACAGAATGAAGTAAGCCAGAAAGAGAAAAATGCCTATGTATATATATGGAATCTAAAAACATGGTACTGATCAACCCAGTGGCAGGGCAAGAATAAAGACGCAGATGTAGAGAATGGACTTGAGGACACAGTGGGCGGAGGGGAAGCTGGGATGAAGAGAGAGAGTAGCACTGACATACGCTACCAAGTGTAAAATAGATGGCTCGTGGGAAGCTGCTGCAGAGCACAGGGAGATCAGCTCGGTGCTTTGTGATGAACTAGAGGGGTGAGATAGGGAGGGTGGGAGGGAGGCTCAAGAGGGAGGAGATATGGGGATATGTGTATACATATAGCTGATTCACTTTGCTGTATAGCAGAAACTGGCACAACGGTATAAAGCAATTATACTCCAATAAAGATCTGGAAAAAAAAAAGAATACCAAGTTTCTGAGTAACCTGTGAACTGAAATCTCATTTATGGAAAGAAAAGGAGAGAGGGAGGGAGAGGGGACGATACATCGTGTGTGTGAGTATGGACTCTGTAGTAACAGGTATGTGTGTTCAGGCAGAAAAAGCAAGGGGCCACACCCCACCATTCATGTCAGTTACCTCAGGGGGTTGGACATGGTAGAAGAAAGATTTCTCGGCTTTTCCTTGTATATCTCTGTTTTGTTTTCATGCTGCAAAAAGAATGCTTTGCTTTTGGAGTTTTTAAAGAACAATCCAACAAACTGGGAGAAAGGAGTTTTGCCATCTAAATTTCTGTGCTCTGAGAGAAATCTAAGTTGTTTTTTTTTAACTTTACTGCATCTCATGCTTGAATGGCCCCCATTCAGCATTTAGCTCCCATTTATTAAAAAAATAAATCTTTTAATTCCACCTATAAAACTTACAGAGAGAGGGATAAACCTGATTATGGTGTCTTCTCATCAAGAGAGAAGGGTAAGTGCCTGTTCTAACCTGCAGTAATAATACAATCGAATGAAAGGGAAAGGATCTCCGCGGAAAAGTACCCAAGAAGAGTTACAAAGGATGTTTACAGGAGGTGTAATTCCACTCGAATGGGGTCTCATTTATTCATTCAAGCATACACCTGATTTGATTCATTTTACCTTAATTTTACAAACCAAAACTGCCACCTCTTTTTCTAAATGCTTTGCACTTTACGTGAAATAGCTCATTTAATAATAGCGGTTTCCCGTATAATCCAGAAGTTTTAGCCTGTCCTTTATACCCTCCTCCAACTAATTGTTCAAGAACCTGGAGGTTTATTCCGTTCAAACATCAAACAAGCCTGGTTCCTTCTTCCAAAGTCTAAGAGAAAAAAAATAACAATAACTAGAATTTTCAATCAACTTCCATAGTGGTTGTTAGAGCTCTTTGCCAGCTGCATCTTCTGGGCTTATGCTAAGACTGTATTACCCTGCACACGTGGGGCTAGATGCAGCTATAGGTCTTGCTTTGACCAATGAAAGGAGTGAAGAAGCAATGGCTCATGTAAGATCTTGTGTGGGGACTTTCCTGGTGGCGCAGTGGTTAAGAATCCACCTGGCAGTGCAGGGGACACTGGTTTGAGCCCTAGTCAGGGACGATCCCACGTGCCTCGGAGCAACTAAGCCCATGCACCACAACTACTGAGCCCGTGTGCTGCAACTACTGAAGCCCACACACCTAGAGCCTACGCTCCACAACTAGAGAAACCACCACAATGAGAAGCCCGCACACAGCAATGATGAGTAGCCCCTACTCACAGCAGCTAGAGAAACCCTGTGCACCGCACAGAAGAGCCAACGCAGCCAAAAAATAAATAACAAAATAAATAAATTTAAAAAAAAATCCCGTGAATTTGCTACATCCTTTTCTACCTCTGCAAAGATTGGAAACAATCTCCATCAGCCTGTCCTCAGGATGGGCAGAGAGAGGGGTGAGAAATGACCTGGAGTCCTGTTAAGCAGCTGAAACTTCAGGACTCTTGTTACCACAGCATAACTTATCCCATCCTGACTGATCCCCTCGGTGAGCACTGAAGTCTTAATTGCAAACTCCTGGCATGCATGACTAGTAAGACCTGAACCTTGCCACCAAGGGGATGTTTGTCCACGGCTGTGGTGCTGTCTCTGCTCTCTGGAAACCCAGTGGGCTTGGTGACTGTAATATTTTTAGTTACACTCAAATTCTGAACCATTGTTTTCACTAAAATATTGGGGGGGTAACAAGGAATTGAGAATAAAGAAGGGGTCGGTGATGTTTGAGGTACAGAGGGAAGGAAAGAAGTCAACAGCCAGAAGGGTAATAAGTACTTAAAATTTTTTTCTGGAAATTCCCTGGTGATCCAGTGGTTAGGACTCTGTGCTTTCACTGCCGAGGGCCTGGGTTTGGTCCCCGTTCGGGGAACTAAGATCCTGCAAGTTGTGCGGCCAAAAAGAAAAAAAAACATAAAATTTTTTTCTGCCCTTTTGGAAAAAGGCCCAGCTTCCTCTACTCTGAACAATGAATGGCGTCTAAGAGGCCACATCCCCGTCCTCTTGGAGTCATCACCACCTCCTCTTCTGCAGCAGCAAGTCTGAGACCATATTCTCCGTAGATTCAGAAAGCATCAAGAAGTCTTCCAAGAAGGGTGGTAGGTTGATGAGCCATAGAGAGTGTGGATTCTCAGTGATTTATGTGCCGAATTAGGAGCTGAACTGAGATGTTCTCATCCTAATTCGAAGTGGTCTTTTGAAATCAGAACTTCTGGCAAAAGAAGTAAAACCACAAATTACACTCCCGGCAAAATACACTGTGGAGATATCCCAGATCCTTTGAGATCCGTGAAAATAATCTCAGTTTCTAGAGAAATTGCTCATCTGTATTAGAAATACATGCACCCCCATGACACCGTAAAGAGAGGCCCAGGGCAGGCTGCCGGGATAGAAAAATACTTCTTGGGGGGAAAGTCTCTGCAACAGGCTTAACTGTTTGGATCATGTGTGCACAGTAAGTAGCCAAATATCAAAGCCTGCATGTCATTCCATGGCTCTACGTAACGAAAAATCAGGATAAATGAGGTTGTTTCCCCATCCGTCTAGTCACAGACTCAGTAGACGCTCCCAGGCAGAGTGAGGAGAACCAGAGACACACACACTTAACAATGACAACAGCAAAATTAAAAGGAAGTCTTTGCCTTTCCGGTTCTAATGAGAGAAGCAATATTCTAATAACATAGAGTAAATATATTCTAATAACAGAGCTGTGAACAACCTGCTATGGTCGGATGGAGAAGAGAAGGCAAAAGTGACATCTGGGTTCACAGAGCTAGTGAGAACTGGGGATAAATGCCACTTACCTGAACCGGGACACAAGAGGCCTAAGCACGGGGTCCCATCTGTTACTGACTGATGTGTGATGTTGGGGAGATGGAGGTGTATGTAGCCTGTAGAGTTCTAGGCTTGTCATGGGGTGTGTGTGTGTGTGTGTGTGTTTTAACAACCAATGCATCTGCTAGGCAGGAAAGATTTGCACCCAGAGAAGAGGTAGAAGACCTCTGAGGGAAGAAAACACACGCACAGGCTCTCTTGATCTTTCCGTCTGTGTTTCCAAATACAGTGCAATTTCCCTGTCCTGTCTGGTTAAGCTGATTTTAAACAGACTGACTTCGAGGGGAAAAAAAAGAAAACGAAGTCTTTCTAACAGTTTCAAATCATTTATCTTGATTAAAAAGACAGTCTTTAGATCCAAACAAGCCTGTCTTACTTAAACCTGCATGAAGAATAGGCCCTCATCCTCAGGAATGGGCGATCTGTGTTTTCTGTGATCTGTGATGAAATCAGAGTTAAAAGGATATCCTGGAAGCACACAGAGAGATCTGGAAAAGGACCCATTTCTGTGTGAAAAGGATACCAAAAGCAACTAACCCAGGGAGGAAAAATTCATGACCCTACAGACCCTCTACTTATCACCCTCTTTTCTTCTCTTTATCCTGAAAGTCATGTTCCCTTCTTTTTCCCACCTTCTTGTGTCTGGAGCCCACCTGCAGTCAGACGCCACCCCACCCCTCCTCTCAAGCTGCGTCTTCCGACATCAACCATCTCTTCTTGTCGCCAAAGCCGCCAAGGCTCTTTGACCTCCTTCTAGATGAGTAAGGACCAGATTTGGACACTGTTCTCTCTTCCCTGGGCCCTGGGCCACCTTCCCCTCTGGGTCTTGCTCCTTTGAACACATGACCTGTTTCTCACGCCCCTGGAACTCTGCTGAGGATTTTACGTACGTCCTTATTTGCATCTCACAACACCCCTGTGAAATGTGTGTTATGACCGTCCTTTTACAGAGGAGAAAACAGGTGTTAGATCACAAAGCTGGATCGTGGCTGCATTCATTGGACCGTTTCCCAAGGCCAGGCTCTTTGCTGCTATAGACGGTGAGGACAGGAAGAGCCAGCCCTCACTGACCTCAGCTGGTGGTTGTCTTTATTCTGAATTCTGCCATTTGAATGAAATACGTATCTTTAGTAGGACACAGAATTCCTGCCATTGCTTCCTATGCGCCAGGTACCAGGAACGCTTCGCGTAAGCCCTCCCGCAGATCATCAGCAAAACAAACCAAGGGGACATTACTGTCATCACCCCTGCTTTAGAGTCAAGGAAACAGTGGTTGCAAGAGTTTTTCCCCGAACCAGAGAGCTTGTTTGTGGTACATTCCTCCTCAGGTAAGAGAGACTCTGAAGCAGGTGCTCAGCACGGAAGCCCTCTCCCCAGCATCCCTGACGGCGCCTCCCCCACGTCTTCCCTGACCCTCCCCCACCCAACCTCCTCCCCACCCCCCCTCCTCCCCACCCCCCTCCATGCACGCACTGCTAGGAAGACCTCAACCACACACACACACACACGAGGTCACCCCTGCATCTCCAGCTTCTTCTAGGTCCTAAACCATCCACCTGTCCCACCACGACAGTCCCCATTTTCAGAGGCCAACGTCATCTCAACCAAACGGGGAAGAAAGGCAAAAGCAAAAAAACAGAAACGGGATCAACTTTCCACCAAAACGTGCGTGCCATCCCCCTGCCCTTGCCCACAGGGACAGCATCACCATCTGCACCATCAACCCGGCAAGAAATGCGAGTCAGTCTTACCCCCGTCTCACCGCCTCACCAAGGTGGTCCCTATTAGCTCCATCTTCCCGTAAGTGGCATCAGCCCCCCTCCTCCTGACTCACTTGCTCCCACGTCCATCCACCCCCATCTTCTGCTACCAGGATTTCTTCAATGACCTCTAGACGGCTCTCCCTGTCGCCGACATGGTCCATCTCTGACGTGGACACCTCCAATACTGCAGAGCAGTCTTTCTAAACTTTTCTTGTCATCTCATGGACTTCCATAGATTTGTCTACCCCCTCCACACACGCGCGCGCACACACACACACACATTTGCCACACGTGTGTCTCCAGTTCCAACCCCTCTCAATAGCTCTACACTGAAATTTCCAACTACCCACAGGACGCCCTATGTAGATGTCCCTCTCGAGACAGACATCTCAAAATAGAAGTCAGCAGACGTTCCCTAAGGGAGTCTCTTCCTCTTTGGTAGCCCATCTTCACTCATTGCACCACATCTTCCCAGTGTCACGGGCTCAACACTTGTCATCATCTTAGACTAAATCCTTGTCCATTGTTACTGTCTATTTCGAAAGCATCTCTCTTCTACGTCCTTGTCACCTCCGCTGCCAACGCCCAAGTTCGCTGACAAGTCTCATCCTCCTTCGATGTAGCCTCTGTCCAATGGCAAGAATAATCTCTATAGAGTGTGCATTTTTCCCTGCATCTTCCCTTCTCAAAATCTTTCAGTTTCCCCTTGGTATAACACAAACGCACAAAGTACGTGTTAAGAGAAAATTGTTGAAGGTCAAGGAGAGATGAAAACGGGACAGAGCTACTCAGGAGAGGCTGCCTGGAAGGTGAACTTGGAGTCAGATTTCGTGGAAGAAGGAAGCAGAGATGTTGTTGAGAACAGAATTAACGGACATTCCTTTCTGATCCCAGAAATTACTGCATTTAAATCAGAAAAAATGGTATTTGCCAGACTTCTCGTATCGTGTGACTAACATAATAGTAATTATTTTTGACCATCTAAGTATTTCCACTGAAAAAATTGAGAAACAAAGCAGAAAAAACCATCAGAGTTTTGTTGTCAGCGTTTCTATGCTATTGCAATACTCTTGCATTGATGATTCCAAGGAAAATGGAAGTGTGGACAGTTTTGCTACCGAGAAACAGGCCGAATATTTAGAACTTGAAGAGTTACTTTTGACAGTTGCAGACGTAGAACATATTTGAGTATTTGTTCCAGGAACACATTTGGAGATGCTGCCAGGCAGAATCAGGATCCCCCAAGATCAAGGTGGCAGAGAACTTATTTCAAATAAGTCAGTGAAGCAGACATCAATCAACCAGCAAAAATCATTGGACTCATTTTATTTCAATTCCTGTATTTTTGTGGGGCATATAAAAGGGAACAATCCGGTTCTGAAACTGTCCATACCAAAATAATGTAACACCCAGATCAGCCTGATGTTGCATCAACTTCTAAAGTAATTAGTACCTAGATTATAAATTAGCTATTTTTTCCCAGCACTCATGGGAATATCTGAAATGCAGAACAAGGGCTGTGATCAGAGTTACATCGATACATTAAAACCTTAAGACATTTAAGCAACCATCTCATTCCTTCCCACAAGCTACCAGATTCCCAATCTTTAGAAATGTTATAAAAATAAATAAAAATAAACAGAAGTAAAAGTTATTTTTTTAAAAGCATCTGATGGTATAAAGGTGGCCCATGTGATCATCTCAGGAGACAAACTGATAACGAAGCAGGTTTTTTCTCAATTAACTGATGGAGACCCAGTGGCTCACATCATCAGGAAGTCCAGGGTCACCTCCTTGAGGTCTCCTCCCTCCCCCCCAACGCCCCTCCTATATTGTCCAAACCCCCAGGCAGAGAGAGAAATGGGACGTGTGACCAGTCCCCTAAGAGGACCCAGGCTGGGTTTGCCGTTGTTCTCGCTACTGCTACCAAACCTGCTTCCTTAAGCCTTGTTCTGCCCCAGGGAAGCGTCCTGCCCTTGGCCGCTGCCCTCAGCGATCTGGCTCCCTGCACCGGCTTCAGGAGGGCCAAATTCCCAGGCTGGACTTTGGGACCGATGTGCTCAACCACATGGGACCACTGGGTGCTGAGAGGAGTGACAGCATCTCCAAGGAGGCTGCATCTACTCAGGCCAAGGGGTACTGGAGGCATCCCTTGACAAGTAGGTCATCACAATGTCCCCAAGTCCTGCTGCCCAAGTCAACGGAGCCTCTGAAAACTCCTGGAAGGAGGGATGTCAAAATGCATGTGTTGCTGTGTCCACCTGGGAAGCTGGGCTGATCTTTACTTTTCTTTTCGTTTCTCTCTTTTCTAAAGATCTCCCAGGAAAATGTATTGCTTCTGTGACCAGATTCTTCGTGCTGTAAATTCTTTTAGAGAATAAGGAGAATCTGCCCTAACAGTCCCTGGATTGTGAACAAACATCTATCGAGGGCTCCTCGCGTGCCAGGCGTGTCCTAGGCACAAAGGATGCATGAAAGGACAGGATGCCCTTACGTTCTACGAAGTCATCAGCAAATAAGCAGAATATGATTCGGTCCTGGTGGGCACGGGTGGAGGAGTGGCCACCAACCGCTGAGAGGCCGCCCAGGAACCATCCGGTACAGAGGAGGCACTGTACTGTCTTCACCTGTTTTTAGGACACTTACACAAACTGTCAGAAAGAAATTCATCTTCATCTTGCATTTCAGACTAACACCACATTACTCATGAAATTGTCTATAACTAGACCGATTTCTCTGTTGGAAATAACTTTAAAAATGTGTTTTTTCCAACTAAAATCAGGTCATATATTAGCATCTCTCCTAATGTTTGTTTTTCCCCTCTCCCTCTCTCACCCTCCAGGCTGCTACTTTCCAACCCAGCCTGCAAAGGCCCCTCGAGCTCAGAGCAGTAAATCGCCACGGTGACCATGGGCACCCACCTCCACTCTGCAGAGCCCTGTGTCAGGTGGGTGACAAGTCACTCTACATCATCCGAATACTCAGGCCCGGCAGCCAGCTCGGGCTTCAGAGGCTGGGACCAAGGATAATCCCTTCTCACGTGCGGAGTAAGGGCCTCTGACGTCCACCTGCCCCTGCAGCGCAGGTACCGCGGCTGAATGTCTCGCTGTTGAAGCACAGCATCCGACTCACCAAGAAGCACAGTCCACAACCACTTTTGCTCCGCGCCTTTGGAAATAGTCTGATTGACTTTCTTCTTCTTTTCGGGTCCTCAGAGTTCCCCGTGTGACCCACGGTGTCCCGGGAGGCCCCTCGTGGCTCATCCAGTGTGGCCAAGAGCCACACACTGACACACTTCATCACGCACAACACACACAACAGCTCTCAGTGGTGCTTCAGAGAAACACAAAGAAAGGTCAGAAACCAAGGAGAGAAACGTGTCTATTGGAGGTTCCCTTAATGAGGCACCAGAGGAGACCCTAAACATTATCGTACAAAAAAGAGCCCAGGTGGTTGAGCTAAAATAGCTGCTGTAAAATAATTGTTCTGAAATCCTCAATGAAAACACTGCTCAAAGTTAGCTGAAAGCATCCACATTCGGCAGTTGAAAGCTCTCAGTGTGGCCTGAGTAAAATCTCCATCATTCTGCCTTGGGAAGTAGAAAAGAACTGTCCAACCCTCTGGTCCCACAGATACAGTGGATGAGGTAACATTTTGCTTCCTCTTGTGAGCCAAAGGAAAGCTGAGAACACAGTGTGGTCAGGCTTCAGTTATCCAAACCTGAGAGCCAGGAAGACACCCTTGAACACAGAAATGCCACCAAGCACATGCACTAAATCCAGACCAATTCCTTCTAGGAGTGCCTTATGACTTCTATTAAAATAGCAATTCTAATAAGATCAATTTTCCTGGTTTTCCAACCCATAGCAGATTAATTGAGGCAAATAAGAAAATGGCAGAGATGCTGTTAGAAGCAGGAACACTGATTTAAAAACAAAAAATGACACATGCGATGAAAGTAACAGGTGTTGGTGAGAGCAGAGATTAAAACATTTTTTCAAAAGCAAACAAGAACCTCCAACACAAAACACTGCAGGCTCATTGGGGGAAGAAGCAAAATATTCTAATCCCTTCACCCATTTCTGAAGAAACCACAGTAACTGATATTCATAAGGAAACCTCCAGGTGGTCAATAGCAAATACACTTGACATTCAGTATCCTGTCCAATGAAGTGGAAGGAGTGTGTTTCAGACAACTTCCCATCAAAAGCCATCATGTAGGGAAAGCTGACTGCAAAGGGGCACGGGGTTCGGGGGTGATGGAGATGAGCTATATCATGATTAGGATGGGGGGGTCACATGGCTGTATACATCTGTCAATTCATTGAAGCCTATACTCAGAGGGCTGCATCTTATTGTATGTAAATCACACCTTGGTGAAATTGATGTCTTTTTTATCAATGTTTTGTTATTGAAGTATGGTTGATTTACAATGTTGTGTTAATTTCTGTGGTACAGCAAAGGGATTCAGTTATACCTATATGTACATTCCTCAGTGAAATTGATTTCTAAAGTGAAAACAAGGTTCCAGTTAAAAGTTGGCACTTATAGGGCAAGAGTCAACCATCTGGGAATTCACTGATGAGTGCAGTGCCTAATTCCCTGCTGGTACAGGCTACCTACATTAATTCCAGATGCATCTATGGAAACTTCAAGAGGAGAACTGGACTCTTTGGAAACTATAATCCAGGAAGGTTAAGAAAAACTTTCTTCCAAAAGGTTCTGGACCGACCTCAATAGCTTTTGCTGCTTGTTCTTTCCAAATTCCACAAAGGCAAATCCATTTGGATTTCCAGTAGACTTATTAATGCGGTATACTTATATGAACAGCATTGCCACATTTCCCAAATATTCTTTCAATCCAACTGTGATTACCATTTTTGGGAAGTAACTCCTATGATAAATCAGAAGCAATATTTAATAAAATATTAAATCTTGAAAAAAATAAAGAGGCAGATACATCTATGGTGCCTGCCACTGTGTTGGGTCCTGAGGATACAAAAATTGGGGAAATATACTTCCTGCCTTGGAAAGGTTCCTAGTTTGATGAATTTTGTGGCTAAAGGATACATTTACTTTAAAACTCTTCACACACTGGCATCTGGCGTTGGCGGGATTCAGGACCACAGAGAATCTCTCACACGGGTCACGCTTCTCCTCTCCTCTCCACTCATGTTTTGCTGACCTGCACAGTTCCCTGCCTTTGGGGAAAAGAGCCCTCATTTTCAAGCATCATTTTAAATGGGGATCATTTCTACACCCTCACCAAGCAAGAACCCCCAGGGACTTGCTGGCCGCGTGCAATTGCCTCTAGATTTTCGAGCAATAAACAGGACTTGTCACAAGCTGTCAGAATCCAGTAGCTTTGAAACCACTGATTTGGTGAGAGAGGATACATGACGTTGAAATAATATGCTGTGATTCCCCAGACTCGACCGGGAGAAGCTGTCTCAACACTAAACGGCCTGGGACTGTCTGTGAAAATCTATGGAAAGCGACAAAGACAAAAGTAGGAACAGATTAGAAGGCTGAAAAGAACAGCATTGCCCATGGCCGGAACCTGGCCCGTAGTGGGGCTCTGTACATATATGTTGAATGAATGAATGAAGAAAATACAAGCTTTAGCTCCTATGGCTAATTTACAACAGAAAAGGGCTATAAAGTTGAGACTGACGAAGAGAAGTGATTCAGGCTCTGAGAGCGGGCAGCCCTGTGCGTTTCCTCTCCACCCAATCCTCCCCTCCCCCAGCCTCATCCTGATTCCAGAAGGTACACACGCTCACTCAGAGGCCACCTGGAAGTTTCTGTTTGCCTTGGGACCCGGAAGGAGCCCCTTGCCCAGTGCTGAGCCAGGCCTGTCACGCAGGCAGTGTGTCAGCCAGGGTCCCAGCAGGACACAGAGTCTGGCCCCGGCTGTCATTGCCTCCATGGTGGTGACCACTCTTGGGGGCGTGAGCACATTTCAGGGAACTTTGGGGGGGGGGGGGGAGGCGAGGTACCCGGAGATGAGCAACAGGCCTAGGGTCACCAGAGTCAGATAAAAAGGTGGAACATGAAATTAAATTTGGATTTCAGAAAATGTCGGATAATTTTTTAATTATAAGCGTGTCTCAAGTGTTGCACATACTTAGACTTAAAACTATTGGTTGCTTAGCTGAAATTGAGGTTTAGCTGTGTGTGCTGTGTTTTACCCGCAGTCCTACCCAGGCCTGAAAGTGTTACCGGAGCCCAGGAGGGGGGCAGCCCTGCAGGAGCTGTGGTGATGGGAGGACACGGGTCAGAAATGGAGCCCAGCTCAGCGAAGAGCTGGCAGGAAAGACAGGCCCTCTCTCTCTCGTGCCCTCTGCTCCTAGGGTACCTCCCGTCGGCGGAACACAATCAAGAGGGCACGACTCTACAATCCTTAGGCGAGACGATCTCCCAAAACAAAAGAAGTGAGCAAAGGAGCATTTTCTACCGGAAGCACTTCCTATATCCCTTCCAGAAGCATTTGAGGATTCTTCTTCTTTTTGCTGAAAACCACTAGCAAAACCAGATGAATAGAAACCAAATATTTACCAACAGTGGACTCCAAGCAATTACACGATAACAGTAGAGTCCAGATTTCATAGGGACGTATTTACACCCCAGCCTCTTTCTAAATGTGCAGGCTCAGCCCACGGGAAGCTGGAGGCGGTACGATGATAAGAAACTGTGATAAAGGGCTTCTCAGACAGGTGGGAATGTCCTGCTGGCACCTGGGAACCATCTCGAGAGAAAAACAAGTGATTCCATTGGCCTTCCTTTTGCTGGAAGTTAAAAACCAAACACTGTGCCAGGTTTAATTTGCAATTGTCATTGAAAGAATCAAGGATTTGAGGACGCCTAGTTTTTTTTTTTTTTTTAGTAGAGATTGTTGTATTGTTTTTTATGTTGTTTTTGTTTTTGTTTTTGGCTGTGTTGGATCCTCATTGCTGTGCACGGGCTTTCTCTACTTGTGACGAGCGGAGGCTACTCTTCATTGCCGTGTGCAGGCTCAGTAGCTGTGACACACGGGCTTAGTTGCTCCGCCGCATGTGGGATCTTCCCGGACCAGGGCTCGAACCCGTGTCCCCTGCATTGGCAGGCGGATTCTTCACCACTGAGCCACCAGGGACGCCCCGAGATCGTTGTATCTTTATAACTCAACTCTTCATCATTCCCAGCCTCTTTGGCCCCTCCAAGATCGAGTTATACATTAAGGACAGTGCAACTAACGTCAGGGGCCTGAGAGTGAAGTCACATGAATACCCTTAATTTAAGGAAGTGGGTGGAGGTGGAAGGGTCTGGAAACACTGGGGAGGTGCTAGGCAGTCACCCCAGGTTTTACTTCAGCTCCCTCTTTGTTCAAATCACCCAACTTCTCCAGGGCTTAGTGGTTCCATCTGTACAATGAAGGGGTTGGTTCTGAGCCACGTTGGACTTTTCCTGATCTAGGAGTGCCTGAATCCAGTTTCCTCACGCTTCAGAAACTCAATTCTCCACAACCTCATGGAGGGAGAGTGAGTAGAAATCTTATCCAACTGTGTCAACAAAAGTGGTTTCACTATCGAGAATTAACCAAGAAGACTGGCCAAGCCCGCTGGAATCCAGCTTCCATTCAGCTGAGATTTCACCTTCTGGCTTCAAGAGGAGCCACCACTATCGCAGGAAGGGAGGTGAGAAGGAAATCCTTCCCGAGTATCTATGATGGACTATTCCTCACACAAAACTCAAAAAGAGATTTATTTCACAAAAGGCACAAACGTCCCAACTTCTAATGTCCAGAGGATCCAACCAATGGCCAAAGAAAGAACAAAATGGGAAAATCCCTGTGGAACGTGGACCACCTTCCTGGAATCGATCTTCTTAATTGGAGCATATCGTTTATAAGTGCTGGCTTTTCATGTCCTGGCTTCGCCCATCCAGCTTCAGTACCTCGTGTTTAATGGTCCCAAGAACAAAGCAAGAAAGAGAGTACATCTCAGATGTTTTCACCACAAAAAATAAATGGTAATGATGTGACATGATTGAAGGTAGTAGCTAATACTTTGGTGGTAACCATTTTGCAATTTACAAGTGTATCAAATCAACATGTTGTACACCTGTAAACATACACAATATTATGTCAAGTGTATCTCATAAAGCTGGAAAATTTTTTTCATATATTGCTTCTCCTTTAGTGACTCTAAAACATTTTAACAAAAATGGATGGTTTTAATAATTTTATTTAGCACATATAATTAAGTATCCATTGTGATCCAGATACTACGTTAAATGCAAATTGTACAAAGAAGAATGATATAATCTACTGTGTATTGATTAGAAGTATTTTTTTTTTTACAAATCCACGAAATTAAAGGGGAATTAATATAATGAAGTGACTGTTGGCTGTACCGGTGAGTGAAATGTGAAGGTAGTCGAGAGCCCTTATTGTTGTCGATTTCAGCATTATACCCCATTAAAACTGTTTTAGCAGAAATGCTAAAGTGAAAAAAAAAAAAAAAAAGAACAAAGCAAGACATCTTTGATCACTTTCATAAGAATATAAGACTCTGTCTATTCCCTCTCCAGGAGCAGCTGGAGAAAAGGTGCGGAGGAGTTTGGAGGAGAATCCTGACACTTTGTCCAGCTCAAAGGAGGGAAAGGAGCACAGGGGCTCATCCCATTGTCTCACATCTGAACTGTGCCATTTCTAGGTGGAAATCCAACCGGTGCTTTTCCACCCCAGCTGAAGAGTTCCAAATGTCTCAGCTGTCCACCTGGGTGTCAAAGTCACAGCCTAGAAAGGTCCCGTAAGCAGGACCTGACCCAGGTTTGGGAGGCAGAGAGAGCAGTCTCCCCACTAATCTGCCCTTAGGAAAGAAAGAGCAACGTGGGCTCCTGTGACCCTGCAGAAACCCCATTTAAAGAGAAAGTGTTTGAAATTCTCCCAAGCTATGGGTGTCCCAGTGCAGTGGTCATGTTCTCCAGCCTTTGAAGTCAGCAAGGAATCTGAGACGCCAGCCGGAGTTTCCACGGGGCCGGGGCGAGGGCCCCGCAGGACTGTGTGAACGGGGATCCTGCAGGCATTCGCCCTGGGTTCTCATCTATAAAATCCCCAAATTTGAACAGACAGCTGCTGCTCAGGCTCTTAAAACAGTATCTGGAGGGAGACGTGGAGCTCGCCTCGAGCCTGCAGCCCAGCCGTCAGCCTGATGAGAAATACAGTTGAAAGAACAGATTGGAAAGCCAAGTACCTGTCAGGCTCCTTCACGCTCCAATGTTGCCAGAAGGTCTATAAAAATGTCATTGTCTCTCAGCTGTCGGTGATTATATTACCCTTTACATTGGCTGTTGGTAATAAAAAAAAAAAAAAAAAAGCAAATATCATTTTTGCACTGCTCCGGCCTTCCTCTGGCCTTTTTCAAACAATAATAGACTAAATATAAAGAGACAGAGGTCATTACTGGGCTCTTTAACTAGTGCCAAAGAAACTGAATAATTAAGGAAGCATTACTTGTAGGAAATGTACACGGTTGCTTTTAAGTTAGAACCAAATCGGAGCTCTTTAAAAATGTATCATTTCCCCTTTATCTTAACATGGCGTTGGGACTCTGGCATAATATATTAGGGTTGCTACTGTTTGGATCTTACCAGAAAAAAAAATGCTTTTAGTTTCCATTATCCTATTATAGGTCTCAAATCAAACAGAGACACAGAGGAGAGATGAAGAGGGTGGGAACGGGAGGGGGTCTGTTTGCACAGCTTCCTGATCGTCCCGCAGAACAGCTGATGTTTGATTTGTTCCCCTGGGACTCAAAGCCCCAGCACAGCTCTGTGACCCCTGGAACACCCAGGTCAGTGGTCGGAAGCCAAGTTCACTTTTCAAGCATGCACTCCACTTGATCCTTAAAGATGCCGGGAGGAGGCCCACCTAGGTGACCCCAGCATCTGAAGGGTGCTGGGCAAGGTGGTCCTCCCCGCTCTCTGTGGCTCTCTCTCCCTCTCACCCCACCTCTCCTCCCCCCACCCCATCTGGGTCTTCAGCTTCCCCTTAGGCAGGAGGGTCGGGCAGAATTGGCACCAGACCCAGCTCGACCCCCTCCGCCCAGCCCATGTCCAGGCAGTGACGTTGACCAGCTAGAGAGAGCAGGCCAGGAGGTCCCAGGCTTGGAGGGACTTTGCCCAGCCTGGGGCAATGACAGAGGCAGTCCTGAGGCTGCAGGCACAGCTGGACCAGAACCAGAGACAGCGTGATGCCCAAGTGAGCCCAGGCTCATGGAGCTGAAGCTACGATCAGAGAAACACCCTTGGTCCCTGATGCTGACTTCGTGTTGGTATAGATGAGGCCTGAGGCGTGGTCCTCAGGAATGGTTTGCCTCACTTGGTCAGACAGAGCCTGTGTCTGTTCCCTAAAGCCCAGCCCCCCTGCTCCTGGCTGCTGGGGGTGGCAGAGCCCTCTCCTTCTCTCTATGTTACGGGCTGACTTACATCCCCCCAAATGTAGAGGTTGAAGTCCCAGCCCCCTGTACCTCCGAATGTGACCGTATCTGGAGACAGGGTCTTGTAAGAGGTGATTGTGTTAAAACGAGGCTGTAAGGGTGGAGCCTGAACCCCACATGACTGGCATCCCCCAGGAAGGTGAGATGCCAGGGACGAACGCAGAGGTAGCAAGAGGGGAGCTACCAGCACGCCAAGGAGGGGGCCTCAGAGGGCCCCCCACACCCTGATCGCGGACACCTATCTCCAGAGCAGTGAGAAAATAAACGTTGTTGAAGCCACCCAGTCTGTGGCATTTTGTTACGGCAGCTTAAGCAGACTCATACGCTCTGCAAAGGTCAATCATTTGCCGCTTCCTGAAAAGCTACTGCTCTCATTTCCTAAGATACCACAACAAAGTACCACAAACTGGGCGGCTGAGAACAACAGAAATGTAATATCTCACAGCGCTGGAGGCTAGGAGTCTGAGATCAAGGTGTAGGCAGGGTTGGTTCCTTCTGAAGGCTGGGAGGGAGGTTCTGTTCCACGCCTCTCCCCTCGCTTCTGGTGGTTTGCTGGAAATCTTCGTTTCCTCAGATTATAGAAGCATCACCCCAATCCCCACTTCCTCTCGCATGGAATTCTCCCTGTGTCTATTTGTCACTGAGTCCAAATTTCTCCTTTTTATAAGGACAACTTTTTTTCAAAGAACTTTTATTGAGATACAATTGACATACAATAAACTGCATATATTTAAAGTGTACAATTTGATTTTTTTATTAGTAATGTGTATATGCCAATCCCAATCTCCCAATTCATCCCACCCCAACCCCCCCAATCCCCCCCTGCTTTCCCCACTTGGCATCCATATGTTTGTTCTCTACATCTGTGTCTCTATTTCTGCCTTGCAAACCGGTTGATTTGTACCATTTTTCTAGATTCCGCATATATATGCATTAATATACAATATTGTTTTTCTCTTTCTGACTCAATTCACTCTGTATGACAGACTCCAAGTCCATCCATGTCTCTACAAATTACCCAGTTTCGTTCCTTTTTATGGCTGAGTAATATTCCATTTTATATATGTACCACATCTTTTTCATCCATTCATCTGTTGATGGACATTTAGGTTGCTTTCATGTTAAGGACATCTTTTTATAAGGATTGGGTCAGGTCTCATCCTACTGACCTCATCTTAACTTGACCATCTGCAAAGACCCTATTTCCAAATCAGTTCACATTCACAGACACTTGGGGTTACGACTTCAACATCTCTTTGGAGGCTATAATTCAATTCATAGCAGTTGCATCTAGCAAAGCACTTACTTTCCAGAATGCCAATGCCAGATGGGTATTTATGAGTGAACACAGGAGAAATCACCTTCTCCCCTGCTCCTGAATCTTCCCCATCCACTCACTGATGTTTCAAATTGTCTTATCAGAGAATAGAACTTTTCTGGGCTCCCTAAGAAAGAGGGCTTCCCCCGCAGCTTAAAGAATTCCTACTGCAAGACATCCCTCCTGCAAGACACATGCCCAGGATGGAATTTTTCCTGGCAGACAGTGTCATTACCAAGGAGGTACAAGAAAATTAAAGGCCTAATGCATAAAGGGCCCCTGGGTTGGGCCCTGGAGGGGGAAGAACAAAGCGGGTGAAAGCAGGTTGGGGGCTACAGACATGTGTGTATGGACTGATCAGACCATTGCATTTTTCCAGCATGTGCCTCTTGTTGTGTAGACTTGGCCTCTGCAGCCCGAGGAGAGAAGAGTGGTGCAAAGGAGCCAGTGATGAAACTTACATGGTCACATTAGACTCAGAACCAAGCAAATCAGAGGGGAGCTGCAGATTCTTCTGACAAGAACAAGACGGGGAGAAAAGAAGAAAGACTGACAGAGTCTTTAAAAGCCACCTTGGCTTGTTTGCTTGCCTGGAGGTGATTAATTATACATCATCGAGGGAAAGGCGCATGTTTCGGAAATGCTCTTCAGTCAACTCCATCCATTTGTGCTTTTACGGAGTCAACCCAGGTGATTCAGGCAGGAGGGAGGACTTGGATAAAGAGAAAACCTACAAAGCAGTTCCGTTCCACACATATTTGCTCTTTCAAAGGGCATTCGGCAGGAAATCCACATCACTGGTGCAAACCTTTGCATTTAATTTGTTCCCAGGGGCACGACGGGGGCCATTATCCCAGAAGCAGAGACATGAAAACCCCATTATTTGAAATATAGTCATCGTATTTTTGTTTTGCTCTAGGCTGTACATTGAGAAGTTATCAGCGAATGGGAAGAAAGTCAAGAAGGACAGGAAGTAACGTTGGGGTACTTTATGCCAACAGGAAGGAAAGCAGCTTGGCAGGACCCAAAGATTACTGTTAGGAGAGCTTGTTTAAAAATCATGTGTAGTAACAGGTTGTGGGTTGGGGTGAGAGAGAGAGAGAGAGTGTGTGTGTGTGTGTGGGGGGGGTGAACATACAATCCAACTGACTTATGTGAACTGCTGCTTTATAAAGTGCCAGCCTGCAAAGTCATGCCCACGTTTCTGAAACTGCTACTTTCAGGAGAACCCATGGCTCATGACATCATCAAACTTTTGAAGTCTGCACAGTAAGGCACACGGCTGCACATTCCTACTTTGCTGGAAAAAGAGATAAAATATCAACAGGATAAATTATGTAGAAGACACCCTGGCATCACAGCCCTCCAACCCAGCCATGTGGGTGGCTTGGCATCCAAAGCTACCTGTCTTGCATTTTCCTGGTGCTGGCTCACTCCAGGCCAACCCTGACCACGCCCAGGATCTCCCCGGGCCTGATTTACAGCCCTTTCTATGCTCTGGTATCGGGGGGGGGGGAAGGGGCTCACACATCCCACCCTCCCCTGCGTCCTCCCGCCTTCGCTTCCCTGCTTCAGTGGAGAACCTCAGTGCAGTGCGAGTACCCACACATGATGGAGCCCTGTTCCAGAAGTTTCCATTCTCCTTCGTCACCTCTCACAGGAGCTCAGCAGAGGCTGCGCATTAATGTACAGACAGCAACAAGGGCCAGACTACCCCCCCCACACCCGTGGGGCCCCACAGACTCCAGGTAACCCCCTGCTGTGGCAGAGCTAGAATTTCAGCCTCTGTTACCCCCTCTATTCCGTATGAGTGATCTCCCTGCTCCCATGTGGATCATGTTTGTGTCCAGTTTTGCCAGAAGGAGTGGGCCATCCTTTCTCTCTAAGAATCCCAGAAGAGATATTCTGCTCGTGTTTCTGTAACTACATCATGTTGCAGAGCACGAGGACTTAGCAATCCACAGTTGCTTCCATTGCCTCTCTTCTTCCTCTCCAGGCAGACGCCTTGCCTTTTCGGCTACCCTTCCTCACGCCCAAAAACAAGGAGAGGCGTCACCACCACCACCACCACCACCACCACTATCATCATCACCACCATCACCATCACCACCACCGTCATCTCATCACCACCACCTCCATCACCACCACCACCTTCATCATCTCCATCACCATTACCACCACCGTCATCACCATCATCATCTCATCACCACCACCTCCATCACCACTACCACCTTCAACATCTCCATCACCATCATCATCTCATCACCACCACCTCCATCACCATCACCACCTTCATCATCTCCAACATCACCACCACCACCTTCATCATCTTCATCTTCATCATCACCTTACCAGTCTGGCCCTTACAAGGCCGTTTGACTGGTTACCTCGCTGCTAACCAGTCACTGTTAACCAGCTTCACCAGGTATTTCAGCTCCACACAGACATAGGGCAAACCTTTCTGGGAAGCAATCGGCCAACCCGCCATAGGACCATGCAAAGTACTAGCTCTATATGGAGTACAAAAGAAACAAAAGACAGAATTCATAAACAATGCAAACAGCATCCAATAGGAAAATCGTTTTAAAATTCTATCTTATCACCCATATGATAGAATCTCTGTGCTGGTTAAAAAGAAAGAATTCCCTCTCTGTGACTCATATGGTCTTCCCTTTAACATGTACTGCAAGTGCGGCATGCAAACTACAGAATGATACATGTAACATGATCCCCTGTATGTTAAAATAAACATCCGCAACTATCTTGGTGGGGAGAGAGAAAAGAAAATTTCCGGTATTTTATTTGTGAAGTTCAAAAAAGAATCGTAAAAGGAGAAGCTCTCCCCGAGAAGCTTACAGTCATGAGGAGAAAAGGTGAGACTAAGAAACGACATACTCTGAGACAGCTGTGTACCTGTGTGATTAGGAGATCCCTGGAAGGAGAGCCAGACGTCATCCTTGCTGGAAACCTACCTACAAGGTCAGGACCTGATGGGGGCGTTCGGGGATGGGTAAGTTGTGGAAAGATGGGGAAAGAGTCAGGAGGCAATGAGACAATGCGTCTGATTTGCTGTCCCTGTGGGAGGAGTGGAGAAAGATAAGCTGTACCCCCTTCTTTGTGCCCCACCCCCACATGCGGTCATTTGTATCTTCTCTGGGTGATAAAGTCATTACAGAGGTTTTCTCTCTGGCAGTTGAAAAAATCTTAGGGAAATATACATTTGTGGAAGGAATAGAAATACATGTCACACTTCCAAAGTTAAGTAAACATTGCATTTCCCTTAACCATGGATAACGACGTAAAGCAAAGGAAAAAAAAGCAGCCGCCTGGGTAGAGGAAGGTTTTCTAGCTCTTAACTGACTTGCCCTCGTCTTCTGATAGTCCACTGTCTCCTCCAACGACAACGATTTTAAACCAAAGCCCGTTCATTCTGTACTCATATTTTTCTGGTGAAACACAGATGAAGGATCACCTTTCGAGTTGCCCAAGACTGATTCTCCTTTTAGTTATAACAAGCCGACCAAAGCCTCCCACTCAGGGGCCCTTCCTGGTTCCAAGAATTTCCAGTGCCTCTTAGTAGCATCCTCGCTGGAATGAACCGCAGCTGCACACAATTATTCTCCGGCCAGGATGCCGCTGGGTGAGTGACTCAGCAGCCTTTCAAAGGACCCCACTCATCTTCCTGCAGAAACAACATTTGCTGCAATAGAGTTAATCCAGCACGGACCATCAAGAAATGAAGCAGAATTATTCGCAGAGGGTCGGGAAGAGACTGCAGGCAGGGAGGGACCCGGCACACTCAGCGGAGAGTGGGAAACCTGCCCATCCAGGAAAAAGTGTTCTTCGTTGCCGAGGTGAGTCAAGCCCTTGTGATTCAGACCAGCGTTTCCACGTGCCACTGAAATCTGCAGCGTTGGCCGTGAATATCATTTTGAGGGGGAAAACAAGGAGTTTGTGGTCAAACAAGCGTGAGAAACAGTGGCCTGATGGAAGTTCAGCAGATTTTTTTTCCTTACTGCAGGACTTCTCAGAACATTTATTGTTGCAAAAGGGCACAGTGGATTTCCGGGAAGGCTGACGGTCAGTGTTTCCTAAAACGTTCTCAGCCAAAGGTCCTTGGTGGTCATCAGTACACAGTTTGGGAAACAGTGACTTAGATCGTGGAGTAATTTTTCTTGGGGAAATGTATTTCCTGGGAAAGTGTGTAATGCCCCCCGGAACTCTGAGAACAATTGCACTTAGTTACTTGGAGTTACAGCAACCTGGCGGGCAAACCTCAACAGAGCAACTGTGCTTTTTACAGCTGAAGTTTGGTCCTTCCTCTCTGTTAGAAGCTTCTTCATCACCACTGTCAGGCCCCCCTCGGCCTTGGTCTTCCAAGTGTGGTCCGTGAACGGGAAGCATGGAGATCGCTAGGAGTTCGCCCAAAATGCAGCGTCTCGTGCCCCAGCCCAGACCTCCTGAGTTAGAACCTGCTTGTGGACAAGGCTCCCAGCGGTTCGCACGCACGTTATGGCTTGGGGAGCTCTGCGCTCCACAGCAGCATTGGTTTTCAACGTGGGCATGTGTCAGAAGCAACTAGAAGGATGGGAGGACAGGAGCCATGTGTGATGCTTGGAGGCTGCTGCTTTGACATGGCTGTGTTGCCCCTGAATTTGATAAATCCTGGGAAAAAAAAAAAAACTTGAATGTACAAAACAGACATCCTCAGGTCACCTCACCTATCACCTTCTGCCTGTGTTTGAAGCTCACAGCATCCCTCAGCCTCAGCTGGTCCCCCAAAGAGATGGAACGAGGGATGGGGATGTGGATGATGGGGTCAGAGATATTATTGCACACAGTACTCGGTACGAACCGTTGAGCCATGCTGTTCTCCTATTTCGATGTGACTCTGTATACAGCATCCCTGACCCACAATCCGCCAAATCGGCTGAGTCAGGATTTCCTGCCCCACTTGACTTCATGGACATAACCAGCAAGAAGTGTTTTGAGCTTTGCAGATAGAGGAAGCCGACAACGGGGATTCAGGCGTTTGCACTGCCTGGTGGGCATAAAGCGTGTGTGCTGCGGGCTTCAGAACGCAGGGCTGAGTTCGTGTCTGGGATGAGGTTGCAAAGCTCTCGTCCAGGATTAAGCGTTCAGGCAATGGTCATGAAACCATTTTCCTCCGCGTGAGCTCATCAGGAATCAAGCCAGCAGCCTTGATCCTGTTAACCCTGGAGCCCATCCAACCAGGTAGAGGGAAGCAGATGACCTGGGAGCCCAGGGATACATACATGGGCAAACGACCAGAGGGTGCTTTCCCTCTTTAAAAAAAGGAACCGTGCTCGGTGGTACAGGCAGAACCGAAGCCCACGTTTTAACTCAGCCACGCCATCTGGGTGATTAGAATACCGTGAGGGGCGGGGGGAGGAAACATGTAAAACATTATTGTTTTACGTTGACCCTCTAGTTTTTCCAAGCAAGCTTTTCCAGAAGCCTAACTGATTGGCACAGTCTCAAACCTCTGAATGTCATTCAAAGTCCTGGGCTAAGTCTGCAGCCTTGCTGAGGAGCCACAGAGGCAAACCTTACTACTATTAATTATAGACTTGGAACTATTCCCACACGGAACTCCTGTGAAGTACTTGGAGAAACACCCAGGTGATGGGAAGGATCCTCGTTTCTCTGGAGGAAGAGGGGGGCTGAGGATAAGACAGTCATCTTTTCCATCTCACTTGAAAGCCCTCGATTTCCCACATCCCCGTGGTCCACGATGGCCCTCAAAAGGATTTTGCAGTGTGAGTTCCTCTTTAGGAATCCAGAGACCCCACCAAGTCAGCTGTCAGGGTGTCCAAGATACAAAAGTAGCTCCTTCTGGGTGAACCAAGGGGCTAGTGCCTTTACAGAAGAGCTTGCTGGAGAGGCTGCGTGTGTGTGTGTGTGTGTGTGTGTCTGTGTGTGTGTGTGTGTGTGTGTCTGTGTGTGTCTCTCATCTCATCCCTTATTAACACCCACAGACAATCATTGAGTTCTCTCTTTAATTTCTTTTTAGCATCCTTTCCTTGCAGGGCGAGAGCCACCTGAGTGATGACCCAGCCAGCAGTTTATGATTACAGCAATTTACTTTACTTGTTTGAGAAATCTCAAGATACAGACTCTCTGCAGTAGTGAGGTCACGTGTGCACAGGATGGGCAGGGACCCTGGGCACCGGCACAGACAAAGAAGTTCACAGACAGTCGTAAGGCAGGGAGGTCGGTGCAGGTTTACATGCAACGCCGCTGAAGCACACAGGTGTGTGCACCCTGTCAGGGGTGATCAGGGAACTCTCCTTAGAGGAGCAGATGCTTTAGGTTTGGCTTAAAAATAACAGGAGTCACCTAGGAAATTCTTTCCTCCTTAGGAAAGAATATCGAGACCACCAAGGAAAGAACCTTCGGGAAAAAGACAAAGAGAACAGAGAAGCTTAGCACATTCGCAGACAAGGGGCTCAGGGTGTCTGGGAGGGATGGGGCTGAACAGGAGATGTAGGCATGGGGGGGCAGGGCGGGGGCTGAGGTCAAAGGGCCCCATCAGTCAAGCTGAAGAGTCTGAATCTCATCACGGGGGCCATGAAGGACTCAAAGCCTTTGACGTGGCCAGATTCGCCCTTCAGGCCCCTCGTTCCACTAGCAGTTTGGAGAATGCATTGGCAAGAGGGGAGACGGGAGACAGAGGCCAGTAAGACAGCCCTTGCACGTCCAAAAGGCAGGGTGGTGAGGGTAGACGGAGGAAAAGATGGGCTGAGGAGTGTGGATCCCTGGGAAGTTCTGCACTCAGTATATGGATGGGACTGGCCTCCCCCTGGTCCAGGCAGCCTGAGTCATGTTCACCAGGGAATGGCCCAGTGCAGTTGGGAAGCCTGGGTGGGGATGCCAGCCCCAGGGACAGCAGCTCTAACTCAGATGGGCCGCATCCTGCAGAAACCCATGCCTGTGGGCTGCCTCCTCCCGGTCCCCTTGGGGTGTCCAGCCGCAGGGGCAGCGGTGGTGCCAAGTTCCCTACCGCTGAGGAAAACATCAGCCACGTCCCTTCTGACCTTGAGACTAACCCCATGACTCCCGCCTCTGCTGGTGGAAGAGATGCAGAGAGGGATATTTCATAGTTCCGAGAACCTCCTCGGTGTTAGAGATTCATTTCCCCTCAAAGGGATTAGAATTCTAGTCCCTGCCCTTGTGTCCACAGAGCCCTTGAGCCATCCGTCCCAGCCGCCCCAAGCAAGAAACTCTGCGGCAACTGGAGAACAGCTGGTCGCAGTAAAGTCCTCTAAGTCCATGGAGACATATGCTAGGCATCAGCAGGAGGCCAGGGGTTTCCTGGAGAACCAACCGCATGCAACCCTGTTCCCTCCCCCACAACCACCACCGCCAGCACTGCCCGTGTGTTGACACGTGTCCTAGGATCAGGGGGAGATTGTAAAAGAAAGAAAGAGACAGTCCCCATCCTAAAAAACGTATCATCCAGCTGGGAGGAGCACAACATCCACACATGTACAAACCAACTCAAAGACGCATTTACAGAGAAACATAATTGAACGCATAAGTGGAAGAAACCACTTCCTGAACCGAGTTGCTGTCGTAGGATGTACGCTGGGTACCGGCAGAGGAAACCTCCCTTTCAGACGTCATCATCTCCTTTTGTTAAGAGTTCACCTCGTTCTAGAAGGGTTTTGAGAAAACGTGGACGAATAGGTTGAAAGAAAAATAGAAAACTTAGAATCAAGGGAAAAAACAATACAAAAATGCCCCACATAAGTCAACATAAGCATGGGATAGCTGTGCTTCAAAGCTACGGCTTCTTCTTCCCGGTGAGAATGAAGGCATGATTTGTTATGTAGACTGCATGATCGGATATAAAAGGGACATTGAATTCTACAGTGTTACTTCTCATAGTGTGGTCCTTGAACCAGCAACATCGAGGTCAACGGGAAGCTTGTTAGAAATAAAAAATCTCAAGCTGATCCCAGACCTACTGAATCAAAATCTGCATTTTAGGAGGGTCCCAGGTGAGTCACGGGGGCCTGAAAGTTTGAGGAGCACTGTCCTAAGGCATCCTTCATCTGGAGCGTCACATAGCACATCCTGAATAAGAAAAGAGGCAACCTAGCCACAGGGTTTTTACGACAAATGTGGGAAGTAATCGAATGGCTGTTTCTGATAGCAGTTTTTGAAATATCAAAGGAGGTAATAATAAAGCTACACTTAAGGCAAAGAGTCCTTAGATGTGACACCGAAAGCACAATTTATTTATTTTTTTAAGAACTTTTATTGAGATACAGTTAGCAAACAATAAACAGCATATATTTAGAGTGTACAATTTGGTATCCCAATCTCCCAATTCATTCCCCCCCCAACCCTCCCCGCTTTCCCCACTTGGTGTCCATGTGTTTGTTCTCTACACCTGTGTCTCTATTTCTGCCTTGCATTTCCTCTTTCATAGTTGTTAGCATTTGCCTTATGTATTGAGGTGTTCCTATATTGGGTGCATATATATTTATAATTGTTATCTCCTCTTCTTGGATGGATCCTTTGATCTTTATGTAATGTCCTTTCTTGTCTCTTGTAACATTTTTTATTTTAAAGTCTATTTTATCTGATATGAGTATTGCTACTCCAGCTTTCTTTTGATTTCCATTTGCATGGAATATCTTTTTCCATCCCCTCACTTTCCGTCTGTATGTGTCCCTAGGTCTGAAGTGGGTCTCTTGGAGACAGCATATATATGGGTCTTGTTTTTGTATCCATTCAGCCAGTCTGTGTCTTCTGGTTGGTGCATTTAGCCCATTTACATTCAAGGTAATTATCGATATGTATGTTCCTATTACCATTTTCTTAATTGCTTTGTTTTTGTTTTTGTTTCTCTAGGTCCTTTTCTTCTCTTATGTTTCCAGCTTAG
Source organism: Hippopotamus amphibius kiboko (assembly GCF_030028045.1). Lineage (NCBI taxonomy): Eukaryota > Metazoa > Chordata > Mammalia > Artiodactyla > Hippopotamidae > Hippopotamus > Hippopotamus amphibius. Next base: position 3,064,226 of record NC_080202.1, on the reverse strand, counting down.
AGAAGTTCCTTTAGCATTTGTTGTAGGGCTGGTTTGGTGGTGCTGAATTCTCTTAGCTGTTGCTTGTCTGGAAAGCTTTTGATTTCTCCGTCAAATCTGAATGAGATCCTCGCTGGGTAGAGTATTCTTGGTTATAGGTTCTTCCTTTTCATCACTTTAAATATATCATGCTACTCCCTTCTGGCTTGCAGAGTTTCTGCTGAGGAATCAGCTGTTAACCTTATGGACATTCCCTTGCATGTTGTCATTTTTCCCTTGTTGCTTTTCTCTGTCTTTCATTTTTGTCAATTTGACTACTATATGTCTTGGCATGTTTCTCCTTGGGTTTATCCTGCCTGAGACTCTCTGTGCTTCCTGGACTTGGGTAGCTATTTCCTTTCCCATGTTAGGGAAGTTTTCAACTATAATCTCTTCCAATATTTTCTCGGGTCCTTTCTCTCTCTCATCTCCTTCTGGGACCCCTATAATGCGAATGTTGGTGCATTTAACATTGTCCCAGAGGTCTCTTAGGCTGTCTTCAGTTCTTTTCATTCTTTTTTCTTTATTCTTTTCCGCATCAGTGATGATCACCATTCTGTCTTCCAGCTCACTTATTCGCCCTTCTGCCTCAGTTAATCTGCTATTGGTTCCTTCTAGTGTATTTTTCATTTCCGTTATTGTGTTGCATATCTCTGTTTGTTTGCTCTTTAATTCTTCTAGGTCTTTGGTAAACTTTTCAATCTTTGCATCCAGCCTTTTTTCAAAGTCTTGGATCATCTTCACTATCATTATTCTGAATTCTTTTTCTGGAAGGGTGCCTATCTCCTCTTCATTTAGTTGTTTTTCTGGGGTTTTATCCTGTCTCTTCATCTGGTACAAAGTCCTCTGCTTTTGCATTTTCTCTATCTTTCTGTGGCTGTGGTTTTCATTTCCACAAGATGAAATACTGCTGATACTGCTTGATACTGCTGTCTGCCCTCTTGTGGAGGAAGCTCTCTAGGAGGCTCGTGGGGTGCTTCCTGATGGGAGGGACTGATGGTAGGGATGGGTGGGTGGAGCTCAGTAAGACTTTAATCTGATTTGGTGGGTGGAGCTCAGTAAAACTTTAATCTGCTTGTCTGCCAATGGATGGGCTATGTTCCCACACTGTTGGTTGTTTGGCCTGAGGCTACCTAGTGCTGGAGCCCACAGGCTCTTTGGTGGGGCTAATGGAGGACACTGGGAGGGCTTACACCAATGAGCACTTCCCAGAACCCCTGCCACCAGTGCCCCATCTCCTCAGTGAGACACAGCTGCCCCCCACCTCTGCAGGCAGCCCCCCAACACCAGCAGGCAGGTCTGGTTCAGTCTCCTATGGGGTCACTGCTCCTTTCCCCTGGGTCCTGGTGAGCACACTTTTTTGTGTGCCCTCCAAGAGTGGAGTCTCCGTTTACCTCAGTCCTGTGGAGGTCCTGCAATCAAATCCCACTGGCTTTCAAAGTCTGATTCTCTGGGGATTCCTCCCCCCGTTGCTGGACTTCCAGGTTGGGAAGCCTGACGTGGGGCTCAGAACCCTCACTTTAGTGGGTGGACTTCTGCAGTATAACTGTTCTCCAGTTTGTGAGTCACCGACCCAGTATTTATGGGATTTGATTTTAAAGCGATTGCACCCCTCCTACTGTCTCATTGTGGCTTCTCCTTTGTCTCTGGATGTGGGGTGTCTTTTTTGGTGAATTCCAGTGCCTTTCTGTTGATGATTGTTCAGCAGTCAGTTGTAAATCCGGTGCTCTTGCAAGAGGGAGTGAGCGCACGTCCTCCTACTCTGCCATCTTGATCCTATCTCCTCTCAATTGTTTTTGCTGCATTTGAGTTTTTCCAAATTTAGTAATGATAAGCAGATAGTTTGATTTGGTTCTGAACTGCAAAATCAGTACCATGTTTGCCAATCGCACAATTTATTTTTAAAAATTTGGTGAGTGGTTAATTGGACTTCATCAAAATTTAAAATTCTGGCTTCGAGAAAGACACTGCTAAGAGAGTCAAAAGACAAACTACAGTCTGGGAGAAAATATTTGCAAACAATACATCCAACAAGTGACTAATACTAGATTGTATAAAGAATTCAACACTCAACAGTTCCAAAAATCCACTTAGACAATAGACATAGCATACGAACAGACATTTCAACAAAGAGGAGATATAGATGGCAAGTAGGTCAGAGAAAAGATGTTCAACTTCATAAACCATTAAGGAAATGCAAATGAAAACCATAATGATATATATCACCATATACCTATTTCAACAGCTCAGAGGAAAAGTAGCGATAACACGAAGTGCTGGTGTGAATGTTGAGAAACCGGGTCTCTCACACATCACTGGTGGGGATGTAGAATGGGACAGCTGCCATGGAAGGTAGTCTGGCAGTTTCTCACCAAAGTAAACATGCACTTACCATGCAACCCAGCAACTGCATTCTTGGACACTTATCCCAGAGAAATGAAAACATGTTCACACGAGAACTTGCACACAAATGCTCACAGCAGATTCAGTCACAGCCAAAAAGTGGAAACAACACAAACATCCTTCACTGGGTGAATGCTTACATAAACTCCAGGACCTTTGTACTAAGTAATACTGTCAGCAATAAAAGAGAAGGAACTGTCGCTAGGTAGCAATTTAGATGGATCTCAAAGGCATCACGCTTAGTGAGAAAAGCCAATCTCAAAAGGTTACACACTGTGGGATTCCATTTATATGATGGTCTCAAAAGGACAAAACTATAAAGAGGGAGAACAGATTTGTGGTTTCCAAGGAACAGGGGTGGGATAGGATGAGGGGATGGGTGACTCAAGAGGGATGGCGGGGCAGTTCTTTGGAGGGATAAAACAACTCTATTTCCTGATTTTGGTGATGGTTGCACAAGTCTATGAATGTTAGCAAACTGCACAGAACTACACACACACACACAGAATGAGCCCAGGTAAACACTGGTGGAAATTAAACTTTCTAGTTTAGGTAGCATTGCTGTAGCAATATTAATTCCCTGGTTTTGATATTGTATTACAGCCATAAAAGATGTCACCATTGATGGTTTACAGGACTCTGTAATATTTTTACAACTTCTGTGAGTCTATAGTTATTTAAAAATAAAAACTAAAAAAAAGAAAAAAGCTAAATCTAAAGGCAATGAGAAAAAATAAATACATAAATAAATAAAGGCAATGAGGCCAAAAACCAAGACGATGTGATTTAAGGTCACTGATATTTTGGTAAACCAGCTCTCCAGAAAAAGATAAAAATAAAAACAAAAAACTGATTCTTAGCTTTTGCCAGTTGCTATGATGTAAATAATTCCTGAATAGATAACAATAGTCTCCCAGAAGCCAGTACAGAAGCTTCAATGCACCACTGCCTTCTAATCTGGTCCTTGCACCGTCTTTATCAGACAAGCCTGGAGAAACATTAAAAATTCATAATCCTGAGCCCCAGGCCAGAACTATTGAGTCAGAATCCTGAAGGTTCAACAGGGAATGTGCATTTACAACAAGTTTCTCAGGTTATCTTTACGATCTTTAAAAGTCAAGCACCCCTTGCAGGTGGTAAGCATAGCTCTCCAGTGACCCAGCTAAGGGAAGCAGTAGACAGAGTAGAAAACCAGCCTCCCCTAGATTCAAAGGAGTAGAATGAGTCGTGGAATTTAGCAGGAGATTTTGTCACCAGTTAAGAAAAGCAGGGAATCAAAGGCCGACTGGTGTGTGGGTTGCTGAAGCTACTACGTTCCTCTGAACACACAAGTCCCGTCACTGTGATCTTCCACAAATGGCTTCTGACTCCGACACGTTTCACTCTGCTTTCTGTTTAGTCCTCTTAAGAGAAAACAGGGTTCAATTAAAGTATTATTGATAAGACCATTTTTTAAAGTAATATTTCTTTTTTAACCCGTGGTCAGTTTAGCGACCCCCAACTTTGACTGCACACTGGAATCGTTTGAAGAACTTTAATAAATACAGATGCCTGGTCCTCCGCACTGAGCTTCTAATGTCATTGATCTGGGATGCGGCTAAGCTTTTAGGAGATTTTGAAACGGCCCAAGTGGGTCCAATGTGCAGGAGAACCACTGCCAGTTTCTACTGTTTACCAAGTCACTGACTGCGGTTACCTGCTACCCTTTATTTAAAATGAAATCCTTATTCCTTCTGAATAGGTATTACAAGTTTCATAATTCAAAACAGTATTAAAAATGTATAGTGAGAAGTCGTGCTCCCACCCTGCTCTATTTGCCCCATTTCTGCCCTTCCACACACACCTCCCCCCTTACATGGTATTTCCTTCTAAGATTTCTTTGTGCAAATTCTATATATGCAAATAGATGTGTCTAAAACATTCATATTTGCATACGTAAATTAGAAGGAAATGACATAAGGATATAAATATACAGACAGATAAATAATATATTGATTGTACACAGCTTCATTTGATTGTGCTTTGCTTTACTGTGCTTCAGAAACATTGCATTTTTTTTTTTTTTTTTACAAATCGTAAGCTTGTAGCAACGTCGCATACGAGGAGTCTATCTACAGGGCCCTTTTCCCAACAGCGTTTGCTCCCTCTGTGTCTCTGTGTCACCTGCAGGTAATTCTCGAAATGCTTCAAACTTTTTTATTATTAATATTTGTTATGGTGACCTGTGATCAGTGACTTTTGATGTTACCATGGCAAAAAGATTCCCACTTCCTTAAATAGTATTTTTTGCAATAAAGTATTTTAAATTAAGTTTTAATTAATCACATTTAAGTTGTAATTAATGAAAGTAATTTTTTAGACAGAATGCTATTGCCCACAGACTACAGTATAGTGTAAACATAACTGGGAAACTAAAAACGTTCTATGACTCACTTTACTGTGATGTTCGCTTTATTGCGTGGTCTGGAACAGAAGCTGCAACATCTCTGAGGTCTATTAAAACATACCTACGTGTGTAATATATTCATATTTGCATCAAGAAATTCCAAAGAGACAACACAAGGCTATAAATATACATACAGATATATAATATAATGTATATAATGAACATACATGTATGTATATTTATAGCCTTATATGGTCTCCCTGGAGTTTATTTTTATAATTAACTGGACAATATGTTTACATTCGCTCTTACATGAATTTAGGTGCACCCAGGTAGACCAGGCACTGACATCTGACGTTTCTGCCATCACAGCTGTACGGTGGCACTCACGGTGCAGAGAAGAGTCTAGAACTCCAGTAGCAAAGGTCAGATTAGTGTGTATAAGGGGTGTGGATGTGTGGGAGGAGTCTGGTTACCCTAGATCCTGAATAAACGGGTACAGTTAAGTTTCTGAGCCTGGAAATGAGAAAAATCGAGTCTGCACTCATTCATTCATCCAAACAGATGCTCAGAAAATATCCACCACCCAGGGCTCCTACCTGAGACAGCCCACCAGCTCCATCCAACTCTGGATAGCATCTCCCCTGAGTCAAAAATCTGTTCTTCCCGAATCCTGAGCAAGAGACGTCAGAGGTCACAAGTCAGTCCAATGTCTATTTCCAAAGCATGTTTTGTGACACCCATGCTGTCTTCTTTTTTCTCAGCTAGAAGCCAGCCAGCATTTTCAAAAATTGAGAATTTTCCTATAAAAATGCAGGTTTCAGGTCTAGCTTATATCACAAAGCTCACACCCCCTCGTGGCTACAGCCTGCTGGTCCAGGACAGGCCATGGCCTTGGGACAGGTCATGTGACCTCCAGACCCTCCCATTCACTCCACGGTCTAATTCACTCTGTTCTGCGGCCTGCCCCGCCCCCGGGGGCTCCGAGTTTCCCCCGTCCCTCATGGGAGCTTTCCCTTCACAATTCACCTCTCACATTGTAATGTGAAAACCAGTGGGTCGGCAGGTACCAGCAGGAAGACACGTCCCCCCACGCTGCCCCTCTCCAAAGCCTCGCCTACATTGACACTGTGCCCACCAGCCTGTCCGGGTCCCTCCACGTTTATGACACCCATAGGATCAAATCCCAGTTGCTGTGAGAAACTCCAAAGGCTGGAAGAGGTTTTCAAATGTACTTTGAGGATGCCTACACGTGCCACTCGGAGCTGATTCAACACCAGGTCCTGGCAATCTAATGGCCCTCCGTGATTAATACCAGTCATTTGTTCAAAGTTAACAGCCCTGGAGTGACAGCCATAGATAAATGAACCACATTAGAAAAACACTAAAGCAAGCGTTTACAGAGTGGAGTCATTGAAGAATATGATGGTGCTAGAGCTCGGCTCTGCCTACCGTACGCGGTGAATGAATTAGCTACGTTGAGGTCGTTTTTACCCAGTCCCTTTCCAACTGTCCCGAAGTTGTCCACATTTATCTTGATTAGAAAGCAAGCCAACTCCTCGCGACGTTAATGGGTTTTTGTGTTCTCAGAAGTGACTATTACAAGCAGATGGAGAAAGCGATGGGGGGGGGATGGGGACGGGGAGAAGGCTTTGCATTTCCACCCGCACAGTTTATCACAATGAATCCAAGACGAGGAGGACGGGGCCGCGCTAAATTAGAGGACTGTTTGCATCCTAACTCTGCCAAGGTCATGCAGCCAACCCTGGGCTTTGCCTTCCTCTGCTCACGCCTGCCTGTGCCTGGTTAAAGGGTCACTGAGTCGAGAAATAAACGTGGCTGCAGAGGACTGCTTTAAATGCCACGCCGTCGACAAGGACACGGAGTTTAAAATCCTTGTTGGTCTTTGTTTCCTTAGCGCCAATATTTGAGCAGAGAGCGGGAGGTCTCGCCTCTGAAGAGCGATGCCGATTGGTCCCATTCATTTGGAAGAAAACACTCCACTTAGAAAATGACAAGACTGGATTGATTATAATTCATTATAATGCAGTCCAAAATACTCTCAATGGTATCTTTAAAAAAAAAAAAAGAATTCCACTGAACTTTTTCCTATAAGGATGCACAGTTAAATGTACTACTTGTTTTTTAATCTCTAGAAGCACCACAAGTTGCAACTATTTTGGAAGTTATTATTAGTACAACAGCTTTTAAGGTCACCCCATCATTACTACATGTTTAATTATATGTTAATTTTTTACAATGCTTTCGAATATCCTTTCAATCCACTTATTTATTGCTCTTTTCACTGTATCGCTAAGATTCTGAGGCTACCGTTGCCTTTCGCTTCTCTTTGCCTGCGGAGATAAGCTAAGATTCCCCTTCAGGGCCTGAGATGAGAGGCTGCAGTATAAACCTTGCACATGCTGAAAAGCTGGCAGAGCCTACAAGGAAAGTGAGTAATTGCAAATGAAACAAGTAAAACTATATTTAACAATTGTTATTCATGATATCAACTACTCTAAAACTGGTTTCTTAACTTCCTCTGGGAAATAAAGCCTATTTGAGACAAAGGGAAAGAAAAGAAAAAGAAAATGACAAGACTGGGAGGGACCTCACCCCCAATTGTATGAACGAGGAAATTGTGACTCAAGGGGTGAAACATTAAGCTGGAAAGGTGGGGTGCCAGACCCCCAGCCCCTACTTCGTCTCTCCTTTCTCCCCCTCCCGTCGCCCTCCTCCTGCACAGGCAGGAGGAGGCGGAATAGGCTGGTGGCAGCCATCTGGGACTCACCTGATACAGAAAGTCAAGACGACAAAACCTGCTGCTTATGGCCAACGTGGGGACTCGGCCCCTCCTGCTATTGCATCTCCTTCTGGTCGCCTGGACGGTTCCGCAGTGTATTTGATAACTTTCTGATCATTTACCCTGATGAATCAACTCCCCCTGTTGCCCCCACAGTCTGAGAATAAAGCCAAGGACAGAATCCCTTGGAGAGGAGGCTGCCCCTCTGTCCTGTTTCTCAGAGTCCAAACGCTGCCTGGCACATCTTCCAGCATTTACTTGGAGAAGTAAATTCTCGGGGTCTGTTTCTCCGCCTGCAGCTGCGGAGTGATGGATTTCACGTAGGAGATCTCTGTGGTGACAGAGCTCTCCCAGTCGGGGGACCACTGTGAACAGGGGTGGCAGCTGCAATGGGAAGGGGGCCGTGCGGGCAGTCCCTCGGCCAGCAGAGGAGGGGGACTTCCTACGGCAGGACTTGACCCAGGCCACACCATGCATTAGTGTCAGCCAGGGCACCCAGGCCTCTGGGGCACTCCACCCGGGGCCCTGACAGAGGTCCCCACGCTTGGTGTGACCTGTCACTCCCGGTGTCAGGGAGCAGCGGGGAATCATAGAGAAAACGTAGAGGGAAGGTCAGACGACTCACCCCTCCCCTCACTGTAATCCGCCCCTGTCTGCTGGGGAATTCTGGGAGTATCTCCCACCTGCTGTGCCAGATAAGGGGCTGCGTGGGATGATGGGGTTACCTGGGGGGTGTGAACAGGCTGGTGGGAGACAGCAGACCTGAGGCCACTTAAGGCAACAGCCAAGCTGAGCTCTGGCTGAGCTGCCCGCCTTCTCAAGCACTGGAGGAGGCGGGTCACCAAACATCGCAGGGAATGAGACAGGCTGGGACCTGGGACCCTTTGCTGCAGGGCTGTAGTGCCTGCACCTGGACACGCCTCTCCTCCAGCAACGAAATACAAAGAAACTCTATGGACTACAAATAACCACGTGTATGTGCCGTTGGGGAAAATTATGGACAAAAGATACAAAAAGACCAAAAACCCAACTGCCACTTTTGAAGAGCCCTCAGCAAAAGCAGGGCACGGCGCGCAGGGCACGGCGCACGCCCCCCGCCCCCACAGCACTGGCAGAGGGGTGGGCAAACCCCTAAGCCACCCCCCTGGCCCGACCCCCGGACACACCCCTACCCTCACATACAGGGAACCAGCTTGCCCCGCCCCCTCCCCCCCCCACCCCCCGCTCAGCTGCAGCAGGGGCCCCAATAAAGCCTGGCCTGAATTTCCTGTCGGGCCTCTGGTCAGTTTCTGTTGCCTGGGGAGCCCAGGAACCCTGGCGGGTGACAGGGACCCTCAGGAGGCCCCAGGGGCACCAGCACGTGGCTCTGCCGAGGGGCCCTGGGATGTGGAAGGAGGACGGGGGGGGGGGGTCTGGTGGCGGGTCCAGGGGCAGAATGGGAGGTGGGCTCCTCTGCACGCAGGCTGGTCCTCACCGAGGCCACCGCACAGCGTGTGGGGGTCTCAGAGCAGAGCGGGACGTGGTGGTGGCCACAGGCCTGGGACCTGCACGGCCACGTCCTCCGCAGACCTCCGCCAACCCTCCCACCCCCCGCAGACAGACAGACGGCGTGGACGCACGGGTGCTTCAGCACAGGTGAAGGCACCCCGAGGGGCGAGACCAGGCACCCCCATCGCCCCACACCGGAACCCAGACTTACCCTGGGTCTAACAGAGACTTAAGCGCAGACTGACTCCCAGAGGTGTAACCCGGGCGGGGAGGTAATTAAAGGCAAAACAAATGCGAGAGCTTAAAAAAAGGGAATGGACGTCCTCAACGTGACCCGTGGGAACTGAAGCACGTGCGCACGCGCAGCGCTGCCCGGAGCCCGGAGCCCGGAGCCCGGTGAAGGAGAAGGCGTTTCTGTGTTTAGGCCACATGAGGGGCTCTGAGACCCCACTCGATCCCAGCCGGAGTTTCCCTCCCCAGAGAGTGTAAATGCTCGCTGGGTGCTGGTTCCCATCTTACCTTGTAATCATGTTGTTTGTTCAGATCTTTCTCGTCTGCGGAGTCCCCGGGAGACTACAGCCTAGGGTCGGCTTGCCTTGTTCCTGGGCCTCCGGAGAGAGCTGGTCCTCGGTGGGCATCTGTGCAATGAATGAATGAGCAAAGGAATAAAGGGTCACTCACACGCTGCTGCCTGAGGCCCCCCCCCACAGCGCCCCGCACCCACCCCCGCAGCCCGCGCACCCGCCCCAAGCACTGTTGCCCATCTCAGGGCCTGGAGCCCTCCCAGCGGGGTGAGTCCAGGGTCCTGGGGGCTCCACTAGCCGGGCTGGGGTGGGCAGGTCCTCCACACCTGTGCTGAGCTGGGGACCCGCCCCTCCCCTGAACGTGGTTTATGTTGCTACGTCGGACATCAACGACCAGTCTCTGCAAACGGCCTCACTAAGACTACTTCTTTCATTTTTTCATTTTCATTTTACTTATTGTTATTTTTCTGGAGATAGTTCATTCTAGTTTTATTCGCACACACACCCACAAAAACATATTCCTCCTGCCGTTCCTTCGTATGACCTGGCCTTGGACGGAACCCCCTAGAGCCACCTGATGGGTTTTTATAACCTAAGTGTGGCAGGGGTGCCAGCCCTGTATCAGCACCCTTTACTGGAGGAGGGCCTGCCGCCTGCCTATGTACACGGATGGAGGCAAATACCGAAGGGGCGGGGTCTCCTCCGGGACTCATGGCGCGAAGACCCAAAGGAAGATGAGGATGGGGAGAGGTGGTGGCTGACGCCGTCCCCAGCAGAACCAGAGCCCGAAATCCTGGTCCAGCCCAAATAGATGATCTGTGACCGTAAGGCCAGGATTTCCGGACAGAGCAAAGCATCAGATCTGAAAACAGTCCCCCAAGGGGCACAGAGCCGCTTTGCCCTACCAGCGGCTCCTGACCTGGTGGAACAAGAGACAGAGTGTGGGCCACGCCCAAGCACGTGCTTTAGATGCGGGGCGGCCTTGGCTGCGGAAGGAGAGGCCTGGTTCCTAACCCTGCAAACCACCCCATGCCGTTCTTTAAAGACCTGAACCACAGAGAAGGCGACCACACCCCTTGCCAGTAAAAAGTCAGAATGAGAATACATCCCATTTTTCAGATTCAACCTACAGTCAAAACAGTGCCATTGAAACAGTGGGTTGTCCTACCCTTGGCACCTCCAAAGGGACCCCCAGTATACAGACCCTTGCTTCCTGCCTCAGTACTAAGTTGAGAAATGGAAGAGAGACTAAATGTGAGGACCAAAGTGTCACAGTTGTTACTGATAGAGGCAAGGCTGGAGGACCTCTCTTTGTACGGGAGCTCGATGGGCCTCCAGCCAAATCAGGAGTGAGCAGACGTGCCCAGCCAGTGGGGACCGGGGGAGCCTCCTCCACCCCCTCCCCGTCCCTCCCCACACGCTGCTGGTGGTTCGTACGCTCAGAGGAGACCTGGGCATGGAGAGCTCCATCTTTCTGCAGGTGTGACTCTGATGGCCGTGACGGTAATTACTAATTACGTAAAGTGACTCCACCTCTCCAGGGTCAACGGAAGCCAGAGACATCATGAAAACTTCCCTTGCCTGGAATGCAGGGCGAGCCACTTCTCCCGCCGCACACGTCCTGTCCGACCGCCGCGGTGAGCATCTTATTGACGGTCTCCCACTGGGAAGAGCCCTGGCCTTGAAGCCTTCCTCTGTACTTGCTGTGAGACCTTGGGCAGCTCACTTAAACACTCTAGGTGTTCACTTCATCACCTGTAGCACCGAGATGATGGATTGGCACTAGACAGCCTCAAAGCCCCTTTCAGCTCTCAGTGGACAGATGGTGCAGACGTTCTCTTCTTGGAGACATTCCCAGGAAGGTGGCAGAGACAGTACAAGGTACGGGGTAACCATAGATTTGACCTCTCCACCCTCATGGGGCAATGAATGCCGGGGCACCTATTCCCAGCCCACGCTGTGGACCCACTCTTAACACCTGAGGACAATGCTGCTACATCAGCAGGAATGGAGGACACCAACAGGATGTGGGGGGACCCGATGGCTTTTCCCAGCCCCCGGCGTTGCCTGGCCCAGCGACATCAGCCCCCACGGCCCACTATGGGTTCTCCCCACAGCCTTCAGGAGCACGAGTTATAAAGGGGTTAGTCTGGGACCACAGACGCCCTTGTCAGCACAGCCGCACAGCCCCCAGACAGCAGGATTTTACTTCCGCGTTCAGACTAAGACGCCCTCGTTTGATGTTAAGAATTGAGGTGGTAAGTAACTAGCCACTTATGTCTCCTTGTTCCACTGCTGGTCCTACATAAAGTGCCCGCGTGACAACCGTGAACAATTACATGTAACATGATGTTAAAACAAGAATGTCTCAGCCTCTGTCTCAAACAGATCAGTGTGGGGGGGGGAGTGTCTGTGTGTGTGTGTGTGTGTGTGTGTGTACGCATGCACTGGGGTTGATTTATTTTCGAGCTGCGATTGTACACTTATAATTTGAAAGTGACTTATAGCTGGAAATGCATATTGACTTGTCTTACAAACTGCAGAAAGTGAGACTCAACCAAATATTATTATTCTTAAGTAGAATTATGAAGACAATCGTCTGCCTCTGATTGATTTTAGATGTGAGGATTTATCAGAATCTGGGACGTATGGTTGGGGAAGAGCATATATCTATCAACTGCAGACGTCACCTTCAAACAGTTGAGAAATAACTACATCATCTGAAATATCTAATAAACATTTTTAGGAAACTGACATTTTTTCATGACATGAATGGGAATATGCCTCAGACCTTCGACAGGGTTTTGCTTAATATCCCAGCTGTGTGGAGAATAGTTCAGTATTTTCACCACCATCCATTTCCACCCACGTTCAGGTGCTGGGCTGTGCCTTCCAAACCACCGCTGTTCTGCTGAGTGCTAAGAACACCTACTCACTGGTTCGAGAATGTAACCAGTACTCTGGGCTGTTGAAACAGGCAGCAGGAGGGGAGTTGGGCTCATAGGGCATTTTGAATGCCCCTGACAAACGCTGGAGGTCCAGTCTGGCCTCCTCCTCTAGGTAATGCAGCGTAGGTGTTCAGGCATCTGTTGAAGGAAGGCCCTCACCCCCTGGCGATCAAGACGAACAGCATCCTGACTCCTCAACTGGAACATCATACAGTGCGGTACCCACTGGGATGCTGAGGAATGGTTCATGAGCAATGGCTCACCTTCCTCTGGGATCCAGGCACTTCTCACAGATGTACACCCAGTGCAGATGCTGCCCCTGACCCTCCAGCCATGATGACCCCAGCAGGCATTCTGGTCCAAACTTCCCCAATTTCCTCTAGGGCTAAGTCCTGTACCCCTTGCCCTGCCCCCTCCCTGCCCAGGACCACCTTCTTTTGGCATCCCAAGGCAGCCTGCTCTTTCTCTTTCCAAATTATTTTTCTGGTCTGTTGTTAAAGCTTAAATGTCACACTGTGTTTTTCTTGGGCCTTCCCTTTTGTTTCTCAATTTGAAAGTTAAAACAAAATGGGCATTTGGTCTTTCTGTTTACATTTCCATCATAACAACTCCAGTTCTACTCAAGGTGATGTTGATGTACATGACTGCCGAGACCAGCTCGGCGACTCGAGGTGAGTGATGGGTGCCGCAAGCTTGAAGAAGACACAGACACAGACTGAAGAGAAAGATGGGACCGGGGGACTCAAGACCTCTAGGATCAAGAGCCTTGATGATTGATCCCACGTTGCTTTTATTGAGTTCTCGGCATAGCCTAAGGGTCTAACACTCCCAGGTTAATCCCATAAACAATCAAAGGCCTCACATAACTGGGGGCAATGATCTTTGTTTGCCCCCTGGGTCCTGATTTGAGCTGGGCGTGGAGAGCAAAGCAGCCCTGGGGGCAGGAGACCTCTCTCAAAAGGATTAAGGGTCTGTGCCCCACCCGTGTTGGCCCCTCTGCGACTGTGCCTGTCTTAAGTTGTTCCTCCCTTGAGGAATCTTACCCGTCTCTGGCTAACCAGTCATCCTCCAGGGCCAAACACGGTGATATAAGGAAGGCTCTATGCACCACCCCTGTTGGCCCCTCTGCGGCTGTGCCTGTCTTAGGCTGTTCCTCCTCTGAGGAATCTTACCCGTCTTTGGCTAACCAGCCATCCCTCAGGACCAAACAGGGTGATATTAGTCTTCACGCCCCGCACCCTCAGCTCCTCCACTGCTCAAGCAGGACATTCTGAATCCCATCGCTCGGCCCACATACTTCAACATTTTCAATGTTTCAAAAAGGTTCCAGAATGTCTTCCCACACATGACTGATTAAAGGACAAGACACTTACAAGAAAATGAGGGAAAGAAATGCAAAAAGATTAAAATCTTAAGACTGTCTCAGTACATTCAGAGTCATTTGATGTCATGTGTTTCAAATATGTTTTTCCAATTTATCACGTCATCTGTGTGTATGATGCTGCATTTTTGTTGGTGGTGAGTATTTTTAATAGAAGTTTTCTCTTTGTATAGCTTTTTAAGAGGGTAAAGTGTTTAATATTTTTGGACTCGGGTCCGATTTTGTGTTTTTTTTAAGTTTCTTATTGTATGCTAACAAAGACATTTCCATTTTGAAAAAATTCACTGTGGTAGGGAATTTTTTTTATGGTAGTAAATTTCTTTAAATTCACCACTTAAATAGAGAAATAGCCATTTCTCTGTCACTTAATCCCTAGAGCTAATCTCTCACTGCAGAAACTAAAAATGCTAGATTGTCACTTTCCCAGCTTCCCTTGAATTGAGAGTGGTCATATGACCCAGCCTTGCTCAATGAGAGAAAATAGAGACTATTGGGGGTGAGGGGAGGCTTTGGGGAAGGATTTCCTGCTGTTATGAAAAGGAAAAATGCTTCACCAAGAAGTTTCCTCCAACCATCCTTACTGCCTCCTTCCTTCTTGTGTTTAGAAGCAATTCTGCATAAAAAAGATGCCTGGGGCTATGGCAGCCATATTGCTTCCATGAGGGGAAGTGACCAAATCCAAAAAGTGAGGATGGAAAGAGCCTGATGATGCTTTGGGCCCCTGAGTCAGCCTGTGAGCCCCTTCCTCCAGCATTCTTGTAATGTGACGTAAGTGAAGCCTTCCTGTCTTAAGCCTCTGTGAGTCAGGGACCTTGTGACTTGCAGAGAAAAACAACCTAACTGATACTCTCACTCAGATTTTCTTTTATGGTGTGTGTGTGTGTGTGTGTGTGTGTGTGTGTGTGTGTGTTTTATTTAACCCAAATCCAAGATTTAAGATTTGTGTTGTTTTCTGTTGTGACCCCTGTTTTTTATAAATGGTTAACTACTTTTTCCACGAATGTTGATTCAACGATTCATATTTTACTTATTGTTATAAAATGTCACCTTTAACATATATCAAATTATTTTCTATAGTAGGGTCTCATTAAGCTTCAAATTCCTCATTAATAAAATTGTAATAATATTAATAGCGCTTACCATGTGAGGTTGAAAGAGAACGCGTGCAGATTTCTAAGCCCAGGTCCCGGCACATGGTAAATACACCAGATATGTTAACTATTATTATTCCTCATTATTGATGTCCATTATTATTTTACTCCTGGCCATAAACTTCTTCATTGGTTTCATTTTCCTTGTTTTTTTGTCTTTGGCTGCATATCTTCATTATTTACTGTTTTTAATTCTAATGGTGGTTAGCCTTATATTTGGCAAAAGTATGTTTAACCTCTTTTTCTTCAACTACAAATTCAAGAATGAAATGGTGTTTTTGAGCCTTTCCTATTTCACCTCTCTATTGGCTCACTTTCTCTTCTTGCTGTACTGAGTTGGCAAGGTCTAGAATTTCAGGCCCATATTATGATAGTTAAATACTGTTTTATCTTAAATATCTTCTCCTTTAAGAATAATTTTTGACATTTTAATTTTGTTTGGAAATCAGATTAAACAACATGTTCAAATTTGAATTCACGTTAATTTGATATAAATGTCAATCAGCTCCACTCACTCTTTTCCATCAAGTTAAACAATCTCAAGACTTCTTTCTGCTTCTTCTCTCAGATGGCTGCAGTATATTATAAATATTCTTCTTCAAGAAAGATACACGGGCACATGTCATTGAGAAGTCTCTTGCAGAGAATGTCTAGCTGTTGCCTTCATGTGAGAAAGAAGGATAAAATTCTCGCATCACAATAAAGAAGGAAAACGCAGAAAATAAGATCTGGGAAATAATGCAGGTGAGGGGATGGGTCCTAATTACCTAAGGGACTCTTGAGCCTTTGGAAAGGTTTGGGCTTTTACCGTGAATACCCAGGGGAGTGATGGAAGGGTTTTGAGCTGAGAAATGGAATATTATAACTTCTATTTTTAAGTGACCATTCTGGCTACTGTGATCAAAATGGGCCAGAGACTATTAGAATGATTCAGGCAAGGGATGAAGATGCCGGCATCAGTAGAGTTTCCGGATCTGCTTTGGTGGTACAGGCAACAGGGTTTCCTAATGGATCTGATGTCACAAATGAGAGAGGAAATGAGCTTGACTCTGAGATTTGGGGTCTGAACAACTGAAAGATGGACCTTCCATCAACTGAGATGAGGAAAGTGGAAAGTGGGGATGCTTTTAGGGAAGGGGGACACTAGGAGCTGGATGTAGACATGATGAGTTTGAGATGTTTTAAGTGGAGACGCTGAGTGAGCGGTTGGATATATAAGCCTTTCTCCCTGGAGTTTGGGAGAAAGACCCGCATTGGAAATACACATTTGGGAGTCATAAACATCTAGATGGTATTTAAGACCGCGAGCCTACGTAGACTCCAACAGTACTTTTTATAGCTCCCTACACTGAATTCTTATTTTCTTCTTATGTTATATTTGAATAAGAACAGATTTTTTTTCAAGACACTGGGTGTATAAGGGAGGAGTGGCCTGGTTCGGAGTCTGCTGACCTCTTTCTCCCATCCACAGCTGGAGGACCAGTTCACCCACACAGCTCCGAGCCCAATCTAGCAGTCACTCAACTATCCTAGTTGTAATTACCAAGATGGGTTTGGCCTCTTAGGCCCCCGCCGGAGATGTCGATGCTTCAATGTAAGCGGGAGCTAAGCATCCGCACCCCAGCATCCGCAGCCCAGCATCCGGAACCCAGCGCCCGCACCCCAGCATCCACACACCAGCATTTGCACACCAGCATCTGGAACCCAGCATCCGTACCCCAGCATCCGCACCCCACCATCTGCAGCCCAGCACCCGCACCCCAGCATCCACACTCCACCAACTGCACACCAGCATCCTCAGCCCAGCACCTGGAACCCAGCATCCGTACCCCAGCATGCACAGGCCAGCATCCGGAACCCAGCATCTGGAACCCAGCATCCATACCCCAGCATCCGCACCCCACCATCCGCACTCCACCATCCTCACTCCACCATCCGCAGCCCAGCACCCGCACCCCAGCATCTGTACCCCAGCATCTGCACACCAGCATCCTCAGCCCAGCATCCACACCCCACCACCCGCACCCCAGCATCTGCCCCCCACCATCCTCACTCCACCATCCTCACTCCACCATCTGCAGCCCAGCATCCACACACCAGCATCCTCAGCCCAGGATCTGGAACCTAGTATCCGCACTCCACCATCCACAATCCATCATGCACCGCTGGGGGCCTCTCCTCCCACCACACTTTGGGGATTGTCACCCATCACGGCCAAGTCCTCCCCACCTCCTTCTGCCCTACTTGTTTCTGGAAGTTATTTCTTCAAGAATAGCCAAAGGCTAAGCCTGTAGAGTAAATAGATTCCTCCCCAGGCTCGGAGTGTGGGGTGAGATATGAAATACGTCCCTATCTTCGCTTCAGTGGGAATATTACTCACCATCAGGTAAAGTCTGAGGAAGCCAGGTGGGAGAACCCAGCTGGTTTTCCTCCTTCAAGGCCCCTCTCCCTTGCTCTACTTTCTGTTCTTGTGTTGTTGGTCAGGCTTATTTTTAATCTCACTCTGTCTTCAGAACTACTTGAGTGGAAAGCTGAAAGAGATTCATAAAGAGCTGCTTTAAGATGCCATCTTAAGCCATTTCAACTACAAAATAAAGTCATGCAGCAAATAGATTGCGTTAACATTTAGAAACATAAACTTCTAAACTCTTATCACCAAGGCCAGTGTGCTAAGGTCAACAGAGAAATTCCAAACAGTGGATACTAAGTTTCCTCTCTCAGATGCCTGAACATTTTATAAACAATCTCATTTATCTCTCCGACGACAAAAAAAAAACCCCAAAAAACAAAAAACACATCATTTTTTCCAGTCTCTTGCCACACTCCCTGCCATGGAGTAGGTACTGAATAACATGTGTTGAATGAAAGCATGTTAGGGTTTTCAGGGATCGTATAGATTATGTAGTAGCGTTCTTATCAAGGGGGGAGCTGGACCCCAGAGATGTTAAGCAAATGGTCCAATAATTCAAAGCAAGTTAATGAAAAACGATCATTCTACCATTAACTTTCTAAGTGGCAGGTCCTGTCTAAGGGTTTTACACGTGTAACAGGAGTGACTCGCAGTGCACAAGCGCGGACATGCAAGAAATACCCATTTCCCTCTTTTCTTTAAGTCCAACAAAATCCAGGTTGGAGCCCTGAGACCACTAGGCTGGTGGAAAATTCAGTCATTTGGGGGTTCCTCTTCTAAGAACCGCGACAGACCCGAGAAGCCCTGTGAACTATTGCAGTTTCCGGAAGGGCTCCCAGTTCATCCTCACTGCTGAAACCCTCGCTGTCTGAGTCCGTGGTGATTTAGTAAGATTCGGAGGCTTTCTGCTTCCGTGTCGCCTTTACCTGTGGGTGAAGTTCAGGCATTGGTGCCTGGGCTGGACGCAGCCTCCTTGAGCATCCTGAGAAGAGCCCTCTTTGCCCCGCACTGTGTCTTGACGCTTTAGGAGGAAGCCTGTGACTTCGTGCTCTTACCCCATCCCGGCTTCTGACACTCTTCTTTTATTGTAGAAACAAACTGGTAATCTCTCTCCCTCCCACTCCCTCTCTCTCCTGAGATCCCTCAAAGGAGATTCCTTAAGTGGATTTCATCACTGCACTCAGGATTTAGTAAAACAGAAGTTGGGAAGGGAAGAGGCTGCCAGGCAACTTCTGCTATCACTGAAATCCTTTTCCAAAGCAAAGAAGCATAAAAGATCTGCTTCTTCGGTGGAATGGATGTGGGGGAGGCAGGACACAGGAGGAAAACCCAAAACACCTGTATTTCTCAAAAAATATACTGCCAGACTCAGATGGCTTCATTAAACCTCACAACAGACTTGTGACAATGACTGTTGTCTCTGATTTTCAGATGAAAAAAAGGAAAACTAAGAAGCGTGGAATAACTTACCCAAGTTAAGCCAACTGGTAGGTGGCCAAGAAAAAACTCAAGTTCAAAATCAGCCTGACCTCAAGCCTAAGCACTTTCTTCTCTGCTGGCTTTGGGGAGATGAAGAGAATGCAGGGAGGAGGTGTGGGACCATCAAGACCTGGTGGCATGAGCCCGTGAGCCTATCTTGAGATGGAACAGACAGTTTTCTCACCTGGAGTGGAGGGTCTACACTGGAATTTCCCTGGTGCAGAGAAAAAAGACGGTACAAAGAAGTTTGTTTGAAGAGCAGAAACAAAAAATCTGAATTATCAAATGGGAACACTTAGAAAAGAAGGAGCCTTGGACCTGGTGCTCCGGGTCTTGGGCTTCCCATCCTGAGCCATTCAATGTGCTCCAAGAGGCAAGACATGTTTTGCAGTGGTATTTTGAGCTGGGATTTTTTTTAATGGATTCCAAATGAAAACCCTGTCCTCTTCGTGGGACAATCTCTTGTTTTAATGCCAAAGCTTTACTGTTTGATGGGGGAAATGTTGTCAAAATATGGTTCCCATTCCACAGTCATCAGAAAACACATGGGAGGGATAGATAGACTTCCTGGACACACACATACACACACACACACACACACACACATGAATAACTTTCCTAAATAATTTGATGATGACATTTGGAATTGATCTCATACATATGAAACCCTCTGAAAAGTCCTTGTCTATGAAGAGAGGCTTTAAATATTAAGCTTCCTTGCCTACAAAGGTCAAATACACCCTCTTGTGGTTAAATGGCATATTTTATTTCCAGATGATTTCTATAATAGAACTCACGAGATGAGAGTTTGAAGAATAACACATATTTGAGAAGAAAAAAATGAAACATCATGCATTTTTAAAATATCAACGATATCCATCTTACGGTGCCCCACAAATCTCCAATTTCCAGATGCAAAAAATGAGACACAGAAGCTTTGCATCTCAGGTCCATGCTAATCCAAGTCAGGGATAGAAAAGTGAAGCAAAGCAAAGACTTTGACTGTCCTGCCTGCCTACCACAACAGATATGCCACTAAGAAAACTAACTTCCAATAATCATGAGTGTTAAGTCTGGAGGAATTATGACACCACAAAGGTTGGTGCCATCATGTAACAAGTGACTTGTGATAACCCAGGGAGTAGTCAGAGACCCAGGATGAAAGGACCTTTGTTCATTATTTGTCTTTTCAACTAATATCTGCTGTCTGCTAGTCAGTCCATCAGCATGTGTTGAGTGTGTGATATCTGCAGGCTGTCCTTGGAGCTAGTGATACAGTGATGACCAGACAGACAAGACCCCTGGCCCCACGAAGCTTACATTCCACGTCTGTTAGTTTCCTGCCACTGTGCAACAGATCACCACAAACTCAGGTTTAAAACAACCCCCATTTAGGGCACACAAGTCTGTGAGTCCAAAGTCTAGACGGGATTGGCTGGGGTCCCTACTTCAGGACAAAATCAAGGTATCAGCTCTCTCTGCTCTTGTGTGGAGAGAAGACCACCTCCACTCTCCTTCAAGTCAGTGGCAGAAATTAGCTCCTTGTGGTTGTAGGACTGAGGTCCACAATCCTGGTTGTCTGCTGGGGCCCTCTCTCGGGGCTCTTTACATTTTCTCACACTTCTTCCCATTTGGCCCCCTCCATCCTCAAACCAGCAATGACACACCCAGCCCTTCTCCTGCTTCCCTATCTGCCACCAGCCAGAGAACACTCCCTGCCTTTAAAGGGCACGTGTGATTCGATTAGGTCCCCCTAGACAATCTCCCTTTTGCTGTATAACATAGCGTATTCATGGGAACAACATGCCATCTGACTCCCAGCTTTTACCCATGGTCTGAAGGGGAGGGGGTCAAACACAGGCGAGGGTCCTTGAGAGTCATCGTTAGAAATCTGCCTCCCACCATGAGCAAGAGAGTAAGTGATGGAGACAGCAGAGCAAGTCTTGGTTAGGGAGACCAAGGAAGGAAACAACCAAAAACCACCCTGAACCATGAGAACCGAGGGGCGTCCAGCAACCTGCAAGAAGAGCGTTGCCAACCAAGAGCTCAGTCCTCAGAAAGGCCTGAGACAGGGCAAATGTGGGGTGTTCTAGGGATGGAAGGAGCCCACAGGAAGAGAGTGATGTGGGACAAAGCTGGGGAGATGAGTCCCAAGAGGATGGTGTGGGGATTTGCAGCAGTTTGGATCTGATTTTTCACAAGCTTAAAAACCTTGGAGGCATTTTAAACTAGCCAATAGTATGATCTGATTTGCTTTTTTTTTTTTAAAGATGCCTTTAGAGGCTGAGTGGGAAGGGGATTCCGAGGGAAGAGGAGCAGAAGCTGAGAAAAGGAGCCCTTGGTGGGGGCAGGAGAGAGATGACGGTGGGTGAAAGGGACAGTGGAGAGGGAGTTTCGAAAGACACATTTGGGAGCTGTGTTTGTGGACTGTTGAATTCTCCCATATGTACCACAGCTCAAAATCAGATGCTGTGTATCAATGAAAATGAATGTAAGGCGTCTGCAGTAAATAGGTTTATAGGAAGAGAGAGAGGAGCCACGGGAACCTCGCAGGAGTGAGAAGAGGGGTCAATGACGGGAGGCGCTGCACGCGGAGGTAAGGAGACCCTGTCGTCAGGACTCTCCTGGTGGATGTGTTGGAAAGAGGGACACCGCCCGCCAGCCTCGAGTTTCCAAAGCAGAGGTTGAGGAAAGCTGGTTGACAGGAAGAAAGTTCCTAAGCTAGGCAGCCTCTTTTTCTAGCCTTGCGGGGAACCCCAGGATCTGAACTGGCCAAGGAAATTTAAAACATAAATTCTCCTTTCCCTCTGCTCTGCTCCTGCGCAATTTCCAAAAAGAATCACACTAACTCTAGCAGAATCTATGCAAAAATTTCGGTAAGTACATACAGCTACTATCAGGGGTGAATGGTTCCAAAAGGAAACCAATATAAGGAATGAAAGCAAATTACTTCATTCAAAACAGACTCCGTGCAATTAGCCCAAGAAAATTTTTCCAAGAACTTTATATTCTCAAGGACATCTAAGATGTGACTCCATTTAAAAAAAACAACAAAAACACAGACAATTGTAAAATTAAACAAGCATCCACTCTTGCCCTTAATTATATAATCTGTTTTATATATATATATATACACACATATAAACATTGACCATTATACACACATGTAAATGAGGAGTTTTCTATCTTTTCTACCGTCTGGAATGATTCAGATAAATACACGTATTATCAGTTCCACTATATTGACCTCAGCTGCAAGATCATTTGAACCTCATTTCTTTTCCAGGGTAGCTCTGTAATCACCACCTCTGTCTATTCTGTGATTGTTCCAGTTTTCTAACTCTTCTTGGGTTCATTTCAGAACTTTATGTTTTAAGAGCAAACTTTCTATATTCTCAAGATTTTATAATAAAATGCCAGATTGTTGTACATTATCATCTGTAATATTTTTAATCTCTTCCATCTTTGTATCTCCTTTCTTGTTACTAACATAGTATAATGTCGCCTTCTTTCTTTTTATTTAATCAGAATCAGCAGGGAAATATCTATTCTATCAGTCTTTTCAGATACCAAATTTTGGTGTCATTTATCTTTTCCACTCTTATTCTGTTTTCCAGTGACTCAACATAAGCTTTTATCTTAATCCCCCTCCTGCTTTCATTTGGTTTCTTTTTGTTTTTCTTTTTATTATGTCTGAGGTTATATACTTTGTTCATTTGGTTTTGGTCTTTTCTCAAAAATAAAGATAGTATTGTATACAGCTATATGGTTTTCTAGAAACTTAAGTTTGATCTCATAGGTTTTGGGAATGAGATATTTTCTTTATTACATTTGAGAAAATTTGGGGTTTTTTTTTCAGTTATGATTTCTTACTTGGTTAAGGGGTTACTTATAAGTGTTCCTCAATTTATAAAAAAAGTCATTTGGGGTCCACTTTTCACTGTTGATTCTTAGTTTTATTAGATTATGATGAAAGAATGTGGTCTGTTAACTTTCTACTTTTGGTAAATTATTAAAGTTTCTATTTGGTCAAATGTATCATTGAACTTTTATAAGTGTTTTATCAGTCTGTGTGTGTGTGTAAGTTGTGTGTGTATGTGTGTGTATATATGTGTGTGTGTGTATATGTGTGTGTGTGTATATATGTGTGTGTGTACCAAATAGCCAAGTTTTGATTGTATATTAATTTATAGATTCTGTTATTCAAATACCATGAATACCTGCTTATAGCTTGCTATTTGATCTGCCTTTTTTAAATTTCCCCCTACAATCACATTCTTATAGATCTCTCTTTGTATCTTTAGCTCTTCAGACATTATAATGTTTAATAAGTGGTGCTAACATGATCTGATCTTCATCTAGACAAAAACAAAGCCAGACTCATCCCAAATGTAGCGATTCATCGTACATGAATTAAACATTTAAATGCAAAAAGAAAAACCACTGGAAGAAAAGTAAGAAGAATATATAGCTCTAGAGAATATAGCTTTCCAAAGAAGGCTAATAAGTCCAGAATCCATAAAGACATTTTTGGCTACATAAAGTGTCAAACTTTTCTATGATTAAAAAAAAACACTCTATACAAAGGGAAGAGCCAGAGGAAGGCAAGTGCAATGCCAAAGCTTCCAGGAAACTCCCTTTGGGGGCTCAGGTGCATCTTGCAGAGCCCACACTGCAATGTGGTTTGCCCTCTTTGGTCACTGAATTGTCTCAAAGTATCAAATACTTGAAGCCTATTGGCCTTAAACATAGACCAGCCTTGTGCATCTTGATGAGCAAGAGTTTACATTTATGTATCTGTGCCGTGTTTAAAGGGCTTGGTCCGTACCCGAGTCATGTCAAGGAACAGGGGGGGATACCTGTGGCTGGGTGGTCCGGCCTCTGAACACCTAGTGGTCTCCACATAATCACAGACCGCTCACCCCACAGGAAACCCTACAAAGGTGAGGGTCCTGGGACCCATTGTCAAGAACAGGCCTAGACAAGCCCATACATATCGAGGTCCTGCTTATGCCTTTTATACCAGCCGAGAATTGCTGGCAGAACCGACGAGAGAAAGAAATCCGTTGCTTGGGATGTGCAAAGCATCCCAGCCCTTCTCTGCTGTCAGCACAGTGAGAAGTTGGAAGCTTTACTCCTGTCAAGTTAGGGGTCTTCTCCTTTCCACCCCACTGGGATGGGAAGAAATAAGACGCTGTTGAAACCTGCTTTTTTTGCACTCATACTTCTGAGTCTAGTTTCTCTGGGTAAGAGTCATTCACAGGAAAGAGAGGATCTGCTTTTGGACACTGGAACTGGACAGTGCATGTCCTCAAGCCAACAAACTAGTAACAGACGCTGACAACTCAAATGACAGACCAAGGGTTATTATCCCCAAGGTCAAAAGAGCACTGCAAAGAGGAGGCGATCGAGGACACAGAACGATGCGCAGAGGCTACAGCGAGCGAGCCACGGGGAGGAAACACAAACAGCCAGGAAGTGGGTAAAGATGCTCAGCTATTATACAGAGAATGGATGGACGATGGGGTCCTACTGTACAGCACAGGGAACTAGATTCAATATCCTGTGATAGGGCATAAAGGAAAAGAAGATGAAAAAGGAATATATATATATAACTGAATCACTTTGCTGTACAGCAGAAATTAACACAACATTGTAAATCAACGATACTTCAATAAAATAAATTTTAATAAATAAATAAAAGATGCTCAACGTCACTCATCCTCATGGAAGTATGAATAAAGCAGTAATCTGATACCATTTTTCCCCTCAAAGTTGGCAAAAACTAAATAAGCCATAGTATCCAGGGTTGGAGAAAATCTGAATAAATGGTGCTCTCATACATCACTGCTATGAGTGTAAATGACTAGAATAGCTTTGCAAAATATTCCGGCAATACCTATGGAAAGTTAGGATACGTAGATGTTTGTCTCAGCAATATCACCTTGGAAATGTAATCTATAAAAATAAAAGCACCAGCGAGACCAGAGGTACAGTGTCATTCCTTGTAGCAACATCCTCTACAAACATTCTGGAAACACCCTGTGTCATTCATCAGGAGAATGCTCATATTTTTCACATGATTCCGTTGTATTGAGGAATATTATTCAGATGTTGGAAAGAGGGGAACAGATCTGTGTTCCAAACGGTTTTCCAAGAATAGTTATTTAATACTACTAATTAAGGGGGAAAAATACTCCAATACAAAAGAGAAAGAAAAAACAAATCTACAACATTAAGAAAAAGAATATAAATATTGTTATATAACAATACACAAGAAGAGGACGAAATTTATGAGAATAGTATAGACACGTGTACACATATGTCATTAGTGTATATACATACATCCTCTTTGAAAAGCTGACTTCTACAAAAGCATAAATTGCACAGATTCACTCTTTTCAGTGGTGGAAAACCTGAATAGACAATTATATATGCAAGTATCTTTTTAAAAGGTATTTCATACGACCCCCAAAATGTGCTGGGTCAGATGGAAGAGTGGCAGAATTTTCATAAACTCTGAAAAACAGACTACATTTCTGCCATGTAAATGGTCATGGAGCAGAGGGGAGAAATCCCATTTGGGGAAGCTAGCATGACTGATACAAAAATCTGGCAAAAAGCACAAAATATGAAAAGTAGGTAACCTGTCTGGATGCAGATAAGGCAAAATTATAAAAGCCTCGTGGCTGCAAAATTTGGTTAAGTAACAGAAAAATCAACATATGCATAAATCATAACTTGGTATATGACGGTAACCCTGTGAGTATTTTAATGCGTAGATAACTTCATGAAGTTAATGTAATTCCAGTTAAAACCCAAGAATGGGGGGCAGGTGGTGCGGTGTTTGCTTATTCGGCGGTGGCTGTTGTTTGGTTGGTCTTTCTGTAGGGAAGGGGGAGAGGGGGAGGGGTCGTCACTAAAATTCTGACGTTCATCAGAAGAATAAACATATAGAAGAAATATACACACAAAAAAATGTAAAGAATAGTAGTGAAGGAGACTTACTTTACCGGAAAGCAAACTATATTTAAAATAACAGACCAATGTGGTATTGGGACAAAAAGAGACAGGCAGATAAAGAAGAAAATACAGAATAGCACAAAATAAACAAGTTATGTGATGCACGTAAGTTTTCTGTTCAGAATAGAAAAAAACACATCTTTCAGAAATGCTGTTTTAAAGCTTGGTTAACTATTTGGGAAAATATTCTGTTCAACCCAGACCTCAAATTTAATTCATTGGGAATCAAAGAGCTGCAAAGAGAAACAAGGTATCATACTTCCTTTGCCTATCTGATCAGGATACAGGTAATGTGATTCTTCCTCTGTTGGTGGGATTAAAAATGGGCAAAGCTTTTCTGCTGTGCCCACTTCACCCTACACTTCAACGTTTCAAACCTGATAGTAATTCCACTGTGACAAACTCCTTTAGGAGGAGATAAGTGTGTTCAACCTGTAACATCGTTTAAAACCCAGAGAAAATAGATTTTCCTATTGAAATAAAAACTGACGAAAGGAGCCCAAGAAGATTGAGAAAACCAGAACAGACGCTGTAGCACAGGACAAATTGGACAGGCCCCCAGGAGTTACTGCTAAAAGAAAGGAACCATGATTGACAGCTCAGTTCAATACATCCTTAAGGCACAGATAATGCCTGTGAATATTTGAGCAATTCCAGACTAAAGAAGAGAGAGAAAGTCCCTCCATGAATTGTGTGGAAGTTACTGGACTCAAGTTTGTCCGCCCAGTGCACAGGGAGGCCAAACAAACGGAGACGCCTGAGTTTGGAGTGGAGAAAGGTTTGTTGCAGGACCACACAAGGAGAGCAGACTGCTCTTGCTCAAATACCCCAAGCTCCCCAAAGGGTTTCAGCAAAGCTTGGGGCACCCCAGGGTCTGGGACCAGCAGTGCGCCGTTCTCAGATTGGTTGGGGGTGATCCATCCTTAGGTACCAGGAGGTCTGGGGACTATGCACTCATGACCATCCAGTACTTTCTTCCATTCGGTGGTGCTTGTAGCAGCTGAAAAACTCAGGAACTGTGCATCAGATGCTATTATCTAGTAGTTCAGAGAGGAGTTAAAGCAGAGGATGTGAGGAGGGGTCTGTTCCTGGAAAGCCCCGAGGGTCCTGCCCGGTCACATGAAGATGGGCCAGAGGACAAGCCCCGCAGTGGCAGCCGACGCGGACCTCTCCACCCCAGGGCACAGGGCTTTGGGAACCCTTTGCTGCCTGAGGTCGGTGAGGCTTCCAGGGAACTTTCCGCTCTTGGAGCGAAGCAGAGGCCATAGTCCAAGAATGAAATGCACGTTATCTTGCCTTGTTATCCTGCCAAGTTATATATGCACAAATTTCTAAAGAATTGTTCAACAAATATTTTCAGAAGTCATCTCTAGTTTCTTGTGTTTTTGTTTTGCTAATTGTACTCTCTTCCTTATCATCTTCCATATTGTCTGAAGCTCTGAACAATAAACATATCCTTTTATAATCTTTTTTTTAAAAAATGCTCTTTTCATGTCAGAAAAATGTAGGAATTCATAGATAGGTCAATTGAGGGGACAGTTAAGATCTTTACGATGTTAATTCTTCTGGCATAGGGTGATGGGTAGGAATTAACTCCATCTATCTGAAGCTCTGCTTAGGGTGTTTCAGGTGTTTTGTAGTTTTCTCATAGGTATTTCACATATTTTGATGATTTTGTTAATTAGATCTTTTTTTTTCCATTTTAACTTTGAAGTAATTGTTGCAGGTATACAGGAAGTGATTGAATTCAATGTATTTCTTTGGACAGGCTGTCAGGAGGAAAGCTGACATCCTGGTTTTGTAATTAACATTGGTACAAATGCTTTTGGTGTCTTGCCCTGAAGAATGGTATTTGTGGATTATTTCAGAAACGTGTTCCTTTTATTGGTCAGAAAGTGTTCTGTAGCTGCCTTTTACAGAGGTTTTTTTCTTTTTTTCAGGAATCTTTCAAAAATATTTTAGTGTATGTAAAGATTTTCTCATGGTGGTTCCTCCCAAACTATTAACATGATCAGTATTATTCATCTATTTCTAAAACTGAATCACCCCTGGGTTTTTGGTGGGGAGAAAAACCCTACCCTTCAAGGAACAGTATTCTTTTATCATAGTGACTCTATTGCTAATATTTTTCTTAGGATTTTGCCTTCATATATATTTATAAATGACACTTGCGTGTAGCTCTCTGTTTTTATATGCTATATTTGTCAGGCTTTCTTAGCTACATTCTGCTAACTTCATAGAATGAACTGGAAAGTTTTCCACTATTTTCCATGCTTTTAAGTGCTTAAATTTAGTGTTTCTAAAAGAGCTGATAGGCTTTGTGTTGTCCAAACATTTTACAATGAACATTGTAGATTATTTTTATAATCTAATAGAATGAATGCTTTATTATACGAAATAAGTTGAAGAATGACTAGACAAGATGAAATTTAATGATAAATTAAATGAAAACTGGGTTGTAGAAACCACCCGTGTGGAATAATCCCAAATCACTATAAACACAGGCATTGAAATGAGCGGGAAGGAGATACCACGAGGTTAACAGAGGTTATTTCTGGAGAACAGAGTGACCGGTGATATTTATTTTCTCTTTTGGGTCATCTTGTACTTTGCCACTGTTTCCACCACTCACATGTAACATGTAACATGTTTGCAATTAGAAATAAATCAGTGAGTGATTTGTTGCAGAGGCTGATCCCCTGGAAGTAACAGTTGAGAACACAGTCGTTTTCGTTGTCTCAGAAACCATCATCTCCTGCAGGGCGACCAAGTTTTGTCCAGAAAGGCTCAACCGTGCCTTTTCTCTCCATCCCTTAATGGTGTCCAACAGGAAATTTAAAAAGGGTGAGGAGCAAGGGGTGAAGGTCTCATAAGCATTCTGAGCAGTCGTGGGAGGAAAAGGGTCAGCCCAGTTCTCCTGAGGGAGGTCACCAGCCAGGCAAGGGCTCCAGCATCTCTGATGAGCTCATTTTGCAGACATTTCTAAGTCAACAATTTAAAAGATGCAGCCTCACTATTGCACGATAGCCATACCGTGATGCGCACCGTGTGGTGATGGTCCCTAGATGCAGAAGTGAAATATCAGATTTTTCAAAGAGGCATTGAGAGCAGGCTTCCTCACCTCGGGATTTAATCTGGTCCAGCTACCCTCACACACATCACCTTCGTGTGCAGTCCAGCCAAGACGTCCCTCTGCCTTCCCTCCACACATAATCACGGAGCATTGCAGCCTCAACGAAGGATGCCTCCCATCGCTCCTATCCCAGCTGCCCTGCAGAGACAGCAGCCCTCGGCTCCTGAGATAACACAGAGGAGGGGATGCCCATCCATCTCTTTCAGGTTGTTTCTCCCTGATCTCCAAACATCATTAACCCGGTGAAAAATTCAATAAAACCAGCTGCGTGGCTTCACGATGACATGCAAGTAAACTCATTGTCCTGAGAGCAGAACCGCCCAGGAGTGTTTGTCCCCCTCGGCCCACCTCTGCTTTCGTGTAAATGGAACCATCTGGATCGCGTGATGCCTGGGCGCTGAGCTATCTTAATGCAGGAATATGCAGATAAGACACACCGGTCTTCCCACAGTGCCACGCCTGTGGCAGCCTTCTGTGCAAGGAACAAATGCTCCTTTCCCATCTTTCTTTCTTTCTTTCTTCCTTCCTTCCTTCCTTCCTTCCTTCCTCCTTCCTTCCTTCCTTCCTTCCTTCCTTCCTTCTTTCTTTCTTTCTTTCTTCTTTTTCTTTTATTTTTTTTTTTAATGGCAGCAGAGGTGGGTGTCTGGCAAACTCTTAAACTCAATTCAAGAGTCATTTCCTTCCCAAGCTTGCCCCTGATTCTATCCCAGGAGTCCTACCTTCTGTACCTGCCTCCTCTCCAGCAGTTCGTACCAACACCCAATCATCAGTTTGCCGCCCCAACCGACTGTGAGCTCTTGAAAGACTAATAATTACAACGAAGGGTAGCATTTATTACACTAATCACTGAGCTAAGCACCTAATATTTACCACCTTTACTACAACAGTTATATGTTATAACATTTACACCATGTATATCATCATACGTACCTTGGATGTACTATATCATTATACATACATCATACTTAAAATATGTATGTCATTTCTTGCAATAATCTACAGGGCAACTGTATCACTGTCCTCATTATACAGATGTATAAACTGAGGTTTAAAGAAATGAATTAAATTGCCCAAGGTCCCTTGCTATTGGCTGGCGAGCGATAGACGAGACAGCCGCAGTTCTGCCTATGACTGGGTGCTGACAGGAGCTGATACACAGACTTACTCACCTTTACAGCCCAGGACCTGCCTAAGACAGAGAAGACACCCAGGATGTAGTCATGACTGCATACCTGACACATTTAACAGCAGATGCAGACAAAGACCACCTGGAGGAGGGAGCAGAAAAGGTTCAGGACACTTCAGGGTCAGTGTTGCACCCAGGTTGACTTCTCTGACCACCCTCTCCTTCATGGCTTTCCCAGCAGCCCCTAGAGCACCTGCTGCACTTTGCAATCACACATTTACTTACCTGTGCGCTCATCTGTCCGGATCTCTGCCTCCCCCCTTGACTGTAAAGTCCTGCAGGAGATCTGCACCCCTGGTGCCTGGCATGTCCTCTCTCATTCCATAGAAAACAAGGGAATGGATGAAGGAAGGAAAGAAATGAATCCACTTCCTCCCAAACTCAGCTCCTCCTTACTTCTCTATGGTTTTTAAACTAGCGATGCCAGAAGCTTTCCCCATCACTCTGGCTGGACGGCATCCCCTCACCAAACACCATCAAACTTCTTCCTCTTACTGTGTTGTATCTCCCTCCTGCGGGGCAGTTGACACTGCTGTTGAGGAGTGAACTCTGCTTTTTTCAGGGAAGAGGTCCCCCAGGAAAGAGGGAGCCTCTTCAGGTTCTCTCCTCCCAGGGGCTTTGCCTCTGGAGGTCTGGCTTGATTCGATTTCAGGAAGATAAAGAAATGTGACCCGTATGTATCCTCCAGTATCCGAAAGCAATCATCGTTCACCATTTTCTTTCCTTTCCTTCCACCAGATCCCAGTTCAGACCCGGGCCTCGCGTTCAGACTGTGTAAAAAACCTCCTTACAGTACATCAGAGGAGTTCCCACGGAAAGAGAGTTGGAAATCGGATCGCTGCCACACCCGCTCTCCTGGCTTCGTCTGAGCCCCAGAGCCGTGAAGAGACTTGGGTGATGCCGGAGCCTCGCGCAGACGCTGGGTTCCCCGAGCCCCTCAGGGGTCTTTCATTCTCAAACTCACTCTCTCATCTCTTAAGACCACCTGACAGCCCGTCTCTTTTCGATGCTGGTAAGCAGAACTAGCCTCGTTCAAAACATAGGAAACTGCACATTTTTAAAGCATCAGATTGATGGAGAGCCACGCAGAGCGAAACGCTTACATTTCCTGTAAGCCCGTTTCCACTCGGTCCAGCCAGGCCGGGCCCGCGGGGCACAGTCGGTGGCCGCGCGCACCACCCAGTGGACACCGCCTGGTACTGCACCCGCGGGGGACAAGGACCCCGGCCCACATCTGGTTGCAATGTCCTTAAGGACATTTTCACCGATACTTCCACCCACGTTCTTCTCCGTGTGGGTGAGCTGAGCAGAGCAGCTAGACTTGAGTGGTGTTGCCACTGGGATATGAGGGGATTTCAGGGGGGAAATGGGGAAATCCTGCTAACATTCCTGACTGTTCATTTCCCTTTAAAAAGTGGAGCAGAGGAGGGTCTTTAGAAAAGGCAATTGAGAATGTGCTCATTATTAACTCATGGTGTTGAGAATCTGATGTGTCGTGAGGATGTCCTTACACCCACCTCGAAGACCCAGACTCCAAGACCTCCGTGCCTGGTTCACCACTTCTCCGAGCCAGATTTTTGAAATACAGCCAGCATTCCTGGTTCTCAGTTGCACAAACAGAGCAGAAAAGAGTTTAAGACGCCCCTCAGTGACTCATAGAATCGCAGAGGGGCACAGTGCTATACACAGGCCCACCCCATGGTCTACGGTGGCTGTAGCACCTTCTGGAAATTCAAGAAATTTATTTGTAGATGTTGTGAAAGTGCAGAAAATGGGGAATTCCCTGGTGGTCCAGGGGTTAGGACTCCATTTCCACTGCAGGAGACATGGGTTCGGTCCCTGATTGGGGAACTAAGATCCCACAAGCCAAGTGGGGTGGCCAAGAAAAAAAGAAACTTTAAAAAAAAGTGCAGAAAATGAAAATACACCTTAAATGACTATCCTTGTCCGTTTTCAAGTTGTAAGCTAATAATTCTGAAAAATGAACCGTAAGTCAGACACAGGCCATCTATGAGTAAATTTTAAAGTCTCCCCCCCCCCCCCAATCATACAAGTCAGCCTATATCTACCCATACACACAATTTTTCCTGTGTTAGTCAGAAACGGCCATCCGTCCACCTAAACGGCTGTGCTAATCCATCAGAGAGGACTCTTTCTTCTGAAAGTATTAAAAGTGGCTGAAAAAATAAGATCATTTGTTATTTCAAATAACAAGGAGTCCAGAGGCCGGACTTGATCAAAGTAGGTTCAACATTGTCCTCAAAGACCAGGGCTTGTTATTTTTCTACCCCAGCTTGACTCATGGCCATGAGACAGCTGCAGACATCGCTGGTAGACACAACATCCTGTGGCACGAGAGGGGCATTTTTGCCTGGTGTCTGGGCCCCACCAGCCAGAATCAGACACACCTCTGGTCTTAGCTGCAAGGGAGGAGGGGACAGTACTCAGCAGGCATCAGGCTCAGCTCTATTCTGGGAAGGCGTCCTGCCAGGAGGAATAGGGGGATGGGCTGTTAAAGGACCATTTGGTTCTAGTTTTTTTCTCTCTTCTTCCTTTATCCCCAAGCGCTCAGCATCGCACGATGAGCCCCTCCCTGGTACCATACAAGGAGCATCTCACTCTCTATCCCACTGCACCAGCACCCCCCTCACACACACACACAGCTTCACTGCAGTCATTCAGCCAACAAATATATGCTGTGTCTGTGATGGGCCAGACGCTTAGCTAGATGCTGGGGACGCAGGTGAACAAGGTGGGCGTGGTCTCCCCCCCCCCCACCCTTAGGGCAGGGAGCAGGAGCTCCCCTACCCAAAAAGGAAGCGAGTAGCAGATGTTGATAGACTCTGAGCAACCGGCAGAGTGGGGAGTGGAGGCTTAGAGCACTGAGAGGCAAGGTGGGCCGTGGGGCTCCTTGGTCTCCCCCTCCCCCCTCCTGGCCTGTGGCACCTGCGCTGGGCCCCACCCTCAGCCCAGGGGGCCGTGAGCTCTGGGGCTCTGAGGACCCGGCAGCCACCCTGCCCCGGGCAGCCAGATGAGGACCAGGAAGCTGTGGGTGACCTTTCGGGGGAGCGGACGGGATATCGGATCAACAGGTGCGCTTGGGAGGTGGAAGAGATGAGCGGAGGTGGGGGGCGGGGAGGGGGAGAGAGTGCGGAGGGAGAGACTTTCTAAGAAGAGCAGTTTCCAATCGGTGTTTCTATCGGGCCAGCTCTACGTCTGTGTTGACACTGGGTCTTGGCCACAAAGAAGAGCGGGAAGCGGCCCTGGGCTCTGCCAGAGCAGCCTGTCCATCACCACCTGGACCTGAAGACGGCAGCCTGGTCTTGGTCTTCTGTTCCTGCAGCCGGAGCTCCTTTCTCTTGGGATCTGGGGGGAAGAGGACCCACCTGTGGCCATGATGCCCCCTCAATCACAGACCCCACACAGGGAGCACGTGAAGCGTTCCAAGGATGCCCGCAGCCCGGGTGGGTGACTTTAGGGGCAATAAACCAGGAGGCCCTCGGCTCCAAGCACATCCTCCCTCAACGTGCAAATGCAGTCATGGAGTTCATCACTTAACGAGAAGTAAGAACCAAAGATGCCCGACTCTGAACAAGGTCCCACGTGAGAAGCTGGGGT
Source organism: Hippopotamus amphibius kiboko (assembly GCF_030028045.1). Taxonomy (NCBI): domain Eukaryota; kingdom Metazoa; phylum Chordata; class Mammalia; order Artiodactyla; family Hippopotamidae; genus Hippopotamus; species Hippopotamus amphibius. The sequence continues at coordinate 3,030,275 of NC_080202.1, read as the reverse complement.
GCTGGGCCTGGACATCTGGTCAGGGGAAGGGCCTAGGGAGGGAGATGGGTAGTCTCCAAGGGTGAGCTTTCAGGTACAGAAAAGTACAAACCTCAGCCATCCATCAAAGCGACGCTGTCCTCAGCCAGTGAGGCTGTGCAGAGAGAGGGGCTCAGGTCTGTTGCCAGACCACAGGGCTGGAGCCGGGAACACCAGATGCATCTGAGGGGAGGAAGCAGGGCTTGAGTCATATTTAAATGGGATGCTCACACGGGATGCTTGCAAGGGAGGGAAAAGATAACTTTTTTCCTCCTGCCCTTTTTGACTCTTGGCTGGGTCTCCGTAACAAAAAGACAGATTGACAAGAGGAAAGCATCCACATATATTTACTATGAGCTTTATAGGACACGGGAGCCTTCAGAAGGAAATGAAGACCCCACGGAGTGGTGAAGCCTGAGTGTTTTTGTGCCGGTTCTGATGAAAAGTGGACAGTCCCAGGAAGACGTGATCAGACCAAGGGTACAGGCTAAGAGAGGTGAACTGGGGGGTTAGCAAGGATGTTCTTTCAAATTCCTCTCCTCCCTCCATCTTCTCAGATAAGGATACTCCTGTCTGCCAGGTACGGGGCAGGCACCTCGCACATGCTTCAGGGGGAGGTCAGAAAGCCCTTCCTGTACCTGCTGTTTCTCAAGTGCGTTCAGTCAAAAATATTCTGTATGCCCAGGGGCCATGTTTTGGGGTTGCATGTCCTGAACCTTGTCATGTTTGCCCACAGCGAACTATTAGAAACAGGTGCCAGGGGCTTCCCTGGTGGCACAGTGGTTAAGAATCCACCTGCCAATGCAGGGGACAGGGGTTCGGTCTGGGAAGATCCCACATACTGTGGAGCAACTAAACCCTGTGCACCACAACTACTGAGCCTGTGCTCTAGAGCCTATGCTCCACAACAAGAGAATCTACCGCGATGAGAAGCCCGTGCACCACAATGAAGAGTAGCCTCTGCTCGCCACAACTAGAGAAAGCCTGTGGGCAGCAACAAAGACCCAATGCAGCCAACAAATAAAATAAATAAAAATTAAAAGAAAGAAAGAAAGGGAGAAAGAAAGAAACAGGTGCCAGGAACAACTCAGCCTCCGTTGCCCATGATGTCGTGGTCTCGCTGACATTTTCACCTTAGGCAAATTATTTCACTTCTCTGCAGCGCAGTTTCTTCTTCTTTAAAATGGGACTATGTAATCTACAAGGACCTCCTGTATAGCACAGGGAACTCTACTCAGTATTCTGTAATAACCTATATGGGGAAAGAACCTGAAAAAGAATGGATAGATGTATATGTATAACTGAATACCTTTGCTGTACACCTGACACTAACACAACGTTGTAAATCAATGATACTCTAATAGAAAATAAAAATTAAATTAAAAATAAACTAAAATGGGGCAACAGGCATTCACCTTGCAAGATCGTGTGTGTGAGTCCTGAGCCCCTGCCCGGGTTACACGTGGTGTGCGTCTTGAACGAACCCTTGCAGGTGTGGAGGTTGGGGCTGAGGTGGGATGTAGTCACTGCTGCTCTGAGAGATGTTGGACTTTCTTAGCCCACATACCTCCTTTTTTTTTCTTGCTTTTGTCTTCAGCTCTGGACCTCTTGGTGGTTTCTTCTGGAAATCTCTGAGCTGGTCCTCTGTGAAGGATGACCCTACCTCGTTCTCTATGGTTCCCTGCAAGCACGGGCCTCACGCTGGTCAGTGTTCTCCCAACCTCACCAAGCAGTTTCTCCTGCCTCTTTCTTGAGGAAGAAGTAAGGTTTTCAAATTCACCTGAACATATAGACCCCCCGGGAATCCCCTAATTGGCAGCTCAGCCCAGGTCCCTCCCGCCTCAGCCCCAGGAGACCGCAGCATCTGCCTCCACATCCTCCCAAAGCTGCTTTCAGTGGCGGAGTTTGCTTCCACACGCCCCGCACTTCTCTGAAGGCACCTGTAGACAGAACACCTATCTCAAAACCAAGGTCATCAATTTTCCCCTCTGTGAGAGGCCTCCCTGACTTTTCTCATGATGATTTCTACTGTGAGTGCGTGTATATAATATACAGTAACATAGAGGGCTCCCATGGGTGTTTGACGAATGAATTATCTAACATATTATAGTTTTATAAAATTGCATCATGTACAATTATATAATAGGTATGGTTAACCATGAACTATAGGTCTCCCCATACGTTTGAGAGTCCCTTCGGGATAAAGCGTGTCTTTTCCACCTCTCTGTGCCTTACAGCAAAAACCAAATAAGTGCTAATTAAAGGAATGGATCTGCTACAAACTTGCTGTGGACATGGATACCTGTTCTTACAATTTTTTTTCATTTAAAAATATTTTTAGAAAGTAATAAAGCCATTTGGTGTCTATAATTAAGTCTTGGTTTGGTGACATGGGACTTGGCATAAGTGACTCCATTTTGGGCCAATAAGATCTTCAAATTGGGTTTCGTAGAGAGGTGGATGGACCTAGAGTCTGTCATACAGAGTGAAGTAAGTCAGGAAGAGAAAAACAAAACACCGTATGCTAACGCATGTATATGGAACCTAGAAAAATGGTACTGATGAACCCAGTGGCAGGGCAAGAATAAAGACGAAGATGTAGAGAACGGACTTGAGGACACAGTGGGGGGCGGGGGGTGCTGGGACAGAGTGAGAGAGTAGCATTGACGTATACACACGACCAAATGTAAAATAGATGGCTAGTGAGAAGCTACTGCATAACACAGGGAGACCAGCTTGGTGCTCTGCAATGACCTAGAGGGGTGGGGTGGGGACGGTGGGAGGGAGACTCGAGAGGGAGGGGATATGGGGATATATGTGCACATACAGCTGATTCACTTTGTTGTACAGCAGAAACTAGCACAACATTACAAAGCAATTATACTCCAATAAAGATGTATAAAAAAAATCTTCAAAACTAGCTCAGCTGGGGGGAATGAATTGGGAGATTGGGATTGCCGTATATATATTACTAATAAGAAAAAAATACCAAATTGTACACTCTAAATATATGCAATTTATTGTATGTTAACTGCATCTCAATAAAAGTTCTTAAAAAAAAAAAAAACTCAGCTGAATTTTGTTTTTTAACATTTCCCTTCTCTGGGTTTCAGGTGGCTGAGAAGCAAGACAGGGAAAAGGGTGAAGGAGCGGACGTCCAGAGTGGGCTTGTAAGGTCATCCTTTCTTCGCACCATTTTCTGGCTGAAGCTGAAGTGTGTGTCTAACGTTAACAGAAGTGAAACAGGGAGGAAGATGCACTGGAGCCCTTGTTATTATTACCATCTTCTTTCTACCACCCTTCCCATCAGTAGATATTTGGAATCCCACTCAGGCTGCCAACAATGGCCATCCTCTTACAGACGTTACTGACACAAAATCTTTAGAGAGTGAGACAGCAGGAGGCCCAGCTCCCCCGTGTGAGCGTGAGGGATTCAGAATCAACCTGTAAATTTTGAAAGTCGGCTGTGTTCAGGGCTCCACGTTCAAGGCATCCAATGAGAATGACTGTGAAATACACAAAACTCCTCTGACAATTTTCCTCGAGTCTGATCGCGGCACCCAGACGTACATTCATGACGGATCCACGTTATTTGGAGAAACGCTTGAAAACCAAGAGCTCATCGAGAACCAGCCTTCACCCGGCAGCAGCACTCTCCATGTGTGAGCACATCCACATCTGAGGCTTTGAAGGAGAAAAGACCGTTTAGAAATGAGGTCAAGCTGGGATTTTCAAGATAAGTTAGCAGCTCAAAATGAAGGCGTATGAATCTCTGCCTTTCTGTTGTGTGAAGAACCGCCAGGGGCTAAACTTCATGGTCAGATGGGCCACACCAAGCACCAGCACCGACAGGTTAGCCGGGTTGGGAAGCGGGGAGAGGGAGAGGGCAGGAAAATGTGGCTTCCTGTGGCTTTTCTGAGGGTCACATCAGTCTTGGGAAGTAGGGAGACTGGGGGTAGCTAAACATATGCAAATCAAATGCAACTCTTCAGAGGGAATTTGTCGAGTTCCTTCGTTAGCAGGGAGGCCAAGGGCAGTCCAGAGCTAATGGGAAGTCGATCTGAGGGTGTCCTTTTGTGTGCTCCAAGGTCCTCCTGGCGGTGGGAGTAACAGGGTGAAAAGGCGGACAGCGCTGTCCCTGAAAGGGAGCAGGACCTGTGAGCAAGCCCAAATCCTTTTGGCTTGAATACCAGCCTTTGTCTCTGCAGGGCCGTGGCGGGGCTCCCCGAAGAGAGTCCCAGTAATGAAGCAGTTGATTAAGACCTCATTAAAAGTTCACTGACATTCATCACGACCCGAGCCATCGCTGCAGCCCAGCGAGACGGAGCGAGCGGGGACCAGACCAGCCAGAAGCTTAAACCCTGGGTCTGAATGCCCTTCGGCCACCCCACGGCTCTGAGTTCTGGGGTGAACGTTTTCATCTTCTGGATGCCCCTCTTCTCAGCTCTAAGTGACTCCAGTTCAGCGGCGCTGTGAGCAAGTACTTTGCAAGGGTTCGTCGTTTCGCTTATCTGCACTCTTACCATCACCCCTCTCCTGTCTTCCTCTGGTCGTGGCGGCCCCTTTAGGAACAGCCAAGACACTTATTTCTTGCATCACAGCACCGTGGAGCTTCCTGAGACAGGAAGGCCTCTGGGACACACAACCAGGTTATCAGAAGACAAGAGCCTCTGGTCTCAGGCAGGCGCTGTGCAATCCACGCGGCCCCCAGGAAGGAGAAGGTGCAGGCAGCTTAAAGCGTCTCTGCCCAAAGGTGTCAGGTCTGCCCTTTTGCCCAAATTCAAGCTTCTGGCCTCAGATCCAAGAACCAAGCACAACAGCACATCGCAAATTGTGTTCTACGGACCTCTTGTTCTAATAGACGTCTGGCCTTCCACCAGGGCGCTGGGGTGGGGAATTCTGGCTACTTTCCCCCAGGGAGCCCAGGAATCTGCAAGGCCACCTTCTTTTTTAAAAATTTTAAGGAAATAGAGTTGATTTACAATGTTAGTTTCAGGTGAACAGCAAAGCGATTCAGTTTGATATAGATATATAGATATAGATACAGATACAGATATAGATCTGTATGTTTTAATCCCAAACTCCTAATCTATCCCCCCCGCCCCCCAAGGCCACCTTCTTCTCTGAGCGGTTCTGCGTCAACTTCAACCATTGGACTCAACACCCTCAAGTTTGGCTGTGTTTTGTTTGGAATTAGACCTTTCCACAAACAAAATTCAACAGAGTAAATTTTAACGATCTCAGTGGCTTTCTTCAACAATTCGTGAATTAGACAGCATCCCATCCAGCAGATAGAAAGGAGCTCCGAGGAGCTGTACAAAGTGAAAGACTTACCGGCAGAAACAGCAGGAACAGGAAGTTGTACTCGGCAAAAATACGGGTTGGTTACTGCAAGGTCACGTCCCTTTAGGGGACGCAGGGATCCCCCAGGCAGATGACCTCCCTAGTGCTGATCAGGGGATTCCTGATTCCCTGGTTTAAGGTTCCGTTTCCTCCAGAGCTGAATATAAAGTTAAGTCTTGGTTTGGTGACATGGGGTTTAGCATCAGTGACTCCATTTGGGGCCAGAAATGGCCTTTTCTGCTCCGGGACCCTCCTTCAGCTCCCCTGAAGATACTGTAAGACTTTCCATCTCTGGCCATCACCTCCGACCTCGAGTTCCCTCTCACTCTTCCTTTCTTTCCGATGGTTGCGATCTCTCCTTATCCCGCCAGGTGAGAGAGAGTCTTACTTTACCTCCAATTCTTCCCGCGGTCTGAGAGAGGGTAGAAACTTCATGTCTGATTCCTCCGCTTCCTAGAACCAAATTCCTGAAAAATCAAAGCTTTTTTTCTCTCTACTCACAGAAGAGTCATGGCTTTTAATTCTGGATTTTGGCTGCAGATTTCTAAAGGTCTGCTTCAGCACTCATAAGATTTCTTACTGTTGTTCTCTCTGATTACTCCCTACCCAGAGGGCAATTTATAGAGAGTCCCCCTGGCTGTAAGACTGTTTGGTGGTGATGACAGAGCAGTGTCTGCAGAAAGAAGGATTAGAGGTAAATGCTGTTGATATTCTTTTCTCTTTTTTTTTTACTTTTTTAATTGAGGTATTATTGACACATAGCATTGTGTAAGTCTGAGGTGGACGTGTAGGTTTGATGCGTTTATATTTTGTAATATGATTACCAAAGCAACATTAGCTAACACCCTTAACATGCCACATAATTACCATTTCTTTTTTCTCAGCGTCTGTGTTGAGAACAGTTAAGATCTAGTCTGTTAGCAAATTTGAAGTTTATAATGCAGTATTTTTGACTGCCATCGCTATGTTGTGCATTAGATCTCTGAAACTTATTTGTCTACTAGTTGCAAATTTGTACCCTTAAATAACGTCTCCCCGAATCCTCCACCCCCAGCCCCTGGTGACCACCAATCCACTCTGTGCTTATGAGTTCAGTTTTTTTCACTTTCCGCGTATAAGCGAGGTCATACTCTATATGCCTTTGTCTGACCTATCGCACTTAGCATGATGCCTTCAAGGTCTAACCATGTTGTCTCGAATGGCAGGATTTCCTTCCTTCTCGTGGCTGAGTACTATTCCATTTCATATATAGGGACCACATCTTCTATATCCATTCATCAGTTGACAGGCACTGAGGTTGTTTCCATGTCTTAACTGTTTTGACTAATGCTGCAATGAACGTGGGTCTGTAGATAGCTCTTCAAGATAGTGATTTCATTTCCTTCAGATATACACTCAGGAGTGGGAATGCTGGATCATACGCTAGCTCAACTTTTAATTTTTTAAGGAAGCACCACACTGTTTCCTGTGGTGGCTGAACCAATTTCCATTCCCATCAACAGCGTACAAGGGTTCCCTTTCCTCCACATCCTTGACGTTAGTGGTTTTAAAGGCCACTAAATTAATTCTCCTCCAAAGTGCAGAATGAATAAAAAGATAGCAGAATCAGATGGAGATAAACATTAGCTTGATTACTGATGAAAACTGGATTGGATGACATGGCCTAGATGCACAGCTAAATGGTCTTGATGATTCTTTGCCCCCGAATTCAGTAACTTGCCCCCCTTGTCACTGGCCCAGCGTGAAGCCCAGGGCCTTCTCTGTGATGCTTCTCCATGGAGAAGCAGAGGAGGCTTACATTCCATGGAGAAGCTCATTCCAAAAGAGACCCAGCAGGCCTGGTGTCCTCTTCAATACTCATCAATTAAGGAAGTTATTTCTCCTCCCTTGGGAAGGAGAGAATGAGGAGAAAAGAGTGAGAATTTTCTTTGAAACATGAAGAATCAAAAAAAAGCATCCTAAAAATATATTTATCCACCTCATTACATATGATAGACCTAGAGTTTGTCATACAGAGTGAAGTAAGCCAGAAAGAGAAAAACAAATACTGTATGCTAACTCATATATACGTGATCTAAAAAAAAGAAAAAAAAAAAATGGTACTGATGAACCCAGTGACAGGGCAAGAATAAGGATGCAGATGCAGAGAACGGACTGGAGGACACGGGGTTGGGAGAGCGGGGGGGCGAAGGGGAAGCTGGGACGAAGTGAGAGAGTAGCATAGACATAGATACACGACCAACTGTAAAATAGATAGCCAGTGGGAAGTTGCTGTATAACAAAGGGAGATCAACTCGATGATGGGTGATGCCTTAGAGGGCCAGGACAGGGAGAGCGGGAGGGAGTCGCAGGAGGGAGGGGATGTGGGGATATATGTATAAATACAGCTGACTCACTTTGGTGTACCTCAAAAGCTGGTACAAGAGTGTAAAGCAATTATATTCCAATAAAGAGCTTAAAAAATATATATATATATTTTTATGAACTTTGAACAACAGCCAACCCAATCCAAAGCATTATTTGCTGATAGTATCATTATAAAGTTCTGAATTCAATTTGCTTGTGTTTCATTTCAATATTTTTGCATCTCTAACCAGAGGTTAGGTTGTTCTCCACTTGTGTTCTTTGTGCGATGCTTTTCAGGTTGCCCTCAAGGCATTGCAGTACCATGGTGTGTGATAGGACTTCCATCAGCCCTTCCAGGGCCCCTCCACCTTCCTCCAGGTGCTCTCTGTCCTAGGAGGCTGACGCACAGGGACCACATCAATGGACCTATAGTTTCCAGTTGGGTTCGGCCAATGGGGAACCAGAAAGGCAACTGGAGTGTGGGAGGAGAAGGGGGTGAGAGCATCTATTCTCCCAGGCTTTCCTTGCAAGGTCACAGGAAGCTGACTGGGTCCCAGCAAGTATCACAGCTGCTGGCAGGCCCTCCTAGGAGGTTCTGATAAGACCCGCTCCTCTGCCCCTTCAAGCCACGGGTGGTGAACAGGACCGCACTACCACCTGACACTTCTGCACCCATCCCACACCTTTACTGAGCTCTCTTCAAATTAGCCAGTGTGAGTGTGACATCTGTTTCCTGCTGGGAAGCTGATTGACACATGTGGTTAGGCTAACTTAGTAAAATGCACTGGAAAGCCTTCTATTTTTATCTATGCTCTGGAACACATAAAATACTGCAAGAATTTTCTAGTCTTTGAAGGTCAAAGAGCTACTCTTTAGTGCCCTCTTGGCCTTGTATTTTCGGGATGGGATAGTCCTTTGACGAATGTTTAAAAATTTTCTCATGGTGATTGCCTTATTTAGGTCTCTTCTTCTTGCGTCAAGTTTTGAATTTCCTAGAAGAGCATCCGTTTCCAAAAAAATTTGAAATGTATTCACATGGAATCTTCTACAGAATCCTCTCTTCACTGTTTTAGCCCACCCAGAATCTATGGTCACCTTCCCTGTCTCACTTCTAATGTTGTGTATTTGTTTTCCCTTATTTTGGTTTTTATCCAGTTTTGTGTGTGTGTGTGTGTGTGTGTGTGTGTGTGTGTGTGATTCGCCCCAGGTCACACTGTGTTTTCTGATATGGAGCCATAATATTTTGTCTGCAAATGACAAGTTTCTCCTGAGCCTCTGCCTACCAGTCCTCCTGGCAAAGAACCAGAATGAGCCCGATCAACCAGGGTCAATCCCAAGGTGAAAATTCCAGGAATCGAATGGGACCTTAAAGCCAGGTCATACCTTGGGTAGAGCCTGTGATGCAGGTGATCATTCTCAGGCCAATCACCAGGCAGGTAAGAGAGAGGGCAGGAGAACTGCCCACTCTGCAGAGCAGGCTCTCTTGATCTTCTGGGCGATAATACATCTAATCTTCATCAGCGCAAGATGCTGTCCCAAACCAGAAGGGGTTTGCCTAATCCATCATGCTCCCCGGCCACACAATGGGACCCCTGACAAGCAGAACACTGGGGAGGGAGAGAAGCGGACCTCATGAACGCTCATGAATTGCAAATGCTTCTTCATTAAAGGATGCTCTCCTGCTTGGGACCATCTGCTTGATGTAACGGGGGCCCACATCCTCAGGCTAGAAACATCTGCCACTTTAATCATTTTACCTCTTAATTAAAGCACAGGCAAAAGGAGGCCACACATCGCTATGACCCTGGACGTGTCAGACCTTAGCCATACAGGGTGGAGAGCACATCTGCCTGGGTAAAGCATGCATGAGAGCACACAGGTGTGCGGTTCACCCAGTGTACCAGCTCCCCACGGAGGTAAAACAAATTTGGGCATGAACTTTGGGTATCGTTTCAAAGACACTTTGTCCTCAGATGTGATTGATCTTCCACCCGGGAGGGTCCCCTGACCAGTTGTCTGTGAACTGCTCTGCCCTGAGGTATCTTTGTCAAGTAGTTAATGATCTATAAATAAACACGTTAATACACAGGAGAGATGCTCTTTCAAGGGACCCCATGCTAATCCTTTTGTACCGCGGAGAATTCTTTTATGATGCAAATAATCACCCTTGAATGGATCTATTTTGTAAGTGCAGATTTTCATATGCATTTCCCATGCGTCATCAAAGGAACAATGTGTGGAAACACTCCAGTGCAGGCCCAGGAAAGCACTTACTAAGTGGTAGGTGACACCATTATTTCTCACGTTGGAATATAGCCGTACTGTGTTGAGCTTAGGTCAAATTGTAAGCATGCCACCTAGATTCTGGGTATACATCTGTCCACCCCACCGCACTAGTCTGTGGTCTCTCTAAGAGTCTAGAGGTTTGTATTTCTTTTATTTTATTTCTCGTGCAGCTGTCTTGTGCTGCGTTCTGAGCCCCAAGTGGTGAAATGTTGATTTCAGTCAAAAGTCATATATGCGTCTTTTAATACTAAAAATCTTTTTAAAATGCTAAAAAAAACTATACATGGATATGTACTCAAAAACAGTATAAAGGATACCCAAAAGAATTGAAAGCAGACTCTCAAAGAGATATTTGTACACCATGTTCGTAGCAGCATTGTTCGTGGAGCTAAGATGTGGAAGCAACACTAGTGTCCATCAGTGGACGACTGGACAAGCAAGATGTGCAATGGGACAGTGTTCAGCCTTCAAAAGGAAGGAAGTTGGGACACCTGCGACCACACGGATGAACCTTGAGGATGCTACGCTGAGTGGAGTAAGCCAGATGCTAGAGGACAAAGACTGCACGATTCCATTTGTGTGAAGCACCCACGGTGACCAGATTCATACAGACAGAAAGAAGAAGCGTGGTGTCCAGGGGCTGAGGGGTGCGGCATAGGGGGTTAGCGTTTCTGGATGTGAGGTTTCACTTTCCCACGATGGAAGGAGCTGTGGGGACGGCTGGTGCGATGAGCGTGTCTAACACCACTGAGCTGAATGCGTAACAGTGATGAAGACAGCACATTGCCTGCATATTTTACCCTAATTAGAAACATGGGGAAAAACACTCTAAAAGATCATCGTTTAGACAAATACAATAACAGTGTAATGCGAGGTTGATAATATATATAAAAATAAAATAGATACCGATCATAGCACAAAATGACAAAGGCGTACAAGAGCCACAAGAACGTGAAACGGAACAAAGTAGGGAGGTAACACTGTCTGGTTTCAAGACTTACTACAAAGCCGCAGGGATCAAGCCAGTGTGTTTTAGCATCAAGACAGACAAATAGATCAAGGAAACCGCATCCAGAAAGACACCCAGGCATGCCGAAAAACCAATTTTTGACACAAAGGAAATTTTGTGGAGAAAAGATTCTTCTCGACACATGGTGGCAGGACAATGATATATCCACATGCAGAAAGAAGGAAAGAAAGAAAGAAAGAAAGAAAGAAAGAAAGAAAGAAAGAAAGAAAGAAAGAAAGAAAGAAAGAAAGAAAGAAAGAAAGAAAGAAAGAAAGAAAGAAAGAAAAAGAAAGAAAGAATGAAGAAGAGAAAGGAAGGAAGGAAGGAAAGGAATGGAAAAGGGAAAGGGAAAAGGAAGGAAGAAAGAAAGGAAGAAAAGAAATACAAAAAGAAATTTGATCCACACCTCACACTACACTCAAAAATTAACTCAAAACAGGTTATAGACCTAGATGTAAAGCTCAAAACTATGAAACTCTAAAAGAAAATACAGGAGAAAATGATTATGACCTTAGGTTTGGCAAAGGTTTCTCAGCTGCAAACACCAAAAACCTAATTAAAAATTGTGTATTAAAAATGTGTAAACTGGGCTTGGCCAAAATTAAAAACGTCTTCTCTTTGAAATACACTTGTTAGGAAAATGGAAAGATGTCACAGACTGGGAGAAAATATTTACAAACCCTGTATCCAACAAAGCACTCGTATCCAGGATAAATACAGACATATCAAAACCCAATAATAAGAAAGCAAACAACCCCATTCAAACATGGGAAAAACATGTGAACAGAGCGTTTAGCAAAATAGCAAAAGTATGCAGATAGAAAATAAGCACGTCACGAAATGTTCAGCATCGTAAGTCATTTGAGGGTGTGAGGAAAAACCACAGTGAGATACCACTACCCGCTGAGTAGCACGTGTAAATGAAAAACTCAGGTGTCGACCTCCCGCATGGGGAAAAACCTAGTTCCTCACTCTTGTGTGTTTCTTCGCTGGGCGTCTCCTGTAAAAGGTACACAAACGCTTAGCTTCTGACACTTCTGGTCCCCAAATGAGTGACGCGTTCCCCCCCACACCAAGCAATTCTCTGCAATACCGACTGGGTCTCCTATAATTTAACTCCATTCTGATATTACCTACCCAGGGATAGTGTCAGATCCCATGGGTTAAGGGCTCAGTCCTATAAGACTCTCTCTCAGACACACACACACACACACACACACACACACACACACACACACACACTTCCGACGCCAGTGGCAAGCCCAGGTGATAACCTGGACTTCTGACCAACCAGCTAGAGATGGGAGATTTCAGCGCCCCCCTCCTTGGGTTCAATTAATTTGCTAAAGCGGCTCACAGAACTCGGGAAAACAGTGTGCTTATGTTTACCGGTGTATTGTATATAGGATACAGGTGGGCATCCCTTATGTGGTCGTCCACGGGGATGAGGTGCGCAGGGCAGGGAGTGGAGGAAGCGGGGCAGAGCTCACACCCCACTCTGCCAGCATCTCCACGTGTTCATCAACCCGGAAGCTCCCGGAAGCCTGTGATTTGGGAATTTTATGGGGTCTTCCTCACGTAGGCAGGAGTGATCATGAACTCCACTTTCAGCCCCTCTCCCTTCTTAAGAGAATGGGGGGCGAGGCTGACAGTTTCCAGCTTCTAATCATGGCTGGTCTTTCCAGTCACCTCACTAGAACAAAAGCCACTCATCACCCAGAAAATTCCAAGAATTTCAGGAGCTCTGTGTCAGGAACAGAGGTCAAAGACCAACATTAGAGAGAGACGTTCCTAGTGTTCTTATCACTGAGGAAATTACGAGGGCTTTAGGAGCTCTCGGCAAGGAACCAGGGGCAGACACCAGTACATATTTTCTATTACCTCCTGGAATGGCTAAAATCAGACACTGACCAGATGATGGCAGAAGGTGGAGGAGCCAGGTCTCTCCTGCCTTGCCGGTGGAAGTATAAAATGGTGCAACCACTTTGCAAAACAGTATTGCTCTTTCTTACAATGGTAAACTTACCCTGACCATAGAGGTCAGTCATTTTATCTCTAGGTATTTGCCGAAGAGAAAAGGAAATATGTCTTCATTCAGACTTGCACTCAAATGTTTATAGCATCTTTATTTATAACAGTCTCCAAATAGAAATAACCTTAATATCCATTAACAAGTGAATGGATAAACAGTGTGATAGCCAAACAGTGGAACACTTGTCCACAATTAAGAGGAATGAACTATGGATGTATTACAAAATATATACTTTCAAATATGTTCAAAAATGTACAATGAAACGGATAAAATTAATTTCAAAAAATGTGTTATATTTCACCCAGTATATCTAAAATATTATCATTTCAACATATAATAAATATACAGAAACACTGTACATAAATTCAATGTAAATTATTACTGAAGTTAAAAATTCAGCTGCTCACCACACTGGCCACGTTTCAAGTGCTCCATAGACACACGTGGCTGGTGGTTATTGGGCAGGAGAGCGTAGATGGAGACCACTTGAGAATACGCTACACTTCCTCTGAGGTCAGTATTTATGCAAAAAACAAAGGTCAATATAATCCTTCGAATGCTTGCAACCCACCTACAACGAATAACGGACACATCCACATTTAGCAGCAAAAAGAGGAGGTGGTCATCTCTTTTCTCCTCCCTGTGTCTTAACACTTCATTTTTAGAAAGTGATTACCAGTGACATTTGGGAACAGCTGGATGTGTCCAAGTGGTCCCAGTCCTTTGGACCAGTTTTTCCTCACCACTGGAAGCCGTTAGAGCTCCCGGAAAACATTTACTTTTGCAAACTCAGGTCTCCCTGGTTCCATCAGTCCGAAGTCAGGGGCACCTTGCAGCGAGAAGGGGCTTCACACCCCTCCTTCTAGGAGAGCTGTCTGCAAAATATCCCCCAACTCAACAACTCTTCCTCTTGCAAACCCTGTTTTATTCTCTCCACAACAGACCTCTGGAACTTCCTTCCACCCAAAGAGTAGATTCTGTAATAGATTAAAGAAGAAAAGAGCAAAATCAATGAAAAAAAAAGAGAGATTTTACAACAGGAAACTTTTCTTTTGTCAAATCAGAAGTGAGAGTGACTCTCAGAAGAAGTCCAAGAAATAGAGACAAATTTCTGACAACCAGGTCAGCCCAGAACACATGGATTAAAATCCAAAACTGGATAGAGAGAGTTATGCTAATGGCGTTAGTTTGTGTTAGACAAGAACCTATAAGACTACATTGGTGCACATACATTTACAGGGGATTTTCTCCCCTAATCAAAAAAAAAAAGTTTCTGATGCCTTGAAGTGAGAAAAATCATCATTGGATCTGTCTTTGTAAGCTCTGTTTTCTACAACATTTTTCTCAACAACTAAAATGAGCTTTTGTGTCCAGCCATGTCCCTTCCCACCCCCTCTGCCCCAGGGTTTTGGAAACACGAGAATGGTATGGGGACTCTTTGATACCAGATGATAAAATAAGCACAGGATATGGAGTGGGGAAAATTATATAGTGTATTAAGTATAACAATTGCCTAATTATGTGTCCTGCTGTTGTCAGCAAGCTGCAAGGCTGAAGCACAATTACAGGATTTCAGTGCAAGAATTTAGGACACCAAAGTCACGCTGGGTCTCATAAAAACTAGAAAAACAAGGATACCCAACATGCATCAGGCTCTTACCATTTGCCAGCATTCTGTCACCTGATACTCAAGTCTGTAAGGTAAATATTGTCATTATCTGGGGCAGGTTGGACCACACGTCCAAGTGACAGTCACTGAATGGAAGAGCTGGGATCTGAACGTAGGGTGCCTGGTTCTGAACCCCAGGCTCTCAACCTCCACCACTTTCATTTCACTCCCCGGGGAGGGTTCTGAATGTCCCTCTCGAGGGGCCTGCCTGGGCCCCAGGCTGAGGCTTTAGTGCCGGTCCTCGCCCAGGGTGGACTCTGCTCTTCACCTGACTCATCTGAGGCTCCGTCTGAGACAGCAGGTTGCTCAGCACAGCTTGGGTGAGCGTGACTCCAAGGTGCACACCAGTCACCCGCTCAGAGCCTCTTAGCCTGGGAAGAAGCCTGTCTCTCTTAACTGCAAAATAAGTGCACGGGACCAACATGCCCCGAGGACAGATGGAACAGACGGTCCAAAACCACTCCCGGGTGCTTCGCGGCCAATTACCAGGCACCAAAGCTAGGGTCCCGAACTCTGTGCAAGTCCTGCCCTGGGCTCTAGGTATAGAAACAGTCACTTGATTCATTTCTGCCAAAAAAAAATTCTTGTGCTTAGTATACAAACAGAGCTGGAGTGGCGTGGAGGGATGGGGGATAGCTCAGCTCGGTGGTAGAGCATTTGACAGCAAAGAGAGCTGCCGGTGGGAGAATTATGCAAATGAATTCTATTCCAAATCTTTAGTTTGTAGATTTTAACAAAGGTAAAAGGAACATTCTGTTACCCAAGCAGGGTCTCCCTCTGCTGGAAACCGACTTTGAAACCCGTACATCGTAACTGACACCTTGCATTACCTATCTGGAGTGGAACGAGAAAAGCACCCGTAATTTAAACTCCCAAGACTGACATGCCCTGTCTGCGTGGGTAATGAAAGCCTTTCCAGTACTTTTGAAGCTGAGTCACCGATTTAGTGAAGTAAAAGAACATCCAACTGCTTTAAGATGAATTGTGGCTGTAGAAAGATGCTGTAAGTCTTAGGGAAGTGCTCTTAGAGAAGGGTTTTCTTGTTGTTATTCTTAATTTGGCAGAGCAGTAAAACCACCCCAGGAAATGCCTAATGGAAACCAAAGGAGCGCCAAGAGTGAAGGGAATGCGTTTTCACTCAACAGCCTGACGGGCAATTAGGAAATGTTTCTTGGCTGCAGTCCTTCAGCGATGTGGACTCGCCATATAGTTCTCAGAGATTTAGATCCTGATAGATAGTGTAGGAGCCTCGAGGTGGTCCCATACCTCTCTAACTCTTAAACCTACATGCCTGCCCAATGTGGATCAGAGGGAAGGTTTTATAGTCTTAATCTGAGTGCAGTCATAAAGCTTGGGCATTTTAAAATCTTGTTTTCGCCTTCTTCTTGGCGCCATTTGGAATTCCAAAAAGAAAAGGACCCATATCAATTCCAGACAAGATCCACTGAGATTCTAAACGTGCGCAGTTAAATTTCGGAGCACGCTGATGAGACTGTGAAGGAAGGCGTCCAAACATCACTATCGATCACGTTGAATCAATAAGTCGATCGCTTGTGAATCGTCTTACACTTCCCAGCAGTCACCTGCAGAGACGTACACATGACACGAAAACTCTCAGATGTGTAGAAAACGAGTGCCCCCTCGCAGCCCCAACAGAACAGGCTGACGCTTTCTCTGTGCCGATACTGGTGGAGTTCATTCCACGTTTCCATCCTCAGCACACACACGACCCTAAAAATCAATCTCATTTACAAATACAAACACCCAAAAAGCCTCAATAAAATGCTAGCAAAAATAACCCAAGAATATGTCAAAAGAATGCTGCTTCCCAAAAAGTGGACTTTATTCCATGAACAAAAAGAGTCAATATTAAGAAAACTATTGATAAGAGGTTAAAGGTATAAAAAAATAAAGTCTTCTTGATAAAGATTGAAAAATTTGGTAGCATTTAATAGAAATTCTTGGTTTACATTCCTATTAAGCTGAGAATCAGAAATATGTACTTACTGAAATAAATTATTTTTAAATAACTTAATTATAAGCACTAGCATTCCTATTAAACTCAGGAAAAAATGAAATGATGTCGACTCTAACAGCTATTGTTTGGCATGTTCTGGACGTTTTAGAAAATTAATCAAACAATTTTAAGAAATAAGAACTGTGAATATGGAAAAGGAAGAAAAGGCATATTCTCTCTCTCTTTTTTTCTGTTTTTCCTGGGCTATGATTATCTATGCAAAAAGCCAAGATAATCAGCTGGAGAAATATTGAAAATAAGACAATTCAGTAAAAGAAACAAGTATAAAACTGATTGATAAAAATCAATGTTTCCAACATGCCCACAATAACTAACAATAAAGCACCAGAGAATAAAAGAAATTCACAAAAGCATAAAGCATGTAAATGCCTAGAAATGGAGTTGATATAAAAGTGCAGGACCTATATAATGAAAACAAAAAATGTTACTGAAGAGTAAACAAAGAACAGAATCATTAGAGTTTGTTCAGACTGTGTCCTGCCTGGGAAGACGTCAATTTTCCCCCAACTGACCTTTATACATTTAAATGAACTCTTTCAAAATAAATACTGAATTTTTGTTTTCAAAATAAAAGGGTCTTCTCGTAGAATAGCTCCTAGCATCTTATAGAATAGATAGATTCTTCTGGCGAGAACTACTGGATTCTATTTATTTCACCTGTTTGATAGCATCGAGAGATACCAAGGCCTCCAGGACTCAGGAGCCAGCAGATGTGAGAAGGAAATCCCAACGGCCCTTCCTAAATTTCTGCTTAAAGAATCTGCCAAGGCATAAGCAACAGGCCAAGAGACTGAAAAGCTGTCCTGAAAGCATTCGTAAAGGGCAGGAAGACTAAAAGCGTTCTCAGCACCTTGAAAAACCGGGGAGACAAAATTGGAGTTCGGAGTTGCTAAGACATAAAGGGTTCAAGGTCCTGCAGAGAAGACAACTGAAAAGAAGCCAGCCTGACCCCTCCCTGCATTTGCCATTTCATAAATGGTACCCTCCCTGAGTGCGAAGCACACAGCAGCTGCTAAGAAGGCAGTTTCGAATCAAAACTCCATTGCTACAAATTCCTAAGATTGCAATATTTCTCAGAAGAGCTCTAGGACGGAAAATAAATGTCATCAAAACAATCTTCTGGGAAAACCCAAGATTCTGTGAGTGAGGAACTATGTTGGCTGTTCATCGCCAATATCCTGTTTTGCTTTTATATCACTCAGGAGGAATAAGAATCTCATCCCTTTAAAATACGTATCCAAAAACCACAAAAAATAAAAGGTGATTACTTTCCAAACAGAAAGTACTGACTTAAGGAGAAAATTAGGAAGAGTGAGAGCAGACAACTGTCCCTTTTCTTTTCTTTTTTAGGAGCTTTACTGAGAGATAATTCTCCTACTGTACAATTGACCCATTTAAAGTATGCAATTCATTGGGTTTTAGTATATTTGCATCTATGAAAAAAAGTGCAACCATCACCGCAGTCAATTTTAGAACATTTCATCAACTCAAAAGGAAACATCATACTTTTTAGTTATTACAGCCGTGTATCCTCATCCGCCCTTTCCCAGCTCTAAACAGTTCATTACAGAGACTTTCTGTCTCTATCCATTTCCCAGTTCTGGACTTTGGCAGAAGTTCAATCATATAATACCCAGTCTTTCATGACTGGATTCTTTCATTCAGCATAGGTTTATCCATGTTGTAGCGTGTAGCAGTACCTCATTCCTTTTTATGGACAAATAATATACTTGCTTGTGGATAGACTACATTTTTTTTAATCCATTCATCAGTTGATGGACTTTGGGGCTGTTTCCATCTTTCGACTGTTATAAATAACACTGCCCATAAACACCCACATGCAAGCTCCTGCTCAGACATATTCGTTCATATCTCTGGCATGAATACCTAGAAGAGGAATTGCTGGGTCCCAGGGTCGTTCTACGTTTCACCCTTTGAGGAACGGACAATGTTCTCCAAAGCAGGTGCAAAATTTCCATCCCCACCAGCAATGTATCAAGGTTCCAGTTTCTCCATCTCCTCGTCGACGTGTGTTATTGTCAGACTTTTTGATTCACGCCCACTTAGTGGGTGTGAACTAACATCTCACTGTGGTGTGGGTTTGCTTTTCCCCGATGACCAATGATGTTGAACACTTTTTCGGTTGCTTATTGGCCATTTCCATATATACCTTGGACAAAAGTCTATTCAAGTCCTTTGCCCCCATCTAATTGGATGATTTGTATTTTTGTTATAGAGTGTAAGCATTCTTGTTCATATTCTGAATACAAGTCCATTCCAGATGTATGGTCTGCAAGTATTTTCACACTTAGAATAAACCATGGCAGACGGGTTTCCCGGGCAGAGAGAGTGGCCCACAGATGACACGTCCAGCACAATCACGTCCAGAGGAACTGGTAGCAGATGCCTGTTTCTACCCAAGTGTTTTTATTTTAACACGCCCCTGCTTTGGGTGGCCCCCATGAGTTATGTGTAGAAGATAAAGCTCACTGTCGGAGTTGGTCCAATTTTTCTGGAGACAAAGTTGGCCTTACCTATTACATTTTTTAAAAAGATATGCATATCCTTTGTCTTGGCAGTATCTTTACCAGGAATTTAGTACTCGGATGTCCTCTTAAAAGGCACCAGTATTCACGTGTAAGGATGTTCACGGAAACATTTTGGGTAAAAATAAAAACTAGGAGACAATCAAGGTGCTTGTCATTGAGGGGTTGGTAAATAAAGATTTGTGCAGCTACACAGTGAAATACTATGCAGATTTTGAAAGACTGAAACAGAGCTCACTAAAAACAGAATAAGGTATATGTTGTTATAGAAAGATCTCCAATTAATGTCCTTAAGTGAAAGAACAGCGTGGTGTAGGATGAAGTGAATACTTTGCTCCGTTTTATGTAAATTTTACAAAGACTCTAATGGATGTATCTATGTGGGTATTGCCTTTCTTTCCTGGCAGAAATCATAAACTATGTCTTCTGGTTACCTTTGGCAAGAGACTACGGAAAAGATAGGGGAAAGAGGCTTTTGCGTGTCATGACCCTGGATGTATAATATATTCCTTTTTTTAATGCCAGAAGAGTTACCCGAATGTTGAAATTTGAGCCATTTCTGGTTTTCTTCTTTATTCTTGACTGTATTAATTTTTAGGTAAACGTTATCAAAGAAAGCTCATGAAAAAAAACATCGTATTTTCAAAGTTCAGGCTCGCGAAGTAAAATTCCCAGTTTCCCCAGTCACCTCACGGCCATCTGTGCCTCTTTACCCCATCTATCCGAGCCCAAACAGAGCAAGCTGGCCACTGCTGGAAACTTCGGAGGGGAGGAGCTCTTCCACCACTGATGTTCAAAGACAGCAGGGCAGAAGGTGCCTGAGGTGGCCTCATTCTAGACCCTTGCTCCTCAGAGTGGGTTGCAGGCCAGCAGCACCAGCACGGTTCAGGCTCTAAGTTGGAAATACAGAACCTCAGCCCCGACCCAGATCTACTGCTTCAGAATCTGCACTTCCCAGGACTCCTGGAAGAGTCATTAAAGCCCGAGAAGCACTGGACGAGCTCAGAGGTTGTCACCCTAGCTTAAGGCTGCCGTCACCACCGGGGTTTTTTAAACCTATCAAGGCAGGGTGGGTCCCACCACAGACACAGGAATCTGCATCTCTGGGTGAGCCCTGCACGGGAGATTCTAATGTGCAGGTATTGAGATTCCCCAGAACAGCCAACATCTCCTTGTACTACACCTCTATCATGACATTTGGGATAAGCTCTCATTTATAGAGTGCTTTCTACCTGCCAGTCGCCCCGCTAAATGTCTTACACGTATAGACCACCTCCTTTTCATCTCTACGCTCCCATAGACTTGCCTTTGGCATCTTTATCTTACAGACAAGGAAACTGAACCTCAGAGTTAAGGAACCTGTCCAGCCTCACGCAGCTGGTATGGGGCAGAAGACAGGTTCAAAGCCAAGGTCTCTAATTTGTATGCTCTTCATTGTAGCATAGTCACTTGTCTGCTTGGGCCTCTCACTAAAATGTGACCTAGCAGATCAAGCAGTGTGTCATTCAACAGTTCAACATACGTGCTGGATGATGTTGAAGAATAAATAGCAAGGTCATCGTTAGCTCGAAGTATTGAATAACAGAAAAAAATGCGTAAGTGAGACACGGCTCGGGAGCCTGGAACTGACAGCCCGGTGGCCCTGCCTCCCTGGGGATGGCGTGGGGAGGAGTTGGCAATGTCTGACCTGAAAGTCTGGCCTCAGGTCACCATCGTGCAGATGGTCCATGGTATCACACCTGCCCCTACAAAGGTTAGGGACCTGTTGTGCTCACGCCAACATCCCATACATGAGGTAAGTGTGTGCCGTGCTCCAGACCCCACGCAGTCATCAGAGACCAGAACACGAGAAAGAGGGTTCGGCCAAGTAACACTCGGGTCCCTCCAGCCCACTTACAGGCTCTGTTTCAGCTGCAACGTCCGGCCTCTCCAGTTAGCAGACGTTAGCACAGGCTTCTGGAAGGCATAAGTTGCCTCCCGGAGCCCAGACAGAGGTGACAATTTTCAGCACCAAACTGCAACCCAGGTTATCTGCCCAATGCAGCTTCATGACCCTCTTCCCTCTGCTCCGACACGCCCCTCTCACCCCCGCCCACAAAAACCCACGAGAGTTCAGTGAGTTACTCTGATGTTTATTTTAATGCATCTTAGTCCACACAGTTGGTATAAAATCAGAAAAAGCGAAGCAAAAGAAAAAAAAGGTCTGGAGTCTTAGCATCAGAAGGGCCCCGTATATACATCTACAGTTGGTGGCCAGTATGAGTCATTGCCAGACAGTCCTTGGAGACAGAGGACAGTCTAGACGCTGCTGCATCCCGGGAACCCACCGTCCCGGGGGGTCTAGAAGCTTGTCCTGATGCTCCGACCATAAGGAAAATGTGGGAGTGATAAAGGTGGTGGTTTGTTATTTATTTATTATAGTAATAACAGCAGCCTAGCTAGGTACAAAAGCGGTTATAAACCATTTATATTACACAGAATTACTCAGGTCTCCATTCAACTTCATGCTGTAAAATTGTTAATTGAATTTCCAGTGAGGCGTTTAGATGATTAGTGATCATAAGGAATGGTAAATACATAGCACCACTTCGTAGGTTTGTTGTCACCGATTTCTCACCTAGAGGCGTGACCAGGACACCCCCCCTTCAAGGGCAAGTATTCCAAAGCCACAAGCCATGATTCTCCAAGAGCTCCAGTTTGGGGGTTTTGTCCGGGTGCAGGTAAGGCTGCACACAGAGGCGTGGGCAGTGCATGTCTATGTGTCACACACTGGGTCACCCACTGTAAAAGGGCTTTGGGCCATTCGGGGTTTCTACCCACACTTTGGCTTTCTAAATGAGGTGGAGTGGGAGGGAGGTATCTTCTTTCAGATGAAAGGGAAGGGGCGAGATGGACTTATTATATTTCTGGGCAAAACAAACAAACAAAAAAAGAAAAAAAAACAAAAATTGAGCTTGATTATATGGTTAGGATGTCAAGTTCCTTAGCTACTTTAAGGTTCAACCCAAGGCTGATGGTCAACACATAAAGCAAACAATACTATGTACATATATGTAAAAAGTGTTATAAATAGGTTTTATAAACCGTCGATATTATATACATCTTCAATCAACACTAACCACCCCCCCCCCACCTACTTTCTATTTGGTTTGGTTTGAGTTTGGGTTTTTTTGGCAAGCACTTTTTTTTCCCTGGCTTCTGGTTTTCTTCCTCCCTCCCCACGTGCGCTCAGAGCCTCGGACGTCCTGTCCCGGCGCCTCATTCACGCTTCCGCAAGATCACATAGATGACGCCGCTGAGGAGGGCCAGAGGGAAGGCCACCCAGGCCAGGATGTAGGCGAAGCCGTAGGAGTTCTCCGAGTTGAGATGCCATTCTGGGTGCCTGACCGTGTAGATGGACGCCGCACTCATCACGCACAGACCTGGGGAGGAGAGGGATCAGCCGGGGGTCACGGGCGGGGACCCTGCACAACCCCCGACCCAGGCTCCCCAGGACCCCAGGCACCTGCCTCACCCAACCTGCTCTCCTCCCAGACTTGACCCCCACCTCGCACGCACACGCATACACACACATGCCAGGGCACCCTTCTCTCTTTCTTAGGGAGAAGGATGTGAGCTGCAGGAAGGAAGGGCACCTCCATCTCAGGCAGGTATCTGACACCAGATCCAGAACTTCGAGGAGGGACTTGAAGGGACAGGAACCCAGGAAACGATCTGCTCTGTGCGTCCAGTCTACATGACCAGGCCGTCGCCTCCAAGGTCCCTCATCCTCTTTCCTCCTCATTTCCTTTAACTATCACCAATTGCCAGTCGACACGTGGGGACCAGCGAGCGTTCAGGAGGCAAAAGAAGCCCATCCATCTCTTTGCAAGGATAGGTGGGTGTGGGAGCCCCTGGAAGCCTGTGAACCACTCCAGATGGGTGGCGGCATTCTCTGAAACCAGGGAAGGTGACACCTCACCGTTATCTGAGTGGTGCTCACGCTGAGCACAAGGGCGGAACTCCACGCCGACGCCCTGAGCAGGATGGCTACAGCAGAAACCGGGCGAGCAACACCCATGGGCACCCCTGGGCAGAGGAACATGTGGAGAGCAAAGGCGGGGAGGACACAGGGAGGAAGGACACCGCAGACAGAGGAGGCCGTCACGGGCAAGCTGCGTGGCGTCTGGTCCCTTTCAACTGTTCTTGGTCCCCCAAGGTTGGTGTGAAGCCCAAACAAAGGTGAAAGGGTATCAGATGGGCAGGCAGGTCAAGCCACCCCTGCCTCGTCTACCACACAGGCTTTGGCGTAGGAGGGACAAGAAAATCCTCCACCTGGGGCCTCATGAAGCAGGCAAGTTCAAGCATGACGGTCCATGCCCACGGTGACGGTCAGCATCCTGGCAGGGAGGGGTCCAGTGGTGTCCGTGCCCCAGCCCGGAGCGGCACAAAGCCTGCTCTGTCCCCTCCGGAACACAGGGGCTTTGACAGGCTCTGAGTGACTCTATTATAAGTCCAGCAAGCACGTGGGATGCCTGCGGGTCCAGAGCCCCCCAGGCCCGGACCACCTACATCTAACCTCACTGCTATTTGGGCTATTTTACTAGACACTGCAACTCTGTTTGAACAAAGTGCAGAAGTGGGACTGTGTCACATTCACCGCCCCGATAAGACTGTCCTTCTGCAAGTCAGAGAGAGAAAACTCCCACTCCATTGGCCCCCATTGGGAGAGCCACACAGCAGTCTTGGGACCACAAGGGGCTCAGCTCCAGGACCTGCCACCTACAGAAAGCCTGGAAGACGCGAAGACATCTGTGTCCACAGGGAAGTCATAGCCGGGGAACTGTCAGGAGAGGGGAACTGCAGTGTCGATCTGCTGGAAACACACTTTATTTTCCTTGAGGTCTATAACTCAGCTCTCCAAAGTGCTCATTCTTGCCTGTCTCTTAGGCTGTATCTGACCTACCTAAAGAGCGCAGAGCCTCAAAGGGGAGGCATGACCAAGGGAGACAGAGCATCCGAAGGGTAGCACGGTGCCCGTCATCCTCCAGAAGGGGCGTGTCTAACCAGCATCGGCACAAGAAATGCCCTGACAGCCCAGACCAGCCGTGCCCAGATGTTCCCCACAAAGAGAAAACAGCAAAGGAAAAACACTCCGTCTACGGCCTGCAGGGAGCGAGAGAGACAGGACGCACCAGTATAGTGACTGACTCCATGGCTTAATTATATGACGTTCGTCCCAGGAGAATCTCAGAAGTAAAGGAATTTATGCTTTGCTTCAAGAAGCCATAAGCTTATACACTTGCAATTATAAAGTATGTATCCAACGAGAGGATACACACTTTATAATTATTGTTGTCCGGAGACGGGTGTTTTAGAGACTATATCATTACGAGGCTGTCTGTATGTAAAGCAACACAGCGTAGCCCGGAATACAGAGCAGGTAGCACCATACAGGAGTCCCAAAAGTCAACCATTTCTCCCAACAAGGGAACGGTGACTTGCGTTCTCAGCACCAGTAGGTGGAGACGTGTTCATGAAGGTCCCCGTGGAGAAGGTAAGTGAGGCCACGGACCACACACAGGTGTGCTGACCTCCCCAGAGACGCCAGGTAGGCCCTGAGTCTGGGAGGGCAGGTCAGCTGTACGTGGAAAGGCACTGACCTGTCCGGGCAACACAGGAGTGCTGGCTGCTCTAGACTTCCCCAGAGCCCCTCCCTGCCTCAGCATGGCTGGGTCTGCATCCCTAGAAATGCTCCCCGAACACAGGCTTTAAGCCCCCTTTAATGGTGACAGCACCTGCAGGTAAGCAGTCAGAGCCCAGCATCTTTGGAAAGGAGCAGCCACGAGGACAGAGGCAGAGGAAGGAAGGGAGGGGATGCTCTAGGCTGCCTCATCTCCATTCTGTCTGGTTCAGCCCACACGGAATGAGCACCTGCTGTGTGCAAGTGTTGCCCTGGAAGTTGAGAGCACTGAGACCCACAAGATATGGTCCTCACCTTCACGGCGAGCGTCATCCGGAAACAGACGTGTCAGTGGAGACTTCCTATAGAGTAGGATGTGATTCCAAGCATGGGAGAGAGAAATGCACCACATGCCCTGAGAGCACAGACCCAGGCCTGGGGAAGTCTGACGGGGGACACGGGGCTTGATGGGGTCTAAAGGATGTGGGAGAGGTGGCCAGGTGAAGAAAGGTGTGAAGGGAACCCCAGGTAGAAGGGAGACCGTGAGCACAGAAAGGAAGACAGAGAGACCTGTGGACAGCACCCGCGGGTCCCGCCCAGACTCTCCGTGATGGAGGGAGGGATGGAGAGCTCACGGAGGCGGGAATAGAGGGCCATCAGGGCACTTGACAAGGTCTTGGAGGGAAACACGGCTTCCGCAGAGGAAAAACAGCATCAGAGGTGTGTTCAGAAAGACCACCCAGATTTAGGGGTGGGGACAAGATGGGGGGCAGGAGGGTGCATGAGTTGGCCTTTACCCAGCAATGGTGTTTGTGAGTGAAAGGCAAGAAACAGGCACCCTATCTAGGTGTGATGCCACATGTTGGAGGAGCCAGTGGTGGACTGGATGAGGGTGGCGTGTGGCTCTGGCATGACTGCCCGGTGGGTGACCTCAGGGGACTGAGGGAAATGGTCCTGGGAGCTGAGGAAATACAGTTTCAAGGAGAGAGATAACAACAGTATCGAAAGGAGGAGAGGAAGTCAGCAAATGGCTTAAACGTGTACGTCAGTGATCTCTTCCAAAGCTGCTCATCTGGAGCCTGGAGCAAAGCCAGGGTGGGGTGGGCTAGGGAATGAGCGTCAGAGGAGACCACCGAGACAGGCAGTGGGAGTGCCTCCCTGGTGCTGCTTGGCTGAGCGAGGCCCCTGTCTCTCCCTGCCTTACCCTTTCGGCCAGAAGGTGGAGCAGCAAGAAGCTGGAAGGTCCATTGCCCGGAAAGCGCCGGGCTCTGTGTCCCACCCACACCGAGCCTCCTCTGCGCTGCCAGGCCCCTTTCCATCCTCCGCCTCCGTGTGACCCCTGCAGCCTCGCACGTCACCCACCGCATCAATAGATGCCCATCTGGGCCCGGCCAGGCTGACATCCAGGATGATCCGCCCAGAACCGGCGTTTCTAAACGTGGTCTCTCTGACTTAAACCATCTTTGAACCACTCAGAACAGGGAGGGCCCTGGGCTTTTATTCCTCCCCCAGATTTGCATTCCAAATGCCCTCTACTCGTCTCAATCTGTGTAAAAGAAAACGAACAAAACAAACAGAAAAAGTGAAAGTCGCTCAGGAGTCTCCCCTACCTTCCTTGCTGTTCCTAGTAATCACATTAAACACTGAACACAGACACTACACAGGTGGCCTGAGTGTGATTCAGCCAAGGGAACGCACTGTCCAGTCACCCGGCCGGTGGGCACTCAGGGCGTCCCATGTGGCGTGTGCGGAGCTCGCCGCGGGGTGTGACTCGTGAAATAAGTCAAAACACGGTCTGTATCCCCGTGAATTTCCGGATGCTTCCCATCCAGTGAAGTCCACCCGACAGAGCCAGGGCCAGGGCAGCACCGTCCGGGAACAGATGGCCACAGGGCCTGAAAGTAAGTATGACTCCAGAATCCAGACACAGGATCAGGACAGCCCTTCTCTAAGAAGAGGGTTTGGAAGAATCAGTGGCTGGCGGATGGGATGAGCTGTCTGTGGCAAAAGGTCCTAGAAGACCCTACAGTGGGATCAGGGTGGGGTAACGGCGGCACCGGCGGTGCCCAACCCTGGGTGGACATCAGAGGCATCAGGGAGCAGCCCCGCCCAAGAACTCGTAAATGAGACTCTCGGGGGAGGAAGACTGAGCACTGGCATTTTTTAAAAGCACTCTCTTTTTGTAAAAAGGTGATTCTGATGTGAGCTAAGATTGAGAAGCACCCAACTAGATGATGGTGCCTCTCAAAAAAACGTCTTCAAGAAGCAGCCAACCTAAGACGTACGCAATCAAGGAAAGATAGCTCTTAAAGGTGAGACTCACGGCTTATTATAAGCGGAGAAGCGGCGATGCAGGCATCCAGGCAGCCCCACAAGCACACGCAGGGCTGTCAGCCAGCGCTGGGCAAAGGCGGCTCCCAGGGCTGCAGTGGGCCCGAGAGCCCCACACGCCTCTCACCTGCCTTTCCTGCACGCTCACGTGTGTGTCTAACAAGCCCACAGCTGGGCCCTCCAAAGCGAAGGTACGCAGGGACAACGCAACCATGACAGCCCCTGGGATGCACAGTAGATTCTGGAGGCTTCCATGTAACAGGCTCCAGTGTTTGAAGAGGCATCTGCCTGTGTGGAGCCCAGCTACGGTGGCTGACCCGCTTGTAGACTGCACAGCCCGTGACTGTGGGGCTACTCCCGCCCCCCTGCCCTTCCTTCCTTCCTTCCTTCCTTCCAGCCTTCCTTCCTTCCTCCCTCCTTTCTACTCTTCTTTTTGTCTCCTGATCGTTTCTGCTTTTCTGACCCCTTCCCTGATCTTAAGGGGTAATTTCTCAGCTGTCACCAGTTCTCCTTCCCAACAGCCCTCCCCCAACTGTCTCGCCAGGTACTGGACCCTTCACAGGCCGTGAGACGGGAAACACCCACGAGCAGGGCTGTCAGACACTGAGAGCCGGGAAATCTCTAAGGGACGTCCCCACTCTCTGAGGTCCCGAGTGTAGTGGGAAGACCCTACAGCAAGCTCAAATGCAATATTCTGAAGAGCCGAGGTTTCTAGAAGGCTAGCTCTCAGGTCCTTCTGACCCAAGGGAACAGGCGCAGAACATTCTCAGGACAAAGTACAACCACTCTTCTAGATCAACACTTCTACCTCCACCCAACTTCCTACGCACAGATGGACCTCTAAACCGACACCCCGGTAACCGAAAACTAGGTCTCATGAGAGAAAAGAAGCCAGGTTTGAAGGGGAGAACAAACCGTGTGCTTCTACTTTCGGAGGTTCTCGTGGCAGAGTTCTAGAAGGCTTGGATGGGGTTCGGAGAAGAAGCCAAACAGGGAGACAAGTGGGGATGAGTAAATACACTTTGGAAGGTTAGAAAAATCTCAGCACCTAAGAGTGTTTGGGCTGGACGGAAGTACTTATCTCTGGACTTTGGTTTTCAAATGAAAATGACCTTTGTAAAAAGACATTGTTAGAGAATTTTAAGCTAAAGTATCTCCGTGGGAAAAATGAAGATGAGGTGCCCTTGCCCTCGCACTGAGAAGCTCCTTCCACAATAAGTTCGCTCAGTTCTATGCGTTCGGTCTGACTATTCATCACAGATGTTTGGGAACTTGGGAATCATAAATGGTGTGGATTTGAACTCATCTTCCACAGGCAATCAGGTTCAATGAAAGATCATATCAAAAGCAGAGTTTCTGCCTTGGATGTTGTGTGGATTCTGAATCTCTAAATATATTCAGTCCACATGGGATGGGTGGAAGTGGGGCATCCCAGTGTCCTTACATGAACTGGGTGTTCATTTAGGCCTCTCCCTGTCTCAGTTTACTGATCAGTAAAATAACAAGTGCATATAGATCAAATATAAATATTTTAGGAAACTTCTAGTTCCTAAGTCTATATCACTGTTTCTTGAGGATATAATCATTGATACCATGGACATGATCACCACTGACATCAAACTGTAAACAGGGATCCTAAAAAGAAATCCCAGAACACATTCCAGTTTTCTGTGTTACTTCTGGAAATGAGGGGAATAATGATCACTGCTCCTAATGTACCCGGAAACGATTTCTCACCGCAGAATTTGTCCTTCAGCAAAGCTGGCAACACTCCAGAAGTGTGGCTAGTACAATAAAACCAGTGCAAGTAGCAAAGCACTATTTGATTTTGAAAGTCCAAACTGTGCACATTGACATGTTGTATTTAGGGATTTGATAAGAAATGGTTCTCTAGTTCATTTCCTTTTTCCAGGAAAGGGTAAGTCTCTGGCTTCTAAAAAAGGGTCATCGACATTCAATTTCAGGTTGTGTCTTGCCATACAAGCCTGTGTAAGCCACGAGGTCTGCCTGCCTGTCCATCCACCTGTCTATCCATCCACCTGTCCACCTACCCGTCCGTCCATCCATCCACCCGTCTGTCCATCCATCCACCTGTCCATCCACCCACCCATCCATCCATCCATCCACCCATCCATCCATCCATCCACCCATCCATCCACCCATCCATCTATCCACCCATCCATCCATCCATCCATCCACCATCCACCCATCCATCCATCCTCCCGTCCATCCACCCACCCACCCATCCACCCATCCACCCATCCATCCACCCATCCATCCATCCACCCATCCATCTCTCCACCCATCCACCCATCCATCTATCCACCCATCCATCCATCCATCCATCCACCATCCACCCATCCATCCATCCACCAACCCATCCATCCATCCATCCATCCACTCATCCATCCAGGATATGTGGACTCTTTTCAACCTTCCAATGACTGCTCCTGAGTCATAGTGGTGATTCAGCAACTAAACAAAAGATGCCACACCCTGCCCACTCAGAGGCCAGAATGGAGAACACTGCACAGTCCCTAGATGCACTCTGATTCATGTGTATTTTGTGATTTATTAGCCTGAACTGTAGGATCCACCACATCTGCCTCCTGTGTCTCTCCAGTGCCCTGCTGAGTCAGTCAGTTGGCCATCACTGGACAGAAGGATAAAAGGAAATGAAGTGAGACAATGGCCAGAATCCAGAGACTAGAGCTGGAAGGCATCACGTCTGGAACTCTGCACACGGTGCGTGTGGATAATTGGGAACTGATGGCGTGTTACACATGCTGAAAGGAAGACGCCAGGAAGTCGGAGTCCGGCGGACTCCAGGACCCAGAGGAAAGGAGAGTAAGAACTTGTCAGCTGGCTCCATCACAGCTCAGAGGCGGAGACAGGTACCTGAGAGCAAACCTGGCAGCACACGGGGGCCATGTCCATGCGGAAGCAGGGGTGGTCCCGCGGCATAGAGTGAGCTGCAGAAATCCGCCCTCAAGACGGGCCTGTGCTCTACCGACATCCTCAGCATCCACCTCTGATGGAGTGTCCAGACCATAGCTCCATCCCTGGTGAGGGACCCTCCTTCCAGAGCCCCTAAGTCCTATTTCCTACACATCTCCTTCCATGAAGAAGTGGAGAATTCCCAGATTCTCTCTCTCACACACACGCACACCTGTGCTGTATGAAATCCTTCCAGGGGAGAGGGGGAGCTCATGCACCCCAGTCATTCTGCAGCCACGCCCTTCTGACAGATCACCCCACGGGAAGTCTGGGGGAGAGCCCCACCCTCACGGGCCCTCGGTCATCTCCAACTTACCAGCGAGGATCTGGAAGACTCCGGTGATGTAAAACCGGCCCCCCTTGGTGAGGGTGAAGAGCTGGCAGAAGAACAGGAACAGAGACAGAACGCTGAAGATGACGGACAGGATCATGGTGGCCTGGACAGACTGCAGCCATTCTGGGGGAGGAGACACGGGGTTAGGAAAAGCCCGCGCTGGCCGGTGTGTGTGGGGGGGGGGGGGGGGGCGCGTGGCCCGGGGCACAGGGACAGCGGAGAGACACACACACACCCCAACCCCACCCCCGCCCCGCCCTGCCCCCCGCAGGCAGCAGCAGTCCTCTCGTGGACAGAACTCCGGCTACTCCCTTTCCCACTAGTAAAGGTCATTCTTTATGTCATGCTTTCTTTCGGAGGAACAAAAAGTATTAATACATGTTTAATTGCAGACATTTTAAGAAAAGGTGGTAAGAAAACACCCAGTCCCACGGCGAGGAGTCAAACTCAGGTTAAAATATATTGAAATTTCCTTCCAGGCTTGTGGCCAAATGTGTTACTTACACAGACATTCGTGTGTTCAAGAGACTGTGAGCCCCGCCCCCGCCTCCTCCCTCTGCCCTCAGGGGTTTTGAAGCGCTTCTTGGAGCCCTTGGATTCTGTTCAAAATATCCGCATCCCCCAAGGAGACAGAGAGATCATGGGGATGGCTGGGAAGAAGAAAACGGTGTTGGAGCCAAGACTAATTTTGTAGAGAGTTGGAAGAAAATGCCGATGGGAAGAGCGTGCTTTATTTAGCTATGAACCACTCGCTTGGCCACGCTGTGTCTTTTCTCGGCCGATCTCAGAGCAGTTAGTGCTCAGTCCGATCATCAGATATGACCACAGATGACACTTCCTCATCTCTGCTGAGCCCTCGGCCTTAGATCAAATCTCTAAGCATCCAACTGAAATTCGGGCAAGGAGGAGAACTCTGCAGTTCACCATCTACTGCAAGTGAA
Organism: Hippopotamus amphibius kiboko; assembly: GCF_030028045.1. NCBI lineage: Eukaryota > Metazoa > Chordata > Mammalia > Artiodactyla > Hippopotamidae > Hippopotamus > Hippopotamus amphibius. Next base: position 2,998,723 of record NC_080202.1, on the reverse strand, counting down.
AGTCATTTCAGGAAGGAACGGGACACAAGACAACACCCTGGGTTTGGCACAAGAGAGGGGAACCTGCAGTGTCCCCCCCCACCCCGGAGACCTCCAGGGGCCTTGCCAATCTGTCACCTGCATCCTTCCTTCCAAGCACCAAAGAATGGCTGGGGTGGGTGCTGCTCTAAACAAAGAAGGTCAATTAGAGAAGACCCAGGGTTTGATCCTCTCCACTCAGCAACCGATTAATGTGCAGTGGCTTAGAGAAGCACACACCAAGGCTTCATGCAGTACGCAAAGCTGTGAAATTTATCAACGATAACTCGCGAAGATGTTCCCTCTTATCTTTTATTTTTTTGGCCGCACCATGCAACATGCAGGATCTTAGTTCCCCACCCAGGAATCGAACCTGTGCCCCCTGCAGTGGAAGCACGGAGTCTTAACCACTGGACCCCCAAGGAAGTCCAATAACTCCCGAAGACGAACCCAGTTTGAGTTGCAAGTAGCTCACGGCAGAATTTTAAGGGTGCTGGTTAGGCTAACTGTGACTAGAGTTTCACAGAAGATTTTTCCACACCTAGACTGGAAGCATTTTAGAGTTGCAAGAAGCCTGAAGGATCAATTAACCCACCCTTTGTGCTGAGAGAGATTTCCAGAGATGTCTGAATGAGTCCCATGGGCACGGCCAAAGCTGAGAGGCCCTTGATTCTAGTCTAGTGTTCTTTCCACTGTGACGGACTGTATGCTTCTTTTGTCTTTGCAATTTCTTTGTCAGTTAAGGTTAGAAAAGGATGTGTAATGGGTCTGTGAGCCATCCCGACTTCATTTTCATGTATCCCTACTTGAACGGCTATACCTGGCATAGTGGATCTTCCGGAGGAGCAGTCTGCAGCAAAGCTAATGCTGCCATGATATTCTTTCTTTCTTTTTTTTTTTTCATACATGTATTTATTTATTTGTTTGTTTATTTTATTGGCTGTGTTGGGTCTTTTTTGCTGTGCGCGGGCTTTCTTTTAGTTGCGGTGGGTAGGGACTACTCTTCGTTGTGGTGCGTGGGCGCCTCACTGCCGTGGCTTCTTTTGTTGCAGAGCACAGGCTCTAGGCGCATGGGCTTCAGTAGTAGCAGCACATGGGCTCAACAGTTGTGGCTCACAGGCTCTAAAGCGCAGGCTCAATAGTTGTGGCGCATGGGCTCAGTTGCTCCGCGGCATGTGGGATCTTCCTGGGGCAGGGATGGAACCCACGTCCCCCGCATTGGCAGGCAGATTCTTAACCACTGTGCCACCTAGGAAGCCCTATCATTTCTTAATAAAGCAATCATCCAGCACTCTGGTAGGTGAAGCTGGAGCCCCAAATCTAGAACGAAAACAGGGATCCTGTTCTGCTGGAGGATGTCCTTCAAGGCACACCCCCAGAAGGAGTAGAGCTGGTGCGGGTGGTCTCTGAGATTTCCTTCCCTGATTCTGAGATCTTTTCTTTAGTCTTTGCCTCCACTATCAATAATGACAGGAACTTCTGCCAGGCCTCATATTTAGAGAAAACTCAAAATCGAACCCATTGAATCTACATTAACAGGAAAAGTCCCTTAGATTTAATAATGTGACTAAATTCTTCTCCAAACTTCTTTTACCAGGAACGTGAACTTTATTACGATTGAGTTAGTTTTCCATAAGTTGTTCCTCAAATCAGATCAGAACCAGGAGATCAAGGAAGTTTTTACTCAGTGGGTCTTGGCTGAACATCTACTGTTTTGCACCAAGCCCTCTGGTTAGCTCCGGGGATACAAAGGTGAAGAAGAAAGTTTTCAACCTTAAGCACAGTAAATTACACACACACATGATGTGAGTCAGTCCAACTACATCATCAGTCACAGTATATGTGAATGCATTCAAGTCACTCATTATAAGACGTGGAATTCCATCTCAAATTACGTAATTCCTATCCAGCGTCTGATACAAGAGATACACCTAAAACCAACAACAGTTAAAAATCAAAAGATTTTTAAAAGGGGCACCAGGCAAATATTAGCAAAAAGGTGTCGTAGTAACAGCGTCAGACAAACAGAATTCAAATTGAAAGGGAAGAAAATGGCCAGAAGAGGGATATTTCATAGTGAGGAAAGATCCAATTTACCATGAAGAAATAAAAGTCATAAACCTCTATGCGTATAATAACCTACCCTGGAAAAAATATAAAGCAAACAAATAACTGAAATGTGAGAAGAAATTGATAAATCTACAATCATAGTGAAAGACTTCAGCATACCTCTCTCAGACTAGAACAATCAAGTAGATCAAAAATATGGTAAGATATAGATTATTTGTATTACAGCATTAATCAATTCAGTTTACTAGATATACAGAAAATGTATGCCCCTAAAACAAAGACTACAAATTATTTTCAAACACACGTGGGACAGTCTTACAAACTATGCTGTAGACAACCAAAAAAATCTCAATATATCTCAAAAAAAGCAGACATGATATAAACACAACTAAAGACAAACAGAAAGTGGAAATTCAAAACCAACCAGCCGAAATAAATTTGGAAATGTTACGAGAGTATTCCAGATAATCCCTTGGATAAAGAAATCAAGATGAGAAGTAAAAATGTCTTCAGCAAGGAATGATATTGACAATACGTGTGTTAAACGTACAGGCTGTGGCCCCCGCCGTGCTCAGGCCAAGCACGCTGTTAGAACAGGCCTGGGTACCACCTGCTTGACTCGCTCCTTGCATATTTTTGGCCCCAAGCCCCTCTCCTCTAACAAGAGGGACTAACTATCTCAGAGGATTATTGTAATGATCACATAAAAGTGTTGATATAAAAGCTGTGTACAATACGAGTAACTCCATCAAGAGGTTGAGCTGAGGGGCAGGAAAACAAACTATCTACAGACTGTCCCAGGGTGGTTCCTGGGTCATCTCCACCTGGGCCACACCAAGTAAAGGTATAATGGGACAACCATGTCCACACAAGCCCTTATAGGGCGCCAACCAGAACACCAAGTTGTATTAAAATACTTCTGATATGATATCAATTCATACAGAATCTTCAGCACAGAGGTTGGCAAATGATCTGTAAAGAGTCGGATTGAAAATAGCTAAGGCTTCGCAGGCCATATGGTCTCTGTGGCAACGACTCAAGTTTGCCATCTTAGCAGAAAATCCGCCTTAGTCAATAGGGAAATGAGTGGGTGTGGCCTGTTCACCTAATAAAATCTTATTTACAAAATCAGGCAGTGGGCCTGCAGGCTATCATTTGCCAGCCTCTGCCACAGCCAAATAAGTCCTATGTACAGAAAACAGTTGTTACAGTGGAGAGACCTGGACGCAAGGGAAAACACTCTCCACTGCAGTCCTCTTTCACACAAATCAACCTTAATGTGAGGCCAACATGCCAAGTGGTGACTCTGAACGTCTACCCAAGCCCCAGGGCAGTGATACTCTTTTCTGCCAAATTGCAAGTTCAGGGTCATTAGCAGAGCCCACGCCCAGCGCCCTGTGTCATTCTCCAGGCCGTACTCAGTGCCTGGCCCAAAGCGGACGCCGGGAACTATCTGTGGAATTCCCAGTGGCAGCGTTTTCATCTCCAACCTTGGTGCTGTGCCCGGGAACTTAAAGCCTCTGAACTCTTTGCAGACCTGCTGTTCTGATGAGCATGTCAGGTAATAGGGCTGCTGACAGCTTTCTGACGTGGGCCGGGCCGTGGCGGCCAGCCGACCCGCTCCCCGCCGCACCCCCCCCCCCACCACCACCACCACAGAAGGGAAAGCTCAGATGCCCAATGACCAAAGGTCAGATTCCTGCCGCAGCGGCAGCTAAGTGATGGAGGAAATACATCTGCCCCCTCAGCTGTATTCTTAGCCTGGCCGGGGCCGATGAGCTGCTGAGTTAAGAGCTCAGAAGGGACGCAAGCCTCGTCAAGGCACCAGCCCCTCTGTGACCTTCTGCATCTTTCACTCCCAGCCTGGAGCCACGCCCCTGGAAGCCCCACCACTGCCACCACCTCGAGTCCCACTTGGGCGATTCATAAAAGCTCTCTGACTCCATCAAGGGAACAGGTTTTCCGGAAAGTGAAAGGACAGACAGTGGCAGTTGAGTCAGAGAACACACTGGGGCAGCCAAGCGAGAGGAAAGAGGCCATGGCGGGTGGGTGTCGCCCGTCTGCATAATGCACGTGACCCACCAGGCCTGGAGCTCCCCCCCGCCCCAACCTCCCCACCCACTGCCATCCCACAAATCGCTGCTTCCCTTCCCTCGCGGGTGAGTGTCACCCGGAGACAGCTGACTCGCTGAGTGGCCTCCATCGCCCCCATCCTTCGCTGCTCTGTTTCACCCACTGGCTTGCAGGGACTCAAGCGGTCCTCGCCCAGGGCCCTGACGTCTTCCGGTCCAGCCCAGCTGGGAGCTTTGAAATGGGGCCCAGGGCTCAAGCTAACACACAGGATGCTCGCCAGAAGGGAGAGCTCCATGGGGGCTGTCAGCTCCCCCTGGCCAGGAGCTCACAGGGATGCAGACGACCACGGGGGAGGCTCTTGCAGCTCACAGTCACGAGGGGTGTTTCAGCTCCAGCAAAACCTCTGGCTTTGGCTAGTGAACAGAAGTTCAAGGCACTCTGGCTGCACCTGACACCATCACTCAATTAACTGCCCTCCTAACCAAGAGGCTGCCCGGCGGGCACCGGACTAGTTCTCCAGAGTCTAATTTATACGTGTGGTTTGACACCAAAAGTCTTATTCTCACTAGTCTTTAGACTCGAACAGGGAACATAACACAGCCATTGAGGTTCTGAGGTCACGGAAAATATTCAGCTGTTTCAGCCTTCATCTACTCCCTGGTTGGAAAACTCTAGTAACAGGAGGGTCAGCTTAGGCTGTACTTCCCAAAGACTTGTTGATTTAAACACAAAAACAGAGGGAGTGGCTTCCACGGTCAAGTATATTAACCTCCCTCCTCGGACACTGCAACGTACAGGGATGTACTCAAGGCTCTGAGAAGTCTTACCATTTAAAAAATAGCCTGTGTAACTCTTAAATGGTGTTTTCCAAATCGATGTATCAGAGAACCTTTTTGGTTGGTGTTGTTAAGAACAGGCCACTTGGACATGCGGGTTTGGCCACAGACGGTGACAGTGGAAAGGAGAAAAGCATTCTACTTCCCCAATCACAAGCTGTGCTGATGGAAATGTACAGGGGAGGAGGGGATGCCTGCGGGTTTTCAAGATCTTTCAGTTTAAAAGGCATTCTCCATATAAAAATAATCAGAGGCCCCCTCTCCTTTTTATTCCTAACATAAAAAGAAGGCCAAGCATCATGGAAATTGAGTCCTCAGCCCACCAGTCATGGTAAACCACCCACTCTTCTCTCCTCCCCACGCCTACTGAAGTTCTACCCAATTTCCAAGACCCAGCTCAAAGTCTCTGTCCATGCAGGGTTCTCCCACCCCGTGTCACAATTACATCCTAAACAGGAAGAGGTCCCAGAATGCATGGGATGTGATGGGTCCCACGTCCATGCCCACCCTATTAGGCCACCAGGGCACCTGCCCCAGGTAACCAGCTTGTGAGAGGCAGACCCAGAGCAGAAAAGCAGGGCCTCCTGGTACCCGTCCGCTGGGGTGCCGAGAAGTTCAACAGCGTGTTTGAAGTCGAATGACTTAAATGATCCTGCTGCCCTTCTCTAGGTTTGGCATCCAGAGAACATAGAGGGAGGGAAGAGGGTGAACGGGGTGGCAGAGGGAGAGAGTTCCCCATCCTCTGCTCATCCACCTGCCAAGCCAAACTGCAAGGCAGCTGCAGAGAAGCAGCAAGAGGCAGACGCCTGTGACCTGGAGGCACCACGTTACACCGCTGGGGCAGCTGCAGGCTCTCACCGGCCCCAGAGAGGCCACTGCAAGACGGAGGCATTGCCTGGACAAGGGAAGAGTCAGTCTGGGGATGCGATGGGGGTTTAAACTTCTTGAGGACGAGCTTGCAACCGGTAAAACCCAGGCCCAGCCCACCAGGCATGAATGAAGAAAACCAGGAATGACTGGAAATTCAGGGGACAGTCGTGGCCTCAGCTAAGTAACTTTTTAATGGCAGCATCCCATGGCGTTCTCTGCCCCCCTGCCTTACCAGTCCCTCCTCCCCAAGCTCTCTGCCAACTCCTTCCAGCAGCCAGCAGCCACCGGGTCTCACAAGACTCACCCTGGACCCCTCTGCTCCTTCTGCCTCTCCTTTCAGCAGCTCCCAGCCCCATGACGTTAAATAGCCTCCCACAGACACTGATGACTCCGAATCTGAACTTCCAACCCAGACCTCCACCCTGAACCACGGATCCCCAAATCCAAGTGCTTTGCAGACATTCTACCTTCTCAATGTAACAGCCAGAATAAGCTTTCAAAACACAAATCAAATCACGCCACTCTTCTGCTCCAAACCCTTCAGTGTGCCGGGCTGTCCTCAGCCTCACGGCCCCAGCCGCTGGCCTGTCCTCTCTTGCCTGCAGCCGGCGCACTCAGCCACGCCCACCTGGCGCTGGTGGACACGCCAGACTCTTCCCATCTCAGGACCCTGGCTCTTTCCATTACCTCCTGGAATTTTCTTCCTGCGGCTCTTCACACAACTGGTCCCTCCCATCTTTTGAGCCTCCGTCCATGTGACTCAGGCAGGAAGAGGCCTTCCGTGACCGGCTGCTTCCTCCCCAGTGGCGACTTGCTATCCCATCGCTCTCTCTGTCTCCTGCGGAGCACTGTCCACTGCCCACAGGGACTCGTTCACTGTTCATCCTCCGTCTCCCCCAAGTAACTGTGAGCCCCATCCACCAGGCAGGGACTGGGCTTTCTTGCTGAGCTCTGCTGCTCAGTTTCTGGAACAGTGCCCAGTACCTGGGATGTGCTTTCTATATTTGAAGAATGGATGATTGGACCACACTGTTAGCTCTTTGAAAATGAAAGAGGCTCTCCTGAAAGGTAGTGAGTTCCCCATCATTGGTAGGATGTGCACACGGTGGGCACATTGCAGAAGAGTCTGAAGCTAGTGGGATGGGGGGAGGGGGTGAGTCTGTTGACATCCCGGGTCCCTGGCAACGTCAGAGTCTACGTGTGTGCTGATGACCATGTACTCAGAAGGCTTCGTGCCAGACATCCTTTTCTCGGGCACCAAACACCAACATCCACACCTCAGGAAGTGCCACGGCCAATCCCTGCTCCTGAACTACAAGGGATGCTTTCTTGACTCTGGGAAAATCTGGGGATACAATTTCAATTTTTTGAAAAGAAAAGCCTGAGCTTTAAGGACCATATGGTACAGACACAGGTCTGAACAAGCCTTGTGAATTACCTCCCAGATGCCGGCATTTGAGGAGAGACTCCAAGGGTTGAAACCTCAGCGTTAGGACAGCACATCCTCCCCTGCCCCCGTACCTCCCACTCCGCCAGGCCTCCACATCCCAGGAGGGCCTGGGAAATCAAGAGCCATCACTGGGGCAGAGCTTGTGGGTTGGCCCAGGGAGCCACAAAGATTTTAAATTGCAAAAACATGAGCCCATAAGTGCAGAGGGCCTCCTGCGTTTTCTAAATTCCAGCCAAAAACTGGGCCACAGACAAGGAAATGGTCTGATGTCCTTGCCGAAATGACAATGCCACCAAATGGGTAAACAAGATGAATCTGGGTTCACAGAAGACACAGACACAGGAGACCACCGAGGGCTCAAGCCGGGGGCTCCTGAGACTGGCGAGACTTATTTTTTTCTAATTTTCAATCCGAAGTTTTGGTCTAATGCTGCCCACGACCTACTGATAGCCACAAGGTCATTGCTGCTGGAAATTGATAGGTGCATTTCTACTTTGTAAGGCTTCTGATGTATTCTGCCTTATAAACGCACAGGACTGTTACTCCAACTTGGAATAAAACAGCTGAGAAATGCGTATAAGACAGAGCAGGTCTAAATGAAATCAATCATAAAAATTAGAGACCCATTCATAGGCACCAAACTCCTTCCTGGGGTGTAGAAGGCCCTACAGGCTGGCCTGCTGCTCTGTCTCTTGTGCTTTCTGTTCCTCGACTCTGCCAGGTTTCTTCCTGCCCCAGGGAGCTTGTCCTCGGGGATCCCAGTATCTGGAACCTGCCCTGATGGCCCTGTGGCTGACTCCTTCCTGGTCCTCGTCAAGCAGTCATCCCTCCAAGACGACACCCCAGTCCCTCACTACACATGACCCTGCTTTATTCTCTTCATCCTTCCTCTCACTGGCCCCTGATTATCCACATTAATGGACTGGTCTGCCCAGTAAAACGGAACCTCTTGTCCACTCTCGCATCCTTGGCGTCTGCTGTGGAATCTTCTACAAGGCAGGTGTTCAGTGAACAGTCCCACATGAAAGAATGGAGGGGGGAGGGGGGAAGAGGGCAGGGGGAGTCCTGAGGTGGGAAGTGCATGATCAAGGACGTGAGAGAAGGCTGAAGTTCCAAGACGAAGGGGAGGAGAGATGGGAGATGAGGCTTAATGGCAAGCAGGAGCAGGTCATTCGGGTAGACGTGTGGACCTTAGCAAAGATGCTCTTCTGAATGTGGAGACCAGTAAAGGACCCCTGAGAAGTTTTAAATTGAGAGGATTATGGTGAGGCCTGGATTTTTAAATATCACCCTGGATGCCATATGCAAAATGAGTTACAAGGAAGCAAGAAAGGTCAGGAGTTAGGAGGCTGCTGCAGTGGCCCTGGTGGTAACTGCAGGCGTGGTGACGGGCGTGAGGATGGAGAGTGACCGGGGGGACCTCGGGTGATTCCGAGAAGGGAGGGAAGGAAACACAGCCAGGCAGACTCTGAGCGTGAAGCTCACGGGACAGCGAGGCGGCATCCATTAAAACACTACAAACTGATAAAAGGTTGGGTGGAGAGGCGAAGGCTGGCTGGTTTGGGGCTGCCTCTGAGACATACCAGCAGACCTGTCTGGTGGGCAGGTGGATAGGCTGGTCTGCAGATCAGAAGAGAGGTCTGGACTGGAAGGAAACAAGGACTCAAGACACATCGTGAAACAGGAAGACTTGTTAGTGACTCAGGAGGTGGAGACGGAGGGAAGTCAAAGGATTGTCTAGTTTCCTATATGGGTCCCTGTCCTGTGATGGGGCCCAGGACACAGCAGAGAGGGACTACCTGGAGAATCCTAAAGTAGTCGCAACCTGCTCTGAAGCTGCATAGGGCTCAGCAGAGCTCTCGTGAAAGAGTACGCTTGGTATAGAGCGGAGCAATCAAAGCCTTGAAGAGAAGTGTTTCAAGCCAGGCTTACGTGGAGGTGCTTGCTATCAAATGTCTATGAATTGAGAAGCCATGCTTCGCATGAAGCCAAATGACTCCATTCTCAGCCTCCGTTATCACTAGGTGTGGCTCTGTGACCAACTTCCAGGAAAAGATAAAAACAGAAGCATGTGGTCTATCTGGAGATGTTTCATTAAAAGGGAGGGGGCACATTCTTCTCCTCCTCCTTTCTCTACCCTATTGCTTGAAGCATAGATGAAATGGCTGGCGCTCTAGCAGCCTTTTGGTCCATGAGGATGAGGCCCAAATCTGAGAGATGGCAAAGAAATGAGCTAGAAAGTACCTGGGGCTCTGACAACTTTGTGGAACTGTCATACCTATCTCAGGCTGCCTACTTCCAAGCTTCTTTTGAAAGAGAGAGAAATAAGCTATCTTATTTAAGCCACTGCCATATAAAGATGTTCTGTCTCATGCAGTCGATCTTAATCCCAGTCGGAACACTAACCAACCAGCCTAACACGTCCTTCCATTGCCTTCCCCTTGCTTTAGGTCACATCATTGACTCAGTAGGGAATCGCCTCCTCCTTGCCTGTGTTTATTTAAATCCTGCCCATCCTTTGGAGGATGGATCAAATCCCACCTCCCACAGGAGACCTGCCTTCCACTTCCTCCCCTGAACTGTGGCACTGCCCGCCTGCCCCCACCCCTTGGGCATCTGGCCTGTGCTGCCTGCACAGGGATTCATCCCCCCTCACTGATCTCCTGACTCCTCACAGAGCTCAGGACCGTCAAGGCCAAGGTCCGTATTCTCCAAGTTCTTATATTCCCTGGGCCCAGAGGCATTCAACACAAGGTCATGATAAATATTCCCCCACTAAGCCTTCCTCACCTCTACCTGCAGGCAGGATCAGGATGGGGCCAGAAGGCATGTGAATACATTTGGAAAATGGAAAAGCAGGCAGAGTTGAGGGCGTTTAGTAAGAAATCTAAAACTACTCTAACATCAAGAGGGAGCTTGAGGGGGAAATCTAATATGTCTTCTCTCAACTATATAACATAGGTGTTTGACTGCCATGAAGTCAATGTGGCAGCAAGCACCACTCCAACAGGAAAAAAAGGTGAACGGTGCCCTGCGGAGGTGCAGTGCCCCCTGTCCCACGTGTGCCCCTTCAGAAAAAAATAGCGAGTCAAGTAAACCAACACATTTTCACACCAACATGTTTTCACATAACATGTTTGTAACATATTCTTAACAAATAAGTATTGATAACAAATTACTTTCAAATACTTAAACAGAACGTATGTTTGAAACAGTCTAAGAGCACCTACAGACCAAGGTGACTGGTTTACAACTAGCGGAGTTCATCTGTAAAGACGGTCTGATTTTTTTCATTGTGTATTTTTCGCACCTCGTTTGGCACAGAAATGGTTAAACCCAACCAAAAAAGGCAAAGGAAGGAAAGGCAAAGGAGGGAGGTCCAGAGGCTTCACCCGCATCAGAGCTGAGGCTGTAACACAAGATGACCCATCAGAAGATGAGAGCAGATATACCAACCACTGGGGACGCTTAAGTGGAAACTTCTGACTTAGAATCAGCACAAATCAGCAAACAAACCCAGCTTGCCCAGAGTTCCTCAAAACGCCCTTACCGGGAGGGCCGAGAAGGCAGACATGGAGGAGGAGCACAAGCTGGGGGCTCCCCCCACCCCAGGAAAGCAACCGCACGGATCTGGATAAAGACCCGCAACGAACACCCCAGCGTCTTTGTCAACGAACCCAAGAAGGTGAGCTTGCCCACAGAGGGCCAGCTGAGCGACGGGAAGGTGCCGACTGCAGCAACCCTGCTGCCTCTTTGCGAGCTGCTGCGAGGGTAGACTGGCAGCCACCCCCCACCACAGAGGATGCGGAGGGCAGGTCAGCAGCAGGCAAACACCTCCGTCCCGCAGGCAGGGCACTTTAGATCCCTGCACCTCTGCCGACTCATCCGTCTTGAAACCCAGCCGGGCTGGAATATGCCTGCCGACACTGCCCCTTCCAGGCCGAAGAGTCGAGAATCCCCTGTCCACCCCACATGGCCCAAGGCGAGGTCCCGGTGGACACCGCACGGGGTCTCAGGGGAAGCCGGCCCTGGGTGGGCGGAGTCACCACATGTGGCCACCAGGTGTCGGGAGCGAGCAGGGAGCCTCCCATCCTGAGGCTTTCGGGAGCCTGAGCCAGACCCTGCCCACGAGACCGGATGCTGCGGCTTTGGGGCCAAGCAGTGCTCTGGCCACATGCGCAGACACTCCTGAGTGTTTCAGTTATTTGGTTGCCAACTCACCACGCAACCTCTAGGGTGGTTTTAATTTAATATCCTTCACAGACTCAGAGAAAAGGTTAAGGGCTGCTCCCTTCAACAAGGACTGAGGTCTTTCTTTTCTTCCTCCCGGGGAAAGTGGAAACAGAAAACAGGGTCTTCTAGTCCTTGCCTGTCCTCCCCACATAAACTACACAAGTTCAGCAGTTTCTCTTTATATTGAGGTTGGTGATGCTTCAGGGACAGCTTGCGTGATGTCGGCTGCAGAGCCCGGGGGAGGAAAGTCCGGCAAAGACACTGGACTGTGCAAACCCAGAACCAAGCACCACTGCACTGCCTGCTTTGTTGAGCTGCATCCGAACTGGTTTCTCTCACTGAGTGTAGCATCTTCAACAGAAATATTTGACCTAGGGGCAGCTGCAGCCACACTGACATCTGTACTTTATTGGCCTTTAAACCCAGGATGTCAGGGAAGCTCTGTCACATCTATAGCTGCTTCCCTCTCCAGGCGGAGGACAAGTCCTTTGGAACATGAGACCGTGCAGAGCCTGGCCCACTGTGTCCTCAACTGCCAGGGTCCACGCTGCCACCAGACACCTCTCAGCCACCGAAAAGAATGCTTCCTATCTGTCTCTGCCTCTCCACATCCAAAGACACCAGGTCCTCACTGAGCCCTCCTTCCCTCTGGGTGCTGGAAGTATCTCCCGTGTGCTTCCACTGCCAATTAATTTCTCATCTTGAACCCGAGAAAGCCTGGTGTCCAATATCTCACAAGCAAAGGTGCTGAGGACAGAGCAGAAATACTCCTGGGCTCAGCTTGGGGTTTTGCAAATAGCGTCAACGCCCCGTCTTACAATGAGGAATTCCCTCGACGGCTTTGATGCTGAATGGTACCCCTGAGGCCCAATACCCAGAGAGGAAATCCTATAACTGGACTAACAGCTGGCCCATCTATCCTTGGGACAGCCCCTCCATCACTGCCCCAGGAAGACGCAGGACATTCCCAGATATGCTACCACCAAACCAAAGATGCTAGTTGGATCAAAACTCCCAGTGGAGTCTGCCTAAGGTTTTGCATCATCATTGCTTATCTGTGTCCATATTTCTTTGCTCATAAGAAGCCCTACACTAAGTGATGGGTGGCAAGGCGGGGTGGGGGGGGGTCTAGGGCTCCTCTCTAGGTAGAGAGAATGCACAAAGATTCCCCAGGATCTCCGTGTAGCCCATGAAGCCACTGACCCCCCTTTTGTCTTGGCTTCCCAGCCCCTGGCCATGTCCACTCCACCCTGGCAACAACTCTCTAGCTTGTGTCTTCCAAGAACAAGTGCCTCCAGGACTGGACAGAGAAACGTGCCGCAGACAGATTAGGATGTCTTTGTGAAACAAAAAACCATTCTCACCGTTTGCTGATGATGTGAAACAGTGCTGGACACTGCCCGACGAGGAGGTGCTACAGTTTTGCCAGAGGTCAGTCGCATGTCCGTTGCCCACCATCCATTGCTAGAAAGAACCAGACGCCGTAAATCAGGGGAGGCTATGAGGAGGGATGGAAAGAGGGAGGGAGAAGACCAGGGGTAGGCAAAGAGCAACTTCATCAACCCATCAACAGGGCCTGCCCCTGCCCCGCCCCAGGCTGCCCAGCCAGAGGCCACCATCAATTGACCCATCGAGCAATGGTGCTGGAGAATGAGGAGAGGTCGTGGTCTGGCCCAAACATCGTGTTGTGGGGAGGGCCGGGGCTTTGCAAGTGAAAAGCACTTTGCAAATGGAAAAGTACCACACACACATAAGTTGCTATGTGCCGAGGTGTGTACTGCAGTAGAAGGAGCCGTAGACTCATCCCAGGACACCTGCATCCAAGCCATCTCCCCCAAACCCCACCCCCAACCTCCTGGGTATCATTTCCCCAGCCCACTGCCACTCGGACAAGATCGCCACAAGGCACACTTAAGAGGTTGGTAGGATGCTGGTAAATGATGAACCAACTCACCAAGCCCCAACATAATTATATCTCAACCTTTGAACGAGGCCAGAGCATCACGCCTAGGACTTGCCTGTATAAAGTTAAGCCCATGGTCGCATAACTGCCCTGAGTCTGGGCTCGCCATCAAGAAAACACATTTAAAAGCTAACGAGCTTGATGTTTGGTGGTTTTGTAACACAAGTTGTCCCAATGACCTGTTCATACCGGGGGAGGCTTTTCTAAGAAGGTGCCGTGTCCACAGCACAAAGCAGACCTGGGACTGTGAACTCTTAAGGAAAAGCCTGTTTTAAGTCTCCAGTCTCAAGTCCTTAAAGGCTGTTTTATGAACGAAGCCACCCATCTGATCGATGCCACTTAGATTAAAAACAAACCTTCCTAAATACTCCACTTCCTCCCTCAACGTCCCTGCATCAAGGAAAACGCTAAACAAGCTTATCAGATGAAGGCCAGGGGGACCCCTGCGTCTGCACTGAAATTCTTTGGCTTAAAGAGAGGCCTGCGTGGTTAATCTAGCCCAGCGCTTCCTTCCTCCCCCTGAACTGCTCTGGTTTTCTCAAAACTACTGAGAAGCGGCGGATGGCCAGAAACTGCTAAAGGCCCTGGGATGCCCGAGACTCGCTGTTCGCGCGCTGGAGGCGGCACTGCTGGCACCGCCGTGCGGAGGCCGCGCTCCGGGTGCGCCCCGGGCGCCCCAGCAGCCCGCCGCCCGCCGCCCGCCGGACACTCACGCTGACGATCGTGGAGACGAAGAGCAGCACCAGCACTGCGACGTGGAGGACGATGATACCCAGCAGCAGGAGGAGCATTCTGGCGGCGAGTTCTGCTCAGCGGAGCTTCTGCCTGGCGGGAGAGAGCGCCGAGCCGGACGTGAGGCCGTGCCAACTGGCCTGAGCGAGCGAGCGAGCGAGGAGGGAGGGAGGGAGGGAGGGAAGGAGGGAAGAAGGGAGGGAGGGAGGGGCGCGGAGGGAGGGTCCCGCGCTCGGAATGCCCGGGCCTGGCGCCGCGCCCGCCCGCCCACCCCGCCCGGCGGCCGCCGAGAGAGGGCAGCAGCCGACCGCAGCATCCACGTCCCGCAGTCCCGCCGGGCCCGCCTGCGACCGAACAACTTTTGCTTTTGGAACAAAACAAGCCGGTACGCACGACGCACGTCGAAGTCACCCCGGGAGGAGAGGTTTCTCCAGAGTGCTGAGCCGGGGCCGCCGCGCGCCTCCACCCACCCGGGCGCTCCGGGAGCAGCTCACCTTGGGGAAGGGGGGCAGAAGGGGGAGAGCGCGCGTTCCCCCGCGGGGTGGACGTGGGGGTGAGCGGAAGGGGCCCAGATTTCTGCGGGAGGCCCCGGGGACGCGGACGGCGAGCTGGCAGGGAGAGCGCGCGGCGGGAAACCGGGTTCCCAGACTCCAGGGCGCTCCGCATCCCCTTAGACTCCAAGTTTCCACCCCGTTCCGCCAGCACAGAGCAGTCGTCCCGGCCCCAGCACAGCTTGGCAGCGACACCGGCGGCCCCGGAGAGGAGGCTTAGAGCCGGGTAGAGTGGAGAGCAAAGAACGGCCCGGAGAATTGCTGGGGCCGGCGCCTGCTGCCCACCACGCGCGCTTCCCCAGGCAGCCTTGCGGGCCGGGCCGTTGCGCTCCCGGGACAGGGGCCCAGCAGCCTGGATGGAGGGGAACCAGTGTCCGGTGGGAAGGAGAGGCGGAGGTAACGGGTTGAGTCCCGGGAGAAGTGCCGCCGGACGGAGCCAGCGGGACAGCTTCTCTCCAGCCCCACATTTTACAGACCCTGGAGACTAAGACCCGCTGAGCTGTGGAAGGATTTGCGCGTTTGCGAAGACGAGATGCGTTTGGGGGGCTGCTTCAGGACAAATCTTGGGCCAGAGACATCGTTTCAATAACTCGGTTTTTAAAGTACCCGATCGCGGGCCCCTCCGTTCCTCGCCTTAAACAACACGTTCAAAGAAACTCCGGAATGTGCAGGAGGAAATAAGCACGGTTTTCTGATGTCTCCCAGAAGGTTTAAATTAAGTCCGGTGACTCCTAATGCCGACGGCGGGGGTGGGAGGGATGACCGGCTAGACATTGGGGGGCCACAGGGGTCCCGTACCCCCAGGGATGTCCCCCGCAGGGACTGCTTTGCCAGTGAGTCCCCGAGTAGGCGCCTCTCCAGCCAGGCGAAAAGCGCTCCGCCCCTGCCCACACCCCGACACCAGCACCCGCGCCCCCCCCCCCCCGGCGGCTTACAGACCCTTAGGCGCTCCACACCGGATCCCTACAAGCCCGGAAGGAAGGACGCGCGACAGGCGGCGGTCTGCCCGGGATCGGGGACCGCGCCAGCCCGAAGTCCCCCGCTCCGCGCGTTCGGGCACCGTCGACGGAAGATGCCCACGTTCCTCTCCATCTCCTCCCCTTCCCCCGCCGAAGCACTTACAGCCCAAAGGGACAGCTGTCCCCGATCCTCAGAGATCCTCAGCACAAGCTCCGCACGTCCGCTCGGCGGCTGGCGTCCGCAAAGACAGCTGCGCTGCGGGGCTGTGCGCGCCAAGCGAGGGGCCGCAGGGAGGCTCCCGGCGTTCCCCTTTAACGGGAACAACGCCCTGTCTGCGTCGCTGCAGCAGGGTGTGTCCCTGGGTCGGCGTGTGCCAGGGGGCGGGACTCGGGGAGGGGAGAGGGCAGGGGAAAGGGGGGAGGGCAGCAGACTGGTCCTCGGCCTTCCCTGCGCCCCGGGAGAAAATCGATGACGGCGATACCGCGGTGACTCGTCCCCGAAACTAGGAGGCAGGGGCGCTTTCTCACCTCTGCTTTCCCGGCTCGGCGGAGTTTACGGAGACCAAGAGATGACCGCTGTGCGGGCCCCTCCGCCCCCTCCGCCCACGTGGGAAAGCCCGCCAGAGGCCCCCACCCTCACCCCCCGCGGGTGCCCAGCGCCGAGCTTTGGGGCGCGCGCATTCGGACCGCGCCCACGCGGGGACCCAGCCTGGATGCCCCTCCCACGGGGAGGGGGCGAAGGCACTTAAGCGCTGGCAGACGCCCCTCCTCTCGGGTCCTGGCGCCCCTGGCCTGCCCTGGAGTCCCTGCCGGGCGCACCCGCACCACGCCCGCCCGGGCCATCCTGTCTGCGCCCAGGCCGCGCGCCGGGTGCCTCGGATTCCCGGGACCCATCTAGCCGGCCTGCTTGGGGGAGGGTTGGGGGAGGAGGGAGAGGCCTGCCCACTGCAGGACAGCGCGCCCTGGGGTCGCTGGGCAAACCCAGACCACAACCCGGAACGCTCCAGGCGAGTTTGCCTGGCTTGGCGCCCGGCCTCGGCTGGCGTCCCCGGCCACAGGGTGGGGAGCTGGCGATCTGAGGTGGGGGGAGAGCAGCCAGGGAAATCAGCTGATTCACAGCCGCCTGAGCGGGGTCCGCCCAGCGTCCGGGGAGAGAGGATAGCCCTTCCGGGCGCAGGGTGGGTGCGCCCCAATAAGACGTTCTGGGGGGCCAGGCTTGAGGCCGGAACGCGGAGCCAGAAGGTGGGTATTAAACGTCTGCCTGATGCAACAGGTCTTACACAGGACACCTCCACCTGCCAGCGTGTGTCACAAAACATCATCGCTCTAAACGATTCAGATACTCCCATGCTGCTTATTTTACTGTTTACAAGCAGCTGCTTCTTGTAGCTAATTTTACATTGTTATCGTCAAGTAAAAATAATTTGAAAAATTCCTCAAACAATAGTCTTTCAAAAATCCTTAGTTTAAAAGGAAGAATCCTTGTATAATTTTTGTTCACTGCCCGTGATGTGGCAGATGGGTTAGCAGGACGCAGAGGTGGTCGGTGAGAGGTGATGTGGTCCAATGGTCAGGCATGTTGACTCTGGGCTCCAACAAACCCGGTTACCCTGCTTACTCAGGGTTGTGGATTTGGGCAATTAGCTGAAGTCTGGGGCCCTTCGGTTTTCTCATCTGCAAACAGGACTGAGAATGCCCCTTTCAAAGGGTTATGGTGTTATTAAGAGAGAGAGTGTGTGAAGCAATTAGCATAGTGTCTGGAACAAAATAAAGGATCAGTACCCAGTAAGTTGTCACTATTATTATTATTATTTCACATTTAATCCTCACAACAACCTTTTAAGGAAAGCTTGACCCCCTAAACTAACAGTGCTTCTCAGTCCCATAGATTGAAAGTGCATGTGTAGGTAGAAGGACTAACTAAACAAGTGGGAACGATCTCTCACCTCCTGGGTCACGCTCTAGGCCGGGTTTGCCTTGGGAATTATTGCCTCTCTTTACACCGTTCGGACTTTTTTATTTATTTAAGCCACATCGACACGATCACCATGTACCTAGGACTATTCTAAGCATTTTATAAATATTAGCATATTTAACTCAGGATTTTCTTTCCCTCCCTTTTTTTTTTCCAACTAAACTCCTAAATGAAGTATATACATTTAGAAAAGTGCACACGTGCTTAGGTATAGTTGCTTTCTTCCCTTCTTTTGAACCCAATATTTAGCCAATAATCAGGTCACAGCATACTGCGGGACGCCTGAACCCACCCGTCCCTGGCAGTCACCTCACTGCCCCTCGCCTGCGTCCTGCCTGCTCAGCCCCGAGCCGTGGAAGACGGGCGGCCGCCCAGTGCGGTCGGTGTACCCAGCTCGGCCACACCCAGGGCCCAGCCAGGGCTCCGCCACAGGTGGAAGCGTCTCCCTAACCTGCTCACAATCCAAGGTCACCTGCCAGCTGGGTGTGCAGAGCTGTTTCCCATCAGGGAAGGCGCATCCGGTCCCCTTTCTCCCTTCAACTCTGGATATACTGGCGTTTCTAGGTGCTCCCGGAGGGTCCTTCTCACTTCCCCAGCCAGTGTATATATACATCCAGCTCTCAGCCAAGGATTTAGAAATCCTCTGACTCTCCTGTGAACTCCACACACACACACTGTCTCCCCTGCAATCCTTTCCATTTGTGGTTTGCAGGGCGTGGGGCCGGGCCGCATCGCACACACCATGCAAAGGCACCGTTTGCCAAGACAACTCACCGGGCCAAACAGTGTAACCCCTTCCTCCACGCAGCTTTCTTTGCGGTCAAATGTGAGGGATTCTCAGGCCAGGCCCCCCCAGGACAGGGCAGCAGAGAGACCGGCAGCTGTAGATCTAGCCCCGCTGCTTCCAAGCAGGCGCCCCGAGATGTGCCCTGCTGGTGCTCCCCGTAACTGAAGCCAGACCGGGCGTCCATCCAGTTTATTCAGGGGCCGGTCCAATGCTGGGATATGTCATGGTGGCCTGAGAGCATCTCAGCCTCTACTATTTAAAGAGACAGCACTCAGCTTTGCGTATTTGCCAGAACACAGCGATTCCAAGAGGCCCTGTGGGGCGTGGAGAGCCTGGAGTCGGCCGGGAGAGGAGCTTTGGGTGTGCCTGAAACCTGCTGAGGCCATTCTCACTGAGAGTGGCAGCCTGTGCGAGAGCAAAGAGTTCCCCTCGTCCTCAATGACCCCCCTCCCCCCACCCAGTGAAGTCTGCAAAGATGAAATACACTGTGTGCAGCTGGGGTTCATCCTTTATCAACATCACTGTAAGGTGCTCAGACACTGCACAGGTCATGTCTCAGAGCATCTCCGCAGGGAACCAGATCAGGTCCACTGTCCCAGCCCCCGATGGCAAAGGGCCCCTGCTACCTTCCCTGTGTGTCTAGACTCCTCCCTGCCCCATCACATGGGCAGGTGTTGGAACGCAGCTCTGGGAAATAGGTTCTTTCAGCTCTGTCTTCCATTGGTCTTTAATCAAGTCATGATTAAATGTTGACCTTTCTGAAATAATTCAAATAAACAAACCTCTGTTGAGAACGTTCTAACCTGTCAGGCAGGACAGGCTGGAAGAACGATTGAAAAGCGGCGGAGAGGTAGACGGATGAAAGCAGGGTGTTCCTCAGGCCCTTCGCAGCTTGTCCCCCTTCAAGCTCTCAGCGAGTGTCCTCCATCTCTAGCAACTTCTCCTGGATGGAAGCTTCAAGGCAAGGGGACTTGGTTTCATTGGACGAGTTTCCTGGAATTCTGGCAGTTTCTCCCCCTCTTATGTCAGGGGTCCCCCATCTGGAGCACCCATGCAGGCGGGCAGCGGCCTCTCTGCTGCAGACACTGTGTTCTGTTAGCCCTGCAGTCAGGAGGGGGCCCACTGGCCTTCCCCGTTGTTCTGCCCCAGCCAGCATCCATTCGGGCCCAGGGAAACCATTTAGCCTGCTTTCCTATCTCGGATCCCAGCCTTGGCTGCTGCTAAGAATCACCTGAGAGCTTGGGAACGTCATCTCCCGGGGCCCAGAGCCGCAGGTGGTCTGGGAGGGGGCTCAGGTGTGGGTCATTTCGAATGTTCCCCGATGTTCCAGTGTCCAGCCAGATTGTCACATGGCCTCAGGTGGTCCCTGGCTTCCTTCCAGCTGCCTTCTCTTGTGGAACCCAAATCGAGGAAAGTCCTGGTGTGGGCTGCCGTGTTACACGAGCTATGGGCAGAGTCTTGGGGCGTGTGTGTATGTTTGATGTGTGTGTGCGTGTGTGTGTGAGAGAGAGAGATGGACAGAGAGAGAAAGAGAGGGGGAGAGAGGAATTTCCCATAATCCTCTGCTGACATGGTGGTGATGGGGCCCGGTGAGCATGGTTTCCTGGTCCCCCCAGTCAGCCGCCTTCCTGGGTGCCCCCATGATCCGACTCTGAAGCAGGCATGACAGCTGCTACTGTCCCTCAGGCCAGGACCAAGCCTGGAGACGTCTGAGAAGATTATTCCTGCTCCAAGGCCTAAGAATTCAGAGGAAGAAGGCTGGGGTAGGGTGGGGGGGTGGGGCCCAGATCTTGCTTCTGGCTGGATAGGACCAGTCTCATCAGCCCTCCATCCTCCCACGGGCTCTGCATCTCAGACCTGCTCTCCGGGCCCTGTGCCTCCTCCCACCCACCCACCCCCTCCTGCAGCCAAGCCCTGAGGACCCGCTGGCTTTGGCTGTGACCCGTTTGACATACTTCTGGAGGCTTCGGGCGCAGGAGCTGATCACCGCTGTGCTCTGCGGGCCTGTCCACAGGTCGCAACCCACTGTCCCGCCCCCCCCCCCCCCCCCCCCCCGCCCCGGGGCCAGGCTCTCTGCCGCCCCACAGTCAGCCGAGGGAAACGCCTGCCGGGGCCTGTCTCCCTGCTTCTAGAGCCCCTCCTCCACCAGATGGGAGCCCACTCCAGGCATCTGTGTTGAGCAATGTGTCCTGAGGGCCACGGAGAGCATCCCAGGGGCCACTTGCCGTGATAATAAACAGAATAGCCACCAAATCTCTCCCTGTGGTTATTATTACTTCCTCCCACTTTCTAGCTGGGGAAGATGAGAACTGGGTAAGCTTCCCAAGGAAAGAAACCTAAGCCGCACCAGACCAGCTCATCCCAGCACCCGGGCTTTTCTGCCGCCCAAGCTACCTCAGCTCACTAGCGGTAACTCATCCGCACGTCACGGATCACGTAATAACAGTCGTATTGACTTGGCGCTCAGGGTGGGGGGGGCACTATTCTGCACGTTCCGTGTGACTCAGGTCATCTCATCTTCACAACCACCTTAGGAAACAGGCACCCCATCAGCCTCCTTTGCACCAGGGGGACACCAAGGCACCTTGAGACACAGAGGGATTTCTCAAGACGCCAGAGTCAAACCAGGCATCTGGCTGCAGAGCCCGCGCTCGGTACCCAGAGCTGTCGGCAGCCTCTGGTTGGTGCCCGGGGTTCATAGCGCATCTGTACCTTTTTCGTGGTGCTTCCATAGATGTCATGTGATTTAATTCCCTTTTTTCACCAAAGATACTGACACGTTTTATCCGTTTACACGTCCGGGTTTCTTTTTTCTTTAAGAAGCCAAGAGGATGTCCTGAAACCTCCACCAGTTGCCCCAGTCCTGTGTGTCCCCCTTTCCAGTGCGCTGACTTATCCTGCCTCGGAGGTGTCAGTTTCACTCTCCCGTGCAGCCCGCGCCGGGTGGAAACAGCGCACCGTTGACACTTTGATTTCATGAGACCATCCCTGTTCTCTACGGGAGAATCTGAGCAGATTCTGGAAGTGGGAGGCAGCCTTTATTTTCTGCACTTATAGCAGCTAAAATGCTGTTTCGTATCGTATCTTCTTTGAAGGGAATCATGACCATTTTCTAGCTGGGAACCGAGGCTTGGAGAATGGACAGTGTTTCCTCCAGGGACCAGCGAGTACCTGCTGGGGCGGGGACTTAAAACCAGTTCCTCTGATTTCCAAACCTGTGATTTTTTTCCATTATGCAGGTTCCCCAAAGGGAAAACAGAGGTGAGGCTCAGGTGGGCATTCGTCCAGTGGGGGAAGTCGCCGACCTCTCACCAGACACTCGGGCAATGTCTGGGGAGTGTTTACTCGACCGGGGAGGCCTTCCGCGTTTCCTCACAGCCAGCGGCCTGTGTGGGTGTTCCTGGCGAGGCCTGGACACAGCTGGTCTGAAAGGGTCCTCCAAAGGCCGGTTACTGCCCCTTCCAGACCCATCTAGACTCTTCTGAGCAGCTTATTATTAAAAGAGAAGAGAAGGAGGGGAGAGAAGGCAGAGGGGAGGGAGGGAGGGAGGGAGGGAGGGATGGGAGAGGGAAAGGATGGGGAGGGGGAAGGGAGGAGAAAGAGAGGGAAGAGGAGAAGGGAAAGAGGAAGGAATGATGCAGGTTTGACTTCCATGAGCACATCCCGCTAGAACTGGACGTGTCTGAAGCATCGTCATCT
Source organism: Hippopotamus amphibius kiboko (assembly GCF_030028045.1). Taxonomy (NCBI): domain Eukaryota; kingdom Metazoa; phylum Chordata; class Mammalia; order Artiodactyla; family Hippopotamidae; genus Hippopotamus; species Hippopotamus amphibius. The sequence goes on along the minus strand of NC_080202.1, from coordinate 2,976,507 downwards.
CCAAGCCCCTGGAAGATGTTCTCAACGAGCAACAGAGGAGCAGGTAAAAATAAGCCTACGAGGCACAAACTCAGGTCAGCACAGGGCCGTTCCCTAACTTACACAAATTTAGTTTATCATGGCATAAACTGCATCCTTAGCTCCGTCACCTGTGGGAGAGAGAGAGCACAGGATGACCGTGCAGAGGGCACGACACAAAGTACAAAGACATCCTTGTTCCCAAATGCATTGTCGCTTAGGAAGGCCGGATTCCATAGATGCAAGTGGAGAGGGAAGGAGGTCTTCTCTTTTCTTTTTTTTTTTTAATTGGAGTATCATTGCTTTACAATGGTGTGTTCGTTTCTGCTGTACAGTGAAGTGAATCCGCTATACATATACATATATCCCCTCCCGTTGGACCTCCCCCTCCACCCCATCCCACCCATCAAGGTCATCACAGAGCACTAAGCGGAGCTCCCTGTGCTATACAGCAGGTTCCCCCTAGCTAGCTATGTCACACCTGGCAGCGTATGTACGTCAGACCGAATCTCCCCATTCATCCCACCCTCCCCTTCTGAATGTGAAGGGACACAGCCACTGTGGGGGACAGTATGCAGGTCTTTTCCCCGACGTCTCATGAGGGGGCAGAGCCAGGACTCGGAAGCAGCTCGGGCAAGAGAGGATCCACAACGGATTTGTGTGTGGGATTGAAAGCTCTGAAACTTTTCTAAAAACCCTCTCTCCTAAGGGACACTTCTCTGCTCGGGGCGGGGTGGGGGAGGTGGGGGGCTCCCGGAGGTGGGAAAGGGGACCGTCTCCCCGCATAACAATGATGGGATAAGAGAGACGTGGAGAGACTTTCCAAGCCCCGTGGAGACCCCGTGCGACAAGGCCAGGACGGCAGCCTGGGCTTGATGTCAGAGGTGGGTCGTTTTTGAGGGAGGCAGGCAGGAACATCCGCTAAAAGCCAAGGGAATGCTTGATTCAGGCAGATGGGGCCACGCCAGGCTGTGGGGCATTCACCACCAGCAGGACAGAACAAAACAAAAAGGACGCCTGAAACTAACACAGTATGGTAAGTCAACCACACTCCCATAAAATTTGTTTTTAAAAAAAGGGTGCACATAAACCATCCCGGCAGGGGACCTGGGGGGACAGCCCCACGAAGCGCCGTTGCCCCCACAATGCTTCCTTCTGTTCCATGAGCACCTCTGAGCTGGAGGAACGAGGCTGCACTTCAAGTGAACTTGAGAGCAGATGTTTTCTTCCTCATGACTCCCTGAACCACTTATCCAGTGTGAAACTTCAGCGAAAGCCAAGATGTTCACAGGTCAAGGTCAAGACCTTTGGAGAGGTTCAAGGCAGGACTGGGCAAAGCTTCAAGTATTTTTTCTTTTCATTGTTAAAGGCTAGGAAATATCTCTCCAGGGGACTTCAGTGGTAAGTCTCGGGCTTCGCGTGATGATTACGTTAGAATGATCTAGAAATTAAATGAGGATATGCCAAAAAAAATGACAGCACTTTTATAATGTAGGAAAACATGAATGTCTTAAACCTCAAATAATAGGGGAGTGATTGGATAAAGGTTGTTACAGTCCTAAGAGGAAATGCTGTGCAGGTATTAAGAATAACGTTGAGGAAGAGGATTTCATGAAATGAGGAAAAGTCAGCAACGTGTGGTGAGGGGGAAAAAGTCATAAAGTATGATCCCTATCATTGATCAGGCGCTCCCAGGTGCTGTGCAAAAACCTCGCCTTTAATACAACAATCCAAGGAGGGCTGGGCCACTGTGACCCCTGCGGCACCAGGAGGTTCACAGAGCACCCAAGGTCACAGAGCTGCCAGGTGGTGGAATCCAAATGTAAACTTGGACTAAATTCCAACAAGTGTGCCTTCTTAGACTCATCCCAGGTTCCACAGTGACAGAAACGAAAGGCTGCAAAGCTTGGAGAATGACACGTGATAGCACTCTTTCAACACTGTGTTTCCAACTTCTAACATAAAGTGGGACGGATAAGCTTGCAGGCAACTGAACGTATCACAGGGCTATTCATGATTAATAATCACAGATCCTAGCCTCGTGCCTCTGTCATGATGAGCCTGTGACTTTTCTGGTGTCGGTGGAGGAACTGGCACTGGGCCCACCCCAGGGAGGGGTGAGCAGGGCCTCGGGCCAGGCCTCACATCATCTTTCGTGCTGTCTCCAGATGGACTCATGCACCCAGGCACGGAGGTGTCGGGACACCACTGAATTACAAAGAAATACGACGTGTATCTTACAATGTAGATGGTAAAATGTTAGCATTTACATGCACCACGAGTTTGGTAACCTTATTTTGTACATGTTTAAACACATCAGGAGACTCAGGAAAAAAAAGGGGGGAGGGAGTGACCTGGACATTTTACTGGTCTTGAGGGACCCTGAACAAGCCAACAGTTCATTGGTTTCGTACGTGATGTCGAATCTGAGAATCTCTACAACTGTCAGCAAAAGCAAGGTCAGACGTGGTTCAGACGAAAATTGTGGTCCCGTTTAATCCCCTGGTCTTATTATGTCTCAGAATCTCTCTCTCTCTCTACCCGCCACCCGCCCCCCGCCCCCTTCACTCTCATGCCTCATCTATCATCTGTGCTGTGCAACCAGGATGAAATCAAAATACCTTTAAAATCTGCATTTCACTACCTTGGAAGCGTCTCAATTCTTGGAAGACCTCGGGACGCTTTTGAATTTTTCTCGCAAGCGCTGTATCTTCAAGAGTCTCCCCAAGGGATGCTCTCTGTGGCACTCTCATTCCTCTGTAATCTTGGATCCTTGAACCTGCAGCTGTGTCTTGGGAAGCCCTAGGAGGGGGCTAGAGGAGGAAGAATTTCCTAAAACCCTCAGACCATGGGACATTTGTTCCCAGAGTCTCCCCAAGACTTAGATTCCCTGGAACTCACTACTGGAAACACCGGCCTACGTGACCCTCCCCAGCCCTGGCATTCTAGCCTCAATCAATGGAGACAAATGGAAGAGATGGCATTTCCTCAAACTGGCTCCAGGCATTTCAGGAAGTGAGAGGTGATGTGCAGGCAGGAGGCATCCGTTAAGGCCCGCAGGCCAGCTAACATTCCCTCCACCCCCCACCCCCGGCAGGGAAGAGACAGCTTCCACAGGGGCTGTGATCCTGAGTAAGGCATCGGGTGGATGTGGTCCGAGGTCATCAGAGCAATGTGGTTCCCCGTGGCCACTCAGGCTCTCCCCTGCCATGTGTTTATTTTCCTTTTAGGGGGACCACAGCATCTTAACTCAGGGAGTGGCCTCATCATGGTCTTCGGAAGAACACCCCAGAACCCGGTTATGGGGTTATAGGACTATTCTGAAGGTGGCTTGGCCCCTTGGTGGTTTATATCTTCACTAGAGGCTGAGGTCCATCACCTAAAATTTCACTGGCATCTCATGCCAACTTTTACACATCCAATTATTTCAAAAATATCCGGAACAAGCAAAGGTTTAGTTATTTAGAACCTGTCTGCTTTGCACACCCCATGAAACCTCACGCCACAACTGCAGGCGGTCGATGAGATAGTCTGTGGTTGGAAGGCCCCCAAACTGCTACGGTTCTTCAGTCCTCTGACCCAGAGGCCCCACCGGACAGCTGGGCAGCACCACCTGACACACGTGTAAGCCCCCTTCCAGACCCCCTCCCGAGGAATTCCTTTCCCTCCTCCCTCTCTGGATGGTGGCCTCTGTGTACAGTCTCATGCTGTGAGGGACCTTGTCTCTGGGGTCCCTGTTGACAAGCCACTGAGGAAGCTTGTGGTGTGTTACAGCCTCTTGCGGTTGTCTCTTTTTTCCTAGATCAGCCCTGGGGCTCACATAGAGGGACAGGGGGCACGTGGAGGAACACTGGAGCTGGTGCATCGAAACCCAGCAATGCCCGTAGGATGCAGGGGAGGGCAGGAAATCCTCCAGAGGCACCAAAGCATCTGGGTCGGCCATCCCAGTTTCCTCAAACAACCCAGCCGAAGAGTTTCTTCTACAGAATCCAGGATGAGAGTGTTGTCTTGTGTGGCCAGTGATGGGCCCCCAACTGGAAGACCTTCTGAAAAAGAAGCTTCGCTCCATCAAGCTGAGGGAAAAGACCCATTGCGGGGCTGGATGCCTGGACCACCTGTGCCTGTGGAGCTGTGCAGAGTAAGAACCTGGTCCACAAGCCTGTCCGTGAGCCTGGTGGTACCAGAGCCCCTCACTCAGCGCACCAGTGGGTGTGCGCCACTCAGGTGACTGATGGGACCATTTCCTGTTTTTGTTTTTTTTTTCTGTTTTTTGTTTTGAAACATGAGGTTTATTAGGAAAGGCCATAAAACTTTTTCCTCAAGCTCAAGTTTTCCTATTCTTTTTTTTTCTTTTTTTTTAAATTGAAGTACAGTTGATTTACAATATTGTATTAGTTTCAGGTGTACAGCAAAGGGATTCAGTTATACATGTATATGTGTGTGTGTATATATATATTCTTTTTCAGATTCTTTTTCTTTATAGGTTATTACAAAATACTGAGGCTAGTTCCCTGTGCTATACAGTAGGTCCTTGTTGATTATCTATTTTATATACAGTAGTGTGTATCTGTTACTCCCAGACTCCTAATTTATCCTTTCTCTCTGCTTTTCGCCTTTGGTAACCACTAAGTTTGTTTTCTATGTCTGTGGGTCTATTTCTGTTTCGTAAATAAGTTCATTTGTATCTTTTTTTAGATTCCACATATAAGCAATATCATATGATATTTGTCTTTCTCTGTCTGACTTAGTGGGATCATCTCCAGGTCCACTCATGTTGCTGCAAGTGGCATGATTTCATTCTTTTTTTGTGGCTGAGTAGTATTCCGTTGTGTATATGCACCACATCTTCTTTATCCAGTCCTCTGTGGATGGACACTTAGGTGGCTTCCATGTCTTGGCTGTTGTGAATAGTGCTGCTATGAACATTGGGGTGCGTGTATCTTTTCAAACTACGGTTTTCTCCAGATATGTGCCTGATGGAGCTGTTTTTCACCCAACAATTTCAGCAGTTTATCCTAACTCCTTAATCCTTATGCATAACGTTATGTGTGAAGACCTGGGTGGAGCCGAAACCAGCTGGCGTTGTCTTAACAACCACACAATGAATGAAAATTGAGTTCCCAGTCTACACCAGTGGTTGCTTCTATAAAGGAAACAAAAGCCATACAGTTCCTCTTACTAAGGTCACTGGACTTTACTGGCTTCTTCCATGATGACAGAGTAAACAGATGAGCAAGGGTTTTTGGCATCCAAGGCTGTCCACAGTCAGAACCAGACTCTGGGAGCGGGGTATTTTGAACATGTTAACCTCAACTACCTGAAGAGAAGGAAAACTGAAGGCGTCCTAAAAGCACATTCATTCGATAGCTATTTAGTGAGCAGCTACTACAGGCCAGGTGCAATCAACATCTCCTCGTCTCTTTGATCTTCATGAAATGCAAAAATAGCCAGGAAATCTTCCCGTCCCTGTATGCCTGCCTCTTTGCAATGTTGCTTTTCTGTTCCCTCCATGAAGAGGCACCATCTGTTTCTCCACTGTTTGAATCCGGAGCTGACCACGTGACCTGCTTTGGCCAATGGGGACGTTAGCAGGATGACAGCAGCAGAGGCTCAAAGAGTGCTTGCCCCTTGGGGGTTACTCTCCTACTGCTGGGCACCGGTACCCCGTCACACCAACAAGCCCAGGGAAGCCTGCTGGATATCGAGAGACCACACGGAGGTCATCCCAGCCAGCCCAGCCATCCCAGCCAGCCAAGTGAAGGCCCCAGACGCATGAGCTGCCCCAGGACAGAACAGCCCAGATTCTGGCCCAGACCGGAAGGGATGCCAAACGAAGACCAGCCAGCTCTCAGCACTGTGAAAACCAACAGGTTGTCATTTTAAGCCATGAAGTTTGGGGATGATTTCTTACACAACAAAAGCTAACTGATACGTGAAGAATCATCGTGTTGGGGTTTGGTACCAAGCAGCTGGTATACAAGCAGCAGGACTCCCTGCCAGTGGAGCAGAGGTAGTGTCCTCGACAGTCAGGGAGAGACTTCCCTGTGTTCCTGGCGCTCTAGGGCCTGGAAAACGGGCTTTCGTCGTTGGCTCAGCTGCATCTCTGGAGAAGGGGAGTGGTAGGGCCAGAGAGACGAGAAGATTCCTGAGGTTCCGTGCGATCTTGTAGACGTGCCAGATGGATGTGTCCCCTGGCGGTGCACTGGCCGTCATGCAACGTAAATTTGCTCTGAAAGCGTCTAAGTTCTCACTCTCAGTTTCTGCTTTCTCACAGAGGCCCTGTACCAGTTTGTGAGCTGGCGCTGGTCCCACGTGTGCACGATACCTCCGGCAGCATCGCCGTGGAGAAGGTTGAGCCTGGCCCTGCATCTGGTACGATCCCGGACCCGGAACCATGAACTCTCATGGGTGGCATGAGCTCGACTATGAACATGATTTCTCTGAACACCAAACCAAGTGGCACGTCTCCAATCCCCAGCGCAAGGCCTACAGAAAATCAAATAAGAGGAAAATTTTTATGAAGAACAAAACCCTTCCTTGGGAAGAGCGCAGAATAATGAAAATAACTCTCAACGTTTAGCACCTCCTTGGCTAGAAAAGAAGTCATACTAGGAAGTATTGTTCTACCAACTCCTTCGAGCCACAGTCTTGATGGTAACACTGATCTGGGTGCCGGCCCGGCCCTGAGCACCGGTACAACCACTGCTGGGCAGCGGTCAGCTCTCGGGGCTGCAGGAGCCGCACTCCTGCCCGCGAAAGGATGCAGCCAGAGCAAGGATGCGGCCCGCGGAAGGATGCAGCCAGAGCAAGGATGCGGCCCGCGGAAGGATACGGCCAGTGCAAGGCGGCGGCTCACACTCTGAAGCGCCTCTCCATCCTTCTTCTCTCTGACTTGTGTTCGTCTTCCAGCTCCCAGCTTATTTCCCGGAAAGTTCCCAAATGCCCTGAAAGGACCAGTTAGGAATCCATCCCCTGTGTTTCTCCTGTCCCCCCGTCCCGCCCCCGCATCCCGCGCAAAATGCGCTCCTCTCTGTTGCCTTGGAGACGTCTTTTTATTTGTCCGTCTTCGGCACCGTCTCCGAGTTGGGTCAACGCACCATTTCTGACTCACTAGGGCTCCGTGGATGGTTGTAAACTTGAACCTTGCAGCTCGGAGCAGGGTTGACATTGTTGGTGAGTCCCCGGTATGTCATAGAAATGAGTCTGTGACCAAGTGTTGTTGCTCGGGCTCCTGCCCCGCAAAACCGCAGACGTCACAATCCTGCCGCCGGCAAGCCAGGGACGGTGCACAGAGGCAGTCTCGGACTGTGATGGGGGCACCCAGGCTGGCCACTGACCTCTGTCACAGCTGGGCCTGGAGGGTAGGAAGTGAGCGATCTGGAAGGGCGGTCGAGTCCCTGAGGCTGCCCGGGACCCTGCTCAGCTTTGATTCCAGTTCGAGTTCACGTGTGTTCACAGAGCAAGCTCCTTTTTCTTCCTGTCTCTGTTTCTGACAACCAAAATAACTACCTGCACATGGAGATTTTTAATACTTCTTGACTTCGTTGCTGGAGAGTCCTTCTTTTAGGTTAGGAATGATGAAACATGCATCAGTTTTATCAGATGCTTCCAAGTGATGGAAGTGGAATCTCCTCCCTGGAGGAGAGCCCGCCGATAGAGAAGGAGCAGTGCTGCGAGGAGGCATTGGGGTGGGGGGAGGTGTAGGCTCCTGCAAGGTGTCTGGACAGAGGAGAGCAGTGAGCAACCGGTGCTCAGGTCCGGGATTCTGGGAGGGTGTGGAAGGAGGGCACTAAGGACATCGGGTGAGCACCCAGATGCACTGGGCTTAAGGGCCTAACACACTATTTCTATGTTCTTCAGAGCAACCCTATCATCCCAAGCCAATTGAGGCTCGGAGAAATTACATGAGATGCCCAAAGTCACACAATTACCATGTCTTATAAAGAACTACAATCACTACCTCATGAGCCACCAGAAAAATCACTCTTTTCCATTCACTAATGATGCGATTTTAGAGAATTTTTTCCCTTAAATCTTGTTCATGCCTAAAGCGGGCCATGTTGGTGCTCTACCCAAATATCCGCAAATCGCATTTTATCATTTCTCTGCACCTGCGCCCCCACTGGCCCCCATCATTGTATTTCCAATGGCCTGTACCTGCAGCTCTTCTTTGAAGGGCTGCCCTTGGGCTCCTGGACCACTCTCCCTGCAGGACGGGAGAGCTGGTGGTGCCTGGTGCTCACATACCTGCCTTGCATCCCACCTTGGCTATTAGCCAGGCTGTCGGGTTGAGGAGAATGAAAGCATGGTCCCCTTGTTTTGGGTTGGGGCCACCCTGGGGTGTAACTAGCTCTCCAAGCTTCTCCACAGGGTCAGACACGTTACCTTCTGCAGGATTTTGTCTGAGATGGTGGCGCCTTTGCCTGGCTCCTCCCCTTGCGCTCCCTGCTCCCTCCATCCCTAACCGCCCTGCCCTGGGAGCATCTGCTTAGTAAGTCGCTTGCTCATGAATCCCCATCTCAGCATCTGCTTCTGGAGAACCTGACCGAAGGCAAGAGCTCACATCCTCTCTGGAAGGTGGCGGGAAGGACAGGGAAGAAGAGGAGGGGAGAGAGAAGAACTTCCACTGTGGGTTACCCTCCTTGGCTATGGCCTCGTATGTTTTTAGCTTGAAGTTGCTGAGATATTTATCTCCCCACCACTGATCCACATAAATTTTGCCTTTTTGTCTAAAATTGGAACAGTAACAGGACAATATATTTGTAAAATACGTAAATAGCCTGGAGGGACCTCAGAGATTGGTCCCTCATAGGCTGAACTCAGCCCACTGACATCTTTGGTCTACACAGTGTAGAACCATGGTGTTTTCAAATTGAATTTGTTGCCAGCCTTTCAGACCTGGAGTCACCGGAAAATCTCCACTTCTGGCTTGTTTTGAAAAGCTGGGATATTTGGCAACACCAAGCCTCCATGACTGTATGACAGCAGCAACTTGGCTCAGACGTAACTGGTATATTAGTCAAGACACAATGGGCTCTGATGACATAGCAAATAAACCCCCAGATCTTAACGGCTCAACCCAACGAAAGATTAGTGTTCATTCACTCAGAGTCCAGTGAGGGCTGGTGAGGACTCTGCTCCCAGCAGCAGCTCAGGGATCCAGGCCTCCTCCCTCCTGTGACACGCTGTATAAATTACTAGCATCCAAGATCACTGGGGGAGGAAGGAGATGTGGCGGGGGCACGTCGGCTGTTGACCACCAAGCGTGACATTTCTCTTCAGAACCCACTGACCAAAATGAATCAGATGGACCCAACTCAGCTGCAGAGGAGACGGGGCAGTGTAAGAGTGGACGCAGGATCTGGTGAGTATTTTCTCTACCGCACACGGACATGTGTTCTCTGTTTACTAAATATCCACAGAGCCTATCACCTCCTGGACACTGGCATTTATTTAACATTTATCATCTCACACCACCCCCTTCACTCATTACATTACCTGGGTTAAAAGGACCTGGATCAAGCTGGAGAGCCTCTGGGTCCACAAGAATTCCCCAGTTCCCCCTTCAGGGCAGCCAAGAGCCCTGGACAGCCCTCCCCAGGGAGGAACAAGCCCTCAGGTGTTTAGACAAGACCTTCATCCGCCGACCGAAAGATGCCCGGCTGTTCCCAGGGGCCGGACCTGTCACCCGCACCTCTCCGTTTCCATTTCAGCAGGCACCTGGCAGCAGGCAAAAGGACTTGTTGAACAATCATGGTTTCCCTGCTCTTCTTGTCTCCCAACACCTCCCCCAGGAAAACAATGTATAAAGTGGAACTGTGTCTTCAAACCAGGCCACCAAACCTGCTTAACAGGGAATGTATTTGAAATCCCCTCACGTGGAGGAAACAGGCTTCTGTGGGTTAATCAGTAAAAAAACTATCCTTAAAACCGATTCTACGGGAAAAGACATTTCAAGGGCAAACAACTGGCTTATGAAATTCTCTCACCATGATCACTTTTGGTTGTTTCTGGTCAGAGGGTAAATCCCTATGACCCTCCTTGGCCAGAAACAGAAGTCCCTTTGTTTGGTTTTTGACCAGCCTTTTCCAAACAGGCGAGAGTCTTTCTCATCTCTTCATCTTAGTCACATGGTCAGTACATGACTTATCTTCCAAGAATCTGCCCCAAGATCGCTCCCTTCATGAAGCTTATCCTGACACTTTCCCTCTACCACTACACATTTTATGTAGAATGGAGCGTTTCTATTCATGAGGAATACATTCTGAGCACTTCGTGAGTTCCTGCACCAGGGCCCACCAGTAAAGCACCCCATTCTCTCTAAACGCTCTGTTTTCTAGATGAGAACAGTCGTATCCTTGGAGGTCTCTCGTTTCTCCTCTTCTGCATCATCGTCGCTAGCAACTGGATTTTTCTTGGGGTTGTTTCTCACTGCGCTGAGATAGATTTCTATCACACTGTGAAGGTAACGGTGCCAGTCACCCCCGCCCCCAACCAAGCATCAGCTGGTGGTGGAAAATCAGCTGGTCTCCTCATTAGTTTGGTGACTTTTTCCTGCCCATGCATTTCACACTTTGCTCACAGCCAAACAGGTCATACTGCACCCCAGCAAAATTAAAATCACTGCATGTGTAAATAAACTATGGTACATCCAGACAATGGAACGTTATTGAACACACACACACACACACACTATGAGCTATCCAGCCATGAAATGACACGGAGGAAACGTAAACACATAAGACTAAATGAAAGAAGCCCATCTGAGAAGTCCACATACTGTGTGACTCCAACTCTCTGACATTCAGGAAAAGGCACAACTATGGAGACAGTAAAAAGATTAGTGGTTTCCAGGAACTAGGGGAGCAGTTAGGAATGAATAAGCAAAGCACGGAAGGTTTTTAGAGCATTGAAAAAACTCTGTATGATATTATAGTGGTGGATACGTGTCCTTACACATGTGCCCAAACCCGTAGAATGCACACCACCGAGTGAACGCTCGGCTAAGCTGTGGACTTTGGAGGATTATGAGGTGTCAGTGTAGATCCATCAGTTGTAATAAATGTCCCACTTTGGTGGGGGATGTTAATAGTGCGGAGGCCGTGTGGGGGCTGGGGCTCTGTGCGAAATCCCCGTACCTTCCTCTCAATTCTGCTGTAAACCTAAAACTTCTCTTTAAAAATAGCCTTTAAAAAAAAAAAATCACTGTATGGCATGGACCTCTGTCAGTACTCAGAGACTGCTGACACCACGAATACCACGTCCTGCTGTTGACAATCTAATTATACTCTATTGCATTTATTTCTCTATTTATTTCCTTAGGGGATTCTTCCTTCTAAGCGATAAAGGCTTGGAAGGCTGGGACTTGTCTTAGCATTTTCTGATTCCTCTGGCTAACTGTAGTCCCTGGCATAAAATAGACACTTTACTAATATTTGTTGAATGCATGAATGAAAGGGTCATTGGAGAAACATACAAATCTCCAAACCTCCATGTGTTACTAGGAAGCCTGCACTTGAACATGGGGACCCTATGTTTACATGTGCACCACCCTTTGACTGTTAAACATTGCTTTGAGTTGTTTTACAACCCATTTATGTTACTTCAAACATTTTAAATTTCCAATCTAATGGTTCATCGACTATTCATTCTGTCACTTGGACTTCAAGACGGGTTTAAGGAAAATAGAATTTGGTACAGTAGCATCAGAGGATGTAAGAAGAATGCCTAGGGCCGTGATAAACACTACCTTGAGGGTCTTTATCTCACCGTCATTTTCTGTGACGCTACCTGAGTGCTAACACGTGCAGGAACTTCAAGAGCTTTCCTACAATAAAATAGGAACACTCTTTGCTTTTTAATCTAATAAAAAACTTACAGCATATATATGAAGACACACTATTGTTATTATTCCCATTTTAAATATGAGGAAATTGGGGTTCTGAGTATAAAGAAACTTCCAAGTCCATTAGAATTGGACTCTCCTGCCACCAGCTCAATCTCAAACCTCAGCTTTCTCCTGGTTCACTTTATCTCTAAGGACAAATGCTTCACGGCATTGGGTCGTTCTAATGGTGGATCTGATAACTCTTGATGAGCCGCCGCCTGGAACAGGCTCAGGATTTTGTGTGAACTATTTGCAAGCCTCTGTTGAAAGGCTGTGCAGTATGAACATTCAGTCACGGACAAAACATCTGCGGGACGGAGCTATGTTTATCCAGACCTGGCAGTTCTTATGTTCAGAACTATCTTCCTGGAGCAGGCTGGAGGGGTTCGCCTCTGCCAGAGAATGTTCCTCTAGCATTTCTCTCGCGTGAGAGGAGAGCATCGCCCCTGCTCTGCACGGCAGGGATGCAGCTGCCTGCTCTGCGTCCCTCCCAGAGGGGGCAACACAGTTTTCATCTGATGCTTATAAACACCTTGTTCATGACACAGCCCTCCTAGTGCATGCGTGGGGACACTTCAGACATATAGACTCACAGCATGGCCACACCGGCTTGTAGACAAGCCTGGGGGTTGTCACGCCGGGTTCTTTCCTTGGCCATGAAATTTAGCCACAGGCCACTTGTGGTCTGAGTCCTAAGCCAGCTCTCAGCACGTGTGACCGCATGGCTCCAGGAGAAAATGACAGATCTGTGCGGGTGGGGACCCCCTCTGGACACAGGAGGCGTCAGTAGGACCCAAAGGTATCAATTCCCAGACAGATCCTTTCGTGAATGGGATGTCATGAGCATCTTACAAAGCAAGCCAGTTCTACATCTGTAACTCTGTTTCTGTTTTATAGACAAGTTCATTTGTAGCCTTTTTACTGCGGAGTAAGGGGGGAGGGATAAATTGGAAGATTGGGATTGACACATACACACTACTATATATTGTACAAGAGAGATAACTCATAAGGACCTACTGCATAGCACAGGAAACTCTACTCAATACTCTAATGGCCTCTATGAGAAAAGAATTTTAAAAAGAGTGGATGTATGTATATGTATAACAGATTCACTTTGCTGTGCACCTGACACTAACACAACATTGTACATCAACTATATCCCTATAAAAATTATTTTTAAAAAACCAAGACATTTCTTACAAGCTTGCTGACCTAGTTCTACCCTAGTTGGTGAGTTTGGCTCATTTTTTCTGTCTCCCAAACTTCACGGATGCCTGCCTTACATGTCTTCTCTGGGCTGGGCTCTAAGACAGCAGAAGAAGTCATTTTCCACCCACACTGTGTTCGTTTGCCAGGGTGGCCCCAGCAAAGTGCTGCAGAGAAGAGGCCACCTTCTCCCTGTGTCCTCACCTGGTTGTCTCTGTGTGTGTGTCTGTGTTCAAGTGCTTCCTCTTATAGGGACCCCAGTCGTATTGGATTAAGGCCCACCCATACAACCTCATTTTAACTTACCTCTTTAAGGACCCTGTCTCTACATACATCACATTCTGAGGTACTGGCGTTTAGAACTTGAACATAGGAATTTTAGGGGGCCACACATAACACCTAACACACCCCTACAGAACAGAGTGGTGGGGCCTTGGCGATTAATGAGGGATTCCTCAGAGAGAGGGAACTCTGAGAGGAGAGAATTGCAGCATCACGCCTGCACTCCCTTCCTTGCAAAAGAGCAAACTTGGAGTTTCTGGGGTTCTTTCTTTTCCTTCCTTTCTTTCTTCCTTTCTTTCTTTCTTTCCCTTTCTTTCTTCCTTCCTTCCTTCCTTCCTTTCTTTCTTTTCTTTCTTTCTTTCTTTCTTTTTCTTTCTTTCTATTCAGAATTATACTTCTTTGCTGTCCATCTCTTAGCCAGACTCACTTTCTGGCAAACCTCATCCCACCCGCCCCTAACTCTGCCGCCCCTCAAGCCTCCCTCCTTCCACAGCTACAGCCAAGAGCATCTTCCCCAAGCAGGGCTCCACCCCTCATGCCTCCTCATGGACCAGTCAGCAAAGTGTAAATTACTTCCCCACGCGGCCCCCACATACCTTCCCAGGCATGTCCTCCACCAGTGCCCTCCCTGAACACTTCGTTCCAGCCAACGAGAAAGCACCCCTTCCCACACCTTTATTCACACCATTCCCTTTACACTCTCTGTTACAATTCATCCTACTCATCCATCTCCACCTTTAAATTTCACCTCCTGGATCCCCAAAGTGCCCCCACCTCCATCCTCGCATCGTAAAAACCACTTCCTTTGTGCTTCTGGAATGGCACTTATACCACCTTGTCCTCCATGAACTGCCCCCCCCCCCATGACCCCGTGAGCATGAGGGCAGCCCCATCTCCTCTTCGCATCCCTGTGATGTGCCTCCTGCATCACCTGACCTTTGAGGATAGAATTACCCCCCCTTCTGTGTGAGCGCCACCACCACGATCAAGTTCTTTATTAGCACCACTATCTTCTGAGTCAGTCTTAGTCCGTTCAGGCTGCTATAACAGAATACCACAGACTGGGGAGCTTATGTACAACGGAAATTTTTTTTTAAATCACCAGGTAATTTTTATTTTCTCTCTTACAGTCTCTGAATTTTTCTTTTTTTTAATCTTTTATTTTAGTTCAGTTTTTATTGGGGTATAGCTGTTTTACAATGTTGTGTTAGTTTCTACTGTACAGCAAAGTGAAGTTCCCTGTGCTCTACAGCAAATTCTTTTTAGTTATCTATTTTATATACATTACTGTACATATGTCATGTACAACAGAAATTTATTTCTCACAGTTTTGGAGGCTGGAAGTCCAAGATCAAGGTGCCAGCAGATTTGCTGTCTGGTAAGAGCCTGCTTCCTGGTTCATAGATGGCCGTCTTTTTGCTGTGTCCTCATGTGGTGGAAGGGGCAAGGGGACTCTCTAGGGCCACTTTTTTTTTTTCTTTACATCTTTATTGGAGTAAAATTGCTTTACAGAGTTGTGCCAGTTTCCACTGTACAACAAAGTGAATCAGCTGTATTTATATATATATCCCCATATCCCCTCCCTCTTGAGCCTCCCTCCCACCCTCCCTATCCCACCCCTCTAGGTCATCACCAAGCACAAAGTTTATCTCTCTGTGCTATGCAGCAGCTTCCCGCTAGCCATCTATTTTACGTTTGGTCGTGTGTATATGTCAGTGCTACTCTCTCACTTCGTCCCAGCCTCCCCTCCCTCAACCCCATGTCCTCAAGTCCATTCTCTACCTCTGCGTCTTTATTCTTGTAGGGCCACTTTTATAAAGACATGAATCCCCTTCATGAGGGCTCCGACTCCCAAAGGCCCTGCCTCCTAATACCATCACTTGGGGGTTAGGTTCCAACCCATGACTTTTAGGGGGACACACACATCCAAACCATAGCAGCCAATGAACACTAGTGCCTGAGAGAAGGGACATCTTCTCTACCTTTTCATATTTTGGTTCACGGAAGAATGGACTTTCTCTCTCCTCCATATGGAAGACTTTTGAAGAGAACATGGCTGGCGTTTCTCTTCCCGCTTCCGGGGTCCTTCCCCAGGGAAGAATGCGGATCACAGACTCATCGAACCCTGAAATTCATTCATGGCACCGGGTCACTACATTCCAGCCCTGCCCATGGGCCCCATGCTCCTTCCGGTATCCTCAGCAGCTATGTAAAGCCAGGTAGTTATCCTCTCTCCCATGCTAGCATCAGGAATTCTCTGGAGGCCCTTCTTCTCTCTCTCTCTCTCTCTCTATTGACATCTGGGAATGTGGTCCCCAGATTTCAATTCTGGGGTAAGAGTCAGGAAATAAGAGACCGCCGTCTTGTCCCAAGCCTGAGAACCCTCTTCTAATTACCCACACTTTGAGCTGGGATATTGGGCTCTGAATTGGTATACCCAATATCCCAACAAAAAGAAAGCATGCAAATGAAAATGTTTCTCTGTTGCTTAGTGAAACCTGTGTATGTAATCGAACAGCAGGAGGAGAGGATGTCCTTCTAAACCTCTATTCACACCATGGTAATTAGTCAGAAGGTTACAAGGGGATAAATTAAATAACTGGGGCATCTCTTGCAATACAGGGCAAAAAATAAAGGCCATAATTGGTTGGGGGTATTGAGGGTGACATTCTCTGATAGAATGGGGGAGGTCACATTATCTGATTGAACTTTTGAACTTTTCAGATATTGTTCCCATTTCCTGAAAATCAGAGATGGAAGGTTTGCTACATAATCTGTCCCTAGGGATACTGAGTTTTGCTCATACTGTTTTCACAAGTCAACTTTTACTGAATATATATCCATCCCATACAAGGATGTCTAGCTGATTCATTTGAGCACTTAGTTTTATTTTCTTTTTTAATTATCCTTTTTTCAAAACTTGTCATTTTGTTGCTGTTGTCACTCTCTGTTGTTTTAAATCCCTAGGTCACAGAAAAGAATCAATGGTTCAAACATGGTTTGATAAGGATAAGAGTGTAATGAAAATAGTAATATGAATACTAGAGCTCAAAATAACACAAATATAAATAGGAAAGAGGAATCCAGTCTAGTTCAAATATAGGCTATGGATCTGCATGTGCTAGAACAGTGATAGGCAAGTGGATTTCCTACAAACAAGTTGAATGAAAAGTCTGACAAATGAATTTTTAAATTGGATTTCACTGGACCAAGGAATTTCTTTCTTTCTACTCCAAGTCGATTTGTCCTCTTCGGAAACTTTGTTAAATGGGAGCATGAAGGTTTTGCTTCGTTTTCCAACAGTGACCTTTTGTAATAAACCCACTGAGCATTTTTTTTTCTAAAACAACCACAGAATATTGCTTTCCAGTCTTCAATGGAATATTTTTCTCTAAGGATCTAAAACTTCAAAGCCGACATTCAGAGACTTCTCCAAAGCATCAACAGGTTTGAGTCAAAATATTTTCCCAACGTTTGCAAAACCAGTTTCATAGCTTTTGACACATTTGTGCTCAGAGAGGAAGTTGAATGAGCATGTGGAAATCATTAGGGCCACTCGCTACCTATTTCCAGTTCTTTGCCTCCCACATGCCTGACAGCACTGCATTTCTCCGCTGCCTTTGAAGTCAGGCATGGCCGTGTGACCTGCTTCAGTCTGAGAATTGAGGGTGGAAAAACAACTTTCAGAGCTCTCTCTCCCCCACTGCCATGACAACTTGTCCATGTTCCAACAGTGGCTGTTCCACCAGCCTGGGCCCCAGAGTGAGGATGATGTGCAGCAGAGCCTTCAACTGTCCTGTGCTGGACATGAACTTTGCTGGGTGAAATCTGGGGGCCATTTGTTACTGCAGCATAACTTAGCCCACCTGACTGATACATCATAATGGAATTTATGATGCAGAGTATTAATAACAAATAATGTGGAAGAACAAGGTCATGAGGGGTGGTGGTACGGCTTGTGTTTGTTTTTGATGTGTGGTTGGATGAAACCACTGATGTACCAGCTTTTGAACTCACTTGGGATATGAGTGACGTATATTCAAGGAAGAGGCTGGCGACTCTTTTCTGTTGGAAACTTGTAGTACAGAAGAAGAGGTATTTATTTTCATGAGCAATTATTGTGTGAGTCATGGCGAGGACTGGAAAATGTGTGCGGGGAACACTAAGTAGGCACCGGGGGAGGAGCGGCCATGAAAATAAATGTCAGTCTTCTCAGGAACAACACCATGTGTGTTCATCATGATGCAATAACGCAGGAAAGATGCTCAAACTGGAAATTACAACTGAGTGGTGTCCATTTGACCTATGCTTTTTCAACACATGGTGTAAAGGTATCAACAGGAAGTATTTTATTCTCTACACAGACTGTATTGGGTAAAAGACACTCAAATGAGTATTTGAATTTAGGAATGAGTTTTGGGTTTTTTTTTAAAAACATACTTCACTGCACTGATAATATCACGTGAGGCCACTTCAGGGATATCCAGTGCTTTGGCGATTTATGAGGATTCTTAAAAGAGAGTGATACTTGGTATGAATGACTTAATAGCAAAGAATTTGACTCTTTCCCCATACATGATGATTTTTTTTTCATTATCAGAAGAAGAGATAGATGACATTATTGGGTAGACAGTGTTTTAAAACTCTAACCAAATGATGCTACAGAATTTGAAAAATTCGAAAGCTCAATTCAACCAAAAAGTGCATGAGGAAACATTCACTGCTCCTTCCCAGCTTTTGACTTTCGTATACTTTTACTGTTCTTCTGGATGTTTGAATAAACACAGAGAGTATGTACTTTCATGATTTTTAAAAATTTGTAGGGACTTCCGTGGTGGCTCAGTGGTTAAAACTCTGCACTTTCAGTGCAGGGGGCTGGGGTTCGACCCCTGGTCAGGGAACCAGATCCTACCTGCAAGCCGCAACTAAGAGTTCGCATGCCGCAACTAAGAGTTCGCATGCCACAACTAAGACCTGGTGCGACTGAATAAAAAAAAAAATTTAATTATAATCATCTAGAATTTATATTAGTGTATTCTACCAAATTAAAATCTAAATTAATGTTTTGGCAAATAGCCAATTATTGAATGATGCATCCTTCCTCCTACTATCGTGAGGCATTGATTTTAGTAGATCCACATGTATATGCGCCTATTTTCGGACTTTCTATTTCATTGATCTGTCTGCCTATCCCAGTTTTAATTACTACAATTTAAAAATACTGCTTCTGGAATATTAAACAAGTAAGAATGGCTGAAAGACTTTTAATGATATTGAGAGAAATTTTACCATACAGTAACTTGAAAACTGTTATCAAGTAATTCATCTCTTTGGAAGGTAATACCTGTAGTCTGATTCTTCCAACCTGTTTAATTTCTCACTCTCTTCATTGACTTCTTTCCTTTACTGGCAAATGTGAACAAGCTTTTTCTCTCTCAAAGAAACTTACATTGACGGCCTTGTGCTTTTCTGGGTGTTGCATTTCTGCCCTTCCTTTCTCTGCAGGTCAACCCCTGTTACCCATGGGACAGAGCCCTGTTTCCCTTAAATTCCTGTGTTATCTGGCTACACTGTTTCCCCACAGAGAACTATTAAAAATTATCAGCGATCTCCTTCATGCCCTTCAAGTCTATTTCTGCTCTTCGAGCTCCTGCGACCCCTAACATGATGCTACACTGGTCCTCACACTGCCTGGACCCATCTTCATCCTCTGCCCACTGCCCTGTTTCTGGACCTCCTCTGACTTTTCTGGGGGCAACTTCTCTGCCTGCACCCTGCCCCTGCCTCCTTGACCCCCAAAACAGTCCCTCTACTTGATGTTGTCCCTGGCCCCTCTGGACATCTTTTGGGTGTGGGAGAAGCCCCTAAGGGAAAAAACCTTGACACGTGGTTCTCCTTGAAGCCCTCCCATCTTTCCACTCTAACCACCATGAGCTTATTCTTCCTACTTCCTTGGTAGCTTCCACTGAGAAGTTCATTAAAACCTTCTCTGGGACCCTCCCTTTTTCTTCTTAGAGGTCAACCAAGTGATACTCTTTTCTCATTGCTCACCCCTTTATGACCCAATGGAGCTAATTTATTTCTTGACATCCCCACAATACTCATTACACCTAATAGATGCTCTATAAAGCCTTGCAAATAAATGGTTATGTGAGACCACTCAGTCATAGCACAGAAAAAAGATCACTAGAGTCAGAACATCTGAGCTTCTGTCTGGATTTGCCCTTTTCTGATTCTGTGACCCTGAACCACTAAATAGCTTTCCTGAGCTTTAGTGCCCTCAATTCTCATGTGGGACCCTGTTCATTTTCAGTGTTTAATAGCCACATGTGGCAGGTTGCTACCATTTTGGACAGAGAAGATGTAGAACATTTCCATCATTGCAGAAAGTTCTTTTGGACAGCACCGATAGCTAAAACAGCACAAGAAGAAGATGATGTGGCTGGCAGTAATGTCATAAAATAGTCATTATGGGAAGTGCCTAGAACAGAAGCTTCACTGACAGCAGAAACACAGCCTCATTACGTGGAAGAGACAGCAAGTGTCTGTGGGAGGTACTCCAGGCATGGGAGGAATTAGATTAGTGGAGATTCAGCCAAGCAACTGAAAATCCTCATGCTAATCATCTGGGTGTTATCTGAGCTCACAGGAAGGAGGAGGGGAAAGCGGCCCCAGCTTATGGGAGAGTCTGCAGCATTAAGCTAAAGCTACGAGACAATTCCCCCAAATACTGTGAAGGTTCAAATGGGAAACAGTGGTTTTTAGATCTTTAAGCTTCTTAAGCAATATAAGAAATTGTGCTTGAGTTGAAGGGGCAAAAAGATGGTATGTAGCTCAGAGAAAAGAAGACTGGGAGGAACTGTGTAACAGATGATTACTTTCAAGCCAGAGACTTTACGTGATAACCCTCAGTTCAGTTTCCCAGGATCTTCTCAATGTATTCCTATGTCTTACTTTTAAGAACACCCCTTGGCACCAGTTTCATTGTACCAGCTGTACCATAACTTCCTAAAGGGCGGTAACCATACCCCTCCTTTCACTCTTCACATCCCAACCGGAGCATCTTTCAGGAATTGAGATGATGTCCCTCCTTGCATCAAGCCCTCCCATGGCCTCGTATCACAAGTAGGATCAAGATGAAACTCCCACAGCCAGGACCGCCTACACACTCTGAGGGACTCGGTGCAAAATGAAAACGCAAGGCTCCTTGTTCAAAAATTAAGAACTTCAAGAGGGGGACGGCAGAGCATAAACCAAGCACGAGCTCCCCTGGGCCCGGGCCCCCGAGTGACGGCACAGGTCTCGTGTCCGTGACGTCAGTCCTGCCCGTATCTAACCCCTGTGCATAGCTCCTCAAATGTTCAGGATCTTTGAAAATGTGATTCTCTCTACCCAGAACACCCGTGCGGGCTCTCCCACCCCCAGCACATGGCACATTGGTTTCGTACCTCTCAGATGGTTGCGTAAATGTCACAACTTCAAGAGAGCCTCCCAAGGTCCCATCCCTCTCATAAATTCTCATAATTAGCTTAGTTCTTTGGAGGAGTATTCATCAGTGCAATCCACTAGACTGCAAGCTCCACGAGGGCAGAGACCGTGCGATGCTGTTCACTGTATTATCTCCAGAGCCCAGGGCAGCACGAACACATGGCGGGGACTCTGTAAAAATCTGTTGATTGAGTGAATGAATGAAGAACGAATTGCAATTTCCCATATACTATATCTTCAAAGAATTGGCTGGTGGGGACAGGAGGAGAGTGACGCTGGAGGACAAGCTATCACAGGTCCCAGTCCAAACCCCAG
This sequence comes from Hippopotamus amphibius kiboko, assembly GCF_030028045.1. NCBI lineage: Eukaryota > Metazoa > Chordata > Mammalia > Artiodactyla > Hippopotamidae > Hippopotamus > Hippopotamus amphibius. Next base: position 2,955,311 of record NC_080202.1, on the reverse strand, counting down.
TTCCCAGCACAGTTTCACTCCATACCCCTTGCTCCACTCTTCACCAGGGGCTCAACCAGCCAGTGAGCAGGGAGACAGAGTGAAGCTAAGGTTTGGATTACTTACTATTGAACCATCCTGCCATTCCTATTGGGCCACAGTGCATCTTCTTGCTCGCCATTGGATTTGACCTTCTATCATGAAACTGACCCATAGAGATGGTCATTATTTTACCACCTGTGGGTCTCTCTGCATTATCCTTGAACAGTTGGCCTCGCCCCTCCCTAAGAGATAAACGTTATCCTCCTCTTCTTGAAGCCTGAACAGTAAACACATCTCAAAACTTCTCTATGAAGGTAATTACTCATCCAACCAACCAGAACTCAAATGACTCGACATTCTCCCTAGACAGCTCTGCGTCTGTAGATTTGGGCATTTTGTTGACACCTTGTCTCTAAATTTCATAATTAGACTCCTTTCTACATTCCCTAATGCTCTCACTCCATGATGCTGAGTACTTATTTTATTAACACATTCCTGTGTATCCTGAGCTCCACGTGAACAAAGAAATATGTCCTGAGCTAAGGTCTTAAAATCCACAAGATAAGATGAACAGAATCCAAACCAAGGTAAGAAAGGGAGGGCCCTGTTCTAAATTCTCTTTTCTCTCTAGAGGAAGTTAGCTATTTCTGTAGCTATAACTCCAGCTCAGATGACAACCCAAAATGCACACAAACGGGAAAGAAACTATTTTAGTTAACTCTCACCAAAATGCCAGTAAGTGTCACAAAACACAATCGCTTCCCACTTTGGACTGAATGCTCTTTAGGAGAAATATGCTACCAAAGACCCAGGCACAAAGAGGACGGTCCTACAGTCCATGAGTATCAGCAGTTATTGACAACAGGATGCTAGAAGAGGTTGATGCCTAGAATTGAGTACCTTCTGTCAAATTGTTGGAGATTTTTTTCTTCTGAAAAAACAGAGTACACACTCAGATATCATCCTTAAATTCTACTTAAAGATAGAATCAAAGAAGTTGAGATCTAGGACTTTGCAATACTTTGGTAAAATTAATTCATTGAGGTTGATGAGATTGCCCAAACTATTATACTGTCATGAATATCTCTTGGGAAAAATAGCACATTGGTTTTAAAACAATTTTCTTTAAAAAAAAAAAGAAAGAAAACCACAACCTTTGATAATGTCTAATTAATTCTATTCTTTTCTTTTTCTTTTTTTTTTTTTTTTTTTTTTTTTTTTTTTTTTTTTGCCACACTGCAGGGCATGTGGGATCTTAGTTCCCTGACCAGGGATCAAACCCGGGGACCCTGCATTGGAAGCGTGGAGTCTTAACCATTAGACCACAATTAACGCGTGACATTGTTTAAATTATCCTAAATAGTTAGTGCTCCCTCCTCACTCTACCACGATGCCACCAAAGTTGCTTTTTGGTCACCGTGAGCTCTTTAGAAGCTCCTTGCTAAAAGGAAAAAGATGGCAGCAGGAAAAGTCTCCTATTAGCTCCCAGCAAAATTAGCAAACTAGCCAGAGGTCACAAAACAGAACTTTCTGATGCCGGAAGAGAAAGATCTGGGCTGAGGGAGAATTGAGAGCTGTTTGGAGCAGAGATCGCAGTGTACATGCTCCCACTTCTCCATCCTGGACCCCTGCAGGTTAGACTAGCCTTCACCTTCTAGGTTCTTCCCTGTCTTAACACACAAGTGGCCTCGGAATCCTTCTCAACTCTCCAAACAAGTACCTGCTCTTGTCTAGAGCTGGTTCTCAAAGTAAAAGAGATTTTCCATCCTTGGAGAAGAGATTAAGTATTATCTCTTTTCCCCGTGAGTGCCTGAATATATAGGGTTCAGAAAATACCATCATGGCATCCTGCCTAGAAGGCTGGTCTTGGCAAGCTCGCCAGTGGTGGGTCCAGCACTGCCAGGAACAGTTGAAGGGCCAGGGCCAGAAGAGTGGAGACTGGCAGGGAAAACTGGGGACACATCAATGAGAACCAACTCCACCTCCTCCTGCACTGGGTCAGCCCTGCGTACAAAAGCAAGGACACCATCCCCGTTTTCAGTGCAAAACAAAAATTATAACCAAGAGCCAGACCCCACCTCATCTATTTACAGCATGAACTCAGGACTCAGAAGTGCCCGGTGAGGTGTTTATGACTATACACTCCAGGGACGTAAATGGAAATTACTAAAATTATAGGTCACTTGGTTATTTAGGGGCAGTTACACACATTTCTAAATCTGAATGATGCTTGGCTGGGTGGAAGCCTTTGACATTCCAGCAGCCCTTCTTAAAGCCACATAATATTAAAGATAGTTTGAATATATAAAGCCAGATCACGTGTCAATATTTGCTGACCTGTGATTCTTACACAAGATCACACTCTGTGAGTCTTGGCTGTTCATGGAGCCCAGTGTTTGACTATTTGCCCTCGTGAAGTAGCTATGACATTTTAGACTAGAAACTGAATGTTTATTTGTGGAATTTCGCCTTGCCCACAGTTTACCAAAATAACAAGAAAACTAGCCTTTTCCTATGTCTGAACTACGTCTTCTTCCCATCGCATTCTTGTAATGCTGGGAACATCTGTTGAAGTAAAAGGACTCCACACTCACATACTCCTCAAAAAAAAATTATAATTCATGGAAAAAGTCAGCAAAATTTTCCTTGCAACATATAACAAATAAGAGACTTGTGGAATTTATGTTTACTCTAACTATTGTCTAAAAATGATGACCACTAACACTTGATCGCTCTAATTGCTAAGTGTTTTAGTGGCACTTATATATCTTTGCTTCCATTAGAAGCAAAGGGAGAATGATGAAACCTACAATTTGATGTCTAAAATGACATACTGAAACCATGAAAATAACCCTAGTACAAGTTTATCATGTTTATGTCAACCCTACTAGCATTTTGAGATATTTTATGAAGTTGAGTAGCCAAGGTCTGCTGAAAAAAACTTTTAAGAGACAGAGAGAGAGGGAGGGAGAGAAATGGGCTTGGGTTAATAGACAGTGGTTAGAACAGAGCAAGGAGAACACAGGCAGAAAAAGATGCTACTAAGAGAGAGAGGTAGGCATGCAAGATGCAAGTAGTGAGAAATAGGAGAGAAAAGAGAGAAACCCCTCCCTCTTGTAATCTCATCTTCCCATTTCGGTATTTCCAGATCCAAGGATTCAAAGCTGGCACGCTCTCTACATCATATCAAATTGAATTCCAGATGGTTAAGGGTAATTTAAGAAGTGATGAACAGAATTAGAGGAAATTATAAGTAAATAATCTTGGGGTGAAGAAGAGCTTTCCTGATGTAACTCCAAAGATATAAATCATCGAGGAAACATCTACACATTTCACCCTCTGAACATTCAAATCCATAAACAAAATGTAAAGGCAAGTGGAATATAAAGAATATATGTTCAGTACATTGGATGAAAGTGTCACATGATTGATATACAGGGAACTCTTAAAAACAAATGAAACAAAGATAAATACTCGGGGGAAAGAGGCAAATAACAAGGATGAGGAATTGACGGAAGAAATTCAAGGGCCCCGTGAGCAATGCTCTACATCACTTATTTTCCAAAGATGAGATGCGAAAGCAATAGGACCACCTTTATACGATGGTAAAGAAAGATGATACAGGGTTATTGAGATGCAGAAAGACAGGCCCTCTCACAGGCTGGTGGTGGGAGTGCTGAGTAGCAAAGTTTCAGGAGGTCAGCTTGACAAAACATTGTAAGAGCCTTTTTCAATGTGTGCCTGACTTCTGAGCTAATGATTCTGTATCTAGGAATTTACGGAAAATATTAAAGATGTTTGCACACATTTCACTAACAAGATTAAATCATGGCTACCCTGTGAAAAAGAAGAGTCGGGCACAACAAAAGCATCCAAGGATGAGGAATTGGTCATAGAATATTTTAGAACCTCAAGACAATGGAATATTAAAAAGCCACTAAAATGAAGTTGTGGAAAGGGATTAAACGACGTGGAAAGAGTATACGTTCTCAGCTGGAAGAAGCATAAATGAGGTGAGCAAGGCCCTGGAAATGGTGTCAGCACATAGTAAGTGCTTCGTAAGCACTGCTTTATTCGGGATTCCATTTTTGAAAGGAAAGTGAGCACACAAACACAGAAATGAAATATTTGTCTATCAAAGTGTCTAGTCAGTTTATAAGTATGGACGATGTTTATTTTCTTCTTCTGCTTATCTGTGTTGTCTCCTTTTTATCAAAGTGTAGTTGACTTACAATATTATATTAGTTTCCGGTGGATAGCATGGTGAGTAAATATTTTTATAGATTATACACCCCTTAAAGTTATTACAACATGATAGCTATATTCCCCTGGGCTTACTTATTTTATACAGGGCAGTTTTCACCTCTTAACCCCCCCTCCCGCCCCTCCCCCCTTCCCTCTCCCCAATTGTAACCACTAGTTTGTCCTCTGTATCTGTGAGTCTGTTTCTGTTCTGTTACATTCATTTGTTGTTTTATTTTTTAATTTCGCATATAAGTGATAACATAGTGAAACAAGTCAGACATAGAAAGGCAAATACTCTGTTATCCCTTGGCTGTATTTTCTGACATTTCCACCAGGGGTATTTATCGTTTTAACAGATACAAAGGCAAGGTTTTGAAAAATGATGCTGTGTCTTAACAGCTAATGACATGGAAACCCATTTATAGTATTTGAATAAGGAAAAGGACATTACAAATCAGCAGTGTGGCCCCAAATATGTTATTAATTATGGATTTAAATAAAAGCATCACATATTATGTTTGTAAATAAATATAAACATTGCATATTACCTATATATGTAAATAAATTTTATATACACATATATCATCATAGAAAAAGGATTGGAAGCATATATATATATATATATATACATATATATATATATATACACATACAATAAAATGCTGACAAACTTCAGTGATTATTTCTGGGTGTTGTGACAATAAGTAATTCTCAGGAGTTCTGTATGTGTATGTGTTTTCCCTATTTTCCAAAACAGATATCAGCAAATGTTTTTCATTTGTAATAAAGAAGTTATTTAAAAAAAAACAAATAATCCCTGAGATAAGGCAGGACCTCCGAGAATGTGACAATGTCCCATTTTCCCACCCACCCAGTGTCAACGCCTTTTTGTCACCCTGGACCCTCAGCGCTCACCCACCTGTGAGTTGGCGCGTTCTGTGGATTTGTGGGAACGTGTTTCGTGTTCTCCCCTCTTGGTTTCCACGGCCATCTCTCCAACTCCAACTTCCCTTTCCCAGTCGCTGCTTTCACAAGGCACAAGACCGTGCGCCTGCACAGAGCTGTTTATCACTCCCCCAACCCTTGAACCTGGGGTTGAGGCCTCTCCCCCCACCCCGCCCACCTTTCCAGGTGTCTCACCCATCCTATTTCTTCATACAACCTACCTTATGAATCACAGTCTACTGGTCTACTTACTATCACCCTCTATGTTTCCACGTTCCATTTTGCTCAAACTGCCCCAATCGCCACCTTTCCAGAGGCCTCTCCCCTTCCCTCCCAGCTTCCTTTGAAGCAGAGCTCAAATCCCACCTGCTGAGATTCCGGCCCCCGCGACCTCAGAGAAAATACATTTCTCCTTCCCAGCGCATTCATGTTACACGCAGAATAGCCAAGAATAATACAAACAAGCTTTTTTTTTTTTTATCATGTCCATTACATTGATTGTATTTCTCTAGCCCAAAAACCTAGTAAATCGTAGAGAATGAAGGTTTGGACGCAAAGGGTTTTCCACGACAGGACGCTGGTACGTGTCTATAAAGACGATGCTTTAATAAGTGAATGAGTGACTAGATCAGCCCCCGTGTGAGTGCGCGCGCAGCGGCCCGGCTGCGCCTGTTCTGGGAGCATCACGCCGGGACCCGGGGAGGTGGGGGGGCCCTAGCAGAAGCCCACCAGCCGCAGGGTGCTGGGGAAGCTCCTGCGCATGCCCATGCACTTCTCCTGGTCGATGTACAGGGAGTTGGCTTTGACTGCCAGGTCGTGCTCCAGGGTGGCCTTGGTGTGGACCAGCGACTGCAGGGTGTCCTCCGCGTCCCTCAGGCGCTGCTGCAGGGTCTGGATGGTGTCGTCCACCTCGTACACCTCGTTAACCAGGCTGCGTGGGGAAGAGGCACTGGTTAGGCCAGCAGAAGCCGCGCTGGTCACCGGCCCCGCCAGCGGCGAGCGTGCTTGGTGAATCCCCACCAGTCACACCCACCTCAGAACGACTTCACGGTACCTGCGCGCGGTTGCATCAGAGCAGCACCGCTCCCGTGCTCTGCGCCCGGAATCCGAGAGGCGCACCAAGCGTGTTTGAGGGACACCAGCAAGTTTTCACACACGCATTGCACGTGCACACGTATATTAAACACGATATTTTTAAAAAGAGGGCAAACTTTTATAAACATCTGATTTTTTTTTTTTAAATAGTAAAGATGGCAAAAACTGAAACAGCTCAATTTTCATACATTTACTGTATCACTGAAAGTTGTTTATATAGTTAGGCAGAGGGGGACACCCAACTTTTATTCAGTGGCTAGAATTCAGCCCAACCTGTTAATTATCGGACGAGGGGTTAGCTAATGGGGCGTTTCTCCAGTTATAATGCCCCCCCCAGCAATGCCCCAAAGTAAATACTGAAATGTCAAAAACCTAATAGAAGGTGAAAATAATGCGTGAAATCAGCTACGTAAACCTATGTAAACCATGAAACAAGTTTCAGTTCTGATTGTGTTGGTGACGAAAAACATGACACAATTTTCATTAAGAAAGAAAGGGGAAAAGGCATGATTTCAGATTAAAAACACCTAGCATCTCCTGCTCAAATTATTTTAATTGATAGGTTTTCATTTTCATTTCTTTGATTATTAGTGAACCTTTCTTAAATGTCTGTTGGGCATTCTGCATTTCTTCTGTGAATTGCCTCTCTTTGTCTTTTGCTCATTTTCCCACTGGGGTATTACTAATTATCTTAAGTTTTTGCAAAGAGATCTTTGTTTTAGGTATTAAAAAAAATTTTTTTTTGTCTGTTAAGCTTGCAGCAAATGTTTTCCCTAATTTGTCTTTGCCTTTTAATTTAGTTTATGATATTTTTGTTTCAATTTTTAGTAAGCTAAGTCTTTCTCTCTTTTTCCTTGTGATTTCTCCTATTGTGCTTATATTTAGAAACTCTTTCTCTTCCGGAAGAGAAATTAAGCAACGACTCCTTTTTACCCTCTGATTTGGCCAGTGCTATCCAAAGGATATGACCACATGGTCAATCAAGAGAAAGAATAGACAGCAGGTTATAAAAAGACAGTAATATTGATAATAACAATTTACTTCTTGACTACCTTACTATATATATATATATATAATTCTCTCTCATGCGCTCTCTCTCTCTATATATATATATATAGTGGGTTGAAAACACCAACTCCAAATTCATCGAATTTTTAGCAGTGATTCAAAGCTAAAATTTTCTTTACTTGGGGGTTCATTTATCAGCAGACTGGGGTGGGGTGCATGAAATTAATGAAAATGTACCATAATATAAAGAGGGCAGAAACAACGAAAAGGGATGTGGATGCCGCTAGAGACAGAAAAGGATTTTATGATCACAGAAAAATATTCAGACCATGTTTAAATCATTATACCAAGACCATTTTATATCTGCAGGGAACACTGCCACTGGAAAACAAATGCGAGAGGTCATCAAGCCCAGCTTCCTTGTTTTACAGACGAGGAAACAGAGCCCCAGGAGCGGAGGCCTGGGAAGGCGGCCTCAGCTTCCCAGATAATACACAGGGCACCCAGGTAAATTTGAATTTCAGATAAACATGGATGCTTTTAGTACAAGTATTTTTTTCATTGTGGCAAAATACACACAACATAAAATTCACCATCGGAACAATTTTTAAGTGTGCAGTTCAGTGGCGTTACACGCATTCACCCTGTTGTACAACCATCACCACCCTGCACCCGCAGGCCTCTTTCCGTCTTGCAAAATGGAAACTCTGTCCCCATTCAACACTAACCCCTATTCCCCACCCCCCACCCCCACCCCCGCCTCCATCCCCCAGCAACCACCGTTCTTCTTTCTGTCTCTATGAATCTGACCACCATAGGTACCTCATGCAAGTGGAATCATGCAGTATTTGTCCTTCCGTGACTGGTTTATTTCACTCAGCACAATGTCCTCAAGGTTCATCCATGTGGTAGCAGGTGTCAGAATTTCCTTTCTTTTTAAGGGTAATATTCATGGCAAGTATTTTTACTTAGCCTAAGTATTTTTCATATAAGTATGCCTTGCAATATTGGGGGTATACTAATACTAAGAAATTATTCATCGTTTATCTGAAATTCAAATTTAAGTGACCGTAAATTTGCAAAATCTAGCAACCCCACCACAAGAACCAATACAGCTCCAGACCCAAAATGAGCTCTCGCAGAATGTTCATTTAAGATGGCACCAAAGCAGCAATCTTTCTACTCAGAACCCTCTGCACCCTCCTTTTTGTAAAGGACAAATGGTAAACATATTTAAGGAGATGCACCAAATCAGCAGCTGTTGGTTGAGGTGGGGGGTGGGGGGGCGGGGGGGAGAGGAGAGGGCTTTGGTCTGAGGTCGGTAAACACAACCCCTGAGAACTAAGCTAAAAGCATATTTTGTTGTCGTTGTTTAGGTCAAGTTGGATTTTAAAAGTAAGTCTCTTTTTTGAAGATCCCAGGGTATACAATCCCACTAGCCAAGAAAGAGTTCTCCAGAGAGGCTGCAGGACACGGCTGCTGATGGGTTTACAAGGGCAGGTTATTTATAACCACCAGCCTGCTTCTCGTCTCCCGTCCTTCCCTGAGCTGTATCCCCCCGCTTCAAAAGGGACCCTGAACCCAAAGGTAGGGACGGAGCCTGGAGATACGTCTTTACTCCTCACAGCCAAATGTGGGTTGGGTAGAAAATACATCTTTGAGGGATCTTCTGAAAAAGGACGCATTAAAATATCAATTTTTTAAAAGGAATTCAAGACACTTAGCCTGCAGGCAGCTATCATCCTTGTGTTCCCATGGCTGCAAGAAGGCAGCTCAGAGACACGACAACCCCCTCAACTTTCACCGTTAGAAATAGGTTTCTCATCCTCCTCCAAGGCCACATTCCACTCTCAGCTTCCTTACCCTCAGCAGATGGCTGGGAGCTGTTCTGCTGAAACCACTCATTTGGGGGGAAATTACAGAACTGAAAAACAGTTTGCATTCAAATACAAATAAAACTACCATCGTTTGAAAAAATATGTACCAAGATTAAGTAAAGCAGAGCCTAGTCCGGCATGCCACCAAGGATGCCACCAAGGATGCCACCAAGGATGCCACTAAGGATGCCACCAAGGATGCCAAGAATATTTAGGATTGCTCTTGAAAGAACCTGTTTAGAAAAACTTCAAATGCAAAGCAAAGTCTTGAAATGAAAACAGCACTTTTTCTCTGTCCTCGCTCCCCTGAGTTTATGATCCTTATGTTTTCCTCATCCAGACAGCCAAAGGGTTGCTTTCAGAATGATCGGCCACACAAGAAAAATAATCCCCTCCCTCAGTAATAATCCTGAATTCCACTGCTGTCCCTCTAGGACCGTACTTTTGGCAACAATATTTTAACAAGAAATCTTGATGGAAACAAAAGTAGGTTCTGTCCTGAAGTCAGTAAAGGAGCAGGGGAAACAGACACACTGCAGGGTCGACGGGAAGTAAAGGAAGAGTCGTGAAGGGGGAGAAGAGAGGAAAAAAATCACACAGCTTCTCAGAAGCCGCTGTGCACGCCTCGCTGTCTGATACCTGCAAAGTCACATTCAACCACCACTCAAAACCCTTCTAAAAAGCAGCCCTGCGGTGGTGTGGTGGCAGCCTGAACCATTTCTCTCTTCCCACCTCTGCTTTTGATGACTCTGCAGAAATTTTCGGACACGAAACTTCAGCTCAGCTTTTCCTAACAATATTTGCATAAAACCTCAATTCGTGATCTAATGCAACTGGCCGAATGGGTGTGAGCCCACTACCAGGTTCCTGTAATAAACAGACACTTCAGACTGGCTGCCTCCCCGGAGTGGGGGGCCACTGCCCCTCAGTGATGGGCTGTGTGTGATTAGAGGTGCTGTGGAATCCACTTTGGGGAACATGTGGCCTGGGGGGCCTCCTTCACAGCGATGGCCCGGAGGACAGCTCCACTAGGAGACATGCAGCTACTGCGGGAGACGGAGGCCATTCGCATCTATTCCAGAGCACACCTCTCAGCATCCAACACAGACGACACGCACGCTGTCCATGCAGGGTGTCTTGCAGTGACGTCTCCTCTGTGACCCTCCGTCTCCTCTGTGACCCTCCGTCTCCTCCTCTGTGAGAGTGAGATGAGGATACAGCACCTGCTTTGTGACCCATCCCATGTGGGCATTGAGAAGCCAGAGGAGCTCAGGCACAGGACAGGGGGTTGCCAAAGGCCCCACACGATGAAGCTCGGCAGGGAGACGGGCGCCGATTCTAACCGTGTCTCCCCTTCTGCCCAGCAGGTGCCAGCTGGGCCACGTCACTCTGCCCACCTCTGCCTCCGTTTCCTTATTTGTAAAGTGAAGATGATGCATAAGGTGCAGTGTGCAGGACAGCGCCCGGCACAGAACACGATGGATAAATGCCAGCGGCTGTCGTGCTTCTCACCGTCACCAGCCTGACCATCATCTTCAGGCTCTCGGCCTCACAAAGATCACCCTTTCCTTCCCTGCAGGGAATCCACAGTCTTACTCTCCATTTGTTCCTTGGGTGAGAGCGCGAAGTCGCTTCGTCCCTAGGATGCGAGGGAATCTGACCGTAGACCAGACAGACGACAAGGCTAGTGGTCTCTCCCGCTGCCCCAGTTCCAGTGCTGCCCCTTCGTTCCTCCAGTTGCTATAAACTTGATTTGCTTCTGCACAAAGTGCTTCAAGACCTAAGCATAGTGATGGTTAAATCCAGACAGAGGCAGACAGGCAGGTACTGAGAAATTGGAAACGAAGCCAGGACGGGGGTGGGGTTGGCCCGTTCCATACAAGCCCATCCTAAAAGGAATCTTCCAGGTTAAAATAATGAGAATAAAATACATCTAGTGTCCAGCAGATGACGTGGGGTGTCAGGTCCCTCCCGCCGTGTACACGTGGGGGACGCGTGACGAAGGCCAGCTGCTTTCAGTTTCCGCCGAGAACAGAACAAACTGAAATGAGTTGAAATGAGCCATAGGGGCTTAGGGGACCCTGAGGATGCTCTTAAGGATGAGAGCAGGAACTCATCACCCAAAGGGGCGGATGAGAGCGGCGCTGAGAGCAAACAGATAGGGTCGGGGGAGTTGGTACCCAAAGTCCCTTTTCTGACGAGTCCACACAGGGGCCAATCTTTCTGCTGCTTCTGAGACAGGGTATCGGCAAACTCCAGAGACTCCAGTGAGGTGCGAAGGAACCCAAGTCCATCTCCACCCCTGAATAAGGCTAAATGTTAAGGCTCTCCTTGTGCGTCGTGTTGATGTCATTTCCTTTTTTCTTTAATCGTGGTAAAATAGACATAGCACAAGATTCACCACCTCAGCTCTGCCGTGTACCATTCCTGGCATTACGTACATTCACAGTCTTGTGCAACCATCACCACCTTCCACCTCGAGGACTTTTTATCATCCCAAACGGAAACCCCGGGGCCACGAAACACTGAGCCCATTACTGACACTTTAAAGAGACTCCAGCACCGTGACCACCGCTGGGCCCCTCCACACCCCCATGCGCTGGCGGACACACCTTCGTAAGGAGCTCAGAGCCACAGGCAGGCTGGGGTTTCCCCAGAGGCGCCCGAGCTGACCCCGGGGATGACCCCTCCACACACCGTGACCTGCGCCTGGCCCTCCCCCCGCCCGTCCCCCTCACCGCAGCTGAGCCACGTCTCTGCAGAGCTCTGTGTTGGGCCTCCGCGTGCGCTCATCCAGCCTGGTCTGCGCCACCCTCAGGAAGGCAGACTTCTCCTTGATGGCCTTCTTAATGGACGCGATGGTCATCTCCGTCTGGAAGATCTCCTGCAGGGTCTGTGCCAGGAGAAGCAGACGCCCGAGGCTTTGGTGCCGTGCCCTGGACGGCCTGCTCCCCGACCCGCGCGTGTGGTGCTGGGCCTCCCCCTCTGGTGGGAAGGGCTCCTGCCTGCAGCCCCATTCCAGGACCCACGGTGGGAGGTGCGGCCTCTGCTCCCACCCTCTGGAAAGCTGACCGGGAGCATCTCCTCCCAGTTCAGACGGCGAGCACGTACACCACAGAAATGGGCAAATGCTCAAATCCTAGCTTGCTTTCTTCTCTTCCCCTGGATCACCAGCTATTAGATATTTACTAGTACACATTTGTATGTGGCTCTGAGGACAGGGAGATGGGAGCTTTGAGGGTCCGCACGTTCCTCCCACAGCAGTGCATCCTTGCCTCTTAATTTTCCTGCTAGCTCTCCTCACTAATCTCACAGAGATGCCTTCCTGCCAGCGGAGGATTTGCCTTGAAGCAAATCCTGATCGAGCTTTGGGGTGTCTTGCTTGCAAGGGAGGAGCACTGGCCATCTGGTAACCCTGATTTTAAATTTGTTTTTCCCTAAAGAAGGTCCCCACAGTTACATAAACCTGAATCCCTCCCTGGTTCCTCTTCCTCCTCTGACAAGGGAGCCCCTTCTTGTGTTCTGAAAACCCTTCCTTCGTCTATGACCTTGACCTCTGCACCCCCATTTCTCTACCCCCCACATCACTCTCCACTTTCCTGTGGCCTGGAGACACCCCCAGCCATCACCCTAACTCTTCTGAAACCTCATGCCTCTCCCGCCTCTCTCTCATCCAGTCCCACCCGTCACTGCCTAGCTTGTACCTTCCCAGCCTCTCAAGTTCACTGCTGCATGTGGTCAGCAATGGTCTTGCCCGCTCCCTCCCCTCCCCGCCCACCTAACCTCACGGTGGCCACTGTATTCTGTCTCTGGCCCTAGCTGCTCGGGTGAAATCACACTGTCAGAGTCAATGATGAGCCCTCGCCAGGGTCTCCCTCCCCTGGAAACCCACGCCTTGCTTATTTCTCCAGCCAACTGCTGTCCTCATCTCTGATTTTCTCTCTAACTCCTTCTCCTCCCTCCGCTGTGAGGTGCTGCCCTGGACCCCTTCTCTGCTGCCTCCTCTCTCCCTGCAGAGACCTCCTGTAGCCACACAGCTTCAGCACCTGTGAAAGCCAGGAACTCTTCCGTCTGTCAGTTAAGCCTTGCCCTCTCTTCCAAGCTTTCAGCCACCTGCTGAAAATCATCACATTGTTCCCATCACCAAGGCCACCCTCCAGGGCTCCCCGCTCCACGAGGCCACCCCCATCTCTCACCACTGGAAGTAACTGCTCCTTCCGCTAAATGAATTGAACCTTTTATGTGTAGCCCCAAAGGGTTCTTTCTGCACTTTTCTAATGGAACTTATCATTTTCTACATATGTGTCTTGTCTCACAGAAGGTGGCAGGGTCAGTGTGTCATCACATGTATACGCCCCAAAGCACCTAGCACGGCCCCTTGAACGTAGCTGTTATGAGCTGAATTCTATCCTCCCCACCCAAAAAAATTCATATGTTGAAGTCCTGACCCCAGGACCTGGGAATGTGATTGTATCTGGAGGTAGAGCCTTTAAAGAGGTAATGAAAATGAGGTCATTAGGGTTGGTCCTAATCTAATCTGACGGTGTCCTTGTGAAAAGAGGAGATTAGGAGACAGCCAGGCATGGAATGGAGACCCCACGATGCTGCTGGGAAACGGCGGCCGTCCACAAGCCCAAGAGAAAGGCCTCAGGAGAAACCAACCCTCCCGATAACCTGATCTCAGACTTCAGCCTCCAGGACCGTGAGAAAATAAATTTCTGTTGTTTAAGCCGCCTGGTCTGTAGCACTTTGTTATGGCAGCCCGAGCACACTAATACCATAGTAAATAAAAATCTGTTGAGCAAAGGGACTCCGTCATGTCAGGCTTCTATTGATAAAAGGCCTCTCGATGGCCTCTCACTGCCCACAGGACGCCTTCCCGTCCACGATGTCCGCGGTCTGGCTCCAGCTGCCTTCCCAAGCTTCTCTGTCTCTCTCAGGACGCACACCGTCAGGGCCGGCCAGACGGGTCTCTTTACAGACCTGACTCCGCCTCCAACTGGCTGCCTCCCGAGGCTCTGTTCCCGCTCCTGCCCCACCTCGGCGTCCACGCCTTCCTCCAAAGTCCCAAGACCATTTCTGTATCGGTTACGTGGCAGCCACACTCTGTAATCGTCTGTTGTTTCTCTTTGTGCAAGAGGTTTTCGTATTATGCATACCTTCTCCACAAATGTAAGCTTCCTGGAACAAAGGCTGCATTTTATCCTTCTCTCTGCCCTTCACCGAGGGTAGACGCTGTCTGACCCAACGAATGTTTGGCGCCCAAAGAAGACGCCATGAGAAGGAAAGGAAAAGCACTGCAGCCTGGGAAAACATGGTGTCCTCAACTGGATAATATCTCAGAGCAACACGGCCAACAGCCTAAGGTTCTTAACAAGAGAAACGAAACTACTCGGTATTCTGTCATAACCTGTGTGGGAAGAGAGTCTGGAAAAGCCTGGATGTGTTATAACTGAACCCCCTTGCTGAACACCTGAAACAAACACAACATTGTAAATCAACTACAGCCCAATATAAAATAAAAATAAAGAAACAAGAAGAAAAAGCTATCTGTAGCATAATCCACAGAAATAGAGTTCCAAGAGCAATACTAAACGAAGCAAGAGCTCCTTGTTTATCTCAAAACCCACAAATTCTGCCTAAATCCTTCATTTTATTATCCTGTAAAACACTATACGTAAAATACTTTAAAAAGTTCAATATCAGAAACATTTGGAACCCCCTAATAGTTTCCCGTATTTGGTTTTGTATTCCAGAAGAAAAGGGCCTGAAATAATTTAACAGAAAACATCCCTCCCATATGCTCAAATAATAAAGTCACTTCCTAGTCGCATACAGTGATTCATTAAACTTTAATAATAATATTTTTGTTTCTATTAAATACTAGGAACCTTTCATGACAGAACATTCTTTGTGTTCTCAAAACCGGTGGATTCCAATTTCATACTGACACCTGGCTACCTGGCTGAAATAAATGGTGTGCTTTATACCGGTTTTCATTTTTCTCAGTCTGTATGGCCAGGAAGTCACGTGCCTAACAGTGGAGATTTGTGGTCCCAGGACCCCCTGCTCTGTCTATCCAGGTCAGCTGCGGGGGCCCCCTGCGCGTGGCTTACCTTTGCGAGGTGAATCTGAATCTTATTTTTAGCATCTGCAGTCTCGGCAATGCGGTTGGTGAAAGCCAGGTTCACTTTGTTGAACTGATTCCACATCTCGTTGGCCGTCACCACCAGGAGGTTCTGGATGTCGTCTCTCAGTTTCGCAGAGGCAGCTCGCTCACTCTGGGAGCAAAGGATGTTGTCGTCCGTAAATTTGGCCCAGGACTCGGGCACTGAGACCCTGAAGAGAAAGGAAATCGATTCGGGCAATTGAAACAGTGATGAATCAGCCTAGACAGTCTGTAGGCAACCGCTCATCCTGAGAAGGAAAAAACCCCAAATCACTTGACCCTGGTTAACGGCATGAAGTGTAAACCTCAGAGCAAAGCTGCTTTTAAACTTTTCTTAATTGCCCCGTGTTTTACTGCTTATTCTCTATAAATCCGCAGCATAAATTACGTCCTCCGCCAGCGGGGAAGGGGGGAGATGAAGGGCATGGGTATGCCCATTCATCAGAAATGTGTCTCACCTGCCACTAAGCATCACGGAAAAATATTCAACCTCAGGACTAATCAAAGAAGGACTAATGAAAACAGCATACTAACAACCCTTTGTCAGGACAGCAAAGCGTGAAGAGAGTGATCACTTTCTGGCGAGCATGTTTAGAAAAAGATTCCCTCCTCCTGCAGGTAGGAAAGTTGAATTGGTACAGCCATGCTGGGGAGCAAATGCATATAACTCAGAAATCCCACTTTAGAAAGTGTTTCTGTTGAAATTAATTGACATATAACATGCTGTTGGTTGCAGGTGTGCAACATAAGCTCTGATTTATGGACACATGGCAAAGTGGTCACCGCAGTAAGTCTAGCTAACATCCGTCATCACAAACAGTTACAAATCTTTTCTTGAGGGAGACTTTTTGAGATCTACTGTCTTAGCAACCTTCAAATACGCAATACAGTCCTGTTAACCAGAGTCTCCATGCTGTGCTCTACATCCCCAGGACTAAAAATTCGGAATGCCTCCTGAATTTGCACGTCATCACTCTGCAAGGGTCCTGTTAACCTCTGTTTCAATCCACTTCAGACACTGATCCTAAGGAAATAACCCAAAGATGTCTATGTGAGGATATTCATTTTTAGCAACACTTATGCCAATCCCTGAAAAACCAGAAACACCTTAAAATGTCCCAAAGTCAAGAAAAAGTTGAGTGAATCATGGTACCTTTAAAAGAGTAATCCAAGGACTTCCTTGGTGGCGCAGTGGTTAAGAATCCGTCTGCCAATGCAGGGGACACGGGTTCCATCTCTGGTCTGGGAAGATCCCACATGCCGCGGAGCAACTAAGCCCGAGCACCACAACTACTGAGCCTGCGCTTTAGAGCCCACGAGCCACAACTACTGAAGTCCACGTGCTGTCACTACTGAAGCCCGAGCGCCTAGAGCCCGTGCTCCACAACAAAAGAAGGCACCACAATGAGAAGCCCAAGCGCCACAACGAAGAGTGGCTCTCATTCACCACAAGTAGAGAAAGCCCGAGCACAGCAATGAAGACCCAATGCAGCCAAATTAATTATTTTAAAAAAAGTAATCCACACAGCATGCAAACTCATGTTGCAGAAGAATATTTTCACAATGTTTTTGACATATCCTGAAATGAGAAGTCAGACAGGCTATACAAACAGTGCAGGTGTAATACCCATCCTTAAACATAGAAATCGGTATCTACGTGAGTGGAAGAATACTGGAAGGACTGAGGGTAAACTGTTAACCCTGGGCCCCTCTGCGTGGTTTCTTTGCTCAGTGGTGTAACAGGATATCAAATGAGGTGCTTACCGTCAACTAAGGTTTTCACTCAGGCCACGATGACCTACAATAACACCCTATATGTTCCATACCCTGACGTTGATAAGAGACGGCTGGGAATTCATGCTGGAAACAGAGGAGGCCCTTTATGCAGGACCAAGCGGTCAGACCCAGGGTCTGAATCTGATTCACACCTGAAGAATCTGAACCACAAAGCCGGTCCGTGCTGCTGCTCCCATTACAGGAGTGCTAGGAGAGGAGCTGCTGTGGGGTGACCGGCCCCACAGGAGAGCATCCACTTGGGAGTCCCTTCAACAGGGGGAGGGGCCATGAGTGTGGGAAGGAGCCCAGGAAAACTTTTGGGGTGATGAAAACATTCTTCAACTTGACTGTGGGCATGGTTACACAGGCAAGAAATCGGTCAAAACTCATCAAAATGTACACTTACACCAAATGCATCTTAGCATAGGTGAATGTCACATCAATCAAGCTGATTTTTTAAAGTGCTCTACGTCACTACTTTTTCAATGTTCTACATCACAATTTTTTTTTTGATATTCTACATCTCATCACCAGAGATGAGATGTGAAAGCCATAGGACTATTTTCATACGATGGGAAAGAAAGATAACACAGGGTTATCAAGATGCAGAGAGACAGGCCCTCTCATAGAGAAAAGACCATCGACACACGATCGCATCTGGGGGCCTGGCAAACAAACCATGGACAGGGCAAGTCTCACACAGGGTGGTAATAAATTATTCAACATTCAGCTGTTTTCTAGCTTGTACCCGCACCGCCACCCCACGTCCAGGGCATCCGATACACTGGTAACATTTTTTCTGTATGCTCAGCTCTGTTTTCTAGGTTTTCTGCCTCAAGCAGGTGCTGTTTTCATAGTTAGAAATATAAACAACAAATATTCTTTTACACGAGATTACAGGACGCAAGTGACGGCAGAACACGCGTGCTTACCGAGGACCTGTCCAAAGCAGGTGCGTCTTCCCTTTCCGCACCCTCCCATGACTGCCCATTTACCTCTTCGCTGCATCCTTTGGAAAGGAGAGAGGATGAATGAAATTCCGGGGAGATCGCGGAGGCGGCGCGCGCCTACTTACGTGGCATCCACCCTCTCCACTCCGCGGAAGGAGCTCACGCCAGCCGACGTGTTTCGCAGGTGGTGGCATTTATCGTCGATGCGGAAAGCTGCCTGCTTGTCACTCAGGTCCTTCTCCAGCTCGTGCTGGGAGGCCCTGTTGCCTCTAAAACACAGAGGGGAGGTGGAGCTTCAGGCTTAGGGGACAATGTCACACGAGGAAGCGTGCCTGCCCTTGCGGGTGGGGACCGCACCCTCACCCCCACCCGTGACTGCGCTCCCGGTCTCTCCTCCTTCCCACAGTGTCCAACTTCTCCACTACAAAGAGCTTCCCCTGGAGACGCCCATACGTGCGGGCGATGAGAACCCTGCCCACACTGCCCCTTCCACGGGCGGAAGATGTGTAGACGCGCAGAAGTTGGTATCTGCAGCCCTCCAGGCTGGGGCCCATCTTCCTAGCACCCAAACCGCTCCAGACGGGACACTGGTTTGGAGCAGGCTGTCCACATCTGTGCCTCCCTTTCCGTCTTTCTTTTCCTCGTCTCCGTCCTAACCTCTTTCTCCTCCATTCCTAGAGGGCAGTTCCCTGCAAAGTTACGAGGCAGTCACAGCCAGCCTCCCTCCAGCTGTAAATGACCTCCGTCTGTGGCCACGCCAGGCCTGGAGATAGAAACCGAGGGTCTAAATGAACCTCCCCAGCAGGAGTCAGTGTGCCGGAAAGAGATCAGGAACTGGCGGGCCCCAGGCTCGTGCTCCAGCAGCCACCCTCCTGGGAAGGAAGAGGCCTTGGTGAGCTCTGAGATGCACGGCGTTCCTAACCCACCAGGCACAGAGGGGACCCGGCAGGCAGCTCAGTCCCAAAGAGACGGGCCCGTGGGGCAGGTGTGGGTGACAGGTGAGGCACATGTTGACTTATGGAATAGTTCATTCCACACACAATTACAGAGTGCCTACTCTGTGCCTGTGACGCGTCACAGACAAAGCAAACGCCTCTTCCCTAGAGGAGCTTACGTCCTACAGGGAGGTGACGGCAGTCCCCACAAGCAGTAGGCAAATCCTGTGGTTTGTTAGCAGAACAATGCAGAAAACAAAGCAGGAAAAGGGGGCCAGGAGTGTGAGGGAGGATTTTACATAGGCTGGCCGGAGTAGGGCTCCTTGAGGACATGATGCTTGAGCCAAGACTTGCAGAGGGAGAGCGAGACCAGGCAGGACCCTGCTGGCCGCTGGAAGGTGTCAGATTTCCCTCTAAGTGGAATGAGAGGCCACTGACCTACAATCTTAAAGGATCATTCTAGTGCAGGGTTGACAACGAAGAGCATGGGACAGACAGACCCCATGAGAAGACCAGTGCGGTTACCCAGGTGAGACATAGCGGTGGCTTGGACCAACAGGGCGGCAGTGAAGGAGGTGAGAAGTGCTTTAAAGATGGAACCAAGAGAATGTCTAGGAAGTCGGACCTCAGTGAGAAAAAAAGAAAAGCCTAAGTTGAGTCATTGGAAGTGCAGGACGCCATCCACAGAGGGGGGCAAATCTATGGATGGGTGGGCTGGGGGAGGAGACGGAAGGACTCGCTTAATGTTGGAGTGTTTATTAAACATCCAAGCAGAGGCACCGAGTGGGTTGTTGGAGTTGGAGAGAAGGTTCTGGGCTAGAAATAAAAACTGGGGAGGCAGCGGCATCAGAGGGCATCTGACTGAGCCACGGGACCGGATGATCCTGTGTTCCCGGCGCCCACAGTGGTCTCGGCAGAGAAAAGCCACTCAGGAAAGCCTGCGTGGAACTGAACCTGCTAATTCTCTCTAGCTCGGCCTGTGCCCTTGGGGTAACCTGCCTGAGCTCTTTGTTCGGTTGTTTGTAAAGTGGAAATGAGGATGGCAGCACGCAGGTCATCGGCATTTTGTGAATTCTAAATCAGTGTCCGTGTGCAGAGGATGAAAGGAGAGCAAACTCCCTCCCTGCTGCTTCCGAGTTCAGGTTGCTGGTTTGAAACTCTGAGATGCGAAGACCTTTCTCATCTCTGGTCTGGGACCAAGATGCTCCCCTCCAAGCTTCCTCTCTTGGGCTGACACCCTTGACCTCCTCTGACCTGACCTCAGAACCTCCTTAGGAAGGTCTTCTATCCATCCACCGTCCAAGGCGGGAGAGATCTAGGCCACCATGTTGGTTTCTAATGAGAGTCCATCCTCAGCTGAGATCCAAGCTGGTCTCATTGATTCTTCCTTCATGGTTCCTCCCCAGACAAGTGGAGCTGAAAACCCCCCTCCTATCCCCTTTGCTGGACCAGGCCCAGTAACCATGTTAGGATCCCAGAGACACCATCCCAGGAAATGAGATGGGCATCTTGCTCAATGTGTATTAAAGAGCAAAGAACATGGAAGACGGGCAGCAGATTTTAGATTATGAAAAAGAAAATGAGGATTAGGAACTGGACCAGAAGAAAACAGAGCAATCATTGGAACCACATGAAACTGCTTCTGCAATTCCCAGGGAGCAGAAACCAGAAATTAATATCAGAGCTCCTATGTCTTGGGAACTAGCATGTCTTGTATTTATACCTTAAGTAAACTGTCCAGTTAACTAAGCCATGGGCAGTCGGTCATCCTTCACCAATCTTTAGCTATCCTCACCAATGTCTGAATTAAGGAGCCCTTCCAATCACGGCTTGAGAGAGATCTCAGCCATCAGAACCTCACCAACCTTCGCAGCATCAATCCTGGTGGTCAGCAGACTGAGTGAGAAGAACCACCACCTTTAGAACTACCTACTCCTTTGGCTGCAGCACACGGCACCCCTGACAACGTCAGTATAGGCAGAATCATTGTTTCCTTTGTGTGGCATATTCGCCACGACTTCTCTCCATGGCCGTCACCAAAGGAATGTTGAACAAGAGCTTTTCTACGCTGACAGCTGTTATCATTGCTTCAAACCCTCCTTTGACTATCATTCTTTGCCCCCAACCCCCACCATAAATATTAAGTACCTACTATCTACTATTGCCAAGAGAAGAAGAATTTGTGTTCTGCTAGAGAGGAGGATAGGTGAACAACTGCAAGGCCACAGGTGCAGTGAATGCAATGATATAATCACAGCACCAAGGACCACGTATCAGAGTTGCCGGGAAACCAGAGAAGGCTGAGCTTTTAAGGAGTGGAAAGTAAATATAAAAGTGTGCCACAATTCGTCGCTTTTCCAGCTGTTGGGCAGGACATGTACAAGTCAGTCTCTCATCAAAGAATAGGAGACTTTTGAGTTCAAAGAAACCTTAGCCACACTTCAATTTAGGATGGAAATCCTCTCTGAACCACTGCAAAAATTATTTCGTAAAAGTAAGTACCCCAAGTACTCATCTTAACCTCTAAATAAAAGCACGTATGTGCGTGTGGACGTGTGTCTTTGTATGAGAAGTCCTTACACAAGAAGCTAAGAGAAATCTGACTGGGAAGCACAGAAGTATCATTTCATGGTAGATCTTTAATTGTATAGAGAGGTCAAGCTCTTACGCTAGTTGGGCGATGGCCTTGTCCAAATGCAGCTTCATTCTTTCTTGACAACACAGAATAACATCAACTTCCTATTCAAGTGAGAGAAAAAAAGCCACGTTAATGTTTTGATTATTGAACATAACATTCAAATGTAACAAAACATAGATGAAGGAAAACTTTATGTTTCTGGGAAAATCATGAGATACGAGGGTGAGTCAAAAATTATCTGCACTCTGGCTGCAGAATTTACAGAAGTTTTAATATAACTGGAGTGTGGATAATTTTTGACTCATCCTCATAAAACAAGAAATTACCTGTATGCCTCCATGATATTGCTGTATTAATATTAGATGGAGCTTCACCCTTTACAGGGCTGTAGGGAAATCAGACTATGGAGCAAGTTGGGACGGGGGTAGAATTTTAGGAGTTTTCTTTATTTTTTAATCTCTGGTCTTTAACTCAGTTGATCAGTCAAATTCTGGTGATGTGCAAGGTTGAATTTAATGAATGGCTTCTTCTATACTAAGTATTCTTCCAAGAAATGCAAATCTGGGCGGGAAAAGGACAGCCTAAAAGGCAGTTGTCTCTGGCAGTGCACACGACCTCAAAAAGACCCAGTTTTTTGTTCCAAGTGGAGGCCAACCTCCACCCTGGGAGGCCAGCTCTCCCCTTGTCCTGCGTCTGCCCTGTAGCCCAGCTCCTATACGGGTATTAACAAAGCTGCACTCTCCACGCCACTCTGCTTGACCACACACGTGGCACTGTGATGCTGTCCGGATGTATACACCGTGACATGGGTTGTAGCAGAGATTTTTAAAATAAATATTTACTTCCCTCTGACATTCATATTCACATTAGAAAATCTAGGAACCCAAAACAGCACCAAGACGACATTTAAAAAGCGCCAGTAACTGTCGTGACCACTTTCTCAAGTGGAAAGTGATCATCCCATGATACTGAACGTTGAACATGAAACCTGAACGCTTTCCCATGACATAAAACGATTCTGGGATGAACAGCCTCAAAAGTATTTAGACGCCACCAAAGGGGATGCCTTTTTTCAAGGTTTTGACAAGTCCAGCCAAATTGCCCTTCAGAAAAGCTGTATTTATTGACAACCAGAAATGAATGTGAGTTTCTTCACCTCACACACTCCGTGGACGCCATGCTTGCTCTTAATCTTTGCCCACGTGACCAAACCCGCCCCCCGATAAAAGCACACTTGTTCAGATTTGCAGGTTAATAGTATGACTACGTATTTGTTCATGATTTGACTTTCTTCTTTGGTGAACCACTTGTTCGTGTGCTTGTCTACCTTTTCTGTTTATGTTTTTCTTACTTATAAACGTTCTTATATTTAAAATTCAATCCTTTCCCATTATATGTCATAAATTTAAATATACACGTGTATATATATAACCAGTTTGGCCCTTGCCTTTATGTCTTGTGGGTGGTGTTTTGATATACAGACATGATTCCTACGATGTCAAACGATCACAAGTTCCCTTCGGGTTTCTGCCTTTGTTAATTCGATTTTAAAGTCGTCCTCACGCCACTGTTAATTATTACTCAAATATATAGTCCTCTTCTTCTTTCATTGTTTAATTGGCTAACATAAAAATATTATGGCTAGAGTTTATTTCAGCGCTAACCCTCCTGCCTGACTCTTTGTAACGCTGAATGATTGGAGTAAATAAAAAACTAAATCCCCACAACACGTTATCAAGCCCCCTGGCCCTTACAGGCAGCAAGGATTTCTCACACGTTCTCACTGTAGCTTGTGCGTGTCTTTGATTTTTAGTGCTGTTCAGGCTTCATCTTTCTCTATGGCTTGGGGGGGTGTGTGTGTGTGTGTATGAGTGTGTATGAGTGTGTGTGTATGAGTGTGTGTGTGTGAGTGTGTGTGTGTATAAGTGTGTGTGTATGAGTGTGTGTGTGTGTGAGTGTGTGTGTATGAGTGTGTGTGTGTGTGTGTGTGTGTGTGTATGAGTGTGTGTGTGTGTAGTTATTTCACGGAGGTGCTGGCAAAGGATACGTGGAAACTGCTTAGAAAACATCACTTAAAACCCCAAATCCCAGTGAGCTTTTATGCTATGCATACACAATGCACAGAGAGGGAATTCCTGGAACTATTAGTGGAAAAAATTACATTTAATGAGACTTTCGCTATAAAAAAAATCCTTCAACACTAATTTTTATATTTGAGTTTAAATAATGTCATATGGTGAATGTCATGGCTGGAGGCAGAAGGCTTCGTGGGAAGAGGGGATGTCTGACAGCAAAGACTTCTGGAACTGTCCCCAACGCGAACTACGTACTAATCTGTACTCACACGCGGGGCTGGCCTGGAAGTGCCTCCGTGGACGCCCATGCAGGGCGAAGGCCTTATTCCCTCAATCGCCCGCGGGAAGAAGGTTTACAGGAAGGTGACGGGTACAGGCAAAGGGCAGAAGTGTGAGGAGAGCCCAGATGTAAGCACACCAATAGCTGCCACCTGACACCCAGGGAAGAAAACCCAAGAACCGCACCCTAGGAGCCTGGCAAGTGGCTCCCCCACTTCTGGATCCTGAACTCGGGGAGAAACAACAGGCCCCACGAATAAAAGGGTCACTCTAACTTCTCTGAATCTCTTGGAGTCTCAGTGGCCAAAACGAATACACCGTGGCTTAAGCTGGAAAGTGAGCAAGGAGTCGCATCCAGGCATCTGAAGAACCTTGAGTTAATCCCACGATTTGAGGAGGTGAAACCTTTGAGTAGCATCTTGTTCAGGTTCTCCTCTTGGGGGGAACTGTAGTCTCGGGATGGGGTGGGGGGCTGGGGGGTAGAATAGAAAGTTCACAGCCTTTGGCTTCCCCTCACCTCAAGCAAAACCCCCCTTGTGGCCTCACATTCCTGGGTCTTGGGTGGAATGGTGGTTAAAGACACGTTCCGGCATCAGACAGCCCAGCCCCAGTGCTGGCTTTGCAAATGCAGGGACCAAAGGCGAGTTATAAACTAAGGGTGATAACACCTAGTTTTCTAGGCTACGGGGTAGATCATCATGTGCCCTGCAGACGGTAAGCTCTCAATAAGGGGTAGGCCTTATAATGTGACATGGGTCATAGAGCATGACCTTGAACTTAATCCTCATACACGATGTGGGCTCCACCCTCTCCTCAGAGGAATACCGGCCAGGTCACAAGAACCCTGAGTTCTAACCGCACACGCGGATGTGTGCGGACTCTCAGCTACATCCTGAGCTGAGGATACACAATCATTTCTGGCACCTCAGTGTTAAACCCAGACCCTTCCAGCAGACTGCGGCTCTACGTATCCATGTTAACTGAGCCTTTTTAAGTTTGGGGAAAGTGGGTAAACTATCACAGTCTTAACAGATAGAATAGGCTACAGAAACCAAGCTTTAAAAATCAAACTGTACGTGCAAATGGGATCTGGGTAACGGCAAGGACCACCTATAGGAGCAGGCCCTCCATTTCTACAGACAGTGTCTTTTGGCGATGAGATTCTCAGATTCTCACTTATCCTGTCTCACTTATCCTGAGATCTGCACTCTCAGTATATGCTCTTGAGTCACTTGAAGTTGACCCATCACCCGGCCGGCTGTGAGGGGACTGTGGCCCCACCACCTGTTTAGAGGCAGAAATCCCAGAGAGGGAAGGCATTTCTTGCTACGGGTGATGAGAATCACGCCCCCAGCCATTCCTCCCATGTCGGTTCTATTCACCACTGTCTCGGCGCAGCATCCCTCTGCGATGGAGTCCAGAACCCCTGACAGCACCATCAATAGGAAGGGGGAGGCAGAAGGCATCAGGGTCCAAATAAAGACCACTTTTGGGGGGGATGCAGAATGAAAGCTTGATAGAGGATCTGGGCTAAAAAAAAAAAAAAAAAAAAACAGAGCCTGGGAAGGGTCCCAGGTACATAAAGGCTGAAATCTTTAAACATGGCTGGGGTCTTATGGGAAAGAGCCTAGGAGGTGAAGGTCAGAGAACTAAGGACGAAACCATACTGAACGGTGGAAGGTGAGAGAGAGCCTAGTGAGAGGACCAGCACCTTCGATCAGTTAGAACTCGAGGCTCCTAAATGGCAATTTGGCTGCATATCAAAAGCTCTCCAAACGCATAATGCCCTTTGACGCATCAATTCGTTTTTGAAATGTATTCTAAGGAAATAATCAGAAATACATACAGTTATCAATACTATGCACGTGTGAGGGCAGGGGCCACATTCCCATCTCTGTACCTTCCCCTCAATTTGGCCGTGAACCTAAAAATGCCCTAAAACATTGTCTTTTAAAAAATAGCACTGCCTTTCCACATCTAGAAGAATAAACATCATTGAGCATTAATCCAACCAAAAAAGCACTATTCAAGTTCATATATATAGTATAATTGGATTAGTATCATATAATTAGATTAGTGTAACTACTCTTGAAGATATGTCCGTGTGTCCTTAAGTTGGGTGATGTCTCCCTAAGTATGGTTATTAAAAAGACTGAAATACTCTAAAAGTCATAGTCATTTCTGTCTAATTGAACTTCAGGTGATTTTTATCTTTCTTTATCCTTTACTGCATTTTTCAAATTCTCTCAATAAAGATCTATTACTTTTATAACCCCTCAAAATGAATTTTTTCTAAAAAAAGTAAACAAAGCCCTACTGGATAGCACAGGGAACTATGTCCAGTATCTTGTAATACACCATAATGGAAAAGAATATGAAAAATAGTATATATGTGTATGTATGTGTATCTATATATGTATAACTGAATTGCTTTGCTATATACCAGAAACTAACACAACGTGGTAAATCAACTATACTTCAATAAAAAGATAAAATAAAATATATCTTTCCTAAATGCTATGAATATCTGATACTACAACTCCTTACTTGCGTCTTATCTTTACTGTAACATCATTTTTTGTTTCTATACATTAAACATTAAAGCACGTCAGCAACTAAGTTTCTTGTTATCAAAGGATTTGCCCCACATTTACCGTCAGCAGCTCTGTTTCCACTTCATCGTGAACTAGATCGATTCCCATCCTCTTTTCTCGATGAAATAGACATTCTCGGGCTACCTATAGATACACACAAATAATGGAAAACACTAACACAAACTGACTGAAATCAGTGACTAGCACTTCTAACAAATCGTTTCTAAAACAAGTCAATAGATGCTCCCAATACTAACTTTTCAAACCATTTTGTTGGAAATCAAACCAGAAACTCACTGTGACGACTAAGTGAATCCCTGCTGCTCGTGAAAACATAAAGAGTTTGAAAAAATTCCTAATTTGGAAAGTTGACAGAATGAAGCAGATGGCATCTACTTAATCCCCACAAGTCGGCATCGGAGAAAATTATTTGGCACTGATTCCTTCTAGAGAAATAGTTCAATAACCCAAGTCATAGTCTTCAAGATGCGATTTCCAAAAATTTTCTGCTGAGAGGCGTGACGAAGAAACAAATGATTATTGAAAGGCACCAAAGTATTTGTGTAGCCAAAAATCAAGGTGATTGCTGTTAAAGCACCATTTATTGTTTTCCTAATTACAAAAATAATATGCAAACAAAAATAATAGGCCTCATCCATTAAAGAGAAAAAATAGAAGCCAGAAACGAGTTATCCATACTCCTATGACAGTTTGTTTGTTTGTTTTTAACATAACGGGAGTTAAAGTGCCCTCATAATTTTATGTTTTTTGGGACTGATGTTAAATAGTGGACCTGAAATAGTCTTTGACACAAAGCACGTTAACGACTCCAGTGGAAAACAGCTTAGAGAGCCGACAACTACACCACGCACGAGAGGACATTACGTAAATGTTAAAATACTTTTTTCAAAGAGTACTTCATGACATGGGAGGGCTATGGTGTTAAATCTTTAAAAAGCACAAAAGAGAACCTGGATATGATGTCATTGAACAAAATCTTGAAGTGGATCTCTAAGAGAAGCCACTGCAATGAGGAGTCCGCACACCACAATGAAGAGGAGCCCCCGCTCTCAGCAACTAGAGAAAGCCCGTGTGCTGCAACGAAGACCCAATGCAGCCAATACATAAATAACATAAATAAATAAATTTATTAAAAAAAACTTTAAAAAAATAATAAAATAATATAATGTACACTTATTAGAAGATGAATTAATGGGTTGAAGTGAACTCTGATTATTTTAATGTGTATCAAGAAATTGCTTTCCAGGAAGTTTCTACTCAACCAAAGTCTACTAGCAGCAGATGAAGTGTCTGCCTTCTGCACGTTCGCCAACCCTCCACGTTACCAGTTTTCATTCTTGCAAATTTAATGAGGCAAAGATGGTTACTTCACTGACTTAGTTTGCGTTTTTGTTACTGAGTTTTAATATTTTCATCTTATATACAGTTGATCATCAGTATACCCTCTTCTGAGATGTATCTGTTCACGTGACTCTTCTAATTTTAATCAGGCTCCTCTGACACTGTGTTGATTGTAAACGTTTAAACACACAAGATATCTGGACGAAAACTGCAGAAAAGAAATTTAAATTATGCCCACACCTCATTGAAAGTGGTCATCGCTGAAAGGAGTGTCAAGGGAAGCAACTGAATCTCCTTTGGAACTTCAATGAAAGGTAAGTGGCTGTCACTTCAAGGATTCTTTAAAGTAAGTGGGGGATGGGGTGGGATGTAGAATAGACCAGGAATCCTTGAAATGAGCTGGAGCTCAGAGAAAGTACAGAAGCACTTCTGATCCCAAAGAACAATTCATGGTGAGTTCATTTAAAAGAATACCATTAGCATTCTTTCGACCTCTCTCGGGATTTCTGTGATTGTGTATCTTTGTGCGTGTTTGCGCGCTTGTGTTTAGTGGGAAGGAGGCACAATAAGACGTTACACTGTGCAGGGGTCTCCAGCAAACCCCTCAACCCGCTAGGCTCCTAGCTCCTGGATTCACTAATCTCTTCTACTACAGGTCCCATAAAAAAAGACCTGCTGAAAACACTTCTCACCTGGAAAATGAGTCACACAAACATGGAGAAAATGGTGTTAGCTCTGTCCATCCACTTACACAACGTCTCATATGATTTCTGTCATTTGCACATCTTCACATACAGGATGTCTTCTTCCAATGCTAGTGGGTGGGCTAAGGTCTGGGGGCCCATCCCACACTCAGAGGGTTAGAGGTCATTTGATCTGCACTCAGAAGCCTGGTCAGAGGCCAGCAACCAGCAACCCACTGAAAGACTGCCTCCAAGACCGCCACTGGCTTAACCTCCATCCCATTTCTCTGTTTAATCAAACTCACTCCATCTCCTAAGAAGGTCTACTTTGATCACGGCCCTGTGCGCCAAAGTGGAAACACAACATGCACACAGAGGGCATTTCATCACACAGACGAAGAAAACAGTTTATCTTTTTCCTCTCGGCCAATGTTTATGTTAATCCAGGGACAGCCATGACCAAGCAGCCTATTTAAGAGAAGGGAAGATGCCATTTTCACCATAAAATATTGTGTGTCATAAGGGTGTCGCTTTAATTAGCCTCCTTCCCGTGCAGGATTCTATTTTTTTTTTTTTTTGCCATGCCACCTGGCCACGTTCCCTGACCACAGACTGAACCCACGCCCTTGGCAGTGAAAGTGCCAAGTCCTAACCACTGGGCCACCAGAGAACTCCCGGATTCTCTCTTCTTAAATGGTTGTTCTGTATAATGTGTGAAAAATGGCAATGATTTCGTCATCTCTGAAACCCGTTACAGATGTATTGGTAGGGGCTTAGCTTCTACAGGTGAGGTGAAATAGAATTCAATAGATAAATAACCTCAGAAATTCAACGAGTGGGTTATAATCCTAAAAATGCAGCGTCCTTTTAATAAGGTCTTATATTTACCTGAAGAGGGGCCTCTGTCTCCATCAAAGCCCGCTCCAATTTTTTCTTAACGTCGGTTAGTTCATTTGTCTCTCCAATCATTGCATCCAGCTCATGGGTGATTTCAGATTTCCAAAATCCTATGTCGTTGACGCGTTCCCCCAAGTTCTGGGTGGAGTCTGCCTGTGTTTTTCGCGTTTGTTGATATTTGTCTTGAATCAAGCGAGATGTATCTACCCTTAGCTTCTCCGAATTGTGTCGGGAGGTGTTGGATTCTTGAAAGTTGGTTAAGTTGGACCTGTACCAATCATCAGGAGTGTACCTGGTGAAGTGGGTGGTTCTGTTGGAGACAAAGGGCAGCATGGCGCTCTCGGATAGCCTCTGGGATCGGGTGCAGTACGGGTCCAAGGCTGGCGAGCTGGATGCTGCTCTGTAGTAGGTGCTTGGTCTCCAAGGCAGACTCAGGCTATGGGTGAGATTGTAGTGGGGGAAGCGGTCCCTGTAGCTTGACGCCACACTACTGATGGCTGGTAGGAAGTTGGTTGGCGTTGGTCTAGGGTGGGCATAAGTGGCCGTTAAAGTAGACCCTAGAAGCTCCATGATGCTCAAACACGACTTGTAAATCTCTCCTGTTTAAAAGGCGGGGGGCGGGGGGGGGCGTAAAAATAGACAGTTACGTGAATTACTCTTTGGTGAAAACTTACAAATAAAAGGCCACACCTGACTGGCTATAAGCAGCAGTGTTGTCTAACACATTCGATATTTGTTTTAATTTGGTAACCACCTTTACTTGTGATAGCATATGTCGCTTTTTTTTTTTCTTCTCTGTCTCTAGCTTGTATTCAAATCACATTTTTGTAGATGGGCCATTTGAATTTTTGAAATGTTTTTTACATTATGAGACGTAACATTGTCCTGTCACAGATTCAAATTCAGAGCCTGAACTATGCTTTTCAACAGATTGGGGTTCAAGTCTTGCCTCTGCTGTTTACCAGCTGTGAGACCTTGTGCAAATGACTTGACCTCTCTGTGCCTCTTCTCTAAATCGGGAGTAATTCCTACTTTGATTGTTACGAGCAGTATTAGCCGCAAGGGGTTGCTTGGCGGGACTCCCGCCCCGACCCGGCCTCCACCGCGTCTTCCTAAATAAACACACAATCAGAGTAGCAACGGTGTGGCAGGTACACAAACAGGACTCAAGGAAGGACCTAGATCCCCTTTCCCCGGCAGCGTGGCACCTTGAAGCAGCTCCAGTGTACACAGACGCGCCACAGCAGCCCCTGCAGGGCGATGAGGCCTGAGTAAGATGATGCTAAGTGTTTGGAAGGCTGAGCACAGTTCTGAGCACACAGTAAACGCTCAATAAATGTTAGCTGTTAAAATTATTAGTGCAGAGGCGTATACACAATAAAAGGTAAATATACATTCTCCCCACCCGAAGTAAACGCCTCAGAAGTAGACACTGCGAATAGTTCATGAACAGCTGTTATCTTCCCAGATTTTTCCTTTTCATATACCAACATATATAATATTATTAAATCTATATCCCTCTCCCTATATACATATGCACAGAGCCTTTTATACAAAAACGGATTATCTTAATCATTATATGACTCATTCCAGAACACACATTCCTTTTTTTTTAACAAAACCCTTAGCATTTTACTTTCTTTTTTTTAATAAATGTATTTATTTATTTAATTTATTGGCTGTTTTGGGTCTTCACTGCTGCACAGGGGCTTTCTCTATTGATGCGAGCAGGGGCTACTCTTTATTGTGGTGCATGGGCTCCTCATTGTAGTGGCTTCTCTTATTGCAGAGCACAGGCTCTAGGCACATGAGCTTCAACAGTTGTGGTTCACGGGCTCTGGAACACAGGCTCAATAGTTGTGGTGCACGGGCTTAGTTGCTCCAAGGCACGTGGGATCTTCCTGGAGCAGGTCTCGAACCCCTGTCCCCTGCGTCGGCAGGCAGACTCTTAACCACTGCACCACCTAGGAAGTCCCCGAACATGCATTTCTGAAAATATATGTACTTGGGACCTCTCCCCCTGTTAAACCATATAGATCCACTGTATCCTTTTTTTACCAGATGAAAGTATTCTGTTGTCTGGAATTTGGGGTCATTGTTAGTCCAGAAAGCCAAGGATGCCACAGACTATGAAATACATTTCGGCAACTAAACATCATTCTGTTTGGGGGTTAACGTCCATGGATCCACTTACTGAAGAGGAAAAACAGTATCAGATCTAATTCTGGAGGCTGCTCAGAAAAAACAAACAAAACCAAACAAAAAACAAACAAAAATGTTTAATGATTCTTTAAATAGCTGTTTTGATGCCATTGGTACCCAAACCACAAAATAATCTATTTGCAGAATCGTGGCCAAATCAAAATCCACTCGGACCGCATGTGACGAAACAGCTGCCCACTGCCACTGGTGGAATCCCACATGACCCCAGCCCCCCAGCACCTTACACTGGCCAAGCTTGGAGTACGATGGTAAAAACAAAAGCCTTGATAATCACCTGCCATTTGGCACCTCAGTTTGAAACGTGAAATGCTGCCAATTCAGAGTAACTTGAGACCTCAGGGTCCTCACGGCTACTTTAGTTTCAGCCTCTTCCCCAAGCCACATCTAGAAACAATCCAGTCCATTTCCTTTGCGCGAGGAGCTTCGAGTGGGGTTGGACCACTCTTGCTTGGCTTTTCTTAGTTCCTCACAATGATGAATCTAAAAGCTAATGTCACCCTTGGTCCTTCAACCGCAGAATTCCAGGTGTAGAATTCCCACGCGTTTTGATATTTACTCAGCGCCCGCGGTGCTGAAACCTGGAGGCATCTCGATCCACGTCTACCAGACATGGAGCCATGCGTCATCGACTCCAAGGGCTGGTGTGTGAAACGCAGAGGTTCACAGGCCGGAGGAGACACATGAATTGAGAAAATCGACGTGGTGTGTAAAAGCCTCCAGTGATTTTAATTAGAGATGGGATATAATTTAGAATCTGGAATCTGAAGCATAAAGTCGGTTGTTTAAAAAGTTTCCAGATGTAGAGCTCCTCACATGTGGCTGTAAGTTTCACACGAGAGACGACATTCCACTGCCTCACATATTCCAGTATTCCATACTCCAGCTCCAGTAGGCCCTCTTAGAAGTCACTCAGGAAGACCAAGTAAAAGACAACAGCATGGCAAATGTCTTTTGTTTGTTTGTTTGTTTGTTATTATCGGTCAAGAAAATTGAGAAAACCATGGCCTAAGAAATACTTAACTCAAAATAGATTTCTACCTTCAACCAGGGTAGGGAAATGAAAACTAGACTTAGCCTCTTACATCTAAAAAACTAGACCAAATATATAAAACAACTGTTTTCACGCTGCACAGCACTCTGATCCCGGAGAGAAGAGAAACAAATAAGGTGAGTCCTCTGATCACCTGGAGGCAATTTCCAGAGTATGGGGAGAACAGATGGAAACCAAATAGAGCCTGGCAGCATTTGTGAGTTGAGGAGGAGGCCAGAATTTGGGGGAGGCTGAGACAGCACAAAGTTGTGATGCAGGATTCTGGAGTAAAATGAGTTATGCAGAAAAAGAATTCCATAAATCTATGCAGCACTTGGGTCTTTGCTGAGTAATAGGCTGTACATATATCAAGGGACATTCCACAAGCCTGGGCAGAGAATGATGGCAGTGTTGTTGAATAATTCCTAGAGCTCACAGAGGGCAGAGATATGTTCTGAACCCAGATCCGTCAGAGTGGAGAGTTGTTGACGATCACCTGGAGCAATCGATGGAGACCCCAGAGACCTTACACATTAGGATGGGGCCAGGGGCTTCCCTGGTGGCGCAGTGATTAAGAATCCACCTGCCAACACAGGGGACACGGGTTCGAGCCCTGCTCCGGGAAGATCCCACATGCCGTGGAGCAACTAAGCCCATGTGCCACAACTACTGAGCCTGGGCCCTAGAGCCTGAGAGCCACAACTGTTGAGCCCATGTGCCACAACTACTGAAGCCCACGTGCCTAGAACCCGTGCTCCGCAACAAGAGAAGCCGACATACTGCAATGAAGAGTAGCCCCCGCTTGCCGCAACTAGAGAAAGCCCACATGCAGCAACAAAGACCCAATAGCCAATAAATTAATTAATTTAAAAAGAATGGGGCTGACCTATCTCCAGAATGAAAGTACTAATGACTCTAGCAAAGCTTGAATATGGGCCTCAAAGAGCCCAAACTAATCCGCAAGTAAAGCACCTGCCAGCTTCAAGATGCTCAAATGTATAACATCACAATGTCCAGCATCCAATCAAAAACTTCCCGACATGCCAAGAAGCAGAAAAAAGTGACCCATAATCAGGAGAAAAATCAGTCAATGGAAACAGGCATACAAACAGCGGAGATGTGATGGCCCTAGACAACCACGTACAGGTATTTAAAGGGAAACAAAAACATAATGAAGAGAGGCATGGAAGACTTGAAAAAGAACCAAATGAAACTTCAGGGATAAAACATGTAATATACACTTGCACAATTTCACTAGATGGGATTAACTGCAGATTAGACACTGGAGAAGCAAAGATCAGTGAGCTCAGATCTAACCGAACCAAAGCACAGACTTTTTAATTAACTGGGAAAAACATGAAAAGAGCCGCATGAACCTACGGTACAATACCAAGTGGTCTAACATCATGCCCTTGGGGTGTCATATTAAGAGGAGAGGGAGACGAAATATCTGAAGAAATAATGGCTGCAAATTTCCCAAATTTGATGAAAACTATAAACCCCTGTGTCTAAGAAGCGCCACACACTCCAAGAGGATAAACACACATCAGTGCGTGTGTGCACATCACCATCACCACCCGCCTAGGCTCAGCATGATAAAACTGCTGCAAGTTCACAATAAAGAGAAGAAATCAAAATCAGAGAAAAAAGCACAATAGATAGAAAGGTACAAAGACAAGAATTAGGAAGACTTCTTGTCAGAAACTATGCAGGCCAGAAGACACACAACATCTTTAAAGGGCAGGAAGAAAATGTAATCCTAGAATTCTATTTCCAGTGAAAAACCCTTCAAAGATGAAGGTGGAATAACAGGGTTTTTATATATAAGAGCAGAAGCCAAGAGAATTCAGCAGCAGCAGAACTGCACTAAAAGCATTGCTAAAGGAAATTCTTCAGGCAAAAGGACACTATACCAGATGGAAACTTGGATCTACGCAGAGAAATGAAGTGTCAGAAATGGTAAGTATGTGTGTGCTAATAGACAAAAAATTCCTTTTCGACTTTTAAATTTCTTTAAAAGATGGCTGCTTAAAGTAAAAATAATAAAAATGTATTGGGATGTTTATGATAAAAATAAAAGTAAACTATATGGTAATAATAGTATAAATGATGAGAGAGCCAAAACGGAAAAGTATTAAAGGCCTCACGACTAAAATGGAATAATGTTATTTAAACATATACTACAATAAGTCAAAAATGCATACTGAAAACGTCAGAGCAGCAGTTCTCAAAATGTGACCCAGGAAACCATGGGCTTGTCTAAGACCTCCTCTGCAGTGACAAGGCCGAAATTATTTTTATAGTAAATACCAGATGTGATGTGCCTTTTACACTCTCGTTCTCTCAGAAATGTACAACGGGGGTTTCCAGAGGTGACATGATATGTGACATCACAACACGAGAACCCAGCTACTAAAAGACATTTTAAAGCTTTAACAAAAATGTAAAACAATGCCACTCTTCTCACTAAATCTGTTTCAGAAAACACCTTTTTTGTAATGAAAAGTGTTATTTATGTTATATAATAGGTTGTCATGGTTATTTTTTAAAGTTAATATTTTTAATTTCCCAATTTTAATTTCTGAGATAATAAATATCAATAGATGTAATCTACATAAACGAAAGCTCTGTGTTCTTTGACCGTATCAGAATTAAATTAGCAATCAATGATAGAAAGGTACTTGGAATATCCTCAAGTACTAGGGAACTAAACAACTCACTTCTCAATATCCTATGGGTCAATGAAGAAATAACACAGGAAATTAGAAGATATTTTGAACTGAATGAGAATAAAAAAACAGAACATATCAAAATTGTGAGATGCAGTTGAGTGTTTAGAGTGAGGCTTATTGCTTTAAATGCTTATATTAGAAAATAAGAAGGAGCTAAAATCAATGATCTACACTTTCATCTTAATGGCTGGGGGGAAAAAAAGCAAAGTACACCCAAAGTAGAAAGAAGGAAATAAAAAAATGTCAATGAAGTAGAAAATGAACAAATTCTTGAAAAGCAACGAAATCATAACACAAAAATTGATAAACCTCTTGTGAGACTGATCAAGATTTTTAAAAAAAGAGAAGACAAATACTTACTATCAGAAATGAAAGAGGGAATGGTACTAAAGACCCTGAAAACATTAGAAAGTTAATAAGGTAACATTACTAACAACCTTATGCCAAGGAATTTGACAACAGAGACAGAATTCTTTAAAGATACAAACAAACAAAACTGACTAAAGAAGAAACAGGTAACCTGAATCGCTGTATAGGAATTAAAGAAATTGAATCTATAGTTTAAAATCTTTCTTCAAAGAAAACTTCAGGCCCAGATGGGTTCACTGATAAATTCTACCAAAGTTTTAAGGAGGAAATGATATGTTTTTTGTTTCTTTGTTTGGTTGGGTCTTTGTTTGTTTGTTTGTTTGTTTGTTTTTGATATCAGTTTTTAAAACCCTATCACTGGCTTTCCCTGGTGGTACAGTGGTTAAGAATCCGCCTGCCAATGCAGGGGGACATGATTCAATCCCTGGTCTGGGAAGATCCCACATGCCGCGGAGCAACTAAGTCCGTGCTCCACAACTACTGAGCCTGTGCTCTAGAGCCCTCGAGCCACAACTACTGAGCCCATGCACTGCAACTACTGAAGCCCACGAACCTAGAGCCCATGCTCTGCAACAACAGAAGCCACCACAATGAGAAACCCATGCACCACAACAAAGAGTAGCCCCCCTCACAACTAGCGAAAGCCTGTGCAGAGCAATGAAGACCCAACACAACCAAAAATAATAGATAAATAAATAAATAAATAAATAAATAAATAAATAATCCTATCACTTACTTGGGTGATGTGCCTTTCACAATGTTTAAATTATTCTCTAAATTCTAACTCGGTCTCTTCCTAAGAGGCCCTGAGCAGCACATACTATGATCCTTAGCTGATGCTATAAATATCTCATATATGCAAGAAAATTAAACAAATTCTTTGGGAAGATGACTGAAAATAGCTGTGGAAAAGTTCATCCCCTAAATCATGCAATTGTTTTTTAATTATGCTTTTAGTCATGACCAAGAAGCATTTTAAGAAATGAGACCTGCTACAAAGTCAAATACAGTATTTGACTGTATTCATTGAAGGTGGGGTCAATAGTTATTTACATACCGGAAAAATGCTATAATAGTCTTCTATAAATATTAACATGCTAAAAATATAATTAATCACACAGAGATTGTAAGTACTGGAAAGCTCCATTTAAAACCCAAAAGGTGGCCTCAAGTTGGACAAATATATTTTATTAGCACATTTAGGCAAGACTTTAATATCATAAATATTTTAAGGCATAAAAACCTATAGATCAAGGACTTCCCTCATGGCAGTGGTTAAGAATCCACCTGCCAGGGGCTTCCTAGGTGGCATAGTGGTTGAGAATCTGCCTGCCAATGCAGGGGACATGGGTTCGATCCCTGCTCCAGGAAGATCCCACATGCCGCGGAGCAACTAAGCCCATGTGCCACAACTATTGAGCCTGCGCTTTAGAGCCCATGAGCCACAACTATTGAGCCCATCTGCTGCAACTACTGAAGCCGACATGCCTAGAGCCTGTGTTCCACAACAAGAGAAGCCATGGCAATGAGGAGCCTGTGCACCACAACGAAGAGTAGCCCCCACTCACTAAAGAGAAAGCCCGCGCAAAGCAAAAAAGACCCAACACAGCCAATAAAATTAATTAATTAATTAATTTTAAAAAAAAAGAATCCCCCTGCCAATGCAGGGGACACAGGTTCCATCCCTGGGCCGGGAAGATCCCACATGCCATGGAGCAACTAAGCCTATGTGCCACAACTACTGAGCCCGTGTGCTGCAACTACTGAAGCTTGCACATCTAGAGTCCGTGATCCACATCAAGAGAAGCCACCACAATGAGAGGCCTGTGCACCGCAACAGAGAGTAGGTCCCCGCTCGCCACAACTACAGAAATCCCGCACGCAGCAACAAAGACCCAACACAGCCAAAATAGATAAAGAATAATTTAAAAAAATAAACAAAAACATATAGATCCTAGGCTGCAGAAGGCATGACAAGGACAGAACGTTTCCATGACTTGTTTCACATCTCGTCTAGGATCAGTGGGCCAGCACAGGCTTGAAAGAATCACACAAAACCCCTGTTCCTTTGGTCATATATATTTAATCCCTCACAGTTTCAAACTGGAGCAGAAATAAAACACTGCCCCTGACACAGTAATACGTACCAGACTTAGAAGAAATTACACCAGATTTCAGTGTTTAAGTAATTTCTCTTTATGTGTGTATATTAAATAAGAGTGCAGGAAAAGTTGAATAATCTCTTCTAAAAAAAAGGCTTGATAAGGAACCCTCTTCATTGATGGTGAAAGTATAAATTACTATACATTGAAGAGCTGTAGGGCAGTATCTACTAAAGTTGAAAAAGGATATTCCCTATGACTCAGAAATTCAACTTTTTGATATGTATATATCTAAAAACACTTGTTTGCATACAATTAGAATGTACAAGAAGATGTTTCTAGTCATTTTTAAAAGGGAAAAAGCCTAGAAGTTCATCAACAGGAGTTTGCATGCATAATTTGTGGCAAATTCATGCAAGAATTGTCACACAACAGTAAAAAGCAATGAGCTACAGCATGTCTAGAATGATACCATGATACACAGTTTCTAAATGACACTATATATTGGTTTCTGGATAAATACCTAAGTAGTAAAAGTATAAAAATATGCAGTATAAGTAAACACTAAGTTCCAGTAGGTAGGGAAGGAGATAAGAGCGTGGGATTCCCAAGGGACACATGGGAGGCCTCTTTCCTGTCTGTAACGGTTTGTTTTTGTTTTTGTTTTTTTAAACAAGGTGTGGGTACATGCAGGCCTGAACATTTTATTTTGTGCAATATTTTCCTTTAAAAAGAAAAAAGTAGAATATTTTATCATATACCTGAAAACACGATGCCTATGAGTCAAACTCTCCGCTTGCTTTTGTTCACAATAACCAGATGAGTAGCTTCACCCATGTCTGAAAGGTTTATGTATCTACACCCCCATGAGCACCCAGGGAGACAACACACAGGGACGTGGTGTAAACTGTCAAAATACAAGGGAGCGCTTCACAGCCAGCGCGAAGCAGAAGGGGCCGTGGACCAGAGGAGAATAACCGCCCTGACCTGAATTTCGGCAGCTTTTCCAACGGCCAGGGGCCGGGCTGTCCCGCGCCCCGCTCCCCGGGGCCGCACCTGGAGGACCCGGCTAAGGAAGCCGGGAGAACAGGGCGCAGGCCCGGGGCCCGCACGGCGCAGCGGGTGAGATACCACACGGCCTAGGGTCTGGGGCTCCGACGCCCCTCTCCGGGTCCTGCATTTACCAGCGCCTCCTCCATCCTCGAGAAGCGGGTGCGTGTGGGGGTGCGCGCCTGCGGGGGTGCCCCGGGTTTACGTGCAGTGAGGATGGGGAGGGGCGGGGGCGGCGATGCCAGGGTTTCCACGGCCTCACCCCGAATTCCGAGGCCAGACGCTGGAGTCCGCCTCGGGGCGGGGACGCTGCCGGGGTCGTCCCGGAGGCAGGCAGGAGCCCCCGGGGCCGCTCACCTGTCCGCGGTGCCCGGCGAGGGGCGGGGAAGCGGGCGGTGCGCGGGCGGCGGCAGCGCAGCACCCTCCACCCGCGGCGGCGCGGACCACTGGCCCCGCGCGGCCCCGCCTCTCCCGCCTGTGACGTCAGCGCCCGCGGACCACTCAACGGCCGCCGCTGCTGGCTCGCCGGCAGCCGATTGGCTGGTGCGGGGAGAGGCGGGCGGTTGCCGTGGACGCTCTGGCGCCTGGTAACCGCGGCTCCCGGGGCGGCTGGGAGGCGTGGAGGGGTGAAGGATTCCCCCGCCACCCCTGCGGCTCCTGATCCGGAGCTCCCTCGGCCGCGCAGACCTTGGGGCCGCTCTGGGGCGCAGGATGCGGGCGAGCCCCCGCGTTTCCACCTGCTTCCGTTCGGGGACGGGATTCTCCAGCGATCTTCCCGCCCTCCCGCACTCTTAGGGAATGATTTGGAGCGTCTGTGAACAGTAGCCCTTGCTGTGAGGACAGGTGCTGGGCCACGTGTCTAACCTACATCCCTGTGCACCCACGCAACAACCCTGCGGTGGGAGGGGACGTTTTACATGAGGAAACTGAGGCTCGGAGAGGTTCATTGACTGAGGCAAGGTCCCCCAAACAGTAAGGAGCAGAGCTAGTCCTGACCCTCAGGTCCGTGACACGTCAAGGCACCCTTGGCACTAGCCAGCAGGCCACCTGTGTGAAGAGCAGCGGGACTCAGGGAGCTGCTAGTAACGCTGCAGAAAGGGAAGCCCTCAGCTAGAACACGTAATCATTCCCGGTGTGTCTGGGAAGCCCTGGGTGACGCTGCACCCAGAAGGGTGACGCTGGGGCACCTGGTGCCACCATGAGGCGGTCTGGCGGCTCCTCGCAGACCTCAGTGGCGTGGCTACAGGTGGGGGCCTCAGCTCTGCCAGGTTAGAAATTTGGTTCCCTCTGTTTCTCAGGTTTATCATCACAAAGATGCTGCCTCAGGCTAACTGAACCTGAATTTGAAAACCTGGAATGCCAGCCACGAGGGTCCACGTTCAGCAACACGGCACCTCTGGCAACGAAGACAAGTCCAGAATATTTTCCCCGAGTAAGAAAGCCTCAGACAACATCCGATGATCCTCCGCTGCGCGCTGTTATGACCACAAAACTGGACAAGCCGAATCTAGGCTCCCAGACTGCCCCCTCCACACACACACCCCTGCCCCCCCGCCCCGCCCAGGGCACAGCCAACGTTGTCCTGCTTTCCTATGTTCCTTACCAGTGACTCTTTCTACATCTGGCCTAAGAAACATTTACCCTGAGCTACCCTTTTTGTTACTTTTCTCAGGCATGATGTGTTGCATTTTGTATTAATTCTCAGAATTCGGGAAGGGCCCTTCTGTTGCCTCCAGGCTGTGGACACAGTAAATGCTACCAGCCAAGAGGCCTGCAACAGTCCTAAAACAGACCAAATCGCCTGCAAACTCCTTCAAGATAACGTGCTTTGCACACAACAAAATGCCCAGTATCATTGTTAATTGAATATCAAAATCATTCAATGTCGGATTTTAAAATAAATAGGAGAAATTATAGCAGAATCTGGTCTTTTGAATGATACCTTGAGTCAGTGAAATTTAAAACTTCCTAACTATTGGTCAACTCTAGTCTCTACAGAAAGAATTGGGCGGCTTCCCTGGTGGCGCAGTGGTTAAGAATCCACCTGCCAATGCAGGGGACATGGGTTTGAGCCCTGGTCCAGGAAGATCCCACATGACACAGAGCAACTAAGCCCGTGAGCCACAAGTACTGAGCCCACAAGCCACAATTACTGAAGCCTGAGCACCTAGAGCCTGTGCTCTGCCACAAGAGAAGCTACCACAGTGAGAAGCCCCCGCACCACAATGAAGAGCAGCCCCCCACTCTCCACAACTAGAGAAAGGCCACACAGCAACGAAGACCCAACACAGCCAATTAATTAATTAATTTTTTTAAACAAAGAATTGAATGATTTCTTAAAATAACCTAGAACCCCCCCTTCCAAAAATTATTCCATGATTATCAAGTCCTTGCCAGAATGTAGAGGTTCGTTGGCTCCCTCTTTATCTTTCTTTTACAGCAGAGACCTCCTAAATGTTTATTTTGCTCTGTTCATAAAGAGAATGAAGCAAAACAACCTGCATCCGGCAGCTGGACCTCACTTTTCTCAGCAGCTCCATAGATTCAGGGATGCATCTGTTTCTACTCATCTCTGTGTCCACAGCGTGTGGCTTAGCACCTGCCACAAACGAAGTACTGTTGTTGTTAAGTGAAAGAACGTGTGTATGATAATTAGCGACAGGAGATCATCAAAGTTTTGGAGGAGGAGAAGCCATAGAACAGACGGTGCCTGTTTTATGACTTTGCTCAAGGAACACACTGCTTGAGGCCCTCTCTACCCTCTGACTTCTTTCTCTGCTATGTTTTCATCCCCTCGGCCCCATAACCACCAAGCCTCCTCGCCTGTCTCTCTGGGGCTTCCCATCACTCAGCCCATCACTCCTCCTCAAAGACGCTGACCGCCCCCTCCCAGCTCTACTTCCCCATCAGAAACAAAGTGTGGCCCTCTCCATCTATGCCCCTCAAACCCACCCCTCATCTCCACCCCCATGACTGGCAGCCCACGGCCTGCTTCTCTGTTCCTCCTCCCATACCCGAAAGTGTGCATTGGTTGAGATTTGCTGCTACTGGACATCAGTGCCTTTCCCGTTCAGTCTGAGCTCTGATGCTGCTCATCAGAAGTCTGTTGAGTCAGCCCTGGGTATCTCTCCAATTCACAAAGGGAACATCGCCCTAAAACTCCCATTTCACCCCTGTTCGCCCAACACGCGTGGCGCGTGGAAAGCTGAGCCTCCGTCTTTGTGGATGCGAGTTCATCACCCTCCACACCTCACTCTTTTCTCTCATTCACACCCACATCTCTAGAAAAAGATTTTTCACAGATTTGGTAGCAGAAACACTGTACCTCTTTGTTTAGCCACTTGAAAAGGAGAATTAAAGGGAAAAAAATTGGAGACTTACTACGAATAGATTGGATGAGGCTTGATTTGTTAAGCAGTGCCTCTAAATTGTGCCTGTATTCCTTATGGAAATTAAAGACAAAGCCAAGTTTGCTTTGTGCACATTTAGCAGCACTGAGACCCTTTGGCAGAATGCCACATCACCCCTTGCTTGGGGGATGTTTGTGCAAAATCTTACTTGGTGAGGCCTTGCTTTCTTCCAAGGAACAAACAGGGTGGAAATTCGTGATCTACCTCAGTATCAGCAGGAATCTGACCTACAGGCTTGTACCTGAATACTGACACCTTGGGGTTCACTGCTCAAATATAATACTTGGAAAAAGAAGAAAAAGAGTAAGGAGTCTCTTCTTAACTTTTGCAAATGTCACTCACTATTTATATAACATTTAGGTTGTTTTTATTCGAAGATTTTTCTTGTTTCTTGATCTAGGATTGTATTGCTATAAACTTCCCTCTTAGAACTGCTTTTGCTGCATCCCATAGGTTTTAGGTCATCGTGTTTTCATTGTCATTTGTTTCTAGGTATTTTTTGATTTCCTTTTTGATTTCTTCAGTGATTTCTTGGTTGTTTAATAGAATATTGTTTAGCCTCCATGTGTTTGTATTTTTTTACAGTTTTTTTCCTGTAATTGATATCTAGTCTCATGGCATTGTGGTCGGAGAAGATGCTTGATATGATTTCAGTTTTCTTGAATTTACCAAGGCTTGATTTGTGACCCAAGATGCGATCTATCCTGGAGAATGTTCCATGTGTACTTGAGAAGAAAGTGTATTCTGTAATTTCTGGATGGAATGTCCTATAAATATTGATTAAGTCGAGATGGCCTAATATGTCATTTAAAGCTTGTGTTTCCTTATTTATTTTCTGTTTGGGTGATCTGTCCATTGATGTAAGTGGGGTATTAAAGTCTCCTACTATTATTGTGTTACTGTCGATTTCCCCTTTTATGGCTGTTAGCATTTGCCTTATGTATTGAAGTGCTCCTATATTCAGTGCATACATATTTACAATTGTTATATCTTGTTCTTGGATTGATCCCTTGATCATTATGTA
Organism: Hippopotamus amphibius kiboko; assembly: GCF_030028045.1. NCBI lineage: Eukaryota > Metazoa > Chordata > Mammalia > Artiodactyla > Hippopotamidae > Hippopotamus > Hippopotamus amphibius. Next base: position 2,911,822 of record NC_080202.1, on the reverse strand, counting down.
GTGTCCTTCCTTGTCTCTTGTAATAGTCTTTACTTTAAAGTCTAATGTGTCTGATATGAGTATTGCTACTCCAGCTTTGTTTTGACTTCCATTTGCTTGGAATACCTTACTTTCAGTCTGTATGTGTCCCTAGGTCTGAAGTGGGTTTCTTGTAGACAGCATATAGGAGGGTCTTGTTTTTGTATCCATTCAGCCAGTCTGTGTCTTTTGGTTGGAGCATTTAATCTATTTACATTTAAGGTTATTATTGACATGTACGTTTCTATTACCATTTTCATCATTGTTTTCGGGTTTTTTTTGTTTGTTTGTTTGTTTGTTTTTTGTAGGTCTTTTCCTTCTCTTGTGTTTCCTACTTAGAAAAGTTCCTTTAGCAATTGTTGTAAGGCTGGTTTGGTGGTGCTGAATTCTCTTAACTTTTGCTTGTCTGTAAAACTTTTGATTTCTCCATCAAATCTGAATGAGATTCTTGCTGGGTAGAGTATTCTTGGCTGTAGGTTTTTCTCTTTCAAGACTTTAAGTATATCCTGCTACTCCCTTCTGTCTGCAGATTTTCTGCAGCAAGATCAGCTGTTATCCTTATGGGTTTTCCCTTATATGTTATTTGTTGCTTTTCTCTTGCTGCTTTTAATATTTTTTCTTTGTGTTTAATTTTCATTAGTTTAATATGTGCCTCGGTGTGTTTCTCCTTGAGTTTATTCTGTATGGGACTCTCTGCACTTCTTGGACTTGATTGACTATTTCCTTTCCCATGTTGGGGAAGTTTTCCACTATAACCTCTTCAAATATTTTCTCAGACCCTTTCTTTTTTTCTTCTTCTTCTGAAACATCTATGATTCAAATGTTGGTGTGCTTAATGTTTTCACCAAGGTCTTTGAGACTGTCTTCCATTCCTTTTATTCTTTTTTCTTTTTCCTGCTCTATGGCAGTTATTTCCACCATTCTATCTTCCAACTCACTTACTCATTCTTCTGCCTCAGTTGTTCTGCTGTTTATACCATCTAGAGTGTTTTTAATTTTGGTTATTGTGTTATTTATTACTGTTTGTTTGCTCTTTAGTTCTTCTAGGTCCTTATTAAATGTTTCTTGTATTTTCTCTATTTTGTTTTTGAGATTTTGGATCACCTTTACTATCATTACTCTGATTCTTTTTCAGGCAATTTGCCTATTTCCTCTTCATTTATTTGGTCTTGTGGGGTTTTATCTTGCTCCTTTGCCTGCATGGTGTTTCTTTGTTTTCTCATTTTGTCTAATTTATAGTATTTGCTGTCTCCTTTCCCTGTACTGCTTATTAGTAATTCCTCTTGTTTCTGTTCTCTGCCCCCTGTGGTGTTCCAGGGTCTTGAGTAGGCTTCCTGATGGGAGGATCTGGTGCCTGCTTTCTGGTGTGTAGATCTGAGTCTTTTCCCTCTGATAAGCAGGGCCATGTCGGGTGGTGTATTTTAGGGTATCTGTGAGCTTAATATGGCTTTAAGTAGTCTGTGTGCTAATGGGTGGGTTTGTGTTCCTGTCTTGTTTGTAGTTTGGTGTGGGGTATCCAGCACTGGAGTTGCAGGCAATCGGGCGAAGCTGGGTCTTAGACTCTGATAGAGGCCTCCATGAGAATTCTCTGTAGTTAATCTTCCCTGTGGCTGAGGACTCTCTAATGGTGTACTGTCCTGAACTCGGTGCTCCCTCCCAGAGCCTCTGACTTGATTTCTGGTTGAGGAATCCACACTCCAGAGGTTGCTCATCCCGGCAATAAAGGGGATTTAAAAAGACTATTCAAGCCCCAGACTAATGGTAGAAGGTTAAGTCAAACAAACAAATACTGAATCAAGGAAACATGTATACACACAAGAAAAACAAAAACAGAACCCAATAGAACATAAAGCACTAGAACAACCTGACAGAAGAACCCCAGAATGCAATCAGACAATTAAAGAGAAAACCAACAAAAATTCAAAACCAAAAAAAAGCAAAAAAAAACCCCAAAGCCAGAACTGACAACAGAATGGATCAGATCAATAGATTTAATAATAATAATTCTCTTTCCTTGGGGTCTCAGCTGTACGTGTCCTTGTACATGCCTTGAGCCTCAGGCCACCTTTGCCTCTCCAAGAGGCCCTCCTCTGCCTCCGGGTTGGACTCTGGACCTGCTGTGGGTCCTATGGGGTCCACTTAGGCTCTGATCTGGCCCAATTCCTGTGTGTGCTTGCTCCCAAAGCCCACAGCTTCCAGAGCTAGACCTTTTCCATTTGTGGGAACATTCATTGTCTACTCAGATATCCCAAAGACATAGGATCTACCTAGCTGATCACAGGAATTTAGTCTGTAGTGTGTATATCTGATGGAAAGATTTTAGAACCTCTTCCTTAATCCCCCGTCCCTGGTGTTCAGCTTTGGTTTTGTCCCTGCTTCTGCATGTGGTCCAACCAACAGAGTCTGATCCTGAGGCTGCCTCGGAGCCCTTCAGGTCTGCCTCAGTGAGGGTTTCCTTTATTGTTCATCTGCAGATGCAGGTGTGTGGGGGGAGAGAGGCTTTGGTAATGGCTCCTCTCCCTGTGTGTGACTCAACAGTAGCACCGTGCTTGGATCACAGGAGCCCCAGGGATGATGCTGAATGTGCAGGGATGCCGGCGGCTGCAGGTGTAGGAAATCTGGCCTTAGTGTGTCTCTTTACTGGTGTGTGGCATAAGGCTCATGAAGGCTAGTCCTCAGGGTCTTTTCATATTACTCTGTGACCAGTGGAGCTTCCTTTATTGTTCATCTGTAGACGCCGATGTGTGGGGAGAGAGAGGGTACAATAGTGGCTCCTTCCCCTGGGTGTGAGTCAGCAGTAGCACCCTGCCTGGGTCACGGGAGCTCTGGCAGTGGCAGCGGTGCCTGTTGCAGAGGGAAGCCGGTGGGCTTGGGTGTAAGCAGAATGTCTCCAGAGCTGGGCCACCCTGCAAACTTCTTCAGGCGCACCAGGCCAACCCCCCCAGGGGGCTTTTTCTATCCTTGTTGACCGCAAAAGCTAGGCCCAGAGGGGGCCTCCCTTTGTTCATCACAGGTGCCAAAAGAAAGGCTACAACAGTGGCTCCTCCCTGCTGTGTGTGAGTCAGTAGTAGTTTGCCACCACCATGGCTGCCCAGCTTGCCACAGTAGGCATTCTCTGCTGCGATTTCTTCCCTCCTGTCCCCTCAGTCCATCTCCCCACAGCCAACAATGTTTCTCACCCTGAACCAGTTCTCCGGTTCCCACGTTCCAGCTCCCAGACCCCTTGTACAGCTGTGAACCCACGTCTCACTCCGGGACACACAGGGCCATGGTACAGACCCTCTGTGTGTTTCTCATTCTTTCCCATCTGCCACAGATCAGCCACTTCACCCTCTTTGGACAGTCCCAAATGCCTCCCTTCTGACCCAATCAAATTCCCTGTTGGAGCAGGGGTTTGCCTGTCAGATAAGGGGAGTTTCCCCAGATTTGGCAATCTCTCCTCTGTTTCAGCTCCCCCCACCCCAGGGTGAAAGACCCATGCCTTTCCTTTCTCCTCCTCTTCTTTTTTTCCCCTCCGTCCTACCCAGTTATGTTGGGATCTTTGCAGTCCCTTCTGGTGTCCAAGGTCTTCTGCTCCTTGCAATGTATTCTTTATTGTTATTCTTGGAAATTACTCAGAAACAGATTTGGGACATTTTATTCCAATTTGTACCATCATTATCAATGGTATGCTTTCCCTGTGTGCTGTGTTGAGAATCAATAATTTTGGAAACAGTAAATTAATCTATAACTGGGTATGGAATTCAAATGGACTTCATGCACACAATACAACACTAATATTTACAGAAAAGTGCTTTGTGGAGGGTTTATTGGCAACAATTGAATGTGTGATGCATTCATTGAGAATTTTATCATTTACAACAACAGGAAGTTGGTATAAGTTGTCACTGTTATGTTTTGTTTATGTTACTAGGTTATCTATAGGGGTGTGTATCCCCATCTGCTTTTTTTCATGAATGACTTTTTCATGACATGAAATTGCAGGGCACACCTTGTTGGAGTACTCCCAGAGAGCCAAGGTACACAGACTCTAGCAAGCTCAGATATCACATTCTATCTCCCTGTTCAGCAAGTGAGGATCTGTGTCCTAGAGGGTAAATTACCTGCCCAGGGTCACATTTTTTGTGTGTGGTCTTCAGATCCAGTAGAAGACAATGGGCTCTCACAGGTTCTCTTGCCATATGTTTCCACCAGAGCCATTGTCTCATTATCGTGTGTTTTCACATAATGCCTCCCCCTTAGACTATGTCCCTGGGAGGGCAGGGACAATGTTCTTCCAGCCTTAGTCACAGGAACCATTTCTGAAGCACTTGCTCTGTGCCGGCTTCGTACACATCATTTATGACCCTCATCATAACCCCACAAGATTGATAATATGATTCCCCTTTTATAGGGATTTACAAGTTGAATAACTTGCCCAAGGTTATAGAGTTGGAGTCTAACCTAGGTCTGTCTGACCCCAAAGCCTATGGTCATTTCCCTGCATCAAATAGCTACATTCCTTCTCATCTGCTGTCCTTTCTGTCCTCGCCACCAGCCATCGACCTTGGCCTGTGGTGACTCCTCCTGCATGTTTGTTGAATGGATGAATGAGTGCTTGGAGAAAGAGGGACCAGCTTCCCTCCCTGGCACTCACTGGTGATGTGATACTGAGCAGATCCCCAAATCACGCCAGGACTGTCATATCTCTCCATAAAATGTGGCTAATGATGCTTCACTGGCCTGAAAGGAAGAGCACTAATCAGATGCTCTATTGAAATCCTCCCCAGAAAATGGACTGAAATTCAGATGCTCACTTATGAGCAGTTCTGGAAAAGCTAAGAGTACTTAGCCCATCTAAGGGCAATGGCACCCCCTTCTACAGGGACAGTTGGACTGCTTCTCTTTCTCCCTGAAAGAAATAAAACTTAACAGTAAAGCAACCAGATTGGAGGTCTCAGGTGAGGTGCATGTGCGGTATTGATCGGAAGCCAGCCCAGCAGCTGAGATGGCCAGACAATTCATTGATCTCCATGACCTGAAGTCTTATATGATATGGGACGCCTCTGAAATTTAATCTTAAAGTTCCATTTAGAAGGTCCTGGTATTTATTGGCAGTCCAACATCATCAATTAATCATCGTCGACAACAAAGATAACTCATTTTAAGTGCTGCAGGGAGAGCCTGACGACCTAAAGGAGGAGAGACAAAGACCCAAACAGGACACTTGGGGGGAAAATTTTTGGCTTAAAGATGTTAACAGTCATACAATGGTATATGGTGTACTTCATGCTACATATGAAATAACATGGGACTCTATCAAGACTGCTTAAAACATCCGACATTTTAGGAGCTGAGGCCACTTTGTGATATTCTTGTGAAGATTCTGCAGAGATTGTATTATTTTTTTAATGTGACTGTTACAAGCAGAGGGAGACTAACGGGTCCTTGTACACTGGTTTTTATCAGCAATACATCGTATTTCATCCAGATGAGCCTTTATCAGTTAAGAAAAATTAGCTTCTGAATTCACCTACCACTGGGAGGTTGTTAAACTTTAGTCAAACAGATAGAGCATGTCAAACAGGGAGTCAGACAGTCAATGTCTCGATTTTACTGGACCAAGATCACTCATGCAATCACTGAACATTTTTTAGCCATGGGCTTGCAAGGCAATGAATTAGAGAGGCAACTGGCGGTAGTTTGGTTTCTACTGGCTCACAAGAGCCCATTGTTAAATACGCAGGAATTTCGCAAGCCCATTGTTAAACAGTCATTATTAAAAACTAAATTATATCAATGTATAATTAAATAAATTATACTGAAACAATGATACTAAATACTCAAAACATCACTTTGTAATTCTTTTATGACACTTCACTACTTTCCATCCTCTTGAGTTTATTTTCACCTGTTGCATCATTATGGTGGAAATGTTACATAGTGACAGTATCCCTTACCATTTTTATCGATGTTTGGCAATGTCACATTGGTAAATTTGAATTGACCACGATGGGAGTATTTAAACCATGAATATCATTAAAATCTACAAATCAAGGCTTCATTTATTGTTTTCTTGATTGTCTAGGCTCAAGAAATTCAGAGAAAATGCTGTGATGCAGATGAAACTTAAAAAATGTCTGTCTGTAGCCATTACATTGTGACAAGCAAAAAAAAAAAAGAAAAAAAATGAAGCTACATTCTCCCAGTGTTGAAAACAAACATCTGATTTAGCAAAGAAGTGATTCATACCGTTAAGTGATCTTTCAACATGCATCTTCAGTTTTGCCTTATTCATTAATATAAATGAAAATATCAACCAACATTCAAGTTGAAACTCCTCTTGTTCATCAACTGCAAAGTTGGCTAGAGATATGAGTGTAGCAAAACTCAATAAAAGCATGCTGAGAAAATCGATTGGCTCTGTAGGATTTACAATACAGCGTATTGTGTGTTCTTCTGATTATTTATACGTTGTGTGCTACCTATCCTTTATATCATTAAAACGTATGATAAATTCATGTGTGTATATATGCAGACATTTTTCCCAGGGAGCCAGCTGTGGAATGTTTACATTACTGGAAGTGTGCCCCTGTTCTTATCCTTAGAGAGATGGTCTTCTGGCAGGTCACAGGCAAAACCCCTGTGGTACAGGCCCCTGTGTGCTGGGAAGCATCAGAGAGGAACTCAGTCCCTCAGGAGCTCTGACGAGGACAAAGCAGCGTCCCCCAGGGACTCCTGCAAGATTAGTTCACAGGTGGCGTGGAAAATCGCGTAGCTCTTGAGACTGATGAGACGTTGTGGAAATAAAAACAGAGTTGGGTATAGATAGATGTGCTGTATGTGTATAAGATATTTGAAATGACATCTCACAGTGAGTTAATAAGAAAGTTCATTTTGGTTGACATGGTTGACAATAGTTAATCGCTTGTTTATAAACTGGAAAGAGCCGGAGTCTGGCTGGTGGTAACTCTCATTTGCTTGGTGTTGGCCTTTGTCTGATTTCTGTCAGCTTCGGCCAGCCACTTCCACGGAGGCCCCGCTGTGGACAAAGGTACCAGAGAACGGAAGGCACCTTTTACAACCTGCGCCTGAGTTTCCAGCTGGCTTCACTGCTGTCACAGTCACGTTGCATGGGGGAGACTCTTTTCAGCTGACAGTGTCGGCTGCGGCCGCAGAGCCTGGGGAAGGATGCCTCTCCTGATGATCCTTGGGAGGCCGCAGCAGGTGCTGTCGGTGCTCCGAACCGCACCCCCTTGGACCCTCTGACCGTTGTTCTTGAGCTCAGGTGCCCGGTGTGCTTTCCCTCCCAGCAGTGGCCTCCACATCTCCCTGCAGAAGGATCCCCAGGATCTCCTCTGCCTGCAAAGCTCGAAGGGTCTGGGAATCCAGGCATCCAGCCAGCCTTTAAGCAAACACCAAGTTCAAGAGCGGAAACACCGCAATTGAGACAACGCTGAGGTGTGGCCTGCCCTGCCCCCAGAGCTCCCCGTACACGACTGGACCAGCCACTTCCTGGGGACTTTTCCTGATTCCACACGCCTGCTTCTCCCGACTTCCCCTCCAGGTCCACTGCTTCATTTCTCCACTAGCTTTCCCAAGGTCCATTTTCTGATATATCACTTTCACATTAAGTCTCAGAAGAGCCCAACCCAAGACAACGGCCATGTTCCATATCACGTGGTCCTCACCTCCAGCCAGCACTCCTGGCCACAGCTGATTGGCCACAGGTGGGCACCTGGCTCACAGGTGGCCCCTCTGTAGTCTGGCCAGCAGACGGAGGGGACTGTCACCCAAGCTGATCTAATCAGATGCGCTCTCTTAGGAAGTTTGATCCTGAGTCATCCAGAGAGTGGCCGAGTCATCATATTTGATGTTGCAAAACCCTAGTTGAGAATCCTCGACTCTGCAGGGGAGTCACCAGATACCCTGTCGTGTAACAAGCAGGACCCTATGGGGTCCCCATTTCTCTGCCTCAGCTCCTCTCCGAAGGACCTAGATAATCGTATTTGACGCACATTCCCTGAGTTGCTTAGCAGATATGAAACCCCACCACCACCACAACCAAATGGAAGATGTTAACTACCGGATGACCTTACGCACACAGCCCCAGGCCTCCCGGAGCCTAAGGACGGATGACATGAAGCCCTGTGACACCACCCCGTTCCTTCATCATTAGCCAACCAGAGAACTGGGGACGATCTGATCACATACCCCACGATACCCTCTCCCTCACATGGCTTTTAAAAATGCTTTGCAGAAACCCTTCAAGGAGCTCCAGGCTTTTTAGGGCATGAGCCGCTGTCTCCTTGCAGGGCCTGCAGTAAACCTGTCTCTCCTCCAAACGCCAGCGTTTCAGTGTGTTTGGCCTCCCTGTGCGTCAGGCGCACGGACTTGCGTTAACAATTGGAAACCTATGGCCTCCACAGTGACTTTCCAGTTTCCAAACGACTTCCCGTTTCCTTGAGATCTCTTGTTTCCCCACAGCTACTTCCCACAGTCCTCATGAATCAGGGTAACTGTGTCTCTCTGTTCCTCCAAGAGCCTAAAACACAAGCTAGGAATCACCCCTGGCGGAGCTGGTTTTCTGGCCGCTCACTGTCAAATTCTTAGGGAAGCGTCCTGAAAACTATCAAGGAGGATGTACTGATCGGAGTGGAAGCAACCTAAAGTCAAATTAGTATTCCAATCAGCTGAGTGGTAAAGATGGAAGGAAATCTGTTTGCGACATTGAAAAGCTGAAAGGAAGCAGGTGAGTATTTTCACTTGCGGTAGAAGAAGCAGCTGAACCCCCTTTGTCTTCCGTGTCCCCTTCTCTCCCAAGGCGAGGCTGTCAACCTAGGGAGGAGAGAGAGTGTAGAAGGAGCCGGAAGGCTATAAACCAGGAATGTTTATAAGCCTCCGTTTGGTTTGGAGGTACTTTTTGAGTCTTTGGCGGCCTTTCACTCAAGAAAGCACGCTAGTTCTAGGGATCAGAGGAGACTGAGGCCTGTTCTCAGGGCTGGCTCCAGGCCTGCCCTATACCTGGGTTAAAAAGGAACTTTTGACCTAGCCCAACTCACCAGGGCCCCAGAGGAGACAGGGGCTCAGGGCAGACATCTTTGTTCAGAAATGGAACTTGCACGGTCCTTGGAGTAACAAGTCAAGGTAAGGTGTGGAGAAGAGAGATCCCAGCTACAGGCCCCCACGTGGAAGATGGAAGGCCAGCTCTGCACCGACTCCGGCAGACAAGCAGAGGCTGCACTTGCCTGCCTGGAATCAGCAGCAGCTCCTCCACGCCCACCCCACACGTCTCTGGAACGCTCGTAAAAATACTAAGTGCTCCACATAGGCCAGTAATTAGCTCACCAGGGTCACAATGCAGGGACTTTGTTGCTCTGCTAGAACATTCCCAAGTGAAGAACAGGACCCATCAGAATTTCCCAGAGAGCTTTTAAAATGCACATTTCAGGATCTCAGCCCCAGAGGATCTGACTCAGTAAGTCTAGGGCGGGGCCTGGAAATCCACCCAAACGTCGGTACAAAGGAGGACTTGCCTTGGATTTGAGCAGATACCAGATCTTACATTTCTGTGCAGATAACCCTTTAATCTTTTTAAAAACTTGGGGATTTTTAAAGGAAAAGAAGGCAACTGTACCCCGTTTGAGGTGGACATTTGTGTGTTTACGTAACTTGCATTGGAAACGAGTTGCCAACTTTTTGCCTGTGAGATGTTTTTAAGAGTTATTTACATTTCTCATTTAAATTAAGTTTAAATTTTTTTTAAGTATTCAGGAGGAATCTTAACATCTCCCCTGTTTCTCCCTTACCTGTCCCATGAAGCACACACTGTCTTTGGAAAGCTGAATTGAAGTTAGTGGAATCACAGAAACTGAAATCTAGAAGGACCTTAGTAGCTCCCCAGTTCAGCCCCTTTATCAGATGAGGAAACTGAGACCAACCACATCACCCAAGTGGCCATGGAGACCTGCCTCCAGCATCCTTTGATGCTGCCCTGCACCTGGGAGGCCTAGCGTGAGAATTCCCACCTCACTGGGGCTTTTCTCTGAGTCTCATTCTGCAAACAGCACTTCTGGCCCAACTGAGCAGAGGTGGGCTTACTACCTCTGAACACAGCCCACCCTGGGAGCTCCGACACCCCTCTGCTTGATCGGACCCTAGCCACGAGGGTCCACCCAGCACCACCTCGAGGCTTCCCTACAGAAGAGCCTTCAAGGTGAACATGTTTTTAAGTTTAAAAAAAGCAGATTTCATCATGCCTCAAGATACTTTAATGTCTTCTCATTTACCTAAATCCCTGGAGCCTGCTTTCATCTACCTGCTGATAATATATACACCTATACATTCTCTCTCTCTCTCTCTCTAAATATATATATTTTATACACACACACACACATTTACTCTCTCTATATATATACATACACATATACACATATATGTATACACACTTATAATACACCTATACATTCTCTATATATATATATCACATACACATGTACCCTCACTATATACACATAAACACATATCAATGCACACATCTATATATTCTCTACATCCCTGTAAATTATTGATATTTACTTGAGTCCAAAGCGAGAGTCATCATCTCCACGCTGCATTATTTCTTATCTCATCCAGCACAACTTCTGAACCGTCGTCACTGGAGAGAGAAGGCAAGGACGCCGTGAGCGACACCGTGATCTGTGGGCAGTCTCCTGCCACCCCCTGGTCCCGGGGACAAGAGGGGTCACTCATAACGGCCTGCAAACCGTGTCCTTCCACACTCTTCCACCCCCCCACCCGAAGTCACCAGTGCTCCGTGGACACTAAGCACGTCATCGCTGTGAATTCAAAAAGGGACCGTCCTTGCTTATCCCTGGAGGGATGTGGCTCTTCGGAGGCCCCCCGTGACCGCGGCTGTCCCCTAAGAGCAGGTGCGCTTGGCGCCTGAGTGGCAGGTCAGTGCCCAGCACCCAGGCCAGCGTGGTTCCTGGGGTGCCACCTTCAGCAGCCAGGTCAAGGTGGGGCCCTGGCCTCCAGCCTTGGCCAGCTCCTGCTGTGAAAGCCAAGCTGCCGAATACACCTTTTCCTTTTCTCTCTGAGCCGCAATGGGGAAAGGCTAAGGTAGCACCGCTCCAGACTCAGCTGCCAGGCCTCCCTGAGGACCACAGATCACCTGCAGCCACTTTCCACGCGCCCACCTGGGAGTTGCATGTCCCAGCCCAGGAAGAGCCGAGAGCGGTCTTTCTGTCTGTGGTGGACCCGCGGCGAGTGGGAAAGGACAAGGGCTCAGAGATGCGGTGGTCCCGAACTGCAGCCTTGCTCCTGGTCCAAGGCAATGAACAAGCCGTGTGAACCTCCCTGCCACTTGGTTTTCTCATCTGCAATGTCGGGATAATCATACCACCTTCCCAGCTTCTTACACAAGTCCAGTGAGAACACAGGTGAGACAGGACCTCCCTTCCCCTCCACAGAATCCTGCGGTTCCTATGGAACGAGAAGGGGGGCCGGGGGCAGGCTTGGGAGCCTCCACAGCCCCGGGCGGCTATTTTCTCCTGGCGGAAGGGAAGCATCACATCATCTCACAGCAGAACCACAGCAGGACGGGACTTAATTATACGTGGCTGCCACTCAGCCACAGCAGCTCTTCTGGAAAATGCCCAAGGGCTTCTTGAAAGGTGACAACTATTTTTAAATAACTAGACTGGGGAAAAAAATGTTCTTCTCTCTCCTCTCGGCTTAAGGCAGATGGGCCCAAGGACTAATTTAGATCAGGGTTTGTTATGAATCTTGGGGCTAAGTTGTTTTTCCCTGGTTCCCCTTCCCTAGAGTTCCTATGCACTCCAAGCACAAGCCTAGAAATAACCATGGAAACGGATTACCTGATTCCTGACACACACCCAGGAAATTTAATTTCTCTGGTGGTGCAGTCTTTCCCTGGAGTCTCTAAATGAGCCCAGAAGAGATGGCAAAGGATGGAGACATGGGGAGGCTACCGTGGCTGCTGTCAGGAAGCACAGAGCAGGGGGAGGGGCAGGAAAGGGTCTCACTGGGTCTGGGGCCTCGGTCCAAGATGCAGGCCAGCTCCCTTCTTCAGCCCAGTGGAGACCACTGGACTACCAGACTAGCCTACTGGACGTACCGGAACCCTTTCCAAGGGGCAGGCGGGCCCTCCAATGGTTTCAAGGCATCCATTTCCAGTCTTCCACTACTGCCTGTCCTCATTCTACAACTGACCTGCCCACAGGGGAGCGGGGTCCGGGCATCCTCCTGACTCCCTGTCCCTTCACAAACTCTCTTCTGACTTTCGTAGTGTGATGCCCGCGGGTGTAAAACATCCCAGGGTGTCCAACCAAGGGACAGTCCAGGGACTTGGTAGTGGATTCAGAGAGTGTATCACTCTGATAATTAGGTAGTGAATTTTGTTGCCAATCCAGTGTTTCCAGTTGGTTTCCTACAACACGGAAGGAAGACCTAAATAGTTGTTCATTCATCCAATAATTTTCGGTGATAGAAACTCTTGTCATTTTTGACATGTAACTGAGAAGGCGTTCTATTTCCAATTGAGTAGCATTCACATAAGAATACTCCTTCCATAAACTAGAAAGACATACTATATGATATCACTTATGTGTGGAATCTAAAATATGACAAAAATGAACTTACCTACGAAACAGAAACAGACTCACAGACATAGAGAACTGTGGTTGCCAAGGGGGGGTCAGGGGTTGGGGGAGGGGTGGAGTGGGAGGTTGGGATTAGCAGATGCAAACTATTACATATAGAATGGATAGACAACAAGGTCCTACTGTAGAGCACAAGGAACTATATTCAATATCCTGTAATAAATCATAATGGAAAAGAATATAAAATAGAATGTATACATGTGTGTAACTGAGTCACTTTGCTGCACAGTGGAAATTAGCACAACACTGTAAATCAACTATACTTCAATAAAATAAATTTAAAAAAAAAAGAATACTCCTTCCAGTCCTACCTAATCTGTGTGAACAAGGTTTCTCAACACCAATAAACTCGAAAAACAAGGCACTGATACAGAACTGATACTGAAAGGAAGCTTAGCTTAGCCGTGATAGGTGCATTAATTAAACAAGTAAATACTGTCCCATTCATCTCATTGGGAGGTCCATTGCAATAAAATTTTGTTTTGGGAGTTTAACAATAATTTCACATAGTTTCAATTCATCATTTGTTTGACTAAAGATAACCACAGGATTTAAGAACATTTTGGGGTTTAAGTATTAGCCAGTAGTGAATAAAGGGGCTCAGGCCAGCACAAGACAGCAACTTCAAGACCTCAAGAAAGATGGCAATTGGTGCCTTTTCACTTGGCAGTCCCGTTCCACAATGGTCACACTTGCATAGACCACCCCGGATTCAACTTCGGTGATTACTCACCCACAGGAAGAAAGAGCAGACTTTTAGAACTAGAAAGCATGTTGAGTGGCTTTATTTTTATTCTGTCTTATTCCGGTATCAATGTTTTGTTCCACAGGAAGTGAAAAGTATATGTGCTTGCACCTTTTTTTTTTCTGGAAAAATTTCGTCCCTGACCTCTTCCTCTTGTTCTACAAAGCAAAGACTACTGGAAACCTAAGGAAACTCAAAACATATACTGTTCAGTCTCATCTCTTTACAAATAAGGAAACCAAAGGGAAGCCCAGGGAGGGTCAGCAAGTTGCCAAAGTCACAGTGTTGGAAGATTCTGGACCAGAACGCAGATGCTCTGACCCCAGCCAGGGAGGAGCATTTCCCAGCCCAAGTCAACATGGCTTTCACGGAGCACGTGTGAGCTTCACTCTGCACAGCTGACATCCTGAGACTTTCATTTACCTTTTTTTCCCCTCTATTAAATATTGTTTCCTGGCTCCATTGCCTTTTCCATTTCTGGTTTTCTCTGTCGCTTTAGTGGAATAAATCTTTACAGCTTCTCACGTGAAGGTTCACGGTCAGTGAAATGTGTGATTCCCTTTTCATCTGAACATGTCATTATTCCTGTCTCCCTTGACCTCAGCAGTAAATTCTAGGTTGAAGATCATCTTCCCTCAGAATTTTGTCATCTACCAGCCAGGGCTGGGTGATACCATTAGGATTCCTAATCCTTTCTGTGTGTGACCTGGTTTCCCTCTTGTAACTCTTCAGGGTCTTTTTTAATAACTCTCCTTCTGAAATTTCATAAAAGTAGACTTCTTATGCGTTCGATGTTCTTGTTGTTTGTTTTATCTTTCATGATGCAGGACACTTGGATGGTTACTGTGTGGGCTGTCACATCCTTCTGTTCCAGAAAACCTTCTTGCACTATTTGTTGATAATTTTCTCTCTTCCATTTCCTTCGGGACTGATATTAGATGATTTTTTTTTTCTTTTAAATTGATCCTCTTAATGTTTCCATCCTTTCTCTCCTGTTTTCCATCACTTGGTGATTGAACTTCTACACTGTGGAATATTTCCTCAGTTATATTCCCCAGACTTCCTGTTCCATTTGTTTTACTCCGAAAGCTTTAATTTCCAAGAGCCTTTTAGCATGACCTGATTTTTGTTTTATTCTGAGAACAACAGTCTTGCACGACTGCAATGCCATCTCGTACCTGTTTAGAAATATTAAATTGCACAGTATTTTAAGTTTTTTTCTCCGCCCTGCATCTCCTGTTCATCTTGGACTCTTGCCTCAGATGCCTGGTGATCCTTGACACCGTTTTATGTTTCAGAGCAAGGCTCTGAGAAGGACACTAGAAGCTCTAAATATGTGAACAAGCCTTCTCACCTGACAGCCTCCACATTTGGGCAGATTTCACTGTGTCGAGCTATTTTCTCGGGGGGAGAATCCCCAAATCCCCACCCCTGCGTACAGCTGCGTGTCCTCTGTGAACAGAGCAGGGGAAGTGGGGGAGGGGCGGGGGAGGGGATCAGACATTCATTTCATACCTGTTTTTTCATCCCTACACCACACCCCTTCCTCCCACATTTTACCTGAAACGTCCAAGAACAGAGCTCCTTCTATTTAATCCATCCAAAACATAAACCTGCAGTCTTCTGAGTGGAGTAGGACAGACCTAGAAGACCAGGAGCCGTGGGTGGAGGCAGTGGTCCTGTTTCCAATTTCCAGCCTCCAGCTTGCCTCTGACTTTCTGTGGTAAGTGATGCTACCAGGTCCAGGGGCTTCAAGGGGTTTTAGGGAATTAAACAGCTTGTTCTCCTTCAGTACGCCTCGCCTACACACACGAGAATGTAGTTTCTTCCTCTTTAGTCAGTTCCTCTCCCCTACCTGTTTTCCATCTTACAGAAATTTGTTGAACTCTCTTGTCCACTGGGGGCTCCTCTCTGGCCTTCTTAGCCCTTAGAAGCCTTATACCTTTTGTCCTCCTGTAACGTTACTTTAGGGTGGTCTTGGGTGGGGAGATGGGGAGAGAAAAAAGATACACGCATGTATTTAATCTGTCATCTTTTCCCAGGTCTTTTATTTTCCTCTATTGTTGTCTAGTTTCAAAGTGAAGCTCATAATATAGATTGAAAAGGTTTACATCTTTTTTCTAGGCTCTGGAAGAGTTCATATATTTCTTGGTAGAACTTGTCCAAAAGGGGACCTGGGCCTCGTATCCTTTCAAGGGTTAGATTTTTGACTGCCTTTTTAATTTTTCTATGGTGATTGGTTAATTTCGGGTTTCTGTCTTAAACTTTTTCACAATGTGGTATTTGGAGCGTCTGGGTCTCCAGATCTCTTACCTGTTGTCTCATTCTTTCATCTGTGCGTTCTATAGTATAAAACTCCAGGACAGACCTAGCGGCATTATTCACAGTAGCCAAAAAGAGGAAGCCACCCAAGTGTCCATCAGGAGGTGAATGGATAAGCCAGAGTGGTGCAGGCTTACAGGGGGGTATCATTCAGCCATAGGTAAGGGGGAAGCTCTGACACCTGCTGCCTTGTGGATGAACCTTGAGGACATGATGCTGAGTAAATCAGCCAGTCTCAAAAGGACAAATACTGTATGACTCCACTTATGTGGGGTCCCTAGTGTAGTCAGATTTACAGAGACAGACAGTAGAAGGATGGTTTCCAGGGCCTGGGGGAAGGGAATGGGAAATTAGTGTTTAATGTGGACAGAGTTTCAGTTTTGCAAGATGAAAAGAGCTCTAGGGATGGATGGTGGTGATGGTTAGACAAAGATGCGAATATACTTAATGCCACTGGCCGTATATTTTAAAATGGTGAAGATGGTAAAGTTTATGTTATGTGTATTTTACTGCAATTTTTTAAAAAAAATTTAATCTAAATGTTTTAAAAATCAGGGAGCATTTCTTGTTGTGACCAATTGGTGCATGGACTTACTTTTCATATTTAGTTATTCACTCTATGCATTGAGGGTTTTTTCCAGTTATCTCATTTTGAATTTATAAAATTTCTACTCAGTTCTCTTTTAACATCAGTCATTATTATGTTGTGACGATTCCTCCCAGTCAGCCCATTATAAGATAATAATTATCTATATTTTAAAGTATTTTTCTGTTTTCACGATTTGGGGAGGGGGTGTGGCTAGGAGCTCCCCCCTTGTTGAGCTGGGTGGTTCTCTTTTGCGAGGTTGATTTTCTGAAGAGGCTGGTGGCTCTCATGCTTCCCCGGTTTGGGGGGCTCCCTCTTTGCCTGTGGAAGCGTGTGTTCTGTGGGCCCCACTCCAGGGGATGGTGAGCCGGGGTTTTCTGGATGTGAGCCAGTCTCCAACCCTCCCTGGGTTCAGTAGCCTCAGGGGACACTTCCTTTCTTCTTAGCCCCAGGTACTCACTGTCACCATCACAGTCAGTGGGCAGAAGTCATTGCTTCTTGAAGTAGGAGCTGGGAAAGGGGGTTGCCTAGCCCAGCTCCCCTTCCAAAGGCAGCTTCTAACTAAGCCCCTAAGTAGGCCCAGGGTCTCCCACCCGAGCCTGTGCTTCTGCCTGGTGACGCTGGGCTTCCTCCCTCCCTGCATCTCACGGCAGCCCATCCATGGATTGCCCTGTGCTTTGGCTTTTCTGCAGCTCTGGTTGCCTCCCTTCCCCCACCTTCAGAAACTGTCCTCCATCCTCGTTGGCTCATGGAGCACCATCTTGTTTTCTCATGCTGTTACTCTTTCAAGAACTTTCCATACAGGTGTTCAGCCCACCCCCTTGTCATGGCCTTCCTTTGTCTCCCTTTTAGAAGCGTCTCTGGGTAGGACCAGGTTTCTTCTTAGGCCAACACCCAGTGGGTGGATTAAATACCTTTGCATGGTGCTGGCTGGTTCCCCACGCTGGGCTGGACCTGTAGAGTCAGTGCCCAGGACACACGCCCAAACAGACAAAGGGGACCTTATGGCCAGCGGAGGTGCTTCCCCCCAGGCTGCTAGGTGAGTGGAGCCCATCATTTCCCCGCATCCCCACACCCCCCAGCCTCATAAGCACAGGAGACCCACGGCTGTGTCCTGCCTCTGGGAGCAGACCGTCCAGAGGAAACCCTGGCAGTTTTGATGCCAACGCCGTAAAGAATCAATGCACAGCCATGGGTAGAGAGGACATAGGCGTCCCTTTGTTCACAGCAATTAGTGCATTCCAGCAGAGCCAGTTCTGGGCAGGGGGCAGAGGGAGTCGCCACAAAATGGCCTTTGTCTGAACTCCCATAAAAAATTCCAGCCGGTGGGAGTGAGCAGAGACAGAGTCCAGGGACCCGATTGTAGATGTCCCAGATCTCGGCCTTTACAGCGAAACTATCCCAGGAATTCGTGGACCGTGGTCTATCCAAGGAGGAGGACAGCAAATACCTCCTCAAGAAAAGGTGCCGCTTTCAAAAGAGCTGATTTGATGGTTGAGGATTTATTGCTCTAAAAAGCTCTTGGTCTCTCTAGAAAGCTGGGTGGGTTCTTTTGTTAACGCGTGAAGATACAGCCATAGAAAGACTTCTTTCCGTCTTCACTCACCCCACACCTACACCCAGTTCCCGCATGACATATAGGAACATGCGTGTGGCCACGGGACTCACAGCTAAATAATCTTAAAACTGTGTTGCATCTTCCTAACGACATACACGCAACAGAAGTTGCCCCCTAGGCAGTTGTAATTATCCCTGCTCCAGGACTGGGGCCGGTGCTGCTCCCAGGGGTCAGGTGGCTGGAAGAAGGTCCGCCGGAAGAGCTGAATCGCCAATCCAGGCCCACCCGCGTGGCCTGGTGTCAGATCCACCGTGCGGTGCGGCGCCCGAGTCAGAACCTTCCCTCCTCTACCATCAGCTGGAAGTTCAGCACAGCTCTGTGCTTTGCTCTCCTCGGCTCTACGATGGGCACCAGGGCGCTGCCTCCATCACAGAAACGCTCCAGCATCCAATGATGGAAAGTGTGATGACCTTAGAACAGAACCCGGCACTTAGTAAGCAGTAAATGGACCTATTTCAATTAGGTCAGGGGCACAGAGGAAGGGCCTGCCCAAGGTTAGGAGGACGTGCTGTGAGAGATTTTTCCAACTTGGAGGGATTTGCCCTGATCCACATGTTTTTCATCTCAGTTTGAGCTAATCATGTGCACTCAGAAGGGGGCGGCCAGATTAATGATGCACTTTTTGATGACTAGGACGTTAATTAGCTAAACGCAGATGCCTTAAAGGCTGACCACCACTGGGCGGAGTGGAGAAGGTGGACAGGGCACACCCTAGTGTCCCAGCATCCACCCTAGTGGACACTTCTTTTTCCAAGAAGATAGGATTTGCTCCATCGACTCTAGGCAGAGGGTAGGCTCATAAGAACCTTGAATACAAGACATGGGGTCTACTGACTTCAAAAGAGAAGGGCTTGAATACGTATATACGTATCCACACTTATGTGTATTCATATACGTAACTGAATCACTTTGCTGTACACCTGAAACTAACACAACATGGTAAATCAACTCTACTTCGATAGAAAGTACATTTTTAAAAATGGCATGGGGTCTAGACCTGGGGCTGCCTCATTCACTCAGTGGGGGCCTTCCTTTCTTCATCTGCACAAATAAGAGGAAATGAATCCACATCTACACCACATAATTCTGCAGCTTTACTTCTCTGTGAAAATTAACTGCGGTTTATCTCAAGGCCAGACTCCAGCCAACCACCAAACAAACGAGCAAATGCAAATCTCTAAGTGATGCGTGCTGGTTTCAGTTGAATTGAAGCAGCTTTGAGCTGTCACACTGGAGACAGTAGGAGCAAAGCCTTTGCGAAACAGTAACAAAGCACAATAGGACATAGGGGGGCCCTTCCTAGGCGGGAAATTCACCTTCTCACCTTGCCCATGACACTATTTGAGTGTTTCCCCTCTCATGATTCATTTTCACTGGACTTTGGCATATAACTTAATTCTTATGAAGTTTGAACTTTTTATTAGTGGGAGGGCGGGAACAGGGTGTAGGTTTCATGCCGACTCGGAAAATCATCTCACAGGTCCGTCCCGTTCCACCTGAAATGATCCAGAATGTCCTCATCGTCATCTTCCGAAGACCCCCCTTCCTCAGTCGCTGTGTTCCCCGGGACGCACAGTAAAGACCTCTGCACGATTCACAGCCCTGCAGGGGAGGGGCCCCGCGTGTGTTAGGACTGAGGAATTGCTTTCCCATCCTGTTGTGCTGTCTTCATTAAGGTGAAACATGTTCATACAGTTGAAGATTAGTTACTCTGAGTTACAGATAATCAGTATAAGCACAGCGGATTTCTGTTAACCACAGGAGCTGTGTTTTATAAAGCCACCAAGGACACTGAATTAGCGAACCCTGAACATTTGCTCCCAGGGGAAATACAGGGCTAGGCTCCTGGGAGCCTTTGATGATATTATTTTCATTGACCCATCGACACATGACCTTGTTGTATGTGTGTTTCTGTTTAAAGACCCTTTATTTAATATTACTTCGTTGATTCACTAAACTCACGGCCGTCAGCTCTATAACAGGTGCCGGACAAAGCTTCCCTAACACGTGTGTTTCCTCCATAAGGACCATCACAGCCTACTTGCACGTAGGATCACAGGGCAGCATCTCAGCGCTATTCTTCAAAGCCATTTTAAACAGGAAACTCCGCAGCGAAAAGCACAAAAATCCACACACCTGGGAGTTTCTAGAGGATTCTGAGCACACCACCCTCTCACTTTTGTAATAACTTATTTCCACTGGACTTTGACATATCATTTTCTTTTTATGAACCTTAATATTCTGCTCACTAGAAGACTAGGAAAACGAATGACGCTGATATTTACACAACGTGTGGCAACACCCATTGGACCCAGAGTCAGAGGGGCGTGGTTCACTGGGCCCGACACCGCTGTTCAATCTCTGGGTAAATCTCAGATCACACGCCTGCCTCACAGTCTGGACTGTGGAGCCAACGAACAACCATCAGATGATAGCTTAGCCACATCACGATTCCGTTTCCTTAGAGAATCAGTAAACTTTTCAAAGTCGAATTTGCAAATCAAAATGTTGCAAGTTCACGGTGCCTGGTGACTGTAGTTAATGATACGGTATCTCATCCCAAGGAAAACAATTGTGTAACCATGAAATGTAGGACAACATTGCAGTTGAGAAAGAGGAGATAAATAAAAACCACAAATAACATCATGAAGAGTCATTTGAAATATAAAGCACACACATTCACTTGTTAGTTTTAAATGTACCTTAATGCAAAAAGCGGGGTGATAGGCAGTAACAGAATGATGAAAGTCACCGTGATCAACACGCTTATGACTGTCTGAGCTGTCCCTGGGGAAGGAGAAGGGCAAGACAGCTTGACAAATGGCACAGGGTCACAGGGGCTTCAGCACAGGAGTGGGGAGAGACAGCCGCATTCAACCAGAGCTTGCGTTTTCATTGTTTGAGATAACATCGTCAGAACATCTCGGAAATGCTAGCCCAGAGATGGCAGATAAGAGGATCTGCCCTATCAGCTCTGGTTTGTGGGGGGTGGTCCCTCGGAGCCCTGTTGCGGAGGATTCTGCCATCAGGCTGAGTGGAGCCACACATACAGGACGTCAGCGCTGACTCCATCCGGGTTCTGTGCTGAGCGCTTTCTCTGCCCCAGCTCACGGGTTCCTCCCAACAAGCTCCGTGAAGGTCGCCAGGCTACGGATGAAGACACTTGCACAAGATCTGTCACCTAACACAGCTGTCAGGGGGATTGTCCGTGAGTTTCATTGTCAGAACCCTTTGGCCAGGAGGCAGTGCCTTTGGATGTAGCAGTTCCTGCTTACAGCACTTTGTAGCCATGAGACCATGGGCATTTTTTTAACCTCTCTCTGCCTTCATTTTTTAACCCACCTCATAAAGGTAATAATAGTATAATAGTATCAGATGAGTGGGTCAGTGCCTGGCAGACAAAATGTGAGATGTTGTTATGTCGTCACCGACCTGCCGGCGAGCACTGTCGGTGGTGACTCGGACGCTGCAGCCCCAGCCCGACCTGAGCAGTGAGCATCCAAAGTGCCTTGATGGGAAAATAATGTCAGTTCACCCCAAAAGGATGACGCTGCCTCTCCACAGATCAGCTTTGCTCAGGCTGCATAAAACTGCCCATCAGGAAATCTGCCTTTGTGACAAGTCCCCAAACTACGCCAAACAGCACAAAACCCTTTCCCAAAGACCCCAGAAATGACCCAGAAATGACCCCATATGTACAATCTGAAGGCGTTTTTATTGCAGAGAGGATCACAGTGCATTGCAGAAAACAGAAAACGCAAATGAGTAAACAGGTAACACCAACAGGCACCCACCCCGCCCTCTGGGATAACTCCTATCAACATGTCTGCATACATCCTTCCAGACTCTTTCTGCGCCTACGTGTGTATCTATTTTTCACGAAACTATCATGATACGGTTTTGTAGCCTACCTGACTTCATTTGCTGTGTTACATGTTTTCATGCGACTTGACCACGCCTGCCGTTTGGGGGCCCTGGTGGCCTGCCAGCAGCTGACCCAAGCACCGGTCAGATTTTCCGGACCCAGTGAGGTGGGCATCATTAAAACCACTCTCAAAGGGGAAAATTAATGTTTTGAGAGCTTAAGTAAACTCGCTGAAGTGCACAGCGCCAGCAGGCGTCAGAGCCAGGCCTCAGAGCCGGCACCAAGGCCTGTTCTGCAGACCAAGCCTCGTGCCTCCACAGAGCCTGTGCAGACAGGAGTCCACTGGGACGGAACCAGACTTTATCTCACCCACCTCCCACGACCGTGCACGCAGAACGTCGGCAGTTCTTCTCATTATTATGAACAACGTAGCACCAAATGCCCTTATATAGCCTTCAGTTATTTTCTCAGAAAAAAACAGAAAGTTTCTAGAACTGGAATTGCTGGATGAGAAGGTTTGCATGTTTAGGGCTATTAATACATGGTAGTAAATCAGCCTCCAAAACATTGCACCATTGAAAACCCTCACTGTCCCTTTGCCACCTCACGTACCCCTTTCATCCGCAAGAATGTACGGAGCACCTATGAGATGCAAGGCACTTATTAAGCACCATGTATTTGCAGTCACTGGATTTTTATTATATGATAATGTAACATAGGTGGAAATGCACATATTTTTTCTCTGAGCCTCACAATAATCCAGGGGAGAGGTGGGGAAGGAACTGCTTCACAAGAGGAAAGAGATGCCCAGGGAGTCTCAGGAGCCCACCCTGGGCCCCGCAGGTGGCTAGGGGCGGAGCCAGGGTCAGGGCCACACCCATCAGGCTCCAAAGCAGAAGAGGTCTCGCCTTTCCGCCACCCGACCAGCCCCAAGCACCAAGGATCATCGAAGGGGTTTTGCGCAATTTCCTGTCCCTTCCCCACCAGCTGCATATTTTGAGCAAAGATCATTAAAGGGAAACATGCAAAAGAGCTGACTGAGAGAAGCTGAAAATGGGGTGACATTTCCTGAACTTCAAGGCCGACAGGAGCAGAGCGGGGTGGATGTCCCGATTCTTCCATGGGAGGAAACGCAGCAGCAGATGCAAGGCAAGGTGACGGCTAGGCACACCTGTTGCAGATAATGTTGAAATGGGAAGAGATTCTAGCAATCATCTGGACCAGAGCTTTTATTTTTCCTCCTCAGCTGGCAGCCCTGCTCTCTCTCCATAAAGCTCTTCTGAACGAGCCTAAATGGGTTCTTAATCCTTCCCCCTAATATCTGGAACCCTCATCTCATCCCAGTGGCCCACCAGTGCCAATGGGAAGTATCTAGAATCTATCTCCATGTCTCATCCTGCTCGTAAAATTTAGAACTCCTATGTGAAAAAACCACCAACAGAACATAATAAAAACTGGCAAAAAAAAAAATCTGCACATCATATGCAAATATATGTAAATATTCATTAACAAACAGATCGTACAAATCAACAACAACAAAAAGACTAGCAAGCCAATAGAAAAATGGCAAATAGAAATGAACAGGCATTTCAGAGAAAAAGAAACACAAATGACGAGTCCACTTACAAGATGCTAAATTTCACTCACAACTAAAGTCAAACCAAAATAAAGGCAATTATTTAATGAATAAATAGCAAAAAAAAAAGTAGTGAAAAATAAAATAATGGTATCTCATTTTAAATAAAAGTAGCAAGTGTTTAAAAATTTCTCAATCTTTGGCGTCCCCTTGCTTTTTTTAATCATCCCAGTAACCTGGAGGGAATGTTTCCATTATTAATTGAACAATGTTTAAAAAGTTAAACATATATTTACCACATGACCAGGCAGTCTGTGTCTAAGTGTTTCTCCCAGAGCAATGAAAGCATATGTTTACACAAAAAAACACATACCTAAATGTGTATACAGCTTTCTTTCTCATAGCCAAAAATCTAAAACAACTCCAAAGCCTGTCAACAGGTGGGTGAACAAACTAAATGTGGTCTGTGCATCTGATGGAAAACTACTTAGCAATAAAAAGGAATGAACTGTTGTTACATGCAGCTACACAGATGAATCTGAAAATAATTACCTCAGACCAAAAAAAAAGACTACAGACTGTACTGTATGAGTCCTTTTGTATAAAATCCCAGATGATACAAATAAGTCTATAGTGATAAAAAGTAGATTAGTAGGGCTTCCTAGGTGGCGCAGGGGTTAAGAATTCGCCTGCCAATGCAGGGGACACGGGTTTGAGCCCTGCTCCAGGAAGATCCCACATGCCGCAGAGCAGCTAAGCCCGTGCGCCACAACTATTGAGCCTGTGCTTTAGAGCCTGTGAGCCACAACTACTGAGCCCATGTGCTGCAACTATGGAAGCCCACATGCCTAGAGCCCGTGCTCCACAACAAGAGAAGCCACAGCGATGAGGAGCCCACGCACCACAACAAAGAGTAGCCCCCACTCACTGCAACTAAAAGAAAGCCCACGTACAGCAAGAAAGACCCAACACAGCCAATAAAATAAATAAATAAATAAATAAAATATAAAAAAAGAAAAGACTGGAAAGAGGCAATAAAAAAAAAAAAGTAGATCAGTAGTTCCCTGGGGACAAGTGGGTGCAGGGAGGAATGAGGGGAGGGGCAAGGACATTTTAGCAGGTGGTGAATATGTTCATAACCTTGATCGTGGTGATTGTTTCATGAATATACCATATGTATACACGCATGTACGTGTAAGAACTCAAAATTGCTTCTGTCAATCATACCTCCGTGAAACAAAAGTCAACAGCATAATTTCCTCGACAGTCTCCCCAACGTGCTCATCTACCTCGAGCTTCCCTGTGATATCTGGTTTCTCCTCTTCTCATTCTTGGGCTTCCTTTTTTTTTTACAGTTGTTTGTACTTCTTTATTTGTTGTTTGAATATTTAAATATGCACTGCATGGATTTTCTTCCTGTTTCTGTATTTTCCCATCAAATTCTCTCTCTTAGGAATCTGAACCAAGAAAAAAACCTGGAAGTAGCAGTAAGACCATCACAATAAACACCAAGGTGGGGAGAGTGGAAGTGACTCTCACCCACCATGGAGAAGGAAAATCAAGTTCAGAGCAATTCAATCATCTGCATAAGATCCCGGTTGAGTTGCCATTGCTGCTACGCCTCATGCCATCCACACTCTTACTCAGTTAGATCCTGGGAATAAAGGAAAAAATTTTCGCTTTGTCCCCACACCAGCCTCAGCCCAGAGGCCCGAGAATCACTGAAACTTTCAGCTTAGAACTGGTGCTTTCCACGGGAGGAGGGGTTGATAGTCTGATGGGGGAGAGCCCGAGAGATTCACTGGGTCAAGTTTGATGGGGGAGGTGGAGTACATCCAAGCACGGGCTTTCCCCGGCCCCAGTCCTCTGCTTCCCAGGCTGGATGAGGAAGTCCTGTCCTGTCTGCTCTGCATGGACCACCCTAGATTCCTGACCAAAGCTACATCCACCCATTCAGCTTTTCCAGGGAGCTCTGCCCTGGGAAGGGGCATGTCTGCCATGTTTCTGTGCTTCACTCTGTCTCAGAGGGAAGGTGGGTATGCCTCAGAATCGGAGCACCAGAACCAGTTTGCAAGTCCCTAACTGTAATCTCCATCCCTCTGCCACCTCTCACCTCCTCCAAAAGCTCAGTCTTGACACCTACAGCTCATGCAGCCCCTTCCTTTACGAGGCAGGCATGGAGAACCTTAAGCAACATTAAATTTTACGATACAGATGGATGCCCCAGAACCCATGAAATGAGATTAGTGTGACAAAAACTGCAGGGGGACCTCATGAATGTCCATTCTCCCTTCCTTCCTTGGTAACAGAACCCTAACTAGCACTTGAGAACATTGCTGATGGGGAGAGAAAAAAAGGCACTTTCCAGCCACCCTTGTAGTCAGGGATGGCCAGGAGACTAAGGTCTGACCCCTGAGAAAGGAGTGGGAATGCTATGTGGGACTTTCTGGAAGGAAGAGCTGCCCGAGATGGGAGGGGCTCGTCTTTCCTGCCTGGAGGGCGGCCGCCCTGGCTGAAGCTCCCTCAGCCTCGGAGGACCAGAGGACGAGGCTAGCACACGCGGATGGCAGTGCAGCAGGAGGAGAAGCCTGGGTTCCTGATGCCCGAGGGCTTCATGCCAGCTCTGAATTGCCCACTTCTGGACATTTTCCACATGCGCAAGAAATACGCTTCTACCCCACGTCAGCCACTGTTATTTTGAGGGTTTCTGTTCTGTGCAACGGATCCTAATCTAACCAATGTGACTCGTCTTCTCTCTCCGTGCCCACAGCACGTCAGTGGCTTCTTGACTTCTACAGGGACTGTCACCCTGTGTTCCCATTTCTCCACTAGACTCTGGTAAGAGTGGGGCCATATTGTAGGAGTCTCCTGGGGCCTGGTACCTCCCTGTCGAGCACGCAGCAGGTACCTGGGGAATATTTTTAAATATTTGAAGGAATGAATTTCCAAGATAAAATTCAAAAGCTGTCTGGAGCTGGGAAGCTCTATGATCTTTGCCCCTGGGGCAACTCCTGCCCCTCTATAGATGACTCACGATGTCGGCCCCAGGGCTTTCCTCCCTGGCCAGCTCAACTCGCTGGAGACCAGAACCATGGGTGTAAAAAGCCATTGTCGGCTCGTCTCCCCTCCCCCGGTGTCTTCCCCCTCACTGGCCGATGACAAAACCAGGGCTTTGTTTAGGCAAAGTACAGTTACATTTCTGACCTCTCAGACCCTGAAACTTCAGGAATGGAGACAAAAAAAATTTTTACCATTAGTCCTTGTATATCCAAGCCAACCTTTATTGAAAATGTCCAAACACTGTTTTAGGATATTTTTCTCTGTCTTAGATTTCTACCCAGTTATTCAACCCCGCCCCCACCTACCCTTCTATCAGAGGCGCGTCCAACATTTCTGTCTCCTGATTTACTAGTCTCCTTTTTCTTCTGTAGATGAATTACCTTAAAACGTATTTGCTGGGCATTCAAAAATCCTGAACCCTGCGCAAGGGTCCAGGAATACGAAGGCGGATGTGATTGCAAGGTGGGTTTGTCTACTAGGTGTAAACAACAAAACACAACTCGGTAATCGCCGTAATGGAGGTACATGCCCGGCACAGAGGCAGCCTTGAGGAAGGACCACCACAGTTTTTCCAAGACAGTTGGGAGAAGCTTCATGGACACCATGGTGGTTGGGAGGTCCTTGAAGGACCAGAAGGAGGTCACCAGAAGAGCAGGGGGGCAGTATTTGTGCCAGTGTGAGCTGAGTGAGAAAGATTCTAGGCAGCGTGGGGGCTCGTGAGGAATGAGGCAGACTGTGCTGGGGCAGGTGGCCAGAGGTGAGGCTGGACGGTTGGGCATGGGTGGGACCAAGCCGGGCTCAGAAAGCATCGTTTCCCAGTTTGTACCACCACCTGCAGCAGTGGAGAGAGATGCAAGGGATCTGTGTGGTGCAGTCATCCCCATGAGTGTGTCCCACTTTAGAACCATCTCCCTGGCAAGAGTATCAAGAATGCACAGAGCAGGCAGCCGCCGTGGTGCCCCAAGTGGGGGACGGGTGGGTAGGGCTTTGAGAGGTGTTCAGGCCCTGGAAACAGCAGGACTCAGTGCCCGCTGAATTTGGGGGCGATAGTTTTGACTTTGTGAAAGTATGTGGTTGATACATGTGAGAGAGGAATCACCCCATCATTTCTAGTTTTCCTGGATATTATCTCACCTGGGAGGAGAGGCTATGGGTAGACGGAGCACCCCCAGCCCAGCAGGGCTGAGCCAGGGGAGACCTGGCCCCGCTGAGATGACTGCGTCGTTTTTAATCCTCCTTTCTGTGAATAGGGAGCATCACACCAACTGATTCGCAGGTAACCCTCCTTCCATCTCGGGAATAAACCCCACTTGATCGTGGTGTATAAGCCTCTTCATGTGCCGTTGGATTCAGTTTGCTGATATTTTCTTGACAATTTTTGCATCTATGTTCACCAAGGTTATTGGCCTGCGATTTTCTTCGTTTGTGGTGTTTTTGTCTGGTTTTGGTATCGGGGTAATGCTAGCTTTGTAAAATGTTTGGAAGTTTTCCCTCCTCATCTACTTTTTGGAAGAGTTTGAGAAGGAAAGGTATTAAATCTTCTTTGAATGTTTCGTAGAATTTGCCAGGGGAGCTCTCTGTCCTGGGCTGTTCTTTGTTGGGAGATTTTTTGATGACCCTTTCAATCTCCTTACTGGTAATCAGTCTATTTTCCATTTCTTCACGATTGGGTCTTAGAAGATTGTATGTTTCTAGGAATGTATCCACTTCTTCTAGGTTGTTTACTTTGTTGGCGTGTAATTGTTCCTATGGTCTCATGATTTCTATGGTATCAGCTGTAACAACAGCTCCTCTTTCACTTCTGCTTTATTTATTTAAGCCCTCTTTTTTTTCTTGGTTAGTCTAATTCAAAGTTTGTTGATTTTGCTTCTCTTTTCAAAGAACCAGCTCTTAGTTTCATTGATCTTTTCTATTGTTTTTTTTTTTTAGCCTCCATTTCATTTACTTCCACTCTGAGTTTTATTATTTCCTTCCTTCTATCAACGTGTTTCTCTAGAACTAAGAATGATTATTACGTTTTTAAATGGTTGTAAAAAGAAAAAAAAAGAAATTTATTTCAAAACATGTAAAAATTATGCGTAAATTTCAGTGTTCAATAAATGATATTTAAAATACAACCAGCTTAAAAAAAAATGTTTAATAACATGCCTTTTTTTTTTTTTTTTTTTTTACTTTCAGATGTTCTCTTTCCCTTGACCCAGAGATATGTCCATATATTGCACTGGCCTGGGGATGACTCTGAGTGACACCCACACAGGCTCACCGCTCTGTTGTAATGACTAGAAAGAACTTTATCACACTTGGCTCCTCCCACTATGATGGAGGCAGGCTGCCCTTCAGCCTGATGTAAAGATACACACTCCAGGGCCCACCCACCCCTCTGCTGCAGGCACGTCTGGCTTCCACCACAGGCTCATAAGCTGTTACCTAATCATAGCTGTTACATCAATAAGCATAGACTGCAACATAAACAACGCCCAGAGCCTCTAATTGTGGGCAGAAACACAGTGTTATCAACATTTGATGGGTGCATGACTGTTGCCTCCAATTTACTGACTCTCTGAATCCTTTAGGCGGGCTTAAGTGCAAAACTATTTTTGAAATGCAGCTGGATAACTTAGACTCCCAACTGGAGGTTAATCTAGTGATAGCGGAAAGGACCAGTTGTAGATAAACAGACATTTTGTCACATGAGGGAAAGGAAGGGGCCCTGGGGATGTGCATGCAGAGAGGTCTCTTCTGTCTTTAAACAAAAATGATGTCCAGAGCCTCTCATGTTTCGTGAGTGATGATGGATGCTTTCTGTGCATTAGTTCTTAGCCTCACAACAACTTGAGGGGTGGGACCCCCATTTTACAGACAGGAAAACTGAGGCTCAGAGAACAGAACTGATTTGCCCTGGGGCCCATCAATAGATTTTAGGTCGGAACTCAGATCTGACTACAGAGCCAGTGGGGTTTCTGCTACTACATGACTTTTCAGATATTTGACGAACTCTCCTGTACAACAGGGAAGAGCCTTCCGGAATGTGTTCAAGTAGGCTGAGCAGGGGTCAGTGGGCAACAGTACAGAGAGGCCAGCAGGGCTCGGGGGCACAGGAGTGGCCCAGAAGGGAAATGGTCTGGCTTCCTAAGTGATGAACTTCCCATCAGGGGCGGGTTTGAGCAGAGGTCTTGAGACCAGATGTCAGGAAGCTATAGAAACGGTACATCTAGCTGGAGGCCGAAACATGATCTCTAAGGCTCTACCAAGTTCAAGACTGCAGCTAGAATGAGGGTGCTTCATCGGGGCAGAGAGAGCAGGCTGCTTATGGAGACGTGGGCATGAGATCAGGCCTAAAATGCCCAAAGAAGATTGCGCAACGATGTGAATGTACTTAATGCCACCGAACCGTACATTACAAATGGTTAAGATGGTAACTTTTACCCTGTGTATACTTTACACAATTATAAAAAGTCAGTAGGAGAAAAAAAAGTGATATCCACTTCTAGACTGAAAAAAGTCCAAACACAGGGGCGTCCATGTTATTGTAGGGGACTCTGGGCTCCCCAATGCAGACTCGGGCAAAAGAAGCAACTTTGCTACAAGACTGGCCATGTCTTGAAAGTTGAATAAAGAGGGATGACAAAAATTAGTCAGTAGCATTCTCTGCCCACCCATTGTGCTCACGGAACCAGCCCTGTGAAGTCCAGCAACTCTGAGTCCTGTTTCCTTTGCAGGTCAGAGGTTGGCCCATCAGAGGTGTCAGGAGGGTCAATGAGATTTAGCGGTCATGACTGGAGAGAATAGCTGGCTTGACTGAGCGCTTACTACCTGCAAGGCACCTCATGCTTACCTTACGTGGGCGGGGGTTCTCAGGGTCAGAGGTAGGGAGGAGAGAGGTAGGCCCAGAAGGCAGGAAGGAAGGAAGGGTGGGAAAGGGTGGGGCCCAGAGGACCTGGGGGAGGCGTCAGGCCTGATGGCCAGCGCATGACTTCACTGCCTTTCTGGACGGTCCCCTGTGTGGACCACGCATCCAGTGCTCTGTGGGTGGACAAAGGTTGCTAACAGATTAAAAAAATCTCTTAAGAGAATATTTTTTTTCTGTCTAAAGTCAAATTCTTTTTTTTTTTTTTTGGCTGCGATTCTTTTGAATAATTCAAAGAGCTGGGACTTTGCTTTCATAAATCTAGTGTGCTTACCTGCCAAAAATCTTTGCATTTATGAAGAGCAGCAGTGACCCAGGTGAGCCAGTGAACAGAGTCACGGGAACAGACAAGCCTTTGCTTTTGGGTTCGTGGGTTTTTTCTCACTTCCGTCTCACCCCTTTCCTGGCCCGAACCCTCTACTCCTTCGTTACCTTCAAAGGCATTTTCCTGGGTTCCCTGCCACCAGCTTCCCCAGACCCCATCCTAGACTTCAGTTGCAGAAAAGTCCCCCTGAAACCCCAGGTCCATCCCTCCAAGCCTTGCTTACAAAGCCAGAGAGGATCTTTCTTCCCGAATCGGAGCCCCAAGTTTGGCATCATCACAGCCCTGGGTGCCCACTTCACCCTTTCCATTCCTCTCCACCCTGTACCATCGCCCTGCACTCCGGCCAAGCCCATCTCCTCTGCAACCGCAACCGGCCCTTCCTGGCCTCCGTGCTTTGCCGTGACTCAACCCTCGCATCATAAAACAGTCTCTCTCCTCATCAATTCAGGGCCACCAGCTCCTGTGGGACCCGGCGCACCGCCTGCAGGAAGCGTTCCAAAACGGCCATTTGAGTTTTGAGTCACTGTGTTCAGTGTCCTCAGGTCCAGAAACGTCTCCGAAATGACAAATGTCTGGTTTTCTATCAGCCTGTGGGCCAGGTAGTGACCTGCTGTGCAAAGCAGAGGACGAAGGCAGGGGGGTGGGGGGGGGGCGCGGTGAGGGGAGGGAGTATCTTACTTCCTCTTAAATAGCTTTCCAAGGAATACTCTCCTTTTTTTTCATCTTTGTTAGAGTATAATTGCTTTACAATGTTGTTAGTTTCTGCTGTACAAGTGAATCAGCTGTATGTATACATGTATCCCCATATCCCCTCCCTCTTGAGCCTCCCTCCCACCCTCCCTATCCCACCCCTCTAGGTGATACTCTCTTTTGACATCCACTTCTATCGGCACGTGGGGCGGCCATCCGGAGGCTTTGGAGGGTTCCGGGCTGGACACTGGGTTTCATCTTTTCTGCTAAATCAGTTACTGTGTGTCCATATGCTTCTATCTTCCAAGACGTGGCTGCGATCAACTCCTCTCTCACTTTCTTTATCCTCCTAGTCGTCTGCCCTCTTTTCCCAAGCCCTCCTCTGTGATTGATGGCGTTTTGTGAACGTGTATCCAACCTGCCTTCTTTAACTGGACGCCGCACGTGACCATTTGCACCTTGCTGCTAAGTTCTTTCTGCCCTGAATGTACCTGGCCTCCCAGCTACATTATAGACCCTGCTCACGTGGCTGCCTCTGGGGAAGGTGCTTCTCTGGACAGACACAGGAATGGTTTTTGATCGATGACCTGAGTAGCCTTTGCTGCCTTTGGGGGGTGGAACTGGTCACAGGCGACTGCGCCCTGGGAATCATAGAATCCGCCAGCACCGTATTCTGGGTGGTCCTGCCAGCTATAGCCCTGGGGAGGACACGGTGTCCCTGCACCATTTGCCAAGCTATGGGGTCCACCAAGCCGCGTCCTCTGTCATGTCATGGGTTTCCGATGGGGTCTGAAGGCCCCTGATGGGAGGTGGAAATGCAGCATCATTAAGGCAAACACAGCCCTCAGCCCACGTGTTCTCATTTCCCGGATGAGAGCACACACACACAACAGAAAGAACCTCGCGGCCTGGACCCACCCTGACCACGCGTCCCTCGGTACCGGAGCTGCGTGTGACCAGAGGCGCTGCCCAGCCCCACCCTGTTCCGGGTCCCTCCGCCCCACACACGCTCACGTTCTAACCAGCCAGGCACCCAGGAGAGAGGCGAGGGAGAACCAACCCCACTTGGAGGGTTGGTCCTTCCTTCCCAGCGGTGCTGCTGGAGTTTCCATCCACTGATGAGTGTGTGTTGAGTCCCTTCTCTGTGCAGACCCTGTGCTCGCCCTGGGGAACCAGGAATTCCTGTCCTAAGGGAGCTGCGAGTGGATGGAAGCTGTGACCAGGTCGACGGTACCCTCAGCCTGCTGGGTGCCGTGCTGGGGTGTCGAGAGCGGTGTGTGATCCCGGACCAGGGGTCAAGGCTGGCACCCCATGTGGACGGGGCGTGGGGTTTAGGCAAACGAAGGGGTCAGGCAGGGGCCCGGCTGAGCGCACAACCCAAACCGCCCCCCACCTGGCCCGGGGTTTGCACGGGCTTGGAGGGTTCGTGAGACTTTGGACTAAACCTAAGGAACAGTGGAGAGCTACCAGAAGGTTCCCAGCGGGGGAGGGACTCACATTTTGGAAAGATGATGGATGAGGGCAAAACGAATCTCAGGGGAGGGGTCCGGGGCGTGGCAGGAAACCCAGCCCCCTGCAGATGCCAGCAAGAGCCTGGTGGCTTGTGGGAGGTCGTGCAGGAGCCGTGGGGGCCTCGGCAGGTGGAATCACTGGGACTGGGAGATGGATTCACTCCAGAGAACGAGGTTCAGGAATCTGGGCGGTGGTCCTGTTTCTGGCTCGGGCATCTGCGTGATGACCTGTACCAAGACACAGAGCCCTGGGCCAGTTCAGCAGGAGGAGCTGCATCTTTCTTGCTTAAGAAAAGCAACAATCACGAGCAAAGATGTCCCTCTGCAGAAACTCCCCTCCGTAAACTGGGGAAGGGGCCGCGTCCACCCTGAGCTCATCAGGGCTCTCTCAGCACCGCCCTCTGCCCGTTCACAGCCCCGTGCCTCATCCTCACCTCTAACTGGACTTTCTGTGCAATGAGGAACCTAAAAAACCCCAGCTCCTCGGGTCAAAGTCCATCACATCCCTAAGCCAAGCCCCGGCTATACCCGGGGACGTCAGTCGTCACCCTGCGGCCCCTCGCCGCCCTCTGCTTACACACAAGCGTATCCCAGGCGTCGGAGCAGCTGCAAACCCGCCACGTCCCCTTCACTTCTGAGACTGGCATCCTTGCTGTCTCTTCCGCCCGGACCTCTCTCCCTGACCCCGGGGCCTCCCTCGAAGCCCATCACATCCCCGGGCCTCTGAGATCCCTTTGTAGCTGGAGGCAGAGTGGGTGACCGCGGGCCTCTGTTTGGGGACATGCACAAGACTCAGGTGAAGGCAAGATGACGTCACTTATCCTCCCACCACGCACAGTGACCTCCCGGCTGTCCTGGCTCTCGAGGCCCAGACTTGCTCAGAAGTGAGTGTCTCCTTGCAAGTGCTGAGCGGGATTTAGCACCGAGAAGGACACGGGCTGAATCACACCCAGTCTCTGCGTCACCTAAACTGCTGCAGTCTAAAGCTGACCCTGACCCTGCTGCTGTGGGCTGAGTTGTGTCCCCAAATCCCTACGCTGGAGTCCCCACCCCTGCCACCTACGAATGTGATGCATTCGGAGATGAAGCCTTTAAAGTGGTCATTAAGTTAAAACGAGGTCATGAGGATGGGCCCTCATCCAATCTGACGGGTGTTCTTCTGACAAGAGGAGATTAGGACACAGGCGTGTACAGAGGGGGCACCTGTAAGGACAGGGAGAAGACGGCCATCTACACGCCAAGGAGAGAGGCCTCAGAGGGAACCCACCCCGCCGAGGCCTCGATATGGGACCCCCAGTCTCCAGAACTGTGAGCAAATACACTTCCGTGGTTTCAGCCCCCTGGTCTGCAGTGCCTTGTCACGGCAGGCCGAGGGGACTCACACGAGCGTTGTGACAGCAGAAGGCAAACGGGGCTTCGGGAATGCCAGGGAGAAAGAAACAGTCCTGACGGGGACGAGGTCGGCGCAGGGGCCGCTCGTGTGCATTCCAGAGCGGACTGGCTGGGTTCAAACTCCCTCAGCTGCCTCCCTGGGGGACGGTGCCACCGGGCGTACTTGTCTGGAGGATAGAGTAAGACAGAGCAGGCCCAGCGTAAGCCCACAGTAAAGGGTGGCTATTGTGGAGGAATTCCAGGCCGTAAAAGCCGAGGACACAAAGACAGGTGGGATTACAGGGCCTGAGACTGGAGGGAAGGGCCTTCCCAACAGAGGGGACCCTGTGCGCCAGGGCGCAGGGCTGGGCTGGACTGATCTGGGGGGAGGGGAGGAGGGGGGCCTGGGGCCAGGGACCAGCCAACACCAGACTAGGCTCTGCTCCCGAGAAGGAGGAAACAGGTCAAGGTTTTAAGACAAGGAGGCGACAAGCAGGAAAGGAAGTGCTGACCAGCTTGTAGGAAGGGGTCGGCAGGGAGGACCAGGAAACAGAGACACAGATGCAGGCTTCTCCGGCTCTTCTCTCCATTCATCTTAAATATTTATTTCAATGTTTGCATGCATAAACAAGAGCCCAGAGGCAGCCACCCCCTCCAGCTCTTAAAAGATTTCTGGAGAAGTGTTCCTGGAAGAGACGGTTAATGCCTTTGCTCCTGCACCCTGAAATGGATTTCTGAGAAGCAGGGCCCCGCATCCGCGAGCTGGCCGCCAGGAGGGTTTCTCAGGCCCGTTGCACCTCCTGGGTGGGTCTGTGATGAGACTCAGAAGGTCAGTTTCCAAGGAGAGAACAGTCCTCGGGGAGTTCAGCTGGCGTTGGCAAATGAATAAATGAAAGTGCCCGCGGTGCCCCATCCATCCTTTCACCAACACTCCGCTGTTTAATCTCTGATCTGAAGGTGAACGTGCACCCTGACCTTTCACAGGAACAGAGACAGGCTGTGCCCACCAGCATCGCTTTCAAGTTGACCCATGTTATCTGGGTGGCAGAGAAGCGGAAAGTGGTGGGAGGCTCCAATGTCATCTAATTCAACTCTCCTATTTTACAGATGAGGAAACTGAGGCCCAGAGAAGGGATTAGCTCCAAGTCTTCCAGTTCGTGGGTGCCCATGGAGGATGCTGGAACTCAGACATCGTGACCCCCAAACCAGTGTGTCCTAACGCTCAACACCCACTGGCGACAGGCTGCCCCACAGCCACAGCTGTGCTTTTAAACCTTCACGTAGCCACACTTAAAAAGTGAAATGAGGACGTCCCTGGGGGTGCAGTGGTTAGGACTCCGCCCTTGCACTGCAAGGGGGCACGGGTTCCATCCCTGGTCGGGGAACGAAGATCCTGCGTGCCACGTGGCCAAAAAATAAATAAATAAAAATAAATAAGAGTGAGATGAACCATAATAATATATTTCATCTCGTATATGCAAAATACACAGACCCTCTCTATACACACCTCTCCTTCCACCAGCACAAAACACACTCTGCACCTGCCAGGACTTGCCGGGAATGCGGGCAGGGAGTTGGGGTCAGGCTCTGAATAGGAGCCTCGCCCAGGAAAGCAGTCCACGCGCAAGCCCGCTACACCACACAGTCTGCAGAAAATCTTCACTTCTTTCAGGCGTCTAAAGCGGAGCGAGAAATGTCCCCGTTTGAAAGTGTGGGCCGTGGTAGACATTGTCCCCGCCTGTGGCACACAGAGGACTTTTTATCCAGCCACCCATTTCCAGGGCACGTTTAGCTGACACAGGAGGCCCGTGGGCCGCTGGCATCCCAGCCATCTCCTGAGGTGGCTGCCCGTGGGTGGCACCGCCACGTCCTGGCAGGAATGCGGGGACAGAGGTCTGGGGAGATGGACGGGCTGGCCCTTGTGCTGGAGGCCCGCGCGTCAGCCCAGATGACTCGTGTGGAATTCCCAGCCCCTTGGGCCCAGGCAATGAGACCAGCTTCCAGAGTTCCACTCCCTTCCAACAGCCTGGAATTCCACTTCAGGTCCTTTAAAAGCTGCCGCCAGCTGGCTCTGCCTCTACCTGCCTTGTCCAAAGGTGTCCACATGCATCTCAGGGCCAAGCGATTCTTCCCTGGCCCTCCAGACAAGCTCTGACGTGGGGGCCACTAAACAGGTGGGGTGCCGACCCACGACAGGTTCCCGAGGTCACAGAACCCTGAGAGCGAGGCTGGTATAGTCCCTGTCCACGCCCAAGGTGTGGCCCACCCGAGCGCCAAGCGACGTGGTTGCTCAGATGGGTGGAATTAGCCGGCTCCTCGGACAACAGAGCACCACGGGGTTTGGCTGCAGGGCTTGCTTTAGGTCTGCGCGAACCCATGCACGTGGCCACTGTGCCTTTGCAGGGTGGCTAGCCCAGGTTAAGATGCTGTAAGTGCAAAACACGCACCCGATGTAAAGGACCTCGGCAGAAAGGGTATAAAAGACCTCATGGAAAATGTTTATGTTGCTGCCATGTTGAAATGAGCATAGTTTGCATATAGCAGATCAAATACAATGTACTACTGCAATTAATTTCACGTGTTTCTTTTGTACTTTGCATGTGACTACTTTAATGTTTTAAATTACATGAGTAGCTTGCCTTTTATTCCTGTTGGACAGCACGGGTCTGGTGGAAGCATTTTATTTGCAGGATCACTTCCCGGGCTTTCATTCTAATGATGTCGGCTGGGATTTGACCAGCCATGTGGTGACGGATGGAGTAAGCGCAGTGGTTAGGGACCAGGATGGGGGGTGGGGGGTATGAAACGAGAGGCCACCCCCCACCCCCAGCCCCGGCCCCTTCGCCACACCTGGAGGCTGAGGTGTAAACTCCAGGTGAGGAATGGGCACCCAGACCCAGGCCTCTCTCACTGCCCTGGGGGGTCAGTGGGGCATCTCCAGGTGAGGGCTGATTTGGGTGCTTGCTTCTCTCCCTTTAGAAATGGAACATAAAGCCTAGGGCTGCACCCAGGGCCTTGTCAACCCAGGGCTCCTTGGGATGACAGAACGGACCTGTACCTTGATTTTGGTGGTGGACGTATGAACCTACACAAGTGAGAAAACGACATAGAATTAAATCTGTACACACACACACACGCCTGTGTTATTTCTCACCACTGCGTGTGAATCTACACGTATCTCCAAGTAAAAATGTTTCGTTTTTTAAAAAACCAAAGCCTTATTTGCACACCCATGTTCATAGCAGCACCATTCACAACAGCCAGATGGTGGAAGCAACTTTTTTTTTTTTTTCTGGCTGCATCACACGGCTTGTGGGATCTCAGCTCCCTGACCAGGGATCGAACCCGGGCCGCGGCAGTAAAAGGGCCAAGTCTTAACCACTGGACCGCCAGGGAGGTTCCAGGAGCACCTGAAGCGTCCGTCCACAGGTGATGGGTAAACGAGATGTGGTAGATACGCATGGAAGGAGACGCTGACAGTGGCTGCCACACGGATGAAATCTGAAAATACGCTGCGTGAAATAAACCCACCACAAAGGGGCAAACACTGTATGATTCCACTTGTATGAGGTCCCTAAAGTAGTCAGGTCCATAGAGACAGAAGGTAGAATGGTGGCTGCCAGGGGTGGGGCGGGGTAGGGAGACGGGGGGCAGGGGACAGTCGCTGTGTGATGGGGACAGAGTTTCAAAAGGGGTGAGTGGAAAAGTTCAGGAGAGGACGGGGGTGATTTTTGCACAACAATGTGAAGGTACTTAACGCCTCTGAACGGTGCACTTACAAATGGTTAAGACGGTAAACATTACATATGAGTATTTTACCACAACGTTTAAAAATTTAAAAATCAGAGCCTTTGGACCTAAAGATCGATGCCTTTCTTTTGCAAGTCACGCTGTTCAAGGAGGCAGAACCAACACACTATTGGGCCTGTTAGCAGGAACCTGACGGCCAGCTTCTTTAAGGGACGCAGAGCAGGGTGTGTGCTCGGCAAACGTGCTGGGCGTTGGGGCAGGTGGGGCCCCGCGAGCGCCAGGCCTCCCCTCAAGCGCACCCCATCCCCAGACGGATCTCGTATGCCACCTAAAGGTGGATCTAAACCTGTCATTACAGAGGTGGCCTTGATCAAAAATGTTCATGACCTTCGGGGGCACGGAGCTGAAAATCCAGGTGGAAACATGCGCGCCTGCAGTTCCAAGGGGCCGGGAAGGTAAGGGCTGACCCCCAAACTGGCAAATCAGATCTACTTTAAAGTCAGAGGTGGGACTGGCATTTGCGGACGTAGTTGCTAATACCAGCTCACTAAAGATGCCAGGTGTTTCCTGTACAAAATAAGGAGGAATGGACCTTATGAGGCTACCCCCCACCCCTGCCAGTTGTGCAGTTGAAGCAGCCCTGCGCTTCCTAGGACGGGAAGGGTGTGAAAACACCCGCTGAGTGGGGCAGGGCAGGGGGTGTCCACACCCCAAGAAAGCAGCCACCCAGAGATGACTTCGGTGTAAGCGGGGAGGGGTAGCGGCCCGGTTTGGAGTGACTTTCTTATCTGATCATCAAAGAGCACACGATACCAAGGGTCCAATTTGGGGAACAGAAGTGTCCCAGAAGATAATTATTTCTTTCCTCTGAAATTCACCCAGGCTGCCCAGGGGCCCCTGGACGGCCTGGAAAGTTTATTAAGAATGCCGGATGTCTCAGCATTCATTTTCAGCCACCAGGGCATTGATTAAGACATGCAGAAGCAATCTAAATGTCCATCAACAGAGGAGTGGATAAAGAAGATGTGGCGCATATATACAATGGAATATCACTCAGCCACGAAAAGGAACAAAATTGAGTTATTTGTAGAGACATGGGTGGACCTAGAAACTGTCATACAGAGTGAAGTAAGTCAGAAAGGCAAAAACGAATATTGTATATTAACGCATACATGTGGGATCTAGAAAATGGTACAGAAAAATCACCCCTTAGTTGCAAAGCAGAAACAGAGATACAGACGTAGTGAGCAAACGTATGGATACCGAGGGGGGAGGGGGATGGGATGAACTGGGAGACTGGGACTGACATATACACACTGCTGTGTATAAAATAGATAGCTAATGAGAGCCTACTGTATAGCTCAGGGAACTCTGCTTGGAACTCTGCTCTGTGGTGACCTAAATGGGAAGGAAAGCCAAAAAAGAGGGGATGTATTCGCATATCTATAAACATATACGAATGCCTGATTCACTTTGCTGCACAGCAGAAACCGACACAGCAGTGTAAAGCAACTATACTCCAATTAAAAAAAAAAAAAGACATGTAGCGCCTCTGCTGCCCTGCTCCTAAGCTCCCCCACGCTGGGGGCTGCAGTGTGGGTGGTCCTGCACCTGACCTTGGCAGAGGCAGGTGGGCACATCTGCATGGCGCTGCCCCATTTACAAGGGCTCCCTGGCCCCTGCTGCCGGAGCCAACACATTCAACTGTTTATGAAAAACAGTACTGTTTTCCTTCTCGGCCGTCTAAGTCATGGGAAATTTTTGTGTGGTGATGCAAAAATCCCAGAAAGTTTGATTTTAAAAGTTCCCTCAAATGTGGGTGGTTCCTCAAGTTTGTCCAGATTTACTGAATATCCTGTGTCCATAAAACAAGTCTGACGCTTTCACCCCAACACCCCTCGAGAGGCCCCTGGGATTCGTGGAGGCTCTCATTAGCGAGTTTTGGCAGCTGGTGGTTGCTTGTAGGACTTTTAAACTTGAAACTGAAATGACTCTTACAAGCCTGAATTAACAGAGTTGCTGGAGAATATTGTTTCAGCTCAGCTTAAGGACAGCCTCCATCCCCGTGATCCAAATCCCTCCACTGAAAGCATCACAGTAAGTCCCGGATAAATTAGCTGTTCTCTGAAAAATCGTTCTTTGATGTTTTACTCAATCCACCAACAGCTGTCTCCTGAGCACCTGCGTATGGGACTGGGGCCATCCCAGCGGCCCAAGTCCTTCTCCCGTCCTCCCCGCCCCCACCCTCCTCCTCATCCAGAAGATGACTCGGGTGAGACCTGCCCCCCCAACCCCACCCCCCCAGCAGTGACCAAAACAGCCACTGAAAGTGATGTCAGCAGTGTATCGACACGGAGAGATGGAGGCAGCGTGCCTCTAGTGCCGCCTTTGTAAATACGTCCATAGCACGTGTTTAGTGCCACCTTTGTTAAGGTATATTTATAGATACAGAACCATTCACGTGTGTATTTCAATAAAACGTATCTGAAAGGATACACACAAAAATGCTCAGCGTGGCCGCCAAGTAGTAGAATTTTCTTTTCTTTTAGCTTCTCTGTATATTTTCTCTAGAGTACACGTATTCCGTGTGAAATCAAAGAATGAAAATACGTTTTAAAGGGAATGTTGGCATTGGTAGTAGATCTGGTGGCCATTTAAGTTGGTTTCTGTGTGTGTGTGGTTCGGGGGGTTCGGAGTTCTGGCTGAGATTATGGGCACCTCTGCACAAACATTTTAAGCCTGGACAAAGAGAAATGTAAATTTTGTGATTTTCCTATTTATCCCCTATGTGGGATTTAAGTTATATTTATAAATATACATGCATAGTATGTATTTATTATGAACTTAATTATTTATCAAGGGGCCTTTAATGATCTTTAATGGTCAGTATCTATATTTATTATTGCAGCAAGTTTATTCCTTGCACTAGCCTTACCAATACGAATCCCGTTACCTATACTGCATCCAGTAATCAATATACATTTAGGTGTACTGTTTAGATCAGCTGCACCAAGCTTAGCTGTGTTTTCTATTCTCTGATCGGAAGGATGGGCTTCACTCTCAAAACATGCCTCAATGGGTACCCTGGGAACAGTAGCGCAAGCGGCTTCACGTGAAGTAACTCAGCAATCATCCTATTATCAGCGCTAGTCAGCATATACATTGCCACCTCCTCCTGGACCACGAGGCGGGATCTCCTCTCGTCCGCTCGGGCTGGTTCCTGGCCCTACCGTGGATGCCCTGATGGGTCAAGGCTGGAGAAGAGACAAGCAAAAAGCTAAGAGAAGCTACACTGACCTACGTTAGAAAAAGCCGAACAAAAAAGGCGGGGGTGGCAACACCCCAAAGGGGAAGGAAGTTGAAAGAGCTTGAGCAGAGAAGGGAGGGGGAACAGGGTACAACCAGTGCAGCTGGCGTTTTCTAGAGGAAGAACGGGGAGGAGAGAGAAGAGATTTGGGACTCGGGTGGGAAACCGAGAGTTGGGTCAACAGCACCGATTACAGGAAATGTGGGCCCAACACACCCGGCTCCCCATCAAAGAAAACTGCCGTGAAGAGTTGCTTTACTCTCAAGGTCGGGGGCTTTTTTTGTTTTTTTAATTTACTTAGGCTGGGCCAGGTCTTAGTGGCGGCATGTGGGATCTAGTTCCCCGACCAGGGATCAAACCCTGGCCCCTCTGCTGCGAGTGCAAGTCTTA
Organism: Hippopotamus amphibius kiboko; assembly: GCF_030028045.1. Lineage (NCBI taxonomy): Eukaryota > Metazoa > Chordata > Mammalia > Artiodactyla > Hippopotamidae > Hippopotamus > Hippopotamus amphibius. Next base: position 2,870,119 of record NC_080202.1, on the reverse strand, counting down.
ACCACTGGACCACGAAGGAAGTCCCAAGGGTGTGTCTCTTTAGGATGTGTTCGTTGTCACATCAGGAGCCTCCTGTCCTGCTAGATTGGGCATCCTGGCGGCAGAGAAAATGAAATTGGGCCCCGAGAAGCATTGGGAAAGAGCCCGTCTCTGCCGAGCAGCCGGGGCGGCTGGAGTCAGGGCTCCGCGCAGAGGGTCCCGACACCGCAGCGCGAGCCACACACCCACTGAACTGGTTTCCGAGGGCTGTTGTCACAAAGTACCACAGACCGGGCAGCTTCAACAGCAGAAACTTGCTGTCTCACCATCCTGGGGGCTGGAAATCCAAGGTCAGGGTGGCATCGGAATTGCTTCCTTCCGAGGGCTGGGAGGGAGGGGTCTGCTCCATGGACACCTCCTGGCTTGTAAATGGGCACCTTCAGCCTCTGGGCCCCACATTCCCCTGTTACGAGGGCACCAGACTTACTGGATCACCCCCAATGACCTTATTTTAACTTGACTACTTCTATACCTATTTCCAAATAAGGTCACATTCTGACGGACCAGGGGTTAGGACTTCGACATACAAATTTGGAGTGGGGGCATTATTCAACCTCTCATCCTCCAAGGGCCCCACGGCCCTGCTCCCCCCACAGCCTCATGTCCCCAAGCTGTCTCAGGCTTCCCGCCCTTGGTGTCCGTTCCTCAGAACTCCGGCATGTTGACCGCTCCCTTCCCGTCCTTAGCCCTGGGCTTCTTCCTGTGCTTCTGTTTCCCTGGTCCATTCAGGGGGGTTTGAGGAGAGGGGAGGCCCTCACAGGTGGGCTCAGATCCCCTGGTTGGGACTGAAGCTGCTCTCACGTGTTGACGCCCGCAGATTACAGCTTCATCCCTTGGGTGGGGGACCTTCAGGAGCTGGACAAACAGCCTGTCCACTGCCCTGGGACACGCGTGGCCTCGTTTCTTCAGGGGCTCCTGGGCTCTCGTGAGGACGGGTCTGCTCCTTGAGCCTGGGTCCCCTGCCGCAGATGCCCGCTGGGGGGTCTGCGGCTGGAGGGACTGGGGAGCCAGGGGCACGTTTGGACAGCCCAGCCTCCCCGGGTGAAGGCTGGGGTCGGGGTGGACACCTGGACAAAGGGCACAGAGACGTTTGGCCTGAGGCAAGGTGGGAGGAGGGGCTCCTGGTTCTGCTGGGGGAGCAAAAGGTTGGCATTAAAACCCGGATTCCCGGCGTGGATGCTGGTGGGGGGTGGGGGATGGGGGGGCGGCCCAGCTCCTGGCACTAGCAGCTTAGCTTTGGGAAAGGTTCTAAATCACGTGTTGGAGGAGTCACGATGGTAGGGCTTCCTAAACCTAGTGGTTTGCCCACTGAGCTCCCGGGATGCGCCAAGCCTCCTGCAGGGAAGAGGGGGAGAGCCCCACCAGGCTCCAGAGCCCCTCCCTTCCCCCCAGCCCCAGCCTCCTCCCCGCCTCCATGCAGACCACCCAGCTTTCACCTGCTTGATTTTCCCCCGACACGATTTCATGGGAAGAAAGGTCTCTGTGATTACAAAAAGTAGATAAATATATATTGTTTTATGTATAACATCAATATATTATTTATAATATTATATTATTTTATATATTAAAATATATGTAAATATGTGTATATATATATATGCCACTGATGTAGCTAGTGAGTTCTCCATGCATATAAAATCATTCAAAATTTAAATATTCAACAAGAAGCTCCTATTGTAGAGCACAGGGAACTATATTCCGTATCCTGTGACAAACCATAAAGAGAAACTATATATATATATATATATATATATATATGCAAACTGATTCACTGTGCTGTGCTGAAGAAATTAAGACAACATTGTCAATCAACTGTATTTCAATAAAAAAATTTTTAAACTTTATAAAAATATATATGTAAATATTCAACACACCTATGATCTCTTTTCTGAATCACATCGGCTACGTGCATCTATAATTCATTCCCAACAAGAAAGAGCGTCTTCAACACAACAGGAAACACACTCTCACTCGAGAGGAGACCTGTCCCTAAGGAAGATGCTCCAGCCGTCAAAGACGAGACATATTTGGATGGAGAGAGTCTTTGGCTGGGATGCTCTTGGCCGGTCCTGAATGTACTAAATGAACGCTTCCAAGTTAATCAATGCTTAACTTGGAAGAGCTGAGAGGACCAGCTCTTCTTCCCCAAAGAGGCCACGGGCACCGAGATGTTCTACAGATCTGGCTGCCTCCGTGGAAGCCCCTCCTGGGGAAGGAAGGGCTGAACTTGCAGGGCTGTGCCCCTTCCCACGAGCTGCATGGTCCTGCCTCAAAGGGGCGCTGCCTGAGAAGCAGGGGCCAGCTTCCTGACTTAACGGTCTCACGTGTGGGCCTGGGGTGCAGCCCGCAGAGGGCCGGAAGGACAGCCGTGGTGGCCGCCTGTGCTGGGTCCACTTTAATTCTGTTCCCAGTGCCTAGTGGGGCCTCCTGTCTCAGTGGCAAACACTGACTTGGAGCTGGGGGTAGCGAGGGGGGGACGAGGGTCCTTGTTGTGTGGTTGGGGGAGGGGCACAGATGCTGACAGGTCCTGTGTAAGGTGAGCAAGGGCCCGTCTGGAAACCCAGCGAGGCTTTCTGAGCTCCTGACCGCCTCGCCCGCACTCCCATGACGGGACTTTCTTTATGGCCTCGGGTCTATAAATACCTCCAGCCATGACGAATGCACTTGCACAGAAGGATAGGATTTCAGCGTCAGAAGCTACCTTCATCTCCATGAACCCCTGCGCTGGTCCGAGGCAGGAAGCCCCCCCAGGACTGCCCCGTGGATCGGCATTTTTGGATTGCCCTCAGGACAGGGAGCTCACTCCCACCTGGCAGGGGCTCGACTACCTGGGCACCACTCAGAGGCGCCTAGTCTGCAGAGCCTGCATCCACGTCGGGGCAGGCGAGGCTGGGAAATGATGCTCCCCATGTGTCTGGCTTGCTGAGCACGCCCAGGGCCCCGGGCTCGGGAATGCCAGGGCCTCCGGTTACATCCCAAGTGGGGCAACTGAGCGGCCAGCTGCCAGCGGTCCCTCCGGAGGCACCCAGCTCCTCAGGGCACGGAATGTGCCTCTCAGGGCAGCCTGCCCGGACAGAGGGTTGGGGCACAGCACACGGTGTCCCCACCCCACCCCCATCTGTCCCCCTGCTCAGCCACGGGCCTGCGGTGACCTGAGCTTTCAGGGCTCCTTCCAGCCTGGCCATCAGCTCATCTCAGCCCCTAGTGCCTTGGGCTCTACTTGGATGTGCTGCTCACGGCTTTGGAGAATTCTTTTTTTTTTTTTTTTTAATTTTTATTGGAGTACAGTTGATTTACAATGTTGTGTTAGTTTCAGGTATACAGCAAAGCCAATCAGTTATACAGATACATCTATCCACTCTTTTTCAGATCCTTTTTCCACAGAGGCCATTACGGAGGATTGAGTAGCGTCCCCTGTGCTATGCAGTAGGTCCTCAGTAGTTCTCTGTTAATATTTTATATATAGTAGTGTGTGTGTGTCAGTCCCAATCTTGGCTTTAGAGAGCTCTAGTCTCATGTCTTCTCTTTCTGCCGTGGCCCAGGGGCCCCTTTCACTACCCCAAGAGCATCAAAGCTGCTGTGAGCACGGGGTCTCTGTCTCTCCTATACAGCCTCGTTATCCACAGCACAGCCGCGGCGAGTCCCAAGTCCCCCCCACCCCATGCATCTTCCAACCCCCGGTCGCCACCCCCTACTAACCCTGCCTTATCTCGACTTGTGCTACACCTGAGCCGCCAGGACCCCGTCGCATCCTCTCTCCTGCCACCTCCCACCGCTTTTCTCTCTGTCGTGCTTCTCCCAGTGAGTCTCCAGCAGAAGAATTTCATCTCATCCCCCTTTAATCCCCTTTGAAGCACATAATAGGTTTCAAGGAATGCTTGCTGAATGAAGGAACGAATACAATTTGAGCCCTGCCCTCAAATAACCTCATAATCTATGGGGGCAGGGGGCAGGGAAATGATAACAGATCCCAGCAAACCAGCAGGACGGGTGGCAGCACAGGGCCGATCACCCCGGCGACCTTGGAGACGGTTTGATTGCCTGATGAGGGGAGCACACGGTCTGTCTCTTTCTTCTCATGAACCATCGCACCAAACCCCAAGTCAGCTTTATTCCTTGCAACACACACTTGGGTTTACGCTAAAATAAGGAGCTGTGTTATCATGAAAATCACGGTGACTGCACTTGGGTGATGATTTACGGTCTTCAGAGCTTTCTGCGAACAGAACATGCTCACGTGGCAGCGAGGGGCCAGATGGCCTCTGGAGGTCTTTCTAGATCAAATCCCCTTACTTTATGGAAAAGAACAGGTTTCCCAAGTGACTTTCCTGAGTTCCTGCAGGGATGGGGCTCCCAGCCAGCATGTTTGATTTCAAGGACCTATTCAGAAAAGTACGGAGGCGGGGCACTGTGACACGCCCTTCCCTGGTGGTGACAAACTAGCCCAGGCTTTCCCACCGCATCAGCCCCTGAACACAGACCCGCCTGAGGTGTGTTCGTGCTGCCACGGCTGAAGCCCAGAGGAGTAACACTGTTCCCTGGTTGAAATTTATTATCAGTATTGTGAAGACGTTTCCTCCATTGAAGAAACCTGGGAGGGTCCCCTCTTCCCGTGTATTGATTTTAGGGGCCAAGTTTAAGATGATTTCTAGGTCAATAGGACTATAATCTTAGTACTCATGGTGGTGAAGTGGGCTCTTCAGAAAGGAAAAGGAAAAAAAAGTCCTGATTTGTAGTGTCTGCTATTTCTGTGGTGTAAATACTCCCACCCTGGTCAATTTCAAGCTGCCAACATAATGTCACGAAGTTGACAAGGTGCCAGCTGTACTTGGCATTGGAAAGAGGCGTGCACTGTTGGCTTTTCTGAGCCTGTACAGCGGCTGCTCCGGCTACCACATTTACTGAGAGTTTTCTAGGAGCTAGGCATTTCTTTAGGCTCACTGAATCCTAGCATGTCACTGTGATTTATCCACAAAAATAGGAACAATTAAAAATACCTACTCCTTGGGTTTTGCGAGGATTGAACGAAGTCTCACAAAGTGACTTAGAGCCGTGCCTGGCACGTAGGAAGTAAACAAACACAACGGTGACTCTATTACTACATACATCATCTCAGTTACTTGGAATTTTTTTGTTTTGGTTTTGGTTTGGGGCCATGCCACGTGGCTTGTGGGATCTTACCTCCCCAACCAGGGATGGAACCCAGGCCCTCGGCAGGGAAAGCGCAGAGTCCTAACCGCGGGACGGCCAGGGAAGTCCCCCAGTTACTCCTTTCGACAGCCGTGTGCCGCCGCTAACCATCAGGTGGCTGGCGGGAGCCGGCCGTGTGAGCCCGTGTGCGGTGGGAGCTGAGAGCCCTGCGCTGACGGCTGATCTATTGAAGAGACGATGCCGCCCATTTATGTTTTGACTCCAACTCCCACTTTACCAGACCTCCCTGGGGATGAGCTGTGACAGCGGATCTCGTACGTCCGTTGGGCTGGGCTAAGGGAGGCCCAGGGAGCGGGTCAGACATTATTTCTGGGTGTCGTGAGGGTGTCTCTGGAGGAGACGGAGGAAAGGTCCCCCTCCCCTGCGCAGGTGGGCCTCATGCAACATGCTGAGGGCCTGCGTAGAACAAGAGGGCAGAGACGGGGCGCATTCACTCTCCCTGCTTAGCTGAGACACGCACCCGCTCCTGCCCTCTGGCCCGGATGCTCCCGGTTCTCGGGCTTTGGGACTCAGAGCAGCCCTCACGCCATCGGTCCCCAGGCCTTTAGCTGGGACTGAGTCACACCACGGGCTTTCCTGATTCTTCAGCTTGCGGAGGGCAGACCGTGTGCCTTCGTGGTCGCCGTCACTGCACGAGCCCAGCCTCTCTTGCACCTGTCGGCTGAGCTGGACCCTCACGGAAGGTGGGGGGCAGGCACTCTGCAGAGTGCGACCAGACGCCGGGGACCCCCTCCCCCCTGACCTGAACTCACAGCGCCTCCTCCACCCACATACCCTTCTCCACCTCAGACCCTCGTCCCCATCCGCGTCCGCGTGGTCCTCGGGAAAGGGGTGAGCCCGTCTGTACGTGGTGCCTGTCTGCCTGGGTGGGAGGCCCAGGTGGGCTCCCCTGGGCCTGTGAGTGCGAGGCTCTGAGCACCTCGGGAGGTACAGGTGATTGTGCAGGACAGATGCAGGGGTTGGGGTTGGGGTTGGGGGGGGAGCGCAGGAGGCACCCAGCTGAGGTCAGGGTCGGACCGGGTGGGGAGCTCCTGCAGTTGCTCCTCCGGAGGCCCAGCTCTGCTCCTCGGAGCCCCGCACACGCTCTCCTGGGGCGGTCAGGCTGCCCGGGGCGGGCGTGCACAATGGAAGCCTGTTTCTGGGGGGCCAGGAATAGTCTAAGAGAAAGAAGCCGGGAAGGGAAAAATGTCTACGCATCTGGTTTGGCTCCCCACGCCTCACCCACTGCAAACATTGACTTCATACCAAGCTCCCACGGACCGGGGACCGGTGGCGGGAGCAGCCCGGGCGGAGGAAGGCCGCTCTGCACCGGCTCTGGCCCCCAGAGGCCCCGCGGCCTTGGCGCCATGCTCCATGCTTTCGGTTTCCTTAAATATTTGACAGCATCGTCAGCACCCGTCATATTCCAAGGGTGACAAGGGAGGAATTTCTTTCTGATTTGCATTTACCTTCTATTCTGGTTCGTTTTTCTAAGTGGAAAAGGCGTGCCTTCAGCCCACCACGCGAGTTAGCAAATTCAAGTTCGGAGGCTTCCCACCACACCTGCGGGAGGCACCCCAGCCCCAGCACACCCGCAGTGCCTCCGGTGGCAGGCAGGCTGTCACTCTGGGGAAATGAAGGAACACAGGTAGCTTTTATCTTGCTGTCACCTTGTTCTGGAGTTCGACCTTTTAGCAGGAAACGGGGCTTGTCAGTTAAAAGGATCAAAGAGCCTGCCTTCCACTCAGCAGTCTCTTCACCTAAGAGAAGAGAGGGCGATCTTACTACCTGAAAATTGCTTTCTTTCTCACCAAGAGGCTCACTGGCCATCAGAAAAAATTTCAGAAAGGCCCTCAGGGCTCACTCTCATCAGACTGTAAAACAGATTTTAAAGCTGCAGTCATGAAAACAGTTTGATTCTGTCACAGACAGACAGATCAACAGGAAGTCCCCAGAGAGCCTGGAAAACAGAGAATAATTTAAGGTGTAAGAAAGGCAACTTTCCGATCCTTGAGGGAAAGATGGATTAGCCAATAAGTGTTGTTGGAAAACCTGACCAAGAGGGGACGATTTCAACTGAATCGTTCTTGAAGTCTTTATACTGAAATAAATTATAGGTTAAAAAAAAAGTGTGTGTGTGTGTGTATATATATATATATATATATATATACACACACAGAAAAGCTGTAAAAGTACCAGAAAGGAACATGAGGTAATTTTTTTTATATATAATCTTGGGAGAGGAAAAAGCTTTTCTAATTAAGACAAAACCCAGAAGCTATAAATAAAAATATTGATGAGACTGACTGTGTAAGTATTTCAAATGTTATCTATACCAAAAGTATATACTAAAATGATATCAAAATTCAAATGAAAAGGTGGGAAAATATTTGAAAGGTGGATTATGAACAAAGGACTGAAGGGCTTAAAAACAGGACTTGTGAGGCACCACTAAAAGGCCAACAATTTAATATTTGTAATTAATAAAACATACAAACACGTGGTTCACAGAGAGAGAGAGAGAAATAGCAACAGCAAGTAAACAAATGCAAAGAAGAAAGAAAAAGCAGCTTAAAATCTGTAACATTTTTACAGATTAGGTTTGCAAAGATCAAAAAGTTTGCGGCCACATGCGTTGATTAGGACGTGGGGAAACAGGCCGTCTCACAACTGGGGGGGGAATGTGAATAGATGCGACCTTTTCCGAAGGCAATTTGGTGGTTTCGGTCCAGATAAGAATGACGTGTGCCAACTACACCCCGGGAACTCCTCGTTCTGATGTGCCCCTTGTACGAGCAGAGCCACGGGACACAGCATCTCTGTTTCTGGCTAAAAACCAGAAACCACCAAACGTCCACCAAGGGGAGCCCAGCTAAGTAGCTAAGCTCATAACAGACACTCACGGGACCTTACCCTCTGCAGCTGCTGGAAAGGATGCAGTGACTGTGTTCCAAGAGAAACAACCTCCAAGACGGCTAAGTGGGAAAAGCTCCAGGCAGGACAATGCGTATCATATGACGTGTGTGTGTGTGTGTGTGTGCACGCGTACACACACGTGTACATTCATCAACAAAGCTTTACCAAGCAGCTACCTCATCCCAGGAACTGTGCCAAGCGCTGGGGACACAGGGGTGAACAGGACTGGCAGACGCCCTGCTTTCCTGAGCTGATATCCTACTGGGAGAAGAGCAGGAAGCAGCAGGTAGATGGTGGGCTGGGACACCAGGTGGACAGTGATGTGCAGAAAACGAAGAGACGTGAGGGGTGCAGGGGACGGGCTGCAGCTGTCAACAAGCTTCTCAGAGAAAAGCTCCACTGAGCAGGGGTACTTGAGCCAAGAATCTTAGGACGGAGGGAGAGAGCTATGCAGGTGGGTGGGGAGGAGCCTTCGGGCCGGGAGGGAGGCAGGTACAGCAGCCTGAGAAGGGAGCCTGTGGTGTGACGGGGTTCCAGGAGGCTGAAGCTGCCCGTGCGATGGAGAACGTGGAGAAGAGGTCCAGAGGGGAGTGGAGAAGAGCTCGCTGGCTGTTTGAAGGACGTTGGCTTCTTAGCAAGAGGAGATATGACATGATCTGACTTCAGGTTTTTAAGAACATACGGAGAACGTTTCCCAAGGGCCATGCATGTACCCGTCAGTGGTGGTCACCTCTCAGGAGAGGTACGGTGGGGGGTGGGCGGAGAATTATTTTCCATCATATTCCATGCACATCTTTTTTGTTTCTTGACCATGCATATTGCTTTTTCCATTTTTAAAGAGCCCTTTTGCCCTGAGTGAAACATGAAATAAAAATCTTCCCCCGGAAAAGGACTCCTTTATTCCCAGGTGGCTGCATAACCCAGGGACCGCATGCCTGACTCTTGGGCGGACTTCCCCAAACACAGACTCTGAGATGAGGATTCGAGAAGAAGGAGTCTACAGGGGACGTGAACCCGGGAGACCCGGCAGAGGGGTGGAGACGTGGGGAGGAGGAGGAAAGGAGGCTGATGTCCCAGGCGTCCTTGAGCGGATGGCTACCCGGGTACCCTAGGCTCCCACCAGCGTGGGACTTGCTCATTTGTCTGCCCAACGTAGGGGCGAGGAAGCTGGGCTGCTTGTCCTCCACCTCCTGTTGGCTCTACTGAGGGCAGCTCCAGGGACCTTAACACCCTGTCCCCTGCAGGGCATCGAGAGAAAGCTCCAGGTGGAGAGTGATTGGTGCCTGCCGTGTGGGCAGTGCAGGGGATGTTGACCACCTGCCACAGAGCCCATTTTGCCTTTTAAAAGTACTGGTGATGGTTTGTCGCTCCGGTACTTTTCACCCTGCCTTTCATAAAGGATGCTGCTCTTTAATTCATTCCACTGAAGATGGAATCCATGGAAGGGAACCAGGTGGGCTTGGCGATGTTTGGAAAAACCCAAGTTTCCCGGAGCACGAGAGATGGGGACCATCCCGGAGTGAGGGCGTGCACGCAAACACCACCTGCCTGCGGTGTTCGGCTGGGGAAAAAAGTTTCAGCAAAACCTTTGGGAAAAGTTATAGTTTGCCATTTTTCCTTTTTAAGAAAAGGGATTATAGATAGCAGTCCACTTTTGGGCGCACCTGGGATGCCACACGCCCTCATCCACCCCCGTTCATGTCACTCTCCTTCTCCAAGCCCAGCTCTTGCAGGAGCCCTCCCGAAGGAATTCCAGCCGCCCGCTCTGAGCTACCAGAGCGGCGCCCTCCCTGGTCCATGACAGGCATCAGCAGTGGATCGGGAAGCCTTGGATGGACTGCATTCAAATCCTCCACCATATCACTGGGCCTCTCGGACCCTCTGTCTCCTTATCTTTGGAATGACTGGATGAGGTTGAAGGAGCCACCCTCCCACACCCTTCCTCATTCTGTGGTTCTAAAGCAACTGGGTGTTGGTACAGCCCATGAACTGACTCAGAAAATGATGGCCAAAAAGTGGAGCTCAGAAGGCTCCGAGCAGGCCCAGCTTTGCTGGAAGGAAGCACAACTCCTCAGGTTGACAGCGTGGAGTCACATGGGTGACTCGGAAGCGGACATCTCCCACGTGAGGGTGCGATTCCTATATGTGCCTTTTACATCGCTCGTGAGCTCCTCAGAGGCGGGCCTCACATCCCACTTTTCCTCATCTCCCCATATGGAAGGCTGAGCTATAATGTCTAGGGTGGGAGGCCAGGGAGAGAGCAATCCCAACAGGGTTTAGCCTCTGCTAACATATCTCGCTCTTTCCCTGCCGAAAAGCCTGCAGTGGTTGTCGGTCATTCTTAGGAAAAAGCCTGTCTTTTGGTTTTGTGTCTTGAGGTGACCCACGCTCACCCCGCCTCCCCAGCCTCTACGTGGGACCCTCAGTCCCCTCCCCACATGCACACTGGGGCTTCTCAGAATGTGCTCTTCAGGCCTCCTTCAAATATGTAACACGGTATCACTAGCTATAATCGGCATGCTGTACGTGAGAGCCCATTCGTCCTGTAACTGCAGGTTTCTACCCTTTGACCAATACCTCCCCGTTCCCCCCACCCCCAGCCCCTGGTAACCACCGCTCTACTGTTTCTCTGAGCTCAGCTTATAGATGCTACCTACAAGTGATATCCTACAGTATCTGTCTTCCTCTGAATAACTTATAAAATAGGCCTTTTATTGAGACTGTGTTTGCTGGTTTAGTAATTTTTCAATAAATAAGTAAGGGCTGCACTTTGATAAATTTGTTCAGTGGTGATGGTGCTGAGGATGGAGTTGCAGGTGGCGGAGGTGAAGGTGAAAGTGGTGGTGATGTTGTGGTGGTGATGTTATGTTGCTGGTGATGGTAGTAGTAACAGCTGTAGATGGAGGTGATGGTGGTGGTGACGACGGTGGTGGTGGTGGTGATGGTGACGGTGATGGTGGTGGTGGTGATGGTGGTGGTGGTGACGGTGATGGTGGTGGTGGTGACGGTGGTGGTGACGGTGACAGTGGTGGTGGTGGTGACGGTGGTGGTGATGATGGTGCTGGTGCTGGTGGTGATAGTGGTGGTGGACATGGTGGTGGTGGTGGTGACGGTGATGGTGGTGGTGATGGTGGTGGGGGTGACAACGGTGGTGGTGACAGTGGTGGTGGTGATGGTGGTGGTGACAGTGGTGGTGGTGGTGGTGGTGATGGTGGTGGTGGTGGTGATGGTGGTGGTGGTGGTGACGGTGATGGTGGTGGTGACGGTGGTGGTGGTGACAGTGGTGGTGATGATGGAGGTGGTGATGGAGTGGGCGGTGGTGCTGCTGTTGCATGTGTTCTGCCGGCAGCTCCCCACCCTTGGACATCAGAAGGCATAACTAGACAAAAGCCCGTGCTTACTGTTCTGAAGCCCCAGTTGCACCGTGTTGTGTTGAATACTGTGATTGTCTTCTCCAGGCCAGGAGAGCTAAACCACCTCTTAGAAATGGGCCACTTGGTATCCCTGTGGCAATTCTGTGATCAAGAGGGAGGCTACTGACCAGGGAAAGGAAGGTGGAGGTGGCTCCAATATCTCTAGGATTAAGGGGGAACTAGCCCTGGATTCGGAGGTAATGCAGATGCTCTGAGATCCACGTTGGAGGTGGAGCTGGCCCTCACCAGGGAACACCACTCAGATTTAGGCCGTGGGCCTCCCAAAGTAGACGCTTCTGGTAGAAATGTAATTTACTCTGCTGTGCTTCTGCCACCCCAGGCCTTCAGGGCAGACGTGCTGATGGGACAACCTGGGAGAGCTGTGCTCTCAAAAAATTCAGGGGGAGCCAAAGCCTGGGTTGGGGAGAAGTGGGACAGCAGTGACCTGGGACATTGGGGCAACTGCTCTGAAGCAAGACGATGGCCAGGGGGCCATGCGGGACAGTTTTGTGGACCACACAAGCATGCCTCAGAGTTTCTCAGAGAGCCCCCAGTGGGCCTCAGGATGGAGGCTCAGACCCGGATCTGAGCATTAAAGGGACCTGCTTCTTCTAAAGTTTGTGCAGCCAGGCCATCTCAGTCACTTACACTGCAGGGAGCCTGAGTCACTTAAAACAAGCATCATTTTATTTTGCAATGACAAAACAACAAACAATGAAAATCAGATGGAAAGGAGGAAGGGAAAGGGAGAGAGGGAGGGAGGGAAGGAGAGGGAGGGAGGGAGGGGCTCTGCAGGCATGACCAAGGGAGGGAGGAGGCGAAGCAGGGGACAGCGCCCTCTCCCTGGGTTGAAACGCGTCCCCTGCCCCGGTCTACAGAGGAGCCTCCCCAAACCCAGAAAGGCTGGTAGAAAGCATTGAAAGCCAGAACTGGTCTGTTTGCTCCGAGACCTGGGGCAGTTGCGGTGAGGCTGAGCAGGGCAGCGGCCAGATCCCGAGGGCTTGGGCCTGGCCTCCGCCCGGGATCTGGTGGGGGCAGCGCAGGGACTGGAGGCCTGCCTTGAAGCTGCCCATCCAGCCCTCCAGGCAGGAAGGCAGGAAATGAGTGTCCTGGGATGAGAGGCGTGCAGATGTGGGCTCTGCCTCTGTGTTACTTTGGTGGGGGTGGGGGGGAACAGAGAGGGGTTTGGCAGGAGGGAGAGGCCTTGCCCTGGAGCTCGCCCGAGCCAGGGGACAGCTCCATGGTGCTACAGAAACAAACACCGCAGCCAGGCAAGCACACACTGAAGGCAGCTTTGCTAAGTTCAAAAAATTCACCAGGCCACTAAACTTCAGTGTGGCCAAAACTTCACCATGACCTCACCCCTTTTTATGAGCAGCTGTCCTGATGCTAATCCTGCCTCCTTCTCTAAGTCCTTCCTCATGAGCCTGGGGAGGGCACACCAGGGATGCGAAACAGGGACGCCCTCACAGAATCCTGCACGTCTCGGGCACACACCTCCCGACTGTGCCTGGATAAGGCGAGCCTCTGGTGTCTGCACCGCCAGACGGAAGCCTGAGCATCTGCCCTGCTCGCGGGGGGGCCCGGCAGGGTGCCCGGCACAGGCCAGCACCCAGCGCATAACGTGGGAAGGGGAGAAGCTGTTTGCCTCCTGAGAGAGGCTGGAGAAACTACGTATACTTAACTCAGAATTCCATCAGAGAGGCATGGATGGGTCGTTTCAAAGGACAGAACAACTGGACGTAAAGTGTAGGCGACTGTGCTCCCTGCTCCCCTATCTGTCCCATGTCCTACAAGGAAGGGCACATCCCAGGTACCAACTGGGTCCTTTATTCGAATCACACTATCAGGACTCGGAGGAACTTGACAGCAAAGCTGCCTGCTCCTTGCCTCAAACTTTCTACACAAGCCGACCAGGTGGTTTCTCCAGCCTCTGGACCTTACAAATGGAAGCACTGCCTCGCCGGGCATTCTGTTTCGGGTGTCAGGGCCTGCTGCTGTAAATCATTTGCTCAGTAAGTGGCCGAGCTCCAGCCGTGGGCCAGGCCGCGGGCTGCGCTCTGGGAAGATGACCGTGAGCACGACTGACCTTGTCCGGACCTCACGGCACTTCCAGACCCTCTTTCCGAGCTCTGCTGGCCTGGCGGCAGACGGTGACTTGGCCTTGGGTGATGGGCCACGCAGGATGGGCTCGTAGCGAAGCCTCTGCCCGACAGCAGGAGCTTTGGCTGACCCTGAAGGTCAGCAGTCGCAGGCCAGACACACCTCGCTCCTGAGGCCACGCCAGCAGGACTGCCGGTGATGAAACCGAGGGGGAAGGGAAGGGGGGAGGGGGAGGAGGGGACCTGGACACAGGGGAGGCAGCCTGGACTTGGACTTGAGGACCTGGGTTCCAGGCCCAGAGGGGCTCGCTTCCCGCAGCGTCACTAGGAAAGCAGACAGAAGCCTCTGGGCAGTGAGGGGCGTGGACGAGCGGGAACACACGGAAGAGCGCGGGGCCTGGCGCGCGCGGGGCACCTGGGCCAGCTCCCTTCCAGCATCACTTTCTCTGCCACCAGCTCCTCCCCCCACAAATCCCCTCCCGACCGGGGGGACCCACAGGAATGGCTCTGCCTCGCCTGGAACGCTGTGGACCCTCACCTGCCTTGTCTCCCAAAACAGTGCCAGGTTCCAGGCGGCCGGACAACTGGATCTGAAGAGGAAGTGGGTTGGTGCCGTGAGCCTTGCTGGGCGCCAGCAGGAGACCCTCCTAGAAAGGCCTCGGGTGGGGTGGGAATTTTTATTTACCCTGGAATAGAGAGGCTGGGAGAAGAGATGGGGGTCTCGGCACCAAGTCCAAGGCCATTTTCAGGAGACTGTTCATCCCGCCCCGGTCCCACATGGAAACCGGATCATGGCTGGGACCAAGGCACAGAATGTGGGGGGGCGGTGGGCTCCACCTAAAGCTGGGGTGTTCCCGTGCCCCTTGCCGGCCCTGCCTGCCCCCGCCCCCGCCCCCGACGCCCCAGAGGACCCCTCATGCGCACGGCCGAGCCACAGCCCACTGGTTTGGGCCAGTGCGGTGTCATTTCCGAGTGCCTAAGTAGCTGCTGAGGCTTTGGGTCCCTGGTAAGAGACGGGGGCGGGGAGGAGGCAGTGCAGGAGGAAGAGGGAGGGTTTCCTGATTATCTGACACACATATACCCAGGCCTGAGCTTCGGTCCAGGCTCTGACGACACTGGATCACAGTGAACCCCAGGCCCCTGTTCACGTCCCTCCTCCGGCCCTCATTCTGTCTTATCTGGCCCCGATAACCACGTGCGGGTGCTGAACACGTGCCCGGCGCTCCAAAGCGTGGGGATTCTACGAAGCTTCTAGGAATGTATGACTCGGCTAAAGCTGAAAAGGGCCACGCGGTCCGGATGGGCACACTGGCCAGCCCACAGCCCACAAAGCACTTTCATGATCTTTTTTACCACCTCTGTTGACACGCAGAGCAAGGCTGCAGGGCTGGGACTCCTGCTGCTGGTTTTTATCTCCAGGGACACGGGGCCTGGCTGGAGTTTCCATGCTGCATCCCCTGCTCAGTGTGACGTCTCCACTACCTCCAGGCCCCCCCTCTCCCCCGAGGGTCCAAATCCCTACCTGGAGGTATCCATTTTTTTATCCCTGTCCTAAGAAAAGACTAAGGGGACTGCGGGGTATTTGCACCTCCTATGTAAGGACCTCGGGCCCACGAAAGGAAGAGGAGGAGTAGCGGATCACAGGTGCTGTCAATCCAGTCCACAGCTCCCCCAGGCCCTGGGTTTAGCCCCAGCCTGGCCTCCCTCTCCAGCGGGAGGACTGCCAGGCCAGCCCCAAGCACCTGGCCGGCACACACCAAGGCTTGTTCACTCGGTCATCTCCCCAGGGACCTTCCTGCAGCCGCTCATCCGTCAAGCAGCCGAATCCCCTACAAGGTGCGCTCCAGGAGCTGCGAGATGGGCCTTACAGCCCCCGCCGTGCCCGCTCCCCGCCCCCCCCCCCCCCCCCCCGCCCCAGAGCGCAGATGACGACAGGCTCAGCCACGGTGGAAACGTCAACCGTTTAAACAACCACCACGAAATCTGCAAACGGGCAAAGACCATTGAATTTGCTCAAAAATAGCTCCTCAGTATGTGTCAGACGGGGCCTTAGTTACAGAGCCACACAGATTCTGGTGTTTCATAAACCGACCAGAGCAGGGAGACGACTTGAAACGGCTCTCCTGCCAAACAGAACATTCCAGATGCTGAGGAGATAAAGAAGAGGCGGCTGTGGGCCGTGGACCAACAGGGATGGCGTTCAGCATGTCCAGAGGAACCTGAGCTCCCCCAGGCCCCGGGCTTGGAAGGCAGCTGAGGTGACACTCAGAAGTCTCCACGTTCCGCGCTGAGCCCCGCCTGCTGGGCCGACTCCAGGCTGCTGGAAGGCTCCTCGCCTGCCCCGGGAGCACCAGGGGGCGTGTCTTCCAGCTTCTTGCGAGCAAAGCCAGGCCGCTGAGCATCCGCCAGGCTCTAGCAGACCCGTGGCTTCGTGCCCACACCTAGGGCAGGGGGCCCTGCACACTGGCGCCTCGTGACAGGGAGGAGCAGTCTCTCCCCCAGCTTCCGTCGATGTTGCAGGGCCCCCCAGGGTTTCCGCGAGAGTCTCCAAGAGCTCGGCTCCCAGGCCTCCGCCTCCACGCACTCGGACGTCTGGGCCTGGAGACGACTCTCAGCGACAGCCTCTGCGGTGCCCCAGGGTCACCCTCCTCCCCAAGGACCGGGGTCCATCGCCGTCCAGCTGCTCTGTCCACGGGCGGCTTCCCGGGGAGAACCGCTTCCCCGCAGCCGCCTCGGTCCTCACGCCAACGCAGTCAAGGCTGGTCAAGTCCTCAAAGTGGCCTGACCTGCAAACCCAGCTTGGCCTTGAACAGACTCCCCTCTTTCAAAGGAATTAAGATGTTTTCTTTCTCGAAAACGGCCTCAGGAGGCACTGCGCCCGGACCTGGGCCACAGGTACAAGCCGCTTCACAGTGTGGGGTTCGGCGGCCCTGGCCTACTGCGTGTGCGGGCACAACAGGCTGCGAATGACGTTAATCCGAACAACACCACCTACCAAACAACCACTTTAATTTAGGAAGTATATGCGTGTAAAAACTATTAAACACCTAGAAAGTTAAAAACAACAACAAACCCAAGGAAACCAAAAAACTATGTCACTACCTTCAAAATAATTGAAAATTATCCCGAATCCCCAGAAACACGCACACAAAGAAGATCTATAACCCACAGCCTCCCAAATATACTCTGGCTATAAACTCCCATAAAAGGGTAGAAGAGAGAAAAATTCTTCTTGGGAATTTAACACCTGTCTCCATGTCTAGAAATGTTCTGCGGACCTAAATATAGTCACTCAGACTCCCTGGAAATCACCTACTCTCCACCGTGAGAATTCACTCTGGCCGAGAGCTGGGAACACGGGAGTGGTCTGGAGCTCCTAACGCGTGCAGCTCCTACACAACGCGCAGCAGCCGGAGGAGAGCCCCGAACGTCTCTGTAAGACCCCTGGATGGAGAGAACGCGATTGCCGTGCACATTCAGCCTCTTCCAGCAACTGGCACATCGCACCCTCTACGTCCGTCTCTGTGAGGGAAGCAGGGTGGGTATTAACTGCTCCACAAATATAGGCACAGAGACTCAGGTGAGGGCAAAGAAGAGAGATGCTACCAACGAAGACATGCTCAGCAGACAAGCCCCAAGCCCGAGACTGGGTGGTCTGCCTGTCCTAACTGGATCCTCTTTGTCTAAAGACAAAGTGTGTCTGCATCTGGACTGAGTACAGCATCGTTTGCTTTGAGGCCAGTTGGGAACAGCTCAGAGCACGGGCGGACCAACTCCGGCTGCGTCTGACAAAGCATAGCTGGGCCCAGCCGGGCACGTCTCCCCCTGCCATCTCTGCCCCACAAGCCTTAAAGAAGCTCAGGGGAGAAAAATCCTCCATTTCTCAGCGGGGGACACCCAGGCCCCCACTGCCACCTTGTAAACCCTCCAAGGGAAAAACATCCCAATACCAGGTTCGGGTGCCCAGTGGGGCAGCAGGTGGAATGGCTCAGAACCCCGTGGGGCAGGTCCCTGAGCTCAGCTTCCCTTGGCCCCACGTCCATCCTGTCACACTCTGCTTTGGGAGGCAGGGTTTGGGGTCCTGCAGACCACATTCCTGCTCCCCTCCGGGTGCAGCTCTGCCCATCGGGGGAGCCACAGGCAGCTGCCAGGCTGGAGGAAGAGGAAGGAACCCACTCCGATTTGCTTCCTGTTTGCTTCCTGTTTACCTCCGTTGGCTTCCTGTCCCTTTCTGCTTCCCCCAGCAATTCACGTTCACTTGGGCAGTGTCAGCTCCTTCCAGAAACCTCGGAGTCCCGTTTTGGTTTTCCCAAAGCTCGCAGCACCAACCTCGGGGCATCCATCCCTCAAACAGCTCCTCCTCCTCAGAGGCAGGGGTGCTGCCCCCACAGGGGTCCCTCCAAGCTCAGGACACCGGCTTCTGAGATCCGAGGTGCAGAAATCTGGGATGCAGCCCACCTGCCCTCCTCCGAGGGACTAACTCTTACTGAGTTTACACCGTCTCTTTTCCCCCAGCCTGCTTCCCGCGGGCGCCCCCTCCATCCACACCTCGGTATCCTCTTCCTGCCTTTTCAGTCACCTGGTTAGAAGTCCTTTCTATTAAATATCTCTGCTGTGATTTCTTTCTCCTGCCTGGACCAGGACTGATTCACCCCGAGTTGGGTCCTATGGCGGGAACTAGAGCCGGGGGCTTCCCACCCCACCTGACTGAGCTGCCAGGGGGGTGCCCCTCCCCCCACCCCATGGCCCACATTCCATCTGGTTGGTCTCAGCCAACCTCTGCCCAAGCAGGGGCAGGTTCCAACGCACAGGCCGTTGTGGAATGTGTGGCAAATGGCGCTTCATTGCTGAACAAGCCTGGGGGGGCAGCTGCGGGGACGCCGCGTTAGACGTGGGGGCGTTTCTCCCTGCTGGCCAGCAGCGAGCCGTATGGAAGCCTCCTTGTCACCGGCTTCCTGGAGAAGATGATCTTGTTGCAGGTGGCGGTGGGACTCGCCCTGGAATCTGTGTGGAAGTGGGTGGGCTCTAGAACCACGGGGGCACCCACGGCCGAGACGGAGAAAGGGCCCCACAGCGAGAGCGTGTGGTCCTTGAACGGCGTGTTGCCCGAGGACTTGGAGGACTTCCTCCTTTTCAGCTGGATGCCACTGGGGGGCTTGCCCTGCCGGCTCGGCCGCCGGCTCTCCTCGGCCGTTTGCCGGCACTCCAGCTCCCGGGCCTTGCTCTTCTCAATCAGCCGTCTCACCATCGGGGATGTGTACGTGACGTAGGCGGGCCACGGGTCATGTTTCTCCAGCAGATTCACGGGCAGCCCGATGTTTTCTGTCAGTTCTGCCAGCAAGGAGAAATACAGGCAATTTAGAGGCTCTCAAAGCCAAGGATTCCATTCATTACGGGTCGCAGGGTATTGGAACCACATTTTGGATTTCCCCCCATCGGGCACGATAGCCCTTCCACCCGCTGTATGCAGTGGGGGTAAAATCTAGTCCAAAGTTGGGAGATATGGACTTCCCTGGCGGCCCAGTGGTTAGGACTCGGTGTTTCCACTGCAGGGGACGCAGGTTCGATCCCTGGTCAGGGAACTAAGATCCCACATGCTGCGGGGTGCGGCCAAACATTTTTTAAAAAATTCAAAGTTGGGAGACAGAATGACATTCCATGGAGTGTATTCATTAAAGGATGACGTGATGGTGAAGAGCGGGGAGCTTGGAGTCAAGCAGGCTTGGTTTCAGATCTTTGCAAACATCAAATTGTTTAACCTCTGAATCTCTGTTATTTCACCAATAAAAATGGTTACTGTAAGGCCATGGGAAGGATGAAATACAGTAACATTTGACAAGGACTTGGAGCAGCGAAGCTCAGAGCTTGAAAGCACGGGCTTTGCACTCGGACAACCTGAGCACCAATTCCTCCTCCACCCCTTTCTTAGCTGTGAACCTTGAGCGAGCCTCTGACCCTCCTAAACTCCAGCTGCCTTGTGTGTAAAATGGTGATCAGAAAAAGAGGACCTTCACAGAGCTTTCCTGTGGATTAAAGGAAACAATTTACGTAAAGCGTAATTTGTTACCAGGCAATTAGGAAGTGGCAGCTGTGAACATTCTGGCTGTGTCTCACTGCCTTCTTCATTTAACCGGTTACACCTTATAACAGGTGTTATCCCCATTTAACAGGGGATGACGCCAAGGCCGACCAGCTTGCACAGCTAGCAAAGGGCAGGTTTGAACTCAAGTCTAGCAGGCTCAAGACTCCATAAGCTTTTCACTCTAGGTGCTGGCCAGAAGGTTTGGGTGTTTGGGGTAGGGGTGCTTTCCTAGAAAGTCCACCCATCAGTTCACGAAGCAGCCTGTTCCTCTGTGGATCCCAAGTCACGCGCAGGGCAGGCCTTCTTTCTTCCCTTTGAGGCAGAAATGCCTTACAGCTTCTCTCCTGCAGCTGCTGCCTTCCCTGGCTCCCTCAAGTGGGGCATGCGTCCCCTAATTTTATATTTCTTTGGTCCTTTTGATACAAATTGGAGAGGCAGGGGAATTAAAAGTTTTATCTTGCCGTCTCCAGCCTGAACTCAGGGAAAAACACTATAAATCACGGGAAGATGCAGATTTCCAGGCTCCCTTGCGGAGCCGGAGCTCATCTGGGGACGGAGCTGCCGGGAGAGAACGTCGTGGAAGGTTCCATGTCCCTGCAAGGGTATCACTCTGCCTGCGGGAGATAAGACGTGTGACGACACCTCTCACTAGGAGAAGCGCATCGATGCTTCCAAGCCCAGATTCGACTGTCCATCCTTGTCTCCCGAAGCAAGTGCAAAGCTCCAGGGTCCTGCGGGTTAAGGCATCTGCTCGTACCGTGGCAGAGGGGAGCTGCCTGGAGGAAAACTGCCCCCTTCCGTCTCTCCAACTCGCCATACCCTCTGGACCAGCGCAACAAGAGCAGCCACCCCAGGCCCACCTCCCCATCCTCCAACCTCCGCCAGCCCCGCCGCAAGAGCCCTCGCCGTGAAGGCCTGAGCCCTACCTTCCTCCACCTTCATCTTTCTTGTATCAATCCTCTCCATTTTCACAGAGTTCTTCACATCGAAGGCCTGGATACCTTTGGAGAAACACAGCTGTTGGGCAGGGCCACCGCGGAGAGACATGGAACAAAGAGCTGAGCGGCCTCTCTGGGGTCCTGAGCTCAAGGGTCTCTCCTGGGGCTCAGAGGAGGGGAAGAGCCTCCAGGAGCTGGGGAGATGGGCTGAGCCCCGCACAGGCCGGAGGACAGGCTGCCTCCAGGCCTCCGCCTTCTGACTGCCAGTTTTCGCGGACCCAGTGCAGGGCTGGCCTGGGGGCTGTGCGGAGGCTGGACCGAGGAAAAGGTGAAGAAAGAAACGTCCCCACTTCTTTTCCACCGGACCCCGTGTGGGCAGGTTAGTGCAGGTGGGCCGAGTTCCTGCCCTTGGGCTGCACCCTCAGCCTGGCATGAGCGTGGGGGGCCGGGCAGAGATGGGAAGTGGCCAGGAGTCAACCTCGGGCCCCCAGGCAGAGGCTGCAATAGGGCCGTCTTCATGCCCGACGTGGCCATGCGTGTGGGCAGTTGGATGGGAACTGCGGTCTAGGGGTTCTCGAGGTCCATCCACATGGAGGGATGATGAAGTACCGCCCTGGTCCGGCTCCAGAGCTGTGACTCAGCAACCAGCATTCAAAGCCCAAGGTGGGCAGGGAAACGAGGAAGATGCTAGGGTTTTGTTATTAATCACCCGGCGGCCTTTCCAGTTCCACAACCCGGAAACGCGCATGGGAGAATGCATGACTTTATAGGTTCACCCATGCACATCGGGAAGTCCCAGGGAGCGGGCCCACCACCTCCTGCCAACACCCAGGGGCTAAGAGACCGGGTGGCTTCTCACAAGCTCGCGGGTGAGGCGGGGGCTGTGCCCAGAGGCCCCGCGTTGAGAACCGTGGGTCCAGGGCCCCGCCCTCTACTGTGTGGGCACTAAACCTCTGGGATGTGGAGCCTGGGAAAACACGGCAGCGGGGTCCTGCCCCGGGATGCGGAGTCCACACGGCTGCTCTGGGAGAACCGCATTTCTAAGCCGTTCCGAGGGGCCGCTGCTGGTGTGAGGACCTGCTCTGAGTGGCCCTGGCCGAGGCTGAATAACGGCTCTAAACCTGTCTTCTGGCTGCAACACACGCGAGGGCCGGCTTGCGCAGGGGGGAGCCACAGCCCCCGGAGGAGCAACTCCCGGACTTTCCACCCCTTCCCCCTCCTCATCGAGGAGCCGCCGTGGAAGGCAAGGGAGCGAGCTTGACAGGGGCCACCTTCAAGGCCACTGCATTTATAAGTAGGTCATTTCCAATGTCAGGGTCTCATAACACACCCGAGGAAGTAGAGCATCCTGGAGATTCATTCATACTCTTAATAAAGAAAAAGCAAGGTTTTTTTTTTTATTTTTCTAGTCAGATCCAGGCCTCACAGACTCCTTACTGCTAGGTCTCGGTGGCAATCTTCCACGACGATACCTTTTTTAGGAGAATTCGCAATATCCTTTCTCCGAAGCTGGGGAAGAAATAATGCCTAAATAGTCCTCTATGCTAGAGAGAGTTTCATGTAATAATAATAATAATAATAAAATGGCAGTTGCAGCATCTGACGTCTCCGTCTGAGACCTAGAGTCTCAGAATCTCAGGCCACCCACCCACGTTCCCAGCAGCGCACAGGATGTCGTCCACGTGGTCACCCGTCTCTGCTTGCCCACCTCCAGCCAACGGAATTCCTGGCTGGACCATAGTCCACATTTGTGGGGCTATTAGAAACGTGAGTACTGGAAGTCCCTGGTGGCCTAGTGGTTAGGATTCGGCACTTTCACTGCCATCGCCTGGGTTCAGTCCCTGGTCGGGGAACTAAGATCCCATAAGCCATGCAGTGTGGCCAAAAACAAAACAAAACAAACCAAAAAAACAAAAAAACAAAAAAAAACTGAATTAGACAATAAAAATAAGTGTGTTTTAAAAAAGAAAGAAACGTGAGTACTTCTCCCCATAGATACAATAGGATTAATCGATCATGCCAGGTGGTGGGAGAATGCTTTGAGCCGGTGACATCTGGGGGACAGGGGGTCATTCCTTTCATCCTTGCATCTACCTTTCTAGCTAACGAGCCCGAAGCGTCACAGCTGCCCGGTTCCCAGTGAGTGGCTGGTCTCGACAGCACCCTCCTCAGAGCCTCTCGCCCCAGCCCGCTGCCCCCAGGACGGTCTCCACGGCTGATAGGACAGTGCCACAGACTGGTCGGCCTCCTCACGCCTGCCAATGCAGGGACTAGGAGACTGTAAACACAAGGGCGGGAAGGTTCCAGACGGCCTCCAAATTCACAGGGGGACCTGTCTGAAAATCGAAGGAGACGGAGGAGCGACATTAAGTCTGATGACAAGTTGTGGGCTCTGATCGTTTCCTCCAGGTCTGGCACACAGGGTGCGTTCTGTGTCCCCAGGAATGACACACAGACCAGTGGTCCCAGACAGACGCGGGGGGCGGGGTGGGCAGGAGGCGCGACACTGAATTGGTTTCCTTGCTTCTCCTTCAGGCACAAAGGCCCGTGTTCAAGCCCAGCTCCTCCCACCCACCTCCCAATCTCACATCCCACCGTCCCCAGCATCGAGTCTGATTGGTCGGGTTTGGCCCAAGTAGGGAGTGACACTTGCCTGGAACCTGATGCCAATCTGTGACCTGGATCACGTCCCTTCCCTCCAGAAGACCTTCCTTATCTCACTTACGAGATGAGGACGACTCCCTGTCCGGCTTCTCTACGCCAGTGCCCCCAACTTCGTTGCATGTTGGGGTCACTGGGGATCTTTAAAAAATTCAAATACCTGGCTCCCCCTGCCCACCCCCTGCCCCCACCTGCCACATTGTGACTTAACGGGAATAAGATACAACGGGGATGCAGGATCCTCTAATCTCATGTGACCAGGGAATCATTCATTCATTCACTGGGAATTAAAAGCATATTCTAATGTGCAGCAAGGTTTGGGAACCGCTACTGTAGAATCTAAACCAAAAAAACACTGAAGATTTATAGGGTTTTAACTACTTGAGAGATAGGAAGTAGGTCGAGGAGATTGCTTGGGTCCTTTTAAAAGTCCTAAGATTTAAGAATTCACACATTCATTTCAGGTGAACACTCAAGGATTCTCTGTTCTGTACATTCAGGACAGCGTATCAGCGGGCTTTAAACATTTTGAAGGACCGGGGAGCATTCCCACCACCACCTGCCAACATGGGAATTGACTAGGATCAAAGACCCAGTGTCTTAAAGTGCTGAGCTAAGAACAATGGCGCTGAGGATGGTGCTTTGGTGCAGAACTAATTCACACTCTGTCCGCGGCCACAAGCTGCTTCCTTATCTCGGGAAACACTCCTGCACAAACATTTTGTGGATTCCGGGCAGGACTGATGTGTGAGCGGGCACGAGTCCCCCCCACTCAGACTGCTTGCCCCAGTGAATGCTGTGAAAGTAGGGCTGTTTGCACACCCCTGACGGGCAAGAGAGGATCGTAACCCAGTGGTTCCTGAGCTGTGCCTCACAGAGCGCAAGAGTCTCTCAAGATGTTGAGAGGTGTTACTTAAAGGGGAAAAAGTCCATGGCAAAGACCACCCTCTAAGGCCTCAGAGATTATTTAATCCAGGGGGCCCTGTCCATATGGTCTGTGTTGTTTTGCAATAGCATTCAGCAAGCCTGTGCGCAGTCAAGTTAGTTTAAAAAATGATGTGTTAAATTCCTTTAGTGCAGGAATTTCCCAGAGCCTGTGATAGGCTAACTTGTTCTGTAACTTTCCAAAGGAAGACGGGGATGCAGCATCCTCTACTCTCATGTGACCAGGGAATCATTCATTTATTCACTGGGAAGAGCATCTCAGGGAACTAGTAGCCAGGGAAACGGTTTGGAAACTTCTGAACAATGTCCTCTCCAGCCCTGGTTTTGGAATCCTGAGCATCAGAGAAGGTTCTGACGTTTAAGTGGATAGAGGGACAGACTTGCTCAGGGTATAGCCGGGTCTTCAACGACTCACTTGCTCCAGAATCAGCCTCAGAAGGTTGCCCCCAAGAAGGTGCCCGTACCCAGAAGAGCCAAGTCGAGCGCGAGGGCCCAGCGCACCCTGGAAACCAGACCCACTTCCCTCTGCTCGGCCTCCATCCTCTCTGCTCTGCTCCAACCTGCGGGCGTCTTGTCTTGCCTGTGTCTCACCTCACTTTCCTCCCCGAGCCGCCCGAGGAGCTTGTCTGGCCCCCGGGAGAGAACCACATTTTCCCCAAGGGAGCTGATGCAGCGTTCCATTTCACCTCTGCACACTGCCCTCCCCAGCCTCCCGTCTCCTCCCCTGCCCCGCTGTTTCCTCGTCTGCCCTCTGGCTACTCATCTATTTGGGGAGAAGAGGAAGCTGCCACTCAGGCCAGAAGTGCCTGGGGAGGTTTATGTCCAAGATTTGGGGCTGAATCGACGTGGTGCCGCAGGGGCTTCTGTGCTGGTCTCCATCCTGAGCGGCCCCCTATCTGACAGGCGGAGGGCACACCCCCGACCCCCCGCACGTCAGACCAGGGGAAGCACAGAGCCCCCCCACAGACCTCCCGTGAGCCCCCCACCCCTTGTCACGACTCTCTCCCCCTCTTCATCCTGCCCCGTCCCCCGGACGCCGCGGACCGGATGGGCTTCGGGAGGCGCCCACGAGACCATGATGTGATGCGGGGCAGCCCTGAGAACTCCAGAGCTGTCAGCACAGAGGGGAGTGGGGTGGGGGAGGGCAGGTGGGGGTCCCCTCCCCCTCTGCTACAGCATGCTGGCCGCCCTCTCTTCCTCAAACACACACACACACACACACACACACATCCGGGAGAGCAGAAAGAAGCCCGTTACTGAGCTCTGTAAAGAGCCAACTTGCCCACAATGGGCAGCTTTGGCAGCTGTCGGCTGGTCCTAATATGGTCACGCCTCTTTCTTGGAGGGGGAACGAGATCTCCAGGCACACTGGGGCTGGGGGGTGGGGGTCTCATGAGAAGTGATCATCTCCTAACAGACCTGGCATTGGCCGTGGCGGCGGGAGGGAGGGAACACGCCGCCTCGCAACAACGCTTCTGCACCCTCCCACCCTCGGTACTCTGCAGTGATTGTGTGCGGACTTTGAGGAACACAGCAGTGGAAACAGAGTCCAGGTACCCACGGCCACGCAACACCCGTTCGCTCACCCGTGCGTGCGTTCCGCGAATCTGCGCTGAGCCCCAAACACCGCACTTCTAAGAGGGGCGGGTCCCGCACTCGCCCAGAAC
Organism: Hippopotamus amphibius kiboko; assembly: GCF_030028045.1. Taxonomy (NCBI): domain Eukaryota; kingdom Metazoa; phylum Chordata; class Mammalia; order Artiodactyla; family Hippopotamidae; genus Hippopotamus; species Hippopotamus amphibius. The sequence continues at coordinate 2,844,166 of NC_080202.1, read as the reverse complement.
CCATCACGCATTCTCCAGGCTCGCCTCTGGCCGGGGGGGGGGTCCGCCCTTCTCAGGGTCAAGGGTTCACAAAGCGCATCTGCTCCCCATGCTGACAGCACATCAAACAAGACTAATCGTGTCATCTGAGTCGCCAGAAACAAAAGCAGAGGAGGTCCTGTAGAGACCGGAACAAGTCCCCTCGGCCACTCTGCAGACGGGTGTCCGGCGCGTGCACCGACCAGGCCCACAGCAGAATGAGACCGGGCTTCGGTTCAAGGAGCTCCTGCCCCGTGAGGAGACGGACCACAAGCTTCCTAACTCAGCCTGGGTGGGGAGGGACGGCAAGAAACGGGCTCGAGAAGAGAAGATGGTCGCGCTGAGTCTCGAAGGACCAGGGAGGGGGTGATGGGCAGTGGGCCTCGAGGGTTTCAGATTCCGGGTGACGTGCACCTCCGGGGCCCAGCTTCCTGTCCGTGTGCAGCTCACGCAGGCTGATTCCAGATGGTGTGGTGTCTGCCCAGGAACAGCCGTGCTGAGTTGGCTGAACGAAGGGAGACGTATCGGACACCGGGCAAAACTACAAATCTGAATTTTATATTCACCTGAGGAATGTTCAACTATAAACATTAAAATTCCCTCTTTCAGATGTAATACGAAGACCCATCAGGCAAAAAGCACCCGTGGCCGTCCTGTCTAGAGACGACGTTTCAAATTTTTAAATGAAATTCGCAACACAAGCCAAACAGGCCTGATCAGAGGAGAGCTTTCCAACCTTTTCCTTCCGTGGCCGTTTCGGGGTGGCCGGGTACACTGAGAGGCTAGATGGCTAGGAAAGAGATGAAAAAACAGACGGCAAGAAGTAGCCCTGCCTTTCCGTGCTCAGGAAGCCAGACGTGAAAGGCTTTAAGGGATCTGTGCTCAGAGACCCTGTCCCTGCCTGACAGCTGGCTCAGGAGAAAAGGGACCGTGAAAACGACTGGCTTCGCAATGTGTAATCAGTCAGAAAGAGGAAGTCCTGCTCTGCTGAACAATGAGGGAGGCAGACGGGCATCTCGCAGGGCCGGCCGTAGTCTGCGGGTCTGACCACCCACCTTGTACGACGCTCAGAGTGCCAGGAACCTGGGCCAGTGTTTGCTTTGAAGAAGGTGACCTGCTAACTGCTAACACTGGTCACCTTCAGCTCAGGGACTAGGGGACCAGAGAGCGAAGGAGGGAATTCAGACTCCATTTTATGCCTTCATGAACAGTGTGAATATTTAACACGGCATATATTACTTACATTCAGAATATCTTTAAGAAAAAATAGAAAAGAAATATCAAGCAAATCCAAGAAACAAAGCTTGCCTTTTCAAGACTTAATATTCTAGGTAATAATTAGGAGCAGAATTATATTTTCACATCCTTGCATTAATTTGATTTTTCTGCCTGTTTTTCTGTGTCCATTTTTCTTCATTGGGCAATTTTTTGTAAGGCCGTGTTCCATCTGATTTTTTTTTTTAACTTTGCTTTCAATGTATTAAAATCCTTTATCTTTTTGTTTGTTTGTTTGTTTGTTTGTTTTTAAAGTGACTTGCTTTTGAGACTCTGCTTGGAAGCAAAGAACCAAAGTAGATGCGTCCTGCAGGGCTCAGTTATCCCATCAGCATATGGACAGCGTGGCCTCAGCGTCAGGCGTTATCCTGGTATTCATGCCAGGATGTGAGAAAATCCAGGCATCATACTTTGCACCCAGCTGTTGGGTCACCGACAATCCCAAATTACGATGAAATCCAAACTCCCGACTGTCTGGGTGAGTCGTCCCCAGCTGAACCACAGTCTAGGTAAAGCACCCTCGTGAAAAGGAAGAGTCTGTACTTTGTCCTGAATCTCTTCTTTCGTACTCAGCAATAATTTCAGTCCTAAAACAGCTTACAGAATGGAAATGAAACAAAAGGAAGATGCGATGTTTGGGGATGAAGCAGAGGAAGGAAAGCTGTGTAGCTGGATACTCAGCACCATTAAAAGTTGGAAGATGGGGTGAAGGAGGCTGAATTCAAAGCTGTACAAAGACGACCCTGTTCAATAAATGGAGTCCCACACTCCTTTCCATGTTCACTAGTGGACTGTGAGCAGGAAACAGAACGAATCCTCCCCTATCCCAGAAAGGCAGCTCAAGGCATGTGTTGTGTCAATGCTGGTCAGCTGCATTTTGCTGCATTTCTTTTTTTCTTTCTTTCTTCCTTTTTTTCTTTTTTGGCAAGGTTTGCAGGATCTTAGTTCTCTGACCAGGGATCGAAACCAGGCCCCCTGCAGAATCCCAACCACTGGACCCCCAGGGAAGTCCCTATTTGTGTGTCTTCTCATAAAGGAAATTGTAAATCAGCATTAGAGGAAGTTTGGAAATGCTATCTTTTAAACTCACAATCCCAGTACCATCCCACAGCTCTGACCTTCATGCTCTCACCTAGCCCTGACACCGTTCTGGGCACAAAACTACAACCCTCTTCGAACCCATCATTTTTGCCCTAACATTGCATGGTCCATCCTCGCGCTCTCAGAGATTCCTCACTTAGTCACCCATCACACGGATGAACTGTCACTAACCGTATTATGAATTGTGCCTCCGTTCGTGTTTCTAACTTTAGCCACTATGAGTGTCTTTGAAAAACGAAGAACTCCTTGGTCCCCTCCTGCTTTTATAAACCTGTGCATCGCGAGGTGCTCAGAAAAGGGTGGCCGCTGAAGGTTTCTGGTCCCCCAAAGATCTCAGTACCTCCAGAGCCTCCCCCCTCACTCCTGGGAGGTGGGCCGTGTCCTCCCTGGTCCCCTGTCCTCCCTGAACAGCAGGATATTTGCCACCGTGGCCTGCGGGGTTCCTGCCAGGTCCACGGGCCACCATCCACTGCAGCACATCCCAAACTGACCAGGCCGGAAGCCAAGACAGAACCTGCATGCGACAGCTACCGGCAAAGCGAGGCCGACCTCAGGCAGGAGAACTGTAGCTAAAGCCCCAGATGCCACCATCACAGAAGGTCAGGGAAGGAGTCAGCGAGAATCAGCTCCCTGGGGCCAAGGGCAGCTGTGCATGGAAAGTCGCCTGAAAAGCACGCTATGCTCTGCGATGCTTTGTGTTGGGGTTTTTTATTTTTGCACAGACATTTAGTTTTTTTCTTTAATGGAAGTACAGTTGATTTACAATGTTGTGTTAGTTTCAGGTGTATAGCAAAGCGAATCAGATATATAGAGAGAGATGTATGTGCATACATACATACAACTGAGTATAACAGTTATATACGTGACTGACTATACATGCATATGTACGTATATATACGTGTGTGTATGTATACAGGCATGTATAAATGTATGTGTATATACATGTGTGTACACATACACACACACACGTTATTATAAAATATTATAAAATATTGAGTACAGGTCCCTGTGCTGTGCGACGCTTCGTTAAGCCTGGACGTGCTAGCGGGGAAACAGCAATGGGATCAATGAAAACACACTCTCTCAACGTTCAAGGTGTGGTCCCTCGGGCTCCGGGAGTAGCAGCCAAGCGAAGGCCACCCACCAGCCCTCTGCACCCCAGGAGGGAGGAGACTCTCCAGCCCGTGGGCCAGACACGGCGAGGCTGCGGAGAGACGCACAGGAAGGAAACCAAGTTCGCACGCAAGCCCAGGGAGCGCGGGCCCCCGGGGGAAGGGCCCCCAGCCTCAGCTCCCTGCCGCAGCCCCCACCGCGACCAGGCCGGTCCAGAGCCACCACACCCAGTAAAAACCCCAGCGGCCCTCGATGAGGTGGGCCCCGGAGCCGTCTCGAAACTGTCTGTGTCCCATGTTTTCTACTAGAGAAGCAAGGCCATGTGGGAAAGAGCCTTCCGGAGCCTGTACGTTCCCCCGCACCGTGCGCGGCAGCAGGGACGCAGGAGGTCAGTGCTGGCTCTGGGAGGTGACCGAACTGAGGGGGCTCGCTGGCTACCTGAGTTGACTAAACGGGTCCCCTTCTGCCCTTGGTCTCAGCCATCTTCTGAAAATTGATACTCGAAGTAACTCGTGGGAACCTGTCCTGTTATAAATCACCACGTTGGCCTCCTAAATGATCATTTGTTTTCCTCTGACTTTGGTCGAAATTCATCCTCCCCCCCAGAGCCTCACCACGCTGCGTCCTCACTGCCATGGCACCTTGGTAATGAACCGAAACATGCTTCTGGGACCCACCTCTTCCCTGAGACTAGATCCTTGTCTCTAACTGCTTATTAAACAACTTCCTTAAGTGCTTGCATTTCCATCAAATTCAAACTTGACCAAGACCAAAGTCAGTGTCAGCTACCCCCCTCCCCCCCACCACAGGTCCACACAGAGGACGCCCCCTCTGTCCCCACAGCCTGCTCCTGTCAGCAGTGTGAGCATCCTTCCAATGCTGGAAGCATAAACTCAACTCCCCCTTCCCTCTTTCACCCCAAAAGCGGGCTCCAAGGTCACAGCCATCAGTTCCGTGGCCCGATGTCTCCTCTGTCTGCCGAGCCTTCGCTCCAGCCTGATCCCCTCCCCCAGGACCACACCTAGCCGTGCAGCCGCCGTCTTCACATCTTCACTTGTGTGTCTAACTAGGATCCCAGCGTTTCCCCGGCTCAGACGGAACCCTTGACCTTACGCCCTAGCACGTTCCTCTCTGGTCTTTGCCATCTCAGAGAGAGGCTCCCCCGAATTCCCAGGTCAAAAATCGGGGTTGGCGGACTCCTCTCGCCGCCTCACTGGGTGCAGTCCATCACCCTGCCCCCACCCTCAGCTCCTCCCACCACGCTCTGCTGCTACTTGACTTCCCGACCTCTCCATCCTCAGCCAAGGACCAACATCTGTTCACCCGGCTACCGCCTCCCTGCCGACTGGTCTCCCTGCTTCTCGTTCACGCTTGTTCCCTGCAAGGCCTTCTCCCGGACAGGCCTGGAATGACCATTTGTAAACACAAATTAGATTAGATTACCCCACTGCCAACCCTCCCGTGGCTTCCCATACCATTTAGGACACAAGGTAAGTCCCTCCTGTGGCCCACAGAGCTCCCCTCCGTCCAGCCCCCAGCCACGGCGGCCTTCTTCTCGCCTCAGACATGCCAAGATTCCCACGTCGGGGACCTTCCGCAGCTGCTCTGCCTGGGGTGCACGTTCCCTGATTTTCACACGGTTGTTCCTTCTCAGGAGTCAGGACTCAGCTAAATGTGAATTCTTCAGTGAGGCCTTCACGACCGCCTGCAGCTGCCCCCAGCCACGACCCCAGCTCCTGTCCTCATTCTCTGCACGGCACCAGCCCTGACCGGCACTTCTAAGGGTTTACTCATCTGTTTATTTTCTCCTAACCAGCTAGAAGATAAGTTCCCATCGCATCCGCTGCTCGGTCCCCAGGCACTTGGATCAGAGTCGACAGATAAATGGATGTCACTGCAGTTGCCACAGCAATTTCCCGGGAATCTCTAAGGATTGTAGGAATCCAGGCAGCTCCCCCGCACAGGACCCAGAGGAACCGTGGGCTAGCTGCCTTGATGACAGCCACGGCCAGAGGTCAGATGGCAAAACATGGCACATGACCCGATACGTACGAGGCACAGACGTGGCCCGCGGAAAGGCCTGGGGTCACTTCCCAGCAAATCACTTAATGCCTTTAGGTGGGCACATCACGTCCCCCTCTCTCTGAGATGCAGGTTTTCCCATCAGCAAAGTAGAAATGACGCCCCCCCGCCCCCCGCAGGATTATTGTGAAGACTGAACGAGGCACTGCGTGCGACGTGCCCAGAAAGGAGCAAAGAAGGCAACGGCTTGGGGCCCCCAAGTCCAGGCCTCAGGCTTCACCGAAACCCCGTCACACACACACGCAGCTCACGGGGCCTGCACGGGCCAGATTCCCCCTCAAGTCCTACTCCACTTTGCCTCGGAACCCCCATCTCCTTTCCCACCTGATCCAACACGTGCTCCGTCCCCTGTGCACGCCCCAGACATGGCAGATGTCGTCACCGCCAGACGCGGCCCTGGGGGGTCAGCCGTCTGCTCTCAGTGGACGAAACGGCCTTTTCTTCCTTCAGAGTGTTTATACATTTAGACGTGAGGCCCCTTCGTCTCCCCTTTCAGGACTGTTCCAACACCACTTCCTTTGGGAGGCTGACCAGCCTCCTAGGTGGGCTTCCACCTCCCCCCACCCCCCACGTGTCTTATCTGTGCCTCATCTCCCGGGGCCACTTAGCCCGCGTGCGTGGCTTGGTCTCGGGGTCTCTCCCGGGCGTGCTCACCTCGTTCTGATCGCAGCTGGGCCCCACGCCTCCCGCATGGAAGCTTCTGGAAGTCCCTGGTGTGGCTCATTTCACAAGGTTTCTGAAAAACACAGAATGAGGAAGGCAAACGGGTAAAATACACTATCTTGCAACTACTGGGGACGGTCCGGGGGGAAATGGACAGTTGAATATATAGGAAACTGTTGCCTACGGTTAAAAGAGAAAATGGCAACGATCGGCTCCCCAGAGATCCAGAGAGGGGTCTCTTGAAATCAGGGAGAAATACTGAGTTACTGGTTTCAAAAGAATCTTTCGAGGCACAAATAAATATACACAAAGAGTGCGCAGCACCCCGTAACTGCCAGCCACACAGAAAATACGTGGGGGTAACATGCCAGGAAATTCTGAGGTTCTGACAAAAGGAGTTTTTGCTGAGTCAGAAATCCAATCAAACAAGGCTTTAATGTGTGTCCTTGGCGTCGCGGCGGGATGCGTGGAATACGTTCACAGCCAGGAACGGGCCCTCCACGGCGTGTGTTGCGCGGCGTGCTCTGCCAGCGAAGGCCTGGCCTTGCAGACCCACCCTCGTGCCGCCTTGCAGGAAACGCAGCTCTCTCCTTGCGGCTCCTGTGGCGTTTCTGTGATCTTACTGCACGTGCATTTCATTATCTCCAGGAGGCAACCCACGGGACAAAGCTGCATGGGAAACAACTGTTTGGAATAAAACACAGAGTTCAGAGCGTGAGTGCAGGACGGGCCAGCTGCTGCTCAGCTGTGGGGCCCAAAACGAGACACACACGTCCTGGGTCTCAACCATCTTGTCTGTAGAATAGGGGCGGTGGCGGGAACTCTCCTGCCACGAGGACGCCATGGTGAGGTGCGTCACGTGCAGCAGGGCGCACGCAGCCTGGGCGCGCACGAGAGCCGCCGGGTGGACGGTGCTCAATGCCGTTAACACGCGGGACTGTGACCTCGGGGAGGAGGCAGGATGGGCTGGGGGGCAGGGCCCCCACACGGCCGCTGCCACACTTCCACCCCCGCCTCACCCTCCCCCACACCCCGCCCGCCCTTCCCAACGGCCCCGCTTATACCATCTGCTCACAGAAAGGACACCCCCTGGAGGTGAGCCCTGGGCCCAGCAGGCCTGAGGCATCCGAGTCCACCTGCAGCCACACATGTTCAGGTGCACAGACACGTGCATGGCCCTGAGCGCCAGGGCTGAGGAGGGTCTGTGACCTACACGCTCACACACACACATGCACATGTGCGCACACACCCCGTGTAACTCCGTGACGTCCCCAGGCGTGCTCACGGGGCGACCCTCAGCGTCGACACCCGTGGTCCCAGCTGAGCCCCGTTTCTCCTCTCGGGCCACTGCAGCTCCGGCCTCAGATGACTGAATGAGCAAAGCGGGGCCAAGACGTCTGGCCAGGCTCCTGCTGGGAACAGTCTGGAGACTTGGGTAAGTGAGCAGCTTAAAGGGGACGTGGGCTGGAGGACGGTTCTGAGAGCCAACCTCACTTCTTCTTTGTTGTTTTAATTTTGTTGAAGCATGGCTGATTTACAATGCTGCTAACTTCTGTGCAGAAAAGTGACTCAGTTATACGATTCCTTTTCATATTCTTTTCCGTTATGGTTTGTCACAGAATATAGAACGGACCTAGAGATCATCACATGAAGCAAAGTAAGCCAGAAAGAGAAATACCAACTTCACTTCTCGTGTCCAGTCTCGAGCAGGTTACTTGATTCTTCCGAACTTCAGTTTCTGCAGGAGAAACATCCTGCCTCATGGGATGCCGCTTGGATCCAATTAATTCGGGGAGAAGGGTTTCATGCCCCCAAGCTCCTTCTAACTGTCTGCTTTTGTAGAGAAGACCAGGAATCCTGAATTAACGGTGTAAACGTCCCTCTCAGGTGTGCGGCTGGGGCTCATGTTGATAACAAGAATACGACAGAATATTGGCACCCAAGGCAAGAACTAGATGAATTCGGAGAGAGCAGCCGTGTCGCAGAACTTTGTCCAGAGAGTGACAGAGACCGCAGCGGGGGTGGCCGGGGGGTGCTGCCTGGGGCTCATTCACATGCCTTGGGGTGGAGGTGGGATGGGAGGCGAGAGTGGAGGGTACGTGTCACCGGTTTAGAGGCTCAGAAGTACTGGCCCTGAGACGTCTTCGGAATGCCGCATCTCACCTGGGGAGGAGCAAGGGCGACTGCGGAGCCCATTTCCCTCTGCCCTCACAGCCTCGGGCTTATCAGAACCGCTGGGGTGGCAGGGCCCACAGGCAGAACAGATTCAACCTCAGCTGGGCCCATCGGCCTCGGCAGGCAGGCTCCCAGATGGCCCCCAAATATCGGCCCCCAAGGATCCCCCCCGGAACTCACGTCCTCTGAAACCCCCTCCCCCTGCATCTAGCAAGTCACTTCTAACAAACAGAATGTGGTCAGGTGACGGGACATCATATCACAGATTAGGTTACACCAAAACCTTGTCTCCATCTTGAGCTTGCTCTCTGTCTCTGTCTGTCTCTCTCTGTCTCTGTCCATCAGAGAGAAGCCACTGCCCTATTATGAGCTGCCCTGTGGAGAAGCTGGAGGCAAGGAACTGAGGGGTGTTTCCCGCCAACAGCCAGCAAGGAACGGGGGGCCTCAGTTCAACAACCTGGGAGGAACTTAATCTTGCTGATAACCATAGAAGTGAGCCTGGGTGGGGACCCTCCCAGTGGGGACCCTCCCCAGTTAGCCCTTCAGATGGGACCATAGCCCCAGCCAAAAGCACGGCTGCCCCCCTGCCCACAGAAAGACCTGGAGGCACAGGCACAGTTAAGTCTCACTCAGATGTTCAACCCACGGAAACTGGGAGATGTTAAGGAACTAAGTTTGGGGCTAATTTGTTACACAGCAAGAGATAACTGATATAAAGCCCTTATTGGACTTTCCAAGGAAGGACCCTAATTCTGAGACTGAACAGAGATGTGGAACGCACCAGCCGTGGGAGCAATTCCTCTGCATGGTCCTCCTTCCACTCTGCTCCCATCTCGGGGGACAGTGCAATTCCTGCTACAAGGGAACATGTGCACACAAAGAATTCAGGACTATCAAGCACCATCCTCCAACAAAGCCAATTTCAACAGGCCATCTCAACACTGTGGATGCAGTGCTGTGGCCAGAGAGGTCAGGGCCGGAGGGAGGGACGGGGCAGGGTGAGAAGGGGGCACTCAGAGGAACCATGCACGTTCCTTGAGAGGTTCAGAAAGCTCAAGTTTTACTGGTTCATTTTTAAGACCAAGTAAAAACTGACTTTGGCATCAAAACGGCTTTGTGAAAGCAGCCAGATTATAAGGTCGAGTTCTGTCACACAACTATTTTATCCACCCCCACCCCCCACGTAAATACTGTTTGGGCTCTGGACCTGGGTGGATGGCCACCCATCTTCCTCTCCTGCTTGTGCATGCATGAGAGCATCTGCACACACGCACGCGTGAGCACACACACACAAACATAAAAGGGATTCAGGAATAGGTTTCCAGGGTCTGAGAGCCCAGAGTCCAGAATGCCAGGTGTTTCGAGGCCACCGTCTGTCCCCTGCCCGACGGGCATCTGGGCTGTTCCAGTTCAGAGGCTGAAGGGGCCCTGCCCCGAGGCTGGGGCTTCACCCAGGACCCCACACAGAGCAAGTCATCCCCGAGGAGGAATGAAGGCACGGGTTACTGTGCTCGGAGGAAAGAGAGCCTTTATCTTCGAACTGATCCCACTGGTTTCCCGAAGGTCTCTGGGTCTTTAATAAGGAGAAGAGGGTCTCCCGTGACCCGTGTAGCTGTGTGGTCCTCCTGCTTAGTCATAAACGACGGCAACAGTCCCAAGTTATCACAGGCACCGACCAGCTCGGTTCTGAGATCGGACCAGCTGTGCTGGGGTCTTTCCAGCCCAGCTTTCTAGCCCTCACGTCACTACATTTCTCGGTGAAAATAAGGGGTTTTTTTTCCCTCTTTCTCTCCAGTTCTGATCTCCTCCCTACACAGCAGCCCCAGCACCTGGAATGCACGCCAGTTTTCCAACATCCCACCAAATGAATTCCTTACGGGCCCGACTTCTGGGCTTATCCTAAGCGAGAAAACACGCCAGCCCTGACCTGCAGCGCTCAGCTGGTTCTCCCTTCCTGCCACTTTTCCGAAGAGAAAGCTCACTGTGCCCTCTAGGGTGGGCAATGCGAAAGGCAGGGCGCGAAGCTGGGGCAAGGCCCCCGCCAGCCCCTCCCGGCGGGCGCAGCGCCCACGGGCGGCCGGCCGTCTTTCCATCCGCCCATGGAAATTCTAGACGCAAAAGGTGCCAGGCCCGACCCTGCTTCCGCGCCCTTGCCAACTGCCGTAAACCTGTTTCTGTCCCGTTGGAGTTGCGACGTGAAGCCAGAAATCTGGAAGAATTTAACACCCAGTCAGTTCAGACAGAGGAAAACATTGTTCAGAGTAAACACTGGGGTCCCTCCCTCATCACCCAGGAATGTGGAGCCAGCGGGGCTGAGATCAGCGCGGCTCTGCTTGGGCTGTGGCGGGAGGGCCGGGAGGGGCTGCGATCCAGCCTGGAGCCGGGGGCCGGGGGCTTCTCCCGTCCCTCCCTCGAACCTGGGTCTCAGCTCCAGAGCCCCCGTTTCCCGGCAGGACCCCGCCCGCCTGCAGAGGCCCGCACATCCCTGAACTCGGGAGGGGCCGGAAGCGGCAACGGGCCCTTGTGGAGCCCGGAGGGGCTCGGGCTGCTCGGGGACTTTCCACTTCCTTCGGCCACACAGGCCGTGAAAGAGTCACTTTTCCTGGAGGAAGAAAGGAGGCTCTGTGTGTGCAGCGAGGGCGCGGGGCCTGCAACCTGGAGCCGCGCGTGCCGCCGGCCCCCTCTGGCTCTCACGGAGCCTTGACTGACTCCGGCGCTCAGAGCCGGGCCGCACCCCATGTCCCCCGGCCCTGGACGGGGGAGACGAGGGGCTGGCGTTCCCCAGGGCTTCGTGAGGGTCCCAGGAAGATGGCACTGTGTCACAGCGATCCTCTGCCTCAAATTCTGCCTAAAGTCCACCCGCGAACAGGCAGGCGGGAGCTGAACTGTGAAGAGTTTGTGACAGTCACGGTGAGGGAGGGAACCCGTGAGTCGGGAAGGCTCCAGGGAGAAGAGGCAGAGTCCCAGGGCGGCTGCCTTGCCACAGGGAGCCCTGGTGGGGCTGCCGGGGCATTTAGGGCAGCGGCAAAGCGGGCGTCTGCCGCCCTGCGTCCCTGACGCGCACCAAGGCCCTCACCCCACCCCGCAGCCCCGAGGGGTCCACCGAAGGTGTATCCAAATGGATACCGATGTCTCCTACTGCCGCCTCCTACTGGCGCAGAGCAGAGGCCATCAGGGTGGCCCAGGGACCAGCGGCGGCAGCATCACCTGGCAGCTCGTTAGAAATGCATCTTCTCTGGTCCAGCCTGGCCTGCAGCATCGGGAACTCCGGCCTGGGGCGCAGGGGACCTGTAGTTCAACAAGCCTGCCGGGTGCTGCTGGTGCACGAGACCGTGCTCACCCGCCTCGCTGGATAACAGAGCAACGGAAAGGTTCATGCTTGCTTCCGGGCAGTCAGAGAAACGGTGTGTGAATGTCGCCTGGATTCAGAACTGCTGCGCCAGACTGGTGTCGGTGGAAACTTTTGATTCCGGTTTCAGAAACGCTTTCCCCACTTTTTTCCAGTTTGGTCCCCCTTGACGGGTGGTTTCTAAAACTTTATTTTGAAGCCCAGGCAGGAGAAAGAAAACAGTGGGCTTTCTTCTCACTTGCAGCAACCACCGGCCCTGGGCCATCGCAGCTCCGCCCGGAGGCCGCTCTGAGAGGCTACAGGCCCTGCTGTCTCCGGGGCTCCTGCCTCACCTACTGCTTGGCGCGCACCAAGGAGAGGATGTGACCAGACTCTCTGAACGAGCCGACTTGGAAATAAAAGCACCAACCAATAAAGTAAAATTTCATTTGTCCAGTTGGCATTGACCTCCATGAGGCCAAACGCTGTCATCTCCGTCGTACTTGGTACTGGTTTGTCTGTTGGCAGCAGCGGAACCCACGGTGGCTCTTGAAACTCCCTCTTCTCTGGGCCCCATTGCTCCACTCTGCCCACCTTCACCACTTCTCCTCCACTCTGCACCACCTCGCAGCCTGCTCTTTCAGGCTCCCGGCCAGATCCCACCCCCCGCTCACCGTTAAAGCGAGAGGCCCGGGGCTGCAGCCTGGGCACCCGGCCTCCCCCACCGGCACCCTCTCGCAGGGTGACCCACCGCTGCGCCGCGGCCCCCAGCGCTGTGTCTCAGGCCCGGGCTCGTCCCTCCCCAGCAGCCTCGGACGTCCCGCCCCGCTCTCCCCAGGCGTCTTACGGAGCCTCAGAGCCCGCCTGTTCACAAGTGCTCAGAACCACGTGGCTCTGATACACACGCACACCCACACGCACACACCCTCCAAAACCTGCCCTTCGCTGGTCTCCACATTTTGTTTAATGGCACCACTTACAAACCACTTGCAGAAAAAAATGTCCTTTTCCCCCGTTTCCTCTTCCTCAAGATTCAATTTATCATCAAGTCCTGTTAACTCAGCCGTAGAAATATCCTGAATCCACCACTTTCTCTCTGTTCTGCTGGGATGACAACAGCTGCGGTAGCTGCGGTAGCTGCTGCAGCTCCTCCTCGTCGTAATAATAACAGCAGCTCACAGCGCGGGTGCCGTGTTCCACACGTATTAACAACAGACCTCCCAGCAAACCCAGGAGCTCAGTGCTCCTCCTCCCCCCTCTCTCGGAGGCGCAGTTGAGGCAGAGGGGCTCAGGGACTCGCTCAAAGCCTTCCGTCCACTAAGGGGGAGCGAGGACCTGGCGTGGGGAGACAGTGCCGGGCTTCCAGCCACCTCCGTATCCCCAGGGTGCTCTCGTGGCCTCTGACGGGCCTGGCGGATCCCACCCTCGCCTCCATTTGTTTTATGTGCCCAGCAGCCTGAGTGGTCTTCGCAACACACGCACCAGGACCCACGTTGCCCCCAACCTAGACATGCCTCCCCAGGATTCCACAGTGCTTGCAGTGAAGCCCAAACTCCTTCCAGGACGGCCTCTGTCTGCCTCTCAGATCTCCCGATCTCTCTCCGTCTCTCTCTGTATCTGGGGTGAGGCCCGAGAACCTGCGTGCCTCACAAGCTCACAGGTAAAGCTGGTGTTGCCAGTCTGGGAGAATCACCAGCTTGGACGATTGCCTTCCCCAGACAACCGCGACTGTGCCCTGTGGGAGGCTGTGAGCCTCTCGCCCGAACAGAGACGTGGCTGACGGCACGAGAGAGGGCCGCCCAGCTCACCTGGGAGGAGAAGGAATCAGGGGGACTTCTGGGAGGAAGCGGCACCTGAGTTTAGTTCTGAATAACAAGTAGGCATTACGGAGACGGGGGAGAAAAATAGGAAATGTGAGTAAAAGCAGGAAGTAGCATGACATGATTCTAAAAGTTAAAATCGACTTCAATATTGCTGAAGCATAAAGTATAAAACCAAGATTAGCTGAAGGTAGGATGGAAGCCAGCACCAGATACAAATCCCTTGAAAGCTGAGTAGCAGGAAGCCAGGCTGAATGAGAGCAGGTGAGCCTGACACACCCTGAGAACTGCGAAAACTATGGCCAACACACAGGGCGTACGTAGGTGGATGGAGGGGGTCACAGGGGGAAGGGAGTTTGTAAACAGGTGGAAGCCAAGCCTTGAAGAGCCCCACCGTGGGGCCTCATGCTACCTGTTTCCTCTGCCTAGGACATTCGCGCTGCAAAGTTACATCTTTACCCTGCAGGCACCATGGTGACTGTTGAATGACTTTAAAAAGAGAGAAGCACTATCAGCTTGGCCTTTGGAAAGGTCCCAAGGCAGAGATCTGCGGCTCTCCACCAAGGGCTTGGACTTCCTGCTCTTAGGCTCAGCTTGGCTCTGGGAATCCGTTGCCCGCCAAGAACTCTATTTCCCCCACCTTGCATCCATCACAAGGTAGAGCCTTCTGTCTAAGTTCTGGCTACGTGCAGACCTGACCCATGAAAACGCCAACATAACCCTTCATTCTCTTTCTTTCCCCGTTCATAAGCTAAGAAGCAAAGGAATCCAAGGTCCTGGGAGACGCAGAGCCACAGAGAGAAGGAATCCTTGGACCACCACGTGGTAGCTGACCACAAAACACCCAACGGAATCCTACGGGGATGAGAAGTGAACATCTATTATGTTAAGTTCCTGACGTGCGGAGGGTTACGTGCGCCGCATCTGGGGATGTCTTAGTAAATTCCTGCGGACTGGAGGTCAGCAGGGCTGGCAGAGGGAGATCAGCGCATAAGCTGTCCAGCAACCAGGGGGACAATTACGAGAAACCGAACCAAGTTAGTGGCAGTGAGGATGAACAGAAGGGCACAGAAGTGGTCACAGCAAACCATCAGGATGAAGGAGAGAGTGGGGTCTAGGGTGATGCTCAGGGCTCTGACTTGGGTGATGGAGACAAGCCATAGAGGAGAGCAGGTTTGGGGAAAGGGTGCTTGGCTCTACTGGGGGCATCATAGAAAATGCAGGTGCTCGCACCCACTGGGCAGCTGTCCAGAGGAACCTGGAATCCAAGATGGCAGCCACGGTTCTAGGTACAGAGATTTGGCAAAAGATGAGGCCGAAGACTGTCCTATCTCTCATTTTCACAGGGTGAGTTGAGAAGAGGGATGAGAACGGAACCATGAAAACAAACCAAAATTTAAGTCATGGGAGATGAAGAAGAGCCTGAGGGGGGTGGACCAGGCAGGAGAACTAGAGATGATATCTCAGGAATGCAAGAGAAATTACCTGCTGAGGAGACCGTGGTAAAATTTTTAAAATATGCTCTCTTTGTCCCCTGTTCCTGGCACAGAGCTCCTAAAGCCTTTGGAATTATTGCCTTTTGTGTGCTAATGAGATGGCCCGTGGGGAGTGGGGCCTGTGGCAAGAAAGGTGGTCCTTGGGAGGTTAGGACCTTCAGTCCCAGGAGCAGGGAGGGGGCTGGAGACTGGGTTCAGGCCCCAGTGGCCAACCAGCGAATCACTGGCAGCTGCATAATGAAACCTCCATAAAAATCGCTGAACTGGGGTGCAGGGAGCACCCAGGTTTGTGAACAATCCACATGCGGGGGGTGGCACCCCAGGAGAGGGCATGGAAGCCCCGTGCCACCCCCATCTCTTCCACTCAGCTGTCCTGACCTGTATCCTTTACAATAAACTGGTGAAACTGAGTAAAGCATTTCCTGAGTTTTGTGCGATCTTCTAGCAAACGCGCAAACCTGAAGAAGGGGTCATGGGAACCCCCAGATGTATAGCTGGTTAAAAGTAGAGGAGGCCCCTGAACTGAAGTGGGGGCAGGGCAGTCTTGTGGGACTGGGCCCTCAACCTGTGGGATCTGATGCCCTCCGGGTAGAGAGCATCCAAACCGAACTCACTCGTAGAACAGCAGCTGGTGATGGAGGACGGAAGAGTCAGTTGGTGTGGAAAACCCCACCCATCTGGTGTCAGATAAGAGACATCACAGAGACGGACGTGTCGAGGCCACAGAAACGTCAAGAAACTCAAGGACCAAATGAGTCCGTCGATGTTGACACGAGGGGCAGGTTTGAGGGTGATTCCGTAAAAATGACAGGGTGAAAGCCAGCATTTGGGGAGCGGTGGAGAAAGGGGAAAGGGGGCAGGGACTGGAGGACAAACGTAGACAGAGGCCCGCGAGCGCCAGCACTGCCGCCAGAGGGACACGCTCCACGGCGTGCGCTCCTCCTCCTGTGTACCTGCGACACCGTGTCTGCGTGCCGGGGCGGGAGAGGTGAGCCTCGGAAACATCAAGCGGCCCTCTCCAGGCCCTAGTGTGTCAAACCCTGAGGTTAGGGTTCAAAACCAAGTCAACCTGATTCTAAAGCTGTGACAGGGAGGCGCCAGATCTGACTCTGTGTGGGATCTGTTTCTCTTACTCTAACCTTTGCTTCCCGTCACTTGCGTTCCCTGAAAGGATACCGTCTGTACACAATGGCCTGCCTGGGGGAACCCTGCCCCTCTGCCTGAATGTTAAACCAAAGTGCCTTTGTTCAGGGAAGCATCCTGACCCTGTGCACCTGTGGATGGCTGCAAGGAAGAAGAAATCACACCTCCCCTCCCCGAGGCTGGCCATTCCAGCGGACATTTGCAAATCTTATGGTCTTTTTACGCTACTTCCTCATCTCCTCCCCCTCTCTGTGCTGTAAAAGAAACTGGCATCCAGACCCCGATAAGATGGTT
Organism: Hippopotamus amphibius kiboko; assembly: GCF_030028045.1. Lineage (NCBI taxonomy): Eukaryota > Metazoa > Chordata > Mammalia > Artiodactyla > Hippopotamidae > Hippopotamus > Hippopotamus amphibius. The sequence continues at coordinate 2,827,658 of NC_080202.1, read as the reverse complement.
AGTGCTGAGACTTTAGTCTGCCACCTTCTTGGTCTGCCAGCTTTCTGAATAAAGTCGTACTCCTTGCCCCAACACCTCGTCCCTGATTTACTGGCCTGTCGTGCAGCGCGCAGCGCGAGCTTGGACTCGGCAACAAAGCCAGTGCTCTTGACTAGTGTATACTTGCCACACACAACGCCCCCCTCCCACCCCCTGCCCTGTATCCACCAATGCCAAAACCACAGATACCAGGCCATCTGTGAGGACCTTGAGCATCCATGGATTTTGAGAACCACGAGGGGTTCCTAGAACAATCCCCCGCACACACGGAGGGAAGACTGACTGCGTGTGTACAAACCCAAGTGAATCTACAAATAAACTACCAGAATTAGTGAGTTTAGCAAGTTTGTTGGAGGCAAAGAGAACATACCAAAATCATCTGCATTTCTATATACCAGCCAGAAACAAATGTCTAAAAAGATACTGTTTACAATTGCTTCAAAAAATGCCAAAGTCAGGAATAAATCCAACAAAAGATGTGCAAGTCCTCTCTGCAGAAAATTATACATTATTGAAAAAACATGTTTAGAAATCTAAATAAATGGAGGGATATGCCATGTTCACTGTTAAGAACGTCAGTTCTCTTAAACTGGACTGTGGATTCGATGTCATCTCAACCAAGCTGAGAGTGTTTGTAGAAACTCACAAGCTGATTCTAAAATGTACACGGGGACTTCCTAGGTGGCACAGTAGTTAAGAATCCTCCTGCCAATGCAGGGGACACAGGTTCGATCCCTGCTCCAGAAAGATTCCACATGCTGCGAAGTAACTAAGCCCGTGAGCCACAGCTATTGAGCTTGCACTCTAGAGCCCGTGAGCCACAACTACTGAGCCCAAACACTGCAACTGCTGAAGCCCACGTGCCTAGAACCTGTGCTCCACAACAAGAGAAGCCACTGCAATGAGGAGCCCATGCACCACAATGAAGAGTAGCCCCCGCTCAGCACAAGAGAAAGCCCGTGTGCAGCAACGAAGACCCAATGCAGCCAATAAATAAATAAATAAATTTATTAAAAAAAAAAAAGAATGGCTAAGCTGACAAGTAGAAAGAAGACGTAGTGCAGTGAGAAAGCTCATAACTGCCAGTGGGAATGAATTTGAAAACAATTGGACCTCACCTACCGAAGGCAAACATACACCCACTCTTTGACATACACCCAGCAACTCCACACCCAAGTGCAGAGCTGTTACACATGAAAACGCAGAGTCGAGAAGGTTTGTAACTGTGTTATCCATAATATAACCCTAAACTGGAAATAACCCAAATATCCATCTAGGGTGAAATGGATAAGTACACAGCAGTACATTCACCCACTGGAAGCTTACGTAGTAATGAAAATAAATAAGCTACACCCTTGTGCAGCCACACGACAGAATCTCACAAGCCAAAAACTGAAGGAAGCCAGGGACCAATGAGTAAATGTAGTATGACTCCCTTTACATCAAGTTCAAAAAGCAGGCAAAATATATGTGACCCAGCAATCCCACTCCTGGGCACATATCTGGAGAAAACTCTAATTAGCACAGATAGGGACTTCCCTGGTGGCACAGGGGTTAAGAATCCTCCTACCAATGCAGGGAACACGGGTTCAAGTCCTGGTCAGGGAAGATCCCACATGCCCAGAAGCAACTAAGCCTGTGCACCACAACTACTGAGCCTGAGCTCTTAGAGCCTGCAAGCCGAAACTACTGTGCCCATGTGCCGCAACTACTGAAGCCCACACACCTAGAGCCTGTGCTTCGCAAGAGAAGCCACCGCAATAAGAAGCCTGCGCACTTCAATGAAGAGTAGCCCCCACTCTCTGCAACTAGAGAAAGCCCGCACCCAGCAACAAAGACCCAATGCAGCCAATAAATAAATAAATAATAAATAAATTTATTCAAAAAGAAAAGATACACGCACCCTTCTGTTTACAGCAGCACTATTCACAATAGCCAAGACATGGAAACAACCTAAATGTCCATCAACAGGTGAATGGATAAAGAAGATGTGGTACGTATATATAGTGGAATACTACTCAGCCATAAAAAGGAATGAAATAATGCCATTTGCAGCAACACGGATGGGCCTAGAGATGATCATACTAAGTGAAGTGAGTCAGACAGAGAAAGATAAACACCACATGATCTCTCTTATCTGTGGAATGTAAAATATGACACAAACAAACCTATCTACAGAACAGAAACAGACTCATAGACACAGAGAACAGGCTAGTGGTTGCCAAGGGAGAGGGGAAGCGGGGGAGGGATGGCTTGGGAGTTTGGGATTAGCAGACGCAAATTATTATATATAGGATGGATAGACAACGAGGTCCTACCGTACAGCACAGGATACTATATTCAATATGTTGTGATAAACCAGAATGGAAAAGAATATATATATATACACACACATACATATATATGTATAACTGTCTCTGCCGTAAGTAGAAATTAACACAACATTGTAAATGAACTACACTTCAGTTTTTTTAAAAAAGCAGGCAAAATAGTGTTTAGGAATACATTTCCTCAGGGTAAAGCAAGGGCGTAATTGATTACCATAAATTCAAAGGAGCAGTTACCTCTGAGGATTAAGGAAGAGGGATGGGATGGGAGGGAGCTGGAGGGGCACCCCTGGGGGTCGCGCTGTCCTCCTTCCCGATGTGGGTGGTTGTTGCCAGGTGTGTACTGTTGACAAATCACCAAGACAGAAGGTGTACACCTTCGTGCACTTGATGTATATTTCAATTTTTTTTAATGTTTTAATGACTTTAATGTTTTTAATAAAGATGAAATGATGGCAGGGCTGGAAAAGGGGGTAGGGAGGGTGAGCAGGAATCGAGCAGAAGCTGGACGGGGAAAGGGAACTGGAGGATTGTGAAGACTAGTCGGTGTCACCCACAACCCACCACTGTCAGAGAGCATGACTGCAGGGCCACCAGTCTGCGGTGGATGTGAGGTGGAGGAGAGATTCCCTTTGGCACCAGAGAGGAGACGTGGAGAGGAGGCTGAGGGAAGGAGACAAAAAGGGTCAGGTGTGGTGGAGAAACCAGCGGGCCGTGGGGTCGGGGAGGGTCAGGGTCTCTCGGAGCCTGGAGACGTCCTGCAGGCGGCCGTCCCTTCAGAGAAGCCCTGGCGCGCAGCCAGTGACCTTCAGGCTGCTATTAGCTAATTGGCTCTTGTCTCTCCACAGCCAAAACTACGTGTCTAAAACCAGAACAAAGTCATTCTTTCCCATGTTCCTAAAAAACTGAAGAATTACAAAGGTGAAATAAACATTTATGTTACAAATAAACAATGAAAATCGAAAACCAAAGTGGGCCAACTGTTTCCCAAGCAGCCGGCCTGACCTGCTGCACATTCTTGATGTCTGGCTTCAGCCAGGCGTTCGCCGCAGCTTGGCAAACCTTCCCAGCACACTCTCCCGCAGCACCAGCCCCCGGCGGCGGGGGGGGGCCTGGGTTCCGCACCCCATCTTCTCTCTCTGCAGCACACTCCCTGCCACGCATGTACCCGGGGCCATCAGACATGACATTGGTCGGACCCAACTGGAAATGCCTTGTCATCAGCACCCTCCTCTGAGCCTGTCTGTCTGTCCTGTCACCAGAGGTGTGGTGGCCTGAGGAAAACAGGGACTGGGGATGTCCCCTGAGGTCCCGGGAAAGAAGCAGGGACCAGTAGCTGGTGGGAAAGGCAAAACCAGCACACAGGCTGACTGAGGTTTGAACAGTGAAGGACCAAGCCAGGAGCAGGCGCAAAGCATTACTAGATGGTCAAGAAGGCAACAGAGTCAGAGGGGGACTGGGGACGGGGAACCCAATGCTACGCAGGAGTCCAGAGCTTGGACACTGGGGTCAGATGGTGCTGGGCTCCAGTCCTGGTTCTGTCGTTTACCAGCTGTGTAACTCTGGGCAAGTTACTGACCTCTCTTGGCCTCATTTTTCTCTAGTGAAGTAAGGATGTGAATAGGCATGGGGATGGGGATGGGGATGTAGGTGGGGATGTGGGTGAGGGTGGGGGTGGGGAGGGGATGGGGATGAACAGGAGGATGGGGATGTGGATGGAGATGAAGAGGGGGATAGGGATGAGGATGGGGATGGAGATGTGGATGGGGATGAGGGTGTGGATGAAGATGAAGAGGGTGATGGGGAGGGGGATACAGGTGGGGATGAGGATGAGGATGGAGATGGGGATGAGGATGGGGATGGTGGGGATGAGGATAGGATGGGGATGTGGGTGGGGATGTGGGTGGGGATGTGGGTGGGGCTGGGGAGGGAATGGGGATGAACAGGGGGATGGGGATGTGGATGGAGATGAAGGGGGGAGGGGGAGGGGGAGGGGGAGGGGAGGGGTGAAGACCCATGGGCCAGGCAAGCCTTCAGGTGTGAGAGGCTGATACATGTTTGTCCCAAGAGATGCTGAGCCTGTTAAAGGTAGAGACAGCTCCGGGCCTGGGCTTGGAGTTTGGCATCTTCTACCTGCCCCTTTTGCTGGTCAGAGCGCATTCCCGAGAGTGACAGCACAGGTGCTGGGGTGTGAGCAATCTGGGCGCGTGGTGACCAGCCCGGGATGGAGAGCAGCTGTGCTGACGTCCACCTTCCAGCCTCCGTCCCCCTCCGCACGCCCCACACATCGGCCCCACTCCCTGCCCGCATCACCGGCATTTTCCAAATGTCCCTCCCTTTCTGCTTTCAAACATTCCCAAGTCTCTCCTCCTCTAGAAAATTCTTCGCCTGACCCCAAGCCTCCCTGAGTCCTATTTTCCTCTTTCCTCTGCCAAAACTCCCCAGGGAGAGGCCTGTACCAGCTGCCACTCCCTCCTCAGCCCCCCAGGCCCAGCAGCCTGGCGCCCGTGCTCACCGCCCCACTGACAGCCTCCGGGCAGGGAGGACGGAAGACACGGCCACGGAGGGGCTCGAAAGTGCGGGGGCGGGCATGCCGGCGTGCACACGCAGACACACACAGACACAGAGACACACACACACGCTCACTCACTCCAGTATGACAGCTGAGGGCCCCCACTCTGACCAAAGAGAGGAGGAGGGACCCCCAGGGCCATCCCTGGCTCCGCCTGAAGGCTCCAGACCCCTCATGGCAGCACCAAGAGGGCAAAGAGAGGATGCTGGCATCCCTGCCCTGTGGGGGGACCCAGGCTGTACGGGCCTGACCGTCCGCAACGGGGGAGGAAGTGTCTTTGTACCCTGCACCAGGCCCAGCTGTGAGCGCTCAGAAGACGCCCCTGAAATGTCAGCCCAAACGGAGGGAGGGACGTGCCGGTTGGAGGCCTAGAGGACGACTGGGACCCTGGAACCCAGCGGGTCAAGCGCGCAGGACCCGCTCCCGGAGCCCAGGCGGGTCAGTGACCATCTCCCAGACACAGGGCAGAGTCTGCACTGAACCCCGGGCTCTGGCTCCCCGAGTGCCTGCTCCTCACCACCCGGCTTCTCTCACGCTGACTTCAGGCACGTGCAGAACCAGAGCTGCCGCGTGGGGACAGCGGCCTCTGGGGGTCCGGGTTGTAGGCCAGCCCCTCCTCCCCCAGGAAAGGAGTCCTCTCTCCCCTCCGCCTCCCCCACCTACCCTGTGCCCTCACTGCTCACAAGGTTTGCTGATTGTTGTGTTTATTTACTGACCCTTTTTCCTCCTGTTACGAATAATTTTCAAATATACAACTGGAATACTCATCCCCATTTTTTTAAAAATCTACTGTCCGTGGGACTGTAAAGATCTTCTCTGCTGTGGGTTCCTATCCTTAAAGGCATCTCCCAAGCCTGGTCTACTCTCTCCTGGGCCCTGAGCTCCAGGCAGGGGCGGGGAGGGAAGGCGGGGGGCGGGGGGGGGGGGGGCGCTGACCCAGCCCAGGAGGAAACGTGGGCATATTCTGCATGTTTGTTTGGGTGTTCAAGACGTGTTGCCCTGACTGCACTGTGGAGTCACCTGACCACTTTGAGACATGCCTGAGTCCTCTGCAAAGTTAATCAGACTCTGGACTTCAGCGAGGGTTACAGAGTCCGGGGGAGGCAGGGGCGGGGGTGCGGCCAGAATCCCTGGGGAACCAGGAAGGAAAGGAATGCTCCCACTGTGAAGGGCTGGCCTCGGCTGGTGGGGTCTGTGCTTTTCTCACGTTCATCCCTGACTCTCCTTGTGGGGACACCTGGGTTCCACGGTGTGAGCTGGGACCCCTCCCCCAGCTGTTACCTGAGAGCCTCCTGTGGTCCTCCATGCCTCCATCGGTATCCCGGTGGTCCTCCTGCCCGGGGCTTATTTCTTGCCCGCAAGTGTCCCCGTGCCCAGGGTCCCACGTCCCCCTTGGTCCTCTATGCGCTGCCACCAGCCATCCCCTCTCGGCTGCCCCCAGGGGCTCAGGAGCCTGCAGCGGCGTACACGGCACATTGTGACATCAGTGGTTGCCAGGTGCCCCACCCTGGAGTCTCCTGCCCTCTTCTCTTCCTCCTCCGGGAGCCCAGCCCTCTCCAGGACTCTGTTCTCAAACCCTGGTGCAGGGACCATCCTCCTGCCCGCGTTGTGAATGCCGGGCCTTAGCCCGGTGCCGTGTACACGACCTCATTTGGGCCTCTGCCTCTAGAGGAGCAAATACAAACCCTTACTGTGGGCCAGACCCGGCCAGGTGGAAAGCAGTGGTCCTCTGGAAGGTCTACTGAGACACGGCTTGCTGGTCCCACCCCAGAGTTTCTGATTCAGTAGATCTGGGATGGGGTCCAAGAATTCACCTCTCCAACAAGTTCCCTTCAGCAGAAGTAAGCTTATTTCTTCAGAAATAAGATGCTCTTTGGATGAAGAGCAGAGAATTGCTGTCACCAAGAAGCTGATGGGAATCAGCCCGTCCCCTCCACTCCAGTGACCTGTCCATATTCCAGTAAGGAGCGTTCAACATGTAACTTCCAACCGCCCCGAGACCCCAACTCTGGAAAATCCCCCACGATTCCAGCTCCAAAGCAGTGTAATTGCGGGTGTCAGCGCGGGACCTCGCGGGAGCAGGGCTGGACTTCTCGGCTGCAGAGTCATCCCGCCCCAGGTCGTTCGTCCCAAATGCCTCTCTCAGTATCCACTCTTCTCCATCCACCCCATGGCTCTGTCCCTGCCCGCAGCCTGCCCAGCCAGGAATCCAGCATCCTCTGACCTCTCTGCACCCAGGCAAGCGCTTCATCTTCCTCACGATGGTCAGCGATGTCCCCTTGTCTCCAGGGTTCTCTGGCACGTCCTGGAAAAAGCCCAGGACTGGGAGGCAGACGTGTCTCTCTGTCAGAGCACCATCGCTTAGTGGCATGAAAACGCACACCCAAGTGTTCCCGGCACGGACCCACGTTTCCTCCTGCCCACGAGCCGAAGCCTCTCCCAGACCCTTCCTGGTTGCCGTTCTTCTCCAAAGGCCTTCCTCCATCCTCCCTGTCTCTGGACTCTAGTTCTTCACGTCCCGTCCCTCCCTGGGCATCCTTCCCCCGCTAGAACCCTGCGTCAGTGGGGCCTGCCTCTCACCTCTCCTCGGGCACCATGAAGGGCATTAATGATAACAGAGGAGTGGATAAAGAAGATGTGGCACATATGTACAATGGAGTATTACTCAGCCATAAGAAAGAATGAAATTGTGCCATGTGCAGAGACACAGATGGACCTAAGGTCTGTCATACAGAGTGAAGTGAGTCAGAAAGAGAAAAACAAATATCGTATATTAACACATACATGTGGAACCTAGAAAAATGGTACAGATGAGCCTATTTGCAAAGCAGAAATAGAGACACAGACATAGAGGACAAACGTATGGACACCAAGGGGGGATGGGTGTGTGGGATGAATGGGGAAACTGGGTGACCTGGATGGGGGAGGGGTGCGGGAGGGAGGGGATATATGTATGCACGTGGCTGATTTGCTTTGCTGTGCAGCGGAGGCTGACATGGAATTGTGTCGGCTATACTCCAGTGAAAATTGGAAAAAAAATAAGAGATGGATTCCACAGGGCCTGCACAGACGAAGAAGGAGACAAGCTCTGAGAAGCTCCACCCTCTCTCCCGGCGGAGAGAGACTGTGGACCCCTTCGTGTGCAAAGGCCAGGACAGCAGTAGCTTTGCAGTTGGGGGGGTGGCAGGTGACCACAGCTTCACAACCCGTAAAGCCTTCCACAGCTTGAAGCGGCTCTTTGAGCTCCTCACGGGCCTAGCGCTGCAGGTGACAGGCCTCGCTGGGAGCCAGGCCCCTGGACCACCTGGCTGAAGAGCCTTGGGGACCGACCCCGGGAGCGACAGCAGCCCCGCCACCGGCCAGCGCACAGGGGAGGCCAGGACGCTCATCCCACCCGCGTCTCCGCCGCTCGTGGCGCGTTTCCAAGCCTCACAGAGAAAACCTGTAGCCCGAGTTATTTTCCTCCCACGGGGCCTGCCTGGCCTCTGACGGTCGGCTCTGGGGAGGGGCGTTTTTCCCTCCTCTGTGGGCAGCAGATTCCCTGAGAGTCAGCACGCGTGCCTCTGGGCTCACCCGCCCCCCGCCCCCCGCTGTCCCCGCGCGAGGGACCAGCCGCGGGAGCGTGCAGGGCAGCCCTGGGCCTCCCGGTGCCGCCCAGCCCAGACACCCCAGGGCTTGCAGGGCCCCTCGTGGACCCGGCCGGCCTCATCCCGGGCTCTCCCGTGACCGCCCTGCAGCAGGTGCTAAAGCCGGGCCTTCCCTTCACTGGCACAGAACGAGTCAGGGCCCCCGGGGCACAGGAGCCAGCTCCGGTCACCCACACGCCCCCATGCCAGAGACTGGCCTCCACGCGCCACACACTCACCCATCCAATGGTGATTCAAAACCTTCTCCATGACCTGACTAGTAGCTTCTACTACTTTAATCCCCGTTTGACACGTGAAGACACTGAGGCACAGAGACAGTGAGTGAGTTGCCCGTGGAGACACACATGGAAGGAGGAGAATTGACTCCAGAACATACGCCACTGAGAAGGGGAAGCCCAGGCGGCGGTCTGCGTCAGTCCATCGTGAGACCCCACCAGAAATCCACGGGGGGCTTGCCTGGACCCCCAGCTCCCCTTCTCCTGCAGGCCCTCCTCTTTCCCCTCCCCCTCCCCAAAGCACTCAGACTGAGACATGTCTCTTTGGCACTCAGCCTTTCTATGAAAACGGAGAAGAAAATCAGTGCTTTGGGTCAGAAGTTGACCGGATCTCTGGGTCCTGGAGTTGCCTTCCAGGTGTTTAACACCAGCACACGTCACCCCTCCCTACGAGGGTTCCCCATGGTCCTGCACCTCCACTGGAGTAGGTCAAAGATGGACATACGATCCTGCCAGGCAGTCCACTGCCTGGTCTCTGACCTGTGGCCTGCCCTGGAACAGAGACGGGACCTGGGCCAACCCAGTTCTCTTGGGAATGCAAGGAGGAGGCCTGGCACTGGCAGCAGGGCCCAGCTGAAAGGATGCCCCCAGCAGCACAAGGCCATGAGGCGTCACAGCAAACCCAAACAAGGCCCGCGGGCTGCCATCAGTCCATCCGCCTCTTTAGTGTCTTTTATCGTACGGGTTCGGTTCCTCGCATGTAGAAGGAACTGAGTTTCCCAGGGTCTGGACTGTGGGGTTACATCCCCGTGGTGGCCTCTAACTAGTTCCTCTGTCCCCTGTGAACGGGCCGTAAGATCCAGAGCGTTGGCCAGGCCCAGTTTTGCTTTTCCGGAGCCAGTGCCGTACATATCAGGGGGCATGTCGTCTGCCGGGTCATCTCTCCTTCTGTGATGTCAGCAGCTGTGGGGCATCCTGGTCTAGAAAATCAAGTGGGCAGTGTTCTAGTTCTATCAGCCCTTCCTCGTTCTTCATCCAGGACGCTCCTGGAAGGAGACACTTCTCGCCAATTCCTCGGCTATACCGCAGCGCAGTTCACGGGAAAAGCTGGACAAATCCCGGATTGTTTCCCTTATCAGTTTTCTTTCTTTCTTTCTTTTTTTTGACTGTGCCACAAGGCTCATGACATCTTAGTTCCTCGACCAGCGATTGAACCCGCACCCCCTGCAATGGAAGCACAGAGTCCTAACCACTGGACCACCAGGGAAGTCCCTATCAGTTTTCAGAATAATAAACCGGGTGCTTTGCATCCCCCCAAAGTCACTAGAGTCATTGGGTTTTGTAATGAATCTGTGGGTTTAAATATGCTAGAATTGTTTCAATCCACCGCAGCTCCGAAGCTCAAATAGCCCTCCTCTGGCCGGTCAGAACCTTTTCGCGCTGGTTCCTAAGTCCTCTTGATATGACGCTCGAGGTCTTTAATAGCTTCCCTGCTGTGTTTACAAGCTGTTCCAGGCTCGTCTAGAACAAGAGATGAGCAGTTTCCCTAAGGAGTCCTCTTCCTCCGGTGGGGAGTGGTTGTCGGAGACTCACGCCCACGGCTGTCTGTGGATCCATCCTTACCCTCCAGATGTCTGTGCAGGACCTTCCCGCAGAGCCCCGCCCAGGGCCAGCTTGCAGATCCCATAACACAGCAGCCCAAGGCCCAGGGTAGATTTCCAGAGACCCACTGCTGCGCTAAAAACCACGTTCATTTCACTTAAGCTCTTGCGGGTCTGGAATTCAGGAAGGGCTCAGCTGGGCCATCCATCTCCGATCCACGTGGTGTCAGCCAGTGCAGCTGCACTGGAGGGTCCATTTCCAAGACAACTTCATGACACACCTGGCATCCGATGCTCCCCAGTCTCTCTCCCCCGTGGTGCCCCGTCCTCCAGGTCTCTCCGCGTGGTCACAGGGTGGCCACACCTCTTCCACGGAGGCTGGCTTCCAGGAGGGAAGCAGTGAAAACCACAAGGCCAGTTAGGGGCTACTCCAGGAGCCAGCACGGCGTCACTTCTGCCGTATCCTATGGGTCGACGGGGTCACAGCACTCAGCCAGGCTCGGAAGGTGGGGGGCGAAACAGACCCCATCTTCGGAGGGGGTGGCAAGAACAAGTCGCAAAAGAGCACGTGAGGCAGGGTATTGTTGTGAGCGTGTTCGGAAAATAAATGGTAACTACGCATGGTCACAACCCTGCAGTCACGCACCGTCCCCTCAACTCATCCACGCGGCCACTCAACAAATAATTCCCGAGTGAGGCCAATAACTCTTGCTAAGGACTTTATACAGAATTTCTGAGAAAATGAGAAAGGTTTGGAAACAATCCCAATTTTTTAAATTGAATTTCCCTTTAAGTCCCAGCTTTTTTTCTCTTAAATCTCATAAAAGCAAACCTTGGCTATCTTGGGCCAGCTCCAGCATCACCTCCTCTAGGAAGCCCTCCCTGACCCCCCTCCAGGCGTATTGTTAGCCCCCACAGCACCCTGTTCACAAACCAGTGTGATGTTTATACCTTTCACATCCACCCCAAGTGAAGACTACGTTTCCCAACCACTCTTGCAACTAGACAGCCAGAAGACTCAGTTCTGGCCCGAAAAATGTAAGTGGAAGTGGTATGTGTGACTTTCCAGAAAGGCCCCTAAAGAGAGGGACTGTACCTTTATCCTTTCCTTTCTTCCTTCCTGCTGCCTGGAATGCAGTCGTGACAGCTGGAGCTAGAGCAACCATTTTATACCATATGATGACTTTGGGAATAGAAGCCACATACAGCAGAACAAAGTAAAAGGTTCAAGTTCTTGACGCTGTGGAGGGCCACTCCCACGCTGGACCTCCTACACCCACATTTTTTACATGAGACTGAAATGAACTTCTATCTGGTTTAAGCCACTATGGGGGTTTTCTGCCACTCACAGTTGAACCTGATCCTAGCCAATATGACACATCTCAAGGGGGGAGAAAAAGGCAAAAAAGCACTGTGAAGTCTTCCTCACTGAACTATGTGCTCCTTGAATTCAGGGTTTGGGTCCCTGTCACTCTCACATCTCCAGAGCCCAAATGAGTGTACAGTAGGTGCTCGATAAACATTTTCTAAACTAAAGACAAGAGTACAACATTTTAACATAGCAAGACACACAGAAATGAATTATATGAGCTTCTAACAGACACAGATAGAACTTGCAGCTATTAGTGGGAAATACTAATTCTACTAACAGCCCAGGCAGAAGAACGAGTACCTCAAACAGTAACATAATGGCCTAAAATGATGCATCTGGTGACATTGTTTATAACGTCAAGAGTCTGGAAACAACCTGAATGCCGATTGAGGGGTGCTGGTTAAGATGTGGACTATCTCCATAATGGACAATCTGTGTCTCCAGTTAAATGGATGTGTGCAAGCATCACAATAAGTATTTACGTAAACATGCAAATGCTATCACCCTAAGGGAAACCAAAGACAGTAGGTTAAAAATGAAAAGAGTGGGTACCCGTTGAAGCTAGGTGATGCCTATGTGAGGGGTCACTCTATTTGCCTCTCTAACCCAAGTGTACATTTGAGAAAATCCTGTAATAAAAGTGAAAACAAAAACAAAACCATGTGGTTCTGAGCCTTGTTTTTGTTTTCACAGTGGATGAAAAATATTTTCGAGAGGCCGCCCTTGTGAAAAACAAAAGGGAAGAAGGGGGATGAATATACACTTAAGTGCCTGAACATGCACGGAATATTGGTCTCTGGAACGCCAGGAAATTCCAAATTTCCAGCTGCCTCCGAGGGGGGGAAGATGGGAGATGGGAAACTTGTTCTTCATTTTGTCGTTCGTTTCACCATTTGCCTGTGTGACGCCGTCATTGTAAAAAAATTCATTGTAAAAGGAACTATGGGGAAAAGTGTCACTAATCACCGGTAGGGTTGTAGACTTGGAGGGAAGGACATAAGAAACCCTCACCTCCCCACCGGCCCCCTTTTGCTCCCTGTCTGGCTAATTCAGAAACAACCTTTAAGTTCCAGGCAAAAGGCCATCCCCCAGGGTGGGGCCCAGAAACCAGAGGCCTTGACGAACAGGCTGGAAACAGAAATGTCCCAAACAGGGACTTCCCTGACTCCACACTTCCAACACAGGGGGCATGGGTTCGATCCCTAGTCAGGGAACTAAGATCACACATGCCCCAAACAAGTGAGCTTAATTCACTAAGAAGCGGTAGGGGTGAGAGCCTGCCTGCCGACAGATGTTGAATTTGAAAATCTTTCAAACACAACAGTGGCCCCAAAATATCTGTGTGTCGACCAAGTCTGGACCTTGGCTCCAGGCTGCCATCCTGCCAAACCGCCTCCCCTCCCCTGCGACCTGGCCCTTCCCCACGTGGAAATGCTTGTCCCCGCCACTGGGCCATGGCCCTTTGATCACACTTCTTTCGGGGCACTTACATGGTGCTACAAGCGTTCACGTGCCTATCAGACTGTAGCTCTTTGAAAATTAATGACAGTTATTGTCCACGCCTCTTGAGGGCTCATCAGGGTCCAGGCGACGGGCCAAGAGCATTACATCTGTTGTCTCACTGGGTCCTCAAAGCCACCCTAGAAATTAGGTACAATTTCTTTAATCCCCCTTTTTCAGATGAGGAAACTTGAGTCTGAGAGAGGCCGGATAACCTGCTGTAGGTCACAGAACGAGCATTTGGGTGGCGGCCAGGCATTTTGGCTCCAGAATCGACTTGCTTAACCAGCACTTAATTTTGGGAGAGAAGACGTGTGTCCTGATCCTACTGGGAGATTCGGTGCCCAGCACCTTCGCTGAAATCAAGCTAAATTCATTCAGTAACACTTTATGGGACAATTACGTACGACGTGCAAAGTTTGCTCCTAGCCTCCATAAAAGTCGTAACAGGGAGTCATTTTCATCGTGTCTCACGTGACCCGCAGGTTCCTCTCAAGAAAAAGAGCTGCTACATGGATAAACCTTGAAAACCTTAGGCTAAGTGACAAAGCCAGTAACAAAAGACACCATATGGTACAATTCCATTTACATGAAATGTCCTGAACAGATAAATCCATAGAGACAGGAAACAGAGTAGTGGTTGCCTGGGGCTGGGGTTGGGCGGATGGGGGAGTTGGGCAGGTGACAGCTAAAAACTATGGGGTTTCTTGTTGAGGTGATGAAAATGTCCCCAAAACTGACGGTGGAGATGGTTTCACAACTCTGCTAGCACACTAAAAACCACTGAATTGTACAATTTAGGTTGATGAATTCTATGGAATATGAATTATATCTCGATAACGCTGTTTTTCAAACCAGAAAACTACAGAATTATCTTTCCAAATATATGCCAAAGATCAGATGAGAAGAACAGATGAAAGTTACGGTTAATAAATAACAGGCAATGATAGATTAGCTAGCGAGCCAGGTAGGTAGGTGACAGAATTAGACTTGTTTCCCGGTTATTTTTTCCCTCATTTTCTACCTTCCGAGATCAGCAGCGTAAGAGAGTGGAAGGTCTACCAACAAGTCACGAGAGTCACTGAGTTAAGAAGACAGCAAACAGCAGAGAGAGGGCGTTAGACACTGAGCCACGTACACACAGCACGTAGCCACCACTTCTGATGCCCCTCGTGGTCTGGGCTCACTGTGCATCCCAGCTCCCAGCTCGGAATTGCGTTACCGTGTCGGAGCACGAGACGTGTTCTACCCAGTCAGCCCTCACCTTTCAGCTCAAGAAAGGACGCTGCAATGCAGTGACCCAGACCCCGGCAAGCCCGCAGGAATTTCTCTTATCTCTGCAACACGGTACGTAATTTATTTCACGAGAGATCCACACACCTAAGTCCACCTTTCACTGGCGACTATTAATAGGAGTTCATGCTGCGGCAGGTCCCGAGGGTGCTGGTGGAGGGGACGGGAGGAGAGACGTGAGAGAGCCGGGCCCGCCGCGGGAGCCCTGCAGCCCTGAGAGAAGGGGACTCCAGCCAGCCTGAGCTCAGCTGTGGACCTGACCGGCCCGTCAACTGCCGACACCTGCCATCCAACAGCCCCCAGAGTCGGGCAGGAGGAGGGACTCAAACACCTCATGAGGGGGTAGGGGCATGAAAGCAAAATCTTGCCCCGTAGGAACCAAACAGCACCTCGGGGGACTCATTTCCCTCTGAGCTGCGACTCCGGACTGCTCCCCACCCCCAGCTTCATCGTGTGTTCACACTGTGCCCTCCACCTGCAAAGCCCTCTTCTTCTCTACTCTGCAAAACTCTACTCATCCTTCAAGGCTGGCTGCACCGCTGTGAGGCCCCTGATCCCCCCAGGCAAAGCCTGGAGCTCCCCTGCCACGCCACCCAGACGTGTCGCTGTATCAGCAGTGCTTCTTCACACGCGTGTTACCGCAGTGGGTCAGTGGCTGGGGGGTTGGGGTTAGCGGATGGGGTCATCTGTGTTCTGGATTTTGGCCATCCTCATAGGTGTGTCGTGGTACCTCACGGCTGTTCTAACGTGCAATCCCCGATGACATACAGTGTGGCGCATAAGATGGTTACTTAGTCAACATCAGCATCAAAAATATGGCAGTGAATTTGGAAACTTTTCTCATCTCTGCTTTTTACAAGTCCAGGAATTCTGAAGTGGCCTGGGGCTCTCTCTACTCCAGCAGACCCCATGCACACATCAAAAGTCCATACAAAAGGGGCTCAGGATGTAACTGCTGATCAAGGCTACTTTATTGCAAACTTCCTTGGAGAGGGACCAAGGGCAGAGATGGCAGTTTTTCCCCAGGAAGACAAACGTGATACCTCTTGACCTGCTTTATGGAACTTGATTTGCTTCACGAAACTGAAACACTGAGCGTGTACGGCTCTGAGCTGCAAGAGGGGAGCTCCGGGCTGACCTGTGTCCCCTCAAGAAGATGCTGAAGTTCTGACCCCCAGTGCCTGTGTATGCGATTGTGTTTGCAAATCAGGTCTTTACAGAGGTCATCAAGCTAAAATTAGACCATGAGGGCGGGCCCCAGTCCAAAATGCCTGGATTTCTGAGCCACCCAGTTTGAGGTACTTTGCTGTGACAGCGCGAGGAAACGAATGCAGATGGACACTAGCTGAAGCAGGAAAGCAGCGTCATGAGAACTCTGTGTTTCTCCGCTCCTCTAGGCTCTGCCTTCCTCAGTCTGGGCTCCACTCCCAGGCGAGCTGTCACTACCGGGTGGCCCCAACAGTGGCAGACTTACAGCCTTCCCATGGCCCGTCCTCCGGGGGGAGAGCGTCTCTGCCCAGGAAATCCAATGGAAGACCTAGGATCCAGGCTCAGTGACTTGAATCTTGGGGATAAAGGTTAGCCTCCTCCCACACCCCGGGGTCTGAGAGTGGGAGAAGGATTTTTCTTCACGGAAAACCAGGGTTCTCATCCCAAGAGAAGGGGAAATAGACTCTGAGTGCTAGGCAGGTAAAACATAGGAAGGTGTCTGGAACACATCTGAACATAAAGGCCTCATGTATCCATTCAGGCAACAAGTCTTTCTTGAGGGCAAGGCGTTACTCTAGGTCCTTAGGGCACATCAGGGAGCAAAGTGGACAAAGGCCCCAGCCTCCTGGAGCGTACACTCTCGTAGGAGGAGGAGTAAGTCACTGACGGCCAAGGAAACCACTGTGGCAAATTCGGTGCCAGTCATCCTGTGGACTCTGAGTGTTTGTTGAGTGAATAAATGAATGGAAATGAGAACAAGTGACTCTGCCGCGTGTATCCCAGCTTTGTCTGAAAGCCCATGGAGGTGGGGTTATGGGATTCCCACGTGTCTTTGGTACAGAAAGAGGTGGGTGGACTTCTGAACCCCAGGGAGGTGGTAATAAATAACTTCACCCAAATTGGAGAATACAACGCCTGGTGATGTGACATTCTGTGACAGACGCACGGAAACATGATAAAAGTGGACACCAAAAATCCCTGTTACAAGGGTCTTTTTATGGCGTGAAAACCGGATGTCTCTGAAACACTGTTTTTCTGTTCTATCAGGGAATCCTCGCCAGGCCGCCCCAGTGTGAAGAGAGCTGTGCTTCTTCTAGGGGGAGAAAAGAAAAGCATGAAGTCACCCTGTTTTGCAATCAGGATTCTTCAACAGCCAAACGTGTTTAAATCCAAAACACTCCCTCCCTAATGAGATCACGGATGGAGTGAGAAACTGCAGCTGGGTCTGTGAGCTTTCAGAAAAAGCAGAATTCTGAAACAACGGCCCCAACACAGCAGCTCCCTCTGAAACTCTGAATCATTCAAACAGGTCCTGCTCCCCGCGTGAAAGACACAGTCTCTTTGTTCGCTTTAAACCAAGGGCAAAGGTGGTGCCCCTGGCCAAGGCGCTAGTGGAAATTCACCACCTTCCAAATCATCAGTGGCGTTTTACTCATTTATGGACCTGCTCGTCAACAGTTTTTTCTGAGCACGGTGTTCAAGCATGATCCGCAAAAGCAGACCCAGTTCTACCCCATGGCACTTAACACCTACCTTAACTTACAGTGTGTGCAGACTCACATCGACCCATCACAAGAAAACATACGATTTCAAGTTGCGTGGAGCGTAAATGTGGAGATCTGACCCAATCAAAGGGGTCAGAGAAGACGTCTCTGGAGAAGTGACAACTCAACTGAAGTTTAAAGGGTGGTGTGGAGCCCTAAACCAAAGTCAGAGTTACCTTATGGCCTAGCAACTCAATTCCAGAGTTAACTCGACCCACCCACCCCCAGCAAGATCTGTACCCTAACTTAGGCTATATTTCTTGACTTAGGCTAACTGATGACACGACTCCATATTGGGGAAGGTGTTCAACATACAGGATCCTGGCCTATCACCTAACGACACCCTCTGCCTTATGGCGCACTGACCAATCGATTCGTGCCATCCTCCTGGCAGGAATTTTCTTTGTCAGGGGTTATAAAAGTTGGCTGCAAGCCCACGAAAGGGCCGGCTCTCCCTGGTCTGCCAGGAAGTCGTCCTGCTGTCTTTACAGCATCTCTTCTCTCTAATAAACTCTATCTTCTTTACATTCTGCCTTGTGTCTGGAAATTCTTTTCCAACCTGCGCTCAAGCCACGACAGATGGAGCAGAAGGTACGTGATGACGAAAAAGGAGATGCAATCGCTCCAGGAAAAGGAACAAGATGTACAGAGGTTCGTGGTGAAAATGAGGGACCCTCAGCCTGCCTGAAATACACATGGGGGTGCGGTGGGCTCCCGGCAACCCCGAAGCATCTCGTGGTCTCTTGAGAGGATGCTACTGGTGTCCCCAACCCTCTTCCCTGCAGAGCCTCTCCTCCTGCTTCAGACCCCACCTGGGAGGCTTCCCGTCCTCCTGATCCAGGCTAAGGCCTCACTCCCTTGCCTGCCTACAGGACTCTGTTTCTGTGACTGAAGCTTGTGTCGGAATCGCTGCTAACTGATGACTTGACCATGTCTCCATCACCAGGCTGTGAGCCCCCGGAGGGCAGCAGGGGTGCCTCCACTCCCAGGCTTCCCAGGGGCCCGGTGAGGAGGGTTTGTGCACCTGGACCGACTCTCTGGGGGTAGGTGGGCCTTTCCCCGCCCCTCAGGGGGGCTGGCAGCCTGGAGCAGGCTGGAGGGAACCCCACGTTCACATTCTTTCCACTCACCCTCCGCCGGCAACTTAGGGGTGAGCGTCCCAATATCTTTTCCTTAGCTGTTTTCTTTCTGCATCTTTGGAATTTCTCTAAACGGCTGGGGGACTTTCTCCAGTTTTACTGTGATGTAATTGACAACGTAACATTCTATTCATTTCAGGGGCACAACATAATGGGTCGATATGTGTCCATATTGTGACACGATCGCCACAGTAAGTCTACTGAACGTCCTCACCTCACACAGTTATACACTTTTTTTCTTGTGACGGAGAATTAAGTTCTACTCTCTTAGCAGCTTTCAAATACACAAGTACATGTGGTGTCGTTAACTGTCATCACCGCACTGCACATGACATCCCCGGGACTTTGTTATCTTGTGACTGGAAGTGTGTACATTTTGGCCACTTTCACTCATTTCCCTCACCCTCTGTGCCTCATCTCTGGCAACCACCGACCCGTTTTCTCTGTTCATGAGCTCAGTTCTTCTAGGTTGCACATCTACGTGACATCATACAGTATCTGTCCCTCTGTCTGACTAGTTCACTTGGCATAATGTCCTGAATGTCCAGCCATGTCGTCGCAAATGGCAGGATTTCCTTCTATTTTATGGCTGAATAACATCCCACTGTGCACATGGACCACGATTTCTTCATTCCCTCATCTATCTGTGGACACTTAGGTTGTTTCCACAGCTTGGCTGTTGTGACTAGTGCTGCAGTGAGCATCGGGGATGCAGATATCTTTTCGAGTTGCTGTTTTCATTTTCTTCAGATAAATGCCCAGGAGTGGGATTGCTGGATCATATAGTAGCTCTATTTTTAATTTTTTGAGGAGCCTTCAAGCTACTTTCCATAGTGGCTGCACCAATTTCCATTCCCACCAACGGCGTACAGGGGTTCCCTTTGCCCCACATCCTTGCCATTACAGACCTCTTGTTTTTTTGATGACGGCCATCCTAACAGGTGTGAGGTGATCTCTCCTTGTGATTGTGAGTTGCACTTCCCTGGTGATTAGTGATGCTGAACACTTTTTCATGTACCTGTTAGCCATTGGTAGAAAAGAGCTGTTTTTAAATCAGAGGATCTGGGTTCTGGGATTCACATGGCCTGGCTACGATCCTGTCATACGGAGCCTGACATCTTCTACCAACTTATTAGTTGGCAAAGGAGCTGTTTAGAAAATAAAAACTGTGCGGTCTGTGGGAGGAGGGTCGATCTGCTGGAAAGGCACTGGATGGGGAATCGGGAAGTTTACATTTGAGCCGGAACAACATCACTGTTGGGGAAGCACTGACCGAAACCGCCCACCCTGGCCAGGCCTGAGAGTAACCACTGGCGTGAGTTATCTTAGCCCAGGAGGTCCTGGGAAGCAACTCGCAACTAACACGCCACCACCAGCCCGAAGCATTTGGCAAAGGTCAGAAGGAGAGAGGAAACGCCAGCCCTTATGTCCTACCCACCTCCCAGAATCCTTCTCGCTGGAATCCATCTTGGCTGAGCGATGCGTGCGCCACCAGGAAGGACCCTGAATCAGAATGATGGGCCAGAGACAACCTGGAAACAAATGCCATCACCATAAAAGCCGAGACTGCGAGCCACGTGGCAGAGCAGTCCCCCTGGGCTCCCTCACCCTCCTGCTCTCCGCCCGGGCGCCGCTTCCCAATAAAGTCTTTTGCTTTGTCAGCACGTGTGTCTCCTCAGACAATTCATTTCCAAGTGTTCGTTTAGACAAGAGCCCGTCTCGGGCCCTGGAAGGCTCCCCCTTCCTGCAATATCACTAATATTTTAAGGCTTTGGGTCAATCACTTAGCTTTTCTGAGGCTCTTATTTCCTCAGTTCTAAAATGAAACAAGGGGCTTCCCTGGTGGCACAGTGGTTAAGAATCCGCCTGCCAATGCAGGGGACACAGGTTCGATCCCTGGGCTGGGAAGATCCCACATGCCGCGGAGCAACTAAGCCCGTGCACCACAACTACTGAGCCCACGTGCTGCAACTACTGAAGCCTGCACGCCTAGAGCTCGTGCTCCGCAACAAAAGAAGCCACTGTAATGAGAAACCCGCGCACTGCAACAAAGAGTAGCCCCCGCTCGCCACAATTAGAGAAAGCTCGTGCACAGCAACGAAGACCCAACACAGTCAAAACTTAAAGTAAAATCTTTTTTAAAAATAAATAAATAAAATGAAAGGAGCTCAAAGATCCTTAACTCTTAACATAGCTCTTAAGACCAAAGCTCAACTGAAAAGGAATAGCCCTCAGGGAACGCACTTGCCGAGAACTTTCCCTTAAAACAGTCTGACGACCGTACAGAACCGTCTCATGGCAGGATAGCTCCATGGCCTCTACCACCGACAACAAAAATCTGATGGGATTTTCGTCCCCCCTTGCTGGCCCCTTCCACGACGGCCCTTGAGGAGGTGTGCGGTCACCTTCTATCTGGTAGAACATGGGTGGTCAGGTGGGAGAGACCTTGGCTGTGACTTGCACCCACCCTGCCACTGCCCCGCTCTGGGCAGACCACATCCAGAGAACCCACTCATGAGGCCAATTTACAACACATGGTCCTCACGTCCCATCAGCACCCTCTCTCCACCCAGGCCTCTTGTCCTGATTCAGTTTGGAAGCAAATGGTCACTACAGCCATGGCTCTGTCCCTCCCGCAGGCGAGAAGCTCATGGGAGAATGAGTCAGCTCTTCCTGGACTTCCAGCAGTCTCCGAGCAGAGGGAGGAGGACAGGGAAGCAGAAGCAAACAGAAATCCTAGAGAGACAGTGGCCGAGCCACGTCGTGGGGCCAAGCCTGGGACGCTCCCTGCGCAGCGGGGAAGGGCCGCCGATCTGGCCGGGGGAGGGGGCGACGCCGCGTGGGTGGCGTCTCAGGTGAGGAAGGCACAGATGTCGGTGCTGGCTGAGATAAGAGGCTTCTCAGGAAGCCTGAGTCATCTTGGCCGACCGTCTCTGGAAGCAGGGAGGCCTCCAAGCAGCGCAGCTCGGAGGCAAAGCGCAGCCTCCTCGCAGCCTGGGGGCCCTGGGAGACAGCATTTCCTGGTTGTGTCCTCTGACCTGGGCGGGCACCACCCCTGGGAAGTTTCCGGCCACCCTCACCCAGGCACTGTGAGCCTGGGGCTCTGAGGTCTTTGTCTCTCTGTTCATCTTGCGTTCGTTTCCTCTGGAATGTTCCAGGCCCCCTGTAGCGCCCTGTGCTGGGAATCTGAACATTCCAGAGTGGGAGAGGCTTCAGTGCTCATCCCTGCTCGGGTTTCCCGTGAGGATCCAGAGAGCTGGATTCTGGTCCAGGTCTACAAATTTCCGGCAGTCACGGTCAAGTCCCCTCGCAGCCTTAACTTCCTCATTTACCTAATTGGGGGTGAGGAACAACTTGGGGAAAACAGACTTTAGAAGTGGGGTGATCCTAGGACCCTACGTCTCCCACAAATGATCTGCTACTTGCTGGCCCATGCCTGCCGTTCTGTCACTGGATGGAAAGGAAATACTTGAAGCTCTTCTCATTCATGATTTCTGATGGAAGCAGAAATAACAGTAAATTCCACAAGGGCACTGGTTCCCTTCGGGCACGGAGGAAGCCCTGGTGAAGACCGGGGAAGAACGGGAGCACGGACAGAAGGTTCCACTTCATGCATTTCTTAGGATGTGGCCCAAGGGGAGGGACTTTCAGAAATTAGGACATGAGGGAATATGTGTGAGAGCAAAAGAAAGTCATTGGAGGTCAACTAATCCACCCTGGATTTTCCAAGTAGGGAGACCATTACGTCAGTCGTATGAAAGTTCCCAAAGCCAGGAACGGTGCCTGGAATTTCAACTCAGCAGCTCATGACGCAACCTGTCGGGTCTCAGTTTCCTCAGCCGTCACATGGGGACGACAGCAGGACGGCGAGGAACAGGCGAGACGCCGCCCACTACATCTGGCGAGGGGAGGCAGGCAGGGACTGTCAGCAGGGTGATAAGAACAGTGATAACAGGGGGTGGTGCCCCCAGCCCGCCCGACAGGCTCTCCCCCGGAACCACAGCTAAACTGTCCTCCTGACCAGCACTCCTGACCCTTCAGTAAGATTATTTTTTTTAACGGAGGTCACATAAAATTGTTGTTAAATGAACCTAACCTCAATTTTTCACATCCCCATCTCCTCAGACCTCCCTGTGATAAAGAGGGAGAGCCGCCCATCACCACCCTGCTTCCCGCGGGGGTCACTCTGGGGGTCAAATGAACAGTGCTGCGAGAGGCCCCCACGCCCACCCCCGCCGACGACCCCAAAGTCCCAGGGAGAAGTGGCGTGGAGGTGTGATCGGACGGCTACCGGGCTGATGGAACGGGAGACAAGTGTGTGTTCTCGGAGACCTTGCCCTGGAGGGCGGGGGCTCCCCCACCCATGCCTGGTCCTGTCGCGGAGGCGGGAGGCTGCTTGCAGGGGAGACAGCCCGGTGCCTCCCGGGCCCAGGGAGCAGGGCACGGGGTCCAGAGCCCGCCCTGGGTGGTGGCCAGAGCCACTGCTGGAGCCGGCGTCCACCGCTGAGCGGTCCCACGCCCCAGAGCACCGGTCTTTGTGAAAAGAAGGACTTTGTGCGGCGCACACCCACAGGGCCCGGCTTTGTGGAGCTGTCCGTCTGCATTTCAGCTCCGGGCTTCACTCTCTGGTGAAACTGATCCCCCAGTCACAGCGCATCCAGAGCGGAAACGGCAGCCTCACCCTTTACTGACGAGAGCTTTGTGCGATGGGGCAGCGGAAGGGGGGGCAGTGGGGGGAACTCCCGGAACCAGACGCCTGCCCCTGCCCACGGGGTCCTGCTGTCCCGCCCCGAGAAGGACCCCTGGGCGTCTGGAGTCACAGGGACGAGGTCTCTCTTTCCCAGCTCTGGTGTCCTCGTCTGAACGAACACTGCTGACTCGAGCTCAGCCTTTCCTACGAGGGGCTGAAAACCCCCTGTCCCCCTGGAGGTACCTGACAGGGACCTGAAGGTGGGAATAGTGATGCTGCTGCTTTGGGTAAACTGTCACGAAAGCATCCTTCACCGCAGCTCACACGTTTGCAAGGTGATGCTAAAGTAAGGCCACGGCCCCTCGCCGATGTTACACCCTAAACCATTACACCCAAGTCTGGGGACAAGTCACACGACGGCACCAGGCTACTCATCCTGGCTAACAGTCACCCGGCAAGGTGTGGTCCCTCTCCACCAGCACTTCTTCATTGTTTGCAGGTTATCTCTCATAATGCTTAGGTTTCCTTTCTTTTGTTACGACTGTCTTGTGCAACAGCCCCAAAGCACAAAACGGATCAAGGGTCCAAAAGCAACTCACGGCGGAATAAAGGCAGGACTGAACGCCGGGCACAGAGTGTACGAACAAAACAGAAACATAGCCCGTGTCTTAGAACAGAACAATAGTTATTAATCGTAAGCAGGACCTCAGCGAGAATACAGATGGAGAATCTAGAAGTCCTGTGACTAGCAAATCTGCAAATTCACTTATTTCCAACAGATTGCCAAAAGAAGGAAGCACGTGAATAGGAATTAGGGCAGTTTATATTCATAACTGAATTTCACTGGAGCAATGATTCATCCCAATCTCCAGTGGATTGGCAGCTAAGAAACTCTATTAAATCACTTCCAGGTAAAGCAATTAATTTTTGTAGGAAAAAAATGCAAAATCATGTTTCCCAAGGAAAATAAACTTATTTTGTCACTAACGGTAGAGGCCAAAACACAGACATCATTCTGAATGATACTAGAGTAGCAAAAACAGTTCACGCCATTTCAAAGATGCTGGGGGAGAAAAGACTAAAAGATAATGGCAATGTTGGGCTTAGGATAAAGCAAGCTTCTATCTTATCAATAAGTCCCTTTATCAGATGATCCTATTGGACACCATTATGTCAGTGGTTATGTGTGAGAACAATTACTGCTGAGTGTGACAGCAGATACTTTCATCTGTAATTTGTCTAAACTTGAGGTTCTCAAATGGGGGTCAATTTTGCAAGCCTCCGCCTCTTCAAGGGACGTTTGGCAATAACTTGAAATATTTGGGGTTGTTATAGCTGGAGGATGGAGGGAGAGTGCTGCTGGCGTCTGTGTGTAGAAACCAGGGATGCTGCTAAAATCCTACGATGCAGAGATGGTCCCCACAACAAAGAACTATCTGCCCAAAGGTCAGTAGTGCCGAAGTTGAGAAGCTCTGGTCTAAACCACTAGTGTGCAGAATATACAGATCAGTTTTGAGTAGCTGGAGAGAGGGAAGGAGAGAGGAGACGATGAGGGGTTGGGGAGAGGAAGAGCATGGAGACTCTTGGTTCTGTCTTTTCTTGGAAATCCGTGCTCTAGAGGAAGAGTTGTTGCCAAAACAACAAGTGTGTTCTGAGCCGCAATGCTCAGCTGTGGGTGCGGCCTCTTTGCTTGATGAGCCGCTCAGGGTCCTCCCATGGTGACTCAGCATTGATGTAAAGCATGAAAACTGTGACTGTGGTCAACTTGTGGTCACTGAAAGTTCACCTTTTCACAGTGGTGCACCCAGCCTTGAAGGATGAGTAGAGTTTTGCAGAGTAGAGAAGAAGAGGGCTTTGCAGATGGAGGGCACAGTGCAAACACACGATGAAGCTGAGGTCCTCCTTTTCACCCTGCTGGATGCAGGCACTCAGGGAGGAAGTACTTTGCTGAGGTTTTGAAAGGAATACTTAAGTTAAAACTTTCTGGAAGAAAATTACGCCAGGAAAGGCCATTTTCAGGATTCCAGGTAGCTTGCGAGGGTGGTGTATCTAACTGCTGTGTTGAGGATGAATTTTCAAGGCAAAAGCTGCCTTTGCACAGGAGGGAATGGAGCGTGCTGCCCACCGGGCCCTCCTGCTGGATTTTCAAACCCGCCTGGGGCTCTCCTATCCCCTCCACACCCCTGCTTTGGAGGTAACTTGTGGGAAGGGGGCAGGAGGCCTTCTAAGGGAACTTAAGTCTTCCCTTCTCCTTCACCTGTCTCTCCTCCAGACCAAAGGGAGTTTGTAAGCTGCTCTCAGGGGAGAGTGTTTCCATTCCCCAGGGGAAGGTGGCCCTGGGAGAGTGGGGTAGAGACCCCTGTGGGGGGGGAGGAGGGGGGAGTCCAGATGGCTGAGCTCCTCAGAGAGCCTTGCACACCCCAGGGTCTGGGGGCAGCCACTGCTTGGAGGGGAGCAAGCAGGGACCTGAGAGCCAGAGCCTCCTCACCCCCACGTCCGAGGGCCAGGACGCACACGCACTAGGGACCCCAAGACTTGAAACCCGCTAGGGATAAGGACACACCAGTGGATACCAGTGCTGATGGAGCATCCCTAGAACTGAGGCCTCTCTGCCGCCCCTGCCTGTGTTAGATGGTGACTCGACTCAGACACCTTTTTGGAAAGGCAAGGGAGGTGTGAGAACCTTAGATCTGAATTGAAGCGGAAAACACAGAAAGTTCCTGAGATGACTGTGAATCGGCCGAGTTGTGTTTTCTACTCTCAGGTGGAGCTGAACCTCAGAACTGAGAATCTAAGGTTGCTAATATATTAATATCATACTTATAAGAAAGAGCTCCCTGTCTTGCAAAGCTGAGTACAAAGTTTGGAAACATGAGCCCCCGGCACTCGTGAACTTACTGGAAACGGAGATGCTGGAGGCAGACGTGGCTTTCTAGCCCGTGGAGGGGGAAGGCTCAAGAGAGGGAATGCTAGCCCTTGAGGCTCCAGCATCAGACACTAAAAGCCCAAACCCGGGGCAGTTGCTCCTGCCTTGGCTTCAATCCCAAGCACCACACCAGCACGCGCTCCAAGGCTGCACTGGGAGCGCTCTGCGCCCAGAGACGTCAGGAGGACACTGAGAAGAGACATCCTTCATTCACACTGTTTCCTCAGAACAGGTTATTTGGGTGTTGGAGTCTTCAGGAGCCTGGACTTCCCTTTATAGAAACCAGGCTGAAGGCCAGGAACTGGGAAGAGGAGCTGGTGACGAGGCTGGAGTCTGAGGAGCGCGTGGGTTGCGCTCAGCGGAAGAACACGCGCAGTTTCACGCAGCCGCTTCCGAACAGCTGCCGACCCCCCGAGAGCGCAGGTCCCCCCTCCAGGGCAGCCACGGCCAAAGCCAGTCCTTCTCTCTCGGCCATGGGAGGGGGTGAAAATGTACAGTCACAGCCACCCCCAAAGCCATCCTTCGAAGCGCGCTCCAACATCAAGCACATGCCCACGTGAAACAGCAGACCACCAAGCTCATCACACGTTAGAGCTGAGAAGTGCTTCCAACATCACCCAGTCTGGCACCTCATTCTGCAGGTGGGGACCGCAGATGCCCTAATCTTTGCTACCAAGTTAGGGACGGGGAATAACGCTGGGAGTACACCTCGGGCTCTCTGGTTCCCAGTGCAGACGGCTTTTATCCGAGGCTGACGCTTTTTAAAAATGAAACAAAACAAATGTTGGTTTTTTTATATGTATCTTTCCAGTGCTGACCTCCTCCAGGATGATGGCAGGACACAGCGAGGAAGTAAAACATGGCAGTGTGGCCTGGAAGGTCTGCTCCCTGAGCTGGTTCCAGCCTCCCTCCCAACGTGATCAGGGTCGAGTCCGGGCTCTGCCAGATGGCACCTCTGAGTGTCGCTTGGGTCGCGGCTGTCGAACGTCAGGCAAACCTCTTCTTGGCCCTGTGCCTCAGTTTCCCTATAGCAAAGCCAGCTTAGAAACATGGAGACTCGAAGTTCCAAGGAAATTCCCGAGCAGCTCTGTGTCTCTGCACCTCCAAACTGGCGAGTCCTCTTCCGGAGAGGATGGATGGACCTTCCCCTGGGGACGCGCCGGGTGTAATTAACACAGGGAGACTGGGGCCTCCCCGGGGTCACAGAGCTTCCCTGCTCCGGTGGCCTTAACTCTCCCTTAACCAGCCTTAACCAGCCTGTGCTGGTCAGAGCCACCGTCTTACTCCAGGACTATGACCCCGACTGCAGCAAAGGTGGTGTATGTGCTTTCTCTGCCTCTATTTTGATTTTTTAAAAATTGTCCAGTATATCAACCCAGCAGGCTACAACTTGTTTTAGTTAATTTGTACTGTATGCAACCCAGTGGGAGGCTGACCATTCAGGCCATACAATGTACAACCATGATTACGCTAGATGCTTGATTACTTAACCTCTTTGAACTTGTAAAGTTGGTTTTCATTCTATGATTTATTCAATCATTCAATAAGAATTTGTTAAAAATTCATCGTGTGTGAAAATATATTGTAAACTCTTAAGGATATATGCAATTATTAAATGTTAAGACTTGTGGGAGATGCGACAGATGTAGAAGACACAACTTCTGCCCTTAAGGAGCTTTTTTAGCTACTGTAACTACACTGTCACTGGTTCAGCCTATAATGTGTATTTCCCCTAAACTTCTTAGCCCAAGACGCGAGCGTCTCCTAATAACAGAGGGAAGGTGCCGGATGCAGCTGGAGCATTTCCACCGGGGTTCTCCCAGGGTGCCTCCCTAGTCATCACTGGCCCATCCCAACCACTCATTCCAACTTGGGCTTCACTGCGATCACTAGGTCCTTTTCGTCTGTCCTTCATTCCACTTGGAGTTCATCCTGACCACCTGGGGAGTATTTAATCCCACAGGCACCAAGGCTGCCTCCGCAATCTTGAGCTGACCTTGGCGACCTATTAACAACAGTTTCTATTTCATTTGACGTGTCCCTGGGGAAAGAGGGGGACATCACATTGGTGGGACCGGCTGCCGTAGGCCTCCAACCTGAAGTCTCGTGACCTGCTCCTGATGACATCCTCGGGGAGCCTCTGGGGAAGGGGACCAGAGAAGAGCCTTAGAAAGAGCCCGCCTGGCCCGGCCTGGGGCTCTTCTCACAGCTCTGGACACTCTTCCACATGCCTCCGCCAAGACATGACCTTCAGGAGCACTGAGAGAATGATGAGGTTGTCCGTGCAGGGCAGCCCACCACAGCGGGCTTCAGCTGGAAGCAACGTGGTTTAGGTGGGAAGGATGAAATGACCAGATTCAAGGGGTGCCACCCCCCCCCCGAGGGCAGGTGTAACCTCTCAGTGGGCAGAACTATGTGCCAAGCCCCGTCCCACCACAGCCACGAAGGCATCTCTGGGCGCAGGAGGAGGAGGGAGAACTGGACCTCACTCCCTCCCTGGAGAGGGTGCCTGGCTGGCCCTCTGCCACCACGTCCAGCCCCTCTGACGCCCACCCCCACCCAGAACGATGCCTGGACCTTACTGGCCATTGGATCACACAGCCTGTTAGGCACTAACCACTTTTCACCATCAAGGCCCAGAAAAAAAAACAAAAGGGGACATCACACGGGGGAGGGGTGATTGAGTGTCACAGACAGCTTCTGGCATTGGACCCCTTTAGCCGTACCCATTAGTCACCCTCAGGAGCAAGGGTACGGCGGGCAGAGGAGGAAGGTGGCCGGCCTCCACCCTTCCCTCTCGGTCCCCGCCTAGGAGGGACCGCGGGGCCAGCGCCCTGGGGACCCTGTCCTGTCATGCTTTGTTTGGAACCCTCTGGCTCACCGCTTCCTTCCACCCGGAGCGGACGTGCCGGGGGCGGGGGCCGCAGGGCCGGGCGAGGGGCAGAGGCGCGCCCCGCCCTCCGCGCCGCCGGCTGTGGCGCATCTTCTCGGCCTTCTCCCCGCCCCGCGTCTCAGGCTTTCTCCCTCTCCCGCCCTCTCTTCCAAGGAGAGGAGCGTCCGATCTGCGAGCGAGGCTGATGCGTTCCAGGCGCCAGAAGCAGCCCCGGCGCAGCCTCCGCGCCCCCGCCCCGCCCCTGGTCCAGGCGGGCGGGCCCCCCCGCCGTGGCCGCAGCCTGCAGCTCAGCGCTGGGAGGCCGGAGGGCGGGGCTGCAGGCTTCCGGGAACCGCTGCGTTCACAGCTCTCGGTGGAAGAATTCCGCTTATCTGATGAAAGGTTACGTACAGTAGAGCTTCAGCCCTTAGCAGCCAACAAGGGAGAGCACCGAAGATGCACGGGGCCTCTGGACAGCCCTCTCCTTAGTTCTATTTACACTTTTTTTTTCTTCTTCTTTTTAATTCCAGTCTGGGGCCCGGCTGGGCTGTTTCCAACGTCCAGTCCTTCCAAGGGTGGAGATTTGTGCTTCCAACCTCCTGTTAAACAAAAGCCAGGAGAAGACTGTGCAAAATGACAGGTCCATGTGTGACCTGGTGAAATCCAGCGGGTGGAGGAGGAGGGAAATTTGAAGGAGGTGAAGCAAGTGGAAATAAAGGACCGTCTCGTCTTGTTAAAAAGCCTCTGCAAGGAAAGGAGAGACATCACAGGCCCCTGATGTCCACCTGGACCCCAGGCACGTGGGCCTTGGGGGCTACGTCTTGCTCAGGCCCTGCAGTTGCCTACAGGCCCTGCTCCCACCTGGCCAGCAGCTGCACGCCCGTTCCTCAGACACCCGTCTTCAGTGTCCAGACTTGTAGCCGCTCTTTCCATGGGCTCACAGCCCCTGGCCCCCTCTGTTGCCAGTCCCCATGTCCTACCCACCTCCCAGAATCCTTCTCACTGGAATCCATCTTGGCTGAGCAATGCACGCACCACCAGGAAGGACCCTGAGTCAGAGTGATCGGCCAGAGACAACCTGGGGGCTGGGGGCGGTGGGGGGGGGGCTGGGACGAAGTGAGAGAGGAGCACTGACGTATACACACGACCAAATGTAACATAGATGGCTAGTGGGAAGCTGCTGCATAACACGGGGTGATCAACTTGATGCTTGGTGACGACCTAGAGGGGTGGGATGAAGAGGGTGGGAGGGAGGCTCAAGAGGGAGGGGATACGGGGGTATATGTACACATACAGCTGATTCACTCTGTTGTACAGCAGAAACTGGCATAACAGTGTAAATCAATGACACTCCAATTAAAAAAGAAAAAGAATTAATGAAACAGGGCCCGATTTGTACCTGCCTTACCCAGTGCCTTGGACAGTGTTTAGCATGCAGTACACGTTCAGTAAATGTTTCTGTGCTTCGTCCGAGGGGAGGGAGTGGTGGAGCAGAGCACGGGCTGCAGGAAGATGAAGGCGGAAACGATGAAGCCAGACAAGCTGAAATCCAGGGAGCCCTCCTCGCAGGTGGATGTGTCTGCTCCCCGTGGTTCAGGGAAGCAGGTCGGGGCAGAGGGCCCAGTCACCCCAGAGTTCCAGCTCTGTGATGGCCTGGATGTCACCAGAAAACCACTTCGTCCCTCTGTTATGCCCCACGTTGAACGATGACAAGTTAGTAACAGCTAACCCTTACCGAGTCCTAACCACCCGCCAGCGCTTTTACACGTACGAACATTCTTCCCTTAAAAATGGAAAACCAGGGTCCCTGGCCCTTTTCATTTCAAGGTGGATAACTGGAGGGGCAGCCACCCATGGGCCACGTGACCTTGGAGAGGCAGCCACCCATGGGTCATGTGACCTTGGAGGGGCAGCCACCCATGGGTCACGTGACCTTGGAGGGGCAGCCACCCATGGGTCACGTGACCTTGGACAAGCCACCCATGGGCCACGTGACCTTGGAGGGGCAGCCACCCATGGGCCACGTGACCTTGGAGGGGCAGCCACCCATGGGTCACGTGACCTTGGAGGGGCAGCCACCCATGGGTCACGTGACCTTGGAGGGGCAGCCACCCATGGGTCACATGACCTTGGACGAGCCACCTCTTGCGCTTCACAGCTAAGGAAATGGGATCACAAGAGTTAATCACAGGAACCCCGTCTCCGTTAGAGGTGTTTTATGAAGACAAATTACAAGACTGAACATCAAACAGCCTTGAAAACCGCAGAGCCAGACAAATGTGAGAGGTTATTCTGGACAAACAATGACATTACAGACTGGGAAGTACTCACGGCTATCAGGAACAAGGGCCCTATTTCACTCCAGTGCTTCACCCTAAGAGAGACGGTCCCTTGAGCTCCAGGCATAAATGTGCCCCAATGAAGCCTTCAGATAATATCCAATTGTAAGTCATTAATAAAAAGCATCCTAGATGTTTCTACAGATTCCAGGAACCCATAGGAACTGATTTTAGGTCCTGAAGAATTAGAATCATTAAGAAGTAGAAAGTACCAATAGAGGTAGTCCTACAAAGACAGAGGATAGAGGGGTTTTTAATTTGTCCCATTTTCCCTTTTCTCTTTGTTCTAATCAGAAAATCATTTCAGTCCCTGTCTTTCTCCAGCTCAGAGTGTCTGTGTTTACAGGATGGGCTTCCCTGGTCTCCACCTGATGGCCTCGGAACCACTGTAATACTGTACATTTCCCCTTGTCAGTAGTATTTGTGACTCTGGAAAAAAAAACTTACAAATAGCTAATATGTAAAAGTTTGGCAAGCTGATGTCTTTAAATAAGCTTAATATCAGACTTAACTTACAGAAGGGCAAGGGTGTGGAGAGCAGGGCTTCCTTAGCTGTCATTTACAGCAGTGATTCTCAAAGTACAGTGAGCATCAGGACCCCTGGACCACTTGTTCAACACAGACCCCTGGGCCCCGTCCTCAGAGGTCTGGGGTGGGATTCCAGAACGAGCATTTCTCGTAACCTCCTAGGGGACTCTGGTGCTGCTGGTCCTGGGATCCCACTTTGAGAACTGCTGACATAAACAGTGGTTACTGGAAGAGCCAGAAAAGACAAAGCATGGAAGCCACCTCTTCTGTTTCCCTTGGGATGACGGCTGTTGTGGGCAAAGGGGCTGGGGTTGGGAAGAGACCTGGGAAGACACTGGGCGGGCGAAACGGGTTTCGTGTGTCAAACCTGTGCCACCGTGTCTCCAAGTCAGGCTGTGCACACGCCCTGGCGGCATTCTCCATGGGAGGGCTAGACATCATGAGATCTAAGGTTTTCCTTTTAGGACCAGGTCCTGTCTGTTTCCCTGGGATTCCCAAGGGACTTTCCCTGAGGAGGCTCAAAGAGGCCGAGGCTTCAGGGGCAGTTCTCCAGCACCAGTAACCGTGATAAAGCCCACACAGCCCCTGCGATGCTCAGGGGCTCATTAAAAAAAAGATTCTATCGCCTCATCTGGTGGTACCCAGCCCCTGCATGGGCAGTGGTCCGTGTTGCTACAGTCTGAAACTATTGGGAGCATCCCCGCTCTGCTGTGCATATTGATTATTAGATAAACATGATAGATAAATGATAGATAGATAAAGATTTTAAATAGCCCATAGAAGATCGTCGGGGTATTTTTATTAATGCAACATAGTTAAGATTTGGAAATAATGGGCCACATTCCCTGCTTACCTCCTCCTAAAGCATCCATGTGTGCCAAGCGAACCAGTGCTACCACCAGGACCAAACCTAACTGCACCAAAGGAAGGTGCCCGGATTGGCAGCTCCACTGAATCAAGAGGGAGCGCCCCCCCCCACCCCCTCCCCTGCCTGGGTGGCCGAAGGAGGGGAAGCAAACAGGCAGCATGAGGCCTCGGCCAGTGCCTGGCTCCCTGGGCTCTCATTTCTTCCTCTGCAACGTGAGGTTGCTGACTTCCACCAGCTCAGGCCCTTGCAGCTCTGGCTGCCGTGAACACAGTAACCTTCTGTTCTTTCACACGCCACCATGGGTCCCCTTTTCTCTGTGCTATGCCCGGAACTTGCTCTCTCATCAGATTTGAGTTGGGGGGTGTTGGATGCTCACAGAGGCTGAGAATAGCCCCTAGGAAACCAAGGCCGACTTCAGACTGTCCGGTCAGACTCAAATGGCAAGGAGCTTAGACAATGTTACATTGTGGGATTTAAAAACACGCATTTTTAAGAGCCTGGGCTTACTGAGTCAGCGATCTGGAACATTCTCAAGACACTAAAAATATCCCAAGAGTGGACTGAATTTTAAACTGTGCTTTAAGAAACTTTCTATGTGAAAACAATTGGACGTTTCTTCTTTAAAACAGTTATGCATTTTCTTTAGGTTTTTCACTACTAGAAATAATAAGAAACATAGAGCGTGTTCGAGCCTCAGAGGGGAACTGAACTCAGGGCCCAAAAGGCCATCCGGTCCTAAGATTCTATCCAAACAGCCAAGACTCCACCCAGAGGACCAAGATCTATAACCTTAAATCTCTCACACAGTTTACGTTTTCAGAGCAAAAGAAGGTAAGCCGCTTCCTTTCCCTTCTGACCGACAGTTTGAAGATGCCCGTCCCCAGCATCGACCTGCAGGACAAAGGGTTCTTTCCAGCCAGGAGCTGGCAGCTGCCAGATGCTTCGTTCTTGGAATCGCTGGCCTGCCCCCAGCGAGACATGAGCGGGACACTTGTAAGCAGCCTCGAACAGGTAAAATGGACCCCTGGGCCTCACCCCCCCGGCAGCCTTCCCCTAATTCACACTAAAACACATCTGGAGACATAGGAAAGGCAAAAGTTCATGACCCTGAGAACTGAACTGTGTCAACCACTGCCTGGATCCCAGCAAAAAACAGAAGGTGCTGCGAGGAGCCTTCTGTGATTTCCTCAAGCGGGCTCTGAATCCAGGGGCCGTCGGGGAGGGAGGCACAGAGACCCAGCGTCTGTCACGCGCCAGGAAGCTGCCAGGAGGACGTTCCTTCCCATTCGGGGGCTCACACAGGGCCTTCCCTCAGGCCTGCGGCATCAGACGCCAGAGCAATGTGGACGGTCACGCCGGCAGCAAACACCTTTAAGGCTAAAAGAATCCCTCTCAGGTTGGAACAGCTCTTCATCCATTCGGTTTCAGCCCGGGCCGCCAGGGCCGCCACAACGAAACACCGCAGCCTGGGCGGCTCAACCAACAGACATGTATTTCCTCACGGTTCTGAGCCTGCAGTCCGTGTGGTCCGTTTCTAGCAAGGGCCCTCCTGCTGGCTTGCAGATGGTCCCCTGCTGGCTGTGTCCTCGCAGAGCAGAGTCGGCGAGCGCTGGTGTCTCTTCTTTTTAAGGGCACGAATCCCACCACGGGGGCCCTACCCTCAGAGCCTCACATAAAACCTAATCATCTGGCCAAAGCCCCGTCTCCAAATACCTTCCCACGGGGGGTTAGGGCTTCCACACCCGAATTTGGGGAGAGATACAGTTCAGTCCACAGCAGGTCCACGTACTGAGCACCTGTTACGTGTCAGATGTGCTGGTTGCCAGGGATGCAGGAGTCAACAAAACACCGATCCCGGCCTCAGGGAGCTCCCAGTCCAGCCGGTCGGAGCCTGTGCCCCGTGCACAGCCCCTGGGGTCCCTTCACTGTGTGGGGGCATCCTTGCTCTGGCTTCGGGGGCCTTTTTCCTTCCAACAGCCCACAACCGCACGTCTTTTCTGGATGGCTGCCCTTGGGCTACTGGAACGGCTCTCCCGGAACCAGCCAGAAACGGCCAGGTGTCTCCATCCCCCCCAGGTGTGGCCCCAGCCAGGGACTGATGGGCGGAAGCCCAGCGAGCCCGGCTCATTGCTCTTTGCTCCCGCAGACGCACTCAACACTTGCGAAGGCTGAGCTCACACCCCAGGGCTCCCCTTGCAGGAAGAGGCTGACGTTGCCTCCCCCTCCCCAGGACTCAGCCTCTCCTCCCGCTCCTCTATGGGAAGCAGGAACCAGGAACACGTCGCTTGCGAGGGAATTGCCACCTCAGTGTCCCTCCCAGGGGACCTGAGCCAGGACCAGCGCCGGGGTGGACGGGGCGCCACGCCAGGCTCCCTGGAGGCCTTGCCAGCCCGAGCGGCAGCATCTCTCCACGCAGGAGGCCTCTGGGGGGCTGGGCCTGAGCAGTGAGACACCAGCCCCACTGGATGGGACTTGTGTGGTGAACTGTTACCAGAGTCATTTGGCTTCAGAGGAGAGAAAGAGGAATTTTTTTTCATTATTATTCATTTTTTCTTGTGGAGAACCAGCATCCAGACAGGCCGGGTGATAGCAGACGAGGCTCTGAGCACCACACTGAGGGGTGGAGACCGTGCTTTTCCCGAAAGCCGTCTCTTATCAGCGCCTCCCTTGCTCTGGGGTCGCTGGTCTGCGGGGCGCACGGCGGGTCCAGGCACAGTGAGGCTGAGGGCCGCCCACAGCAGGCACCCGTGCGGAGGCAACAGCCGGAAGGGAGAAGAGAGCCTGGTGCCGCTTGCGGAGGACACCATGGGGGGTCGGTAGCCAGCGTGAGAGGCGAGATGGAGATGGTGAGCGTCAGAGTCGGCTCAGGACACCACAGCAAAGCACCCCAGACACGCGTCCGGAGAACTCGGCGGTCCAGGTGCCAGCAGGGCTGGTTCCTCCCGAGGCCTCTCTCCTGGGCGTGTGGACGCCGGCCTGCGGCCTGCATCCTCACCTGGCCATCCCTCTGCGTGTGTGTGTCCCAATCTCCTCTTCTTGCAAGGACCCCAGTCTGGGCATGCGACTTAGACGAGACAAACCTGCCTGGCTGCCCGCCTCGTGCTGCCTGGGGAGGGCATGCACGCATCTCACCCCGGGGTGCACGTTCAGAAATGCAGCGGGATCCGGTCCCACGTGCTGACCAAGCCCCGGTGAGTCCGCTCACACCCAGCAAACCCACAACAGGCCTATCCAATCACCTACCCGCAGAGATTTCCGGAAGGACACTGGGTGCCGGTCATGTCCGTGGGACCCTCCCCTCCTGCTGCTTGGCTTTCTCTCTCCCGCCCCCTCACCCCACACCGACGACAAGCTTTCCGTGGCCCCGAACTGCGCCCTACTCGGTTCCACGTCCCGTTCAGCATTCCCAAATGTATCTTATAATACCTGTCTGCCCAGCACCTCACACAACATCTTGCACGCAGCCGGTGGCCAATATGTGTGCGCTGGTGGCCGTGCCGGCAAGGCGGGGACTGGCCCGTATGGGGAGCACAGCACAGCAGCGAAGGGCGCAGGCTCCAGGGTCAGAGCCCGCGGGTCTCTCCCAAGGACCCGCTGTGTGAGCCTGGTATTCTCATCCTGTTGAATTCGGGCGATGCGTCCAGAGCCTCTCAGCGTTGATATGAACACGGAGTGAGTGAGGCTGTGTGTTAATCACGCCTCGTAGAGCAGCACACGGCACACAGGAAACACGTAAGTGCGGGTCATTTTTTACGTCCACTGTGTGCCTGGCCAATTACCTAGTTTGTCTCACGAAGTCCCCACACAACGAGGTGAGGTGACACCGCCACCGCCTCCTTAAAGGGGTGGAAGCAGGCAGCTCAGCAGCTAAGTGGCCAAGACGGCACGTGGGGGGGCTCAGAGCTGAGTCTCAAGCCTGCTCTCCTTCCACAGCTCCGCAAGTTAGGCTGAGACAATCCTCTGCCAAGAGGAACATCTGCAGGTGCTCCCGGGGCCCACAGGCGCTGAGAGTCTGAAGGGGGGCGCCAATATCACGTCAGGCTCCACCCCAGAAACAAGGGGTTCAGAGAGGGGAGCACGTCCCAGCTCCTTCCCTGTGAGGTCGCAACCCTGGGCGCTGTATCAACATCCCATCCAAGCTCACAAGCCTTGTCACTCCATCAGCCCCAAGGCAACCCTAGCATTCAGGGCCCCCAAAACGTCCCCCACTTGGCTCTCAGCCAGACCACCCATGTGCCGGCAGCGCTCACGTACTGGAAAGCAGATGACAGCTGGCCGAAAAAAGAGACCGTGACCAGGACAGGATGTCACTGTTCCTCACTGAATCCTAAGCGTTCCTTCAGACCCAGGGTGGCAAGTAGCCAAACACCGTCAGCACTAATCCCAAGATTAGAAGCAACTGTCCAGAACCAGGGCTGAGGCTGAGCTCAGTGGAAAAAGCTCCACGCTTGACTAGTGATGTCTGCAGGGGCACAGGCGGGAGGGCAGCAGACAAGACGCACATCTGCCAGCCCTTCCTCAGGCCAAACCCTACCTGTGCGGACGCTCAGGTGCTGGGGACGCACCTGGTACCCACGGGGTTTATTTCCAGGAGGGGAGGGAGGGGGACATGAAAACGTGGCTGTGACATGGTCCCTGCCTTCAAGAAGACACACACGGAGGTGAGAAATCAAATAAAAATATAAATACAAATGATGTGTAGGGAGAACCGCTCTGTTTTAAAATCTTGTGTACTGCAATTTTTTATGGGATGGGGTTTTCAGGGACTTCCAGTTTTCTCAATAGGCTTTAAAAATAGTCAGCTGTCGCCTGCCTCTTACAGAAGCCAGGCTATCCAAACCAAACTCTAAGCAGTCTCGAGACCGGGCCCTGAGCAGCATTTAGCCCAGCCCGCCCCCTGCAGAACGACCTTCGACCTCGCAACAACCTGGCTCACTGCGCGGTTGCCTGTCGGCGGCTCCAACCCGATCGACCGTGATTACTGGAAAGTGCTTCCCTGGGCTTGGCCCACACCTCTTTTTCTAGTTTCCATCCAACTGCCCTGAGCTGTCTTCTGGGGCCACACGCGGGGTGAAGAGCCCCACTCAGCAGGCCGGCAGCCGGGATCTGAGGTCAGCGTGCAGCTTCCCGCAGTCTTGCCTGTTCCCAGTGACGCAGCCCCAGGACTTGCCCTGTTTTCCAGGCGACCCGGCTTTCTCAGATCACCTAACTTACCCTGCGCTGGCTTCCTTGGCTCTTCTCTCATCTCCACAACAACACAGGGCCGCTGCCTGCCTCTCTCTGGGTTCCTCCTCCCTGATCCTGGTGTCACCAACTGCCTCCAGGCAGAAAGCCAGGCGATTACAAGGCCCACTTCATCTTCATCCCTTTTCTCAGGCACCTCAGTCGTGCACCACCTGTTGCCCGACACCTGGGAGAAGAAGTTATTTTACGTGTCTTGTTCAGCTTTCCGATTGTTTACAATGGGAGGGTAAGTCCAGCCCTTGTTACCACATCTGGGAAGTCCCCACAACATATATTTGTAATTTTGAAAGTTATTTCTGAGCGTTTTTAGAGACCCATCCAATCGAGAGTCCCACCAGAGCTGTGTGAGAACGCCTGGTCTGGGAGCTCTCCCTCCCAAAGCTCTTTATGTCTGAATCTATACTGTGCCTGACCAGGTGCTGACACGTCACCACTTAATTCTCACCATTCTGGGGGCGTGGGGATTCTTACCCCCATTTTCCAGATGAGGAACCAGGCTTGAAGGGATTAGCAAGGTTAAAAGTGATGGAGCCCCACACCCACAAGGCAGGAACCAGGACACGGACAGGGTGGGACCAAGGTAGACGCAGACAGAGCTCCTCCCTCTAAGGCCCAACCTCCCTAACACATACTTAAAATTAAAGTGCAAATGGCGAAATGTGTGCTTTCTAGTGCCTGCGACTCCACCTGACCAAGAGCCCTTTCTAAAACCCCGGCCTGATCATGTTTCACTCCCGTGTGAAAACTGGGCAAAAGGGACAACTCTCTTAAAAATATATGAAGAACAAGCAGACTCAAGAAAAGCAGCCTGAACAGACTAATAACAATAAAAGCAATCAAATCAGGAATGTAGCACACCCAATCACCCCACCGAGAGCCTGCGAGGCAGTTTCTATTAGACATTCAAGGAACAGAAAATTCACATTTTGCACAAACTGTTTCAGAGGAAAGAAGAAATACTCCCAAACTGATTTTACGAAGGTAATGTGACCTCGATACCTTCCCACAAAGAAAACGCCAGGCTCAGGCGGTTCTTCCAATGGTACCGCCAACCATTAAGGAGACGATTCCAACGTTACACAAAGAAGTGGATGATACAGGGAACAAGGGGAGGCCTGCAGCTCCCTTCACGAGGCAATCATACTCTTGATACCAAAGCTCAACAGGACAACTTGAAAAAGGAAAATTTCAGATCAATCTCACTCATCAACATGGATGAAAAAAATTCTTTTAAAATGTAAAATCAACAACAACATGGTTGGACTTGGAGGCTATCGTGCTGTGAAATAAGCCAGAGTCAGGCAAGTCCTGTAGGATATCAACTTACATGTGGAATCTGAAAAATACAACAAACTAGTGAACATAACAGAAAAGAAACAGACTCACAAACTAGTGGTTACCAGTAGGGAGCGGGAAGGGGGAAGAGACCAGATAGGCATAGGGAATTAAGAGGTACAAACTACTACATATAAAATAAATAATCCACAAGGATATATTGTACAACACAGGGAATCTAGCCTATATTTTATAAATAATAACTATAAATGGAGTATAACCTTTTTATTGAAATATATTGATGTACAAGGGCTTCCCTGGTAGCACAGTGGTTAAGAATCCGCCTGCCAATGCAGGGGACACGGGTTCGATCCCTGGTCCGGGAAGATCCCACATGCCATGGAGCAACTAAGCCCATGCGCCACAACCACAACCACTGTGCTCTAGAGCCCGTGAGCCACAACTAATGAGCCCACACTCCGCAACTACTGAAGCCCACGTGCCTAGAGACCATGTGCCTAGAGCCCATGCTCTGCAACAAGAGAAGCCACGGCAACGAGAAGCCTGTACTCTGCGAAGAGTAGCCCCTTCTCTCCTCAACTACAGAAAGCCCGCACGCAGCAACAAAGACCCAACACAGCCGATAAATAAACATTAATTACTTTATAAAAAAGGAAATATATTGATGTACAATATTATATGTTACAGGTGTACAATATAGTGATTCACAATTTGTAAAGGTTAAACTCCATTTATATAAACTTATACAATATTGTACATCAACTATACCTCAGTAAAATATTAAATTAAAAATAAAATAAGTAAAATACAAAATCAAACCCAATCCATCTATATTTAAAAATGGTAAAGTAAGTATTCAAACAGAGAATCAGAACTGAAAAGAGATGCCAAAAGCAGACCCACACACGTGCAGAAATTTAATTTATAGCAGAGTTGGTACTGGAGATCAACGTGGAAAGGATGGATGTTTCAGTAATTGGTTATCCATAATGAAAATACAAATAAATTAAATCTAGTGTTAGTCAGCCACGTTGCTGCAATGATGCTGTATAACAAACATGCCCCAAGGTCTCAGTGGCTTACAATGAACCACATTTCTTTCTCATGCACAGTCTGTATGCCAGCTGTGGCATCTAACAGTTCAGAGTCAGGGCTGCTCCCGCTGTCTGTCATTCTCTGAGCCAGGCGGGAGGAGCAGAGGGGACCTGGGACACGCACTTCTCATGTTGCAGGTAAGGAACCCAAGAGGGTAAGCCAAACCACACAGCACACTTAAAAGTCTCTTGTTGGCGGGGGCACACATTACATCTACTCACATTCCATTCACTAAAGCAAGTCACGTGGGTAAGTTCAAAGACAGTCAGAAAGTGGCATATATTCTCCCCACAGTGAGCCATGGCAAGGGCAGAGAGGAAAGGAAGAATTGTTGAAAAATAACATAATTTACTACAGATCTCTATCTCATACCATACCAAAAAAAGCTAATCTGAGAGGCTTAAAGATATAAATGTCAAAGACAAATTTATGAAACTTTTAGGAGAATATCTTTATATCCTTAGGGTAAGAAAAAGATTCCCAAATATGATGCATAAAAAGGAAACCATAAAAAATTGATAATTTCAACATTAAAGGTAAAATCTTCTGTTCATCAGTATTTCAAAGTGAGATGAAACATCTGCAACATATATCAATGGTAAAGCATTAGTACCCAGAATACATAAAGCACCCCTCCAAATAAATAAGACAAAAAGACCTGTGCATATGGCAAACCTGGCATTTGACAAAAGTGGCCTTACAATCGGCGAGAAAAATCTGAACTGTTCTGTACAAGGTGCTGAGACAACTGACTGTCTATCTGGGGAAAGACAAAAAGAGACCCCTGCCTCACGCTGTACAGCAAAATACACTCTGTGTTATTTAAAAAGCTAAATATGAGAAAGCTACATTCTGTCATTGTAAAAGAAAATATAGAGTACCACTATGCACTGCTTAAGGAAAGAGTGTTTTAAATGAATACTGAAATATCAAGTCACAAAAGGAGAGGATGACAAATTGACTACGTGCTTTTTTTAAAGCTGTGTACGCCACAAGACATCCTAAACCAAGTTGAAGTTGAAGAACACCTCACGGACAAGGGATAAATAGCCAGAATATTTAAAAGACGTCTCGTTGAAGAAAGCCTTGCCCGGCTGGAGAGCGGCACGGTGCTGCCCGTGGTTGCAGCACGGGGCGGGGGGTGGCGGTGGGGTGGGGGGGGGGCATGTGGGCACATGCCCACGCATGCTACGCTCCATGTTTCTGCACAAGGAATTCTTCTGAATTCCTTTCCCCATT
Organism: Hippopotamus amphibius kiboko; assembly: GCF_030028045.1. Classification (NCBI taxonomy): domain Eukaryota; kingdom Metazoa; phylum Chordata; class Mammalia; order Artiodactyla; family Hippopotamidae; genus Hippopotamus; species Hippopotamus amphibius. The sequence goes on along the minus strand of NC_080202.1, from coordinate 2,786,103 downwards.
TTCTTCCTGGAGCTGGAAGACTTCAGGAAAATTAGTATTTCCTTCCTTCATGCTCCTCTGGCTCATCCCGCGTCCTCTATGAGACAGATTTACAGTATTACAATTTATCACGATTAGTATCACAGAGGTCAGCTAGGGCCTTCATAATGAAATACCACAGACGAGGTGGCTTAAACAACAGAAGCTCATTTCTCACAGTCCTGGAGGCTGGAAGTCCACGATCAGAGTGCCAACAGATTCCACTTCTGACGACAGCTCTCTTCTGGGCCTCCAGATGGCCACTTTCCCCGTGTCCTCACGTGGCCTTTCCTCAGCATGCGCACATGGAAAGACCTCTCTCTTCCTGTTCTCATAAGGCCACCAATCCTAGTAGATTAGGACCCACCCTACAAGCTCTACCTCCCAATAGGTGAGGGCTTCAACATAGAATTGGGGGGGGCAGGGAGGGGACACAACTCAGTCCTGGCAAGTATTCTGCCCCCACCACCCCTGTTCTTTAAACAGGTCTTTGAAATCTGTACAAGTCTTGAGCGGCGTCTGCCACAATCCGCCTCTGTCCTGGGGCTTAGGGTATCAAGATGAGTTTGGCTGCTGTCAGGCTATTTCTGTAGACACAGCTAAGGAAGGGATGCGTCCGTGCTTCTGGGAGGCAGCATGACAGGATCCCAGAGAGGAAACAGGAGACGATGAGCAAGGGTTCCAAGATGTACTTAAACACTCCTCAAGGAGGAGGTAATATCATTCCCTCTGAAGTGGTGGGAGGCATGGAGTCAGATGCCAAGGAGGCTCCCCAAGAGACTGCATTTTTTACCTCACTTTCGGTGGGATGCTTCTACCCTCCGGGTGGCATCCAGTATCCCGTCTCTGTTTTATCAGAGGAGGCTGCAGGCCTCAGAGGGATGCATGCGAGGCTGGTCTTCCAGTGACCACAGGCGTTCACAGATCCACAGTTATCCACTCTTATCTAACCTCACAGGTTGCTGCTTGAAAAACTTTGTGCCTTCGTCCCAACAGACAAAGACAAACAGCACCAGGGGCTCAACACAGGTGCCAGCAAGAACCTAAAGGCAGAGACAGAGTCCTACAAGCACCTGGCTCTTGGAGGTGGCCGCCCAGCTCACGGCCCCAGCTGGCAATGGACCACCGGGTGCTTCATCATCGTATCTTGCTGCTCCATCCAGGGGGCCCCAAAGGAAGTAACATGTGACTCAAGACACTGAAAGTCTGCACCTCGTCAGGTCTACCGTTGAAAGTTCACTTCCGCTCAGGAAGTGTCGGTTGGAATGTTGGTACACGCTCACATAAGGTTTGTTGGGTGCCTGGCATTGGTCAACAAGAGAGAGAGGCGGTGCTGTCACAGTGTTTGCAGACCACCTGGAGAAGTGTGATGGTTAGTTTTAGGTGTCAACTTGGCCAGACTACAGCACCCGGTTCTGTAATCAAATGCGAATCCAGGTGTTGCTGTGACGGTATTTTGTAGACAGTGCTCAACATCTACAAACTGCTGACTTTTGAGTAAAAGAGATTACCCTTGATAATGTGGCTAGGTCTCATCCAGTTAAAAGACATTATGAGCGAAACTGAGAGTTTCCAGAGGAAGAACGTTGGCTCAAGACTGAAACATCAGCTCCTACCCAAGAGTTCCAGCCTGCTGTTCTACCCTACTGGCCAGGACTGGCCAGCTCCCACAATTGCATAAGCCAATTCCTTGAAATAAATGTGTGTGTGTGTGTGTGTGTACAAACGTGTACTAGGTAGATAGACAGATATAGATATGGCGAGAGAATTTACTTCAAGGACTATATCCATAAGATATAAATATAGATATAGATCTACAGAGACAATTTGCATTTATTTCTCCTACTGGTCTGTTTCTCTGATATGAGGAGACCCCCTCACACACACACACACACACACACACACACACACACACACACAAGGAATTACTGGCCAGTGTCCTACACGCTATGACTGAGGAAGCACCCTACGTGGTACTTAGCCGTGTCACACTCTCCAGATTTGAACCTTAGAGCCGTCAAGCACTAGATGCACCGTGACCTTGGGTCAGTTCCTATGTTCTGTAAGCCTGTTTCCTCATCGGTAAAATAGCAATAATATTTCCCTCTTAAAGTTACTGCAAGGGGTCAAAGAGGTTATCTATCTTGCCTGAGGACACACTGCTAGTAAGTATGAAGCCAGGATTTTAAGTATGAAGTCAGGACTGTCTGCCTTCTGTGCGTGTTCCCTTAACCCTCTGCCGTTATCACCTTCTCCTTGGGAATTACACTTTAGCTGTTTGTTCTTTAACAGACACTTTTGCCCAAGACAGCCCACATACGTTGCTACAGCTTCAACTCTGCTCTGCAGAGACGCCTCTTCAATTCATAGCTTTTGCCCAACCCTAAGGTAGAATTCCATGTTTCCATTGCGTTCTGGTACTTGGATGTGACCACCAGCTTCACACCAACACATCTTACATTCAAACTCATCGTCTTCCGCTGCCACTGACCAGTCCTGGCTTCACCTCTCTCTAGCTGTATGACCCTGGGAGAGCCACTGACCCTCTAATCTGCAGAGTCCCCATCTGTTCAGTGGGGGTGAGGGGTGGTGACATGAGGAAAGCAGACACATGTCATGTAAGTGGTACCTATCTCGGTGTCTGGTACACTGTAAGTGCTAAATATTTAACTGTACTTACTCATTCAGCATCTATTCATTCATCAGCACTGGTTTTAACTAATTTCACGACAGGAAACACGGCTTTAGTCCTAACCCACTACTTGCAGGCTAGTTTTCCAGGAAAACTACATTTCCCACTAAATCAAGCAGAGAAGATGCTACAGTCTGGCTGTCTCCTTTGCATTTTATGTTGGTGTACTGCCATCTAGTGGACAATGCACACATTACAAGCAAAAGAGGACCTGGGCGCGCAAAGAAAGGCGATATCCTACAAGAAATGGTTTACCGTGAAGACTGGTCCATGGCACTGTTGGATTGCAACAACTATCTGAAAAATACAAGTGACAAGATGTGTTCTAAATATAAAATAAGTCATAAATGAACAGTATAGTAAGCTACCAGCTTATATGCTTACAATCTGACTTGTTCTAAGCAAAATAAAAAATAAGAGAATCAGCACTCTTGCCTGCAGCTGACCGCTTTTCTCCACTTGAATTCTCCATGCCGCATTCAGATGGGAACCTAAGTCTTACAGAAGCCTCTCAACCAGGGGTCAGACCTCCTGCCGGCTCTGCCCTTAACCAGCTAAGCACCTCTGTCCTCCTTCCTGAGTTACCAGTATGGACTCCTTACCACATGCTTGGGCGACACCGAATGGTTTACAAGGATCATCCCACTTAATCGTGAAATTATTAATAGTGAATCATTAGTAATGATTATTGAGTTTTCTCTTTCTCCCTTCAGTCCTCTCAGCTTTGGCTTCATGCATTTTGGTGCTCTCATCAAGTGCGTATATAATTGTTACGTCTTCCCAATGGATTGAACCTTCTATCAATATGGAATGTTCTTTGTCTCTTGCAAAGACGATTCTTTTCGCCTTAAAGTCTGTTCTGAATGTGTCATCTAATCTCACGGTTTCTGCTGAGAAGCAAGTTTTTAGTCTTATTGAGCGTCCTGTATCTGTGATGGTTTTCTCTTGCTGTCTTCAATATTCTCTGTCACTGACTTTTGACAATTCAACTCTCATGTGTTTAGCTGTGGATCTCTCTGAATTTATCCTACTTAGAATTTGTTGCACTTCTTGGAAGTGCAGATTAATGTGGGTGTTTTTTTTTCCAAGCCTTTCATGACATTTGAGAAGTTCCCAGCCATTAATTCCTCAAATGTTCTCTCCGCCTCTCTCGTCTCCTGGGACTCCCGTGACGTGTGTGTGGGTATGTCTTATGGTCCCACGGATGCCTTACCCTGCGTTCACTCTTGTTCATTCTTCTTTCTGCTCCTCCAACTGCATTATTTCAGTTGCCCTATTTTCAACTCTTCTGACTCATCTGACTGTTGAACTTCTCTGGTGAATTTTTCTTGTCAGTTACCATACTTTTCAGTTCCAAAGTTTCTATGTGGTTGCTTTTTATAATTTTTATCTCTTTACTGATATTCTCATTTTGTTCATAGATCATTTTCCTAATTTCTTTTAGTGCTTTGCCCAAAGTCTCTTTTAGCTCTCTGAACACATGTGACAGTTGATTTAAAGTCTTGGGCTTCCTCGGGGAAGGTTTCTGTTGAATTTCTTTCCTGTGTATGGGCCCCTGTCTTGTTTCTTCACACGTGTTACAACTGTTGTTGAAAATTGGATAATTTCAATAATATAAGATGGCGACCATGGAAATCAGATTTGTGGCCCCTTCCCTTTAACACTTACTGTGGTGGTGGCTGCAGGTTTTTCTCGTGACTTTGCAGAACTAATTCTGTAAATCTGTATTCTTTGTCACGTGCAGCCCCTGAAATCTCTACTCCACTTCGTCTTCAGCTAATAATCAGATAGAGATTTCCTTAAGCACCTGAAGTAAGTTTTTTGCTGAGGGGCTCGTGTGTATTGGGGCACATCTTCAACACCCAGAAGTTTACAAAACTACCTAAGCCTTTCTTTCTTGCGTGTGCAGACCACCCAGAGATGAGAGATTAGGGCCTCTTCAGGTCTTTCCTGGGCACGCAAAACCCTGCACATGCGTGGGGCACACAGTCAGGTGTTTGCAAATAGACATATAATTCCAGTAAATGTGGCCACTACAAAGCAGACTAATGCAGCTGCAGTGGTTTTAACTTGCAATTCAAATGCCATGAGCAACGCTGACATGAAAACTGGTGACAGGAGCTTTCAAAGTGGTGAAACACTCTTGGTAAAGTACAGAAGAAAAAAAAAAAAAGTACAACCTTCCTTCACTTGATAGTTGCATTTTTGGAAAAGTCCAGTGCTGCAAATCTGCAACAAAGGACTTTACAGTCTTAAGCTCAGATAATTATTATTATCAATGCTCACCAGCCAGAGCGCATAAGGAACAGCTAAACCAAAGTGGGTTTATTAGCACTTCTGGCACAAGGAAGACCACACAGCATGGGTGTCTCAGTACAAGGGTGCTAGCACGGGCTTATTCGAGAATTGGGGCCTGTGTTAGGTGATTTCAAGCGGCGTTCCATGAATCATAGTCTTACTCTGGATTGGGTGCTTTCAGAAAGTACAGCAGTTCTGAGTAGGTACATTCACAATTTTAATCTAGGCAGTAGGAAGAACACAGCATCTAAAGCTGTGCTCGGCAGAGCAGCAGCATTCTCACGTAAGCCAGGAGAGGGGGTGTTTGGTCACGTTTTGTGGTTTGCATGGTATTCTTGCTTCTGTGCTCCAGTGTGATTACAGAGTGTCCTTGTTTTTGTCTTGCTCCCTCATGGTCACAGAGCGGCCTTGTCAGATGTTGGTGTCATAGAGAATTACTTATGTTCAAGGAGAACACCAGAGCCCAGCGGTCAGGGGTAGTTCCGCTTCCAGCTTTAAAGCAGGATTTAAAGCACGATTTTCATGTACGTACCTTTCATGGGACATCTGGAAGCCACAGAGGTGTAGGACAACTCAGGGTGATGCCGAACTGTTCCATGCTCTACAAGCTCCGGGCATCCCTGCCTCTGCCCACAATAACCCATCATTGTGCTAACCAACGATTAACACGTTTACAGAAACACCCTCCCTTGGGGGTGGCACCACCTCAAGAGAACAATGGCCCTGAATATTCCAAATCCCGCTCCCAAATCACATATAAGAATATACACGTAAGAGTAGAGCAGCCGACACCCTCACAGAACCGTCTCACCACACTGTGCCTTGATGGCTTTGCATCAAGAGTTGGCTTAAAAAAAGCCATCCAGATCCAAGGCGATGTTATTTATCACAGAAATGATGCTGAGAGCATCCGCCATGGCGGCTGCCAGTGCCCTCTACACAGAGCCCCCATAAGAAGTGCGTGGTGGGCGCTGCCAGTTCCCTACCCAACATCCCTTTCTCCTTTTTCCCCTAACAAAACCTCACTTTTACTCAAGGCAGCAATGTGCCCACCTACCTACCTGCTTTTCCACACTTCTGTACACTTTGGACAATGAGATGTAAGCAGAAGCAAAATTCTACTGTGACTCATGAGAAAGCTTTTGCTTTTCTGCTAAAAGGGGCACTGGGTCGGGAGGACCGGAACCTCTGCTCTCCTCCCTTGCTTATAAACAGATGAGTCATCGTCAGCTGTGACAGTCATCTTGTGACCCTGAGGCAATGAGCATGGGGACAAAAACCAGCTTTCTGAGGGGTTGTTTAGTAACTGTATCAACTGCAGCAAAGAGCCCACTTTTTAGACTTCCTTTGTAGAAAAACACACAAACCCTTTTTTTGTTTAAGCCACTATTATTTGTGGAATTTTCTGTTACTTGCAGTTGAACAAGTAACAGAAAACTAACAGTTAAACATCAGATAACTTAAGGAATAAGAAATGGAGGTTTATGTTAAGCCTTTAATGTTACAACCAACTGGGGGAAATAAAAAGCGCTCAAACTATATGAGAGGGAGGGGTTTGAGTTAAATCTTCATTTTGCTTAGCAGGAAGCCAACAGCTAATATAGAAAGTTGGGAAGTCAAGAAACACTGTACAAAACAATAAGCATTTAATATGGAATTTACACCCCAAAATATAAAAGCGGCAGCAGCTGAAGATGTTTGCTTCTGGGGAGCAGAACTGAGAGTGGGATAAGACTTGCATTTCTTTGTAGCCCTTCGGTACTACTTGGTTTTCTGACCGTGAGTGCTTTAATTATTATATTTTAATTAACTGCAGTCGGGAAAAGTTATATATAAGACATTTCTTCTTGGCACTATAACTTCTTCAGGAAACGGCAGGCTTGTTCTTTTCCTTTTAGAGTAACAATATAAGGTTTTAAGGAACGCTTCCTGCTTCTCACAAGAATGTGATATTTAATTAAAAAATATATTTGACATATGATTTGAAAACGTGTTCCTCAAAGCCAGGCAGACACTGGTTTCACCTTCCCAGCAGTGGTGTGCAAACAGTGGCTCGGGGGCTCCCTGGACATTGGTAGTTAGGGCTCGGCGAATGATTCCAAAACCTCCAACCCTGTTTCCTCTAGAGCAGCACTGCTTTGCTCATTACAGACATTCAGCTTTGACACAAGACTTAGAAGAAAGAGTTCCACTAGTTTGAACTTCACTGCACTACAGCAAAAGTTAGCACAGCTGAACTTGACCTGCAAACATATTGTTTGGCTTCACGTTTTCTTTTTTGCTTTTAACATTTAATTTACAAGCATTAGAATATCAGATTTCATATAAACAACCAGGTTTTCCATTCCTCTTGAAAAACTGAAAATCCTAGCAACACAGGGACCACATTCCTGGCAACAAATGGCTGGAAACAAGAAGCTTCTGGTTCCTATAGATGGAGGTGGACTCTCCTAGTTGAATTTTCACCCGGTCGATTTCACCTGTCTGGTCTGCTCAGAACTGGCGACAACTAAGGGACCAAAATCCAGTCTCTTTCCTTGTGAAAGGAAATAGCAAGGAGCAGTGGAGAAATTACTGAATTAGGGCTTAGAAGTTTTCTGAGCATTCTTGTCAGTTGTGCACCTATATTCGTCAGAATAGGCTAGTACGTTGTGCTATGTTATGGAAACTAATTAACCAGGAAATCAAGTGGCTCCAAGCTGCCCCCAGAGGTTTCCCAGCTCCCGGCCAGTGCGCAGAAACCAGCCTTCAAACCTCTCAGTTGAGCCCCAGAGCAGGCAGCAGAGAAAAGCTGTCCCCACTGAGCTCCACCCCAGTTCTGGACCCACGGCCGTGTAAGCATAGGAAATGACTGTTCTACGCTGCTAAGATCTGGGGTGAATTTTTACAGCAGCAACAGCATCCGGAACAGCTAGACTTGTTAGCATCTATAATATCAGCTTAATTACCTCACAGAGAAAAGAACAAATATGTAGTTGCTGAACTATCACATCTCAAATACTACACTAATGGAAACAATTATGGGGGACCCTAAAAATATACTGTATTGATAAGAATTCAGTTAGGCTGTAGCAACAGAAAAACCAAAACAATAACACTTAAGCAAGACAGAAGTTCGTCTCCCGCTTAAAAACTGAGCCGGGCAGTTCAGGGCTGCTGGCCCCACCAGAGAGCACTCCATCTCCACCTTACTGCTCTGCTGTTCTCACACCAAGGCTTCCATCCCGTCGTCCAAGACAGCGACTCAAGCGCCATCCGCTCTGTCTACATTTCGGCCGACAGGGATGAAGAGGGGAGGGACGGGCATGCCGTCCTTCTAGGAATACTTCCTGGAAGCGCAGCCAGGGCGCAGCAAGAAAATCCGGGAAACACTGTCTTTGTGGCCATGAACTGGCTCATCAGTGGGAAAGGAGAAGGGAAGATGAATGCTGGGGGATACCCAGGAGGTCCTGCCACGTGCATGTTCCAAACTCCAGTTCACACCTGGTTTAGGACTGCAGCCTCAAGCGACGGTTACCTCAAGAACGACACCACTGTGTCTGTCCCGTCAGACTCTCAACTCTGCAGACTGACAATACCACTTTCAGGTTAAATAAAAACACTTACGCAGCGTCCACTTTCCTCACCAGACAAGTATAAATAAACTGGGAAACAGGCTCTTACCAAATTAATGACTCAGCAAATTAATGATTCGTAAGTACGGAAAGGACATTTAGAGACAAATGTCCTTCCTCTAAAATCAGTAATATGTCCTGATGGGTCTTCCTGTAATCAGTGACTCCTTGGGCAAGTCACTCAATAACCTGAAGTCCTGTTCTGTCGCCTATAAACGAGCAGGCATCACACATAACAGGCTGGTCATGAGGATCAAATGAGATTACGAGGGTCAAAGTGCTTTGAAACAGTAGAGTTTTATACAAATATAAAGTTATGCACCTTCAAAGTTATCACTCCAATAAGATACTTATTCAATTAAACAAAACATCTTCAAAAAATCTTTAACAATGTATAAATACAGTCACAAAATAATCTGTTGATTAAAACAAAGTTTACAGTACCTACAACAGAATTTACAGAAGCCTACAATAGTTTGCAGATTGTTACATATATTGTTTTAAGAAATACCATTAATATAAATACATGATTTACAATATCCCCATTATAGCAAGAAAAAAAAATAGATTCACAAAATAAAACGTCTTTCAGGCATCCATAATGCCAAGTATTGAAATGATTATTCTCACTATGACATAAGAATAATACTCTTTTAGTGGTAAAAGACAGACTTCATTAGGCCAAGGACCACCGAAGAGCTTCTGGAAGGTTCCAAAGTAAAATCCGGCTATCCTTCCCCCAAAATAAATAGAACAGCAGCAATGCCTAGGTATCCCCTGAACATAAACTATGAAAATTCCTTTCATTTATTTATTATGGGGCTTAAGTACATGACTCGTTAACAAATAAAAATTCAAAAGTTTGAGAAACTAGTTAACATAAACAGCCCAAATTTGATTTTTACCTGCCTGTGAATGCCTAGGGTAAGAAGTTTCTTCTGAAGTATATATTAAGTGTAAAATTAACAATTATTACTAACTTATATTTAAGCTAAAGTGCTCACTCTTACCATGGAAGCAAAACCTTCTTCTAGGATAATCTACAGAGACAGTATGTAAACAGAGAGAGTTTTGAGATAGACTCAGAACATCCCCATGTTCTGTGGATCAAGATGCAAAGCATGTTCATGCTCCATTCCACGTGGGCACGAGCACACTCTGGTGAACTTAAGATACACGGAGCTCACATGACTGCACACACGTATGTACACCATGGACCACGTGCTGACAGTGTTCCTAGCCACAGCCCACACCTGCAACCCCCAAATGCTGGAAAGAAAGTAAAAACTTAATATGAAAACTACGTTTCCTTTTAAGTAAATTTAAAAATGGAAAAGCAAACCCCACACTCCTCTTTGCAACAGGTAATGAGTTCTAAAGGTTCCGAGTCCAGAGCCCTTCGGTTGTTCCCAATGGAAAGAACACGCAGGCCCCCTCACTGTCTTCAGGAGGTCTGATCGTCTCCGGCGCCCTGCAAGAGAGAAAACCCTTAACGCTGAAAGCCATGTCACTTAGCACACCAGACGCACAGCACAAGGAGAGCATCTGTGTCTGTCAGCAGAGCCAGCTCCTACATCACCTCGCACCCCACGGCCCAGTCATGTTAGAAATCACCGTCATGCTGGAGAAGGAAAGCAGTGGGTCCACCCGGATGTCCGGCAAGTCAGTCTCATTTGAGCAGAGCACCAGCAGGTGCCACGCTAGGCCACGGACCCTGTCCACGTGTCAGGCTCCAGGCTCAACTTCACCTGGGCACTGAAAGTCCTAAGGAAGAAACCCACCAAGTACAGACTTGACAATCACCCTAAGGTGGGCCTTACCCAGCAAAGGTACACTGGGACTCTGCAAAACCCTCAGGAGGAGAGTCCTGTCCCTACAAGAATCCTCGCTTTCCCTACTTCTTAACTTTTACACAAGAGAAACTGTACAGGAAACAGCAATGGATTTCAAGAGAGGAGAGCTGGGTTAAGCCCTAGCTTTGTACCACATAGTCGCTGTACATTCCTGAGAAGTCACCTAGCCTCTTGGGGCCTCAGTCACAAACGTCATCCTTGGACCAGCAACATCAGCACCACCCTGGACCCTGTAAACACGTGACCTATGACACCCAGCCCCAGGTCAACTAAAGAAGAAACTCTGGGGGGCAATTCTGATGCACATCCAAGGCTGAGAACCCGTAACTGTCCTGTATAACGTTACCTGCCAACCTACTGCATAAACACAAACACGAGGCGTCACTCATACAAAGACCTAATCAAGTTCCCAAAGGTTTTACCAATCACTATTTACCTATGAATACTACTTATCCCACTGAAAACTCTGACTTAAATCTTCATATCGGGGAACTTTAGTAAAACCTATACACTCTTCAAAAAAAAATCTGAGTACTTTAAAACAATCATCAATGATGCGGTCTTATTATGTTTCTAACTTGCTCCTACTATAAACCCTAAAAACCAGACAATACATTGATACATCTTCAGAACTGTTCATTTAGAGCCACCAGAAGTAATGGAAAGTCACTGAACTTCAGCTAACTTTAAAAAAATAAGTTATTATCAATGAACATTAATCTCTGTAGTTTTAAAATAATTTCAGGACATTGACAATACATTTCTGGAATGTCCTAAAAGCCTCCAAAGGGAAACTAAAATAACTTTATCATCATCTCATACCTAAATATGTCCCTTTAAAAACTTTTTTAAAGTATTTCATAGAAATTAAACTCTACAAGAACTAGAAATCATCACTGCATTAGTCACTGACCACATGCAAATTACCCTCACATCCAGAAAACACTTACTTGTCTTAAAAACTGCTTTCCAAGGTACGATGTGGCCATGCTGGTGAAGTTCTTCCTGCTGCCCACCTTGCACCTGATGTAGCCATACAGGTTGGCCCCCTGCAGCACCACACCCATGATAACCACCGCCTGGGAGAGGGGAATAACCAACGGTTACGGCCTGACCCTGCCTGGCCGTTCTCTCCGCCATACATGAGACAGAGACTGTCCCGGGAAAGGAAGCTCTGTGAAGCGGGGGTCATGGCCGTGAGACTCCCGCCCGCGCTCCCAGAGCAGACCTGTGCGACACACGCTCCGCACCACCCAGCAAGCACCTATCAACACACACACTCTGCGCCAGGCCTGGGAGGAGGAGGGGTAACCATTCTCTAGTATTTTCCATGGGTTGGTGAGTAAGATATAAAAAAATAAATGAGACACAGAAGGGGCTCAAATGTCAACTACTTCAGTAAGAATTCCAAAAGAACGGTCAAGAGAAAGATCAAGTTCAACACACTGAGAGCACGCGGAGGTGAGGCTCTGCTCTATGCTGATGTGTGTGCGACAACTGGCTTCTAAGAAAGCGAACCAGAGCCTCCAGGCAGCAACCAACAGGTGTCTGCCTTCTGTGACAAGGAGGGGGAGGGAGAGGAGAAGGGGATGGTGGGGGGGGGGGGGCGGGGACGGAGCGCTAGGAGGAAATGCACTTCAGCAGAGCTGTCTCGTCCTTGTGGCCACAGTCCTATAGGTGAGCCCACGAAGACCACTAAGGATTGAGAATAAGAAACTCAAGCCCACTACTTCAATACTACTGAAGAAACGTTACCTAGAACAACGTGAGGGGAATCCCGTGGTTAAATATTCTAGAGCAGGGGTTGGCAAAGCTTTTCTGTAAAGGGCCAGTTAATACACATTTCAGGCTTTGTAGGCCACATGGTCTCTGCTGCGAATACTCAACTCTGCCATTCTAGCCCCAAAGCAGCCACAGGCAACATGTAAACAAACAGGCAAGGCTGTGCTCCGATACAAATTGACAAAAACAGGTGTAGGGCCAGACGTGGCCTGCAGGCCAGCGTGCCCGGCCCTGCTCTAGAATAAGCAAGTACTCTGAGAGGCTGGAGCACCAGCCGTCATCAAGCCCATCACCACAGCGGACAGCGGGTGGGGAAGCTGGAGGACGCCCCCTCCCGCCCTGTGCTCTTAACAACAGGAGCCCAAACCACCTTTCACCCACCTCTCCCTGCTCTGCTTTAGGGAAGGGGAAACACTGCTAGAGAAGGACCGGGCTGCCTCCCCAGCTGGAGGCAAAGGCTCCAGGCCTCACAAATGATCTAAAGCAGGAGGGCAGAATCACAGCAGACTAAGAGGAACTCCACCACCAAGAGAGGGCAACCTGAGCAGGCCAGCTGGGGCTGCGGTTCCCTCCTCACACCTGCACCTTCAGGCCACCAAACTCCAGCTCACATCAGAGCCCAGATGTCTTAGGCAACAAGGAGAATTCACCCATAGGAAACCAGCACAAAGACAAGGTCTGGACAAAGCTGCAAAACCACAGCAAAGAACAAAAAGAAGAAAGAAACGCAGTACACGAAAAACAGGCGAAGAATCTATTCTAAGAGAAACAGACTCCACCAAAACAAAAGCATTCCTGGGAATACTTCACCCTATGGAAGAACCTAAAGAGAAGAACTCAAAGAGAATGAAGGTAAGAGAAGACACCAGAAGGAGTTGAAAACGGAGCTGGCAGAGGTTAGGAAAGGCCAAGCAGCCCTTGCTAACCACCTGCCCATCCTACGGCAGCCCACTCCGCCCTCCCTGGCACTCTCCACTCTACCTTGTATCACCCCGCTCCCTGTGTACTGTCTGTCTACACTCTGCTCCACTAGGATGCGGCGTTATCAGAGCAGTTACCTCATTTATCAGTATCCCAACCGTATCCCCAGCACCCAGGACAGCTCTGGTGTATGGCAGACTCTTAAAAAGATCTGCAGAGTGAATAATCAGAAAGGAAAAAGAGGAGAGATGAAAGCATTTATGATGGTAGATGAGAACAGACAAAAATGATTCAACACAGAGGGACCTGGGACCTCAGAATTCAAGATGCCAAAAAACAGAACGTAAATAAATGTAAAGACAACAGAACATAATTTTCCTGATTCAAAGCAAAACCTGTGCCTGCATATTAGAGGGGCACATAGTTTCCAGAAAAAGCAATACAGAAAGACAGACACAAAGACAACCTGGTTATGTATGTTATTTTAAAACTTCAAGAATGATTACCAAAAATTCTTCGTCAAGGGAGAAAAATAATTCACTCACTTTCATGTAAGTTAAGTAGGCCTGGCCTCAGATTTCTCCACAATGTTCAACATAAGAAAATGAGGGGGCTTCCTAGGTGGTGCAGTCGTTGAGAATTCACCTGCCAATGCAGGGGACACAGGTTCGATCCCTGCTCCAGGAAGATCCCACATGCTGCAGAGCAACTAAGCCTGTGTGCCACAACTATTGAGCCTGCGCTTTAGAGCCCGTGAGCCACAACTATTGAGCCCATGTGCTGCAACTACTGAAGCCCACACGCCTAGAGCCCGTGCTCCGCAACAAGAGAAGCCACGGCAATGAAGAGCCCGCGCACCACAACGAAGAGTAGCCCCCACTCACCACAACTAAAAAGAAAGCCCACACACAGCAAAAAAAAAAAAAAAAAGACCCAACACAGCCAATAAAATAAATAAATTTATAAAAAAAAGAAAAAAAAGAAAATGAGGAAGTAATGTCTTCTAAATGCTGAGAGAAAAAAGTTGTGACCCAACAATATTAACTTAGCCAAGAGTAATTCCTTACTCAAGAATAAAGAATTTTTTTCAAGAATAAAGAAATAAAGAATTTATTCAAGCATAGAGTTTATTCAGAAAGAAAAGAAAAAGAGAAAAGAAAAGAAGTCAAGATAAAGTCAACAGGCTCATATTCTTAAACATGACAGATCCATAGGAAAATAACACCCACAAGTTTTTTGAAAAAAATCATCCAACAGTGAAATTCAGCCAACTAAGAGGTAAAGAAGAAGCTTCAACAAAAGGACTGAATCAATTTACTTAAAAGTAGATCAAAGACTGAACAACCAGTAACAAATACCATTTCAAAAGGTAACTGTTATAAACCTTGACAACAAAAATAACACTGGAACAAACAAAACTCAGGCAAAGAAAGGAGGGAATATAAGAGTGTTTATTTCATTCCCTTTCTAAACCGTCTCTACATGGAGCAAGTACACTACTTAAAATAACTAAAGTAAGACTACAACCTGCAAAACTGCAGAAGTGGAAGCAGGGAGGGAAGGTGGGAGAAAGCATGAATGTTAACTTCACCTCTTTCACAGCAGGAAACGAGCACATTAAATACGTTTCCTAATTCATGAAGGAGGGTCTGGTACACGAAATACATGGAAGTGGCATGTGCTACAGACAACGTTTAGAAAAGCCAACAGACAACAAACCTTCCAGGTCTCAAAAGGGAAAGTATTTACATATGCACAAAGGAAGAGAGAACCTATACAGCAAAATAGACAAGGAAATATTAAAAACAGGAAAAAAAACACAAGGCCAAAGTACATCTGATATCAGTAAGTATTAAAGATAAACTCAATTATTAAAAGAATAAGACACAGTTTGGGATAAGTGATGGATTATATTTTCCAAAGATGGTAGCAACTGTATCTCCACATGCTCTTCTAGAACCTTCTTACTCCCCCTCATCAAGCTGCACAGCCTAATTTCCATCTCCTGAATATGGACAGGTGCCAAAAGTGATGCTGTGACTTCTGAGGCCAGGCGGTTGTTATGGGCTGAATTTTGTTCTCCCAAAATGTATATGTTTATATATATACACACACACACACACACACACATAATCCCAGTACCCCAGAATGTGACTGTACTTGGAAACAGGGTCTTTAAAATAATGTCCCTAGGGTGGGCCCTAATTCCATATGACTGGTGTCCTCATAAGCAGAGGAGATTAGGACACAGACATGCACAGAGCAAAGACCACATGAAGACACAGGAAGAAGACAGCCAACAAGCCAAAGAGCTAGGCCTCCAGAATTGGGAGAAAATACTTCTGTTGTTGAAGCCACCCAGGCTGAGGCACTGTGCTACAGGAGCCCTAGCAGACGAATACAGCAGTACAAGGTCATCCAGCTTGTGAGCTGAAACACTCTCAACTGGAGCTGTGACCCTCTGAGCAAGCAGCCGCACTGCCATGAGGCCACCAGGCTGTAAGGATGCCCCAACCAGCCACGTGGAGAGACCACGTGAGAGGCCACAGGACCCCGGAAAGAGAAGCTTTACCAGCCCCCAGCCACAGTCTGACCACAAGTACAAAAGGTCCCAAGCTAGAACTATTCCAACAAGCCCCTTCCAAATGCCTGCCCCAGAGAAACTGCGAGATCGTAACAGGACTGCGGCAGTAGACAACCAGAACAGCCCACCAACCAGCACTTCAGAAAAGACCCTCTCCTGGTTCCCAACTAAGCGAAGCTGGCCACCCCCTCCGACAGGGTTGTGTACTAAGTGTGGTAACCACTGCACACAATGGGCTACGTCGAGTTCTGCTGGGCACTTGGAGTCCTGGCGAGGTGGAGTCTCTCACAGGAGCCGCTCTCTGCACTGAGAGGAAAGCGGTGAGAAACCAAACTTGGGAAACACGTGGTGACGCTGCCTGCTGGACACGGGCCGATGCTACCACGGGGCATCACCCATGACGATGGCCCCTCAGCCACCCAAGGGCTCCTGGCAGCTGCACCTGGCACTCACCAGCCACTTCACCCTGAAGGAGAAGAGGGCACTGAAGGCAAATATCACCCAGAGCACCGGGCAGGCAACGAGCCCCAACCAGAAGATTCTTGACTCAGCCTCCGACACGCTCTTACTGTCTTGAGGGGAGGCCTACAAAAGAACACGACCTTAATAACCAACGTCCTGTGATATTTATCAGCAAAAAGCTTAACATTTTTAATGAAATAACACCTTACCCTCAAACTCAAATAAATTAATACAGACACCCCAAGTCCCACGTTCGAACTCCTACCCCCTCAACCCCCTCAAACACAACAGCAGCTCTACCACCACTGTCATTTTTGGAACTGGTCTCAATATCCTTTGTTTTCAATCGAGAGGGTTTCATTGTCAGGGCAGAGGGGACATCACCCAAGACAGTAAGGGTGGCCTCGGACAGGCCTCCAGTCGATCCTTCCCGCCCTTTCGCTGACTAGTCACAAGCAAGCTCTGAATGATACCCTCTTCGGTGAGGACTCGGGAAATCAAGGCTGCGTTCATCCTGGAGACGAAAAGGTCAAGGCAGGGTCCAGAGGAAGGAATGCAGTCAAGGGACTCCAGACAATGACCCTTTTAAAAGGGTGGTGAGCTGCTTCCAAGGTAAACTGCATAATGTAAAGGGCTATGGGCTCACTGAACACAGCACTGCTTTCTGAGAAGCCCTAGTCAGGCCCCTCCAAGCAGAAGGCAAGCAATTTAATTGGCGCCGTCTCCAAGAATTCTGTCCTCTGCCTCCCAAACTGACTTCCACTACAGATCAGCAGGCAGCCCAAAGCAGACCAGGGTCCTAGGGCTTCTGAAGCCACAGCCTGAAGAACACACTGCTCTGACCAACTCAGATTTTCTTTCCAGCTGCAATCCTCCTCTTTCTGCCTCCTGCCCATGAATGGAGGACCATGGGGCAAGGGCAGAGGGAGCGACTGCTGGCAGCGACACCAGGCAAGGCACACCGCAACGCACAAGGCATCAGCTCTGAGCCAAAGCCCTCTCTCAGGATTCTTTCCTGCACACACCGTTTCCAGTCTGAACTAGACAGAAAAGCACGGTAAGTTTTAGAAGGCCATCTGGTTTAGTGCTGCCACGCCAAGCGATTTGGGGTAGTTCTTTATGTGTAGATTACATTTGAAGTATTTAAGTAATTTCTCCTTAAATTCTCAAATGTATCTAACATAATTTTTTGAACAATGCTCAAAAAAAAAAAAAAAAAAAAAAAACGGCAGTTTACCTTCCTGGACTCAAACACCCAATGGCTTTTTCCATCTTCATCAATGTGATTCCACCAGCGCAGGCCAACCATTAGTCTACCTGTGACATTCTGGTAAAGATTAACACATGCACACACATTTTAAAAACATTATTAAAAACAGTATTTACAGATCTACCAAAACACCGTATCTTAGTGTAACAGCTCATAAAACAAAAAATCATCAGCTCTCCCACCATATTATCCAGTTAACGACCTCTACGCACCAGGCCTGGACCAAAGATTAAATACAACGGAACGGCAGGCCCAGCAGCAGCAGCAGTGACAGGTCAGCATATCCTAAACACTGCCCGTCCCTCTTCTCCCTCGTGAACTCCTGCCCTTTCTCTGCTTCCCTAACGTGCTCCTAGACCCCATGCTCTTTAGCTTCTGGGACCTACCTTTCCTATATAACCTAACTGTAGCTGCATGTACCTTATCACCAGACATCTCTACAAATGCTTATGGACTGAATACTGTGTCCCCCCAAATTCATGTGCAGAAACTCTACCCCACCCCGTCACCAAGGGATGGTATCAGGAGGGGCTCTGGGAGGTGATCAGCATTAGAGGAGGCCATGAGGGTGCGGCCTTTGTGAATGGGAGTAGCGTCCTCCTAACAGTCAGCTGGCACCCTCTCTCTGCTCTCAGCCACGTGAGGACACGAGAGGTCAGCCGTCTGGAACCGGAGGAGGGCCCTCACCAGAGGCGACCGGGAAGGTGCCCTGATCCTGGATTTCCAGCCTCCAGAACTCGGAAAATAAACTCCTACAGTTTGTAAGGCACCCAGTCTCTGGTATTCTGTACAGTACGCAGGCCAAAGTAAGACCGCAGTCACAGGCACTGGCCTTCGTCCAGTACTTGAAATGTACGAAGCTCTTTTCCTCTTACTCATGTAACAAATTACTTTGAAAGTTTTCCTAACATAATGAAAGGAACACAGAAGGAGGCAAAAAAAGGAGGAGCCTTAGAGACCAAACTTCCTTTTGTCGCCATGCTACCATTCAAGAGAAAAGCTGACAAAGACCGAGAACAGCCAGAGGTCTACTTTAGTGGCATTTTCAAATGATAGCTCTTCATCTCAAACGCCTCCATTTTCCCGTTTTCCAGTTCTTTACTTTCTGCTTTTGTCATCATTAGTTTATTTTCTGAATTTCTCTCAAGCTTATTCTTCTATTTTGAAACTTCTAGATCTCTAACAATAAAAGCCTCTCGTCTATCATTTTTCCTCTGAACTCAGTTTTAGACACGTTCCAAAAGTATGAATGTAGATGACGGTTATCATTAAGGTATAAATAATCCATATTTACAGATTTTATTTCCTTTTTAAGCCGAGATGTTCAGCAGGACGATCCTTTATAAAAATCCCAATTTTGACAACCATTTTTTTTATTAGTCTCCAGTTCTGCTGCCCTGGACTAGAAAATGTAGCTGCTCTGGGCAATTTATGTGGATTTTCTTCATAGTGATACTTAACTTTTGTAAAAGCGCCAGAGGAACTGAACACGAAGGTATTATCCTCTGCACATGGAGTTCCAAATACTGCTATGAAGGTGACCTCATTACTTCAACCAGACCCTCCAAACCTTGTGTATCTTTTGTTGCTCTGACCTGCAAACACAGTGGTTTGCTAGACTTCTGTCCCAACAGTGCTCCCCCACCTTCTCGGGTGTTTCTAGTAATTTTCCACTACAGTCTGATGTGATGTCATTCCGTGACTGACCCTCACTGTCTTGTTCCACTGAATGCTGTCTTGCTCTCATTTCTGTCTTATCTGATAATAATATCATAAGGCCAAGTTTCTTTTTGTTTGAACTGGTCTTATGTCATCTTTGCCTTCTTTTACTTTTTCTAATGTCACAATTTTAGCTAGATCTTTTCTGTTGGACTTTGATTTTTGACCCAGTCTTAGAATTTTTATCTTTGAAAAGAGAGTTTAATCAAGTTACATCTACAGCTGTAACTAATGTGCTGCCGCTCCCATCCCTGCACTCTGCCCTGTGAGACTTCAGCTTCCCTGACCACCTGCTTTGCTCTCCTTCTCTTGCTGAATGTTTTAGTTGCTCCCGTCTTCTCCAATGTTGTGGAAGACACAGTGTTTTAAATTTTACTAATAGCTACTATTAAAATTTTAAAGCAATTATTTAACCTTTTTTTCATTCTATTTGTCAGAATAAAGAATAAGACAAAAGCCCCACATAGGTTATAACATTTAAGTTATTTCCATTTTTTAATAATTTTATCTCTTCATTTATCTCTTATTTTTTAATAATTATGTCTCTTCTTTCGACAATTGCATTGAGATTTACAATTACAATACATCTCTATTCTGACTAGATTCAGAACCCTGCATACCCCCTTTCCCAAGTCCATTCAATAGTTTCCCCACTCTTGATTTCTTAATTTCATATCTCAGCTGTCTGCATATCTGTAAGTAATTCTGCCACAGATGAAAGGGTATTTTTTAAGCCCTTGTTTTTTAAA
Source organism: Hippopotamus amphibius kiboko (assembly GCF_030028045.1). NCBI lineage: Eukaryota > Metazoa > Chordata > Mammalia > Artiodactyla > Hippopotamidae > Hippopotamus > Hippopotamus amphibius. The sequence continues at coordinate 2,766,141 of NC_080202.1, read as the reverse complement.
AAATGTCATCAGAAAATACACTTTCTGGCCACATTTTTTTTTTAATTTAGCTGTGCCTCGCAGCTTGTGGGATCTCAGTTCCCCAACCAGGGACTGAACCGGGGCCACAGCAGTGAAAGCCCAGAATCCGAACCACTAGGCAACCAGGGAACTCCCTCTGGCCATATTTTTAAAAACTCTAAACCCACAAGGATCTAATTATATAATTTTTGGAAATTCCCAGGAAGAAATGACTGAAGGTGGTGTTCTATTTGGCTAAGCAGAAATTACATGAACAACAAAAAGAAACATTCCTCAAAACTATGACCTGGATACAGTAAACACTTGAGAGCATAAAGCAACAGAACAAATTCAAAGAAATACAAGCCAAAGAAGACTGTAGGAAAGAAAAGCCTGCAGGAAACAGACCTCTGTCATCTTTATTCTCAGCATTTTGTGGCCTACAGAAACTGGCCACCACCATGCCAACCACTTCTGATACCTGCAAGAATCAAAACATCTAAAAACGGCTGGGCTAGTGGGCATGAGTAGGCTTGTAACATCTTACTGGTTTTTGAATCAATATATACGTCTCAAATTCCAAAACTAGCTTTACCTTTTTTTTGCCTTCGATTTTTTCCCCTACCATTTTACTATGAAAAGTCCCAAACACACAGAAAAGTCAAGTTTTACAGTGAATACGCATATACCTACCACCTAGTGTCTACATTCACTACTTTACCACAGTGACTGTATCACACGCCCCTCTGTCTATACAGCTCTCCCTGTGCATCCATCCCTCCACCCGCCACGGCCCCTGAGGCAGAACTATTTCTTACACTCTTTTCTCTCTCCTACAACAGCGTCCCACAGCCTCAGCACCATCAGCGTCCTGAGCCAGATAATTCTGTGATGCAGGGCACTCCTGTCTGTGCATCTTAAGATATCTGGCAGCATCCCTGGCTTCTACCCATGTGACACCAAAAGCTCACTTTCCCCACCCTGAGTTGTGACAACCAAAAATGTCTTCGGACATCGACAAACAACGAACATCCCCTGGGGGGCAAAACTGGCCCTGGCTGAGAAACACTGCCCTAGAGCTCACACAGGAGCCTTTGCAATGGTGGGTACTTATCTGTGGACAAACTATCTTGGGGTCTTATCAAGAAATCATACACAGCACAACCAGAGGTGACCCTGAAGCAAAACCAGTGGTGAGGATTAGAAGCAGTATGTGTAGTCTGTAGCTGCCGGTCACACTTTTGTTTGTTTGTTTAAAGCTGATGTAGGTTAACATAAACCACAAACAAGTCAGTAGGGTAAAAACCTACATGTGATCTAACCGGCATTTTGACCCAGATGAGACAAAAAAGATAAATTGACACCAATCCAAAATAATGTCATTTTTTTTTTTTACTGTTAATATGTCATTCAATCTCACCATATTAAATAAGATTTTAAAATAAAAACAATCACACCTACCTTGACTGCCCAAAAGTCACATGACAGCAACAAGATGATGGTCACCATACAGGCAATAAAGCTGCTGCTGAACAACTCACAGAGAAGATAGACTATAATTGCACTGACTCGAAAGAATAAGTGGAAAAATGATGCCACTGGGTGTCTGAAAACCAAAATATAATTAAAAAAAGGCAATTACATTTACGACAGGTACTGCAGATGCAGGTGAAAACGTTTCAGCCACAGCAGAACCATGCAGAGTCTTGTCAAAATACAGGATGCCTCGAGGAAGAAGCAAACCTCCTATCTTTTTTTCATAAGCTCCATTATTTGACTAGGCCCTGTTGTCACAGAAAATACACTATGTAAACATGACTTTAACACCTCAGCGATTATAAACTTTCACAAAATACGTAACAAGAAATTTTACCATTCCTAGAGGAATAAGGAAACTATACTCTCAGCATTGACTCCTATTTTCACCCATCTAAAAATCACGCTGCAAGAATTTTGAGGTGCTTAGAATCATGTCAGGCACTAAGACAAAGTAACCATCAGGCAGAGTTGCTGTTTTATCAACAGCTTCATTGAGATATAATCCACTCACCATACAATTCACCGATTTAAAGGGTATAATTCAGTGATTTCTCGCATATTCACAGAATTGTGCAACTATCACACAATCAGTTTTAGAACTCTTTCATGACCCCAAACAGAAACCCTATACCCACAGGCAGTCACCCCCTTTTACCACAACCCCAGCCCCCTCCAGCCCTAGGCAACCACTGACATACTTCTTGTCCCTACAGATTTGCCTATTCTGGACACAGCACATGAACAAAATCATATAATATGTGGTCTTTTGTGACAGCATCTCTCACTTAGCTTAATGTTTTCAAGGTTCAGGTAGAATTTGATTTCATTAAGTGAATTTAGAGAGAACTGAGTTTGGAATAGAAATATATTTGGTTTGATATTTTTGCATTAGTTGATACACAAGATACAATTCTGAAATTTGCATAATAAATCAAAATATAGTATATCTACAGAAACTATCTAAAGAAATGGTACATGCTTGGTACAAAAGTCAGAATCAAAAACACCAGTGTTCAAATAATTGGGTTTGCAGGTTTGAAAACTCAGTATTGAGTAAAATTCCATACATCAATTACCCCCAGAGAAAACGTGAGATGTCACCTCATCTCAGACTAAAGAGCAAACTAGCAGCACACGATATTGACTAGCACATCACATCCACTCTGCCCCGAACCCCGGCACTGGCCCCAGGAGACCCACAGAACAGCACCAGACACTAACCCAACCCTTGTAACTTATCCTCATACCGGATTTTGGATTTTTTCGGTCTACTAGCTGTCTCCTCCTCCGCATCAAACAGTGAAACATCCTCAGTGTCATCATTACTGTCCTGATAGGAAAAGTAAAGATTCATGAAGCAAAATGAAATTCATTCTGTATTGCACGCCACTGCGTGCAAGGCAGGACGCTAGTGTATACGGAAGATAACGGAAAGACGTGGTCACGCCCACGTGGAACTCATCGCCCAGGGAAGGGGCCAGGGCAGTCCCCTCCCCCAACTCTGACCCCTGGCCGAACCCCACGGGGCAACCCAGGCACCTGACATCTCCACCCCACCCAAGAAGCTGTGGAGGCCTACAGGGAGCAGCCACTCTCGGTTCTGCTCCTCCCCAAGACCATCTGACTGCTGTTTCCCCGAGCCCTTCTCACAAGTCTGTCCCTTTTTCTCCAAGGCTGAAGCAGCTGCTTGTACTCAGAATCCCTTCCTTCCCTGCCTCCTCAGGGCTTGTGCCATCACTCTTCCCTTTATTTACACTTTCTTGTATCTTCAGGTCTTTCTGGTGCATCTTTCTCATCAGCATGTAAGGTCCTTCAGGCTGTAACCACCTCTTACTGCTGTCTTCCCTACTGACACTTACAGCATGAAGAGATGTTTTAAAGCCCTGATCCTGAATCTCCCTTCTGTCCTTTCCCTTCCTTCCCTTCACAACCTCAGGCCTCTAAGAGTGGTTCACACCTCAGCTCACTGCAATTCACCTGCAGCCTCAGCCCCTTCCCACTCACCTGCCTTCTCTGGTCTCACCCCGCTCTACTCCATACCATGTCACCCCCCTGCCCAGACCATTCAGTGGTGCCCCTGCATTACAGGATAAGACTTCACTCCCTCATGCACAGCAAACAAGAGCTCATGACCTGCCGCGCGTACTCCCCTCCTGCCGCTGCCACCCACTGGGCTCTACAGCAGTGCTCTCTCTACCTGCTCTCTACAGCAGTGCTCTCTCTACCTGCTCTCTACAGCAGTGCTCTACCTGCTCTCTACAGCAGTGCTCTCTCTACCTGCTCTCACTACCTGCTCTCTACAGCAGTGCTCTCTCTACCTGCTCTCACTACCTGCTCTCTACAGCAGTGCTCTCTCTACCTGCTCTCACTACCTGCTCTCTACAGCAGTGCTCTCTCTACCTGCTCTCTGAAAACGCTTGGGGCCCACCCACCCTTCTGCTTTTCACGTCTTCTCTCCCCTTCCCCATCCCCTACAAAGTGCACCATCAGGCAAATATCAAACCATCTTTCAAATTTCAGCTCAAATACTGCACTAGCTGAGAAACGTCCCCTGAAATCCCCAGGGATCCCACTTCCCATGCTCCCACAGCACTGGGGCAAATCTCCACTTGAACAGTTATCTGGGGATACTCTTACTGCAAGTCTATTCCTCCTGGCTCCTCCTGGACTCCAAGGTCTGCTGCAGGGTAATAAGTCCTAGTGTCTAGAAGAGCACCAGGCCAGGTGCCACAGTATTTGTTGAAGGCATGAGTGAAAACACAAAGGAGCAGTCACCTACCACCCGTGGCAGACTGCGGAAGCAACATGAGTGCAAATGGGAGCAGAGGAAAGGAACAGGCTGTGGTGAGCCTTCCTGAAGGAGTTTACCCGCTAGGCCTCCTGCTCCCTCCAATCCCTTGACTAGGTATCTCTTCAAAGGCACAGAAGTGGGAACACACAGAGCATACACGCGGAAAGCCCTCGTGTTAAATGAAGGTGGAAGAGTGGAGTAAGAACTGAACCGAGAAATGTGAAATGGATCCGGGTCTATGAGACCAGTGGTCTCCACCTTGGCTACAGGCTGGAATCCTCTGGGGTATTTTAGGCTAGAGGGGATGGAGACCAGCGCACAAGTACAGGGCTCAGCTGAAGAAAGCAGCAGAGGGACTTCCCTGGCAGTCCAGTGGTTAGGACTTCCCCTTTCAATGCAGGGGGTGCGGGTTCAATCCCTGGTCGGGGACCTAAGATTCCCGCATGTCTCGCAGCCGCAAAAAACCAAAACACAAAAAAGGAAAACAAAACACAGAAGCAATATTGTAACAAATTCAATATAGACTTTTAAAAAACGATCCACGACAAAAAAAAAATCTTTTAATTGAAAAAACAAAAAAGAATGCCGCACAGACGGCAACTACATAAAACAGAGGCAGGGTACCCAGGAGGTCACGGAAAGCCGCAGGTGGCGGGTGGTGCGCACCCCGATGGCTGCAGCCCCCGCGGTGACCCCCGGAGCAGGGCCAGGAGCTGCGGGAGGAGGAACCGCCGCAGGTGTGCGGAGAGGCCGGGGGGCGCCTGCAGGCCCCCGCGGCCCGGCGCCGCGCGCCTCCTTCCCGCCCCGGAAGCCCACCGCGGCCCCCTCCCCTCGGCTCCGCCAGCGCCGCGCGGACACACCTGCGGCGGCGCCTCCACGCCCGCGGGGCTCGCGGTCACCCCCGACAGCAGCACCCCCCGCGGTACCCCAAGTGACAGCGCGGCGTTTACGAACACGGGGAGACGCCCCTAAGTCGCCCGTGCTAAGCTCTGGCCGTGCGCGGGAGGGCGGCAACCAGCCCCGAGGGGCGGACGCGGTCCCGGGAGCGGCTCTGACCGCACCACCGCGACCGCCAGGCCGCGGCCCGAGCCCCACGTCCGGGGCGCCCCCTCCCCTCGCGCGCCCGCACTCGAGTCCCCGCGGCCGCCCGCCCCCGGCGCAGCCCGGCCCCGACCCCGACCCCGGCCTCGGCCTCGGCCTCGGCGCCGGCCCCGGCCCGCCGGCTCTGCTCGGGCTCCGGCCGCGGCAACTAAGGCCCTGCAGGCCGGGCTCAGCCTCCACCGCCGCCCTCTCCCCGCGCCCACAGCCCCCTCACCTGCTGCAACATGGCGGCCCCGCGCCAGCCCCACTTCCGGGAGCCACGTCAGCGCCGCAGCCGCGGGGCGGGGACCGGAACAGATGCGGCGGGCTCACCGCGGGCCTGGAGAAGCCGGAGTCATAGAGGCAACAACACCCCCACTTCCGCTTCCGGGCCCTCAGGGGAGGAGCGCCTGGGGGCGGGGCGACTCGGGTGGGCGGGGCGACTCGGGTGGGCGGGGCGGGGCGGGGCGGGGCGGGGCGGGGCTAGAGAGCAGGCGGGCGAAGAAGCTCAGGCTCCCAGGCACTTTAAAGCAGGAGCGGAAAAGGAAGGAGATGCGGCTTTCGAGGCGGAGAAGAGCTTCGTGGTTTGTCGCGTGGAGACGTTGCTGCTCCCGCTGGGTGTCATTGCCATCCGTGTGGATGTCCTGGGGGCAGGGGTGGGGGGGCAGGGGCACGACTATTGCCTAGTTTTCATTTCGTTTGAGTGTTTTATGATGACGTGTGATCCTGTACAGGATTATTTTTGTACCTTCAATAGTGGAAGCAATTGAAGAAATAAATGTCTTCCTGCGAAGGGGTAAATGGTATTAAGAAGAACGAGGCAGGAGGACTCTAAACATAGAGGGGCTTATTAAGGGAGGAAAATACACCCGGGAAACAGGAAGGAGGCTGAGCCCCTGGCTCGGAGCCCGGCTCCTCCACTTCCCAGTTACCTAACTGACCTCTGTGCGCCCTTCCCGTCCTCGGGAAGGGGATGGCAGTGGTATCCGTGCAGGGGCCGTACCTCCTCAGTAGGAGATATTATTCTTATTACGGTTTTAAGGTTAGCCACCAGTGATGTGATCGTGCCCCTTGAAGGGGCCGAAATTCAGGGGCTTTGCGTCCTCTTTGAAACTGTGATTATAGCAATATCCTGTCTGCCCAGGCTGCTGTCAGGCTGCTGTTGGAAGGCTCATGGAATAATGTGTAGAAGCATGTTTCCTTAACTGAGGCGAGTCTTTGCTTCAAATCACCATTTTTTACCTGTCTATTTGCCACTGCTACTTTAAACCTGATCTCCTAATAACGGAGAAAAAATTCTCCGAGGAGAGAAAGCTTGGAAATCAATGGTATTCCTGCACTTGGAGGTGAAAGTGGAGGCTGGGAGCAGGTGGCCTGTGCATCTAGTCGACCTGTGCCAAGGTTTTGGTGGCCCGCCCCGTGTGTGGGCTGTGGGGTTGTTTTTTGTTGTTTTGTTCTGCACTCTGTTTGAATGGCTTCCATTCTACGGCCACGCTGCGCTTGAGCTCCTCCGGACGGGGCTTGAGCTCTTTGAAGGGCCACAGCCCCTGTGCTGGGCTGCCCGCATCTAAATCATCTGCCTGGCCCCTGACACCAACCTCAGCAGGCTTAGGTAGCAACCTCAGCACACACGGTATTAACGTAGAAAGGATGGATGTGCCTAATTCTCGCCCACAGGAGTCAGCCCTGGGAAGGACAAGTGCAATTTGAGGGCTTCTCCTTTCAGATTCACAGCTGAGCTCACGCAGCTTCATCAGGCTCCATGGAGAGCACCAGGGAGCTCCAGGGAATTATTCTGATGTAATCCGAGCCGCTCAGTTGCTGGAAGAAGCGAGGGCACTAGGTGGGTAGCAGTGAGTGCTATTTAATTTCTGAAAACCACTTCCCCACCCCCCATCAACGAAACGAGGCTTCCGTGCATCTCACTGAATGGTTTTCAGTGGGACTCCAGATGCCAATGTCCCCCAACCTCTCTCTGTTTTCTTACTTCGATAAATATCAGTTCTTTGGCTTATAGGAAGATAATTAAGAGTCCCCGTGTTTATTGCTGGGGAACAGTCGAAAACAAACAAACAAAAAGAGTCCAACACCAACATCCAATTGGTTTTCTGTTTATTATAAGACGCTATAATTTCCCAAGGCTGGTTCAGATAAATACATCCTGTCCAAGTTCGGGGGCTGCTATTTTTCCTTGCTTCATGAAGGAATCTATGGGCAGGCCTTTGATTTTCCGGACCCAGGCAGCTCTGCGGGCTTTTTCTGGGTCCACCACTCTGGCTGGCTTTACGGCCTGAAACGCCCTCATCCTGGCCTCCCCATACTCTTTCTCCTCCTTCACAGTCAGCAGCATGAACTCCGTGTTCACTCTGAAGGGGTCGAGGGCCGTGTAGAAGCGGGGCCGATCCTTGCTGGCAGCCTGGGCCATCCTGCCCATGGGCGGAGCCAGCATGCGGTTGGGTTTGATGACCTGCGTGCTGGTTAAGGGGCTGAAGCTGCGCGCCACCCCCTCCGTCAAACTGGTCGCCCGGTCCTCACCCTTCAAGCTGCCAGAGAACCTGGGGCAGATGAGCACCGGCTGGGGGATGGTGGACTGGACTCTGGGGCTGTGCACGGAGTTCTTCAGGTTGGGCTGAAGCTTCTGGATTTCCAGGGGAATGCTGGTTTGTTTCACCTCTGTGGGAGGGTTGCTGAACCTCAGCCGATCGACTGCATGTTGGACCGACTGTCCCTTCAAACTCAGGACCTTCCTTGGGTATGAAATGGAAGGCCCCCAGGCATCGATGACCTGGGTTTGGGGCCTCCGGGGATAGGCAAACTCCCCGGAATTACGCGCTTTCTGCAGGGCATCCACGGTCAGGAGGAACCGGTCGGGTGACACAGGGATGCACCACGATTTCTTTTTTGAGCGACTGATCAAGTCTCCCGAAGCTCCCAGTTGTCCTTGTTTTGGTACTTTCTCCACATCATCTGCTTTTTCCAAAAAAAAGGAAAGAAAAACAAATCAGTGCTCCATGAAAACCATGAAGTACTTAGGCATGAACATTCAGGCCACTCTCACTGCCGTGCAGACTAAGGTCTTTGCTGCCCAGTGGACATGCCACCACTATGTGAGCAAAGATGCTCTAGGAGACGAGAAATTACAATGTATTTAACACAGGTTTTTAACAAATATGCTAGCACTGGCGTACAAGTGTGTGTTAGCCTGCAGATGTACGTATTTTGGAAAGAACCTATGTAACCCCTATGCTCCACACATTCTTGAAACCTCCCTGTGGGAGTGAACTTCACACCCCACTACAGACCTTATAAATGTTAAGTAACATGCCTATATATTTTTTTTAAATTGTCTTGCAAAGTTTGACCTCCACCTTGTGAATCAAATTTGACTCCAAATGATCTTTGGATGTTTCTCAAAACCAAAACTGCCTTCAAAAAATACGTCACCCCTGCAAAATTGAAACTATCAGAGGCCAAAAGGCAGCTCCTGAACAGGAGTCCCGCAAAATGTTTTCAACAATCGCAGTAGGTCTAAGAGCCAGTGACAGGGACAAGAGATTCATTCTGGCATGCTACCTTAGGGTCAAGGCCTCCAAGGTGCCTAAGACCCTTGAGTTTGCAAGGACACCTGCATAGTTGAGCAAATCTATTCTCTGTCTCTCATTTGGGCTTTTCAGTCCCTACAATACCTCACAGGCACACTGAAAACATCATCCTCCTTTTACAAAAGGAATAACTGAACCATGAAGAGGAGAAGACATTTGTCTAGTCTGACCCGGCAAGTAAAATCTGCACCTCAAACTACACCAATATAACTAGCAAAGAAAATGCAACAGGTGTTGATTTTATAATTTTTTAACAGCGTATAATTTTCCTTGACCAAATAGGTTTTATCCCAGGATACCTGTGTCTGGGCATACCAAGATGAAATGAAATTTCAAATTTGTCTCAAATCTCTACTTTGTTAATTAAATAATAGTTTATAAAAACATATAAAGCTAAATGAAGTTAAGGTGTCAAAATCTTCCCCACTCTTCATCCCATTCCAGAATAAACTGCTCTGCGTGTATGTCTGTGTGTGTGAGAGAGACAAGACACAGTTTTTCTCCTTTTGTTCAAAGGAATTGTAATGGGCTCATTGTTCATGAACTTGTCTTTTTTCGTATAATCATGTATATATATCACGGTTCTCTTTCCAAGTCAAACACGTGGCTCCTCGTCCACGTTGCGCTGCTGTATAATACCCCCCAGTGTGCATGCCATCACCTGCTTAGCTACTGAGGGACATTTAGTTTGTGAGTGATCAACCTTAAAGAAATGCGAATACCATTTTTACTTCTCATATGAGCAAAATGATGTGAACACTCAGTGCTGGGCTGGCCTGGGTGCCGTGGGAGCTCTCGTGTGTTGTTGGTGGGAGTGCAAACTGACACAGCAGTTTTTAAGGACAACCATAGCAACCTCCTTGTAGCTTCTAAATGCAATCACCCTGTGGCTCAGTGATGCCAGGCCTAGGCCTTTTGCCCGCAGGTGTACCTGTCTGGGTACCCAGACCCAGGTGTACACATGGGTGCCCACTGTTAGCACAGACCTCACCAGATTCAATTGTTTTACCCTCACCTTGAAGCTAGTCTCTGCAGGGAGCTTGATTCAAAGAGACACTATTATATTAGCCAAAAATATTTGAAAGGCGTTTAAAATCTTTATCAGAGTCTCTCAGAAACAACAAAGGGACACCCCGTTCCTGGCAGCTCTTCTCCAAAGCCCCTTCCGCGCCCGTCTCCCTTACCTCCTTACCTCACAGGCATAGCACCGCCCCCCAGTCCAGCTCCTCCCCCGCGAAGCCCCCTAAAATGCCTCTGCAATCAGCCGCTGCCTCTTCTCCCTTCCACTGGGTCTACTCAGATTGATGACGTAACAGTCCAAGAAGTGAGGAGGCCACACGGGAGCCCAAAGCAGAAGCTCGGCTCTGAGAAAGTCTCCCGCTCTGCGTGGCCTCAAGTCAGTAAGGGACCATCAGGGCAAAACTCTGAGGAGAAGCTGGGCATTTTATCCACTCGGAATCAAAGACAAGCTAACTTATCGATTAACCTGCGGAAAACTAGACTGAATAGAGAGGGGGGGAGGAGAGGGAATTGAATCTTGCCACAGTAATTCAGAATAAAGCATCACCGTTCTTCTCTCCAGGGAGGGGTTTTGCTTCCGAGTTCTCCTGCTCAGCACCGGTGCCATTGACTTCCCTAGAACTCGGTCTCTTCCTGCCGTCTCTTCCGGGTGACTTTGGCTTTCCTTGACTTGGAGGTACCCCCGTAAACACTCCTAAGTTAAGATTGAGGAGGAAACTGCAGTAATTACATGATTCAATTAGGTATGAATACTGGGCAGGTAGCTGATAATCCAACTGACTTTCACCCAAATTATCACTTTATTGTCTGTTTCCTGTTGTCCCGTGAAACTAGGCAGTCGCCTGGAGCCTGAGGTCCATCCAGATCACCTTCGAACCCCCCTCCCACCCCCCGTTCCTACTGATTACCAAGCTTTAAGCATTATCTGAAACTCTAGGTCTTCTTTCCTAGCTGACCGCTTGTGGTGTAATATGCCTGGACACCTCTATTGATCTAGTGTTTTCCAGATACACGTTATCAATCAGAGGTCTAGAGAGAATACATTCCACAGAGAACATTTTTCTGCAGTTACAGTATATCTTGTCCCTGTCCTAAGGAAATAATCGTGTACTATATGTTTGGATCAGGGGCAAGGGGGGAGGATGTTGGTTGCTCGTCTTTTGTTTTAATGGCAAGTAGGAAGGGCTAGTGTCATCTACCCTATAAAGAGTCTAGTAAGTTTGAAAACTTAGGCCTTGAAAATCAGGAGATTCCTTTGAGCTGTCTAACAAACTGTCACATCGGAGAGAATGGCTCCCACCTTCCCTAAAGACTGGGATTTATATCATTAAGAAACCACTGCCCAAGGGATTTCCCTGGTGGCGTAGTGGTTAAGACTCCGCCTGCCAATGAGGGGACATGAGTTCGATCCCCGGTCCCTAGAAGATCCCACATGGCGCGGAGTAACTAAGCCTGCAAGCCACAACTGCTGAAGCCCACACGCCTAGAGCCCCTGCTCTGCAACAAGAGAAACCACCAAAATGAGAAGCCCTCGCACCGCAATGAAGAGTAGTCCCTGCTCGCTGCAAGCAGAGAAAGCCCACGTGCCGCAACAAAGACCCAACACAGCCAATTAATTAATTAATTAATTAAAAGAAAGAAACCAGTGGCCAAAATATCCCACAAAGAAACTGGTCCTGGAAGCCCCTCACCTACTCCACTGGGTACCACGGGGGCTGCCTGGGATTCAGCTCTCTTACCTGTAGGTAACCTGGATGCCCTCAGGAGGATGTGGGACCTGTGAGGTCTGTTGAATGGGGACTCCTGGACTGTCTGTTTGCTGGATACGGAATCCCGAGGGCTGTAAATCTGGGTGCTAGACTTGGAGAGAACGTCTGTGAGGCCGTTTTCCTCCCTGTCCTCCTCTCTGTCCTTCTTTTGCTTGGCCTGTTCCAGGGAGTACTGCCACTTGATGTTCTCAAACTGGAACAGGAGGACGTTGCCCTCTGTGTTGATCACCATCCTGGAACCAAAGCAACAAGGTTGCCCACAAAAGGAACGTGGAGGCCGCCACTGCCCAGCTTCCAAATATACGTTTGGACGACTGTCCTGTCCGATCCTGAGGCCAAGGGATCAGTGCCTGGGAAACGACCGCACAGCAGCGTGGTATAGGTTGCTGCGGGGTCTACAGTGGAGAAAGGTAGCAGGCTGTGCAGCAGGGGTCATTAGCTCTATAGCTGTTTTCTTTAAAAATCAGATGTGAGCGAGACATGTGTCCTGATTACTTCCCTTCTCGGGTTAAAATGTTTTTAAATTGAGTTTCCTTTCCTGGAGTGAGTGCCAAGTACCTGGGGTGCCCAGGGTAGAAGGCTTAGCTACTCTGCATACAGATGTCCTGAACTTCACTCCTTTTTTCTTGAGCACAGCATCCAAATGCCACGTGTCTACTGCCGCGATGGGATGAGGAAAACTCTGGTGGGGGAGGCCTTCAAGTCCTGGCTGACCCTCCAGCCCCGCCCCCTTCACTCTGGGGTCTCTGCGCACGCTCTCCGTTCAGACAGAACATGTGTACTTTGTAAAGCAGGAGGATTTCCATCTTCCCTAATCCCCACTCTCATGCCACTAGAGCAAAAAGAGTTCTAAACCCAGGGCCCCCAACATCGCCTCCTACCCACCCGCCGTTCCTGGGATTCACAGCGTTCACAGGGCACAGCTTTCCCCACCCCCACCTCTGCTGCTAGGTTTCCTGTAACTGTAAACAAGAAATGGAAATGCTACGTGTGGGCTCCTTTCTGCTCCGAAAGGCTGCAGTTTTAAGACTGTCACTGTCAGCGTAAGCTCTCCATAAAGATGACTGATTATGGTTTGAATCGCTGGAATGGAACTAGGGGAATCATTCCAATTAGAAAGCTCTTTCAGACTTATTTTTGCTCAAGCTGACATCTCTTGTTGGATGTCACAAATGAGAAAAGGTCAGAGGTGGCCTTTTTTCATGGCCCTCTGATTTCCTAACTGAAAAGTATTAATTTAGTGAGCCTAGCACCCCTACTTTAAATAAGAACTAATAAAGTGTCATTAGAAGGAAGGCAGTGTGGTTCAAAGCGATTAAGTGATGTGTGAGTGAGCCTGTAGTAGAATTTAAAAGTTAAGCCTAGTTGGGTATTTTCACATAATATCACCCTGAACCTAGCATATAACAACACAGTATCATATACAATTAGTCATCATGGTTCTGGTTTCTGTAAACTCATCTGCTCCGCTCTGCCCTCTGGACACTGGGCCGCCTGCCAATGCCACCACCCCCACCCTTCTGCAAGTCTCTCTGTGTCAGAAGTGAGACACAGAGAGCTGGGGAGCTCTCAGGCTGGACATGGGCTCAGGCGCTGCAGGCGGGCAGAACTGCAGTCCTGCAGCACAGCCTGTCCCATGATTGGATCAGACACCCAAGTGAAGAGCAGTGTGGTCCCTGATTGCTAAGTTTTGTGTGAAGTCCCATGAGTCCCCCATGAGCCTGTCACTCCACTGCAGCCTAGACTGGAGAGGAGCACGGCCGGCTCAGTCCTGCTGCCAGCAAACCCAGGGCCAGGTCCCAGAGGAGGGAAGAAAATCATCCAAATTGCTCAGGGCTCTGACCTCCACACTTACCACCCACCTGTTGCCCTGAATAAAGAAGGACAGCACTGGGTCACCTCTGCCATTGGCTTTCATCACCTTCAGACAGTTCCCATTGAGCAAATTGTAAATGCGGATCTTGCCATCTGCACAGGCACTGATGACCCGGAGGAAGAGAAGGGCCACGTGGAGAACCTCCCTGGAAGGGAACAGACCAACAGGCAGTACCCACCTTCTGGCAAACTGCGTGAGTGTGTCTGCAGTCGGGGCATTTCTGTATGGTTGGGAGGCAGGGGTCGTGACTGTCCTTGAAACAATGTTTGCCATCATTTTATGATTATGGATGTAAACCATTGACCCTCAAGACACAGCTGTAGCCTCCCCCCCATTCTGTAATTATTTTTCCTACAATTTGGTCACAGTGCCACAAGGTGGCAAAAGAAAAAAGCTTAAGTCACAGATTTTTTTTTTTCCTTCTTTCAGTCTCATATATAGATGACCATGCTTCTCTCTTACAATCTGATTCCCAGATATTGATTTCTACAAATGTCATGCTGGGAATTATTAAATGTTTTGAATCTTTTTAAAAGTAGCATTATTATATAAAGAAAGAAAAAAAAGCAGAAGGGAAAATGATCATCTTTATAAGAAGCAAAAACCTGGCATTTGAGCAGTTTCTTTTGGTTCTTAACTTAGGGGCTTTAATTCTTTCAGTGAAACATCCTTAAGGAAAATTGTACCCAGCGGTGAGATTTATGAGCTTCCTTTTGTGATGACCAGCAGGAAAAGAGAGGGGATCAGGAGAAGACTTAGGTAGATGCCTCCAACAAAATTCTCCCTATAACAGCTGGGTCCAAGTTGGGCTCCAGATGAGTGGAGTATTCAATTCTGAGAAGTGTAATTACCCTGTTGCTCTTAATGCTACTGAAAAATGGAACCTGATGACACCAATCTGCTAGATCTTATACATAAAGCAGGTCCATCGATTTCTGCCTTCTCTACCCATCCGAATCCACCCATGGCCTCACTCATGTGCTACCTTCACCATAAAACCACCTCTTATCTCCATGTCTCCTCTCACCCCACTCACATACACAAACTTCGGATATGTTGTCAGATCCTCTTGGGCACAACCCTTGTCTTATTCATCTTTACACACCCAGCACAGTGCCTAGCCCCATAGTAGGCCCTCAATAAATATTGGTTAGAAAAATGAATGATCACTGCTACAGTTAAAAGAATGACACCCACCCCAGACCATTTGGCCTTGGTCAGCTCCCAGAGTCATATTCAGACTTTTCGAGGCCCCAACAACTAGCAAAACAAAAAGAACAAAGACCTTGAAAGACAGGAGACATTCAAAAAGGAGCAAAGAAGCCAATGTGGTTTGAATCCCACCTCAAATGATGGATAGATAGGTAGATAGATGATTGATAGATAGATAGATAGATAGATAGATAGATCGATCGATCGATCGATAGATCGATCTAAGGTGAGTGTAAGAAAGTTCAACAAAGTTCTAGTTTGTTCCCAAGATGGAAATACGATAACTTTTTTGGTGCCCTAAGTGCATCTCAGTCCACCTGTTGGGGAATCCAGCACTAGGAGCAATGCCTCGTGACAGAAGAGTTTGCCTCTCTGTGTATCTCTTTGGATCTTGCAGAGCTGAGCCTACACTTCTCACGGGTTCCCGTGATATTCGGTGGTTCAGCTTATACCATTATAGCCAGGTGATTACAAGCACAGGCTTTGGGATCAGAAAATCTAGGAGCAAAACCTGACCCTACCTCTTACTGACTGTATAACCTTGAGAAAATAACCTCTCAGTCTTTAGTTTTCTCTTCCGTGAAAAGGGGAACTGCCTCAGAGGATTGCTGTCAGGATTAAATCAATCAAGGTGTTTGAAAAATTTAGCCCATACCTGACACAATAGTGGTTTTTGTGGTCCTGGCATAACCTAGTCTCCTTTCAGGTTTTATCTCTGACCTAGAAATAAGTCATTTGTCTCCTTCTTGATCAAAAACACTGCAGAGGGTGATGTTAGTGAACATGATGGAGGGAGGAACTCCAAAATTCCGTCCTTCCATAAAAGCAACAAAAAAAACTGGCAAAAACTGTCAGAATCAACTATTTGGAATTCTGGAAAATAATCAAAGGCTTGCAGCAACCCAGGTAGCACTTAGACAAGAAAAAGATCTTAGTCTCAGTGGGAACAGTGAGCTCTGTGGCATGTTAACGTACACTAGACCCATTCCCAACTCCCCGGCCCATGAAAATAACAGCCTGCATTCCTGGTGCTGGAGCAAACAGAACAGACCTCATGCACAATGAATTATCTGACCTCTCTGGTGGCCTCCTGAAAGACTGTCTCAAAAAACTTGTAATTATTTCTTCTTACCAGGAAGTCACCCTGTGCTAAAACTATTTCCTGGGGAGGATGGGGGTGGAAATGTTTTGCTAAAAATACAGGCAAATATTTTAGTCATGGTTGCCTAAGGCAATAGATATCTATTAGGGCAAACAATACACTAACCAAGAAACTTTGGAGGAAAAACTGGGGAATGAAATGTCTGTAAGGGCTTTGAAAATCTCAGACGTATTCCTGGGACTCTATCTGGCCACATACATGCCCAGAGCTGTGCAGATGTTTGGGGAAGACTTGAAAAAGCCCTAAGCACTCACTGCCGGCTGACTTTAATGGTCTGCACAAGCAGGAAGTGAGGGCTAAGGCAGAGTTGTGAACTGTCTTGAGTGTTGAAGGCTTCCCTCAACAGGCACACAGAGCACCCTGGCAAAGAATGGGAGGTATTTTGTTTAATGTAAATGGATTAACTCTTCAATTAAAAGGCAGACATTGGAAGAAAGGATTAAAAACATGATCCAACTATACACTGTCTCAAGAGACTCACTGTAGATTCAAAGACACAAATAAAGGTGAAAAATTGGAAAAGGATACCCCATACCAAAGAAGCACCAGCGTGGCTGCACAAATATCACACAAAATAGACTTTTACACAAAATTGTTAATGGAGACCAAAAAAGAACATTATGTAATGACAAAAGGGTGAGTTTACCAAGGAGGCATAACAATGATAAATGCATATTCACCTAAGAGCCCCAAAATATGCAATGCAAAACTCACAGAATTAAAGAGAGAAATAGAAAACTCAATAATCATAGATGGAGACTTTGATACAATACTTTAAATAATGGACAGAACAGAAAATCAGCACGAAAACATGAGCCATACACAACATTATAAACTATGAGGGTGAGTCAAAAATTATCTGCACTCCAGTTATATTAAAACTTCTGTTGGCCGCACTGTCTTATCAGCACTTTCTGTTCAAGGCTATTGTCTCCCCAGTCACTGCTGTGCACGTGGGAGTGTGTTACATCAGTTCATCTGTAACTGTGGTGTGAGCAAAAATGGATGCCCCACTTGTGATTTGCATGAAAGAAAAGCAGTGTGCAATGATTCGTTTTTGGTGATCTGAGGGTGTGCACATCCGCACACCTCTGCCCACACTGTTGACACTATGCAAAAACTTCGTTTTCAGGTGTTAAAGCTTCCTCCCTATAGTCCTGATCTTGCTCCATCGGACTTTCACCTGTTTGGTCCCCTGAAAGCAGCCCTACAAGGATGAAGATTCACTTCTGATGAAGAAGTGAAGACAGTGGTGCATTCGTGGCTTGCAGCTCAGCCTAAAACATTTTTTAATGAGGGAATATGAAAGCTTGTTGACAGATGGACAACGTGAATTGAAAAGCAGAGAGATTATGTCAAAAAAGGATGTATTTGTCTTTTCTAAAAGTTAATTAAAATAAATTCTGCAGCCAGAGTGTGGATAATTTTTGACTCACCCTCATATATGTGGACGTAACACAGATATACTGAGCATCCCACCAACAAGAGCACACACCGTCATCCCAGTGCACATGAAACATCCTCCAAGGTAGACCATTCATTAGGCCATAAACTGTGTCTCAGTAAATTCTGAAAGATGGGAATTAATACAAAGTACATTCTCCAGCTGCAATGGAATTAAATTAGAAATGAATAACAGAAGGAAATTTGGAAAATTCATAAATATGTGTGGAAATTAAACAACATGCTCTTCACTGGATGAAAGAAGAATTTAGAAAGAAAATTAGAAAATACTTTGAGATAAAGTAAAAACACAGCATATCAAAACTTACAGGATGCAGTGTTCAGAGGGAAATTTATAGCAGTAAATACTTAAATTTCTCGATTGATAACCTAACCTTTCACCTTAAGAAACTAAAAAAAAAGGGGGGGTAGGGGGGGTTTCAAACTAAACCCAAAGCAAGCAGAAGGAAAGAAAATCCAGAGCAGAAATCAATGAAAAGAGAAACAAAAAACAATAAAGTTAATAAAACAAAAAGTTTGTTCTTTGAAAAGATCAACAAATCTTTAGCTAGAAACTGACAAATATTTGCTTAGACTAACCAAGAAAATAAGAGGTAAAACTCAAATTACCAAATTCAGAAATGAAACAGAGGACATTACTACTGACGGATGGAAATATTCTATAATTAGATAGTGGTAATGGTTGCACAACATTATGGCTGTATTAAAACCCAGCAGATTGTATACTATAAAATTGTAAGCTTTAGGTTATGTGAATTATATCTTAGTTTTAAATTTGCAAAAATATATATATTATTACAACACTAGCTGTGGAAAAAACATTAAAGAATAAAGGTTTGGTTTTTTTGTTTGTTTGTTTGTTTTTTAAAACACACTACAGAGTACAGAAGCTTTTCTAAGGATCATCATTTTGTCAGCTGTACTCTGCCTCCTCTAATTTCATTCCTCACACCCATTCTCTCCCACACTGTATGCAGAATCTTCACTTTGGATGAAAAAAATGTTGGACCAAGAGAACAGAATGGAGTCCTCTTTCTCTGGTCCTTCATCATGAAGGACAGAGAGCAAATATATCTGCTTTTTCACCTATATCGTATTCTAAAGATGGGTATCCGTCCAATCATTAGAACTCTCCAGGAAGGCAATCTATCAAATGAGTCCTCATTAACAATCAATTAGAAATATTTATTGAGCATTTACACATACATGGCACGACTACCAATGAGTGGGAGAAAGGGCCCGACAAATGAGAACGTTGACCATGTCCTCCAGATGCACTGTAACTGTCTACGGATTTGCTGTAACTGTGCAAGGCATCAAGAGCCAATGTGAATGGTGTGTGGATCCATGGAACGGTGAACACACTGCTGAGTTTGCTGGGAACAATTATTTTCCAATAACTAAACTAAATCCTACTGAATCATGCTCAGAAGGTTTTAAAAACATACAGTTACAATTTTCAGGCGACATCACAAGGCCTGAGTCCCTCCTTGAGGTCAGGTTTGGACAATCCAGATGATATGCTGAAAGGCCTACCGATCGTCACCCAAGGGTTGGATGAATCATTGAACACAGGCGCTGCCTGACACCCACCTGTCAACAAGGCAGTCATACACCCCAGCCAGAGAACATACACATACAAGCCCCCTCCACCGCCCACAAAGCCAGTCTGCCTGCTCAAGAGGCTCTTGTGAGGATACAAGAAAACCTAGGGCCGTATTTCACTAAATAACTATCCCTGATAGATCCTTCTGGAAGGCCCATTCACTCTTTCAATCTATTAGGACAGCCCTTAGTTTCCTGGCATTACTTACAACGTCCTGCATTATTCATGCAGGACAGGGGCAGCATAGAGCAGTCTGCAAAACCCATGACTGTGGCAGAAGCACTAACTGACCACAATACCCTTTCCAAAGAAGCCTAGACGTGGCCTCCGAGTACTTCTTAATTGGCTCCAAACAGCCACTGCCACTCAACTGGGATTAGAAATGTAAAATGAAATCTCTTTGCTGTCTTGGAAAAGAATTGAGCCTGCAAGCTTTCAGGGAGCGCCTTCTTTAAGTCCTTAGTTATTTTTAAACCTTCTGCACTTGGGTAATTTTAAGCGTTTGTGAACACAGGGTTCCAAGAATTTAAGGTTGCTGGAACTGGCATTATTTGGGGGACAGTGCTGCCAATGTCCCTAAGTTTGGTAGGTAACAGATACAAGCTCTATTACGTGTGCCACAAGCACAAAACTTCAATAACCTCTCAAAATCCACATCTAGTGCTACCTCTTAAGAGAAACAAGGGAGGACGGGAGAGGGGGTGGTCGTACTGGGTGACAGGGAGAAGAAGAGGGAGCAGATACCGGTGAGGAGCAGAGGCGGCAGGAGGTCAGCAGAGAGCAGAAGTCTGGGCTCTGACGGGAAAAGGAGGGGGCAGGACCTGGGCCAGGGCTTCCTCTGCACCTACTTTGGGTGCTTGAAGGCCATGAGGCACCGCTCGTACTTTCCCACCATGCTCCAGGCCATCACCAGGCCGTCGGCGCTTCCCGACAGGAGATGCCACTGGTCGAAGCACAGACACTTCACGGCTCCCTCGTGGCCGCTGAGCGTCTGCAAGAAAAGACGCCTCTGTTTTCAGCCCATCTTCAGCTCAGAGTGCAACTCCTCAAGGCCAGAGCTGGAGGCTTCTTGAGATGAATCCCAAAGCCACGCCCCAGCATCCGTGGCCCCCACGACTCGGCACTCACCTGAGCTGACCGCACTTTTGTTCTCAGGAGGCCAGTGGCGTCCATGCCTCCCGCTCTCCAGAGCTCTCGCCCCAGCTAAGGAGGAGGGTGGTCAGGGAGAAACCCTGCTCCCAGTGGGTCTGTGGTGGGGCAGGCCCCACCTTGCTGGGATGCCAGAGACGGCCACGATCCACCTTCTCTGCTGCCAGAAGGGCAAGGCTCAGGTGCTCTGTCCCAGCTCCTTGCCAGGACCCAGGGACAGCTGGGCTTCCCTGTGCCTGCAACTGCTGGTCAGACCACGGTAACGACACCATTGGTGGGAGAAACCTGCCCGCCAGGCCAGCAGCTTCCCGCTGTGGTCCTCCCGGTGCTCCCCGCAAAAGTGACGTCTCACCACCACCCACGAGGGCCAGGGGGCTTCCATTCCAGTGAGGACGCTTTACGTGTGTGAACATTCAGTCACTTTCTAGGCAGCCAATGTCCTCTTCTCATGAGAGAGGATGGAGAAAAACAGCCATGGCTTTCTTCATTCCTATGCCCTGGAATCAGGGTGGAATGTTCCGGAAGAGGAAAAGGTACTTTACCTGTGCCGCTGTTAAAAGACCCAGAGCCCACGCGTCGTGCGGAGTCAGAAGGCAGCCTCCGCCACCGCCCACCCAGGACAACGCGGCTCCCGTGGGCCTTGACCTTCCACTGGCTCAGAAAGGGCGGGGGGGGGGCTTCCCCTTCCCCTCTGCAGCCCACCCTCGTGGTACTGTCACTCAGCTGCTCTAGGGTGGTCTGGGGAGCTGCCTGGAGGGGGACTGTCGGTGTCCTCCGGCCCTCGCCTCCGCCTGCCCCCGTGCGCGCCCCTCACCTTTACCAGCTGGGCCGTGACGACGTGCCACACTTTGACCGTCCCCTTCTCACAGCTGCTCACAATGTACGTGTCATTGATCCTGGTGGCCAAGATGGGGTCTTTGTGTTTAAAGGTCTTCAGGCACTTCCCTGTGTCTATGTCCCACTCTGAAAGGGAAGGGGAGAGAGCGGTGGTGTCTGGAGAGGGTGGCAGTGGGGCTCCGCACCCCGTCGCAGAAGCTGAGACCACCCAAGAGGACTGCCCACCAGACCCCGGAGGGCCCCGCCCGGCCCGGCGCCCCACAGCCTCACCCACAGTCCAGGTACCGGCCACCCGGACAGAGTTCCCCAATCACAGCCCTTGGGATAGCCTGCAACGCACAGACCTTGGCTCTGACCCTGGAACTTAGCCTCGGAGTCCAAGAGCTGGACAGCTCATCTGCAACAAGCCTCCTCCTCAAGCCTGAAAAGTGCTTGCCGTGAAGCAGGTGTCAGCAAAATCACGGCAGACGTTCACGTCGTTGTTCCTCCCAGAGGCTGTTCTCCTGACCCACACCTTCTGTCCCCCAGGGAAAAGAAAGCTGTCTCTCCTCATTTACATCTTTAAGTATTTCTGCATCTGACTTTTGGATTTTACTTTTGAGAGACTGTCACAGCTGAGGATGGCCTCTACCGCTGCTTCCACACAGACGGTGCTAGAGCCACGGCCCCGCGCTCTGTTTAAGTGCTGGGTGGGTACAAGAGTCCGTGGGTGGTGGGAGAACCGAGATTGAAGGAAGAACCTGAGAGTGGGCACCACAAATTCAGGGGTGAGGACGTTAAAGCCCCCAAAGACCCTTTTTCCTCAGGCAACGGAATGTGTAACCCAGGAGCAAATAACGGCCACAGCTGATGCCCGCACAGCCCTGGCTGCGAGCCAGGCACCGTTCCAGGTGCTTGACAGGCAGTGACTCAGCCTCACAGGACAGAGCTATGATTCGTCCTCACTGTGCAGATGGAGAAACTGAGGCCCAGAGAGGTTCAGCGACCTGCTCAAGATCACACAGGTGGTGAGCAGGATGAGCTGGGAATCGAACCCAGGGAGTCTGGCCCCAGAGGCCATGCTCCTAACCATTAACCTGAACTACGTGAGCACGCTTTTCTGCACTCATTTTTTACGTATGTATGGGCCCTTTTATCAAATTAGAAACAGGGAAATTGAAAGATGAATTAAAAGATTCACTGTTAAGGTGCCCTGATTTAAAGAATTTTTAAAGTGGGGGGGTTACCTTTTGGGTCTCTAATTGTCTCCTTTTTGGTTCTATTTTGGTAACCCAGGAAGGTGGGAAGAGCCCAAGCAGACTGACTGGTAGCTGGGGCCAGGATTAGGGTGAAGTGAGAGATCTTTGGATAATTTTTGCATTGTGTATTTTGCACATTAATTTTGACTTTTAAAATTTTGCATTAAAATAAGTATCTAGATTACTGAGCTTTTTGCTGTCCCCTTAAATCTGCACCAGAGGTGGGGGCCTAACTCCCCTCACTCTTGTTCCAGCCCTGCTGGTGGCCCACGGGACTCTCTCAGCTGGGTGGGAGGCCAGGTCCACCCTTGCATCTTCACAGCCTCTTCCTTCATCCTTTCTGCTCCACCCCTTGAAGCAATTACAGCAATGAGACTCTCAGTCAGCTGGAGAGGGCGGAGAGGTAGGGAGGAAGGCTTCCCAGGCAGGTCTGAGCATCTGTGTGTGTCCCGCCGGTCCACTGTCCCTTTCCCATCATTTTCCTCCGCCCACTCCTAATGTGCTGTGGGTTCCTGAGGCCCTGGCTTCTCTTCTCTTTTCACTCTTTCCTCCTGCTCTGCAGAGGAAATCTCACCCACACCTGGGGCTTCCAGCGTTCACTGTGATTGGTAACCACCAAGCTGACCTATCCGGGGCTGCATCTGCCTCCTGCAGCCCTCTCCTGGACATGCGTGGGAGCCCCACACTCAGTGTATTAGCTTCCTATTGCTGTGGTAACAGATAAGCACCAGCTTAGTGTCTGAAAACAACTGGGTTATCTTACAGATGTCCAGCAGGACCTCACAAGGTTAAAATCAAGGTGTCAGCAGGGCTGTGTCCCTTTATGGAGGCTCTGGGGCGAGGGGGGCAAGGAATCCACTTCCTTGCCTTGTCCACCTTCTAGGGTCCCCCACACTCCTCGGCTCACAACTCTCTTCCTCCACCTTCAAAGCCAGTAACACTGCATCTCTCTGGCCATCCTTCCACAGGCACATCTCCCTTTGACCACAGATAAGAAAATGTCTGTTTTTACGGTTCCATGCGATTACCCGTGGGCCCACACCAATAACCCACCATCACCTCCCCGTTTCAAGGTCCTTAATTTCAGGACGTCTGCAGAGTCCCTTTTGCAGATGCAAGGTGCAAGATGAATGACAGTCACCGGTTTCCAGGATCAGCACGTGACCATCTTTGGGTGGCTGTTCTTCTGCCTGACACACTCAACGTGTCCAAAACAGAAGCCGTCACCTCCTCCTCCTTCCCTCCCCAACCCTACTCTTCCTCCGAAGTCCCATTTCCATTAGTGGTACTTCCATACCCCCAGGGGCCTGCATTATAAAGTCTGGCCTCACCTCCTTTCTCACTTTTCATCTCCAGCTGGCGGGGACGTCCTGCCAGTTCTCCTTCTAGAAATCCCCCTTCTGTATGTGCCGTCTCGTGTAAACTCGCACCCACCTGATGTCTTCACACGTGCCTGTTCTCGGACATTCTGAAGACATCACAGGTTGTCTAGACTGAGCAAGTATCTTAACTTGCCCCGTCCCCATGGAGTCACCACCTCTGCACATCCTTCTTCCACAGTATCACTGCAGCGACCTTCCTTACATACACGTTCCACCACGTCAGCCGTCAGCATGTACAGCCTCCCACGTCTTACAGAGCAAGGTTCCACTTCCAGCCATGACGCTGAAGGCCCTTCATAATCTAGCCGCAAACGAACGCACCCACCTGATCTCCAACAGCACGCACTGCAGCCCAGCCACACAGAACAGAGGGAAAGTCCCTGGATTCCTCAGTTTCTTCAGTATTCTGGGATTTGCCTGAGCTCTTCCCCCTGCTTAGAATGCTCTACACGCTCCCTCTGCATGTAGAACTACTCGTCCTCAGGACCACACTCCAACAGCAGCCTGCCTGCGGTGCTTTTCCTTTTACTCTTCTTTCTGTGGCCCCTTAGTTCTCCACAAGCTCATTGGAGCACACGTTTTAGAGCCACGCAGCCCTGGGTTCAAATCCCCACCCGACAACTGAGGAGCTTTGATTCGGGGCAAGTTGTTTTCTCTCTGAGCTGTGGGTTCTTTATCTGCACCCACCCCACAGGATTCTGTTTTCTTTCTCTCTCCCTCTTTTTTTTTTCTCTCTCTTTTTTCTTTAAATTGAAGTATAGTTAATTTACAGTCACCCCATAGGATTCTTGTGAGAGTCAAATAAGATAATGTACGTAAAAGCACCTTTCACAGTGCCTGTCCCAAGGTACGCACTCAATGAATGGCAGTTGTTGTCACTCACGCGTTTACCATAATCCCCCATGACACGTTTGTATGTCTGTCTCCACTAGGAGACCACGAGACTCTTGAGGAAATAAAAAGCCACACCGGAAGGGCCACATCACATGCACTTTTCCCCTTACCGCCTAGCACAGCACCTAGCGTTCCTCCAGTCGTCACTGAGTGGATGCATCAATGGACACGCGGACGCATGGATGAACGGAGAGGAGCAAAACAAGATCTCCGGCAGCCCGTGGGCTCGAGGAAGCTTCTCAGAGTTCGAGGCGTGTCTTTCTCACCTTTTACCTGGCAATCTTTTGCTCCAGATGCGAGCTTGTTCTTGTACACATCCATGCACGTGACAGTCCCCTGGTGACCACTGAAGATGCGCATGCAAGCCCCACTTTTCAGATCCCAGTATCTGCAGGAGTCAGGCCACAAAAAAAGATGCTTTTGAGATTTCCTGAGGGCCCGAGGGATCAGAAGGTATAGGGTTCCTTTCGAGCAACAGGTAGTTGGAAGACAGCAGAGTTTTATGATTAAGCCCAGAGTCCAAGGCCTGGATCTGAATCCCAGTTGCAGCAGCTATTAGGTGTAACTTTGGGTAGGTTACTTAATTTCTGTATAAACTTCATTTCCCCATAGGTAAAATGGAAATGATAATAATAGGAGTCACCTCACAGGGTTTTTGTGAAGAATTAAATACACTAATGCAGTGACTGTCCACCGGGGTGATTTCCACCCCCGTGGGGGACACGTGACAGCATCTGCAGGCATTTTTGTTCGTCACAAGTTGGTAGGGAGGTGCTACTGGTATCTAGCACGTAGGGTCCTAGGATACTGCTAAACACCCTACAGTGCACGGGACGCCCCCTACAGGGAGAATTTTCCAGCCCCAAATGTCAACGGTTCTGAGGTTGAGAAACTGCCATCAACGCACAAAGAGTGAGCCACGTGTAGCAAATGCTGATACACGTTAGCTGGTGCCGGGTAGAAGGGTCCCTAGCATGCTCACCAGGCTCGGAATCCTTGGCACGGATTCAGTGTCAGAGCTGATCTTCAAATAAGAACAAGCCCCTTAGATCCAAAATATTTTATGTGCATTTCTAAAGCATATCTAAGAGATACGCAGGAACATGTAGGAGTCACACTGGGTTCTTTTGGTTTTTTGTTTGTGTTTTGGCTGCATGGCTTATGGGATCTTAGTTCCCCAACCAGGGACTGAACCCTCGCCCTTGCCAGTGAAAGCGCTGAGTCCTAACCGCTGGACCACCAGGGAATTCCCAGAGTCACACTGTTTTTAATACGTGAACCTGCTTGAGGTCTCTCAACTATCATTAATACCGACTTTCACTTCAGCCAGATGCTTTGTGACAGGAAAAAGTATTGATATAATGTCAAGACAGTGGGCCTTGGAGCCAGGCTGCCAGAGGTCCAGTCCCAGGTCCATCACTTGCTAGCTGTGTGATCTCGATAAGTTACCGAATCACTCTGTACCTTAGTTTCCTCA
This sequence comes from Hippopotamus amphibius kiboko, assembly GCF_030028045.1. Taxonomy (NCBI): domain Eukaryota; kingdom Metazoa; phylum Chordata; class Mammalia; order Artiodactyla; family Hippopotamidae; genus Hippopotamus; species Hippopotamus amphibius. The sequence continues at coordinate 2,740,043 of NC_080202.1, read as the reverse complement.
TCTGTAAATTGGGGATAATAATGGTACTTACCTCATAGAGTTATTATGAGACTTGGCACATAATAAATGATTCGTAAATGGTTTTTTTGTTTGTTTTTCTTTGGATTTGTTAGGCTTTTCCTTCTAATATTCCTAAAGGTCCTGTGGCCTTACCTGTTTGTCAGAGCCTGTTATGCACCCACAGTACCTTCAACAACATCCCACTGGCCTGAGAAAAAGCATGTTTTGAATTTTTGTTTCTAGCAACGTGGGCAACCACATGTCCAGGTTGTTTTTCATAATTTATGCAGAAAAGGTATTTGATAAACACTTTTAGAAAAATAGGAATGGAAGGGACTTCCCTGCCTTAGTAAACTTATGAACAAAAGTCATAACGGCAAGTAGTATGCTTAATGGAGAAACAACAGATGTACTCCCTTCAAAAAGGGGAACAAGGTAAAGAAACCTTTCACAGCTACTGCTTAACGGTAAGATGGAGGCAAAGTTAGAATGAAAGAAAAAGAAAAAAGTAGCATAAGTATCACAAAAGAAGATAATACATTACTATTATTTCCAGTTGATAAGATCATCTACATGAAAAACGAAACCAACACAACATGCTTTGAGGTTAGCAAGAGAGGTTAGTAAGCTTGCTGGATACAGGATCTGCCTACAAAAATCAATCCATTTCTCTATGCCAGCAATAACCAACTTTAAAATAGAAATGAAAATAAGACACAATTCAAAATAGCAATAAAATTATAAAGTTTACAGGTATTAAATGACTACATAGACTTTTCTAAAGAAAAAAATTTAAGTTCTAAGAAAGAACAAAGAAATGACTGTGTTGCCCAAATTGTTTACAAATTCAACGCAACTCCATTTGAAAGTCTAGTTAGAATTTTCAAGTCAGTAAACTTACCCTAAAAACTCAAAAAATATATACTATAGCTAAGTTATATTTTAAAAGGAAAGGGAAGTGTAAAACTTGCCCTACCATCACATATTAAAGCTTCCCAACTGCATAGCTAAAAACAAAACAAATCAAAAAATTTTAAAACAGGGTAGTCCCAAGACTTCCCTGCTGGTCCAGTGGTTAAGACTTTGCCTTCCAATGCAGGGGGTGTGTTTTCAATCCCTGGTCCGGGAGCTAAGATCCAACATGCCTCACAGCCAAAAAAACCAAAACATAAAAAACAGATGCAATATTGTAATAAATTCAATAAAGACATTTTTTAAAAGTCTTCCAAATCAAAAAAAAAAAATCAGAATCATAGCAAATTATTTTTTTTATAAATTTATTTATTTATTTAATTTATTGGCTGCGTTGGGTCTTCATTGCTGCACATGGGCTTTCTCTAGTTGCTGCGAGTGGGGGCTACTCTTCATTGTGGTGCGCGGGCTCCTCCTTCATTGTAGTGGCTTCTCTTGTTGCAGAGCACGGGCTCTAGGTACGTGGGCTTCAATGGTTGTGGCACTCGGGCTCAAAAGTTGTGGCTCATGGGCTCTAGAGAACAGGCTCAATAGTTGTGGCGCACAGGCTGAGTTGCTCTGTGACATGTGGGATCTTCCTGGAGCAGGGCTCGAACCCGTGTCTCCTGCATTGGCAGGTGGATTCTTAACACTGCGCCACCTAGGAAGTCCCCATAGCAAATTATTTTGTGGATACTGACAAACTCATTCTAAAGTTTATAGAAAGAGGCATGAGACCCAGAATTGCCAAAACAATACTGAAGGAGGGGAATAATGTTGGAGAACTGACACTACCCGACTTCAAGACCCACTACAAAGCTACAGTACTTAAGACAGAGTGGTATTGGTAGAAAATAGACAAATAGATCAATGGAACTGAATAGAGAGCCCAGAAACAGACCCATGTGAGTACAGTCAACTGATTGCAATGGAGTAAAGAGAGTCTATCCAACAAATGGTGCTGGAGCAACTGGATGTCCACATGCAAAGAAAAAAAAAATTGAATTTAGCCACAGATTTTATACCCTTCACAAAATTTAACTCAAAATGGATCACAGACTTAAACATAAAACACAAAACTATAATATTCCTAGAAGACAACATAGGAGAAAGCTATGACCCTGGGTATGGCAATGAATTTCAGATACAACACCAAAGGCATAATTCATGCAAGAAAGAATTGATAGCCTGGACTCCACTAAAATTTAAAATAGCTGCTCTGCAAAAGACAATGTCAAGAAAATCAGAAGACAAGCCACAGACTGGAAGAAAATATTTGCAAAAGACACATAAAGGACTGTTACCCAAAATACACAAAGAACACTTAGAACTCAACAAAAAGAAAACAAACAGGGCTTCCTAGGTGGCACAGTGGTTAAGAATCCGCCTGCCAATGCAGGGGACACGGGTTCGAGCCCTGCTCCGGGAAGATCCCACATGCTGCGCAGCAACTAAACCTGTGTGCCACAGCTATTGAGCCTGCGCTTTAGAGCCTGTGAGCCACAACTATTGAGCCCATGTGCTGCAACTACTGAAGCCCATGTGCCTAGAGCCCGTGCTCTGCAACAAGAGAAATCACGACAATGAGGAGCCTGCACACCACAAAGAAGAGTAGCCCCCACTCACCGCAACTAAAAGAAAGCCCGTGCACAGCAAAAAAAGACCCAACACAGCCAATAAAATAAATAAATAAATAAATAAATAAATAAATTTATTTATTTAAAAAAAAAAAGAAAACAAACAACCCAATCAAAAAGTGGGCAGAAGAGCTAAATAGACATTTCTCTAAAGAAGACATACAAATGGCCAACAGGCACATGAAAAGATGCTCAACATTGCTAGTTATTAGAGAAATGCAAATCAAAACCACAGTCAGGTGTCACTTCACACCAGTCAGAATGGGTATCATCAGAAAGTCTACAAGTAATAAATGGTGGAGAAGGTGTGGAGAATGGGGAACCTGCCTACACTATTGCTGGGAATTGGTGCAGCCACTATGGAAAACTGCATGGAAGTTCCTTTAGAAAAAGTTAAAAATAGAACTACCATATGATCCAACAATCCCACTCCTGGGCATGTATCTGAGAAAAACAAAAACTCTAATTTGAAAAGATACATGCACCCCAATGTTCATAGCAACACTATTTACAATAGCCAGGACATGGAAACAACCCAAGTGCCCATCAACAGACAATTGGCTTAAGAAGATGTAGTAGGTATAAACAGTGGACTATTACTCAGCCATGAAAAAGAACAAAATATTGCCATTTGCAGCCACATGGATGGACCTAGAGAATATACTTAGTGAAGTAAGTCAGACGGAGAAAGACAAATATTATATGGTATCATTTACACATGGAATCTAAAAATTAATAAAAAATGAATCTCTATACAAAGCAGAAACAGACTCACAGACACAGAAAACAAAATTGTGATTACCAAAGGGGAAAGGGAGGGTGGGAGGGATAAATTAGGAGTATGGGGCTAACAGATTCAAACTACTATACATAAAATATATATGCAATAGTGATTTACTGTACAGCACAGGGAACTACATTCAATATCTTGTAATAACCTATAATGGAAAATAATCTGAAATATATATATGTATGTGTATATGTGATATCATATAATATGATAATTTATTATCATATAATAATAATATAATTATCATTTAATAATATGATAATTTATTATCATATAATAATAATTTCAGAAAATAATCTGCAATATACATTGTATGTGTGTATTTCAGCTTTGCTGTACACCTGAAGCTAACACAATATTGTAAATCAACTATATTTCAATTTTTTTTAATGGGTCAAAGTTCTTAACAGACATCTCACCAAAGAAGACATCCCAAAAAGATACTTCACATCTCAGGTCATCAGGGAAATGCCAATAAAATAACAAGACACCACTACACACATATCTGAATGGCCAAAATCCAGCACGCTGACAACACCAAATGCTGGTGAGGATGTGGAGGAACAGGAAAGCTCATTGACCATTGGTGGGAATGCAAAATGGTGCAGCCACATTGGAAGACAGTTGGTGAGTTCTTAAAAAACTAAACATACTTTATAGCAGCTTTACTCATAACAGCCAAAACTTAGAAGCAACCAAGATGTCCTTTAGTAGATGAATGAATGAATAAACTGTGGTCCATCCAGACAGTGGAATATTATTCAGTGTAAGAAAGAAATGAGCTATCAAGCCATGAGAAGACATGGAGGAGCCCTAAGTGCATGTGACTAAGTGAAAGAAGCCAATCTGAAAAAGTTGTATACTGTGTAGTTCCAACTATATGACATTTTAAAAAAGGCAAAATTATGGAGCCAGTGAAAAGATCAGTGGTGGTCAGGGGTGAGGGGTTAGCATGAACAGGCAGAGCACAGAGGATTCTTAGAGCAGTGAAAATACTCAGCATGACACTATAATGATGAATACATGTCATGATATACTTGTCCAGTGTATTGTTTAAAAATATAGGGGGTTGGGGTGGGATGAATTGGGAGATTGGCATTGCCATATATACATTACTAATAAGAAAAAAATATCAAATTATACACTTTAAATACATGTAGTTTATTGTATGTTAATTATATCTCAATAAAAGTTCTTATTAAAAAAATATGTATATGGGATTTCCCTGGTGGTGCAGTGGTTAAGAATCCTCCTGCCAATGCAGGGGGCACAGGTTCAAGCCCTTGTCCAGGAAGATCCCACATGCCGTGGAGCAACTAAGCCCAAGCACCACAGCTACTGAGCCTGTGCTCTAGAGCCTGCGAGCCACAACTACTGAGCCCACATGCCACAACTATTGAAGTCCGCACACCTACAGCCTGTGCTGCATAAAAGAAGCCACCACAATGAGAAGCCTACACACCACAATGAAGAGTAGCCCCCACTCGCTGCAACTAGAGAAAGCCCACACACAGCAACGAAGAACCAATGCAGCCAAAAAAAATAATAAATAAAATAAAAATTCTTTAAAATATATATATATGTATATATACACTTTTAACACAATTTTGTTTCCATACCATGTTTCATACCCACGAATGAATCTATAAAAAGAAATATAAATTATGCCTTCATCTAAGAATGCTAAAGAAAACACTTTCTAATTCACAGCCTTCAGCTAGAAAATAGATCTGATAATTGCTATAAATCCGTCTCATCCAAAATTTAAACAATATACAAATTTTTGGTTTTTATCTTGCCCAAAAAAATGTGGGTTATTCTAGAAGTCAGTATAATTTAGGATAACTTTCGCATAAATACAGAAAAGGTAAAAGTATGGTGCTCTTTCCACAAGCTGCGTTTAGGCCTGAGTGGGTTGGGGACCATGACTTTCTTGGACCACTTACCTGATACTCAGGTCATAACTCCCGCTCAGGAGAAAGTTTTCCTCCTCACACAAGAAGAGGACACGGACACTGCCAGCATGGCCTCGGAACTTGATGGGTATCTGCTTTATTTGTATGATGTCCAGAAGCTGGATCTTCCGATTGGATGACACGGCTAACAGGTCTCCCCCAGAATAGTGGATGACTCTGTTTCGGTCCCACCTGAGTTGCCGGGGAAAGGATGATCCGTGAAAGAAGAGTTAGTGTCCTTCCTGGAACTCACTTAGCACAGTGCGTTCCACCTGCAGCGATGCCGTAATGGGAAACCCAGGGCTTTCAGCAAGGGGTAGAGCAGAAGGCGAGGCCTGGTGTTAACCAGCCCTGAGCATGGATCCCTGCTCCATAACAAAATCTCCACACCATAACAAAACCCACTTCAAGGAGAATTCAAACTTAAACACAAAAGGCAAAACTATTTCAGTAATTTCTGCTAATGTAGCAGAAATCCCCAAGACACAGAAGAGAGTTTTCAGCCTTTCCCACCTTATTTGATCATGGAAACCTTTTTTCATGGAAAATCTCAGAGGAACACATGTGGGAAGCCATATACCCACTGCATATTCCATTGCTGTTGGTTTTTTTCCTTCCTTTACCAATATCCAGTGAGCATATATTAGGGGCAAAGTCCTGTGAGAGGAGGTCTCATGGGGGATACAGAGATGATAAGGTATGGATGGACCTTGCCCTCGATGAGCTTACAGTCCAACAAAACACAGTGAATTGAATTAATTTTCCAACCATAAGATTATTAGCAAATAGATAAAATATAAGCAGGATAAGCAAATAATTTATTGTCCAATCTGAGATTTTTTTTTATTGTGAAAGGACACTATTATTAATTACTCGAGGACCACAGAGTAAAGTGGGATTGTTTCAGTAAACAGAGATGCAAAGTCATTGTAAATGTGAGGAACAATTCCTTACATTTTTGTCCTCATTCCATGTGTCCCATCTAGAGTTCAACCAGGCATCTTCTATCCTGAAGAGCACATTATCACCATACTGTCCATAAAAACTCAACCCTGCATTTTCCCATCTGCTTTGTTTGTTAGTAAGCTTCACAGCCAAAAATAGAATAATGATGGCCTTCACAAAACTTTATGAATAAAGAGTGAAGTCCTAGGTCTAAAGAACGGCAGAGAGTTGACTGTTGAAGGGTCTTCTTATGGCATCTTCAAATGATGTCACCCTATGTAGTTATCATAAATTCCATTTTCATGTTTAACATGGAAAGACACTCACAGCACTTTGCCGGAGTGGGTTACAGAAATATGTATAGTGTAGCCTCATTTCTATTTAAAATATGTATTGATGCAGGCAAAGCAAAAATTCTAGGATAGACATCAACATTAGTGGTAGTTATCTCTACGTGACAAGATTGTAGGAGAGCTTTCCTTTTCTCTACACATTTTCTGGCATTTAGTGGATTTTTTTTTCCAATAAGGATATATGATTTATAAAATAAGAATTAACCAGTAAAGATATTTTTTTAAAAGATTTCATTCTGGGCTTCCTAGGTGGCGCAGTGGTTGAGAATCCGCCTGCCAATGCAGGGGACACGGGTTCAATCCCTGCTCCAGGAAGATCCCACATGCCGCGGAGCAACTAAGCCCGTGTGCCACAAAAAATAAATAAATAAATAAAGTTACATCAAGTGGGAAGAAAAAAAAAAAGATTTCATTTTAAAAAAAGATTTCATGCATGTGAACTGTGCAAAAGGTTGTTGGTCAGTGTACCCAAAATGTATAAGGGGAGAGTGACCTCCACCCAATGCCAAGAATGGTGAAAAAATCAAGCCCCTGTTCTCCAAATGGGACCTCCCGTGGGTTTGGGACTGGGGCTTGAGATGAGGAAGGATTGCCTTTCCAAGTGAGCAAGGGTCATGGGAGTCCTCAGATGCCCATGTGGGTCGTTCAGGGGTCCCTGGGGACCTGGACTCTAACCACAGTACCTACATGTCAGAGAGAATGCGAATGTTGTAAGCGCCGCAGAAGACATTCCTCTCCTCCATCTGCACCTGCTGAGTTTCCTGGTTCTGGTATGCGGTCCACAGGTTGTAGTCATTCTAACAAGGGAACACTTGCAGTCAAAGGACGGCAACAAACTGACCCAGGGCCCTGGACACGCATCCCGAGACTCTCCCCTGGTGAGGGCACAGGGGCTCAAGGCCTCCTCCTCTTCAGGCTGTAGCCGCTGCTACGTGGTGATGGGGAGAGGACCAGCGAGCAAAAGAAAGCCCTGAAGGAGCAGATACTGAGTTAAGGGTCCTGATTCTTCCCCCACCTCATGATTCTGTGAACTTCCGATGTCACTGATAGCACAACTTTTCCAAAAATGAGCTTACGACCAGGATACACGCAAAATAAAGCCACCGGTGCCCCTGGACTGCCCATTTCACGGAAGCCAGGGTTTTGCGTTCATGTTGGGTGCACGAGACAGTACACAGCGTACTCGTGGGGATTCAAGTCACACGTGAACTACAGCTGCACACTCTAGGCACTTGTGTGTCAAAGTTTTCACACACCTGCAGCCTTCATTTCTCCTTACAGCCGCCTCACAAAGCACATCATTTGCCCCACAAAGTACTCTCATCGTTTTACAGACAAGGCATCTGAGCCTCAGAGAGGGGAAATCAATTTCGTCGTCTCATCAGTGGTATTCCCCCTCCCTTTCCAGCACTGCTTCCTTCCTTCCTTCCTTCCTTCCTTCCTTCCTTCCTTCCTTCCTCCCTCCCTCCCTCCCTCCCTCCCCCCTCCCCCTCCCCCCTCCATCCCTTCATCACCCACTTTCTGAGCCGTTATGGGCCCCAGTGATGCTAGCTTCTGGCATAGACGACTCAACTGGAATTCCAGTTGCAATCTCCTCCCCAGCCACACTCTTCAACTCACACTAGCAGGAAACCAATAAAACATGGTGAATTTATGACGAAACAAAGAGGACCACAGCACCACATCTGTGTCTGGGGACCTGTCTGCCTTCCCAACCTCAGCCTTCTCTTTCACACCCATCCACGCTTCCTCAGCCCACTCTCCTTCTCCACCTTTCACCAGGTCCTGATGTCCACCCAGAAGTCTCTCCCTGAAAGAATCGGTCAGCCTGACTCCCCCCGCCCCCACTGCCGTGTCCAGGCAGCGCTGACATCCTGCCTTGAATTAAACGAGGCTCCCCTGGCTTCTCACGGCCCAGGCTGGAACTCCTTGGCTCTTGCCCACCCACGGAGCTTTGAGAGCCTGAAGGCTACGTGGTGGAGTCGGTGGGATGAAAAAGACCTGGGTTCGAATCCCAGCTCTGCCGTGACCAGCTAGGAGACCTCGGGCAAGTTTTCTCACATCACAGCCTTCCTTTCCACATCCATACACTGGGAACAATGCTATGCCCCCGACCTGCCATGGGATCAAGTAGATCAAGGAAATCAAGCACCTGGCACTGTGCCCACACTCTGTCTGAGCCCGGCGGTACCCAACGCAGCCACTCCCCCCACTCCCTGGGAGCACTCACCTCCACCTCTCCCCAGCAGCCCCCTAACTGCTCAGTCCCACTGCTTCTTCTCCGCTCTCCATTCCTTTACCTGTTTCTCCTTCTTTTCTTAAATTACTTATACATTTCTAAGGATCAGACACTGTCTGGGTAGTCCTTGTTCACCTGGCAATTATTAGCTACGTCACCTAAGGAAGAAGGATGTTGATTTTGTTACATTTCACAGAGCGACGGGCTTGGAAAGAGCAGGTGGGCCTTGAACTTAGGTCTCCGTCACTCCACTGCTTGGGCGGCCTGACACTCTATTTCTTCATCTATAAAATGAGCGAAGGGGCCAACTCAAAGACTTCAAAACACCGTAAGCCCATAGATGTGCTTTCTTTGGCCCATGTAGTTTTTTAAAAAATGCTTTCAACTGGTTGCCAGCATTTAAGAAAAGCAGGGGCTGTCCAGTGATGATTCAGCTTTCTCACTTCCCTGGAAAGCTCAGGAGGTCTGGGAGGCCGAGGTCCACAGTCTCCCGTGGCAATAATTAGCTGGACCTGCGTAGCGACCAGCCGCTCCAAAGTCACCAAGGTCCCATCATCCTGCTGCCCCCGCCACCCCCCACCCTCCTTCATGTGACCAGAACAGCCTCTACAGACTCAAGAACTAGACGGTCTCTCTAGACCCTCCTCTTCCTCAAATTCTAATTGAGACTGCACAGTCTTCTATGGGACGCTACAGTCTGACCACCCCCTGTTAAGTATCCTCTTGGAGTCCATTGAATAGATTCCAAAAGAGATGGCCCGTGAGCAGAGAGGAGGGGGCAGGAGTCCACTGGTTTGAGGAATGACCACCACGCTTGGAAGGGCAGAAGCAGAGCTCAGAGTCTTCCACAGACACGGCGCTGTCACTGCCCAAGGTTTGGTGGAGAGGTCTGAGGCTAAGTAACGCTCCCCTTCCATCCTAGAACCAGAATGAACCTGGAAGGGAGAGGTCCGAAACCTTAATTTATTCTGGACCCTGGACATTTAGGGGGCAGCCCTGGCCCAGCCCTCGTGTGCTTCCCATTCCTGAGCCACAGACCCCTGCAGCCTCTCCATGCAGGGACAGATGGGTGAGGGGAAAATCCCAGCAATCCTGACATTGCTCCGGGCTCTGAGCTCCTGCTAGATGACTGGAGCCAGGGACACAGGACCAGATGAGGGAGCTGCGGTCAGGAAGAACCCAGGGAGACAGCCAAATCAGCCCCGTCCTCTAACAGATGAGGGACTTAAGGCTTAAGGAGACAAGTCACTCACTTAAGGACACAAAGCAGAGAACTCTGGCCTCCCTGCCCTACATCCACGTGCTCCATCCTACACCCTCCACACCCACATCCACATGCCCTGTCCTACCTCCTCCCATATCTGACATCCTTATGGCAGGGCTGAGTCTGGACTTCAGACCTCAGTAGCCAGTAAGAAAGGATGCCCACAGTTGCCTGCCCCAGGTGCCATGGGAACCCACCTTCACTCTCAGTTTCCATTTGTGATTTTTCACACGTAGGCGCTTCCCGTCGTCCGCCACCTTAGGAACTGGAATAACAACCCTGTTGGCGTAATTAGGGTCTATTCCCCTGGTGTAGGACCCCTGGGGGAAAATAAGAGAAAATGGCTACTCTTAGTTCTTACACTCCAAGAGGAGGGGAAATACTAGTGCTTGCCAAGATCTTAAAGATGGTAAGCTCTGGCCAAGGAAGGCCTGGGCCCGGCCAGGTAGGCCAGTGGTACATGCCGACTGTCTGAAGGAGGGTGACGCACACCAAACACCCGGAGGGGACCCGTGAGGATGGGGGGCCGTTCACAGCTGCTTCTGTCCTGTCACCTCCCTCTGCTGGGAAAAAACCCAAGCTGCCAGGAACCCATGAGTTAGGGTCAGGCTTCAGGCAAGAAACAGAAGTGTAAATGCTAGAGATGGTTAGTATCCAGGGAAAACGGCATTTTAACCTAAAAATACTTTGCGGCTCTGTAAACATCTGTGTACACGAGGCTTTCTTATTGCACAAGCTGCAACACGGCTCCGTGGGGAAAGCTCCCTGTCCTGTTAGGCTTTGGAAAGGCTCTGCCTCTGTCCTCATGCAAGGTTTCCATATGTGTGGTCCTGCTAGAGGCACCGACAAGGGGAGAATAAACGGGGACATTGGGAGTCTGGACGAGAAGGCAGTGAGGAAGCAGCAGACAAGGAGCAGGAGGCCAGCTCAGGGTCTGCCGTGGACAGAAAGGCGGGTGCGGACGTGACGCTGGCCTGCAGCCGTCCCCTCCCAGGCAGGAAGTACCTGCAGGAAGGTGATCTGGTGCTGGATGAAGGAGTGCATGGACAGGTCGGCCTTGACCTGCTGCACCACCGCGGCCCAGTGCTGGCTCACGAACGCACACTTGTTCAGGCTGTTCTTACCCAGCATACCTGGAAAACAAGAGGTGGACCTGGGGGCCTCTCAACTGGGCCACGATGAGGGGGGAGGGATGTCTTGAGAAATCCCCCAACAGGCCCCACATACTTAGAATATGCTTGGAGAGGTGGACGGGCAGGTGACGGATGAAGTCGCGGTACCTGCCGACCCCAGAAGACAGGTCTCTGACAGCGTCCAGACCCACCAGCACATCGGCGGCAGGGGCCGAGCCTGCTCTGGACGCACTTGCTTTTTCAGAAAACAGCCTATTCATCTCGGAAATACACTGGAGCGAACTCTTCCACTGTGCTTCTAGAGGGAAGCCAGAGAAGGGGGCACGGTTGGGGTGTCTTTGGGGTGACTCTGGGCTGAGAGCAAGTCCTCCCCAACATCTCTCCCCCAAAATAAAGCTCATCAGTGTCTACCCTGAGGCCACCAGGGTTTGGTCATTTCTTCTGCCAAAATGAAAACAGAGCTTCCCCAACCAAACGCACAAGCAGTTTTCAGCGTTCCCAGCTCAAAGCTACGTCTGCGGAACCAGAACGGCCCTGCTGGTGGAAGCGCATGGTGTCTGGAGCTTCCTCTAAATGAGCCCAACAAGAAAAAGTGTCAATTTCAAAAGAGGGGGTGGGGGGAGTAACACTGGAAAGATGGGGATAATCACGGAGGATGGAGGACGACTACGTGGTGATGACTGCACTGTCCTGCCTACTTTTGAAACTTGAAAGTTTCCGTATGAAAAGCGTGTTAGAATCTATGCTTTGTGTTTCCCGTAATTATTCCCTGTCTATGGCATGCTTCAAAAACCAGCTGAGGATGCCTTAAGGTCAGGGCCCAATTTCCCCCTGCTTTTGTTTCCACCTCCAAACAGAATCCAGTGCTGCAAAAATAGCTCCTGGTGGGTTGGATTCTGGAGGCGCCCCTCCCCCTCCCCCTTGCCAGAGGTCATGGGCTAGACCAAGGGATTCCAGCGCGGGGCAGAGGGGGACTTAGGGTCACATTGACTGTTGCATTTCATTTCATTTCATTTCATTTCATCTCATTTCACTTCATTTCATCTTTTGGCCGCACCGCACGGCACGTGGGATCTTAGTTCCCTGACCAACCAGGGATCGTACCTGCGCCCCCTGCATTGGCAGAGTCTTAACCACTGGACCGCCAGGGAAGTGGCACACTGATTTTAATCCTTGTTTCTTCCCTTACCAGATGTGGGACTAAATGAGGGAATAAATTACACAGAGCCCAACCCCCTCTGTAGGCAACAAGTGAATGTTGGTTGCCCAAATCTGTCCTCCTGAGATGCCCCTGCCCTCTCAGCCCCTCCATCTACACCGGGACCCCCTCCCCATGGGCCTTCTTGCTACCAGCAGACTTACCAGCAGTGGCTGCTTCCCCCTGCGCGTTTTCATGCAAGCTTGCTTTCCCTGTAGTTTTGGACAAGGGGAGGGACGTGTGCCCGGGTTTGGCTGCCAAGCAGAATTGTGAGGTCTCGCCAGGGGGCGTGTGGCCTTTCTCAGGGAAGAAGAACACATCGTTGGAGTCTGGGTTGTTACCTGAAAAACAAAAGGCCAAGACGAGTGGTTCTTTCAGCAGGTGTGTGGAGAGAAAGTGGTAGAGAGAAGTGGTTTTATTTCTACTGGCTCCTTTGTAATCGACACAAAACGGACCAGGCCAGAGACTTCCCCGGTGGCACAGTGGTTAAGAATCCGCCTGCCAATGCAGGGGACACAGGTTTGATCCCTGGTCTGGGAAGATCCCACATGCCCTGGAGCAGCTAAGCCCGTGCACCACAACTACTGAGCCTGCGCTCTAGAGCCCACAAGTCACAATTACTGAGCCTGCGCACCACAGCTACTAAGCCCATGCACCACAACTACTCAAGCCCATGCACTCTAGGGCCCACGTGCTGCAACTACTGAAGCCCATGTACCTAGAGCCTGTGCTCCGCAATAAGAGAAGCCACTGCAATAAGAAGCCCGCGCACCACAGCAAAGAGTAGCCACCCCTCGCCGCAACTAGAGAAAGCCCACGTGCAGCAACGAAGACCCAATGCAGCCAATACACAAATAAATTTATAGTAAACAACAACAACAACTCAGTAGCACCCCCCTACCTCCCTCCTGAGCCCACCTCCATCCTGAACCCGCTAAGGCAGGAACCGCCCCAGCACGAAGGAGCAGAGGCGCGGACCAGCCATCCCGGGGCCCAAGGGATGCAGAAACCCCTTTGAAATGCCCGACCGTTGAACGTTCCTTCTGCATTTGTCATTTTATAGTTTTCTAGCAGGAAGTCACACGCGGCAGCTTCTCCTTCAGTCAAGAGGACCGGGAGTCAGGACAAAGCACTCCGTCCTGCACTCTGGAAGGTGCCCGTCTCCCTAAGCTTGTCCACACCCCCCGCTCCTCCGGAGGTCCGGCCCCCTGGTCTCCGGGGCCCACGGGTCTCCACCTGTGGCCTCGCTCACCTGAGGCGTCGTTCTGCCCTCTCAGAAGCAGGACCCTGATGACGTCGGCGGCCGTGAGCAGCCACTGGGGGCCGCACAGCTGCAGCAGCCGGAGTGTGTAACTCGCCTTCGTCTGGGAGCTGCTGTTCCCAAACCAGGACAAAATCTCCCTCATCTTCTGTTCCACCGTCTTGTCCGGCATTTGGTTCAAGGAGGGCTTGACGACCTTCCCCTCCTTCTCGCAGAGGTTGACCCGGGACCTGTGGTAGATGAAATCCTTCCCCTGTGTGCTCTGAAGGATATTTTGAAAATAGTGTAACAAGGACAAGCTGTCCAGCTGCTGCAGGATGCTGACCAGAAACCTCCGCTGGGACATCCCGCCCACCCTTCGGAACCACTCCTTGGTGGAGAAGATCTTCCAGGCCAGGACACACGACTCGCACTTCTGGCACAGGGGGACAGAACCGCTCCCCTTCTCACATCGGAGGTAAGGGGCATTCTTGAGCCTGGCTTCCAGGTTCTCCATGGTCGCGAGATGGCCGGCTCATCTAATCCCTGGCCGTTGTCAACGCCACCGAACCCCAGAGGAACAGGAGGCCGACAAATGTCCCGACTGAGCCTTTCCTAATATCTCATCCCTGGCCGTTGTCAACGCCACCGAACCCCAGAGGAACAGGAGAGGCCGATAAATGTCCCGACTGAGCCTTTCCTAATACGAACATCGCCCAGAGGAAAGTAAACTGCTGGGATGGGTGGAAAACTTCTCTCTCCCAGAAACTGCCGGTTGAGTCTGGCTTTCACTGACCTCCTAGGAAACACGCCTTTACCGTAAATCTCCTAAGCCTGGAGCCGTTCAGAGGAGAGGCAGTTGCTGTATGTTCTGAAAGAGCTGGTCATCTCATTTCTAGAACAGCAGGAAGAGAGGTAGTCAAATGTAAACAATGTACGGACCCCTTTTAAAGGGGGGAAAGAAAATACATTGTGGAGTCCGGTGTTGAGCTTCCATTGTCGTAGTTTGTGAATGACTTTTAAATATCTGTGAATATGAAATTAGATGGAAACCTCTGTGCTTGGCTGCTTGGTTAGAATGACCCTGAGTATATTCACAGTCATCTTCCTAACTCATCATCAAAGTGAAAAGACAAATGTTTATAAGGAGATAAACTCGATGATGGGTGATGACTTAGAAGGCCAGGATAGGGAGGCAGGGAGGGATTCGCGGGAGGGAGGGGATATGGGGATATATGTATAAACACTGCTGATTCACTTTGGTGTACCTCAAAAATTGGCACAGCAGTGTAAAGCAATTATATTCCAGTTAAGGGCTTTAAAAAAAAAAAAGACAAATGTTTAATGCACATTTAAGTTACTTAACTGCTTCAGAAGTTAACCAGAAACCTCCGCAGGGAAAACTCCCCAGTGGAAAAAAATGTCCCTGGGCCTGAGAATGTATTTGGGGACTTCCAGCCTCAATCACACGCCAACCCAGGTATCCGGGAGGCAACACAGTTGAGCGGGGGGCGGGGGGGGGGGGTGGCCTGGGGTCAGACTCCTGGGTTTGGACCCCAGCCCAGCTGCTCACTAGCTCTGTGAACACAGACACGTTACTTAACCCTTCATGCGTCAGCCTCCTGGTCTGTAAAACGCAGACAGCAGTTCCTACTGCAGAGTCAGTGTGAGGACGAAATGAGGTATTATATGCAAAGCACTTAGAAGAGTGCCTGGTACACATTCAGCCCTCAGTAAATGCTAACTACTGTCCTGCTGTCACCAGTATTATTGTCCCTGGGATCACTATTTCGGGCCACCGGACAATCAGTGTCCACTACGATGTTTATACGTGCGTATGTGCAGACACTGAGCTACACGGGAAGAAACAATGTGTGTGGAGCTTTGAAAAGAAAATGACATGAAAATGACTCCCGTTTCGCGAGACCCTTCAGCATCGGCCTGTGATCCCCTCAGAAGTTCGGGCCATTACAGCCAAACCTGTGAGCGCACACGGCCCTCGGGGTCCCCAAAGGAAGGCTTCTGCTGTCAGTGATGACCCCGAAGGAGACCAGGGGCTCGCTGCACTTTCCAAAACTTTTCAGTAGCAAAAGCCTGTTTGAAAATTGTATTTTCTATAAAAATGCAATATGTAACATAGACACAGTGATATTCTATTCAATATTAGTACACGTTTTTAAGTTCAAAAGTTGGCTTGTTAGCAGGGTAGTTATTGAGAGCAATGGGGCTATTCTGAAGACAAAACCTTTACACCTGAGACCAAAGACGACAGACACTGTCTTACATCAGCTTCAGGCTCCACAAAACTTAAATTAGCAGCAGCTCCGGAGAACCCAGAGTCCACAGAAAACAGTTTGAAAATCACTCCTAAGTGCTGACATATTCAACATGAAGAGTCTGCAAATAATTCTCAGAAAGTTCCACCATAAACATACAGGCACACGCATACACACGGAATACACACGTACGTAATGTGGGTACGTGTGTAAATATACACAGAGCGCAAATGTAACAAGACGCTAACAACTGGTGAATGTGGGTGAAAGGACAAGTGTTCATCACTCTATTCTTTCAGCTTGTCATAGGTTTGAAATTTTTCAAAATCACTAATAAAGCTATGCTCAGTTAGAAAAATGACTGTAATAGACGACTACCTTCTAGGAGGATGTCAAACGTGTGGGGCCAGCTGTCTCTGCACTTGGTGTTGTTATTCTCACCCCAGAGTAAACCAAAAGCTTGGCAATACCGTGAGCAAGTCCAGCGCCCGCGTCTGGAGGTGAGGCACCAGCAGAGAAGGCGATGGAGGTCAGCCCTGGGTTGGTTGGCCGCGACGGTCTTGTAAAGGGTGGGGGTGGGGACAGGAATCAGGCTGGGAAGGAGGTCAGTTCTAACACCTCGAGCTCTTCGACCTGACAGACGCCTGGAGACCCGGTGAGCGTGGATCAGCATCTCGTCCACCAGGAAGGCGGCACAGAGGAGGAAGGCCCAAAGTGCCTGAGTACCTAAGGGGGCACATTACCCCAGAAACGCCACACACTGAACCTAGCTTGTTCCTAAAGGTCCAAATAAATTGGGCTTTTAATCTGCGAAGCTGACACACATCAAGGAAGCAGTTTTATGATCCAACTCAGCCCCGGCTCCACGCTTGAGGGCCCAACCCCGGGAGTCAAAGACTGGCTGGACTCACGGCTTTCTCACTAGGGCTCTGGCCTTGGGCAAGCCCCTCGGCCCGGCTGGGCCCCCACTTCTCCCCATCTGCGGAAGATGGTGACTGCCCTGCAGGGTGGTGTCATAGGGTGCGGCGCACATTCACTCGTGCAAGTGAGCCTGGTGGTTGCTTCTGCTGCCGCCCCGTCCCGCTCGCACCACGGCACGCACACACAGGGGTGAGCACACACAGTGTGTCCCCTGGCCCAGGCAGGGGGACTGAAGCCGTCAGAGATACGGTGTTGGAGTTTAGAGTGGGACCTTGGTGGATGGCAGGACGAGAAGGCGCGATGGGTGAGCCAATGCGGGGGACGTGGTACCAGGGGTACCCAAAGAGGCAGGCGGGCAAATAGGTCCCGTCAAAGTAAGACCCAGGAGGGGGAAACACTTCTCAGAGGAAAGCGTTGGGGCTAAGACGGACACCGGGAGATTTCTCACGTATCTGGCTACTGGCAGCCTGAAGGCTCCCGTGCGGTCCCCTAGCTTCCTTCCTGCCCTCTGCACGCTATGGTCACGATTCTGATTCAAAGCCTAAACCACCTCAACTCTTCACTTCCTTCCCCCGCCCCCCGCACGGTGTAGCGAGCCCAGAAGGCGTGGCTGCTGCACCCCCACCGGCTCCGCTGTCCTGCCTCTGGTGCCGAACGTGCGCCTGAGGTTCTGCAGGTTCCCACTGGGCACCCACCACGGGCCAGACAGCGGGGAGTCAGGGAAGGGCGCAGGCTCAGCGCAGGAGGGTCTCTGCTACGGAGCAGCAAACGTGCCCCCACCCCACCTGCCGCCCTCGGCTGCCCCTCTGTAAATGGAGCTCATGAGCCCACCTCGCTCACCGGCAGGTGTCAGGGTCAAATGAACAGTTGGATGTGTTTGCCAAGGCACCTGACTACACGGGAAGAGCTGTACCAGGATGGTTCTCGTGAGGAACGGCGGGAAAACCATCACGTTTGAGTCAACGCCTGCCCATCAGGTGGTGTCACACTTGTTGGCAAATTAAATGAGACAAGTCTTCATTCCTGAGAACTCTGTGAATTTCCAGGTTGCCATTTGCCCTTTGGTTTAACGAGAAGCAGGTGGGGAGCAAAGGCATTGGCTAGAAATATATCCTTCTCCCGAAGGGGGAGAAACAGGAGAGCACAGAAAAGTTCCGACCCGGCGGAGACGGCCGGGTCCTCAAGGAGATCGCGTGCCTTCCTGCTTGTACGGAAGCTCTCAGGCACTTGCTACTGGTATGAAGAGCAGAGCAGATTCAAGAGAGTAGATGGGGCAGACAGAGGTTCTCACACCCAGGCCTGCATCAGAACCCCCGGAAGGCCTTGTTAAAACGCCGCCCCACAGCTTCCCATTCAGGGGCTCTGGCCAAGACTTTGCTTTTCTAAGTTCCCAGGTGCTGCTGGTGCTGCGGGTCGGGAAACCACAGCGAGAACCACTGATGTTCGTGTCTCAAAATCTGTGAACGAAACCTCGTTTTAGAAATAAACACAAACACTTTCTTCAAAATGTCCTACCGAGCATCCTCGACCATGTTTAGCCTCTTTGAGCCGCCAACTTTTTCATTTTCATTCCATTAAACAGGGAAAATACTACCTATCTCACAGGCCTGCAAAGATTAAGTGAGGTAAGAAATGGGAAATGGTCCTCAAAACGCCAAACCCTTTCCTACTCATCATTAACTTTAAAAACCTAAGCTTCCTTTTTTTTTTTTTTTAATTTTTATTTTTTGGCTGCGCCACATGGCATGCGGGACCCCAGCTTCCCAACCAAGGATCAAGCCCACACTCTCTGCAGGGGAAGCGCAGAGTCTTAACCACTGGACCACCAGGGAAGTTCCAAAGCCTGAACTTTTTAGAGGACACCCGAGGACCTCAGCAAAACTTCAGCAAAGGAATGTGGTAGCCAGAGGTGGATCCAAAGAGGAAAGAGGACCCAGAACCTCTGAAACGTCTGAACCTGCTGCACCTGCTGTTATATGTTCCTGTCTGCGCTTAGGGAGTTGCCAGAGGGACTGGAGGCTCCTGTGGGACACACAGGAGGGTGGCGCACACACCGCACCACTGGGGGAAATGATGGAGGGCGTAAAACTGGCCTTTGTTATCTTTTTTAATTTTTTTATTTGTTTGTTTTAGGCGATTTTCAGTTTTTGAACCAAGGAAAAGAAAAAAGATATGCCCATCGCTTAAGGCAATGGCAGAAGAAAATAAATATTCCCAATGCTCAATTTTGCTTTGATCTTCTATATCAAGAAGAAAGGTCTTGAAACCGAAAATGAGTAGGCAGAAAGACAAACTGAAGTCCAAGACAGGTGAGGAGACACTCAGAGGGTTCCTTTCATGAGCCTAGGTGTGGCCTAAACAAATTACATCTCACAACACTGACACAACTTACCAGCGTGACTGAAATCCAGGCAGTAAATTTTGAGAAATTAAGGAGAATGGTGGAGAATGGCGACAGGCAAAATTGTCTCGATTTTTTAAAAGAAAAATAAGGTGGATTCTGGAAACAGCAGAGCAGATGTGAACTTACACCAGAATTCTAAAATGGTTTATCAAATATTTGGTGAGCATTTAGGGAAGAAAGTAAAAAAGCATCAACAACCCACAGGGGTTTAAGCAAAACAGCCAAGCTGATCGCATTTTCTCCTTTGAGATCATCATTAAAGAGGAAATGATGACGTAGTACGTCTTGATCTCTGCCGGTGAAAAAGTCCTTCGTGGTGTACAGCAGATAAAGGGGCAAAAGATGGGGTACATTAGCGAACAACTCCACTGATGCATAACTTATTGAATAATTAAAGCCAAAAGGTGTTGACTGAGGACTGCAAGATTCTAATCAATATATGTATTGCCCTAATCAACATGTGTATCAACGAGAGTAAGATTTAAGAAGAAAAGGTCACCAATTCTGTAGGTGACACGAGGCTAGGAAGGAGAGCTGTTACACTGGATGGAGAATCGTGAAGAAAACTCTCTCTGCAGGCAGCAACCATGTGATGGAATTTAAAATTCAAATGTAAAAATGTTCTAAGGACCCACTGTACAGCACAGGGGACTCTACTCAACACTCTGTATTGGTCTATGTGGGAAAAGAATCTAAAAAAGAGTGGAAAGATATGTATGTATAACTGAATGACTTTGCTGTACACCTGAAACTAACGCAACACTGTACATCAACTATACTCCAGTAAAAGGTTTTTAAATGTTTTAAAGTTCAATAACATTCAAAGATTTTAAATTCAATTTAAAAAATTCAAATCCTACATGATGTAAGTCCTAGGATTCAAATATAGGTCAGGGTCCCTGGAAACAAGACGAGTGATGCTGCAGTGACGTGCTCTTGAGACAGGACTGTCAGACTGGCCAGAGAGGAAGGGACTTGCCTTGACCCAGGTCACAGAAAAGACCCAGAAGCTGTAATTCCAGTGAATCCCGAAAGGGGTTTCAGGTTATGTCCTCAGAAACCCATTTAGATACACTTTGCCATTTGCCTAAAGGTTTGATGAATGTATGTCATTAATCTCAGGGAACGCATCTGTCGAAAGGAGGGGGTAAAAGGTCTGGAAACCACGAAGGAAAGTGGGAGACAGAGTGTAAAAACAAAAATACTTCCTGGGGGGGACAGCGTGAGAGCTGCCCCCAAACACGTGGAGAACTGCCCTTGAATGAGGGATCAGACACGTCCACGTCGTCTGGGTGGCTCCAGAGGAGAGGAGTGAGTGTCGTCCCCTGAGGTCACAGAGACTAGGGCTCGGACCCCACTAAGACATTCCTACAATCCCCACTGTCCCAAAACCAGGGGAGCTGAGCTGCCATGTGAGGTAATGAGCTCTCCGTCACAGCATGGCTGCAAGGCCCAATCAGACGTGGGGGGGTTGCAAAGAGACTGCGGCTGGAAGACGCTCCACTCCCACGAATGCAGTCCATGATGTGGTTTATCCCCACAGACACAACACCTGTGACCTAAGGAGGAAGGCAGTGCAGGGCCGTGGTTAGAACGTCAAGGTCAGCCCTCCCAGGTGTGAATCCCAGCTTGGCCGCTCACTCACCATGTGACCACCATGACCATGAGCAAGTTCACTAACGCCCTGGACCACAGCTTCCGCACCTGCCAAATGGGGACGGTGTGAGCAGCTACCCCCCAGGGCCGCCATGAGGGTCACGGTGCACAGGAGGCGCTCAGGGCAGGGTCGGGGATGCGGGAAGTGAGAGAGAGTTAGCAATTTATTCTGATTATTCTGCAGTCTTCTGATGGCTCCGAGGATTCCCGGTGACCACGCCTGGGCACAATGCGCGGCCCACCCGAGCAGACAGGATGCTATCGTGAGCAGATGGTGAGGGGACTCAAGGCCTGAGGGTTATTGCAGACATGGGCAACAGCGCAGCGTGGAGCCCAGGGTGGCGGCCAGGGACCCTCCCCCCTCGTCCTCGGGCCCACGTGGTTTCTCAAGCCAGCAAGCTCTGGCAGGGACCCCCAGTCAGCCGTAAAAGGCAAGCCGCCGCCCTGCCTGTGTGTTAGCGCGAGTCTGAGAAACGGGTCCTGGCATCTAGGGAGCAGCCTCCCCCGGGGTCGGCGCCGGTTTCTCGGCTTCCCCTCTCAGATCCGCGATCCGGACGGCATTGTCCTTCTTGGAAAGCCAGAAGGCCGGGTAGACGGGCTCCGAAAACTTACAGTCGAACCTGTGCACCAGCGTCATGGCCTCCAGCTCGACGCCGTAGAAGGAGAGGACGCCTCCCGGGAAGTCCACGTAGACCCCCAGCCTCCGGCAAGGGCGGGCCCCGAGCAGGGTCTCCGAGTCGCTGTGCCAGGCCCGGAACCCCTTCCCGTCCCAGTGGAGGCTCCAGGAGAAGTCGTTTCCGGAAATGCAACTGTTGCGCCCCTCACCCTTGCGGTCGATGCCCTGGCAGGTCAGGCCCACGTAGATGCCCTCCCCGGAGAGCTCCACCTCGAAGTAGTACCTGTGCAGGTACAGGCTCTGCTGGGCCAGCACCTGCCGCCAGTGCACGAACCTGCTGGGGAGGTCCGGGTACGGGTGCTCCCAGGGCGTGGTGTTGGTGACCCTGCGGTTGTCCTCCTGCAGCCGCAGGTACCTGTGTGCCGTGTCAGGGTCGAAGGCGATGTCACAGGCATCTGAGGGGACACAGAAGGTCAGGCACCGACCACTGATTCAGACCCAACACATCAAACCTCACCAGCCTCCAAAGGACCAGAAGACATCCATCTCCCTGTCCTCTGTTTAGCCAGGCCCCTGTTCCCTCCCGGACAAGAGGTGGGTGAAAACCAGCAAACGGAACACAAGTGTGATACTGTGATTGCTCTCTGACCCCTGGTTCCCGGCCACAAAGCTCCCTGTCATTTCCTGAGTGGTGAGAGCATTAACACCATCTTTTGTTCTAATACTTGGTCCTTGACCCCAGTCCCTGACACAGAGCTCCTGCAACCCTGGTAATTTCCCGGGTTATACAAGGGTCTTTTGCTCTAATGAGGCGACTCTGGGTGGGCTCCTGGAGGGGGCTGGCTGGTCACCAGAAAGACCAAGTCACGACGAGAAGCCTGGAACGTGCGGCCCTAACTCCTGTTCTCGTGAGAAGGGAGAGGAGCTGAAAACGGAAGCAGTGGTCAATCATGCTTGTGAAACGAAGCCTCTGTAAAATCCCAGCAGAACGCGATGCTGAGCGCTTCCAGGCTGGCAAACATCCACATGAGAAGGCGGTGCACCCCCACACCGCGGGGACAGGGGCTCCTGCTCTCAGGCCCCTCCCAGGTGTTGCCGTGTGCGTCTCTCTTTCACGGAGCTGCTCTTCTGTGTCCTTTAATGAACTGGTGAATGTAAGGAAGTGTTTCCCCGAGTTCTGTGAGCCACTCTAGCAAGTTAATTGAACCGAAGAGGGGGGTGTGGGAACCTCTGATTTGTAGCCAAGTCGGACAGAAGTCGTGGGTCACCTGGGGACCCAATACTTGGCGACTGGCATCTGAAGTGGGGGCCGTCCCGTGGGCTGTGATGCCATCTCCAGGCAGATGGTGTCAGGACCGAGTTACACGGTGGGATGCCCAGCCAGTGCCATGGAGAATTGCTTGGTGCGGGGGCGCCTCTCCACGCACGTTGTAATCAGTCCCAGATCCCTTTCAACAAGTCACCCACCTCCTTCCTTCCTGAAGCTCGAATTGCTTGGCATTTCCTGTATTATCTGCTGAACTGAACCAAGAAACAAAATCCATTGATGGGCTCACGCTTTCGTTCATTTGACGAATACATCCTGAACGCCAGGCACTTTTCTACCCAGTGTCGGCAAGGGTTTGGGGACACGGGCACTCACACATCCCCATGTGAGTCACTCATTTGTTAAAATATTTGGCCAATATTTAGCGGGGGGCTCTCAAGCAGTCCCCCCAAATCCTCTCTTCCTGGTCCCAGGGAATACCCGCATGTCTGCCTATCACTGTCCCGCGGAGCACCCTGGCTTTTTATACTTCACGGCACTCATCACGATGTGTGTCTACTCATTAGTGTGTCTGTTTCATGAACGTCCTCCTTTCACTCTACAAGCTCCACGCTTCAGGTGGGCCTCTACCCCAGGGTGCTACTCAGAGGAGACGCTCAGTACACATGTGCCAAACGGACTGCACGCCAGCGCTCTCCTCATCTAGGGTCCCAGGGCTCCTTACAGGGTAGGGGGTTCTGTGCCTTGGGACCAGAAAACCAGAATGGGTCTGGAACATTCTGTCAGTGCCAGAAAGCAACAATACTTTTAAGAATGTCAAAGGCAGAACGTCCATGCTTAAAGGACAAAGAGGCCAGCTTACAAGTGGCTCCCGCTGGTCAGCCAAGCTGGCAATCTGACAGAACTTGGACAGGTGACACGATCTGAGCCCAAGAAAGGCTACACGTTCACAGCAACACGCAGAGCAAATGCTAATATCAAGCGTGAGAAAAGACGATTGTAATGCCACAGAAAACAGATTATAACAGGATATGTTTCACTTTTAATGTTAAGGATAAAAGGAGTCTGGCGTCTTGTATTAACTATACCTGTTTGTAAAACATAGATGTGCTGCTGTCAGGAAACAGGAAAGAATAAACAGAGGAAACTACGTGGAAACCAAGAGGTCCTGGGGAAACGAGGAGCTGTGGCAGGAACAGGACATGGCATCGAACCCAAGGCTCCACGTCATGGCCAGAGCAAAAGGGGTCCGGGGGTCGGCCAGGCAGCACCCACCCCAGAAAGCAAGCAGCAGGTTCAAGAGCAAGTCCCGAAGAGACGAAGCAGCCGCACTACCAACAATCCGCCCCGGCGACCCGGACGCAGCCCTCCTTCTCCTAAGAGACGCCGCCTGCCCGCCTTGTGAACCGTACCCAAGTGCTGATCAGACGTAACTGTGTTTGTAAAAATGCTGGCAGACCAGGACACACCCGCATAAGGACAGGACAATGGGTTATGCAATTCCGGCCAAGTCAGACTTAAAAAGGAACCATTTGGCAACTAGCCGGGATCTTCAGAAGGGCCAAGGTTGTGAAGGACACAGAAGGACTAAGGGACTGGACCCAGACGGGAGACAGAGAAATATCTGCGACCCTGGTCCGGACGTCCGGCCAGAAAAAGGGTGCTGGGAGGAGCACCTGGTGAAGCCTGAGTACACTCCACAGATGCGTGAACAGCCTTGCAGCAACGTTCACTTCCTAGTTTGGATCAACGGACCGCAGTTATGTGAAGTGTTAACACTTGGTAAAACTGGATGAAAGGTATATGAGAATTCTTGGTCCTCTTTTTGCAAAGTTTGAAACTGTTTCAAAATGTTTTTAAATTAAACGTTTTTAAATGTACCATTTGAGGACAGACCTGAGGTCCCAAGAACCTGAGACCTACTGAGAGACGGCATCCTCGCTTGCAAAGTCTCACGTGCACATCCCCCGCCCCCGGGGAAAGGGAAGCTGGTCACAACTTACACTGGAGGAACTGCTGTCTGGTGCTGGGCTCGGGTTTCGAGGCCCCATGTTTGTGCTCGACGAAGGCATACACCTGAGTGCTGATGTCGTACGCCTCTAGAAAATCAAGAGTTGTGACTGCGCACCTGTCCAGGTGGGCAGGAGAACCTCAGAAGCAGGACCCCCAGCCCCTCTTCCCTGGGCTTCCTGGGGACAGAAGGGACCAGACACGAGTCACAGGTCAGAGACTCCTGCTCAGTGAACCACACTGAGGAAGAGCACCCTGAGGAAAGACCTAGGCTGACTTGGGTCTCCCTTGAAAGCACAGGCGTTAGCAGTCTCGGAAGACAGTCCTGGAGACGCCAGCCCAGCGCGTGATGTGATTCACGCACGTCCTCTGGTCCCGGTCGTGAGATAACACCGTCAAGGTAAGTGTCCGTTAGTCGCACCGTCCAGCCAGAGGATGGCTCTGAAAATGGGAGGCTCCCCGGTTCTGCTCTCCCTCCCTGACGCCCACCTCCCCCGTCAGCCCCTCCGAGACACCGCAAGCCATGGCGTCTCACCTTCCTTGGAGAACTCCTGGAGCCTCTCCCTGTAGTGCTGCAGCAACTGGATCAGGTTCGCGGTGGAGTCCGTGATGACCTTTTGGATGCCCGAGAGCTTGTCCTTGAGTCCTATGTAGACACTGGGGAAGGCACCGTCCTCCGTGTTCTTGAACTTGCAGTACTCCTGCAGGAAAGGAAACACAGCAGAACTCGCCCTGGCTCCTGTGCTTCTTAAACGGGGCTGCCCTCTTCAACACGGTACCTCCTGCATCCGTGAAATGGGCTGATGGTGACGTGCATGTCACAAAGGAAGTGTGCATAGTGGTCCAGCTCAGCATCGGACAATGCAGAAAGCCTTCATTTTTTTTTAACTGGGAAAGTGAACTTTTAAAAATCAAGAGACACGAGGCACCCATGAGCAGCTGCAGTACACAGCCCAGACGGGGGACGATGGAGGTAACATTCCTGGACGTTCATTCCACCCGTACTTTCTTTCTTAAGTAATTTAAACACAAGCCAGGACAGGGATGGAGGAAATGCTGTAGCACTTGGAGGACTCACAGACAAGTCCTCGGACAGGAAAGCTTGCGGCTGCCCTTTCCTGGTCCGTTCAACCGGATACACAGTTTTCTCTAATTCTCGTTCCCTGCTTTAGAGTTTAAAATGTGTTTTCACACAGATAATCACATCAAGCCTCTTATGCTTCAAAACTCTGCAGTGATCAGGAAAGCTTGCTTTCAGATGTAACACAATGCAATGGAAGCACTGAATTATAGACTGGGTACAGCAGAAAACTTAGTGATGAAAACAGCGGTACCAAAATGCTTAGATTAATGGAAGAGAAGAAAGAGTAAAAGCCAGAGAGTAGACAGAGAGAAAAATAAACATTTTAACACCATACACAGATTTAGTGCCATATGTGATAAAAGTAACATTCTAAATCATTGAGGGGGGAGGGGGACTTCCCTGGTGGTCCAGTGGTGAAGACTCTGCTTCCAGTGCAGGGGGCACAGCTTGGATCCCTGGTCGGGGAACTAAGATCCCACATGCTGCACAGTGCAGCCAAAAAATAAAAAATAAAAAAAAATGGTCTATTTTTTTTAAAAAAAGAATCACTGGGGGACAATACATGTCACCTCAATTGGCTAAAAATCTGTGGAAAGAGAAGTTATGTTTAACTAAAATAAGTTGTCCTGCACTAAAATATATTTTACACATATTAAAGTTTTTATGTTAACATTACGAAAAGAGAAAAAATAAAGGGAAATTATGTACATGCTCTTTGGGAAACTCATGACACAGGAAGCCAAATGTTTACTCAGTTTCTTTGTTCTGATGGTGAAAAGTAAAGGAATTGAAAGACATTCTTCGGTATCTCTGTCTGTCTGTCTCTGCTTCTCTTTCTCTTACTCATTTTGAGGCTGACGATGATTGTCTTTGGGTGGGGGGACACGGGTGATTGTGTTCCTTTATATTCTTCGGTATTTTCCGAGTTCTTTTTTTTCACAATAAACATTTATGTTTGCTATAACTAGAAGGGAATTTTTCCCAAAATGCAATCAAAGAATTATTTGTGTATAGGAATATTAGCACTGAACAAGCCTTGGAAGTCATTGACTCCGACCTGTTTGTGTGATAAATGAGGAATTTGAGACCCAGAGAGGTTAAGTGACTAGCTAAACACTACACAGCGCTCTAGTGACAGATCCAGGAGGATGGAACTCCCTCCGCTGCAGATCTGGCTCTGATCACAGGTGGCTTAACGTAACACAAAACGAACGGCATATTGTAACGAAAGGTCCCGTCTGCTGGGCTGTCCTCAGTCACCCCAGACACCCAGTGTCTCTGAAAGGCAGCAGGACCCCTGCCCCACCCCGGCCAGGCAAGCCTTCACGCACTGTCAGAGTGGTTTATAAAGCACACCGATGCGAGCTCATCACCCCTCACCTGACGTCCGCCCTGGCCTGCTGGGACTTGACAGCAAAGAACAAGCGTCTACACCCGCCCGGCCCCCAGCCTCTCCTCCCATCACTCTGCGCCCAGCATCCCGCACCCCGTCCTCGTGAAGGCGCCTCAGTGCCCCAAATCGGCTGTGCTTTCTCAAACCTCTCTGCCTTTGCACATGCTGCCCCTCTGCCGGCACGTGACGCATCTTCCAGGACCCGGCTCCAGCCTCCCCGCTCTGGGCAGCCCTCCCTTCCTCCCTCAGGTACTCGGCTGCTGTCTGTCCCCACAGCTCCCTGTGCACCCGTTCGTCACAGGCAGGTCCCTTCCCACGTCCGCAGCAGGCCGAGCAGAGGGAGGGACCCCTGGCACCAACAGCGCGGCGGCGGGTACCTCCAGGAACAGCACAGGGTTGCCGATGGCGGCGATCCGGTCCAGCTCCTGCCTGGTCTTCTCCATCTCTGCGCTCCTGTACTCCAGATGGGTCTTGATGCCACTGGCCTGGCCCAGGGCAGCTTGCTCCTTTTCCTCCAAGAAGAGCATCACATTGGCCTGGGCCTTCCTCATGGCAGCAAGGAGGTCCTCAAACTGCTCCTCCGCCACAGACTTTACCTCTGCCACCGACACCTGGGGAAGGGGGGGCGGGGGAGGGACCCATGAAGAACCCGTTAGTGAACCTTCTCAAAGCTCACCACACAGAAATGCAAACCCGAGAATCCCGCAAATCAGGGGCAACTTCCTATTGTAAAAGGAAGCCCCTGTTCTCATTTGAATCCTGGGTTCTCGGAAACAAGAAGGACTCTCCAGGGCGTAAGTACTTGTTTGCCAATCATGAACTTAGTCTCTCACCCATCAGATGAGAGAGTGAATTTTCTGATCTCTGAGTCTAGCTCTGACAGTCGGGCGGCTCTTCAAGTTTGTGACATCAGTTTTCCCACCAGGGCAATGTGTGTATTCAGTATCCTTGAATATTTTTTGTGGTAAATTAATAATTTGGCTTCTTTTTACAAATCAGTAGCATGAATTTGCTTTCTTAGCATTTACTATGTCCAGTTAAACTGCCCACCAGGTCCATCTGAGCCGAAAGCACGTCTAATCCTCTGGTGTCTATGCCGGGTGTGCGCAGGCGACCACAGCACCTGAGCACTGCAGGACAAGCACACCTGTGCAGAACGGAATGCCACGTTCAAAAATATATAGAACAAACTCCACGTGATGAACAGCAAGGCTTTACACGATGGCACTTGTGCATGTGAGATTCTATCCTCCCACATCCTTTATAAATGCCTTCAGTCAATAGTTTCCTCTTCTCTCTGGTAGTTTTTAGGTCCCGGTGCTGATGGTTCCTTCCAACAATGCCCCGTTCCAGATCACTGCCCCAACACGAGTTACTGGTTCAACCTCATGTAAAGTTCTTGGAAACACTCTCCTTTGCTCACCCTCCCTTCACGCCCACTCCACAGCCCCAAGCCCACACCCTGCCTGCTCAGTCTCTCGCACTTTCCTCCATGCTCAGCCCACCTGAGAGAGCCTCTGAGCAGCCCCTCCAGGTGCTGTCTTCTGTTCTCCTGGGGTTCTGGTGCCTGTCTGATCACTTTTTAATTAGATAACATAGTAATATAATAACGGCCGCACTTGGTAAGTGCTTACCGTGGGCCGGGTACTGTTCTGAACACTGTGTACGTAATCTCTCACGGCAACCCTAGAAGGGAGATACAGACCACCCTCCACATCTGCCGATTCCACATTCACAAATTCAACCAACCACGGACTGAAAATATTTGGGGAAAAAATTCTAGAAAGTTTCAAAAAGCGAAACTAGAATTTGCCAAGCCAAGCACTACTTACATAGCACTAACATTGTATCCGGTATCATAAGTAATCCAGAGATGATTTAAAGTGTACGGGAGGCTGTGCGTAGGTTTACACGCAAATACTACATTTTATATAAGGGAACTGAGCATCCTTGGAGTTTGGTGTCTGCGGGAGTCCTGGAACCAATCCCCTGTGGACACCAAGGGACAACTTACTATTATGGTTCCCACTTCTTAGATAAAGACACTGAAGCACAGGGACTTCCCTGGTGGCGCAGGGGTTAAGAATCCACCTGCCAATGCAGGGGACACAGGTTTGAGCCCTGCTCTGGGAAGATCCCACATGCCACAGAGCAACTAAGCCTATGCACCACAACTACTGAGTCCACATGCCACAACTACTGAGCCTGCACTCTAGAGCCTGCAAGCCACAACTACTGAGCCTGTGGTCCACAACAAGAGAAGCCACCACAATGACAAGCCCACACACCACAACAAAAAGTAGCCCCCACTCGCTGCAACTAGAGAAACCCCAAGTGCAGCATCGAAGACCCAATGCAGCCAATAAATAAACAAATATTTTTTAAAAAAGAAACTGAAGCACCACCATTTCGACGGGCTGAGTCATTCTTAAGTCGAGGGAACAACAGTCCCCAGCTCTCCTGCCCCACCAATCTAGGGACCCAGACAGGTCTTGTCATCTCTTGTGCCCTCGTGTGCCTCCGACATGGTGGCCACTGCGGTAACTACCTCCCCTGGTCGCCATGCAGTTAAGAGACGAAGAGAGGAGGGATCAGAGTGTCTGAAAAATAAAGAGCTGGTAAAGGGCAAGAAGCTCCATGTGGTTCTCCGGATTACACTGAGCATGGAAATCAACAATCTCTGAAGATTTATAAGGCTTCAAAGGGACAATTATTGTTCTTCTTTCCATAAGATTATATGGGTAAGAAACAGGTATTTATTCTTCCACAGCTAGTTACTTATAAACACGGAGGAGGAAATTAAGTTGAAATGGTTACATGTATTAGATATAGATGGACGGATGGATGGATGGGTGGATGGATGGATAGATGGGTACGTGATGGATGGATGGATGGATGGATGGATGGATGGATGGATGGATGGATGGGTGGATGGGTGGATGGATGGATGGATGGATGGATGGAAGGATGGGTGGATGGATGGATGGATGGATGGGTGGGTGGATGGATGGATGGATGGGTGGATGGATGGGTGGATGGATGGATAGATGGGTACGTGATGGATGAATGGATGGATGGATGGATGGATGGATGGATGGATGGATGGATGGATGGGTGGATGGATGGATGGATGGATGGATGGATAGAGAGGTGGAAGGATGGATGGGTGAATGGATAGATAGATAGAATCACTCTTGATGTGCAAAGATGCTGCTGCTGACTAACTGCCGTGGGGCAGGCGTTTTGCATTCTCCTCTGAGTCGTGGTTATTGGCTTGCCACTGATGAGATGCCTTTGTGGAATTGTTTGGGTCTACTTAGAGGTTATTATGGAAAGTAGTCATAAACCAGAGAGACTAAAACTAAGTAGCCTGGCCTTATCAAGTACCATCCACTAACCCAACAGGTCTCACCTCTCTTTTCTGGCTGCCAGGACCTAGGACTGGTGAGAATCGCATGCAGAACACCCTCCCATGATGGAAGAAGCCAAGATTATTCATAATCTGGAGCTCTAGCTAACCACCCCCCTTAACTCCCACATACACTCTTTCTCCTGGTCAAAAATGCATACACGAATGTACAAATAAGGATACTGTCATTACAAGACTAGCTTGCTTCTACTCTGTAGCATTAAAAAGTAAACCACTTGCCAGGTTCGAACCTTGAACCAATTTCACAGCAAATCCCCACAACAAGATGAAACCACTCCGCAGTGTAGCCGACCGTATCTGAACCCACAGTTCTCACCCAGTGATAAAGCCCGAGGGGCGCGTGGATGCGGCAGCTGGGCCTGCACCCGCCGTCCCGTGCCCCCAGTGGGCCGGGCTGAGCATGCAGCAGCTGCCAGGCGTGCCAGAGCCCAGCAGGTGACCCCAGCCAGCCTTACCAAAACGGACTTATGGTTGGCTTGGAGCCTGGCGATGGCATTTTCATTCAACTTGAGTTTCTGCTCCAGGTCTAACTGGGTGCTCCGAAGCTCAGCCTGAGAAGAGGAAAGGAAAGGTCAGCGTTAAGGAGGAAGGAGCCCAGGGCACTGAGAAAGTCCTCAGGAGCAAGGGCACCAACCGCCCTTCTTCCATGGAGGGGAGAGTTTGTCTCCGAAGCTGCTCTCAGAAGGCAGGCTGGAGCGCCCGCCCTCCGTGGAGGCCCAGAGGGTTGGCTGTGTGCTGGCACCTCCCGGGCTGAACTGGCTAAAATGCAGGGAGAGCTGTGCGGGGCATCCCTTCAAACATTCCTCTGCATCACCTCCTATCATCCTGGCCATGCCCACAACAGGTAAACACACTGTCCAAGTGCTCAGATGAGAAGATGAAGCCACCTATCCAAGGTCACGCAGTGGTCAACGGAGTTGAGCCCAGGCCATCCGGCCCCAGAACAGCCTGACAAGGAGCTCGGGGCCTTGGAGCCGGGGGTGGGGATGCCAGGGTTCTACTTAGCAGCTGAGCCTTCTGGAAAATCTGCTTAACACCTCCACTACTGCACTTCTTCACCTGTGAGGTGGGGGCAGCAAACGTGCCCAGTTCGCAGGGTTCCTGCGAGGACGGGAGGCGTGTGCGGTGGCAAGCACGCTGTCAATGATGTCATCATCCCCATCCGTGTTCCAGCGCCACCTTGGCGGTTTTCCATCACGGACTCATTCTCTCTGGGACGCAGGCAGAGCAAACCCACCCCGCCCCACCCAGGCAAGTGTCAGCCTGCGAACCCCAGGTTTCCCCGCTTCGACCTCCCTGCCCAGCCCCACTCTCGCCTCCTGAAACTCCCTAAGCACGGTCTGCTGAGAACACGCCAAGGCATGAAACCAAAGCCTTTGCAAACTTCAAAGGCCGCATCACTTTCTGCCTCTACAACGCATGAGACAGCAGCGTGTGTCAGCTGTGAGTCACTGGCCCTCACAGAACTCAGGCTGGGGGGGACCGTGACACACCTCCCCTTCCTCCTACTGAAGCCCGCGGGAATCCCAGGTCCCCGTGGCGGAAGGCCAGGCAGGCAGGGGACTTGCCTCACTCTGCAGAAGGCAGGGAGCGTTTGCTCAGGCTTTGGGGCCCTGACTCAGGAGCCAAGGGAGCCCGGGCGACCTCCCACCCCTGAGACCTGAGACCTGATGCCCGGGAGTAGGGAAAGCAGGGGAGATGTGGGGTCCGGCCGATCTGGGGGCAACCGGGGAATCTTGGTCTTTCTAGAAGGCTTACCCAGTGACCTGCTCCAGGATGGGAGGGGCGGGAGCTGCTTGTTTCAAGGTGGCGGGAGACACAACCAAACACACGGTAGCAACGAGCAAAGAGGCCGTTAAAGCGGCCCCAGCACCATCCGGGGACAGAGGAGGCCCCCAGAGCATCCAGGGACGGGCCTTCTCCCCACTGTCTGCGGACGGCCATAAAAGGAGAAAAGGACTCCCAAGTGCCTAACGGGGACCTCTGAGTGAGTCACCTCACAAGCGGGCACTCCCACTCACCACAGCAGGTGGGGCCACCTGGGAGACCAGCATCTCCAGTTATTCCTGTTCCCAGGAAATGACGGGGTGCCTCAGACCCCAGCTCCAGGGTGTCCCAAGACGTCACTCACATGCACCTTAAAGGCTCGGGCGGGCCCCGCACAAAAGCAGGACAGCAGCTCCAATAAGCATGGACGGCACCACGTCCAAGGGCACAGAGGGTCCCGCCCACTGCAGCAGAGTGGGGACAGATGCTGTGCAAAGGGTCCAAGACCTGCTCTGTGACCCCATCAGACGGTTTACCATCTCCTCTGGTGCCTCAAGAATATGTTAACAGAGCTTCTGTCTCCAGGGCAGAGGCGGTACCCAGCTGGGTGGCCGGGGTCGGGTCAGAGACACAAACTGGAGC
Organism: Hippopotamus amphibius kiboko; assembly: GCF_030028045.1. NCBI lineage: Eukaryota > Metazoa > Chordata > Mammalia > Artiodactyla > Hippopotamidae > Hippopotamus > Hippopotamus amphibius. The sequence continues at coordinate 2,706,872 of NC_080202.1, read as the reverse complement.
AGCAGCGGGAGTGAGACGAGATGGGGCCGAGTGCTTTATGTTTCCCTGTGGAGGGTCTGCGTCTGGGACACGAAGCTCCCACCTGGGCCCTGACCTCACTCCTCTGCCAGCTGGTCAGAGCGCAGCAGGGGCCAGTCCAGCCACAGAAGACACCCTCCCTGCTCTTGAAAGACGCACAGCCGGTGGAATGCTGAAGCTAAAACAAGTTACATAATACTGAGTCCAAGGCACTTGGAACTTCTAGAAGAAATTCTTTGGGCGGCAGATGGCCATGAACACTGCTGGTTACCGGCTGCCAGAGAAGCAGGAACACTTGAGGTACTCAGAGCTTGGCTCCTCCTCCACCCGGACACTGGGCCCGCGCTCCCCACCCAGTCCTGAGCTTTCTGGAACCAGGGCTGAGGCTGGATGCCGTGACCTGACATGGACTTCAAGGTCTAAGACGGGGCCAAGCCCAGGCCTTCCTTCCCCCACGACCCCCCTGACCTCCTGCCAGGGGTCCTCCTCCTTGGAACATGCAGCAGGGCCTCTGTGCCGCCCCAGCCCCCTGGCATCCAGGGAGCCGCGGACCCGCCCTGGCTTCCTGATTAAAGCTCACGCTCCCCAAGATAGAGCACGATTAGCCCATAGAAAGCTCTCGATAATGTCTGATAATCTTGACGAGGAACAGAAAAGAACAAACAGGAAAGCCGTCACAGGAGGAGTGCAAACTTCACAGCTCACATGCGCACACAGCCTCCTTTCCTGGCAGCAAGCCTGAGTGCAGGGCAGGTGAGAGGAGTTAAGATGAGCTGCCCTTAAAAGCAAAGGGAGGGACTTCCCTGGTGGCGCAGTGGTTTAGAATCCACCTGCCAGTGCAGGGGACACAGGTTCGAGCCCTGCTCTGGGAGGATCCCACATGCCGCAGAGCAACTAAACCCGTGTGCCACAACTATCGAGCTTGTGCTCTGGAGCCCGTGAGCCACAACTATTGGGCACACGTGCTGCAACTGCTGAAGTCCACGCGCGTAGAGCCCATGCTCCACAACAGGAGAAGCCACCACAATGGGAAGCCCGTGCACCGCAATGAAAAGTAGCCCCTGCTCACTGCAACTAGAGAAAGCCGAAAGCCCGTGCACAGCAATGAAGACCCAGTGCAGCCAATAAACAAATAAAATTAATTAATTAATTAATTTTTAAAGGAAGGGAAGGGCTTCCCTGGTGGTCCAGTGGTTAACACTGCACTTCCACAGAGCGGGCACGGGTTTGAGCCCTAGTCAGGGGAGTTCTGCATGCCACACAGTGTGGTAATGTAAAACAATATTTAGAAAAAGAATGTATATACGTGTAAAACTGAGTCACTTTGCTGTACTAAGCAGAGATTGGCACAACACTGTAAATCAGTTATACTTCAATTTTTAAAAATTAAAAAAAAAAAAGCGAAGGGACCTCGGGAAGCTGGCCTGTGCAAGGGGAAGAGCTGAGTCCCCACAGGGAAGAGCTGGGCTCTGGAAGCCCAGCCGCACAGAACAAATAATCAGAGGACACCCAGAATTCCCAAATCCAGAGTCTCTGCCCACTGGCATAGCTACAGACTGTGGGAACCTCCGAAGGGGCACAGTTGGTGAACTGAGACATCAGTTGCTCTGCAGACCCGACACAGGCTCCCGGCTGCTCTGTGTCCCTGGGGCTGACCCTGCCGTTCAAAATTTCCTTCATGTGCCCGAGTACCTAGCCCTTCACACGATCCAACGTGACCTTCAGCAAGCAGCTGCAGCAGGTTTGAGCCAGCTGGAGGAAAGACTGAGCTTCCAGAGCCTGCCTTACGTCTGATAAGACTTTTAAAATAACCCTGGTGGTGGCTGCAGCCTCACCCAGGTACTGTGTCTTCCGAGCTGGTTTCTTGGGCTCCTTGCAAGAAAGCTTTTGGCTCCTGAGCCGTGGCAGGGCTACCCAGAGAGCTCTTACAGAGCAAACGCACTCAGAGTTGCAAGCAAGGATGCCGGGTGGAAAGGCAGGAAGTCTGACAGATACACCAGCAAGCAGAGGCTGTGACCACCCCTGTAACCACCATTGCTTCCAGCACCAAAAGCTGCCCCCGGGCCCGTCCCCCGTTGTCTTCATTTCACCTGACAGCTCCCTCCTGGGATGTCTGAATGCGGTGTTCCACACATACGCTACACGACTCACCCTGCACAGGATAACAAGTACCCTACGTCTCTGTATCGCACCAGCTTACCCTACGGGTAAAATTCATATTGTTAAAAAAAAAAAAAAACCAATTCATATTGTATCTAAGCTGCTACTGGCGTAGAATTTCTGAAAAGAAACAGAAGAAAGATTAGATGGTGGTCTTTGCCTCTGAGGAAGGAGATGGGAGGATGCGGGATGGGAAGGAGCCCTTTTCTGGCGAAATCTATCTCAGAATTTGGTGGCAATTGTTTCTGATGTGGACACGCATCACCTTTCCAGTTAAACGTAACAGAATTCAGATGTTACACCCTGAACAAAGGAAAAGCAGTATACTCCGCCTGAATCTCTCTACTACATGTGTGGCAGGGTTTCTGTGCAAAAAAAAAATATATATATACAAAACAGTAAGTTTATAATATCGTGACCTTGGGGTCCTTCCCTGTGTTCCTCCAATGGGGTGGCTTTCCAGAAGCTTCCATTCCTACTCCATGACTTAGCCATCTGTATGAGTTTGGACAAATGTGGTGGAGATGAAAAGAGTCGCCACCTCAGAGAGTTATTCTAGGACTGGGTGGGAAAATCCAAGGAAAACATGGAGCACACGGCAATGCTCCGCGAAGACCAACTTCCTCAGCTATGTGGAGCTTTGTCCGCTGACCTGTCTGCTGAGCCAGGGCCCCCTCGTGGCTGTGGACGTGGGGAGGGGGTGGCAGTGACCTGCTCCCCTGACCGGACACTTCCTGGCGCTGGAGGTGCTGGCAACAGTTGGCAAGTGGATTCTAGAGCTGGAAACACTGACTCATTGGCATCTGGAATCAGAGACTTCCAGGGAATCAGAGCCTTCCGGAACCATTCCCACTAATGCTGGGTAAAAGCCATGCTTAAGGGCGGGCACGAGGAGGGGGCCCCGCAAGTCACCCGCCCCTCCCAGGACCCCTTCCCCACCGCCCAGGAACCCCGGGCCAGGATGCTGCCTGGGGCCTGATGGCCACGCTCACGGCAAACAGGGAGCTGCCCGGCATCTGGACACAAGAAATGTGGGGCAAAAGTCAAGCGCACTTCCCCGCTGAGAACAAAAGTGCTCGTGGAAAGTCCAAGTATGAGAAACGAGTATAAATCTATTCCCCAGTGCTGCTCCAGGCTCTCAGCTCTAGGGCAAAGAAAAGCTAGCTGTTCTGGAAACAGTTTCCCTATCTGATGGGAATACAATTACAGGCTACAGAGCACGGTATTTCTCAGTCTCTCCTGATGCCTCTGATGGGGAGATTCATTTTCCCTAGGGTAAGCGGTCCTCAACATTGTACCTGGAGGGAAGTTTCCAGTTCTGCACTGTCTCAGCGCTTTTCGAGCGCTTGGGTTTCATACCCGGGATCTCCAGAGGGGTCCCTTCTACCGACCTCTCGTTCGGGGTAAAGAGAAAAAGAGAACTCAGGGGTGAGTTTTGGCTCTTGTCTCTCGAATTTCTGCCAAGGTTTACATTTCATCCATTGCCACTCAGATCCAGCCCGAGACACCCACACACGGGTTAGCCGGCACAAGCTGAGTGAGAAACAGCAGGAAACTAGCAGGAGAGGCAACAGACACAGACAGAGTACAGGGACAGTGGGACCCAGACGGGATTCCAAAGCCAAGTGCAAGAGGTACCCACGCTGGGCGCACAGCCAGGCGCCAAGGCTAAGAGCACAGGAGGGAGGCCGGCAGCCCCAGGAGCCGCCGCAAAGGCCCGGCCTCTCCCCGGCACTCGGCCTCCCCACCCCCCTCTCGGCTGTACCCCAGCACTCGCCTCCTTGTCCCTGCGGGCAGCGTCGAGGGAGACCAAGGGGTGGCCCCTGTGCTCGGCCTGGCCGCACTCCTGACAGATGCACTGCCCGTCGGGGAGGCAGAAGGCGACCAGCGGGCTGCAGTGGGCCGGGCACACGCGCAGGTCCCGGTCCTTCACGGGCTCGGTCAGCTGGTGGCCGTGCAGCCTGCTGTTCTCCTGGTGCGGCCGCAGGTGCTCCGGGCAGTAGTTCACCATGCAGGTCAGGCAGGACTTCACGGCCCTCACCCTGCTGGCCCCGAGGCAGAAGTCGCACAGGACCTCCTCCACCGCCGCCCCCTCCGCCCCGCGACCCCCCTGCCAGGCAGAGCCCTGGCTCGGGCCCCCAGTCTCCCCCGGGGGGCTCCCCGGGGAGCCCACGTCCTCCTCTTCTGCCGGGCTGGCTGACCCAGAGTCTGGGCTGAGAGCGGCCGGAGGGTGAGCGGGGACCCCGGGCAGCGGCCCCGGAGCCACCATCAGATCCAGCTCAGCCATCTGGAAGGTCTGCCGCCACTGCTGCCAACGCCAGAGCTGGGCCTCCTCTGCTCCGACCGGGATCCTGCCGCCGCAGGTCAGACAGGAGCGCCACGCCCAGCCGTCTGCGGAGGCGGGGGAAGGCTTTTAACTGTCTCCTCCCCCAGAGGAAGCTGGGTCATTACTGCACTGGGCTTGGAGGACGGCCAGCGGCGGTGACCACGAGGCAGCCCCAGTCCTCAGGCTCAGGGAGGCCCAGGCAGGCTCCTGCCCCTCCTCCAGCCCAGACCCGACACTGCTATTCTTCTGTGAATCACAGTCTCAGCCATGGCGGGGGTAGGGGGTCACTCTGGAAAGGACTGGAGATTCCCGAGCTTTGCAGTCAAAGCCAATGTCGCTTTACATGGCTTGGCTTGACAGGTTCAACTTTTATTTATTTATTTTTTTTGCCATACCACATGGAGTGAGGGATCTTAGTTCCCCAACCAGGGATCGAACTCACAGCCCCTGCACTGGGGGCATGGAGTCTTAACCACTGGACCGCCAGGGAAGTCCCCTGTTTTCAGTTTTTAAAGGGACCCAAAATGTAAGGACTTTAGCAACAGAGCAGCCCTCCATCCCTTCCCACCTCATAGAAGTGGACATGACACAGCTGGGAACAGGGTCCTGTCTCTGACCCTGACCTTTTCCATATGACCTTCTTGCACGTGGCAGGAGATGGGCTTGGGAGGGGGATTCAGAGGTGATCAGGGGTGGGGAAGAACTTGTCTCCTTCCACACAAAGCTCTAAGCAGACAGCCCTCCTGGGCTGTACAACCTGCCCAGTGGCTCCTAGAGAGGGGTAGGCCCTTTATCCACTTCCTAAGGTTTTCCTAGACGTGGTATATGGGTTTGCTCAGGCTGCCATAACAAAGTACCACAGACTGGATGGTTTAAACAACAGGAATTTATCTCCTCCCAGTTCTGGAGGCTCGAAGTCCAAGATCAAGGTGTCAGCACGGTTGGTCTCTCCTGAGGCCTCTCTCCTTCGCGTGTAGACAGCTGTCTTTTCCTTGTGCCTTCACACAGGCTCCCCTCTGTACACACCTGTGTCCTAATCTCCTCCTTTCATAAGGACAGCAGTCAGATTTGGAATAGGGCCCACCCTCATGACCTCATCCTACCTTAATTCCCTCCTGAAAAAGCCCAGTCTCCAAATACAGTCACATTCTGAGACACTGGGGTTATGAAACCCAGTGGGGGCTTGTGGGGATCCCGGGTACGGAGGCCTTTTTCTTTCATCCCGTTCCTTCTAGATAAGACTCCAGCCTCCATGACCTTCCCTGAGTTCCAAAGGGCAGATGGCGCATCAAGGGGGGAGCAGCCAGGAACGCCTGAGGCCAGAATAAAGCGACTAGAGGAGCCCATCGCCCTGGGGAGATGCCACCTGGAAGGAGATTCCAGGAGCAGCAGGCCCTGCACTGCACCCACCCTAATCGTGTCAGAGACCACACCCTTGAGCCACTGTTACAAAACCCCTCATCAAATTCTCCCGGACACAGAGCTGTTCCAGGCAGGAGCCCGCTGTGGCCCCCTTGGCCTGGCAAAGCAATAAAGCTATTCTTTTCCACTTCCCCCAAAACCCTGTCTCCAAGATGCAATTTGGCACTGGTGCAGAGAACACTGAGCTTTCAGCGTCAGTTAGGACGTCAGCATACGATGGGCAGGGGAGGGGTACAATTCAGCCTATGATAGAAGCCAGAGGATAAGACGGGAAGCATCTAGCTCCTTAGTAGACAGGTGTTCTCACGCATCACCATGGCGGGGGAGCGGGGGGAGGGGGGGCCGCCCGCAGCACACTTCGTATCTGCCAGGTGGGCGCCAAGGAACCCCGGACTATTCCAAGGCACCTGACCCCCAACATCTGTATCTTAAAGAGGTTCTACAGCTCCCCTCCCCCAGGATTGCTTCAGATACATTCCAGTGGATTTGGAAAACTAATGGAACAGAGAGAGAACGGGGTGTGGGCCGGTCCAGCTCGACCCTAAGATTAGGGATGGGGTGGGCCCCCGTCATCGACCTCCCCATGGCTCTCCACCCCGTGCAGTTCCGCAGGATCCAGACTAAAGCATACAAACCAAGGGACCGTGCTTGTCACGGACCAAGAAGTCTTGCTAGGTGTCGGAGGGCACGGAAGACTGTACAGATCTCTGGCAGACGCAGCCCTGTTTATTGTGGACGTGCAGAGAGCACACATGTTGTGATGGCTCAGACGCGGCCCTTTTCAGCAGTACAAAGGTTCCTGAGTACCCCTGACCCGACTGCCCTCTTCCTGGGGTGCGGAAGGCACCCCAGAAGAGGTTCCCTTGCATTTCATGTCATGCTTTTTAAATCTCCAGCCAGGAGGGAACGGAGCTGGCTTCTCCTGCCCCAGACCTGGGGTTTTCTCCAACAGTAACAAATACACCTGCTTTCTTTTCTGCCCCTTTCTCTGAATGACCTGGTTCTGGAAGCTGAACCAGTCCACCCACTTGCCACGGAGCCTCTGATCCTCCTGGGGGGGGTGGGGGGTGGCTGCCCCGCCTGACCCCTTCTACAATGTCGGGCGCCAATCAGAGGGCACTGAGCCAGGCTCTCACTTATCTCCCCCACCCCTTCTCTCCGGCTGACCCCAGAGGGCAGCCCACAGGCTTGTCCAGCCCGTCCCGGTGCCCCATCGGAGCCCGGAGCGAGCAGATCTCCCGCAGCAGTGTGGAAAACAGGAAATCTGAACTTTCTGTCCCAGCCTGAACCGGGAAAATCATTCACCCTCTCTCCACCCCAGTTTCCTCATCTATGAAGTGAGCAGGTTGGCTGAATTCAGGGCTGGTAAACAGATTCTCGGTTTAGCTTTCGGGGGAACTGTGCTGTCTCTAAGATCTGCCTGAGCTTGTTGGGAAAGTGCACTGGTCAAGTTGTGACATCTGGCCTGGGCCTGAGCCTGGAAAGCGCGGACCCTCTGGAAGCGTCTGGCCCTCTGAGGACCACGGAATCCACCACAACTTGTAAATCCCCTCCACCGCCACGCCTGACGCGGCGCCTTCCGGAGGCCACTGCTACCTGAGCTCCAACCCTGCCTGCAGGGGCCTTAGAGCATCTCATTACACCCCATCCCCTGGGTAAACGGCCCAGCCGCGGAGGACCGGGGCTAACACCCCGGTCATCTCCTAAACCCGAGTTCCCTACTGACCCAGCGCTCTACGGTCACCATCCTTCCCCCACTGCGCCCTGGGCGCCCCAATATCCAAAGTCTCAGACAGCCCTGCCTCCCTGCCTTAACCGAAGCTCGGCTTTCCCAAAGACACTGTTTCTCCCACCACGTATCGGGTGGTGCGGTCCCTTCTCCCCGCCTCACTCCCGAAAACATATCTCAGAGGTGGGGGTCCTCCTGACCCCCAATTATGACGTCCAGACCACCCCCCAGCCCTCTCATCACACCTGCTCCCCTGACATCCACCGGGCCTGCAACCCCACCCTCTCCTGTCCTCAAGGCCAGCCTCCCATCACTCGGCCTCACTTGAAACGGGTGTGCCTTTCTCTTCACCAAACAAACATCATTTCCTTCCCTCCTGAATCAAACCTGTCACCAGGGAAGTTAGGGCCAAGCTGTGGCTTGGTATTCTTTCCTGGAATTGAGGGGGGTTCCCTGCCTGGAATTTTGAGAACTCAGACTCTTCGTAGCCACATGGTTAAGAAACCGGTCAGCAGGCAGTAATCGTTAATCTCTCATCCAGCTGACTCTGTGATGAATAATCCCACAACCTCACAAACTCCCCTGAAGCCACACCAACAACAGCTGCCAAAAGATCCCCTCCTGGGTCGTGGGTTCAAAGCCATCACCCTGAGGGATCTGGAAGAATTTAAGAAGAGCATTCTCAACCCAAAGGCTCTATCTGGCCATTTCAGGCTAAGGAAGCCCCACAGCCTTTCTCCTAAGGAAACAGCTTCAAGAATCTTTCTGGAGGGACTTCCCTGGTGGCACAGTGGTTAAGAATCCACCTGCCAATGCAGGGGACACGGGTTCGAGCCCTGGTCCGGGAAGATCCCACATACCACAGAGCAACTAAGCTCGTACGTCACAACTACTGAGCCTGCACTCTAGAGCCCACAAGCCACAACTATTGAGCCCGTGTGCCACAACTACTGAAGCCTGCATGCCTAGAGCCCGTGCTCTGCAACAAGAGAAGCCACTGCATTGAGAAGCCTGTGCACCGCAATGAAGAGTAGCCCCTGCCCACTGCAACGAGAGAAAGCCCACGCACAGCAATGAGGACTCACCACAGCCTAAATAAATAAATAAATAAAAATAAAACTATAAGAAAAAGAACACAGTATCTCTTAAAAAAAAAAAACTAGTAGGAAAAACAAAAAAAAAGGACTACTGACCTAGATCCCTGAACGAAGGGAGGAAAAACCATATACCAGCCCCCACCCCACCCTCGCCCCAGGGATTGTCTGTGGCTGGGTCAAAGGACAATGGGTCATTTTCTCTATACATAATATACTCTCTTGCTCCCCAAAGCCCCCTCCCTGCAGGAAGATGCTGTGTCTCAGGAGCTGTGGAAGCTGCACCCTTACTTCCACTTCGCCCACGCCCACACCCATTTGCTCAAATGGTTTCAATTTCCACCTCACTGCTGCAAGCCAGAGGCTGAAGAATGCGCTGTATGTCTGTACCCCTGACTGGGTGGAGGAAGCACAGCGTCTGGATCTGGACCTCCAGGGATGAGGGGGCCGCCCTGATCCAAAGCCTGGTGCATAGACTTGGGAACCAAATAAAACACCAAGAGTAGGAGCCAACACCTCCATGGGAATGAAATAATTGTTGTCTGGCCAAGAATATTTTAGTAGGAAAGAAACAAGCTCCTTATATATTGGGGGGACCCGGGCATAGTCAGAAAGAGAATCTGAATTAGAAGTGTTAGGTGGTCAGAACCGTGATCCTAGCACCTACCAGCTGTGTGACCTTGGTAAGAAGCTTAACCTCTCTGAATCTCCATTTCCTCATCCATCAAATGGGGATGCAGTATCTGCTCCAACTAACAGTGTGGTTTGTGAAAAAATGGAAGTGAAGCGATCGTATAACGCAAGTGAATTTGTACACTAACGATACCATGGTCACAGACACACCAGGGTTTCATGAGCAGAATTCAAATGAATTCTCTCTTTTTTAATTTCTTTATTTATTGGCTGCACTGTGTCTTCCCTGCTGCGTGCGGGCTTTCTCTAGTTGCGGCCAGTGGGGGCTACTCTTCATGGTGCTGTGCAGGCTTCTCATTGCAGTGGCTTCTCTTGTCGCGGAGCACGGGCTCTAGGCGCGCAGGCTCCGTAGCTGTGATGCACGGGCTTAGTTGCTCCACGGCATGTGGGATCTTCCCAGACCAGGGCTCGAACCCGTGTCCCCTGTATTGGCAGGTGGATTCTTACCCACTGCGCCACCAGGGAAGTCCCAAATGAATTATCTTAAGCCACGAGACAAGGAACAGGCTAAGTAAGGCTGACCTCCTCGCTCTATAACTTATGAGACCCTCATGTCCCGGCCACACAAGCCTGCGGATATGAGCAGGGTCACATTTATAGTCACCATTCTCGTTTCCTTGCTCCTTCCCCTACAGACTAAGGCCAGGGTCCCAGATCCACACAACCCCTCCTCCCAGTGTTTCTGGGGGTCCCCGGGGGCACTACTGTCCACTGGGTACCTTCTTCTCCCACCATTGCTGCCTCCGATGCTCTGGAGTCCAAAGGGAACCAGGGTCACCCTGGGATTCACAACATGTTTTGTCAGAGGCATCCCAAACCCAGGGTCCCTCCCATCCCCCTGAAACTGCCCATTTTCTCCTCACGCAGGGCCCCTTTGCTCCCTGAAACCCTGTGATTCCACGCAGGCTGGCTGTGGACATATCCTGCCCTCCTCAGGACCACCTCCCACTCTGACCTGAAGCTGTGCACGGCCCAGCCCACCACGGTCGGCCCCTTCCCTCAGCACAGGCGCCCCGCGGGGAGGCTCCTCGGCCTCCCGCGGGGCTGCCCACGCGTTCACCAGAGGCGCCCAGACTTTCTGAATCCCACATTCTAGCTCACCCTAAATCACCACAAATGGCTTTTTATCTTTTTCTTCTACAGGTTGGAAAACACAACTCCCCAGCATCCAGGGGGCTCGAGGGATGGGCTCTGTTCTTCCACACCAGCCCTGGTCATTCCAGCCCACTGGCCACCGCTGACGGCTCCAGGGATGGGGTGTCCATGCGCGCTTAGGCCAGTGGTACCCGAGCAGGTTGCTGGGGTTTTCCTGGCTCCTAAGAAAGAGACTTGGGAAATGGTCTCTTTCCCTCTGAAGATGGAAAAGAAGCGTTGCTCCCACACCACGCACAGCAAAGCACAGAGACTGAGAGGACCTCGCCCTCGGCACCATCGAACTGCACAATCAAACGGATCCACTTTCTAAGGATTTTCGTTATGGTTTTTAAATGTCTGGGTTGGTCGGCAAACAACCTGAAACATCTGACCTGACAGAGGAATACGTTCAAAAGCACGTGCCCTGAAACCGGCTTGGATTCTTTTGCCACAAGAACTTTAGGTCAAGCTGCACTTCCAGCTGCTATTGGCCTTTTTTCAGGAAGAGATGGAAATTGTCAGGAAACCTCAACCACAGAGCTTATGACAACACCCCTGGATCGACGCGAGATGGTTTCCTCGGCACGCGGGAGCCCTTTCACTCACGGGCATAAATTTCTGCCGGTGACGGTCACCAGACCCCACGCCCTCCCCCTTGTCCCAGCCTGGCTTCCGATGTTTTCTACCTTCCTTACCCATCCCTAACTCTCAGTACCCCTCTTGGGGTAAAATGGTGGGTTCAGGCTGCCTGCCTGTGAGGTGACCAACCAAGGGGGTTCCGGCTTTGGAAACGCCTCCCACTTCGCGTTTGCCTCCTGCACCCTCGTCTTGGTGGGGAACCTGGCAACTCCTGCAGCTCTGCAGGGCGTGCTCTGGAATCAGACCTTCAGGGCTGACCCTGGACACGTCCTTACCTCCTCCAAGTTTACCCAAATGGATATGATAACGGAATAGAAGGATGAGAAACTTCAGTGACACTGCTGAGCTGTTCAAAACTGCTTGTTTTCAGGCTTCAAGTCATATCAGATAATAAATGTCCTTGTGTGCCAGGCAGAAGTGTTGTAAGTGGAACACTCTTGCCACGTGGCAGGAAAGGTGCCCAGAAGCAGGTCCGAGCTACACCCTTACAGCTTGGGATCCAAAATGGAAGAGACCTTCTCCCCACCAGTCTCCATACAGCAAATGTCACGGAAGGACTAGTCGACCCCGTTTACCCTGCCTGCCCACCCCTGGCTCAGTCACCACCAGTAATCCACTGGTCAGTCTGGTGGATCACCGCTCAGTGGGCAGCCCAGGAAGCAGTACTGAACGGTGAGTCCACCCCTGGCCACAAAGGAGGGGCACAGCTTTTGTCTAAAACCACACCTCGTGGGGTCCCTTACGGTGAACACAAGCCAACCAGAGCAGTATAGATGCTACAATGGGATTTAAGAGTCAAGCGGAACCCCCAGTTCTGAATCATCTATGAAAAGCAAAAACAGGCTCATATGGTGGCAGCTGTAATTCAGAGTGGTACAGGTGGGCTTCACACTTTGCTGGGCTGACATGTCGGTCATAAGGTGAAAAGGCAGCACAGTAACCCCATCTCCCTGCTGGGGGCAGAGGGGCGGGCAGGTGAGGCCCAGAAAGGAGCACCTGCTGATGGCTGGGCACAGGCTTAGGTCAAGTTGAAGGTTAAATCAGCCTCAGGATGGTCAAAACTAGTTGGAGAATTCACAACGCACAGAAGATGGAGACAGTAAGTATGAGAGCTGGGGGAGAGCAAAGGTGATATAAAGCCTGGATGAACGTAAAACGTTGAGTGAAGACAAAGCTGGGAAAATTCAGCCTGAAGAAATGCAGACAGAGGTGGAGGAGGACCTGCCTGCCTTCTGACCGCACACCCCTGGTTCGTGCAGACTTCCTGGCTCTCTCCCCAGCATGACCTATCAGCCCCAGCATTTCAAAGCTGGACGGACTGCATCTTAAGAACACGTGCACCAGGGAAGCTTCCTAGGGCAGGCAGGCAACGGTCCCAGGATCAAGGTAACATCCGCCTTAGATCTGCTGCCCCAGCCACGCACCCGGAAACGGTGCTTCCACCCATCCCTTAGAGCAGTGTTCCCTTCCGGCTCCAGACTTGTGCGTGTGGCTTCTGGATTGGTGTTGGGTTTGAAACTGGATCTTGCCAGGGACCGATCCCGACACCCATATGAACCTATCGGTTTAGTTTCCCTGAACTGAGCATAGGGCCTGCCGAGGTTTCATCTTTGAAATATGGTGTGGCTTCACCTTGGGGGCCTGGGGAAGAGTGTGTTCATTCTGTCCCCATAAACCAGAAGCCCACATGGACCCACGGGCCCGGGAACGTCAGGTCAGGCCGGGGCACACAACACCTGCCCTCCAGGGCTGCATGAGAGTGGTGGAGATTACAAGCCTGTGCCCAGGAGACTTTAGCTCCTGCACCACCATTCATTCCAAAAGTGAATTCAAATGTTCCATAAAAGGTATATAAACAGATCACAGGCAGCTGGGAAGGACTGAAGGGCACCCACCCAACAGGCCTTGTTTGCTTCTGCCAAGCCGTTCTATTTTCTTTTCTAAGTCACTCAGAACCAGTTACTCATTATTTCAAGGCATGAGGAAGGATCACAACATATTAAGTTTTTTAAAGGCTATAAATGGACTGTACACCATGAGACTAATTATGTCAAAAGGAACAGCTTTAGTGTGTGTGTGTCTACGTGCGGACAGCGGGAAGAGAGCTCCGTGAAACTGTCGCAGGTAGTTACTTTTTTCCCATATCTTCCACTTTTTAAAACACCAACTCATAACATATAAAATCATAAAACATACCGTTTTATGATTTAAAAAATAAACCTGTTTGTGGACACGTCTCCTGTGGCAGCTCAGTGATCGTCTTCTAAGCAGAGACGCCCAGGATTTAGGAGTCAGAAGACCGGTTTGCGCTCATCTCAGCTGTTCATTAGCCGCTTTCAGATGTCATCTGCCCTCCAAGCCTCTAGTTCCTTCACCTGTAAAATTAGGGTAGTACTCGCTTTGTCTAATTCTCAGGGTTATTGTAAGAGTTTAAATTTTAAATCAAGATAGTATAGCGGATAACACAACATTGTAAATCAACTACACTTCAATAAATTTCAAAAAAAAACCCAAGATAATGGAGTGGGAAATTGGATAATGACTAGGCAACCTTCAAGGGACCTCCCCCTTTCTTCCCACTGCCTCATCTTGTGGCCGTTACTCCTCCCTCTGCTCCTCTCCTTCTGCCCAGCTGGTAAAGATGAGAAGCTCTTTGAAGCTCAAGCCACGATTACTTCCTCTTCCCAGTCTGTTCTCTCCCCTCAATGAGTTCACCCCTTCCTTAGACTTCCGTTACCATCGGTACAAACTGACATCTTCAGCTCAGACTTTCATATCTGTATCTCCAACTACATTCTAAACACAAAGACTTGGTGGTCCAGCTCTTAAGACTTCGCCTTTCACTGTAGGGAATGCAGATTTGATCCCTGGTCGGGGAACAAAGATCCCACATGCCATGCAGCGTGGCCAAAAATATAGCTATATAGACTCGACTTTCTCAGTCACCTCAAACCCAACCCATCCTACGTTAACTTTACGACCTTTCTGGATCCCCTCCCCCGCCCCCTGCCACAACAAACTGGCCCTCTTCATGGTTCTCTCCCCAAGGCTGTTGCCAGCACCCAACCAGACTATGAGCCAGAAGCCCAGGGAGCACCCTCTCTGCTCCCTTTCTCTGGTCCCCCACACCCACCCCACCACCATTTCACATCCAGAACCTTCACCCTTTATGCTCCACGACGGTGGTCGGAGCCACCACTGTCTCTCACCTGCATCATGGTGACAGCCTACAAACTAGGACCCCTGCATCTGCTCACCACTCCCTGCAATCCATTCCCCATAGTGCATCCAGGGAAAGCTGTCCTAAAAATCAACCTTATTGGGAATTCCCTGGTGGTCCAGTGATTAGGACGGGTTTTCACTGCCATGAACTGGGGTTTGATTCCCCGGTGAGGCGAATAAGATCCTACAAGCTGCACGGCCAAAATTAATGTATTAATTAATTATTACTTAAATTTAATAAAAAAGAAAATCCACCTTATCAAGGTATAGTGTACATGCAAGCAGAGTATTGTGGTCCTTACACAACGCCCTCCTCTGTGTACCTTGCCCCACGGTTTCTAGCTGCTCTGGACCCAGATTTCTACTGGACCCTCAGCTTAGCAGGGCCTCCGTGCTCTGCTGGACTCCAGCCCTTGGTGTCATGGTTGGGAAATTGTCCCCAGACAGAAAGGTGGGTAGCCATGGGGCTTACCTCATGAGTTTTCCCTTCAGTCAGGGATCAGCAGTCTTCTGCTGCCTGTCATTCACGGCCCAAGAATAGCTATCCTTTATGTCTCGTCAAGTTTTATACAGGTTTGTGGTGTGAAGGCTGGTCCGGTGCCAGTTACTCCATCGTGGGTGGAAACAGAAGTCCAGAGAAAGTTGAATAAAACACAGACCTGGTCATGTTATTCCTCTGGTCAGAACTCTTCTGTGGCCCCTTGGCTCTAAGGATAAAGATGCAGTTTACACGGCCTCCAGGCCCTACGTGATCCAAGCCCGCCCTCACATAGTGCCATTCCCTCTTCCTGCTGCACACATTCCCTCTTTAGCTTCTGGCTTCTTTGAATCCCTTGCCATGACTTCTCCTCCCACTCGGCTTTTGTACATCACAGTACACGTTGTAGCACTCTTCCCATCCCTCCTCACCAGCAATAAAGCTACAATGAACAAAACACTGTGAGGCTGGCACAAGATTAGACAGAACAGAGTCCAAAAATAGACCCAGGGATGCATGCGATTCATTACAACGAGAAAGGAAGGAATTATTTAATAAAGGCTGTTTGTTCAATTAGCTAGCTATTTGAGAAAACATTAAGTTTTATTCCTAAGTCACCTGTTATTCAAAATCAAAATTCAGACAAAGCATTAATAAGCAAAACATGTAAAGAACTACTTCAAATTGATTTTTTTAAGAAAACAAATATAAAAATGGGAAAGGGAAATAGACTGATAAACATATGAAAATATAAACATATAAAAGTATATCCAAACTCATACAATAAAATATAAATTAAGGATAGTAACATATTGATAGTATCCAATGTTGGTGAGAGTATAGGGAAGTAGGTCCTCTCCTGCACTGTTAGAGGATGAATTAGTGCTGCCATGTCACCAAGGTTCCAACATACATACACTCTGACTCATCACATTTCCAGGAATCTATCCTATAAAAATAGCAGCATGAACAGAGAATTGCTTGCATCATCAAAAAAATTAGAAAGAACTCAAGTGCGCATCAATAAGAATATGTATAAATAAACTCTATGGCATCTTACACCAGAACACTATGCATCCATTTAAAACGTGAGGTAGCTCTAAAGTGCTTGTAGAGACATCCACAGTATAGTGCTGAGAACTAAAAGTGGGTTGCAAAACAAAAACAAACACAGTACAATACCAGTGACATGTGTGTGCACATACACACAACATATACATATATATACACATACACATACACACATATATGAGAAAAGAATCTGGGACTTCCCTGGTGGTGAAGTGTTTAAGAATCCATCTGCCAATGGAGGGGACATGGGTTCGATCCCTGGTCCGAGAAGATCCCACATGCCATGGAGCAACTAAGCCTGTGAGCCACAACTACTGGGCCTGTGCGCCACAACTACTGGGGCTGTGCGCCACAACTACTGAAGTCCACACGCCTAGAGCCTGTGCTCTGCAACAAGAGAAGCCACTGACATAAGAAGGCTGTGCACCACAACGAAGAGTAGCCCCCACCCCCCACAACTAGAGAAAGCCCAGGGGCAGCAACTGAAGACCCAACTCAGCCAATTAATTAATTAATTAATTAATTAAAAGAATCTGGACAGATACACAGATTCAAGCTCAATTCTTTGATTGGAGTAAGCCTTGGAGGGGGAACAGAGGAACCCTTATGTTGTACTTTACATACTTGTATATTATTCGAATCTGTTGCAAAGAATGTTTCACTTTGTAATTTAAAGACAACTCGTGTGTATGTTAAGGTGAGAGTGATGGACTTATTACAATCAGCCGCGGGGCTAGTGAGCACCTGTGATTTAACATCCCGGTATCAGGCATGACTGTCACCTGGTGGTCACAGGCCGCCATGGCAGATTGCCTTCCCCAGGGCTTCTCAGCCTGGGCGCTGTTGCCATTTGGGGCGGGATCGTTCTTTCCTGCAGGGGGGCTGTCCTGCGCATTGTGGGATGTTCAGCAGCATCCCTTGCCTCTACCTTCTAGATGCCAGTGACAACCTCTCCCCAAGTGTTGACGGCCAAAAATGTCTCCAGACCCTGCAACTGTCCTCCTCGGGGGCAAAAACGCCCCCGGCTGAGAACCACAGATCTAAGAGTGTCCCGAGCGCAAAGTGAATAAATAAAATGTGTTCGTTCATTCACTCACTGGTAGCTCACGCGAGGCAAAGTCTTCACGAGATAGGTTCCTAACGTGAGCTGGAAGGAGGGAGCTCTAACCCAGGGCTGCTCTTCACTGCTTGGCGAGATTCTGAGCTTTAAATTCAGCAGCAAGAAAATCCCTTCTTACCCAGTGACTCCCCAGCTGCCTCAGGCAGAGAGAACAAGGATGGCGATTCCTGGCACTCGCGCCGCACACTCTACTCAGACCTGCGGCAGGAACTCACAGCAGCCACGCCGTGGCCGCACCACAGTGCTGCAATCAGCAGCTGCCACAGCCATCACCCGGACAGGAAGCCCCTTTACCCCTCAGACCTGAGTCTTCCCTCCCCCACCGAGAGCTGAAGCAGGGTGAAGGGGCACTGACGAGGGGTATCCTGCTTCAGAAGCCTCTCTGCACCCCCAAACCTGAGACCCCGCTCATCCACAGAGAGAAACAAGGCTCTGGATGGCACCAGCAGAGGGATGCCACCACAATAATCGGCTGCCCCAGGAAGTACCCTGTCCCAACCGGACCTGGGAGTCTTCACTCCCCGCCAAACATACACACACACACACACCCCCCTAGAGACACCAGGTGGTTGGGTGGTACTGGCAGGGAGGTGCCACCACTTAAAGCACCCAACCCAGGAAGCACTCTTCTTCATCAAGGGCTGAAGACCCGTCTCCCCACCTTAGACCAGCCTGGGGAAGCTCTTGACGCCCACCCAGGCAGCATCAGCAGGGACCAGCAGGAGCCCAGCAGTACCAGATAAACCAAGCAGATCGAACAAGTACCACAAACACGCTGAAAATTAAATTACCATTGAACCACAGCACACAAAAGTACACCAAGACCTACAAATAGGGTGATGATGTTCTAAAATAGAAGATTTAAATACAAGCCAGAGTCTCCTAACAAAACAGACAAAATATCCAGGAATCAACACAAAATCATCTGTCATGCCAAGAACCAGGAAAATCACAACCTGGAAGAGGAAAGGCAACCAAATAATGCCGATACTGAGACAAATCGGATGTTGGAATCATCTGACAAGGATTTAAAGCAGCCAGTGCTTGAACAAAAATGTTCGATAAGAATCTACAAATTCTTTCAGAACAAAATAGAAAATAGAAAATCTTAGCAAAGAAAATGAAGTTATAAAAAAAAGGAACCAAAGGAACATTATAAAACTAAAAAATACAAATATGGAAATAAAAAAACTCACTGGATGGGCTCAATAGCAGAGTGGAGATGACAGATTTTGAAATCAGTGAACTTGAGGACATATCAATAGAATGTACCCAATCTGAGCAACAGAGAGAAAATAGACTGAAAAGAAATGAACAGAGCCTCAGGGACCTGCTGGGACAATGACAAAAGATCCCACAATCTTAACATCAGAGTCACAAAAGCACAGGAAAGAGAAGGTGGAGCTGACCCAACACAATAATGGCAGACACGTTTCCAAATCTGGTGAAAGACATAAACTTAACAGATTCAAGAAATAAACTCAAAAAAATCCCTGCTGAGACACATCATAATTAAAATTCTGCAAACTAAAGACAAAGAAAAAAACATCTTGAAAGCAGCAGAGAGAAATGCCACATTACCTACAGGAGACCACCAATCTGAATGACAGCAGGCTTCTCACTTGAAACCAGGAGGGCCAGAAGGAAAGGGCACATTTTCAAGTGCTGTCAACTTGAAGGACAAGAACTGTCAGCCACGAATTGAATACCCAGCTAAACTATCCTTCAGGAATGAAAAGGAAATCCAGACATTCTCAGATGACTGGAAACTACAAGACTTTGTCACTCAGCAGACTTACCCTTAAAGAATGGCTACGAGAAATTTCTATCCAAAATATGAATGATAAAGGCAGGAATCATGGAGCATCAGGAAAGAAGAAAGAAAACTAGAAAGAGCAGAAATATGGGCAGATACAATTGACTACACTCCTCCTCATGAGTTTTACAAGTGTATAATGTTCCTCTTTTGTCCAATATGACCTTTTATCTTGAATAAATTTTTATTAATGATGACATCATTGTCTGGGTATTCTTTTAATTCATATTTGCCTGGTATATCCTTTGCCACAACTTCATTTTTAATCTTTCTGTGTTTCTTGGTTTCTGATGTAAAGAACATATGGCTGCATCTTGAGGTTTGTCTTTTTCGGGGTTTTTTTCCCACTTGTTTCTTTTTAATTTAACCTGAGATTCTCTGCCTTTTGACCCATTTACATATATTGTGATAAATGATGTAACAGGCCTTATTCTGTGTTTTCCTTTACCACAGTTTCTTGGTTTTTGTTTTCCTCTTCTCTGGTTTTCTACTGAATAATCAATTGTTTTCTTCGAGTTTGAGTGTCATATGTTCTACTTTTATTCTCATGGTACTTGTACCTAACTTATAAAACCCACACCTACGTTTCTTCCCTCCCTATCCATTTATTAAGCTTGCAAATATGTACATCCCCTCTCTAATCAAGACAAGTAATTTAGTTACTCTCACTTTCTCATTTCTACTTCCCACCCTCATCCTCACTGGTACCATTAAAATTTTAGTATTGCACTGTTATGTACATGTAGTTAGCATCACCTGACTCACTGTCTCTGCCCCTTGATTATTAAGACAATAATAAACTCTACTAAATTATTCTTATCCTGACTTTCTTTATATCTTGAAGCATCTCCCTCATTTTTTCTCTTCTTGCTGAAATACTTCTCCAAGAATATTTCCAAGGTCTTACATGCATAAGAGTACCTTTATTTTACCTCATTCACATGATTGTTAAGTAAAATATAAAATTCTAGATTCAAAGTTTTATCTTTTACAATTTGAAAATATCACTACATTTTCTTGTTGCAGTCAGTGCTACTGACAAGTCAGATTTATTTAGTCATTGTCATTCATCAAGGGGCCACAAAATGCCAGGCACTGTTCTTGACATGGGATTTAGCACTGAACAAAAGTTGTTGTGGTTTTGCTTTTTGGTTTTGGTTTTTTTTCTTGCAAGTGATCTGTGCTTAGTCTCTGGGAGTTGTTAGAAGTTCTTCTTTGTTATTTATTTTTGGAGGAAATCATCAAGAGGATGTGACCACTGGTTGACCCAAGAGGTGGACCCCAGGCAACTGGAGGCTCCTCATGTCCTCCCCGTCCTTAGAACATATGTTCCCACAGGAGGAGTTGTTTCAGGGGTGCAGTCTTGAGAGAGCAGGGTGTCGCTGAGATCACCTGGACTGAATATGTGATTGAACCTAGTTAAGGCCTCTGCATAAACTTTTAAGATCTGGTGGGCAAGTGCAGAGATTATCTCATCTTGTGGCGGCCCAAGACAAGACTTGTATCTAAGTTCCCTTATTAATCCTGCCACCTACCAACCAGGGGTGTGGTCTACCTCTTTCTTTGGTCTCTCCTTGCCCTTCAAATACAGGGGCCAGTTTCAAATTTTACCCAGGAAACTCCAGAGGCTGTGAATCAACATTTATGTTGTTAGATTTAATTATAACATGTAATGTCTTTTCATATTTTTCCTGTTTGTCTTTCTATGAGCACTTTCCATCCAAGTTCTTGAACCTTTATTTCTCCATAATCCTTGGTTGTTATTTCTTAAAATATGTTCTCCTCTGTTTGTTCTTTCTTTCCTTCTAAGACTCTCATTATATGAATATCTAGTCAGTTTCCATATTGCTTAACATTCCTTTCACATTTTTCAAGTTTCTATCCCTTCCTGATATCGAAAAGCAGAGTTCCTTGATCCTAGAGCCCAGCTTTCAAATTCACTCTTCAGTTTTACACATTTTGCTATTCAATAAAATACTGAATACTCTGACAAGTTCTTAATATTTCTTATTTCCTCCTCTAACTCTCTTTTTTTTTTCTTTTAACTTTTGGCTGTGTTGAGTCTTCGTTGCTGTGCATGGGCTTTCTCTAGTTGCAGCAAGCAGGAGCTACTCTTCGTTGTGGTGCGCTGGCTTCTCATTGCAGTGGCTTCTCTTGTTGTGGAGCACGGGCTCTAGGCACACAGGCTTCAGTAGTTGCAGCATGTGGACTCAGCAGTTGTGGTTCACGGGCTCTAAAGTGCAGGCTCAGTAGTTGTGGTACACGGGCTTAGCTGCACTGCGGCATATGGGATCTTCCCAGAGCAGGGCTCAGACCCGTGTCCCCTGCATTGGCAGGCGGATTCTTAACCACTGCACCAGCAGGGAAGTCCCCCTCCTCTAACCCTTTTAGGATAGCTTCTTAAAAATACATATATTTTATTCTAAATGCCCCACGAATCCTTCTTTATCTGTTACAGATTGTTCAGATTATCATTTTTCTTTTATAGCAACAGAATGCTTCAGATACCTTATTTTTTCCCAGTGAGCCCACATTCCCCAAGGCCAGGTGATAAGCTGGTATGCAGGAAGCGAAGGGAATCAAAACCCTGAGGTGTTTCCTATACCTCCTTCAACTCACCACAAAGGGTACAGGCTGTAGCTGAATTCTATGTACGTATGTGGGGAGGGAAAGGGGGGTTAGAGAAATTTGAGTTATTTTCAAAGCAGAGAATCTATGGTGTTAAAATGTGGGCAAGACCATTTACCACCCTCTTTCTACCAGGTGATTTTATCCCACAAGGAACCTCTCTATTTCCACCTCTTTTTTGCAGTAATCATCTGGCTCACGGCGTGGGGGTCTGTGCATGTGTATGTGTGTAGGGGGGGGGGTTGTGTGTATCAGGGTGGGAGAAAGGTGAATAAATCCCTTTGAGGTGGATCTGCTTGTATCTATTACTAACCACTCCTCTCCTCCCGCTGCCCCCCCAGCTCTGAGGTTACCCTGTGTGATGGTGAAAGAGCAGGCAAAGATTTACCCGGTGCAACAGGGGAGTGAGCAGAAAGGAGCACACAAAACACCTGAAAGCACCCCCACTCCCAACAGCACCTCCCTGCGGTCCCCTTGTGGCATCTGGAGCTTTGCATTGCCGCTATCATTCCCTCCCCACCTAGACACACACACACACACACACACACACACACACACACACTAGGACCAAGTGTAGCCAGCTGTCTCCCAGAGGGTTTCCAATCAATTTTTCAATAGTTTCTCAACCCAACAACCCCCCTCCTTCCACAGGCATCCAGGTTGGGTTTTGGACAAGGAACTAGCCATTTACATTAGGATGCTTTGTTGGTTGCCTTTTTCTGTATAACAATGTTACTAGATACTTAGTGGCTCAAAACAGCACACGCTTATTATCACGTGGCATCTGTGGCTGAAGGTTTGGGCACAGCTTAGCCGGGGGTTGTGGACAGGGGTCAGTCCTTGGTGGCTGACAGCTCCTCGGCTTGTGGATTTCCCCAGCATCACATTTGCTTCACCAATGCCAGCAAGGAGGATTCTCCTAGCAAAACAAGCATTAGAATCATGTCACCTTTGTTGTGTTTTATGGGTTAAAAGTGAGTCACAAGGGGCTTCCCTGGTGGGGTAGGGGTTAAGAATCCACCTGCCAATGCAGGGGACACAGGTTCGAGCCCTGGTCCGGGAAGATCCCACATGCCACTGAGCAACTAAGCAAGTGCAGAGATCATCGCCACAACTACTGAGCTTGTGCTCTAGAGTCTGTGAGCCACAACTACTGAGACCATGTGCTTCAACTACCGAAGCCTGTGTGCCTAGAACCCGTGTTCTGAAACAAGAGAAGCCATGGCAACGAGAAGCCGACGCACGACAACGAAGAGCAGCCCCTGCTCACCACAACTAGAGAAAGCCTGTGTGCAGCAATGAAAACCCAATGCAGCCAAAACTTTAAATAAATAAATAAATAAATAAATCTTAAAAAAAAAAAGTGAGTCACAAGTCCTACTCACACTCAAGGGGAGGGAGGGGGATTACACACAGGTGTGAATACCAGGAGGCTCAGATGATGGGAACCACATTGGAAAATGCGAACTGGATAAGGGGTGCCTTCTCGTAGGAACTAAAAATCATCCTTCCCCAAAGTTTTTGAAAATCATTGAAGGGTTTTAAGCAGTAAAGTAACATCTTATTCTTGCTTTAGAACGATCGCCAGCCAGAAGGTGTGGCAGAGAGACTGGTGGGAAAGCAAACTTGACTTGGGGAAATCAGCTAGGAGGCTGGCACTGTAATCCTAGTGAAATGTCTGTGGCGAGAACTAAGGTAATGCTGGTGGGAAAAGAGAAGGATGGACAGATTGGCGAGTTGTTTAAGAAGTGCAATAAATAGGACATAGTGATAACTAGACATCGAGCGTTGAGGGTACTCCGGTTCTGGCTTTTGCAAATGGTCTGTGAGCAGTGATATTATTCACGGAGAAGAGGAGGGGCGCGTAGACATTTTGAGTTCTGTCCAATAACAGAATTAGAGAGGAAACGTGCTTCCTTGAGAGAACACCTCCTTTGATAAATTTAATTTTTATGCTTGCAGAAAACCTGTTGCTCAAATTTGTTGAAACTGGTTGAATGTTTTCAACTCGCCCATCCCACACGTGTGAATGTCCAGTATTACAAGCAGCCTGTGGACGCATGCACATCTGTTTGCAAAGTACATCTTTCACATGGTTAGAGGGCAAAGGATGGATCTGGGGAGCACAAGAATATGGGAAAGCCATGTACTCTAACATACCTCACATCGCAGGGACCTGGTCGGGCCGCCTCCGCGGGCCCGCGCGCGGAGCAAGCGCGGGACCAGGAATAGCGCGGCTCCGCGGTTCGCGCTCTCGCGTGTGCGCGGGATCCCATACGAGCGAAGCGACCGCTACTCTCGCGAGAGGGAGGGCGACTGCGGCTCCTTGGATTCCCCAAACCTCGCCACGCGAGCTCGCACCTGCAGAGGCGCGGCGTCTGGCCATTCCCCGGGGGCTTCTGGGAATCGTAGTTCCAGGGCAGGACAAGGCCCGCCAGCCTTGCCCCCCTACTCCTGCGCATGCGCGGCCCCGCGGGCCGGAGAAGTTCGCAGCCTTTGTGAGGCCCGGGGTGGGCGGTGAGTGGTCGCTCAGGTGCGGCTCCGCTCGCTCGGCCTCGGCGGCGCCCCCGGGCACAGGTCTGCGCCGAGCCGGGCGGAGCGGGCGCTGGAGACGGCCGTGGAGAGCAGGCGCGAGCCCGGTCCCCGGGGCCTGGGGGCGCGGGGCGGGCGGGGGGCTCGGTCTGCGCGGCGGCCCCTCGGCGGCGGCCCCGGCGCCTCCCCCGGCCGCGCGGCCCCCGCGCAGCTCCGAGCTGCAGGCCCGGCGCGGGCGCCCCGCCTCAAGGATGCTGTCCCGGCTTTCCAGGTGCCAGCCGCGAGGGCCGAGCCGGTTCGGGACGCAGCGAAGCCTTCCGGAGGAGCCCCCCGAGGAGAGGCGGGACGGAGGACCGCGAGGCCTCGGGGCTTCCCGCTCCTCCGCGCGGAGAGGGCTGCACGGGGGGCAGGGCAGAAGCTTCGCGGCGGGAAGGAGGCGGTGACCATGGAGACAGATGTGGCCGAAGTGCCCGGGAAGAGAGGTGAGGGGCCGGGCCGAGCTCTTCCTGCTGAACGGGAGTCCGTGCTGTCCGGCTCCTTTGTCTGGGGATGGCCGGGCTCTTTGGGTGAGAGTGGAGGGCTTGCTGTGGAATCGCCCCCCCCCCCCCCGCGCTTCCCACTCCAGCTGGTGCCCGGCGGACCCCCCACAGCCACCCCCAAGATGTGAGCGAAATGTTAGCTCCTGGGGCTTGAGCATAGCCTCGTACTTTTTCTCACACCTCCTTCCTTCGGGTGATTATACCACGCTCGCCTCATCAGCGGGTCTGACAGTTTGGCTCCCTGGTTGGCAAAAGTATTTTCCGCTCCTGTTATTCCACTTTGCACAAAAAGCCTCTGGTTTCAGTAGAGCAGATACTTTTATTTTATAGAGGAGACTCCAGGCAGAGGAGTCAGTGGCTGGCTTCCAGGTCTGCTAGAAGTTTGGTCTGCGAGCTCTTAATGGCAGAATCCGCACCCCGGCCCTACCCGTGCTGGTTGCATTTCTAGATTGTACCCCGGTCCCAACCAGTGATAATTATTTGGATCTGGGATCCACCAAGCTACATTAGGACTAAGCTGGCGGGGTGATTTCTCAGAACCGTTGAGCTTGGTTTTCCCATATTAATGTAATGTAGATTAAACTCCGCGGAAACCTTATTTTATAGTTCCGAGATCAGAGAGTGCCGTCTTCCAGGATGTGGTCGGTTCAGGCTCCCTCTGGCGCAGTGTTTGAAGGAACACCACTGGTACGGGGGCGGGAATTTTGAACTTGTAAATCTGGGTCACAAGACAGATCTAGCCCCATCATGACGGATTTCTTGCCCTTAGCTCTGTCTTCCCAGGAGTCTCCCTTTTCCCAAGAAAAGAGCCCAGAAGAAGGAGAAGTGGCAGCTTTGCGCCTCACCGCCAGATCGCAGGTGAGTGAGAGCCTCTGCTGATTATTGAAATTCCACCTTATTTCTCAGAGTGCAGACGCACTGCCTTCTTTCTGATGCCGAGTTTCTACATCCACTAGAGCTGAGTTGTATGAGGGGACTCGAGTGGCTGATGGACTCAGTGGACAATGTTTTCTGCTGCTTCATGGTGTCTTGCGGAGCTGTTTATTATCACTGAGCAGGCATGAAAGGAGCATTGCCCCTCTGTAGCCTATTAGCTAATTTCTCTGCTTGGTATTTGGAAAAGGATTTTAAAAGACAATATGGTGCATACCTCTTAAAATGTACAGTTCACCAGGGGAAACGACATACACATGACTGTTAAGTAGGAATTTAAGAAAGCACCTTAAGTGCTGGAGCGAATTATGAAGATAATAAGTATTCAGATAGTTCAAAGGAATGCTGGAAAAGGAAGCCTGTAGAAGGCTTAATTTAAAGAGTTCGAATCCAGCCCTCCAAGGTGATGAAGGCTGAAGTACTTTAGAGGTGACTGTTACCAAGTCTGCAGCTTACTTTCCAGCCTCCCCGCCCCAAGGGCGAATATGAAGAATTGTTGAATTTAAGTGGTAGTTGTAGCATATGGGTGATGAATGTGTTACTCTTCCAACTTTTTGTATGTCTGAAAGTTTATTAAACAAAGTTAGGTAGGAGAAAAGATTCTCCAGGTGTGTGTCATACCGCAACCCAGAGATTCCTCTGCTAGCCTCTCTCTCTGCTACTTCAATCCAAAATGTGAAGAGTGGACAGTGCACATCACTGCTGTCTGTCAAAGCGATTTCTCAGGGCCCTTGTATACTCAGAACCCGCCCCCCCCCGCCCCCCGCCACCACCGGTTTCTCGAACACCTTACATGAATACCGAAGACTTTATTAGTCAAGATGCTCTAAGTCGCAGCTGATGAAAACTTGATTCAAACTGGCCTAAGCAAAAAGAGGTATTTACTGATTATTGTAAGTGAAATATCCAGGTCTGCCTAAAATTGAGGTCAAGCAGTGACATTAGAACCTGTTCTTTCCATTTCACTGCCTCTTTCTTTTCCCTCTGTGCATTTTGCACTCAAGCAGGCTTTTCTTCTAGTGCAGGCTGGCCCCTGAGAAATTTAGGCTTGCATCTTCCCGTGTTGAAGATCAGAGAAAAGGGACGTCTTCCCTTCTGGTCGTTCCAGGAGTATTGAGGTTAACTCTGTGATGGGTATTACGCCCATTCTTGGACCATCACTGGCCAAATCTGAGTGTGATGGTCAGACAAGAGAGTATACCTGCACACACATGCACAGACACTCCTCCCACCCGTGGGTCAGGATGGGGCTGGACTACCTGAACTTCATGGGCTAAAGTGGCCGGGAGTAGCAGCCAGGGGAAAATCAGGGTACAGGTACCAGAAGAAGGGTGAATGCTTTACACATTTCAACACGTTGATATTAGATTTAAGACTGCTGTTACAGTTTCAGGATGGATTAAACCTTTTTGGAAATTCTTAAAACTCTCTTCTGAAAAAAAAAAACTTTCTTCTGTCCTTTTTGCATTGCATTAGATTTTGTTTGATGCTAACATTGCAGTTGTCTTACTAGCATTTGCCTGGGCTGTTTATCTTTTACTTATCAGATTTTTTAAAATGTTAGCATTTTCATTCTTGCTCATGGTAACCAGGTGAATGGCACAGATGTGTATAAAAGTATATTACACGTACTTACCTTCCCAAGTGCATTTCCTCATTAGGGAATGAGGATAACAGTCTGGTGTCTGTTTTTCTGTCTGCTTTTGTTGAGCTTGAACTACGGTATTCAGACGTGTGGTACACTGTATTTCCTTCCACTACCCTCCACCACCCCCAACTTTGGGGGTTTTGTTTAGGTCTCCTTTCTGTAAAGAGGCTGAGGCTGTTTTAAAAAACCTTTTTGTAAGCGAAATTAATTTATTAATGTTACTATTATTCCTTGTATTCACATTTTTCTTGCCACGTGATTTTTATCATTCGGTTTACTATACTTTGTTTCTTTTGTATTTTTTCTGCCTTTTGTGCTGTAGTTTGCATTTTTGTTATTCTGATTTTTTTTCTTTTACGGTTTGGAAGTTAATTTCCACTGAGTGTCAGTTTAGCTATAGACATGCAGTTTCAAAGTCTTTTTTTCTCATAATATCTTGTCTACTTAGTAGCTGCTTAATGATTTTTACATTTTATTTTATTTTCCAAGGATGATTCTTATATTTTTTTAAGTCTCTGATTATTTCCATTTTGGGAAACTTTATTTTGAAGTAATTTGAGACTTACAGGAATTTACCAAGTGGTAAAAAGATTTCTTACATGCTCGCCTTTCAAATTCTCCAAAATTTAATGTTTCACCTCACTTTATTATTCTCTTTTTCCAAAATCAGCAAGTTAATGTTGGTATAGTACTATAATGTTGGTATAGTACTATAAGCTACTGCTCTTATTCACATTTTCCAGCTATCTTATTTTCTTGTTTTTTTTCCCCTTAATTTCTTTTATCCTGTAATTCCTTCTGTTTTCCCCAGTTTGTTGTTGAATTCTGTCTCTAATTTGACTTGTATGCTTTGTTCATTTAACCACATTAATTTTTTTTAATGAAATTGAAATGTTTCCTCTGAGTACAACTTTAGCCTTATGGCATTGATTTTTGCATTTTTATTTCATTATTATTTTGAAATTTTGATATTTCTTTCTGTTACCATCAGTTATTGCTCTTTCATTTCTGTTTTGGAATATATTGACATTTACTTTGTTACTTTTGCAAATGCCTCTTGCATATTTAAATAGAAGGTGTTTTCTATCCAGTTATAGTATTTGGTATGTATTTATTTCAACAACCTGGAATGGTATTCCCATTCTCTATGGCTTTTCTTAAAGAGAAGTGTTCAGTACTGGTATGTGTCTATCTCTATATAGTTTTGTGTTTTTATGTGTTATATAAACTTAATTGTATGGTGTGTACACATGAACATTGATATGTGATATCTGTACCCTTAATTAATTTGTTTCTGTCATTTTGCAATTTAATGCTTCTTGCCTTGCATTGGTTCCCTGCTCCCTGGGTGTTGGTGCCAGTCTGTTCACTCCCTGGCTTGTCCAGTCACAAGTTCTCTGTAGATGGATCTTTTCAAGTTTCTTATTGAGGACTCACAAGGAGAACTATACGGACTTTCCTTTTTTTACTTTGCCAAACTACATTGTAGATTCATTGGTTCGCATTTTCACTCTTTATTCCCCAGAAAGACTATGGTCTGTCAGTGGAGAGACCATGGTCTTATTTCTTGAAGTTCTCATGTTGAATCTTGGACAGCGCCTGGCACATAATTGGTACCCAGTGGCTTTTCATGGAATGTCCAGGATGCGTGAGAATGCATGTCACTTTTCACAGCTGTTTCCCCTGCTGAGTGTATGGAGGCCAATAGAAACCTGGAGGCGGTGGGGGGCGGTAAAAGGCAGGCTGCGGAGACACAGATGGTGAACAGAAATATGTTTTGTGTCTTAGGCATCAGTAACGTTCAAGGACGTGGCCATGGACTTTACCCCAGAGGAGTGGGGGAGGCTGGATCCTGCGCAGAGGGACGTGATGCTGGAGAACTACCGGAACCTGGTCTCGCTCTGTAAGGATGGGCTCTCCTGAGACTCTGGACCCTGCTGACTGGGATGTCATTACCGTATTGACATTGAAGTAGCGTAACAAAGCCAGTGATCCTAAAGTGTTCATGCCTTTGGGCCCAGAGAAAATCTGTTTCTGCTCTAGGTTCTTGGTGAGATGTCTGGGCTTGTTTTGTATTATTAGGAGTCGTTGGCTTCAAGTGACAGAAACCAAATTCACACTAGCTTCAAAGGGAAACAGATATATTGTCAGGGATTTTTTTATGTACTTATTTTTTAGCTATGTGGCACAGCTTTGCCCTGACCTCCTCATGGGGCAGAGATGGCCATTGGCCGCTATAGGGTCACGTTATTGTTCCAGTTAAAGAGCGAGGAGCAAAAGGGGGCTTCTATCCTGGGAGTTTCAGCAAATAGGGTCACATGTCCATCAGTGAAACGGGTTACTCGAGCCAGGGAGATAGACTGTGCTCTCTCTGTGCCCGCCTCTGTGGGGTGCACATGCACACACATGCGTGTACACGTATGTGTTCATATGAGCAGTGGAAGGAACTGTTAGCTCTTTCCAAACCTCACATAATAAATTCCCTAAGAGAGCAGGTTCTAGTAAGTGATGAAGGAAGAAAGGAAAAACATTGGAAGACACAGAGTCACAGGTTCGTGGTGCTGCCATGGGCGTCCCACTTCACCCAGCTCCTTCCCTAAGCTGAGGACCCATCGGCAGTGTCTTCCCAGAACTCCCGCAATAAACAAGTGAAGAGAAACTCTCTTCTATTTTTTACAGGCTAAATGTTTGTCTTTTCAAATATGTGCGACTCCTTACCAGGCCCAGGTCTGGCGGCACCTGTTTTAAGCTTCACTTAGAGGCTGTCCCCCACTCCCCGCCCCACCTCATTACAGAACTTCTTGTGATGTCCTGTCTTCTTTGTGGATCCAGGGGTTGGGACCGTGCTCTGGGACAGGGCTTTGTGCCCATCACAAAGAACTAAGTCCCTTTTCTTGTCTGTCTGTCTGTCCTTTTTTTTTTTTTCCTTTCTTTTTTAATGAGCAGGGCTTCCAGTTTCCAAACCTGAGAACCACAACTTGGAGAATGGAAAAGAACCACTGATGCTTGAGAGAAAAGCCCCCAAAAGCAGCTCTTCAGGTGAGTCAGATAGATGGGAGTCCTCGGGAACAGTAGCCCCGCAGGACAGTAAAGAAGTGGCATTTTCAATGCTTAAGAAAGAATGTTAGAAGTACCAACATGCTTTTATTTTTAAAATATCTTATTTTAAATTATATTGCATTTTAAATACTTACAAAAGTCAAGGAAATAAAATAACACCGCAATCAAACACATGCTCACATTTGCTTCATTTGCCTTTTTTCTTTTCTCTTCCTTTTTTTGTAACGTAAAATAGATTAAAATATCATAACTGTACAGTTCTATGAATTTTCCCAAATTGAACATATTCATGTAACTAGCGTCCAGATCAAGAAACCTTACCAAGAAAAAAAAAACACCACACACACACAAACAAAAAACATTAATAAAAATAAAAAGAAACAACCTTATCAGCACCCCAGATGTACCCCTTGGACCTCTTTTAAGTCACCTCTTGCCTCCCAAAAGTAACCTTACCCTGCCTTCTAATACCAGATTCGTTTTGACTGTTCTTGAACTTTATTTAAACTGAGTCGTATCATGTGTACTCTTGTGTCCAGAACATGCTGTGAGGTCCATGCATGTGGTTGCATGTGGCTGTATTCTGTGAATTCTCACTGTCTTCCAGTCTCTCTTGTCACTGTTTACCCGGCTCGTTTATCCGTTCTCCCGAGGTGGCACTGGGGTAGTCCAGGTTCAGGCTGTGTGAATAGTGCCGCTGTGTGCGTTGTTCCCCGCGTCCTTTGGTGAACACGGCGTGCATTTCTATACGACACATGCATACCTGCAGGGTTGTTGGGTCAGGGCAGGCGCTGTTCTCTCTCTTTTGGTGGATATGGGCAAACAGGTTTCCAGAGTCGTTGTACCGCTGCATTCCCCAAGCGAGCAGGAGTAGTAAGTGCATCCCCTCCACCACTTAAGACTGTCTGTCGTCCTCATTTTAGCCACTCTTACAAGTAAGTGTGTGGTATTTTTCACTTTTTAAGAAATAAAAAATATTATAGATTTAGGTAAAGTTCTTACATTCCCTTTCTGCTTGGAAATAAGTAGTTGGTGCAGTTGGTATGAGTCACTCTTTTTTTTTTAATTATTATTTTTTATTTATTTGGTTGTGCTGGGTCTTAGTTGTGGCATGCAAACTCTTAGTTGTAGCATGCATGTGGGATCTAGTTCCCAGACCAGGGATGGAACCTGGGGCCCCTGCATTGGGAGCTCAGAGTACCAACCACTGTGCCACCAGGGAAGTCCCTGTATGAGACATTCTAATGTGTACACACACACACACACACACACACACACACACACAACAGTGAGTCAAAAATTATCCGCACTCTGGTTATATTAAAGTTTCTATAAATTCTACCACCAGAGTGCGGATAATTTTTGATGCACCCTTGTACAAAAAACTATATGTAGTATTATGTTATATTTTTGTACCTCAATTTTTTTAAACTTCACATTGTATTTTGATATTAATCTATGTTAACACATATAAATTGTGTTTATTCATTTTAACTCCTGTGAATAAACTGAAAAGCTTATTTTTACTTCTTTGACATGAGTAAGAGAATTGCAGTGATCATCCTTTGATTGACTTCTTTTGTTCATCTCGAGAGCTGATTTAGGGTAGATAACCAGAGTAAGAATCATTG
The DNA here is from genome assembly GCF_030028045.1 of Hippopotamus amphibius kiboko. Classification (NCBI taxonomy): domain Eukaryota; kingdom Metazoa; phylum Chordata; class Mammalia; order Artiodactyla; family Hippopotamidae; genus Hippopotamus; species Hippopotamus amphibius. Next base: position 2,674,979 of record NC_080202.1, on the reverse strand, counting down.
GACCTGAAGTATCACATGATCAGCTTTATTAGGAACTCCCAAGTTCCCACCACTGTCCTGGCCAATAGCTGATGCTCTTAGATTTAGTAATTTTTGTCAATCTGATGATGAAAATGACATTTTGTGTCTTTTAATGTACATTTCTCTGGTTGTGAGTGAGTTTGAGTATTTCCTGTGTTTTTTTAGCTATTCAGGTTTCCTCTTGTAAGTTACCTGCTGGTTTCCTTTGCCCGTTTTTAGCAATTGGGCCATTCACATCTTTTTCTTGATTTGTTAGTGTTCCTTATGTATTTTAGATGCTAATAGATGACAGTGAGAAAAAAAATTGGTTCTTTTAGTCTGTGGCTTATTTTATATTATGGTGTCTTATGCGTGCATAATATAAAAATTTTAATGTTACAACATTTATCAATTTTTTTATAGTTTTTGCTTTTTCTGAATTGTCTTCCTTATTCCAGTGTCAGGAAGATAATCTGTACTTTATTCTAAAATGTTCTAGCTTTGTATATGGTGTGAAGTAGGGAAATAATTTTATCTTTCTTCATGCTTAAAGCCAGTAGTCTAGCATCATTTATTTGAAAAAAATCTCTGTTTCATCACTGATTTGTGCTGCTCACTCTGGAAAACCCTGGTCCCACATATGCTTGGGTCTGTCTCTGGATTCTCTGATTTTCTTGTCTGTCTGTGCTCCGATAACATACTGTTTTAATTACTATACTTTATAATGTGTGTCTCTCATTAAGAAAATCTTCCCTTAATATTCCGTTTTTTAAAACTTCTTATTCTTTCGAACACAGTTTTTCAGTCTTCCCCTGTGATTACAGATACGTCTGTTTCCCCTGGGAGGCCTGTTTTGTTACTTGCGGGTTCACCACCCTTTTCTTATGGAAGTTAATGTCATTTCCCTAGGGATCTATAAGAACTCTCACATTAGGAGGTCTTTATTCTTTGTTATGTTACAGATGCTTTTTTTACTATTTGCCTTTCCGTTTTGCTATGCTGTTTAATGTACAAACAACGTAGTCCAATCTTGTATTTTTCTGTCTTTTGATTTGTGCTTAGAAAGTCCTTTCTCACACCAAGATTATGGAAATATTTGCCTCTGTCTTCCTCTAGATATTTGTCCTTTAATTTTTTCCTTTAAATTCTTAATCCATTTGGAACCGCGTCTTCTTCTCTGGTTGTATGTATCTTCATGGCTTTCTTTTCTGAACTGTCAAGTGTTTGAATTTCTCGAGGTTTGGTTCAAGTCTCCCTCCTTCTGTACCTGGAACCATAACTGTGAGTGGCTGCGCGGGCCAGGAGAGGACTGAGCCAAGTGAGGTGGGCGGGGTGGGGGCTGGGAGCCTGTGGGGGCACCTGCCTCAGGGGAAAGGGGTGCCCACCACTGCATCTGCTCCCGCTGGGGGGCTGGTAAACCGTTCCTGTGAAGGGGAGTTAGGAAGTAATTTAGGCTTCGTGGGGCACGTGTCCTCTGCTGCAGCTGCTCAGTCTGCCACAGCAGCATGACAGCAGCCACGGACCCTTGGTAAATGGGAGGGCACGGCTGTGCACCAGTAACACTTTATTTAGAATGGGCGGTAGTTGGTGAAACTCTGCTCTAACGGGTTGTCATTCAGTGTGCTTCCTTTTTTTTTTTTTTCTTTTTTTTTTTTTAGGAGAAAACCCAAAATTTGAATTTCTGTGTGAAATCTTATTTCTAAGCGTTGGCAGCTAATCTCAGAAACTTGTGTAAACAGTGTGGGCCAGACAGAACACATCTGAGGGTCAGATCTGTCCAACAGGTCACCTGTTTGCAGCCTCCACTTTTCTGCTTTCTCCATCCCCACAACCGAACTATTGCCTCTGTCTGGACGAATCCCAAATCTGGGTTCCCATCCCAGACCTATCCTCAGGGCTCCTGTTCTGAGCATTGGTGTGACTGTTCCATGTCTCCACTTGCTTATGTCAGAGATGCCTCCACAGGACATGTTTAAACTGAATGCCTGACATGCGCCCAAGTTCTCCATCCCACCCCCACCCCACCCCCAACCAGATCCTCTTCCAGTAATTGTCTTGATGACACTCGTCGCCTCATCAAGTTGTACACGCCAGAAATCTGTGAACGACCTTTACACAACCACCCCCCATCCAGTTCATCATTGTGTTTATATAATTTCGTTCTAAATGTTTCCTCACTGTTCACATCCCTCCACCTCCCTTGCATTTGCTGGGACCACTGGGATCACCTCCCTGACTCCACCTGTACCCCCATAAACTCCACTCCCTATGTCTCAGCAAGAGTGACATTTCCAAAGTACAAGTCTGATGGTGTCACCCTTTTGCTTTCAGCACATCGATGGCTTCCCATTGCTCTTAGGATAACAGCCCAAATCCTTGAGGCCTACAGACCCTCGTAAAATCTGTCCCTGTCTCCTAGTCTAGCCCTGTCTCATACCTACTCTCCCTCTGGTTTTGTACGTTGTCTTAGCAACTCTTAATGGTTTTAGCATCATAGGACCTAATTTATCTCCAAAAATTATTGAGGCCCCTAACAAGCTTTTGTTTATGTGAGTTGTATCTTCCAGTAGTTACCATATTAGAAATTAAAAGTGAGAAAGATTTTAAACTGTTTGAGTAATTAATTTAAAAATAATAATTATAAACCCATACGTGTTAACACAAGTAACACAATCTTAATAACTTCAACAAAAAAATGCTGTTGAAAAGAATGGCATTGTTTTACATTTTTACAATTCTCTCTGATATATGGCTTAATAGAACACAGCTTTATTCTCACATCTGCTTCTGAATGCAGTTTGTTGTAATACGTTGTTTTCTCAAAATATCTCTTCTCCTCAAGACAAGTATCATACTTTGATATGAGCAGACTTGCATTACGAATATTTCCTACTTCATCATCCAGAATATTTAAAAGGCATGTAGTCAAGGTTTAATAAATAAAATTAATTTATTAAATTAACAATGCTTCCTGTTGTTTCCTCAGACATTTTTAAGTGAAACTGGCTTTTTTTTAAATTTAGAGTACATAGTGGGGAAAAATATAACTACTACTAGTACTTTTGGTGTCTTGTCCTGATTTGTGCATAAGTTGTGGGCAGTTTTACCACTGTCACTTCTGCAACATCAATTCAAATGTCAAAACAATGGAAACGGCAAATAAGACCTAAGCATTATTTTGAAAATAGTTTTGAACCTAGAGACTCCCAGGGGTCCACAGACCATGCTTTGTGGTCACAGCCTACACCTGCCTATACCAGCCTTATGTCAATTTATGTTTTACTGATTTAGCAAACACTTATGTAGCACCTGTGCTGTGTCAGAGTTTTAAGTGTTTTGTAAATATTCTCATTTAATGCTCCTTAAGATAGGTGTTTTTAATTCTTCATGAAGTAGGTACTGTTATTGCCCCATTTACAGATCAGGAAACTGCAGTAGAAAGGTAAAATGACTCACCCCAGGTCACACGGCTAGCACGTGGCACAGCTAAATTTAAGCTCATGTACTCTGATTTCAGAGTCCATGCCTTCAACCACTGTGCTCTTCCTAAATGTACCCTCTCACCTTGGGGCTTCTGTACGTTACCTGGAACACCACACACCTGAGCCCCAAACCCACTTAGATTTCAGCTCAGTCATTTACCTCCTCAGGGAGGCCTCCCCTCATCCCCTGGATTACCCTTCTTTTTTTTTTTTTTTTTTTTGTTAATAATATTTATTTATTTATTTAGGCTTCACTGGGTCTTAGTTGCACCACGCATGTGAAATCTAGTTCCCTGACAAGGGATTGAACACAGGCCCCTGCATTGGGAGCACAGAGTCTTAGCCACTGGACTACCAGGGAAGTCCCCTGGATTCCCCTTCTTATCATCTTTCACAGCATCATTTGCCTTTTATTTCTTAGTACTTACTACAGGTGCATTTTTATATGTTTTTGTGGACGTTAGACTAAATTTCCTCTCCGCTGATATACATAGGGACCGTGTGTGTTTTTCTCCAGAGCCGCGTGTGGTACACATCCAATAGATAATTGTTGAATAAATGGATAGCACAGTAGGCAGATGAATGAACAGAATTCATTTGGCTGTGTGCAATGAGGGGCAGACCTAACTTAACCGTCTTCTGAATGTTTAATCAGTCACAGGACCATTTGTTGTAAAAACAAACTATCTTTAGTTCACTGACCGAAATACCACCTTTGTATTGTCCTTAAATCCTATATATGCTTGACTTCTGAAACTGCTCTTTTGTTTCATTGGTCTATTTATTTATTCTTCTGAGCCAAACTCTATTTTAGCTTTATAGAGTAGTTTCATGTTGAATATGAAAATTCTAATAGATTTATAGTAGATCTATTCCGAGAGGTTGGCTTCCATACTTGCCCTCTCTATTCTGGTACTCTCTCTGTAGGTAATCATTTTTATTATTATTTCATTTATCTGTCCTTGGTTTTGGAAAATATAACCAAATATGTCTATATATCTGTATGTCCCCGTTTTCCCCCTACACAAAAAGTAGCAAACCATACACACTCCTTTGCAGCTTGCTGTGTTTTTTCAAGTTTATTTAATGTATGCTGACGATCACTTCCTAGCAGTATATGAAGATCATCCTCGTAGTTCTTTAAGTTGCACGTACTCCATGGTATGTATACACCATAGTTTAGTCAGGTCTCTATAGTAGGATATTTGAGATGTTACCAGTCTTTTGCTACCTCAACTAGTGTTGTAACGATTAGCCTTGTGCAGATATAATTTAATATATCTGCCATTATATCTGGGAGATCATTGATTTTTCAACAGGGACATATTATAAAAGCATCCTTAGGGAAGATTTTAGACTAGAAATGGAATGCATATTAGGATGTGAGTAGGATTGGGTGACTGGAAACTTAGAAGTCATCACTGTGCCCTAAACTAAGGTGGTAACTGTCTGGATGTTTATGACAGCACTTAATATTCTAATCAAGGTGTTCCTCCCCTATCCTGATCTGGGTACTCATTTCCCGCTCATCCAGTAACACGGTGCTTCATCTGTGTCCCTCCTCCTGTTTTTATGGTCATCTTCCCCCGCTCTGACTCCTGGGTAGGATCTGCTGACTTTCTCTGCATCAACTGTGCATTTGTCTCCCTCCATTTGCTTCTCTTTGCAAATCATCTTCTAAGAGTCAAATCCACTTATTCGTTGAAACCATGCTTTTCACCTTCATTGACTCTTACCCGTTACAGAACTGCCTTTTGTTGAACTCAGAAAACAAAGGAAATTTGCATTTCCAATTTCTTTCAGACTCGGAGACTAGACCCAGAAGCAAAGATTCAACTAAAGTGCAAGATTTTTCCAAAGAAGAATCATGCCAGGTTGCAGTCATAGACAGGCTGACAAGGAATGGTGTCTATGACTCCAACTTGGAAACAACTCTCGGATGTGAAAACTGGTTAGAGAATCAGCAAGGAAATCAGGAGAGACGCTTGAGAGAAATGTTCACCCACATGAATTCACTCCCAGAAGAGAGAGCTCTTGAGCATGATGTTTACTGGAAAAGCCTGGGCCAGAAGTCAGGGCTCACTCAAGACAGAGTTCCCAAAGGATCCTATGCCTTCCATACCCTAGAAAAAAGACTGAAACAGAAGTCAACCTTAATGAAAAAGCAGAGGACCTATAAAGAGAAAAAACCTCATAAATGTAATGACTGTGGTGAGCTCTTCACTTACCATTCAGTGCTCATCCGACACCAGAGAGTCCATACTGGGGAAAAACCCTACAGCTGCACCGAGTGTGGGAAATCTTTCAGCCACAGGGCCAATTTAACTAAACACCAGAGGACTCACACTAGAATTCTCTTCAAGTGCAGCGAATGCAAGAAAGCCTTCACAGAAAGCGCATCCCTTGCAATACACCAGAGGATTCACATTGGAGAGAGACCATACGAGTGCAACGAGTGTGGGAAAGGCTTTAATCGAAGCACACACCTCGTGCAGCACCAGCTGATCCACACAGGGGTGAAGCCTTATGAGTGTAACCAGTGTGATAAAGCCTTCATCCATTCCTCAGCACTCATTAAACATCAAAGAACTCACACTGGAGAGAAACCCTATAAGTGTCAGGAATGTGGGAAAGCCTTTAGCCACTGCTCGTCCCTTACCAAACATCAGAGGGTTCACACTGGAGAAAAACCCTACGAATGCAGCGAATGTAGAAAAACCTTCAGTCAGAGCACACACCTCGTTCAGCACCAGAGGATTCACACCGGAGAGAAACCCTATGAGTGTAGCGAATGTGGGAAAACCTTCAGCCGGAGCTCAAATTTTGCTAAGCATCAAAGAATTCATATTGGGAAGAAACCGTACAAATGTAACGAATGTGGAAAAGCCTTCATTCACTCATCAGCCCTTATTCAGCACCAGAGAACTCATACTGGGGAGAAACCCTATAGATGTAACGCATGTGGGAAGAGCTTTAAGTGCAGTTCATCCCTCATCAGACATCAAAGGATTCACATGGAAGAGCAGCCCTGAGAAGTGACTGACTGAAGAAACGTTAAGTTGGCGTCACCGCTGCGTTAAACACCTGAGTGATTTAGGTTGAAGATCCATAAGATGCTGCCCGAGGACCAGTTCTGTGTGCGTCTAACTCTGCCTGCATAACACGTAATTTTGAGCCATGAACAGAATGTCTCATGTCCATTGATTTGATCATTCTTAATGCTTCCAGCCAGAAATCTCAAAGGTTGATCCCTAACCCTCCCCCTTTGTCCCCCAATACCCTTTTGTGGAAATTCAGAAAGTCCTTGGGTGCGGGTAGCAGTACAGTCATTGTGAAATCCAGCTTCCCCTCTTTGTCACATCAAAGCTTGTTACAGTGTCTCACTTCATAAGCACATTCATATCTGGTACGGGAGGCAACAAGCTCGTGTTCTTATCATCGGGAAGACGCAGAGCTGTTCCCCTTTCAATCCAAGGTGGAGACCCAGATATATGGAGAATGTCGTTTCTTTTATGTTAACTGTGAAAACTTAAAGGTTAAGAGTTGAAATGTGCTTTGGATTCCCTCCCACCCCCAAAGGCTGCTGTCTCATTTGATGAACATAAAAAGCAGGGTCTGAGTTGTGCTCATGTGGATTCTGATGAGATTCAGATTATTTCTACCCCTCTGCTGGGTAAATCTTCACTTTACACCTCCGTGGAAGTGACCCTGAGGTAGAGAAAGAGCCAGAATCTTAACTTTGGTTTTTGATCAGGTCCCTCTTTTCTTACCCTTGGCGTTGAACGAATCCTTGATTTTCTGTAATCACAGTAACAGGGAGATTTCATTTCTTCACCTTATTCTGCTCTCTGTACGGTATGTTTGGAGAGAAAGCCCCTGGGATGTGGAGAGTCTGAAAAGTTGATGGGTTCAGTGTGTTGTTACATTAGGGTCTCAGGCAAGAAGAAGAACTGAAGCAACTTCGAGGCACAAGGAACACCTTCATGTCACGTACAGAAAAGAGTCGAGGGACAGTGACTCCCGGAGGACAAGTAGCTTCTCCCTCCCCCACTACCACCCCCACCCCAGGAAGAAGTTGCCGTTTCTCGGGCCTCATGTTTACCTACGTTTTTTGTTGTTTTACTTCTTTATGTCGGTTGGTCTTTGCTTTATCCCAGGGTCCCAGGGAAGGTGGAAGAGGCTTGAAGCCACGGTGATCTATTGACGTAAGTTCCGTGGGTGATCACAGACCCGTGTAGTGGGATTGGAAATACAAAAGCAAAAGTTCGAATAAACATTTAGCAAATACCATACAAATCTCAGTTTTTATTGTTGCTCTGTTATACGCTGTGAAGAAGATTATAGAAAAGATAGGGAAGGATTAGTTACAGGTTTTTTCTTTCTCCTTTCCTGAATGCTATCCTTAGATATTCGGCAACCAGCCCGAGCTCTTCCCTGCCCCCCTCCACATTATCCCTGTTACTCCTTACAGTTCCCTCTGTAGCCTTTAGCTCTATTATTGAGGAAAAGTGGAGGAGCAGAGTTTAAAGAAGTGGCGGTAAAAGAGATCAAGGTCAAGTATAAATCCAGCAATGGTGGAAATCAAAACAATAGGAAATGGGATAGAAAGAAATGGGGAGAAAGAGGCTTTGAAAATAATTTAAAAAAAAACAAGAATACATTGAAAGGGGTCAAGGTCTGAGAGGTGAGGGTTGGAGAATGGCTGACATAGGACAAAATAAACAAAAAGGTGCTCAGCCCTCATCGCCTCGGTGTTCAGATTAACGGCTGAAGCGGAAGTTGACAAGCTATCGCCTGGACCCACTGCCTGTCTCTATAAATAATGTTTAATTGGAACTGGGCCTCACTCCTCATTGACATGCTGTGTTTGGCTGCTTTTGTGCTAAAATGGCAGAGTTGAGTAGTTACGGCAGAGATTATATGTCCTGAAAAGCCTGAAATACTTGCTGTTTCTCAACATGCCAAATGCTTGAGTGAGAAGAAATTCATCACCTGGGGGCCAGTATTTGGCTAACACAAGATCTGTGGTTTTGAATTCTGCCACCTCCACTTGGCAATTACGTGACTTTGAAAAGCTGCTTAGTCTTTCTGAGCCTTAGTTTCCTTATTTGTGAAATGGGAACAGATCACCCCTCCCTCAAGGCTGTTGTGAGGACAAGACAATACACGTAAAGAACCTGGCACACAGTCAATTGTATTGAGAGCACCCACCCCCACCCCACCCCTGCCCCACTTCTCTCTCTTTCTCTCATTAGTTTCCAGATGCCCTGCATACACTAAAATCCACGGATGTTCAAGTCCCTGTAGTGGAGCCTTCCGTATCCACGGCTTTTGCATCCTCAGATTCAACCAACCGTGGATGGATATTTGGATCCACTGTTGGTGGAATCTGCTGATGCAGAACCCTTGAATACGGAGGGCCAACTAGTCATGGTAAAAATCCGTGTAAAAGTGGATCTGCACAGTTCAGACCCGTGCTGTTCCAGGGTCAACTTTTATATATATTTTATTGAAGTGGGTGAGTCTGTTTTAAGCTACTGTAAGTTTCATTGACTAAGTTGCTTATTTATAAACAACCATCTCACAGTTCCAGAGACCGGCAAGTCCAAGGTCAAGGCCCTGGCAGATTCAGTGTCTGGGGAGGTCCCCTTCCCGGTTCACAGATGACCATCGTCTCGCTGTGTCCTCACACAGTGGAAGGGCAGGGGAGCCCTCTGGGGCCTCTTTCATGAGGGCACTAATCCTGTTCATGAGAGTTCAGCCCTCGTGACCTAATCATCTCCCAAAGGCCCCACCTCCAAATACCACCACTTTGGGGATTAGGTTTCCACATGAATTTGAGGGGGGTACAAACATTCCGTCTATAGCAAGTGTCTAAGCATCCATCAGAAATGACCTAAGAATGAGTGTGTCTTGCACACCTTTATTTACTGATCCAGAGCTGAGCACCCGCTCCCTGGTGCATCATAGGGAAGGGCTTCACTTCTCTCTGCTCTTGCTTCCACCTGGGGTGGCTCCCTGCACAACTCCCCTGAGACCTTGTGGATTTGCCATTTTTCCTTCTGATGATCATTCAGCCAGTAACCATACGATGGTTCCAGAGACTCAAGTATGTCATCTGATTGCAGTTTAAACAGAGTCAAGGGACTTCCTCTAGGCTAGTCCTACTGAGCGCTCTGGCCCTTGGCATTTCAGTATTTATTCCTCTCATGCTTGGAGTTCAATCAGTTCTGACTGTGTGTTTGTACTCCCACAAGAATCTTGGAAGATTTCGTGTTCTGCTTTTCCAATGTTTTTGGTTACCTATAAACTGAATTTGATTGTTCTTACTGGCCCACTGTCAATAAAGATGTTTATATATTTGTTGTCAGAAACTTTTGTAAATTGCTTTTAAATTCTCAAACATGTCTTAAGAGGCAAAGAAAGAGCAACTGTAAAATATCTCCACATCATTCAGGAAACCAATAGCATTTCTAAGTGTTCACCTCGGCCTCACAACCTCTGCAGACATGAGCCTAGGGGTCACAACACACGTATCTGCGAGAAGGTGACAGAGCTGAGGAAGGTCGGTCCTACCAAATGGTGCTCGACGTCCTCAGGCTAAGTACACCCCTCGCTTAGTAGGCGTATTGGGGAGACCAGGGAGGGAAGAACTTCGTGTGAGTATAGTTAAAACTAGGACAAATATGCTAAAAAACTCATTTAGGGTAAACTTTGAATTACATTTGGCTTCATCACCCAAAAGTATAAAAATGATAGTATAAGAATATATTATTCAGGGGCTTCCCTGGTGATGCAGTGGTTAAGAATCCACCTGCCAATGCAGGGCACAGGTTCAAGCCCTGGTCCGGGAAGATCCCACATGGCGTGGAACAACTAAGCCCATGAGACACAACTACTGAGCCCCTGTGCTGCAACTACTGAAGCCCGCGTGCCTAGAGCCTGTGCTCTGCAACAAGAGAAGCCACCACAATCACCACAACGAAGAGTAGCCCCCACTCGCCACAACTAGAGAAAGCCCTTGCATAGCAACGAAGACCAAACACAGCCAAAAAAAAAAAAAAACTTTATTATTCAAATCAGTTGACAATTAGTTCAATTATCTGTTTTAAATCTCTCATAATTTTTCACTTTATTAGGTGAGTTCTCACTTTCTAAAAATTATTACAACAGGACTCGTTGGAAGTTCTTTTTCCCTGCTTTCTCCCTTTCTTTGCCTAATTCTTCTTTCCGAGGTCCCACCTGGGCTGTTTCTCACCATAGGTTTTATTGACGAGGGGGAAGGATATTCCCCTGTGTAATGTATAAAATGTGGCTTCTGTGGATTACTTGTAGTTCCAAATAATGTCTTCAAAAAATTAGATGTTTTTTCCTGCACTGTTGTTCTTTACATTTTTTACTGTGTAACTTGTTATTTCTGAACTTGTGTTTGTCCATTAACCAGATAATCTGTCCTTAGATGGAGCTGACTACATGTAAAATATGTGCAGAGATGGAGGTAAACTGTCTCTGATCTGGCAGTGCCTGAGTCTCTGGTTTCACCCCTTAGACTCTCCAGATATGTGAACTTTTCTGACAGCTCAAAAGGGTTGAAGAACTTGGCTTTCTATTTCCAGAGATTTTTCTTTCAGAGGACTTCATATGCACATAAGCATAAATAGTGAAACAAAAATCTTTCATGCCTCCCAAAAGAAAAGGACAGACTGGGATGAATTCTAACTCCTTTATTAGTTTCTAAGTCCTCAATTCCATCTCCTTTTAGAGCCACGGATGTGTAACCACACAGTTTGAGTCCCGTTCTGTCATATGTGAGAGATGTAATTGGAAGTGGGGGAGGGAAATCTTCTGAGGTTTACCTGATTAGGGGGTGGCGGAGAGTTTGGCCACATCTACTCCTCCTAAAGGAGGAGGAGTCCTAAGAAGGGATAAACATGTGAGAGAAAGGAGGTGGCATGTGATATCCCCCTGACCCCCACAGTGAGATCAGAGAAAGATCTCCCAGACTTTCTCCATCACTTAAGTAGATTGTAGAGTTAGCAAACCATTGCTTTTTAGTGATGTGTAAATTAGAACATCTACAATCACAATGACCAAGCTATTCTATTTGTATGTCTATACTTACCTAAAATGTCTATGCACGTGTACCAAAAGAGACCCTCAAGAATGTTCAGAGCTGCTGTATTGCTAATGGCCCCAAACTGGAAACAAACCAAATGTCCATCAACAGCAGAATTGGTAAATGTGAGATAGTCACACAAAGAACACACAGAGCAGCGAAAATGAATGAATCTCTCCATGAAACCACAGGGCGGAATGTCACAAATACAATGCTGAGCAAAAGAAACCACACACAGGATAATTCGTACTAGATACACACATTTATAACACAGGCAACGCTAACCTGTGGTGTTAAAAACTAGATGATCATTAGCTTTGGCAGCATAGAATCGGTAGCGATTGCGGAGCTCAAGGAGAGGTGCCTCTGAGTTGCTAGTTTTATACAATTTTATTCTCTTAACCTGTGTTGTAGTTACAAGGGTGTCTTTGCTTTGTGATAAATCATGGAGTAGTAGAATTATGATTTCTGTGCTTTTTGGTGTGTACGTTATACTTCACTAACGCATTTGAATATGTTTTTGTAATAAGGACAAATAATATAAATTATAGTAAGAGTTTGCAACCTTATTTCCATTTCATGAAAAATGGTTACCGGAAGGACTCCAAGCATAAGTGTTTCAACTATAGAGCTTATATTTATAAATATATAAATATATATATATTTAAAGATCCACAACTGTTTGATTTAATGTCATTTGAGTGTAGAAAGGCACAAGTATACTTACAGTTTGCTAAATCTATAATCTTTTTGCTGAAAGTTGAGCTGGTTAGCCACACCCATTGATGAAACGGCTTTCACAGAAGAATCCAACCTATGACAATTGACAAGAACTTCAGAAGTCACCTCTTTTTTTTTTAGGTTAAGTATAGTTGATTTACAGTGTTTTGTTAATTTCTGCTGTAGAGCAAAGTGATTCAGTTATACACATATACAACTTTTTCATATTCTTTTCCATTATGGTGTATCACAGGATGTTGAATACAGTTCCCTTGTGCTATCCATAGGGCCTTGTTGTTGATCCACTGGTTGTCCACGTAAAACATGAGATTCCTTAGAACCCAGGCCATCAAACTCTCATTTCAAGTGTTTCCTTCGTCACTTTCTGTGATCCTGGTATCAGAAAAGATTTCTATGTCCCAGTATCGCACAGAGGGAATGACATGATGACCATGGTCATCAAGACCAGGCATTCACTAATCTTTTCTTTCCAGTGTCTGATCTGCTCTTAGTCCTATCCAGTATGTTTTTCATTTCAGGTATCCTATTTGTTTACCTCCTGCAGTTGTATTTACCACCTGCATTTTTCCTACGATAGTTCAAGGGTCACTGGGTTAGGTCATTCTTCCTCCCAAGGTACCCATTGGCTTTGAGATCTCAAGAGCCCAGTGTTGCGCTGTGTTCAGTTTCACTGAGCTTTTTATCTCCCTGCAGCTCTCCATCTGGAGGGGCTCAGACACAATCATAGCAGCGGAAGATCTGAGGCACACAGAATAAGAAAGGATTAGAGAGGAAATCAGCTCATCACTGAGGGAAGCTGCTTTAGAGACCTTGAGGATTCTGTTTAACCCAATATGGAGAATATGGCCTTTTGGCATTAAAACCTTGGATGTGAAGCAGAGGAAAACTTGGTTTAAAAAGAACACTAATGTTAATATTTAATTTGTTATTATTATTAGGATAAGCCAAGGAAAGAAGATCAAAGACCCAGAAATTACAATGAAGGGATGATGATTTTTCGGTCAAGAAGTTGAATAAGAGGCAGAAGAGTGGGCTCGAAAACCTTTTACCTTTCTCCTTCCCTCACCCCCCTCCCTCTCCCTCTCCCTCTCCCTCTCCCCCTTCCCTGGCCCGGGACTTTAGCTGCAGGAGGCTCTCAGTTCACTCAATGGCTTTATGACGTGCTCTGAGGAAAGGGCTGTGTCACTCTTCGTGTGACTAGTACTAGTGCTTGACACACAACCGTGACCTCTCCATCCGACTGAACTTCTCAGGTCCCACACACCTTCAGCCACGCCAACTCCATCTTCAGGGCAAAGACGAGATGAAAGCGCCGAGCGGCGGCGCGGAGGATTCTGGGCGCCGTGGTCCTTGCAGGCTGCGCAAGCGCACTGCCCTCCGCGGCCGCTCCGCCGCGGGCGCCATTGCTGGAAGCTTTCCCGCCCTGCTACGGGAGCGCCCTGTCCTCAGGCGGCCGCCAGGTACTCGTCGCCCCGGGCGCCCGGCCCGGTTCCCGCCGCCCCTTCCAATGCGCTCGGCTCCCGGCGGCGTGCGGGGCGGGGCCGCTGTCGGCGGAGCCCCGGGCCCGGAGCTGACCCGCCCACCCCGGAGGCACCCTCAGAAGGCGGCAGCCTGGCGGCGCGGGGGCGGCGGCCGCGCAGGGACGGAGGGGGAGGGGGGCGGAGAGAGAAGCGGGCGGGCTGGAGCCGGGAGCACTGGGCTCCCGGGCGCCGACCCGCGCGGAGGGACCTGGGTTTCGGTAGCGCGACCCTGATAGGTGCCGCTCTCCTGCCTTTGGGAAACAGGCAGCCTTTCCGGCCAGCTCAACTTCCACATGTGCAACACAGTTTTTTCTTTTTTCTTTTCTTTTTTTTTTTTTTTTGGTTGCAGGCGTGGCTTGCGGGACCTTAGTTCCCCGACCAGGGATCCAACCTGCGCCTCCTGAAAGTGTTGGGGCCTAACCACTGGACTGCCAGGGAATTCCCGCAGCACAGTGTTAGTAACTCTAGTCACCTAGCTGTGCGTTACAGCCCCGGGACTGACTTATCTCATACCCGGAGTTGTGTACCTTTTGACCACCTTCAGCCGTTTCGCGACCCCCCTCCCTGACCGCCAGTCATGTGTCGCGGGGTGGGGGGGGGGTTTAGATTCCACATATAAGTGAGGTCGTTGGATATTTGTCTTTCTCTGACTTGTTTCACCTAGCATGGTGCCCTGAAGGTCCACCTGTGTTGTCACAAATGGCAGGATTTCCTCCTTTTTTGTGGCTGATATTCCCCTGTAGGCATATACCACACTTTGTGCATTTATGCAAACATGGACACTTAAGTTGTTTCCATGTCTCGGCTGTTGTGAATAGTGTTGCGGTGAACATGGGGGTGCAGGTATCTTTTGGAGTTAATGTTTTCTTTTCTTTCAGGTAAATATCCACAAGTGGAATTGCTGGAAATTGTAGTTACAATTTTAATTTTTGAAGTAACCTCTATACTGTTTTCCATGGTGGCTGTCCCAGTTTACGTTCCCACCAGCCGTGCAAAAGTGTTACCATTTCTCCACGTTTTTGCCAACACTTGTTACTTCTTGTCTTTTTGATAATAGCCATTCTAACATGTGAGATGATATCTCATTGTTTTTATCTGCATTTCCCTGATGGTTAGTGATGTTGAGTACCTGTTCATGAACCTGCTAGCCATCTGTATGTCCTCTCTGGAAAAATGTCTATTTATCCCTGCCCATTTTTTACATCAGATTGTGTGCATTTTGCCTATTGAGTTGTATGAGTTCTTTATATTTTTTTATATTAACTCTTTACCAGCTGTATGATTTGCACATATTTTTCTCCTATTCCATAGGTTGCCTTTTCATTTTGTTGACTTTGCTGTGCAGAAACTTTAGTTTGATGTAGTTCCACTTGTTTATTTTTGCTTTGGTTGCCTTCGCTTTTGCTGTCCAAGAAGTCATCACCAAGATCACTGTCAGGGAGCTTACTGCCTATGTTTTCTTCTACGAGTTTTATGGTTTCAGATCTTATATTCAATTACTTAATCCATTTGGAGCTAATCTTCACGTATGGTGTAAGTTAGTGGTCCAATTTCTCTTTTGCAGGTCACTGTCCAGTTATCGCAAAACCACTTATTGAAGAGACTATTCTTTCCCCATTGTATATTCTTGGCTCTTTTGTTGTGAATTAATTGCACATTTATGTGTGAGTTTATTTCTGTACTCTATTCTTTTCCCTCAATCTGTGTCTTCTTTTTCCAGTACCATATTGTTTTGATTACTGTAGCTTTGTAATATAGTTTGAAATCAGGAAGCATGATGCCTCCAGCCTTGTTCTTCTTTCTCGAGATTGCTTTGGCAATTTGGGATCTTTTGTGATTCTATACAAATTTTAGAATTATTTGTTCTACTTCTGTGAAAAATGCCTTGGGAATTTTGATGGATATTGGGTTGAAACTATAGATTGATAGATTGATTGCTTTGAGTAGTATGGACATTTTAACAACATTAATTCTTCTAATCTATGAGCACGGACTATCTTTCCATCTAATGTGTTAAAGTCTTCAATATATTGGTCTATCACTTCCTTGGTTAAATTTATTCCTAGGTGTTTTATTCTTTTCTTAAGAAATTGTAAATGAGATTGATTTCTTAATTTGTCTTTGTGATAGTTCATTATTAGTGTATAGAAGCACAGCAGACTTTTGTATATTGATTTTTATATTGTGCAACTTTACTAAATTTTTTTTTACTAATTCTTACAGTTTTTGGCAGGGCCTATTGGGGGTTTTATGTGTGAAACCATATCATCTGCAAAAAGTGACAATTAAAATTCTTCCTTTCTGATTTGGATGCCTTTTATTTCTTTTTCTTGCCTAAAGAACTTACAACACTATGTGGACTTGCCATATATAGCCTTTATTATGTTGAGGTACATTCCCTCTGTACCCACTTTGTTGAGAGTTTTTATCATAAATGGATGTTGAATTTCGTCAAATGCTTTTTCCGCCTCTATTGAGAGGATATGATTCTTATCCTTCATTATGTTAATGTGGTATATCACATTTATTGACTTACAGATGTTGAACCATCCTTGCATCCATAGAATAGATCCCACTTAATCATGGTAAATGATCCTTTTAATGTATTGTTGAATTCAGTTTGCTAATATTTTTTGAGGATTTTTGTGTCAGTGCTCATCAAGGATGTTGACCTGTAATTTTCTTTTTTTGTAGTTCCCTTGCTTGATTTTGGTATCAGGGTAATGATGGCTTCATAAAATGAGTTTGGAAGTGTTCCCTCCTCCTCTATTTTTTGGAAGAGTTTGGACAGAATTGGTATTCTTTTTTAAACATTTGGTAGAATTCACCAGTGAAGACGTATGGTCCTGGACTTTTGTTCATTGGGAGAGTTTTGATTGCTGATTCAGTCTCCTTGCTAGTGATCAGTCTGTTAGATTTTCTGTTTCTTCATGATTTAGTCTTGGTAAGTTGTCTGTTTCTAGGAATTTATCCGTTTCTTCTAGGTTGTCCAATTTATTGGAATGACCTATTTTAGACCAGTGTGTCTTAAACTTTAATGTGTGCGTAGGAATCACCTGGAGATCTTAACAAAAGGCTGGTTCTGATTCAGTAGCTTCTGGAGTTGGCCCTGCGGTCTTGCATGTGTCACAGGCTCTCTGGTGATGTTGATGCTGCGGGTCTTGAGAGTATACGTTTGAGCACAGAGCTCTTGGATGTGCATTCTTAATGGAGGTAAATTGTCCATGTAAGGCAGGGACAGATTCGGCATAATTCAGCATAGATTCCTTTGGGCTCCAGAAGCTCTACGGATGGTGAGAATGTCACACTGCCTAGGAAACTGTTATTAATAAGTAGAATTTCAAAAGATCTGGAAAGCTCAGTTCTCACTGTGCCACTGCTCTTTTATATGCCTTATAGCATCATTCTGCAACTATGCCCTTTTAAGAGAATGTTTACAAACCTTAGGCTCTTCTTGTTTTCAAACCAAACTCAGCATCAGCAACGCCGTATCTTTAACCAAAGACAAAAATCAGAATCAGTGTCCCGGGTATCTGAACGAGGTCTCTGCCGCCCTGTTTCTCCACAGTGTGGAACCTTTATTAGGCATTTAACTTTTTTCGGTATAGAAGGACTGCTGCTCAATGCTTCATGCATTGTCTTCCACTTTCTCTTATATTATCATTGTTATCCTTGCTTCCTTTTTATTTGGGTTTGCCTGATATAGAAAGGATAGATAAAGGTCTATTTGAATATAAGACTGAGAGAGGTATGTCAAGCTCTCTAATATCTTTGAAGTTTGGAAGTTGTGGTATTCTCTTTACATGAAGCTGAGGTCTGTGAAAGTGTTAGTAAATTGACTCTTCATAGGAAAGATGGGGGTGGGGAAGAGATTATTAGATTATTTCATTGTTAGATGAGGAGGTGATTGTGACAAGTAAAGATTGAATTGTCTTCTTTCACAACACACAGCACGTTGATGTAGTGGAAAAGGTGTGAGCATTAGAATTAGACTGATTCGGAATCCTACTTGGCCTTGGGTAGAATAGTTTAATTTTTCTAAGCCTCGGTTTCCTCATCTGTGGAATGGGAATGTAGTTTCCATTGGGTGATGTGAAGGTCAAGTGAGAAAGTAGTTTAAAACCTCCTTGTACAATATCTGATCTGTTAGCTGTGACTACATTTAGTGGTATTAAAGTCTCAAGATCTACACTAGTAAGAATCCTATTCCCTCACTAATCTTGGGGGTGAACTTGTATTCTTCAAAGAAGTCATACTTACTTGTAATGTCAAGATTCCGACTTGGTAGGTCTGAGATTTCCAAGGCAGAATTGGTTTTCATGGCTTATATCTCTTTCTTAGTTATGTCTTTGCAGGACTCTACTCTTTCCAGAGAGGGGAGCCCAGAAGAAGAGATTATGGCTGCTGTGGTTTTTTCACGTGGGCCTCTGGTAAGTTGGGGTTTCCTCTGGTTCTGACCTGTTGTCCTGGTTTGAGAGCACATCTACTTTTCCCAGAGTCGTGTGACTTTTCTACCTCACCCATTCCCCTTTTGGTAACTGAATCAAATTGTTTGATCTGTGAAAATTGGTTTCATCATAGTAAATCTTGTAATCCACAGGAAGATTCACTATGTGTATTGAAACAAATATCAAGACACACTATCTTGCAAAAAATATCTGCACTATCTTTAGATATGATAGACAGTCTGGGAAATTGATTTATGATGTTAACTTTGTAATGTTCCCAGGAAGTTTCAGTTATTTATAGGGTAGTAGGATGGAATATTTTCCAATTGTAAAATTTTGTTTAGGAAATTTTGAAAGGAGAAAAAACACCTACACACACATATGCATATATAAACACCCTAATTCATAGGGACCATTCCCCTTGTGCCCACGCTTAGTGTTCTCCTCTTTGCTACCCATTAAGAAGTGATCAAGCTTAATAGATGACATGGAGAGAAAGAAGTTGTTTAAGACACAGTGCTTGGCTGTAGGGAGCTTACAGTCTCACTGAGGTTAGGCATGCAAAAGAAATAGTTGCATAATTTATGTAGGTGAATGATAGTGGCTGAGCCATATGATAAAGCTGATGAGTGCTATGTAAGGAAAGAAATGGGATTATTAGTAGGGGCTAAGTCGGTCATGGAAAGCTCATGAGGATGGTTAGATTTCAGATGGTACCCAATTACAAGTGGGATTTAAATTGTCATAAAATGGGACTTCCCAGTGGGTAAGACTCCACATTCCCAACGCAAGGGGCCCAGGTTTGGTCACTGGTCGGGGAACTAGATCCTACACGCATGCCACAATGGAGAAGTCTGCATGCGGCAAGTAAGACCCAGTGCAGCCAAAATAAATAAATAAATAGATAAATGTTAAGAATAAAAAAAATAAATTGTAGTAAATTATTTGTGAGAGTACTTTAGGTGAGAAGGCAAGGTGCTGAGGCAGAGAACAGTGAGTGAGCTAGTGATTCAAGATGGAAATTTGTGAAAGACAGGACTAGCATTTAGACATTTAAGCTGAATCTTTTCATGTTTCCCTGAAGACATTTAAGTGTGTGTGTGTGTGTGTGTGTGTGTTTGAGGTGGGTATTCATGTGATTAAAGCTGTATTTTAGAAGTGACTTTTTGAAATAGGAGATTCAGAAAGTAGTACCAACAAATATAATTTGTTATAGTAATGGTCCATAATAACCTATAGTAGTGATTTTTTATTCTTTGTAGCAAGAATATATAACATGTAAATAGTCCTTAAGACATACCCTTGAAAAGATAAATGAAAATCAAAATGTTTCACTTTATCAGTAGATCTAAAGTATTTGTCTTGTATAGGCTTGATCAAACCCATCTCTGATTATCAGAGGTTGAGGTTTGCATCATCATTAATTTTCTGGAAGCTGAATATTTGTATTTTTTAAGATAAGAACTTGAAAGGGAAGAACTAGGATAAGATTTTTTTCAATGAAATTTAGTAGTTTTATTATCCGTAACTTTTAAAAATGGCACAAAATCTAAAATCAGTAAGTACTGCTAGAAGGTTTAGTAAAATTTCATTTCAGTTGTAAAATCAGGTCCTTATAGGCATATAGGGTGTAAGGTTTGAAGGAAAACAATGTTGTGAGATGTCCCTGAAATATTCCCTGATTGAGTACTGAGACACGCCCCCCCCAACCCCCAGGCATGATAATGATCTTCCGATTGTAGAAAACAGATGGTGTTAGTAGGTTTTGAATATTATTCTTGAGCAAGATAGATAATTTCCGAGAAACAGATTTCATCCTCATAGGAAAAAAGAGAATTATTTAGCATCTAAGACTCCTTATTAGAAGTTTATTTTTGTTTATTTTTATTTTTATTTTATTTCTGTTTTGATAGGTTATTTGTTAAAAGTCTCCTTTAAAAACTATCCAGTTATATCTTTCTCAGTCTTGTGTGTGTTGTCGTCTCAAACAAGGTGAAAGAAGATTATGATTGGATGTTGCTATGAGACCTTAATTTCATCCCTAAATAAAACAGTAAAAGAGGTGATCTCATATACACCGCATCCACGTGGACTGGTGGTGCTTGTTGATGCTCTGCTGTAGGTAGTAGGCAGCCTGTCAACTGAGTGATCTTATCCAATATCCCCTTAGGGTCCTGAAGTTTCCCTGCCAGATGAAGATCTTCACCTCCAGGCAGAAGAACCAGAATTGGTAAAGGTAATACTTGGCATTGTATCTGAGGGGAATGAAGAGACAGCATCTCTTTAACTGCTCTAATTCTTAATGTTCCAACACATTGCAAGTTCACCATGAATACCATCTTGCTTGATAGATGTGGTAACCCCAGGGCTGATAGCGTCATTTTGATAGATTTCATTTCTCTCAGTGGTAACAGTCCCGATTTGACACATTATAATTCTTGATGATGAAGTATCCTGTGTCACATACTTCACTTCTTGCTTGCAGAGCCTCAAAGTAGCCAGAGGTGAGAGCGGAGGGCCTTCTTAGATTTTTCCTGGGGCTTAGCTCCAGATGGGAAAAGAAAACAAGCCCAGTAAGTTCATTATAATTTGAGTTATGTGTGAAGTGATTAACAATATTAACAGTTTATGAACCATTATTACTCTCATGTTAGCCATGTTTTATTATTAGCAGAATTATATGAAACATGCTTTACAAACTTTGAGGGCCTAATAAATAAAAAGATTTAAACAACTTGACAAGCTTGCATATCTGTATGGCAGGAAAACACTCCAGAGGGTATCTGTTTCTCCTGATATACAGCAGACCTTAGCCAAATATGAGCTCACTTGAGACCTTTGCCTGATGAGTCAGCTAATTAGGGTTCTTAATTTACCAGAGTGTAGTAAGTAAGTATGAGTTTGAATTTTGGAACCAAACTACCTGGATTTGAATTGAGTTTGTGTTTTCTGTGAACTTAGGCAAGACACCTAACGTGTCCATGCCTCAGTTGCCTTATCTGTAAATAGCACCTTCATTATTGTGAGGATTCAGTCATTACATTAAAAGCCCTCATTATCAGTACCTGACAAATAATATGAACTACGCTTACGCCAGAGAGGGGAGTAGTTGGTTGAGTCCCATTGAACCTTTGACAGTTAACAGCAGTGGCAGTCACATTTCATCTGTTATTTCGAAGCAAATCCAAGACATTATGTAATCTCATCTACAACTATGTCATTCTATATTAATATCCATAACAGATTTTTAAGCTTTAAGTATAATACCATTATTATAGCCAAAAAATTAACAGTAAGCCTTAATATTATCACGTATTAATTTGGTATTTGTTTCCCCAGTTGAGTCATTTTAGCTGATATTGTTTCTTAGGTCGCTTTTAATCTAGAGGTTCCCCCTCCCTCTTTTTTTCCCTTTGTAATCATTTATTGAAGAAACCAAGTCATTTGTATTTTAGAGCTGTGTTGCCCAGTACAGGAGCCACTAGCCACATGTGGCTGTTGAGCACCTAAAATGTGACTAGTTCAAGTTGAGGTGTACTCTAAATGTAAAATACACAACATATTTCAAAGACTTGATAACAGAAAATAATGTAAGTTATCTCATGAATAATTTTTGCATTGATTGCATGCTGAAATTATAATATTTTGTACATATTAGACTAATTAAAATATACTGTTAAAACTAATTTCACCTGTTTTTATTTTTGATGTGACTACTAGAAAATTTAAAATTACATTTGTGATTTGCATTATATTTCTTTTTTTTTTTTTTTCCATTTATTGGCTGTGTTGGGTCTTTAGTGCTACATACGAGCTTTCTCTTGTTGTGGTGAGCGGGGGCTACTCTTTGTTGTGATGTGCAGGCTCCTCATTGCCGTGGATTCTCTTGCTGCAGAGCACGGGCTCAATAGTTATGGTGCACGGGCTTAGTTGCTCCTTGGCATGTGGAATCTTCCTGGAGCAGGGCTCAAGCCCGTGTTCCCTGCGTTGGCAGGTGGATTCTTAACCACTATGCCACCTAGGAAGTCCTGCATCATATTTCTATTGAACAGCGTTGATTTAGAATTTCACACAACATGGATTTTGCTGATTGCATCCCCATTTCTTTTTTTTAACATGCTCCTCTGTCTCCTGTATTTCCTTACATTGTTAGTTAAATCTAGAGGCTTGATCAGATTCAGATTTTGACTTTTTAAAAATTTTTTGGCATTGGTATTTCATATTTTTGGTATCTACCACCAGAAGCTACATAGTGTCTAGTTGAAGCCTCTTTGGTGTGTTAGCAGCCACTGATAACCCTTTAATTCATTAGAGGTTGCACAATGGTGATGTTCTCATTTTTTCATTCCTTCTTCACGTGTTAGCTGGTGTACTTCCATAAAGACCTCTCCTCATCAACCATCTGATTACATTTTATTACTATGAGAACTCTGTGTTTGCATGGGAAAAGAAGAGCAAAGGGTTGATTCTTTCTCTTTATTTACCATTTTCCAGGCATCCTACAAAGATGATCAATGAGTATCTTTTTAGATTTATAATGAAATCATAATTTTAAATGTATTAGATATTTTTGAAATCCATTTGATTATTTTTCTTATGGATGCTTAAATTGTCCCATCTTTGGCCCATGAGAGCCTCTTCAAGTTGTCTCCCACGTCTCAGACATGATCCTCCTAGTCTTTGGTAGTCCTTGCTTTTTAGTATGACAGAGAGTCCTAGGCCCTGGTTTCTTTTAGTGGAAAATAATCTGTAGGGGCCACAGTCTAGACTGCATAATGGTATCTTTTTGGTTATTGTTTCTAGACCTATTCAGTGGATGAAGCTAGGAAGTATGTGGGGTGTTTTCCATAAAATACTTCTTGAGTTTATACCGATATTTCCAATTCAGTTTTGGATTTCTCAATCTCGTTGATATTACATTTATATCTTCTTTCTCCCATGTCAAATTTATTAGCTTTCAATGATATCAATATACTAATTTGCTTTATCCAACACGACACACACAGCAGTTACAAAATAGCATTTCCATCACTGCCACCAACAATATGATTATTTTACTGGAAAATGTGTTGTTTTGGTTTTTGCAATTCTGTTTCTCCTCAGGATATATCTCACAAGAGATGTACAGAAAAATTACTGTGTTTTAAAGATACTCAAAATAGTTCCTCTCTGATGAATGTTTATGCCACCAGCTGGTTTCATTTTACTTTTAATTTTTAGGAATTGCTTTTTTAAGTTTAGTTTTTCTTTTATGATAATATACTTACATGATTCAAAAGTCAAATCTAAAAAACAAGAAACATTCAAGAGAATCTAGCTTCTAGTCCTCTTCACTGTTTCCCCCTTCCTCCAATAGGTAACCATGAAAACAATTTTATGGCTCATTCTTTGATATTTTTTTACAAGCACATGTACATATATTTTATATCCTGACTGAAGAAGCTCCCCAAAGTCTCATGATTTCTTATGTTTCTTTCTCAGAGAGCTTATAATATTTTGTATCTACAACCTGATTGATAAACTGTCTTTTATTAAGCCATATTTTATAGAACTGAAAAATAGTTGATATTATACATAAGGCAGGATTTTGAGGGAGGAAAGATGATTTGGGTGGAAACTACTAGTTTTCTAGATTTCTTCCACAGTTTTGTATGTGTTAATCTGCCTGATAGGTCTAACTTACAGTCCCTGAGTGATCTCTGTATTTATTTTAGGAATCAGTGACATTTAAAGATGTGGCTATAGACTTCACATTGGAAGAGTGGAGGTTGATGGACCCTACACAAAGGAACCTGCACAAGGATGTGATGCTAGAGAATTATAGGAATCTTGTCTCCTTGGGTAAAGATAACCTCCAGGTTTATGTATCTGCCCACTGGACCGGGTTTACTGAAGATATAGACCCTCTGAAGTACTTAACTGAATTTTGGGTTAGAATCTAAGCATTAAAATCTCAATCTTAGGGGCATATTGTTGGGAGTTATGCTATCTCTTGCTGTTAACTCAATGGTCTGCCAATTGTAGAGTAAGAAATACATATTTGATTGGAATCTTGGCAATTATTGACAGTCCCTCCAATAGGACTAAAGTTTTTTCTAGTCATTTCCATGAGTAAGAGTTATCAGTGCCTCTAGAAAGAAAGGAACAAATATGTCTGTTTTTCTTTCTAAACTGAGATTATTCCCAAACCTGGGATCATAGTGTTGAGCTTCTTTGAGGTACCTTTGTAATTCTCTACAACACTGCTGTACAGTAGAATGTTCTCCTACGATGGCAGTGTTTTGTATCTGTGCCGTCCAGTGTGGCAGGCACTACACTGTGGCTATTGAGAACTTGAAATCTGGCTAGTCCAACTGAAGAACTGGAGTTTAAATTTTACATAATTTTAATTTAAATTCAGAATTAAAATAGCCACAGGTAGCTGTTTGCAGCTGCATTGGATAGTGCAGCTCTAGAACTTCTTGTGTAGCCACTCTGCACAGAAGATCACGAGCTGAGACTGAACTTGGCCCTAGTTCTTGCTCATAGGCACAATCAAATCCTATTCATTTTTCTCTGAACAGGACTTGCAGTTTCCAAACCAGACATGATATCTCATTTGGAGGATGGAAAAGGACCATGGGTGGTAGTGAGAGAAATTTCAATTTCAGGTGAGTTAATAAGAACCAGGGTGGGATTTATTTGAAGTTGATAGCTCATGGATGGAGCAGAACATCAGAAATATTTTGGGGGGTATCTTTGCTCAAAGCTATCTCAGAGGAAAAGATTCTCCCTCTCTCTTCCTCTCTCCCTACACCTTCCTTCCTTCCTCCCTCCCCCCCTCCCTCCCTCCTGCCTTCCCTCCCTCTCTCCCTCTGTTTCCCTTTCCCCCTCTTTTCCCCTCTCCTTTTCCCTCTCCCCCGTCTCTGCCCTCTACTTCTAGTTCCCATCACATCCTAATTTACTTTCTTGGGGACATTATTTTCATAATTATTCCTTCATTTCTTCTTCACTCAGACATGCATAAAATATCCCCTTCAGTTCTGTCCTCTCCAGTTAACTTTACACATTTCTCATTTGTTTAACCATTGTTTGATATCTCTTCCTTCATTAATTTTCCTGAAAGTGCTTTCTTAGAGATCACCACTGATTTCTTTTAAGCTAAACCTATTGACTGATTATTTAACTTTCTTCACCTTCAAGCCTGCTGAAACCAGGGGAACCCTCCTCCTCTTCTCCAGGATCTTAACTAATTGAGAATACAAGCAGTAAATCCGTTGAGAATCAAAAAACAGTGTTTATCTACTTAACCAATATCTATTAATATTGAACAATCAATATTTAATGCTTATCTCTGCTGTGAAGTGAGTTAAGTATTGTGTCTACAGCAGTAAGATGGACCAGGTCCCTGCTCTCATGAAGATCAAATTTTGAGAAATAGATAACTGACAAGTAAATAAACAAAAGCAAGCTAAATAATGGTTATAATAACTTAGCTATGAGGATGTGAAAGAGTAATTGGGATCAGGATGAGGGTGCCTCCTTCAGTTAATGTGATCGGGGAAGGCTTCTGAGGTGACATTTAAGGTGAAACTTGAAGAATCAGAAGAAGCCAGCCGTGGGAAGAGAAGAAGAGCATTCCAGGCAGCAGAACATAGTGTATTGCATTCTAGAATTCTGAGGAAGCTGCCTGGAAGGAGAGGGAGACTGTATAGAATAAGATAGAGTCAGACAGGAGACTGTCTGTTCAGGGCTCTGTGGACCATGATAAGGAGTGTGGATTCTAATCAAAGTAAGTGTGAAGGCACTGAAAGGTTTTAATAAAGGATTTGGGGGAAATAACCCTGTTGATGGAAATTGAACTTAAGGGCATAAAGCAGGTAGTCAGTAAAGAGGTTGTTAAAATAGTCCAGGCAAAAGACTATAGTAACTTTCATTAGGGTTGGTGGTAGAAATGGAAAGGAATAATGGATTCTAGATCATTTGCATATTTATTTTATTATGCCATCCATAACGTGCACATGTTACATATATTATTTTTAGATCGCGAATGTTATATATATATTTTTTAGAGAGTGAATGAAAAGTAGACATTGGAAATAGTTTAGAAGACTCTTTGAGAAAGCCCTCCTCCACATGAAGAGGGAAAGAGAAGTGGGGCAGTGGCTGGAAGAAAGTAAGGAATAAAAACCCCAGAAAACTCTTTCATTTTTGAGATGGAAGCTTGAGTGCTAATAGGAATGATGTCCCGATGGAGAGGGAGAATTGATGTTGCACGACAGGGTGGGGTCACTGAAGAACGGAAGTGTCTGAGAGAATGAAAGGGGATAAAATCAAGAATGGAGAAGGTGAGATTTACCCCTGATAGACAGGGAGGCCACCTCTCCTGAGGTAACACTAGGCCAAATGGGGTAGATGGGAGCAGATCTCAGTCAACTGGTGGGGAAGATGGAAACATCCTGTTATGATAGCTTCTTAGTAAACTACAAAGCAAGGCCCTCAGTTTGCAGGCAGCATGGGAAGGAGCTCTGAGAGAGAGGAAGTGAGACATTTTATGGAACTCGCATGGAAACCATGTTGGCCTGAAGCTTTTATTGAGGAAGGTGTTTAATTACAGCTTCTATTCCTTTTGTAGTTGTAGGACTATTCATATTTTATGTTTTTTTTGTTTCAGTCTAGTAAGTTGTGTTTGTCTAGGAATCGATCCACTTAATGTAAAATTTAAATCTGGAGCACACTATCCTCTGTTTATCTGTCAACTTCTATATGAATCTGAAGGAGTGCCTCCTTTTTATTCCTGATACTAAAATTTTTGTGTATTTTCTCTCTTAATCAGTCTTGCTAGGATTTAGCAATCTTATTTGGCTTTCAAAAATAATTTTTGATCTTTGCTACTGTGTGTTTGATTTCTGTTTCATTACTTTATTCTCTTTCATTATTTTCACCTTCTTAGGGTTTCATTTGCTGGTCTTTTCTAACTTCTTGAGTTGGATACATACTGATTTTAGCCATTCTTTTTTCTATTGTATTTAAAACTACCAAGATTACCATAGTTTTTTTTATGTAGCACCTTCATAATTATTGAGTTCAAAGTATTTGATCATTTCCATTGTGATGTCTTTGGCCCTCAGGTTACTTGGAGGTATTTTTCTTAATTTTGTACCATATGGGAATTTTCTAATTATCTTGTTGTCTTAAGTTCTACTGTGGTCAGAGAACATTCTCTGTATGATTTCAGTCTTTGCAGGTTCCTTGAAATTTGCTTTGCCACCTGGCCAATTTTTGTAAATATTTTGTGTGCACTTGGAAAAATGTGTAGTCTGTAGGTATTGAGTGCTGTTATAGATGTCAAGTTTGTTAGTTATATTGCTAAAGTCTGTCTACTTGCTGATTGTCAGCATATTCTATCAGTTACTGAGATTTTTTTTTAAAGTCTCCTACTATGAGTATAGATCTGTCAGTGTCTTATTTTAGTTCTTTAATTTTTGCTTTATGTATTTTGAAGTTGTGTTCTTAGGTAAAAACAAAGTTAGAATTCTTGTATCTTTCTGGTAAATTGGACATTTTATCATTATGAAGTGTCTTTATCTTTGTTAATTGTTTTTGCCTTAAAGTCTATTTTGCCTGATACTAATATTACTGCAGCGTCATTCTTTTGGTTATTGTATATATGATGTATCTTTTTTATCTGCTCACTGTCATTTTTTATGTATCTTTGTATTTTATTTCTCTTATAATTAGCACTTTGTTAGATTTTTGTTTTAACTAATCTGACAGCCTGTATCTTCTGGAGTTTTTAATCTGTTTGTACATAATACAGTTACATAATGTTTAAACCTACCCTGTATTGTGAGAGTATCTTGCCTGTTCTATATTATTTTTCTTCCCATTCATGCCTGCCTTTAGATTTATCATCTTTTATTTTTCTATTCCCCTTCTAATCAGTTGGTAATTATAAATTTTTAAGTTATTTGTTTAGTGGTTACAGATTTTTCCTCTTCCCAAACACTTCAAGAATCTTGAACAGCTTATTCAGTTTAACCTAATTATATGTTATAAAATTATGTATCTTAATTCTATATATGTCAGATCTCATATTGTTATTAATTTCTATGCAGTCAATAGTCATTCAGGTGTACCTATATTTACCTTCTCTTCCTCTTCATTTTTTCCTTCATTTCTGAACTTTTACCTAGAATTATTTTTCTTCTACTTAAAGAATTCCCTTTAATATTCTCTTTTATTCAGCTCTGCTGGTGTCATATTCTTGCCATTTTTCTTTTTGCCTAAAAAAAAATATCCTGTCACCTTAATTCAGTTAGACATTTAAATGAGCTGGGTTTTAGTCCTTGGGTTCTAGAGTTGTCTTTTTTTGGTGACCCTGAATTCAGATCTTTGTCTAACCCTGTGAATTCATTGAAAGTTCTACTTATCTTGAGTTTTAAAGTCCCAAAGCCATTTTACTAACCACAGAAGATTTTGATTCAATTTTTAAAAAACATTTAGATATGATTACCTGTAAATAAATTAAAATTCATAAGAAGTTTAAAAGTGTTTTAAAAAATAAAATATTAATTTCACATATACAAACAAATTGTAGGACCACCAGCCCCAGTATAATTGCTTAAGAAAATTTTGAAACTGTTTGTAATATTCAGAACTATACTAATTTTGACTACTTTCTGGAAAATCAAAGTGTCTTCTTCCACAAATGTCCTATAAAAAGGTACATACAGAAAAGGATATTTTTAAAAAAGAATGTGTATATACACATATACAGCTGTAATTAACACAACATTGTTAATCAACTGTACTTCAATATACATAAATTTTTTTAATTAAAAAAATCTAAATCGAAAGAAAAAAATGGTACATACAAAGACTTGGAAAAGCTATTCGGACAGGGAAATTTGAGAAAGCCCTCATGAAGAAGCTGGTGAACAAAGAATGAGAACAAATAGAAAGTATTGTTTGGGGCGAATGTCTGGTTTGTGGAGTAAATGGGAAGCAAGGAAGTAGTTATAACTTACGAAGAATGCTCCCTGAAAAATTTGACTGTAAAAGAAATGAGAAAAGGAGCAGATATTTGAGAAACTTGGATTGTAGAAGGGTTACCACAAATGAATTTTTTTTAATAGGATAAAAACTCCTTGAGTTTACTACTTGTGTTCTTTGCTCAATCAGCCTTCTTTTAACCCTACCTCCTTATTCCGAGAAAACAAGGCCAGTTTGCAAGCAGTTAAAAACGTATGTTCATCATCAACTCAAGCTTGTTCAGTGCAATCTCCTCAGCCTAGGAAATAGGAGTCATTTGATTTTTCTCTTTTTCCCTCCCAGAGTTGGAGACCAAACCTACAACCAAGAATGTTATACCAACAAAGGATATTTCAGAAGAACGTTTATCACCGGAGACCATAGTAGAGAAACTCACAGAGAATGGCCTATGGGACACCAGAATGGGAGGATTATGGAAATGGAGTAACAGGATATTGAGATCGCAGGATAGTCAAGAGAGTCATTTGAGTCAAAGAATAGTTAAACACAAGAAAATTCCTTCTATTCAGAAGAGCTTTAGATTTGGATCTGTTCTTTTTCCAGAACCAGGAGTTATCACAGAAGACCCCCACAGCAGATACCAAACGCATAAGGAAAACTTCATAGAGAGTTTAGATTTGATTACAGATACCCATCTGGGGAAGAAAATTTGCAAGGATACAGTAGGCAACAAAGTCATAAGCCTTGCTTCAGAAGTTACTTTAGGGAAAAAAAACAATAATAAAGAAAAACCCTATAAATGTAGTACATGTGAAAAGGCCTTCCGTTACAGGTCACTACTCATTCAACATCAGAGAACTCACACTAAAGAAAAACCTTATGAATGTAATGAATGTGGGAAAATGTTCAGCCAGCCTTCATATCTTAGTCAACATAAAAAAATTCACACTGGAGAAAAGCCCTATAAATGTAATGAATGTGGAAAGGCCTTCATTGCTTCTTCATCCCTTATGGTGCATCAGAGAATTCACACTAAGGAGAAACCTTATCAATGCAACGTCTGTGGAAAATCTTTTAGCCAGTGTGCCCGCCTTAATCAACACCAGAGAATTCAAACTGGAGAAAAGCCCTATAAATGTAGTGAATGTGGGAAAGCTTTTAGTGATAAATCAAAGCTTGCGCGACATCAGGAAACTCACAATGGAGAGAAACCCTACAAATGTAATGATTGTGGGAAAGCCTTTAGGAATAAGTCGTATCTTAGTGTACATCAGAAGACCCATACTGAGGAGAAACCATATAAATGCATTGAGTGTGGGAAATCTTTCAAGAATACCACAATCTTTAATGTTCATCAGAGAATTCATACTGGAGAGAAACCCTTTATATGTAATGAATGTGGAAAAGCTTATAGAAGTAATTCAAGCCTTATTGTACACATAAGAACTCATACTGGGGAAAAGCCCTACGAATGTAATGAATGTGGGAAAGCATTCAATCGTATAGCAAATTTCACAGAACATCAGAGGATTCATACAGGAGAAAAACCCTATAAATGTAATGAATGTGGGAAAGCATTCATTAATTACTCATGCCTTACTGTACACCACAGAATGCATACAGGAGAGAAACCTTATAAATGTAGTGAATGTGGAAAGGCCTTCATGCGTTCTTCATCTCTAATTATACATCAGAGAATTCATACTGAGGAGAAACCTTATCTCTGTAGTGAATGTGGGGAATCTTTCAGAATAAAATCACACTTAACTGTGCATCAGAGGATTCATACTGGAGAGAAACCATATAAATGCACTGACTGCGAGAGGGCATTTACTAAAATGGTAAATCTCAAGGAGCACCAGAAAATTCATACTGGTGTGAAACCCTACAACTGCTATGATTGTGGAAAATCCTTCAGAACTAAGTCATACCTTATTGTACATCAAAGGACCCATACTGGAGAAAAACCATATAAGTGTAATGAATGTGAAAAAGCTTTCACTAATACATCACAGCTTACTGTGCATCAAAGAAGGCATACTGGAGAAAAACCCTATAAATGTAATGAGTGTGGGAAGGTTTTCACAAGTAACTCAGGCTTTAATACCCACCAAAGGACACATACT
This sequence comes from Hippopotamus amphibius kiboko, assembly GCF_030028045.1. Classification (NCBI taxonomy): domain Eukaryota; kingdom Metazoa; phylum Chordata; class Mammalia; order Artiodactyla; family Hippopotamidae; genus Hippopotamus; species Hippopotamus amphibius. The sequence continues at coordinate 2,643,572 of NC_080202.1, read as the reverse complement.
GGGGAGAAACCATTTAAATGTAGTGACTGTGGCAAAGCATTTAGCCAGATGGTACATGTCACAGAACATCAGAAAATCCATAGTGGAGAGAAACCCTATAAATGTGATGTCTGTGGAAAAGCCTTCAGGAGAGGTTCATACCTTACAGTGCACTGGAGAACACATACTGGAGAAAAACCTTATACATGTAAGGAATGTGGGAAAGGTTGCATTACTCTGTCACAGCTAACTCTACATCAGAGAATTCATACTGGGGAGAGGCCCTATAGATGTGAGGAATGTGGAAAAGCCTTCAGAACTAACTCAGACTTTACTGTACATCTGAGGATGCATACCGGAGAAAAACCCTATAAATGTAGTGAATGTGGGAAAGCCTTTAGGAGTAGCTCAAGCCTTACTGTACATCAAAGAATACATCAGAGAGAAACTCAATTAATATAGAAAACTGAATTATCACCCAGATGTGACAAGAATCTTATAAACCGTATATTTTATGAATGTGGGAAAATGTTCAGGAGCAATTTGCCAGAAAGTACACACTGAAGAGACACTTTATAAGAATGTGGAAAAGCAATTGGTCATATTAAATCTTAGAATTTATAAGAAAATTCATAATAAAAAGAGCAAATGAAAGCCTTCATCCAAATTTCATATTTTATTCATTTAACAAATTATCTTCAATGGATTGCCTATATATATGTATGTATATATAGCCAATTTTCTTATTGGTTTGTCTATATTTCTTATAAATCTGGAGGTGCTCTTAATATATTTGAGATATTAATCATTTGTCATATGTTGCAAATGTTTTTCCTAACCTAGTATGTGTCTTTGTACTTTTTTATGTAGTAAAAGATTTTGTCTTTAATTTTTCATAGTAAAATATTTACATCTTTTTCTTTTTATATTCTTGATTTACTCTTTTAGTTAAAAGGGTCCCCTTAATCCCCAGGTTATATATAGTCTCCTAAATTTGTTTCTAATATTTTGATGATTTAAGTTTTAATCCACCTGGACTAGATGGCTGTCCATAGAAGAACAACTCCAAATGCATTAACTTATTAAAATATTATGAACTAAATATTATTCAGGGAAATGCAAATGAAAACAACCAATGAGATGTTACTTTTACTTCATGGAGTTGGCAAAAATTAAGAGACCTTTCGCTAGTGGAGTTTGGCAAACCATGTACTCTTACCAAATGGTTATATAACTTATATTTCCACCAGCAGTCCAGCAATATATATTTAAAAATTTTAAGTAAACTCTTAAAAGCACTTTGACCCAGCAGTCTCACGTTTTGGGAATCTGCCCTACAGAAATAATAGCATCAGTGCAAAAGCATATGCATAAATAAGGATGCTTATTAAAGTATTGTTTGTAAAGATGAAGAAGAAACCCAACTGGAGACAAAGTGAATGCCAGTTAATAGGGAAATGGGGAATAAATTGTGATACAGCCATACCATGGCGCAGTATGAGAGTAATTTTTAAAATGAGTTATAGCTACACTAGTTGACTTCAAGGTATTTTCCCAATATTTTGATAAGTAATTGCTTTATTCCAGAGGTGTGTGTGTACATGATTTCATTTTTGTTAAAGTGATGATCACATGCCTTTGTGTATGTGCATATGTGTGCATGTGATTAGATAAGCATGGAAACGTGTGGAAGAGTATACATCAGGCTGTTAATATAGATTACCTTGAAGGGAGGGAGAAAAGGAGAAGTAGTGAGAGTGGGGGGGAAGACTAGGAAAATTAAAAAATATAGATACAGTATGTATGGTATAAAATATGTATTTATGTGAACTTTTGGTAGCCATGAATGAAGGGATGGTCTCCAAAAAGTTAATGACAGTTGTTTTAGACTTGTTGGAAAATCCAGTGTTTGTGTTTGTATGTTTTACCTCTCTCTGCTTTTCTGTATTTTTCAGTTTTCCCCTCCAGTGAGCATGTAATATTTACATAAACATGAAAAACCTCTTTTTCTTGTGAAGCTAATTTATTGCGCACCTTTTATGTCCCAGGACAGGAGTGGTTATAGATCTAAGAGCATGGAAGCTGGTTTTGATGCCACCTAGATTCCAAAGAAGTTATCCACCCTCCTCCCCACCCTCTCAATTTCATTTGGAGGAGGTAATAGGAATTTCAGGTAGATGAAAAACATATCCAAGAATCTCTGGAACTTGTGTTAGAGACCAGAAGACTTGCAAGCTTCAGAGACAAGTTCCAATTTCAACACGGCACTGAAGGGAAGGTCGCAGTGGTGAGAAGGTCTGTGTACAGTCCCGCAGAACATTGCATGATGGAGCACAGGGAGGGAAAGAGCCGAGAACTTCCAGGTCCATGTATAAAGGCTTGGAAGCTCTGGGAATACTAAGAGAGTCCTCGAGTCAAAATGGGAACCCAGAAGCTGTGATCCTGGTACTGGAAGGCCCTAACAGACCGTGGACCTGATGTCTGAAAGGGACAAAGTGTGTAGAGCTGATGTCAGAAAAGGACAAGGTGTGTAGAGCTACACTTCAGTGAAGACGGAAGGAAAAATCAGATACCCCTCCCATAATGCTAGGATAAGTATTTAATATTGGGAAGGGGGTAGTGGATGATTGATGTGAGCTGTCTCCAATTTTTAAATGATTAATATGACATTGTGGTTGAAATGACTATTTCTGATTGAATTTTAACAGTGAAATTTATTAACTATTACCAGGAGATGTATCTACTTTGGACAAAATGTACCACTTTCTGATTGGAACGTTTGGGGGTCTGACCTTGAAATACTACCCTCAAGAAACTCTATTGTCAGATAGTCTACATGACTTGGTACTAACTTTATTGACTGCTTCTATTTACCTTCAAATCCTCACATCTACACCCTGTCTCCCTTCCCTGCCTTAGAAGGGAGAGGAGGAGTAAGGTCAGTAGGTTCAAATGACATAAGAACTGAAAGGTGTCCTTCAGGTTAGAGGATGGAGGTGACACAGGGCCCCTTTACTAGAGCAGTTTCCATGAACTGGTAAGGTGCCAAAACCTGGCATTTCCTTACTCTCTACTGATGTTGAGTCCCCTTTTAGGTGTTTATTGGCTTTTTGAATATCTTTTGAGAAGTGCCTGTTCAAGACTTTTGCCCGTTTTTATTTATAACTTTCTATTTATTTGTAGGATTCTTTATATATTCTGGATACAAGGTATTTTTTAGATACTTGTGTTACAAATATGTCATCAGCATCTTGCCTTTTCACTCTCTAAATGATGTCTTTTGATGGACAGAAGTCTTTAACGTTGATGAATAATTCATCAATCTTTTCTTTTATGATAACTGCTTCTTTGTGCCCAGTTTAAGAAATCTTTTCCTAACTCAAAGTCATAGGATATTTTCCTACATTGTCTTCTTTCTGCATAGCTACTGTTTTACTTTTCACTCTCAGGCTACAATCCATCTGATTTTTTATGTGTGGTGTAGAATAGAGATCAAAATTAATATTTTCCTTGCAAATATATAATTTATTCAACATCATTTATTGAAAGGACAATCTTTTCCCCTCTCCCCCTTGGGTTGCCGTGGTACTCTGGTGATAAGTCAGATGATCAGACTATGTGAGAGTTTTGTTTCTAGGTTGTCTATTCTGTTCCATTGTGCTATTGAATACAGATATTCTTAGAACAGATTGACAGTAAATCTTGGCATCTGGTGCTGTATGTCTTCTAATTCTGTTCCTTTTATACAAAATTGTCACTGTAATTCTATGTCCTTGGCGTTTTCATATGCACTTTTGAATCATTTTTTGTTATTCCACATGAAAAAGTAGGGATTTCAGTGGATATTACATCAAATATATAGATTAATTTTGGGAAGAATGGGTACCTTAATATCGAGACATCCAGTCTATTAGTAGGCCATACCTTTTCATTTATAGACATTTTAATTTTAGTAATTTTTGTATTTTTTCAATATAAAAGTTTTGAATATTTTGTTAGGTTATGTATTTGATGTTTTGGTGATTATATAAAGGCTATTATCTTAATCTTATTTTCTGATTTTTGCTAATACATATAATATATAACTATATATAGTAGTATATTAAATATATAATATATAATAAGTAATATATGTAATAGATTTTTTTAACTGACCTTATATCCAGTGACCTTCCTAAATTCACTTGTTAATTATAATAGTTCATTCATTCTTTTGGACTTTCTATGTGCACAATATGTCATCTGTGTAAAGTAAATTCTTTCTTACTTCACCCTTTCCAGTATTTATGCCATTTCTTCTTGCTTTATTGCACTGGCTAGGACCTTCAGAAGCAGTGATTGTAGACATCCTTGCCTTTTTCCCAGAATTTAAAGGAAAATCCTAAACATTCCATTAGGAATGATGTAAGGTATAAATTTGTAGATAATCTCCATCAGATTAAGGAAATTCTCTTCAAATCCTAGTTTGCTGAGATTTCTTATGGACAGGAATTTCATCAAGTACATAGTTTGTAGTTATTGAGATAACCATATGGTTTTTCTCATTCTGTTAATGTGGTTGAATTATATAGATTGATTTCTTTATTTTAAAAATTGTGGTAAAATACACATAAAACTTACCATCTGAACTGAGTGTACCATTCAGTGATATTAAGTACATTCGTATTGTTGTAGCCATCACCACCATCCAAAACTCTTCATTTTTTTAAGCTGAAATTCAGTATTCATTAAATAAAAATTCCTCTTTACCTGCTTCTCTTAGCCCCTAGAAGCTATCATTCTATTTTCTGTCTTCTTTCTGTCTCTGTAAATTTGACCACTTTAGATACCGTATATAAATATTTATTATTTTGCAACTGACTTATTTCACTTAGCAAAACGTTCTCAAAATTCATCTGTATGAATTTTGGATTGATTTCTGAATGTTAAGCCAACCTTGCATACCTGGAATAGATTCTATTTGGTCATATTACCTTTTAAAAGTATTGTTCAATTATATTTTCAAAATTTTGTGTAGGATTTTATGTCTGTGTCCAGATTGTCTTGTATGTTTCCTTTTTTGTCGTAGCCTTGTCGGGATTTAGTGTCAGCATATTGCTGGGCTCATAAAATGAATTGGGAATTACTTTTTCGCCCTCTGAAAGAGTTTTTTGTTATTGCAGTTGTTATTATTTTTTTCCGTAAATCTTTTCTGTAAATATCAGCAGTAAAGCCCTATGAGCCTGGAGTTTTCTTTGCAGGAAAGTTTTAAATTATAGATTCAATTACTTTGATAGGCATAAGACTATTGAGATACTCTATCTCTTGTGTCCATTTTGCTAATTTTTATTTCTAATTTGTCTATATCATTTCATTAAAATATCTAGTTATTGGCTTTAAATAATCCATAATGCCTGCTTGTTATATTTTTAATATCTGTAGGATCTAAAGAGATGTTCCTTTTTCAGGCTTGGTAATTTGTGTACTCTCTTTTTGTTTTCTTGGTTAGGCTTTGTAGGGATTTAACACTTTATTAATCTTTTCAAAAGCCACCTCTTAACTAATATTACAGCTAATTTCCTTTTCATTGACTCATGCTCTTATTTTTTCTATCTACTTTATTTGAATTTGATTCATTGTTCTTTTTATAGCTTCTTGAAATGAAATCTTAGATAATTGATTTTCAACCTTTTTTGCTAATATTTAAGTCTAAATTTCTTTAGAAGTTCTTATTTAGCTGCATCCACTAAAAGTTTTTTTTAATCAACTTTATTGGAATGTAGTTTACACATGATAAGTTGTACCAAATTTAACTTTATATTTTGATGAGTTTTGGTAACTTCATACACCTGTGTAACCATCACCAAAATCAAGGTATAGAACATTTTTCATCACCCCAAAATTATCCCCACCTCTGATTCCAAGAAACTGTTAATGCGCTTTCTGTAGCTATATATTAGAATTGTCTTTTCTAGAGTTTCATACAAATGGAATCATACAGTATATACTATTTTCTGTCTGCCTTTTTCACTCATGAATTTGGAGGTTCATTTCTGTTGTGTGGATTGGTACTTCGTGCCCATAGTATTAACATGCCACAATTCATTCAGTCATTGATGGACATTTGGATTGTTTCCTCTTTAGAGCTATTATGAATAAGCCAGTTGTGAACATTCATGTGTAAGCTTTGTGTAGACATATTTTCACTTCTGTTATAGAAATACCTAGGTTTGGAGCTGCTGGGTTACATGGCAAATGTATGTAATATTTTATAAGAAACTGCCATGTTGTTTACCAAAGTGTACCACTTTGCAACCCACCAACAATGCATAAGTGTTCTAGTTACTCCTAGCCTTGCCCACTCATGGTATTGTCAGTCTTTAATTTTTTTTAATTTTATTAAAGTATAGTTGCTTTACAATATTGTATCAGTTTCAGGTTTATAAGTCAGTCTTTAATTTTAGCTTTTCTAATGTGTGTAGTAGTATTTCACGGTGGTTTCAGTTTTCATTTCTCTGATGGTTAACGGTGAACATTTTTTATGTGTTTAATGTCTGTATCTCTCTTTGTGAAGTATTAATTTTTTGCCCATTTAAAATTAGATGATGATGGTAATGATTATGTAGTCTAGACACAAGTCCTTTGTCAGATATGTGTTGTAAATATTTTCTCCCAGAATTTGGCTTCCCTTTTAACTTAGTGGTGTGTTTTGAAAAGCAGACATTTTTATTTTGAAGGATATCAGTTTAACATTTCCATTTAATTAGTCATGTTTTTTGGGTCCTATCCAAGAAATCTTCACTTTCCCTGAGGTTCTGAAATTATCTCTCCTACGTTTTTTCTAGAAGCTGTATGGTTTTAGATTTTATATATATCCATTTTGAGTTAACTTTTCTGACACAGATTTTGATATGTTGTATTTTTATTATCATTCAGGTAAAGATATTTTCTAAACTTCTTTGTTATTTCTACCTTGACCCTGGGGTTATTCATAAGCGTATTGCTTAATTTTAATGAATTTGTGAATTTTCTGTTTATTTATTATGAAATTCTAGCTTATTTCCACTGTGGTCAAAGAACACACTGTATTATTTCAGTCATTTGAAATTTGCTGATACTTACTTTGTGACTCATCCAATGGCCTCTTTTGGTAAATGCTCCATGCTCACATGAAAATAGCATGGAAATAAGAATTTTCACTTGAAATTTCTTCAGTTAGATGTAATGTTCTATAAATATTAATCAGACCACGTTGGCTAATAGTGTTCTTCAAATCTTCTATATTTTTACTGATTTATTTTTCTGCTTGAGGTATAAGCTACTAAGAATGGTGTGTGGACTTATCTTTTTTTTTTCTCTTATTTCTATTAATGTTTGCTTTCTACATCTTGAATATATATTATTCAGTGCATATAAATTTAGGATTGTTCTATCTTCTTGTTGAGTTGACCCTTTTATCGGTATCAAGTATCCTCTGTCTAGTAATGGTTTTTTGCCATAAATTCTACATTTACTGATGTTAATATAGCCAAAGCAATTTTCTTTTGGTTAGTGTGTGCATGGTGTGGTAGACAGGATTCTAAATTGGCCCCTAGATTCCCAGCCCCTGATATCCAAGCAGTTCCCAGTTATTCAGTCAAACACTAATTAGGTGCTTTTGTCAAGGGATTTTGCAAATATAATTACTTTCCCAGATCAGTTGACTCAAAATAGTGAGACTACCCTCAGTGAGCCAGACCAAATAAGTTGAGGCCTTAAAAAGTGTGGGGCTCGTCCTGGTGAGAGAGATTTGGCATATGAAGGGGATTCAGTGTGAGCAGCGTTCTTCATTGCTGGCTTTGCAGGCAGAGGGGCTGTGTGACAAGGCATGTAGGCACCTTTAGGAACTGAGAGCCGTTTGTGACTTAAAGCCAGCAGTCACAGGAACAGGAAGGAAACAGGAACCTCAGTCCTGTAACTTCAAGGAACTGAATTTTGCTGACAAGTTGACTTAGCTTGGAAGTGGCTTCTTCCTCAGCCTTCAGACAAGAATCATCCCAGTTGACCCCTTGATTTCAGCCTTTGAGACCTGAGCAGTGAAGCCAGCCATGCCATGCTTGGACTTCTGACCCTCAGAGCTGTGGGCTAAAAAACAGTTGTTGTTTTAAGCCATTGTTTCCATTAATGTGTTATGTAGCAGTAGAAAACAAATACACACAGTATATGTCTTTTTCCTTTACTTTTAACTTAGTCTGTGTTCCCTATATTTAAAGTGTATCTCCTGTAAGTAGCATATATTTCAGGTCTTATTTTTATCTAGTCTGACAATCTTTGTGTTTTAATTGGTAAGTGTAATCCATTTTCATTTAATGTAATTACTAATATATTTGGATGTAAGTCTGTATTTGTTTTACCTGTTTCTTCTTTTGTTTCTTTTTCTTGCTTTTCTTTGGAATAATCAAATATGTTTCATTTTCTCATTTTCTACTCTATTCAATTTAATTATGCATTCAATTATTATTTTGGTTGTTAACCTAGAGCAGCAGAACTATTTTCATAATAATTCTAAGACATTACTTACTTTTTCCATTCTCATTTTTCTCATGAGTATAGTTTGCTGTTTTTCAGAAGCTGCATGGCATGTGATATTGCAGAATATTTAGTGCAAAAGAAGACCTCAGAATTCAGCTGTCTTCTATTGAGCCAGTATTGTCAACTGAATTGTGTTCCCCCTCAAATTCCTACCCTAACTCCCAGTGCCTGAGAATGTGACTGTTTTAGGAGACAGGGCCTTTAAAGAGATGATAAGTTAAAATGTGGCTGTTACAGTGACTCCTAATACAATCTGACTGGTGTCTTTATGAGAAGAGAAAATTTGGATGCACAGAAAGTCACCAGCAGTGTGTACACACGAAAGGACAACCATGTGAAGAGGCCACAAGAGGGTGGCTACCAGCAAGCCAAGGAGAGGGGCCTCAGGAGAAATCAACTTTGCAGACACTTTGATCTTGGAGTTCTGTCCTCCAAAACTGTGAGTAAATAAATTCCTGTTGTTTAAGCCATCCAGTCTATGACATCTTGTTATGGCAGCCCTAGCAAACTAATCCAGTGAGACATTAAAGAGATTTGCAAAAATTTTAAATAATACCACTCTTTGCACTAATTTTTTTGTTTTGTAGATTTGTTTTTATTAAAAACATTTTTCAATATCGTGTAGTAGTTTAATAGTATTTTTATTAAATTAATAAACATTTAAAATTTTTCCAATTTTAATTTCAAATACAGCAAAAATCAATAGATGTGAAATCATGCACCTCAGATTGGGACTTGAATCCACGTGCCAGGACTTAGAACCTGGCCAAAATCCCAGGTCTTCCAACTGAGATCACACACCTGGTTTCAGGACTTAATGAAGCTCAGGTTCTTGATGTCTCATCACAGAAAGAATTCAGTGAGAGACAAAGTGATAGGTAAGAAGTGGATTTATTTAAAGAAAAACATACTCCACAGACAGAGTGTGGGCCATCTCAGAAGGTGAAAAAGGCACCAGGGTATGGGGGTTGTCAGTTTTTGTAAGGGTGGGTAATTTCATAGGCTAATGAGTGGGCAGAGTATTCCAGAATTGAGCCACCACCCACTTTTTGACCCTCATGGTCAGCCTTGGAACTGTCATGGCGCCTGGTAGTTGACTTGTCCACCGTCTTGGACCCATTTGGTTCTAATCAGTTTATGTTATGTCCTTGGGCTATGTCAGTCTTTCAAAGATTGTAACCATGTACCTCCGATTGGAACTTGAATCCACGCAGCCAGGACTTGAACCCAGCCAAAACCCAAGATCTTCCAACTGAGATCACACACCTGGTTTCAGGACTTAATGAAGCTCAGGTTCTTGATATCTCGTCACAGAAAGAATTCAGTGAGAGACAGAGTGATAGGTAAGAAGTTTATTTAGAGATTTAGAGAGAAACATACTCTGCAGACAGAGTGTGGGCCATCTCAGAAGGTGAGAAAAGGCACCATGGTATGGGGGTTGTCAGTTTTTATAGGGCCGGGTAATTTCATAGGCTAATGAGTGGGAGGAGTATTCCAGCTATTTCAGGAAGGGACGGGGATTTCCAGGAATTGGGCCACTACCCACTTTTTGATCCTTATGGTCGGCATTGGAACTGTCATGGTGCCTGTGGGAGTGTCATTTAGCTTGCTGATGTGTTACAGTGAGCGTGTACTGGGGCTCAAGGACTACTGGAAGTCAATCTGTCTGCCATCTTGGACCCATTTGGTTCTAATCAGTTTATGTCATGTCCTCGGGCTATGTCATTCTTTCAGAGGTTGTGCCTTGCCCCCTTCCCTCCTGTTTCAGATGTATCCTACATAAATAAAAGGTCTTTGGTTTCTTCAGTAATTCTTAAAATTGTAAGGTTGTCCTGATACTGAAATGTCAAAAAAATGCCCTTAAAATTTCTTTGGCTCATTGGAGCACTTTTTTTTTTTTTTTTTTTTTTTGCCACATTGCATGGCATGTGGAACTTCCCAACCAGAAATCAAACCCTGCATTGGACGCATGGAGTCTTAACCACTGGACCACCAAGGAAGTCCTCTTGGAGAGCTCTTGAAATTAATATTTCAACATTTCAAAGCAATGAAAAAAACTAATGGTTTAATTCCATTTACTCTTTGCCTTTTGTTCCATTGTTGTCGTATATTTTATTTCTACATGTTTTAAACTCCATAAGATTTTATTACTATTGCTGTTTTCAGCAGTGTTTACTTGTACTTACTCACATATTTACCTATTTACCTATTCCTGTGTTCTTTGTTCTTCCCTGACCTTCCTTGTTCCAGCTGGATCATGTTCCCTTTGCCGGGTTAATTCCTTCTGGCATTTATTGTAGCATTCCAATGGCTTATCCCAGCTTTTGTCTGAAGTGTCTTTACTTTGTGTTCACTTAGGAAGGATATTTTCACCTGGGTGAGGGTTCTAGTCTGGCATTTGTTTTTCACTGTTGTTGCTGTTTTTTCTTTCCTCACCTAAAATAAAATGGCATTCCATTGTCTTCTGGCTTCCAAAGTTTCTATTAAAAAATCAACTATGGGGCTTCCCTGGTGGTGCAGTGGTTGAGAATCCGCCTGGCAATGCAGGAGACATGGGTTCGAGCCCTCTTCCGGGAAGATTCCACATGCTGCAGAGCAACTAAGCCTGTGTGCCACAACTATTGAGCCTTCACTCTAGAGCCCACGATCCACAACTACTGAGCCCATGTGTCACAACTACTGAAGCCCAAGCACCTAGAGTCTGCTCCACAACAAGAGAAGCCACCACAATGAGAAGTCCGTGCACTGCAATGAAGAGTAGCCTCTGCTCTCTGCAAGTAGAGAAAGCCCACGCACAGCAAGACACAATGCAGGACTTCCTAGGTGGCGCAATGGTTAAGACTCCACCTGCCAGTGCAGGTGACACGGATTTGAGCCCTGCTCTGGGAAGATTCCACATGCTGCGGAGGAACCTGCACACCACAATGAGGAGTAGCCCCCTCTCTCATCAACTAGAGAAAGCCTGTGTGCAGCAATGAAGACCCAAGGCAGCCAATAAATTAAATTTATGTATATAAAAAAAAGGACACAATGCAGCCAATAAAAATAAATAAAATTTTTAAAAAAATCAACTATGTGTTCTGTTCTTGTTTTGATTTTTTCTCTAGCTACTTTTAAGATTGTACCTTTGCCCTTGGTTTTTGTAAGTTTTAATGTGATGTGCCTAGGTGTAGAGGTTTTTGTTTGTTTTTAAATTATATTTTGAGTGTGTACAGCTTCTCGAGACTGTACTATGATGTGTGGGGAAATTCTCAGCCAGTGCTTCTTTAAATATTACCTCTGCTCCATTTCCTCTCTCCCTTATACTAGGATTCTAATTATTAATATATGTAGGTTAGACATTTCACCATGGTCCAGGTCTCTCTTTAGGTTTTCTGTATTTCCCATTCTTCTTTTCTCTGTGTGCATCAAACTAGACACTTTCCTCTGAACTGTCCTCCCATTAACTAATGCCTATTCGGCTATTTTCATTCTGCTATTAAACCCATATTTTGATTTCTTAATTTTAGTCAGATTTTTTATTTCTGGAATTTTTGTCCTGTCTTTATGTGGATTCTAGGTATCTGCTAAAATTCTCCATTCTTTTCTCTTGAATATATTAATAATATTATTTTAAAGTCCTTGACATTAAGTACAGTAGCTGAATCACTTCTGGGTCTGTTCCCAGAAGTCTGTTGTTTTTCTTACTGTCTTGTCAGCTGGTTTCTTTAACATGCTTTCTAATATTTCATTTGATGCCAGACGTTATAGGTGAAAAAATTCTGGAAATCCTGTTCATCTTCCTCTAAAGAGGATCAGGTTTTGTTTTAGCAGCTTACCAGTGGATCACCCTGACTCCCATTTGTGATTGACGTTAGGCTGAATTAAACTTGGTCTGTTTCAGTTTTGTCCTTGCTCTACGGCATGGTTCTTTTGGAGTCTCAGTGGAAACTCCATGGTGTTTACCAGCACCCTCCAACTTGGTAGGGCTTGATCTTGAGCTGTAATCTCTGTCTTTCCAGTACTAGGCAGCTGCTCAAATCTGCTTATCCATTTAACCTCTCATGCTGCTTTTTACAGGTTTTCTCTTATTTTCACCATTCACAGCTTAGAAGTCAGCTAAAGGTTTGAGGAGAAATTTTATGCAAGTTGTAGAGCTATCTCGTCTAGGACACCGCCCCTTGTCTCCCAGCGACACCCCTAAATGCTGACAGTAAGAGTGGTGTTTTCTGCCTGGAATCCATAAACAGAGGAAAGGCCAGGTAGTTGTAAGCTCACCTCTTCCACTTGATTTCTGTCAGCAATCTCAGTTGATGTCCATCAGCTTCTGTTCAGTCACTCGGTGCTGACCACAAAAGCAAGAGTGGAGGAGCCATGCTGGCATCTGCCCAGCGTCGCAGGCTGCCCCTCCCCAAGTCTTGTTTACCTGCTGCAACCGCTGCATGTCCAGCCTTCCAGCAGCAGGCTCTCCAATGCTGAGTCCCCAGTATGGTTACCGTCCCACTAGGAGGCCAGTCGGACGCTTGGTGGCCAGGTGGCTCCACTGGACCCCTTCTGTTCTGGAAGCAATGGCAATTGATACGATGGAACCAACCCAGACTCTAGGTGTTTGCTTGCCTTACCTGCTTGCCAGGCCTTAGACAGAACCACTCACCATCTGAGGGTTTACAGAATGTTTGATTCATCCATGTGATACCACATCAAACCAATGAACCTTTCCACCTCTACAGCAGAGGAGGTAGAGGAGTGAGCATGTTATCACGGGGTCCACTGGTCCTATCACATGCCACGTCCCCAGACGCTGCCAGGCTGAGACACGCGGGGGATGGAGGCACACTGTGGGTGCCAGCGTGAAGGCTGTTCTTCACCGGGATGGGCACCGTCCTCGGTGCAGCTGTGCCTCAAGTCAGCTACCTTTATATGGCTGTGCTCTTGGTAGGTGGGCCATACAGACTGGGTACCAGGGAGAAGCAGGAGAGGCCGTGCGTACCTCACTCCCATGACCCAACCGAGGAATACGTGCTTCTCTGTCCCGCAAGCCTGGGCGCTGCAGGTTTAGAGGCTTGATTCCGAAGACAGGACAGTTCATTCAGGAAACACATCAATAGTCCTTTCAAGATATAAACTACAGCTGCTGCCAGGGGACCAGCCCGCAGCAAGAGGAGTCACCCCTGTGACGGGGATATTTGATCCCGACCACCAGGAGAAGGTGGGGCTGTTACCACCGTGGGAGAAGGGAGGCCTGTGCTTGGCACCCAGCTGATTCCCCATAATCCTAGAGTACCTCTTTGCACTACCCCATTTTGTGCGTGAATAGTGAACACAGCAATCACAGCCTGAGACGCACACAGCAACCAGGGCTTCAGGCATGAGTGTTTGCGTCTGGCTACCGGGAAAGCCTCCAAGACCAGTGCAGGTGCTGAGCTGAGAAATGCAACAGTGAGTATAATTTGCAGTCCTAAGACCAGCAGCAGGGGGAGAGGAGGCTGTAGTTCATCTGCTTGTAAGTTTCTCCCAGGAAAACAGGCCCACCAGGAATCCTGGTGGTGCTTCTCCCAAAATGTGTATGACAAAATGAATCCAGGTGATGAAATTGTGGGCCACCCAGTCCCCCCTTTCAGAACTGAGGAGCTTATTCTCCAGCCACTAAAAGTGCTGCAGACAGGCAGTCCTCAGCTTGAAAGAGTCACCTTGCCCCAGAGCAGACCAGTTCCTGGAACAGCCCACATCCAATGACTGGTTAACATAGGAGCAAAGATCTGGCCCCTTCATTTGATGTTGGGACAGTTGTGAATTTGGAGCTCTTTGTAGGGTCAGCTGATGCCTTTACCGAGACTGCATAACAGGCCTCTTCTCTCTCCACCCAGTCCTGCTTCCTTCTCTTGTGATCCCAGAAGCCTCCATGCAAATGTCCACTTAAGAGTCAGCTTCCCCCGGAACCCGACCTGGGATAGTCTCCCCCCTGCCTCTCGTATTTCAAAAATCTGTAGACTCTGCTTATGGAACAGAGCAGCTAAAACTGCTTCTGTTTCTTCACTATTATAAACAAAGTTTTGAAAGTCATTGTAGACATCCTTAATTGTTTTCCATGGGGTCATAAAAAGGGAATTTCTGGGGCAAAGTACACATAGTGAAAAGGCCTTTTAATACATGTGCCAAATGCCTTCCAAAAGTCCTGGACTCTCACCAGTTGTATATGAGGATACCTCCTGCCTCCACATCTTTGCCAGCATTGGGCTATCACATCCTTTTTAATAACTGCTATTTTGACATTGCCTTCGCTAAGTTTGGGGATTATTGCATCCCATACAAACTGGAAAAGGAACCTCATTCTTTCCATGTAAAATCTCTAGAAGAAGGACATGAGCTTTTGAGAAAAGCCAAATAACTAAGGAGAGCGGGATCCAAATCTCTGAGAGAAAATTTTCAACTCCTGCAATCCCATCTGAACCAGGAATTTCTCTGAATCCTTCATGTGCTCAGAGCACCACACCGTCACTTAAGGTGATATTATCGGCATAGAAAATCCTGATGTTCCACATCGCCAGGCAGTAGATATGTCAGGAAACCCAGGTATGCCCAGAAATGCGAGAAGAGGATTGGTGTGACAGCATCACTGCTCTTTTCCTTTGGTGGGAAACTCCTGGGCAGAGTCTGGACTCATGTTTCCTGATGGAAAAGTAGTCTCCCTCACAATGGCTTTTCTGTGGGGCCAGTGCTCATGGCTTCACAAGGCAGAAGGGAAGGAAGTTAGTGTAAACGGGCCAGAGCTTCTGAAATTTATATTTATCATCCACATTGCCCAGAAAAAATAAAAAGTTAAATCAGCATGCACAAAAGAGGAAAATAGGTGAGTGATAATAAAGAGAGAGAACAGTCAATAGAAACAAATCCAGAAATGACTCAGACTTGGAGTGAGCAGTCAAAATTGCTATGATTCATGTTTTAAAAGGTGGAAGAAAAGAGGGTGAGGACTGATTTTTTTAAAAAACATGGGATAGAGTATTTCAAAACAATTAAAATCTGCCAAAAGTCAAGTGAAAATTTTAGAACTGCAAAATTAAATATTTGAAATTCATTGGATGACTTTAGCAGCAGACTTTGCACAGAAGAAAATAACACATACTAAACTTGAAAACAAGTAAGTGGAAAACAACTAAACTGAATAACAGAGAGAAATAAGAATAGAAGGAGCAAAAAGTATGAGAAAGGCTCTTACTTACATGTAATTGCTGTCCAAGAAAGAGAAGAGAGAGAGGATGGGCAGATGCAGTATTTGCAAAATTAACATGAAGAATTCTCCAAATTTATTGAAAGATGTCAACTCACAAAGTCAACAAGTTCAGCCATCTCCCAAAAGGTTAATAGAAAGGTCAGTATACTTGCAAATACTGATCTGCTGAAAATAAAAAGTAAAAAGACACATTATATTATCAGCTAAAAACTAAGGAAGGTAGAAGACAAAGAAATAATATTTTTTAAATGTAAAAGAATTAAAAATTGTCAAGCCAGCATTCTTAGGCAGAGAAAAAATTATTTTCAGGCAGATGGGTGACATCAGCAAGATCACAGAGTAGGCAGCTCCAAGCTCTCATTTCCACACAGAAACACCAACAAACACAAGCAGAACTGTTAGAACCAAACCTGTCAGAAACTCTGGAAAACAGTCAAAAGTTTGCAACAACCAAGTGAACACTGAATCAAGAAAGGGATGACTTCAAAGCAGTAGGGAAGCTTTGTGGCATTTTTACTTGCCCTTGCCCCACCCCATCCCTGGACTATGGCCCAGGAGCAAAAGCTGGGGAGAGTTTCTTTGGGAAATTAGGGCATTCCAAAGTAGAATGCCCTCATGAATACGGGGCAGTTTAGAAACCCTCATGCATGCTGAGAGAGACACACACCCTCAGAACAGATCTGAGAAAACACTAAGATTTCACCTCAGGCTCTCCCTAACCCTGGCTAAATGGTAAAGGAGGGCCAGCACAGAGCCAACCTGAAAAAAAAAAAGGAGGGTTTTGTTGTTGTTTTAATAAAATACCTGGAATTCAAGGAAATCTCTGTCAAAAAACTAGCTAAAAACAAGCTAAAGAACAGAGACACTTCAGCAACCACAAACAACAAGGAATACAGCCTTTGCAAAAATAATTTGTGGGGGTCACTAAACAGATGGATACTACAGCCTTCAGCAATCAAAAAAACCCAGCAAAACCTGTGAAGGGAGATAATCTGATTCCCACTCAATTTGAAAAAATTATCCACTTGGTTTTTCAGTAGATTTTAATCTTACCAAATTGATAAACAAAATTTGATATATCCATACAATGGAATATTTTTCAGCAATAAAAAGAATGAAGTATAGACACATGCTGCAACATGGATGAACCTTGGAAATATTATGCAAAAACTACAGGAAAGTGGTTGAATAAGCTATGCTTGCATCCACACCAGGAAGTACTGTGTAGCTGTTAAAAAAAAAAAAATTTTTTTTTAAATAAAGATCTCAATGAGCTGACATGGAATGATTTCCAGGATAAACTGCTGAGCTAAAAAAAGCAAAGTGCAAAATAGTACTTATAGTGTGCTATCCTTTAAGAAAGAAGGGGATGTAATAAAATGAACATATACCTGCTCGTTTGTGCAAAAGAATGCAGGAAGGATCAACCTGAAACTGAAAAGATTAGTTACCTACAGGCGTAGTTGGCCAAGCGGTGGAAAGAATGGGGCAGTGAGTCTCGGTAACAGAGGTGACAAGGGAGTGACACAAGTTTTAGTACACCCTTTTATACAGCACTGGCTCTTAGAACTATGGTAATATTTTACAAATGCAAAAGTTTAAAGAAAATAATGAAAACTAATCATGAACCTGAAATGGAATATAAAATTAACAGCCTAACTGTTATAACCAAGAGTGAAGGCCTGAGGAAGGAAACTAACCTAAATAACTTTGCAAAGCAATATTTTGCCTGTAAAGCTAAAGACAAAACAAACAAAAAACCCTGCACACATATAAGGTAATCCTCCTAGTAAATCTTTTCTTATAGGTGTATGGGTTAGTAATTCTGAAACACACATGTATGCACATACATGTGTGTGTACATATACATATATATTTATAACAAGTGCATATATTATAGCTAATAAGAGCTGCACTTCTCAGTGTCAGAGAAGCTACAGATAATGAAAAGAGGAATGACAGCACATTGTAATGATCACACCTAACAACCAGATCTTGATTTGAAAGCACCATTCTCCAAAAATAGGAATCAGAGCTCCTTGGAGAAATGGTTGATTTCAGGGCTGGTGCAGGGAAACTAGAAGATAAGCCTGGAACATCTAGTGTCAGAAACTAAGTGCTAAAAGCATGATGGCAGATGTCAAAGGACACAGGAGCCAACCTGAAGGAGTGTGTAACAGCCAAAGCTGGGAAATGTTCAGAAACAATATTTTTTTAATGATATTCTATGGGTTAAACCTATAAAATTAAAAAGTATCCACGAATCTGTATTGATGCAAGAAATATTGAATATATAATACATAAGTAAATGGAAGAGAAGAACCAGTTCTTTCTCGTAGGAGGATTATGTTGCTAAACGTAGCTGGAAAGGGGGAAATAGAAAACGACCACGAGGCAAACACCGCAGTCACAGGCGTTGCAGTCCAGCCGGATGCTAAAATTAGCGGGTGGAGGGTTGAAGAGAAACAGGATATTTGCATAGCCTGGAAGCGTTTACCTCCAAATATTTATTAATTCCCAAGCAGGAAATAGTAGCATGCAGTGGAGGGCCACAGCAGAGAGCTTGTTAACTGAATGACCTAAGCATCCCCAGTAACAAGACGCACTGGCAATGCGGACCTGAAACCGGTGCTGAGAGTCAGGTCGCTGTGTCGTTTCGTTGGGGGCGGGGGGAGGATGTGAGGGGGAAAGGATGGATTAAAAGTGACATATACGTCAGGCAGAATGCCACTACAGAGTTTACTGATGCACGTTTGGGTGATAAAACTATAAAGAAAAGCAAGGAAGTTCTTTCCGTAGACGTCGGGGTTTTGCAGGTGGGGGCGGAAGGCAGATGCTGGGCTCTGCGCGGGCCGACAGGTCTGTGATCCTTCTCTGGTCTCTGCTTTGTGCCGTTTTCTGTAACCGCTGTACCTCCCAGCAAAGAAAGTTTGACAAACACGGACACGTGTGTGTACCTGAGAGGAAGGATATCTGGAAAGAAACACATCAAACTGCTTTACAGCGGGCGGTGGGATTATAGATTTTAATTATTACACTATTCTATAATGTTCAAATGTTCAAAAATGAGTTTCAGCTTTATAACGGGGGGGCGGGGGTGGACACACGAGCATCTATTTTTCTGCTAAGTTCCAAAGCCACCTCCCAGGTGCGCCCGCAGAGTCCGGGTTTGGTTTCCCCAGGTACCCTCTCCCGGGAAGGGAACGCGGTCCTGCAGCCGCCGCCCCCCTTTCCCCCGCGCTGCCCCGGCGCGTCGGCCCGGGCTCGGGTTTTGCAGCCGCGTCCCGGCCTGGACCCGACGTAGCCCGGGCGGGCGGGGGTCCCGGGGCTCGCTCAGCCGCGCCCTCCGCCCGCCTCTCGCTCCTTTTCTGTTTGACCTGAAGTTCACCCGAAAAAAGCGAAAGATTTATGCAGAAAAGCGACCTGGATGCGCGGGACGAAAGAGCCTTAAAGCATCAAAAGTCAGGCGGCCTACGTGACCTCGTGGCGCAATGGTAGCGCGTCTGACTCCAGATCAGAAGGTTGCGTGTTCAAGTCACGTCGGGGTCACGGCTACTCGGTTTTCCCCCAGGGAACCTGGCACTTGGGGCCGCCTAGGATTCCATCCTACGGCTCTATTCGGTTCTCCCTGCTCCTCTGCACCACGGCCAGAGGATGAACCTTAGGCTTTCAGCATCATTTTCTTATCTGATCGGGGTGATTTGGGAAACTCCGGGAGCGTGAGGCGAGCCGGGGACGTCAACACAATAAAAGACAGGACAAAACAGGTATTGGAAAATGAGATGTAAATTGTTTTTAAGCATATAAAAATAACTTCTTTCATAGTCAGAGAAATGCAAATTAAAATTCAATGAGTTATTTTTAACCTGTGAGATTGGCTAACCTATGATCAAAAAGCTGATGTTAAATTGCATTGCTCTCACCGTTAAAGCTACAAAGAACAGAGACACAACCCAGGACCAGAAGATACTAAAATAATTATAAAAGAATACTTTTCAGCCAGTTTAGAAAAGTTTTCTCTTATATTTTCAGTATTGCTTCTGTTCCTTGTGCTCTAGACTTGTTCCAGGAATGCATTCACCCTTCCATAGAGTGAATAATCACACTTCTCTATCCTCTGCATCTATAAACTCCTCTCTGAACGTTTCCTGTTTTCACATTTTCTCTGCCCTTTGGGCAGTCTTCTCAAGTGTGTCCACCATCTGGGATTCCATACTCTGCAATTTAAAAAAGCACTGTGGTCCTACTTCCATCATTTCAGTTTCCATAAAGCGTCCCCTGTTTTATTCTCCTCTCTTTTAAACTCAGTCAGTTGCCCCACGAGGCTTTTCACACCTCATTTCAGAGAGGTCACATCTTGGAGGAAGTCTCCCACTGTTTTTCTGAAGAAAAAAAAATTCTGAAACTTTCCATTGTTTTCAGTGGTATGTTTTTCTTCTGTCAGGAACTACCCTCTTTTCCTAGATCTGCAGAATTTAAAAAACAAAAACAAACAGCAACAAAAACTTGCTTTTCTCTCTTACTCATACTCTGAAATTCCTCTTGTTTAATCCTTTAAAATCTGTTCAGACGCAGCGTGAAGCAACAGATGGGACTGTGCTAAGGCTTGGTCCTGCTCTCTGTTCATTGGTGGAGGTCAGAACCCTTCTTGGAGCCAATGGCCAGAGGACAGGCTGGGGCAGAGCAGCCACCCCATTCCCAGTGCTCAGGAAGGTGTCCCCTAGGGCTTTGTTGCAGTGATGTTTTCTCCTCCTCTCCTGTGAGGTTCCCTTGCAACTGTGAGCCAGTGAAAGCAGTACTTAACCCCAGAGATACCACATTTCAGCATGTTTCAACTTAAATGTTTTAAATGGGTCTTGCCTCCTTGGCTAAAGCAGAAAACAACATCACTGCATTCACTTAAATCTCCTAAAAGTAACACTTTAATTTAATGCCGAACAGATACTGTGAAATCCCTTGGATTTTTCTTCTTTCAAGAATTTTACATTCAAACCATCTATTGGTAGATATTCTAGCCTAAGAATTAGTTCTAAGCAAACTGTATTAATTTTAAGGTTTTAATGGTATCCTTCAAGTTTCTTATGACGATAAAATTCTCTTTTCATATGTTCATAAGTCCAATTGTAAAAGGTTGTAAAGTTGTCAGATAATCTTTTCCCATTACAGTCTCATTTTTATTATAGAAGCAGACTTTCAGTCATCAGTTTTAACCCTCAGCTCCTTTATTTCAGATGAATAAGCACTTGTTCCCCTCAACACTCAGAAAACAAAGGCAGGGACACAGTCAAGATGGCGGAGGAGGAGGACGTGCGCTCACTCCCTCTTGCAAAAGCACCAGAATTACAACTAACTGCTGAACAATCATCGACATAAAAACACTGGAACTCACCAAAAAAGAGAACCCACATCCAGAGACAAAGGAGAGGCTGCAATGAGACGGTAGGAGGGGCGCAATCGCGTTAAAATCAAATCCGGTAAATGCTGGGTGGGTGACTCACAAACAGAAAAGGCAGCCTCTTCAATAAGTGGTGCTGGGAAAACTGGACAGCTACATGTAAAAGAATGAAATTAGAACACTCCCTAACACCATACACACACAAACAAACTCAAAATGGATTAAAGACTGAAATGTAAGGCCAGACACTATAAAACTCCTAGAGGAAAACATAGGAAGAACACTCTTCGACATAAATCACAGCAAGATCTTTTTTGACCCACCCCCTAGAGTAATGGAAATAAAAACAAAAATAAATAAGTGGGACCTAATGAAACTTCAGAGCTTCTGCACAGCAAAGGAAACTACAAACAAGACGAAAGACAACCCTTAGAACGGGAGAAAATATTTGCAAACAAATCAGCAGACAAAGGATTAATCTCCAAAATATATAAACAGTTCATCCAGCTCAATATCAAAAAAACAAACAACCCAATCAAAAAATGGGCAGAAGACCTAAATAGGCATTTCTCCAAAGAAGACATACGGATGGCCAAGAGGCACATGAAAAGCTGCTCAACATCACTAATTATTAGAGAAATGCAAATCAAAACTACAATGAGGTATCACCTCACATCAGTTAGAATGGACATCATCAGAAAATCTACAAACAGTAAATGCTGTAGAGGGTGTGGAGGAAAGGGAACGCTCTTGCACTGTTGGTGGGAATGTAAATTGATACAGCCACTATGGAGAACAGTATGGAGGTTCCTTGAAAAACTAAAAATAGAGTTACCACATGACCCAGCAATCCCACTCCTGGGCATATACCCAGCCAACACCATAATTCAAAAAGACACATGCACTCCAGTGTTCACTGCAACACTATTTACAATAGCCAGGACATGGAAGCAACCTAAATGTCCATCAACAGATGAATGGATAAAGAAGATGTGGTACATATATACAATGCAATATTACTCAGCTGTAAAAAGCAATGAAACTGGGACATTTGTAGAGACATGGATGGACCTAGAGACTGTCACACAAAGTGAAGTAAGTCAGAAAGGGAAAAACAAATATCGTATATTAACACATATATGCAGACTATAGAAAAATGGTACAGATCAACCGGTTTGCAAGGCAGAAATAGAGACACAGATGTAGAGAACAAACATATGGACACCAAATGGGGAAAGCGGGGAGGGTGGGGGGGGAATGAACTGGGAGATTGGGATACCAAATACTACACTCTAAATATATGCAGTTTATTGTCTGTTAACTGTATCTCAATAAAAGTTCTTAAAAAAATAAAAGAAAAAGGCAGCATACATTTTTAGAAAAACTGGGACAAGGACAAAAGTATCACTTCTTAGACGGAAAAAGTAGGGATAAATAGACAGAAAAAGAAAAACTGCCCTAGACTTAATTTCAAAAGTTTATTCAACCTGCACCAATGCATCAGATATTTTTAAATTTTAAAAATTCCTAGAGATTTTTCTGTTCTATTGTACATTCCTGCTTCACATCAAACTAGCTGTATTGCTTTATTTCAGAAGGGAGGTAAAATTTAAAAATAGGAGCACAGCCTTGCCACAGGCACAGTACATGATACATATTTTTGTCCCATTGTTTCTCCCACTGAGGACGACTCCTTACCTCCAGCCAAGTACCTCTGGGACATGTCACCTGGCCAGAGAGGTGCTCTCCTGACAGAGGCTAAGCCGGCTGCATTATCTCCAAGGGATTTGGATTGGAAGCATATGGGACCTTCTGTTTGTTTCAGAGGGCGTTCTCACAGACACAGTGAGCTGAGATGATAAAGTGACTTTGTTTCCTATCATCCCTTAAAAAGATATTCAGTTTTTTTGTTTTGTCTTGTGTTTTGTTTTTTGTTTTCTGTATTTTTGTGGGGTTTTTTTTTTTTTTTTGATGTTTAAAACAATTTGGGTTTTATTGTTTTTGCTAAACAATACTAAAAAATTTTTCATTTTGAGGGCAGGACTTGCATTATTTTATTTTAATCCATTTATTTAATTTTTTAAAAAGTAAGGGGAAAGAGATCATGGCCAAAAAAAAAAAAAGTAGTTAGGGATTTCCCTGGTGGTCCAATGGTTAAGACTCCACACTTCCACTGCAAGGGGACACAGGTTTGATCCCTGGTCTTGGAACTAAGATCCCCCATGTCTCATGGTGTAGCAAAAACCAGGGAAACAGAGGGGGAGGAGAGGGGGAGATTTTATTTCACAAAGAAAAAAAGAAAAAAAAATACTAGTTAACTCACAGTCCACCCCTGAAGCTCTAGCCAGTCACATGAGCCTCCTCTTAGGGCGGCTCCATCCCGCGCCGAGGGCGCTGTCCAGGCCCCAGTGCTGAAGCACCTCGGTTGTCTCCGCCCTTGAAGGAGGTGGAGCCTCAGCCTGCAGCAGCCTCCACCCTCCCCCGGCCCGCGCTCCAGACCCCGGCCACCCGGGCTCAATAGTCCACAGCGATGCCCCGCTGCCTCAGCCCTTCTGACCACGGACCACCGGCCTCTGAACCCTCAGCATCTCCTCAGGAGGTCCGATCTTCCCTAAGGAGGCCCAGAGAGGGCCAATGGCCTGGCAGAGAGACACAGGTGAGAACATCAGGGAATCCCAGTCCACTTCCCGGGAAAAGGTAGGAAGGCATGCACCTCAGACGTCTTCATCGCCGGCTCAGACCTTTCCTGTGAGTTGTGACCGGGGGCTGGTCCCGAGGGAGCTCCTCCCACTTCCTAGGGACACGACCCTCTCCAAAGGCCTCAAGAAAACCCTAAATTCCTTGCATGCATATTCCATGCAGTAAAGACACCTCCACGTCTAGTCTGGGCGACTCCCAGCTGCTTGGACGTTCGCATCCCTTGTCCCCAAGTCCAAGCAGGGAGATGCACGGGTGTCCTGGAAGCTCTGCGGAATCTGATGGCAGTGATGTCTGGGAGCACGAAGAAGGGGCAGCGACTAGTTCGGAAAAGAGGGGCCGATGCGAGCCAGAGTGAGCAACCAGGTGGGCACCAGGGGTCACAACCCGGACTCCAGCGGACTCACCAGCTCCACAGCCCAGGACCTCCCACCTCCTTAGGCAGTGCAAGGGCCAGTGTGGGACCAGGTAAGGGAGGTAGACCAGGGCGCGGTGGAGAGAAAGGGGATTTAGGGGCATCCCAGGGAGCCTGTGCCCAGCCCTCAGGGACCTGGGCAGCCCTGGGGTTTCCCGGGGGGGCTTGCCCAGCTCCGGCCACTGCTGGTGGCGCTCCGGTCAGAGGCGCCACCTGCTGTAGACAGCGGCAGCCCGCAGGCCCCGGGGCTGCTGAGGCATCCCAGGATGGCTGGTAACAGGGAGAATCTACTGACTGCTGACGCATGCAGCTGGACCTGTGCAGCCTGCGCCCGTCTTCATCCAGCAGACCAGCTGGGATGGGAAGAGGCACCGCAGGAGGCCTAAGCAAGGGAGCCTGACACCAGCCATGCGAAGGCCAAAAGGTAATGCAAGCCTTCGCCTCACCTGTGGGGATCGTGTTCAGGACGCATGGGGGTTTTCAAGGGGGTCAGTCCTTTGTAGAAAAGCACCTTGATCTTCATCCACTGCTAAGTGGTTATTTAAAATGTATGATTTGTTTACACCCTAATATAGAACACACTGATGGTACATTTAACAAAGTTTTTAAATTTATTTTTTTTTGTTTTTCCCCCAGC
Source organism: Hippopotamus amphibius kiboko (assembly GCF_030028045.1). NCBI lineage: Eukaryota > Metazoa > Chordata > Mammalia > Artiodactyla > Hippopotamidae > Hippopotamus > Hippopotamus amphibius. Next base: position 2,618,686 of record NC_080202.1, on the reverse strand, counting down.
AATGACAAATCATTTAGCAAATTTTTAAACAGCAATTTTAGTTAAATGTTTGGCCAGTGTTATTCAGCAATACAATAGCTCTGCATAATCATAACATTTAAATAAACTTAACATGTGGTAGTAATTTTGTCAACTGTTTTGTTTCGTTTTCCTTGGTTTATGAGACTCTCACCCTTAGAGTTTAGTTGCTAGGGTAAGGGGAACATGGGCAGACTATCTAGACTTGTGTTCAATATTGTGATGTAGCTGATGAAAGCAGTAGGAACTCATAGGCAAATATGGGTGACAAATGCTCATTCTGATACCAGATGACATTCAGTCTGCTTTGCAGAATTCTTCACTCCCAAATGCAGACAATGGCTCTTGGAATCCCTAATCATATAATCTTTTTTTAATTTAATTTTATTTTTTTATTGGCTGAGTTGGGTCTTCGTCGCTGCATGTGGGCTTTCTCTAGTTGTGGAGAGCGGGGGCTATACTTGTTGCAGTTCGCGGTTTTCCTCATTGCAGTGGCTTCTCTTATTGTGGAGCACAGGCTCTAGGCACATGGGCTTCAGTAATTGTAGTAGTTGTGGCTCGCGGGCTCTAGAGCACAGGCTCAGTAGTTGTGGCGCATGGGCTTAGCTGCTCTGCAGCATGTGGGATCTTCCCGGACCAGGAACTGAACCCATGTTCCCCGCATTGGCAGGCAGATTATTAACCACTGTGCTACCAGGGAAGCCCCCTGATCATATAATCTTTGCTTCATATATGCTTTGATATGTTGTCTTCTTGTGATCTCTACTCTTGAGAAGAAACATTGTGACAACTAGATAAGACTTTGTCTTTCTTTTTATGCAGGGTCATCCAGGACAGATGTGGATGTATTTTTCTCCTACAGCTCAGAACCATGTTGCAGAAAGAGATAGTTGAAACTAACAGGGAGATTGCCCACCTGAACCACAGGTATGGAATTTTGACTTTTTTTTTCAGGTTGTTTTGAAAATTTTAAGGTTAACTTGTTTAGTATCTAGTAAAGGGCTTGGTTTTGTAATTTTTATTCAAGTCATTCTGTCTATATTCAAGAAACTTGCAAATAATTTTTTTAAATGACAAGGCTACAAGGGAAATGCTGGATTAACAAACTAAATCCAGAAAGACCCCACTACACCCCCACCCCCCAGAGGCTGGGAGACTTTGTGAAGAACACCACTTTCTTTTCTGGGCAAAATCCACAAAAATTGCTCTTTGGGCCAATGAGGCATCATTGTTCTTCTGGAGAGAAGCCCAAGGATTTACTACAGGGAAAACTGTCTCGCAGTGGTGACCAGGCACCAGACTGGCTCTTTGGGCCTGTCTGCTGGGAATTGTGGAGTGTGCCCCCTGCACTAACAGTGACACCGCCCCCGAACCTGTTCGGCTCAAGGTTACCTTTTTTTTTCTTTTTTTGCTGCAAAAAGCTTTATTGTTTCCATTTGGTCCAAGGCTTGGGAACAGGGCTCCAGCGTGGTTAAAAAGCTGCCTAGTGGCTGCAGAGAGAAGCTTCAGGTAGAAGCCCTGACATCAGAGGGGCTCCTAAAAGGCCACGGGGCTCCAGAGACTCCTAGTGGTGCTTGAGGCTGAGCCTTGGAAGAGATACTGGCTCAGCCTAGCTTGGGGACCAGCCAGCCTGCGGAGGTTGGTCAGATGGTCACCCATCTTCCTGATGAGTTTCACTTTCTCATGCAGACAGTGGCTCCACGAAGTCGGGGGGGGGGGGGGGGGTGGTGTCTGCAGGGACGGAACCCAGGGTACGTAGATCCAAAAGAGGCTGGTTCAGGCTCTTCTTCATGAGAATGGCAGCCTCCATAGCGTCCTGGGTTTTACCTAGTCATCTCGGGATGGTTTCTGCATGTCCTGGAAGAGGGCTCGGCCACCGAGCTGGTTTTGCATTTTCAAGAGAGGCTCGCCGCCCTTGCGCATCTGCTTGGCCAATTCTCAGAAAAAGTGACCCACACTCTCCAGAGCGACATCATTGAGGTCGAAATAGAAGCCCAGAGAGAGGTGGGTGCAGGAGGCCCGCAGATGCATGTTGACCGGGTGGTTGACGGCGGCCTCCACCTGGTGGAATAATTCTGAAAAATCTGGGAGCTCACGGTTGATCGGTAATAAGGAGCTAAGCTCAGAAAATGGTGTTGGCTGGCCCCGGTGGCGGCAAGGACAGCTGAGTGGCTGATTCCGAAGACTGCGACTGGAAAAAAAGGTTGGAGGGTGGTCAGAGGCTGAAGCAAGGGGCATCCCTGAGTCTGTTCCATCCAAACACTGTTGAAGCCAGACACATACCCGCGGCAAGGCGAGCACACTGCTCAGGGTTGCTCTTTATGAAGAGACGTGAATAAGCATGCCTCCTGTCTTGCAGTAAACCGTTTGAAGGGTTCATTTTCCTCTATTTGAAAAACCCAACACAGGCATTTTACAATGTGGGTTGAATCGACCCAGAATAATGAAGAAAAGTTTGTTAATTTGTCTTTGGAGATAAACAGCCCACTGCAGTCACAATGGGGTCCTTCGAGAGAGAGAAAAGAAATTACTGACCATTTAAGATTGTCACTGGGTGGTGAGAAATTGCCAAACACGTCAGTGATCTCAAGTCAGAACGAGATAAGGTAAGAAGTATACTTTTAAAATATTACTGATGAGTTCGTTTCCAGTAAAGCCAGGCGAGCAATTTTATAATAGGTTTTCTTTTGGTATAAACTAAAAACAATGTGGCTTTTAACACCCCTACTTTGCAATCTTTCAATGTGTTCTAGTAGTTTAACGTTACAGATAAAGGGAAACATTAAAAATTAATAAAAGCACGTCCAGGCGAGCAGCAGTCGTGTCCCCTTTCGCTTCCAGTTGATACCGGGCTGGAAGCAACCAACATTCTGTCCATTCCTCCACCCTCTCTGCGTTTCTCCTTTCTCTGAATTTCACAAAATACTCCCCCACGTCATGCGTACGACGTTCAAAAGCCTCAATAAGCGGCTATTTTGTAAAATAAGTCCTGACAAGATACTGCACGAGAATGTAAAGAACGAAACACGCGGGGACATGCCAGGCAAGGAAAGCTCACGCAGGAGACGCCAGGAAGCGCACACTCAGCGCTTTCCCACCGTGGACCAGGTGCCCCATCCGCCGCCGCAACACGCATGCGCCCCAGGAGCGGGGGACGGGGCGGGTTCGCGCGCCCTCCGGTGGCCAGAGGTGGGCAGCGCAGAGAGGCAGGCCGCCCGCTGAATCACAGGAGCTGAATTTTCCGTCTCGTCTAAACTACCTACATTTGTGGGCAGTCCGCAGCACTCTCTTATAATACGGTTTCTGCACGCAACGTCTATAGCAGTGTCTCCACTGTCCATTCCAATTTGATTATTTTGTGTTTTCCCTCTTCTTCTTGGTCAGTAAAGTAAGAGTTGACCTCCACCTCCCCATCATCCAGCACCACCCGTGTGGTTCCCATCGTCTCCCAGCCCCTTACTCCTTGGCCCTACTGTGCTCACGCCTCGTCTCTGAGGTTCAGAGAGCCCAGTTTCATAACGAACCCCTACCATCAGCTCCCCCGGAGCTTCTCAGTGACGCTGGGGCCCCCTCCCACCAGCACATTCTGTATCTCGACGGAGGATCTTCCCAGCCTTCCAAAGAAACAGAGCTGGTACATTTTCCAGCCCCACATCCTCTCTCCGCTCTGGATTGCCGACGTCTCTGAGCCTAGCGATTCTGGCGTCACTGCTGAGCGTGGAGCCACGGATTTCTCCAAGCCGCCCAAAGCCCTTCCTGCAGGGGGTTCGCACCACCTCCTGGCCTCCGCCACAGAGGGTGTAAACCCTGATCTCAGGACTGTGCTCCTTTCCAATCAGCTCTCCAGCGCTCAGCTCTATGTTCTAATTCCGTGGTCCAGCAAACTCCGGATCCAGACCCGACTCTCCTGGTTCCTACAGACACGGGCTGGCCAGGACCTGCAGCACCTGAATAGTCCTCTTCCTCCCTTATCAAGCCCAGCGTTTCTCTTGTCCGGTTTTGCGCTGACTTGACCCTAGTTATTGGTCTAGTGATCAGAAAAGGAGGAAAGAGTAGATTGTGAGAGAGGCCCCGGTTTTATCACAAAGTACAGGCCTCAGCCTCAACATTTTCAAACAAGACCGGGTGGAGTGGGTCATGTTTGCAGGCCCAGAGAATTCGGAGCGATTGGTGTTCAAAGATGTGTGCCTGCATCAACCTGAATGTCCCCATCCCAAGTCTCAGGGTTTTCTCCTTTCCAAACAAGGTCCTGACCTTGACATAGCAAACTTCCTGGGATTGAAAATTCAACTTGTCCGAAGTTATGCTACTCTTACATTTTTATCATCAGGCTTCAAGAAGACCTCTAGTTTTCACACTCTTCCTTAATTTGGTCATTAACCACCCTCAGCCTGTTCTTGTTGATGACTCCCAGTAATAGCCACTCAATTCCACAGTCCAGAAAATTGCTACCTCTTCCATCCTCATAAAGACCTAAGAGGGAGCACCCACCAGTGGTTCCCTTCCATCAACATCCCATCCTGGTTCAACACCAGGGACAGGTTTAATGATTGTGCTGCTACAGCCTGACATGTGCTATCAGTGCTCCATCAATCACAAGTGATAGGGTCGTCATCACCAGCAAGCTGACAGGTGATCTATCACCCAAATCCCGTTTTAGAGTCTGCCTTCCTAGGACCACTGCTGGTACCAACTGTCATAGGGCAAGTGTCCCTGGAAGCAGATTCTGAGATGGAAATTGCCTGCAGGGATGTTACTGGATAGTGTTCTTTAGAAAAATACCTGTTAAAAAAAAAGTGGTATTTGGAAGGAAGATTGGACAGAGGAAAAGATGAACTGCTGTACGATTGCAACAGGGGCCTCATTTGATCCTACAGGGAACCTCAGTTAGGATGGCCCTTTAGAGAAGTTGCAAGTTGAGGCAAGGGGGCAAGGTCTTTGAACTACTGCAGTGAGCACCACTGGATGTGAACTGCCCCTGGGGAGGAGGTATGACCTGAGAGAGGCAGCTCCCTTCAGCCAGGACAGTTCCCAGGGAGGTATTCCCACACTGGCAGCTGGGGAAGTGGGTGCCCAAGCCCTGAAGGGGAGGACCCTGGCAGATCATCACAGAGTGCCCTGTAGTATATACTAAAGTTTCCAGCTTCAGTTGTTGAGTTCCACTTTGCTGTCTGCAGTCATATCAGTTATTGCTTGGTATTTTTTTCAGACATTATTGTTAGAGGTATATGTTTATGATGATATATCTTTGTCAAGTTTTATAACTTTTATAAGTGGATATCATGCTTATCTTTTCCCCTAGTGATTTTTTTAAGATTCTATTTTGTCAGACATTAGGATTATGACTTGCATCAGTCAGCGTTCAGCCAGAGAAGCAGAACCAGTAGGGCATTCATACTAAGAGATTTTTTGCAAGGAATTGGATTACTCAATTGTGGAGGCTGACTAGGCAAGTTCAGAATCTGTAGGGTGTTCTGTCAAGGAGGGCAGGCTGGAATCTTTGCCCAGAGTTTCTTATTCCTCAAGGATGACTCAATTCTACTTTTAAGGCCTTTTAACTGATTCATTCAGACTCACCCAAGTTATTTAAGATAATCTCCTTTACTGAATTCATCTGAGTTTATGGACTTTAACCACACCTACAAAATACCTTTATAACACCACTTAGGTTAGGGTTTGATTGAATAGTGAGAGACTGTAGCCTTGCCAAGTTGACACATCAAAGATCGTCACACTAGGGACCTCCATGGTGGTCCAGTGGTTAAGATTTTGCCTTCCAATGCAGGGGGTGCAGGTTCAATCCCTGTTGGGGAAACTAAGATCCCACATGCCTCACAGCCAGAAAACCAAAACATAAAACATAAGCAATATTGTAACAAATTCAATGAAGACTAAAAAAAAAAAAAAAAAGATCATCACATTACCCAACTTTCTTGTTGTTCAAGTTTGCCTAGTGTGGTAACATTAAGACTCTGACACTCCACCCATCATGATACGGGGTGGTCTGCATCTGCCTCCACTTGATTCTGCACAGACGTGACTACTTTGACCAAGAGTATGATGGAAGCAATGCTTTGTGACTTCTGAGGTTATATCATAATCAGCTTTGGAGCTTCTCTCTTGTTCACTAGAACACCTGCTCTTGAAGCCCGGAGCCGCCCTCTCAGCTCCAAGCTGAGTCCTTCACACTGAAAAGGCCACATATCCAAGCTGAGCTCATCCTTAAGCCATCTCGGCCCCACGAGGAGACGTGAGTAAAGAAGACGTCTCGGAAGTGGACCCTCCCTGCCATCAAATCGTCTCAACGGAGGCTCCAGACACAGTGGAGTAGAGAAAAGCCACACCCATTGTTCCCCTTGCAAATTCCTGACCCGCAGACTCCACGAGCATAATAAAATGCTTGTTCTTTATCTTCATTAAGTTTGCGGGTGGTTTGTCAACACAGCATTAGATAATGGGACCACCTGAATGTTTTCCTATCCTTGTATTTTCAAGCATTTTATATAATGTTGTGAGTCTTTTATAAACAACATGACCCTGGATGTTTTTCTTTTTTCCAACCTGAAAGTCTCAGACTCAGATTCCTGCGGAGAGACTCGGAGTCTTTCACAGTGGATGGTTATGAGCAGTAAGGCCCGAACCAGCACTGCGGGTCTTTCTGCCTGAAGACCACATCTTCCCTGCTCATCCTTCCTCTAGGAACTCTGGTACCAGGTTTTCTCAGGTTGAATCGCGCAGGGTTCCAACCGCCCCCACCCCCACCCCACCCCCACCCCCACCCCTCCATCTGCATCCCCTTCCCGCAGGTCCTGTAGCTCCCCGATCTCCCTCCCACTCGTCCACCAGATCCGCCTCCGCCCCGGGAAACTTGAAAGTCCTCTCAGAACCCCGCCGGCTCCCGAGCGAGCCCGGGTGAGGGGTGGAGGAGGTTGCCATGGAGACGGTCCGCTGTCCGCGGCGCGGGCGGGGCGGGCCGGGCGCAGCTTGCGATTGGTTCCGTGGGCGCGCGGCGTCCTCCCTGCGCGCATGCGCGCTGGCGCCGAGGCGAGGTCGCGGCGGAGCCGGGGCGCGGGGTGGTTCCGAGCCGGGCTTCCCAGGACCGGGCTGGACGGGCGGCTGCGGCCAAGGCGCCCCGTTCTCCCGGACGGACGTGGCGGGGCCGAGGCCCCTGCGCAGCGCGGGACCGAGCCCGCCACGCAGGCGCCGCGCCCGCCGCCATTGTTGCCCGCGGCCTCTCGGGCGGCTCGGCCGCAGGTCCGGCCTCAGGTCAGGATGCGGGCGGCCTGCGGGGTGGGGGCTGCGGGGCGGCCCGCGACCCTCCGGCTGCGGAGTGAGGAGGCCCCCGCGGGGTGGGGAGGCGAGGGGCGCCCCTGCCTTGCAGGCCGGGTGGGCAGCCGGCTCTGGGGGACACGGCGGGGTTGCGGGGGGCTCAGAGCTGGAGCCCGTGGACGTGTGGCGTCGGTGCTGCTCCAGGTCAGGCCTGCAGGCAGGCTTTCTGCGGGAATCCTGGTTTCAGATGTATTCCTGAGGAATTGTGTGCTGTGGACGCTCTCCATGGGCTTCGAGTCGCCCCGGTGCTGCTTTCCCGTGCCCTCCGCTTGGGTCGTGCGGGGCTGGAACAGGTGGCACTGATGTGCAGAGCGGGTGGATGGCTTGTCCCTTTCCCCTAGCCGTTCCCTTGGGAACCTTGGGCACTTTAACAAGTTGTTCTTCTCCCAGTTTGCTCCAAGGAACAGATTTGCTGTTGTTTTTGAGAGTCACTTCGGTCCTGACAGCTTCTGTAACGTCAGTGACTAAAACACTGAGACTTTTTTTTTTCCTGTAAAAAAATGTTTGTTTCAACAAGTTGGAAGTTTGATCTGTCTCTTTGCTCAGGGTTCAAGTCTTCGCTTCTGTCACCACCCTTTTGTGGCAGTCCCAACCCGTGCCCAGGGCAGATTGCATCCATCTTACAAGTCTAAGGATATCTGGGAGGGACAGCACAGTAAAGTCTCTGTTTGTTTGTACATTCTGGGTCGTCTGTTTCTGTTTGTGCATAGGGCAGAGAGCACCAGGAATTCTTGATCTTGTGGTCTCTTCTTGTGTTTCAGGGTCTCTTAGCCATCCCTGCAAGTTCTGGACTCAGAGTTTGTAAGGAAGACTGCTAACTCTACCTTGCCTCTGTCCCGCCCCTGGCTGCAGCAGCCCTTGGTCAATGTCTCCGTGGCTCTAGCATGTGATTTCAAGCACTTGGCTCACTCCTGGAGAAATAAGGCTGTTGCCAGGTTGACTCTCCTGTCTGTAGCCATGTTTTCCCCAAGCAAAAGGACGGCCAGTTCTTCACGTGCCCAAGTCCTTCTAATGTGGAAGCCAGACAAGGCTCAGAATGGACCCCGCAACACCGAGAGGGAAATCCTTGCCTCAAGACTTCTGCGTGACACTGAGACCTGTCGGCAGAATTTTAGGAATTTTTCATACCCAGACCGGGCTGGTCCTCGAAAGGCATTGAATCAGCTCCGAGAGCTCTGCCTTAAGTGGCTGAGACCCGAGATTCACTCAAAGGAACAAATCCTGGATCTGCTGGTTCTGGAGCAATTCCTGAGCATCCTGCCCGGGGAGGTTAGGACTTGGGTGAAGTCCCAGTACCCAAAGAGCAGTGAGGAAGTGGTGACTCTGGTGGAGGATTTGACTCAGATTCTGGAGGAAGAAGGTAAGACTTGTAGGGCAGAGGGGGAGGAGTCCTGGGTGGTCTGAGAAGACAGCCATCACATCAGAGAGCAGCCCTTTGAGGTGATGAGGAGAACGGAGATCAGGGAGTGAGAGAGCACAGGCTTCACTGAGCCCCGTCCAGCATGGCATCCCCGTCCGGCTGCTGGGAACCCAGTGCACGTTCTCTAAACCCAGAGACCACGTGTCGTAAAACAGTGGCCATGTGCACCCTTGGGAAGTTTCCCTACAGAGGTCTGAACCATTCTGCCAATAAATCATTCGCTTTGTGAATTGGATTTTATGGTAACATACTTCCAAATAGGTAGAAACGTGTCCAGAGAATATTTCTTCACTAAGTAAAAAGACAACTTACGAAATTTCTATCACATGAGGGTTTAGTAGAAAATTGCAAATTTGGTAACATATTCTGAAGAGTCCCAGAGCAGACTTGTCTTTGAAGCCTGCACTAATGTCTCAGGATAAGTCATTGCCCCTTCCCTCTGGTTCTGTGAAGCAGGGGTGCTGGTTTTGGTTACCTTCTGATTCCTCGTTGCTTTAAGAAAGTGTAGGCATCAATTGGTGAAGAGTTTCCTAGGCCAGGGGTCCCCAACCCCAAGGCCACAGACTGGTTAAGGTCCTGTTAGGAACTGGGCTGCACAGCAGGAGGTGAGCAGCAGGTGGGCGAGTGGGAGAAGCTTCATCTGCTGCTCCCCATAGGTCACATTACCGCCTGAAACACCTCCCCTTCCCCCCATCCATGGAAAAATTGTCTTCCATGAAACCAGCCCAGGGTGCCAGAAAGGTTGGGGAGTGCTCTCCTAGGCTATTCAAACAGGACTAATCTCCATCATGGTCTCTTTCTCTTCCTAGCTGCTTCTCAGAACTCCACATTTTCCCAAGAGACCGCAGAGGAAGGCCCCAAAGGAAAACAAGTTTTCCAGGCAGGGTGGCTCAGTGACTTGGTGGCCAAAGTAAGTGTCAGTTTCTTCTGTGATTTTAAAATGCCTTCCTTGTATGTGAGGACATTTTCTAACCTGGCCCTCTACATTCTGTGACCCCAGAAGTCCTATGAAGGACCTAAGCTTCACTTTTTCTCATTAAGTCACCACAGTCTGTTAAGGTAGGTGAACGCCTTGTATAGGAAACGGGATCCTTTGCTTCCCTCGATACCCCTTTCCTCACTTTTTTACTTTAAAGCATCAGTGGTGCATAGAGGTTAAGGGATCGATCTCCATAGCCACATGGACCTCAGTCTGGTTACTGGTTCTGAACCTGTGATTTGAGGCAAGACACTTAACCAGTTGTAGCCTGAGTTACTCAGCTCTAATGACTAGAATGTTCTTAGATGTGACGATTCAATGTCACGAGACCTGGTAGCCTGGATTACAGTAAGCGATCAAGGTCACAGGAAGATTAAACAAAGTTATTATTTTTCTTTGTTAACAGGTAATTAAAGGCCATGCGTAGTGTGGTGCTATTGTTTATTAGGAGTCTGTATTATTTTAAGGAGGAGCAGCTCAGGCCATCTGGTTTTTGGTTTTTGGTTTTTTTTTTAAGATATATTTACTGTTTACATATTTATTTTATTTATTTTGGCTGCACCAGGTCTTAGTTGCAGTATGCATGCAGGATCTAGTTCCCTGACCAGGGATTGAACTCAGGCCCCTGCACTGGGAACGTGGAGTCTTAGCCACTGGGCCACCAGGGAAGTCCCCCAAAACAAAGTTTTAAAGAAACAAAGTTTATTTGAAAAACATGTAAGAATAACCAAGATTTTTTTTTTTTAAACGAAGGGAGAAAGAGCAGAGGGATGCTAACTTTCCCGGACTGTGAAACTCATCTACCAGTATAGTAGTTCAGTGTGGTTGTTGGTACTAGTTTCATTTTAGAAAGAAAGAAGGAAGAGTTCTGCATTCTGTTATAAAGGACACAAAATATCTTAAAATTTCAAATTATAATACATTTAAGTAATTTGTAAGGCGGAGCTTGAAAAGCAGAACTATTCAGCTCTGTCATCTATGTTTAGATCCTTTATTCTTGAAGATGGAGTCACTAAAGCATGCACTGAAAACGGTAAATTCTGGTTTATTTTCAAACTTCCCTGTAGGCCGTTCAGGTCTGCTCATCCATACATACATTGGGCGAAGGTGTCGACTGTAACCTTTAGGGTCCTGCCACGCTCAGGACTCTGTCTTCCCTCACCACACCCGCACCTGTGCTGTCACTGGCCCCTCCCTCACCACACCTGCACCTGTGCTGTCACTGGCCCCTTTTAAGTCACGTTTGACGTTTCAGGAGTCGGTGACGTTCACAGATGTGGCTGTGGACATCACTCGGGAGGACTGGGAGCTCATGCGTCCGGTGCAGAAGGAGCTGTATAAGACGGTGACACTGCAGAACTACTGGAACATGGTCTCTTTGGGTGAGCATTGCGCCCAGCCTCCTCCCTGCATCTCTCCTCAGCTGCTGAAAACGGGGCAGCCCTAGTTCAGGCACAGAAATGGCTAAGTTCCGCACCTTTTTCCCAAACGAAAGGTTTCTAACAGAAAGGTCGTCAGAAACGACAACGCATGGCCTCCCAGGGCCACCACCCAACGGCGCCTTGTCTGGTGCCTGCTTCCCCCGCGATCTCCAACGCGTGCGTCTTCCAGGTGCAGGAAAGCTTTGTGCCAGCTCCAAAAAGGACAGTGAGCTCTTTCGTGAGATCATGTCCGTGAACCATTCTTTTCCTGTAGAGGTCTGTCCTCACGGGTGAGAAGAAGTCAGGTAGGGAAACTTGAACAACTGTTTCTTTCCAGCGTAAAACTCCTTCTGTTCCTCCTGAACAGGACTTACCGTGTACAGACCGACTGTAATTCCCATATTGGAAGAACCATGGATGGTGATAAAGGAAATTTTAGAAGGCCCTAGTCCAGGTGAGAGAACCTCTAGCCGATGAGATTCCTTGTGCTAAGGAGCCTGTGTCCTCCTAAGTGTGGCAAGATGTGTTTTTACATATGGCTGTCACTTCACACAAAGACATCCCAGCCTGTCAAGAGCACTGAGCTGCTTGGCGTTGCTTCCTTACAGAGGCCGTCTTCAGGAAGTGATTTTCCAGACATCATTTGTGCTTCTCCATGACCCCTGGGTTCCGTCGCTTAGAGCTTTGTCTGGGGCTTTCCTTGTGTTCCCTCCCTCTGTTTTTAAGCATGCATGAATGTCCCCTGAAATCTTAAATCTCAAACTTTCTCAGCTTCTTTCTGACTTTCTTTGATTCTGTTTATTGACAAAACCCTGTAGCCCTCTGCCTCCACTTTCCTAACTCATTCCTTTTTTTAATTAATTATTTAAAAAGATAATATGTTTACAAGATCAAAAATTGTAAAAATACATAAAGCCAGATCTGTGCAGGCAGGAGTCCCCACCTGTTTGCCACATTCACCCAGTTTCTGCAACTGTACCGTCATCTGTGGATGGACACCTAAGGGTCACAGGACTGTTCTGTTTCCTGGTGACCTTTCACGTGAGGTTCTTAGCATCCACCGAGGATCCTTGCTTTATTACACTGCTGGTTGCAAAATGGTGATTTTCTAATTCCACCATCTCTTCTAAGTGATTAATCTGTAAAGATGTAAAGAATACTTGACCCTCCTCCCGCCCCATTTTTATGTACATATGTCACTGTGGACTAATAGAATTTTAAAAAGTTCAGTGTATTATCAGTCCGCTGATTCCAGTTGGGGCCGGGGGAGGGGGGATGTTTGTTTTTGATGCTCAATTGTCCCAAATTGGGGCAATGCGAGCCTTTCAGACCAAGTCTTTTTGAGATGTCCCCATTAGTCTTTGAGCATTTCCTTGCTTTCTGGCAGAGAATGGTCTTTGGGCTCACCTCATGCCTACCTTAGACCTGGAGTTTCTCTAAGGAGCAGTGGTTCGTCTTCGTGGGGATTAGTGGTGAGAAGCCAGGGTCTGGGCAGTGAGGGCACTCGCTACTCTGGGAACCATTGTTTCTGGATCTGTTCCATAGGTGGAGCTGTGAAGCGCGCGTGTGTGTGTTTACACGCACTCATGTGTGTAGGTTTCTTGAATCCTGAGTGCATACTGATAACTCGAATCCAGATCTGGCATCACAGGGTGGTCCATCCTGTGCCTCCCCGTATCTGTTGTCTACCTCCCCTCCCTCACAGTGAGTCACCTGCTTCCCAACAGCAGTGTATATACTCATTTGCTCTATCACATAATCACACAAAAATGGTTTCAGAAGTATATCATCATCACTCAGAAAACAAACTGCTCAGGTAACGTTCAGAATTCCTTCGTGTCCTTAGAAGCTGTTCCACTAAAGATATACAGGCCCCTGGGTTCAGAGTTACTTGAATTCCTCCCTTTTTGGTTATCTCAGCAGCTTGATGTACAGTGAAGCTTATTTGATTCCATTTGTGTTCAATTGTAGTATTTTCTTGTTTCTTGATTCCTTTTTATTTAATTTTACATTTTTGAGTATGTGAATACATGAACACGGTTCAGAAGTTGAAACCATGGAAAGATGTACACTCCCATCCCTTCCACCCTGTTCCCGTCCACTCCCTGCAGGTCACCGTGGTCACTTATCTGGTTTGTCCTTCCTGTGTTTCTCTGTGCAGAGATACATCATAAATACAGTCTTATCTCTCCTTTTGTGTATGAAAGAAGCACATTGCACTCTTTGGCATTTTGCTTTCTTATCCCCACCCCCACCCCCCTTTTTTTTTAATTTAAGGCACTGACTTCTGGTATGTCTGCCAATATGGATGCTGGAATACAGCATTAACAGTAAATGAAGCAGCAATAACAGAGTATAATATGCTCCCTTAGGATGGATCACTTCAGTTTTTTAAAAAGTTAATTTAATCTGGTCATCAGATGTTTTAAGGGTCATACTGCTTGAAAAGCAAATTCTTCTCATAAGTTATGGCCTGTTTGCTTTAGTTGGCAGGATGATATGAAATATACACTCAATTCTTTGGGGAGAGATTTCAGCATAGTCAGAACACTGAGAAAAGACATGGTAAGCTGGAACTAGGCCTGCGCTGGAGTCAGGACCGTCTTCTGGGAGGTGCTGCCCATCTGGGACCACTTGAGGTTTTTAGATGGCTCAGGTTGAATTAAGGCTGTAAACCCACAAGAGGGGCAATTTATGGTTATGTCTTTTCGGGGGAGATTTTGCTTCCACCAAAGAGCACAAAACTGAGAAAAGCAAGCTCCTTTTTTCCTCTGTAGAGGTGAGGTTTGGGGTTTTGTCTGTTTTTCTAGCCTGTCCGTATACAGGGTGTGGCACAGAGTATGCAGACTCCTGCTAGCTGCCCCCCAGTCAGCTGCAGGTTTTGTCTTCTGACCCCGAGCCCCCTGCACCCTCAAGGGGAAGCTGAAAGTCATCAGCAGGTTGGAGAGTGTCTCAGGCAGTTAGCTTCAGCTTTTGCTGACTTCTGGGCTTCCTGCTTTTACTTGATTTTTGGCCTCTGAGGATTTCACTTTCTTACCAGCTCAGAGATATGTGAGTTGAACCTTTGGTTAGGGCATCTCATCAGTCATACCTGAAGGCACAGCAGCGTCGATGATTCAGAAATGGCCTTCGATGGCCATTCCCGTCTCAGAACTTTATGGTCTTTACATTATACAGGACCCACCATTCTTTCAGGTTCAGCCCAAGCCAGCTCTCCCCCCAGAGCATTCCTTCATCGCTTGGTCCACACTGATCTCTTCTGCTAGAGATAGCACACCACTGTCTGATACTTACCGCTTCTAATCGGTGCTTTCTGGTTAGTTATATACACATATTTAAGCCCTGCTTAATGATCTAAATTTGCGAATTACCAATAAACTGATTGGTTTAAAAATGTAGGCTTATGGTAGTGATTGCTTCATGGTCATCATTCAGACTTGTTACTTTAAGCTTGTTAATTATGACTTTAGTACTTCCTGCTCAGGGGTATGGAACTGTCTGTCATAGACAGATTCCGATTACATAGAAGCTAAACTCAGCTTCTGGGACTGTCCCATAGTTTTTGTGTATATACACACCTACCCATGCAGTCCATTAACATTCTCATTTTGTTTTTTTAAGGGGGGAGTGATAAATGAGAAAGTTGTATTTAAAATTTTTTTTTCCTCTAGAAAAACTAATACAGCAACATTCCTAGTACTAAATAACAATAAGAGAGATACAGCCAATTTCTTGAAAATCAGAAAATAGTTTTTGAAACTTCTCATTGTTGGCATTTTGGTAATATATATCTAGTTCTAATGAGTCTTCATGCTAGTTATGATACTGCTTTTCTCATTTAACATTACTCCTAAGCATTTTATAGTGTCTAATTTTTGTGTTTGAATCAAGGTAATAAAAGTAGTTTGTAAATTGAAGCAGCACAAGGAAGCATAATGAAGTGTGTCTCCCTCCCCTCACCCAGGTATGTACACAGACCTGCAGGGAGCGCTGATTTAAGGGGAGAGGGCCCAGGTTTGGGGACCAGGGTTGGAGACAGGTCTTTTCACAGATTGGATCTTTCTCTACGTATCATTTTATATCTTTTTTTTTCACTTAATATGTCCTGCACACCTTTTCATATCAATGTACCTACCTATCTTTATCAGTTATCCATATTCCATTATCTCCTATTCTAACTAGTGCTTTATTGATGGATGAGTCTCTTGAATGGATATATTTGCAAAGTTATTATACTTTGATCTGAATCTGAGAAAGTATCTGAACTATCCAGTGCCATTTGTGCTGTATTATAAACTCCATATTTGGCATTTCATTATATAATTATTATTTGCAAGTTATATGTTTCTTACCTAATTTCAAAGGAGAAAGTTACTGCAACTTAAGTTTGTTTTAAACCATCATAAAGGAAGTGTAATAGGCATCAGCAAATGCGTGTTTGGTGGCTTTGCTGCCAGGTTTGGGGACTAAAGTTTTTTTATGCTTGTGTGTGTGCGCTTTCATTTGTGTTCCCCTTTTTACAACAAGTTACTGTCATTTATTTTACCAGTTCCATTGAGTGGCCTCCATATCCAGAGTCTTGGACCATTTCCTGAAAGAAATGTAAAAGAAGCATAAGTCATCTCCAGAGTTTGCATCTGAGTTGGAAATATAAGAAACACACAAAACAAATAATAACATAAGGCCAAGTTCTGCTATGGGCCCAGTATTACATTAGGTTGGGCTATATGAAACAGCTGATATTTAGCCATGTTGACCTACAAAAAAGGCAATTTCATATGATTCAACCTAATCTGTACTTTAGGATTCTAAGAAGGAGAGAGAAACATGAGCTGGGCCATAAGCATCTTCTTCAATAGGTGGAGAAGGTGTCATAAGAGAAGCCTGGAGTCTGGAATTAGTGGCACCTTCAGAAGATTATGAGGACATAGTGTTAAGTTGTGTGGATAACTTTGAACTGTAAGCTGAATATGAGGTGTGGTAGAGGAGAGAGTACAATAGAAAAGGCTAGATTATTTGGAGTCTGAATACTGAGTGGAGGTATTTTAACTTTTCTTTAAATTTTATCCTTTAAGCTGCTAATCCTGAAACTTCAGTGTGAGTCAAACCTCCTGGAGTGCTCAGCTCCACTCCCATGGTTTCTGACTCAGTACATCTGGGAGGGGCCCAGTCACTTGATGTATTTCAGGTGACAGTGATGCTCGGGCCACTGGTCTGGGGAATGTACCCCTGAGAAACATGGCTTCAGGCTGTAGGAGTTACTGGATGTATTAAAGCACAGGACACGTCGTGAAACTACCCCAGAATATCACGTAGGATGTGCAGGGTAGATTGGAAGGAGGGGTGGTGACAGCCTGCTTTATGACCAGGTTTGCAAATTACAGCTTATATGATTATAAATGAGTGTGCAGTGCAAGTCATCCCAGGTTGTCCCACAGTTTATCGTCTGTTTTCACTTCTTAGCTCTGTCCCGTGACCTGACCTATTAACTCCGCACCCGTGTTGAATAGGGAGGAGCCTCCCCTTCTTCAACAACTTAGGCCTGTTTTCTGCCCTTTTATCCTCCTTTCCTACACATGCAGGACCATGTTATGAGGTTGTCAGAGCCAGAGTCTTTTATTCACGTTCATCATTTTGTTTCTGCTTTGGCAGTTTCTTTTCTCCAAAAAGAGGAAGACTTTTCATGTATTTTTTAAATTTCAGAATGGGAAACAGAAGCCCAACAGTGTCCTCCAGTGGAAAATGTTTCTAAACTCACAAAGGGTGGAGCCAAGACCATCAAGCTGGAAGAACCCTGTGACCATGATGACAGATGGGGGAGGCAAGCGACAGAAACCTTCAGGAGAATTCCTGCCAGCAAGAGGGATTTTGGTTTGAAGTCAGTCTCCTCACAGGAAGATGATCCTACAGAAGACTATAAGTACGATATTTATAGAAGTAATTTTGAAAAGCATTCAAACCTATTTATACAGTTTGGCACCCAATCAGATGATAAAACTTCTGTGTTTGATGAAGACAAGGCCACCTTCAGCCACGTCTCTTGTGGCATTGTACACAGAAAAATATATCCTGGAGAGAAGCCGTATAAGTGTAATGTGTGTGGGAAGAAGTTTAGGAAGTACCCGTCCCTCATCAAACACCAAAGCAGCCATGCCAAAGAGAAGTCTTATGAATGTGAAGAGTGTGGGAAGGAGTTCAGACACGTCTCGTCCCTCATCGCGCATCAGAGGATGCACACTGGAGAGAAGCCCTACGAATGCCACCAGTGCGGGAAAGCCTTCAGCCAGCGTGCACACCTCACCATCCACCAGCGGATCCACACGGGAGAGAAGCCCTACAAGTGTGACGACTGTGGGAAAGACTTCAGCCAGCGTGCACACCTCACCATCCACCAGAGGACGCACACTGGAGAGAAACCCTACAGGTGCTTGGAATGTGGCAAAACCTTCAGCCACAGTTCATCGCTGATTAACCACCAGAGGGTTCACACGGGAGAAAAACCTTATATATGCAACGAGTGTGGGAAAACCTTCAGCCAGAGCACACACCTCCTGCAACATCAGAAGATACACACGGGGAAGAAACCATATAAATGCAATGAGTGTTGGAAAGTGTTCAGTCAGAGCACCTACCTTATTCGACATCAGAGAATCCATTCTGGAGAGAAGTGTTACAAATGCAACGAATGTGGGAAAGCCTTTGCTCACTCCTCCACTCTGATCCAACACCAGACCACTCACACTGGGGAGAAATCCTACATCTGCAATATCTGTGGGAAAGCCTTTAGCCAGAGTGCAAACCTCACCCAACATCACAGAACACATACTGGAGAGAAACCCTACAAGTGCAGCGTGTGTGGGAAAGCCTTCAGCCAGAGCGTACACCTTACTCAGCACCAGCGGATTCACAATGGAGAAAAGCCCTTTAAATGCAATATATGTGGGAAAGCCTACAGACAGGGTGCAAACCTTACTCAGCATCAAAGGATCCACACCGGAGAGAAACCCTATAAATGCAACGAGTGTGGGAAAGCCTTTATTTATTCGTCGTCACTTAATCAGCATCAGAGGACTCATACTGGAGAAAGGCCCTATAAGTGTAGCGAATGTGACAAAGATTTTAGCCAGAGAACATGCCTTATTCAACACCAGAGAATCCACACTGGAGAGAAGCCCTACGCCTGCCGTATATGTGGTAAAACCTTCACCCAGAGCACAAACCTCATTCAGCACCAGCGTGTTCATACAGGCACCAGACATCGTAACTGATGCACATGGGAGACTCCGTTTGGGTTTTAAAACTCAGTCGTTTTGAATTCTATTTTGTATTCTGCATGTTAAAAACATTATTCAAAAGAAGTGCAATATGGGTGAGACTTTCACTCAGCAGAACTATCAGCGTCGGTGATATGGATATAACCTATTTAAATGTACTGTGAAATTTAAGAAGAAAATATTCACTTCTTAACCTTTGACACCAGTTGAATTCATTCCAGAAAGAAACCCTAGGAAAGTAAAAGTACTCAAAAACCTGTAACTCATCAGCTCTTCCCGTGTTTCAAGTATTTCTCAAGGAGGCCTTAGGAATGTAACTTGGGAAAGCTTCCATCCAGTAGCACTTTCACACCAGAGAGTAATCCCGGGGTAACAGAAAAGAAAAATCTGCTTTCAGGCCTTTAGTTCTTCCCAGCTTCGAAGCCTTAAATATGTAAAGGGTCCCTTCCACCTTTTTGCTTCCCTTTTCCTATTATGCCATAACTTCCATGTGGAGCCAGTAGGTTTGAACAAAAAACAAAAATAGTTGAAAGTATCAACGATTTCTATGTGACCACTGTTTAATTACACCTTCCTTTAAGTACTGAAACATTGAAGGAAGAGAAGCTTAATGAAGGATGATCTGTTAGGAGAAACTGTGTCTATAATCCTTAGACACATGCAGATTTAAACAGGCAAAAGTTAAACACCCAAGTTTAATATTTAAAACATATTAGCCTTAGTTTCACTAGGTTTTGACAAGTGTCATCCAGAAGGAAAAAAATAAGAATACAATTCCTTTTTTCCCCCACTTGATTCCAAAATTCGTACCTAAGATTCCTCCATGACTGTCTTACTGTGGAAAGTGTATTTCTTCCTTTGAAACACGTTTCTTGAGTGTCTGCTGTGCTCAGGGCCCAAACTTCCTAATTGGATCCTTTCAGGGCCTAAAGGCTGAAAATCACAGCTGATTTAAGCAACAGAAAGCTTTCTAAAGTAATGAAAGGTAACAAAGTCGAGGACGTGACCTTAACCAGCACAGCATGGAATGAACATAAGAAACCTGCTAAAATGGGTAGCCACATGCAACCCCGTTACCTTACAGAAGTAATGAAAGCAGCTGTTTAACCAGTATGAGGAAAAAATAAGTAGTGGAGAGTAGGTTTGAGTTCAGTGCAGAAAGTGGGTCAGGAAAAAATTGAAGACTTAAGGGTGAGGAAAGAGAATACAGAGGCAACTGTTAGAACCGAAATGTTACTGGACTTGGTTTACCTAAGAAAATAAGAGCAACTACTTGAATAAAAAAGCAAAATTCAGCCTGTTTATAAGAAGAAACTAAAACTGAAATGACTGATTTCAAAAGGATAATTGAAATTGGTACTCCTCGTCCATGTAAGTAACATAGCGATTACTCTTAAAATAACAGGGAAAAAAGTTTCATTGGAAAAAGCATTGATGCAGAAACTGTCATTGATGCAGTAATTATTCAGTGATAATAACTGAGTTTGTGGGGTCCCAAACAGCATGAAAGGAAAACTGGGAGAAACGCAAATAGAAACGGGTGAAAACACTCTTGTATTTACTGTCTGCAGCAATGCACTCTCAGAACCTGAGGCTGTGTTCTGAGAGCTGCCCTTTCCTTTTGCTCGTTTCTTTCTTTCAGTGCCTTGCACGTGGTAGGTGGTCAAGAGGTGTTGGTTGAATTAACGAATAAATAAGTAGTCAAGTTAGACTTGAGTGATGAGGTAGAAGTGACTGGTAATGGAGTGAAATGGGCCAAATTTTAAATACTTTTTGGTACATACGTGCAAAGAAATATTTAACAAATATCAGCCATTTGTTAGTAACAGGAACTACTCAGAAGTGAAGAATCAGAACCCCCGGATCTTAACAATGGTGATATTCCTAAAACATCATGGCACATCTTCGCACAGGAAGTTGTCCTGCGCTAGGTGAGGAGGACCTGATATAAACTCTGGGGCCATAAATACCAGCTTAAGCACATGTTGACCATGCAGCTTCATTTGGACGTTGGAAAGACCTGATGGGGGTGGGGGTGAAGAACCTGGGGTGCCAGCATCTTCAGGGCCCTCTGGGTGAGTGTTTTCTTCAGGAAGTTGCTTTCCCTCATCCTCCTCATAGTTAACCTCTAGGTCACGGAATCATCCTTCACAAAGTGCAGAGTTTCTCCAGGTTGCATAATACATTATGCTTATGCCATAATTATCATGTTAAAAAATAACCATTGTATTAAAGATGCAGTTTTATAATAGCACTTCGTACCTTACACAACACCTTTTCTCCTGGAATGAGTGTGTGGAGTGTTACAATCCATAGAGCCTTTCTTTGCATTAATTTTATTTCCTACCTTTGTGTGTTTTATGTAAATAATGCATTTACAAGGTCTTCCACTGAAACACTGAGGCAGTTGATGCCCTTATAAAGTAACAATAATAATAATAGTAGAGAATCCTAGATCTTTGTGTTTTTCCCACTTTTACAGTTGTCTGTCCCACGCTTTGAAGTTTTTTTAACAAGTAGCCTTATTTTCAACTTTTTATTATGAAAATGTTCAAATATACAGAAAAGTTAAATAATAATAAAATGAACTATATATCCACCTAGATTTAAAAATTAACATTTTGCCATATTTTTTACTGAACAGTTGGAAAATAACTTACTGATGTTTCACCCCTAAGCAGTAAGCATGCATCTCATGAAAACAACCACAATAACATTACGTGCCTCAAAAAGTGAACAGTAATTCCCTAACATCTAGTGCTCAGCCCACATTTCCACCCTCCCTGTTGTTCCAGTCTCACTGCAAGCCTTACACACAAGCTGTTCCATCTGCCCAGGACAGCTTCCAACCTTTGATTTTTTTCCAGGACTTTTTTTTTTTTTTTTTTTCTTTAAATAGTGCAGGTCAGTTGTAGAATGTTTTTCAGGATTTAACTGATTGTTTACATGTGGTCTGTTTATCTTGTTCCTGTAGTTTCTGTAAATCAGCAGTTAGGGCCAAAGGCTTGGTGTGTTCAGGTTATACATTTTTGACATTAACACGTCACAGATGTCTCATATTGCATCACGTGAGAAGTCTCATTAATATCCAGTTGACTCACTGTCTGTGATGCAGAATTTGATCCCCACATCTTCACAATGTAAAGGTATGACTTTGCTGTTGCAGTTAACAGATAACCTGTGCAATGATGCTAGCAGTGCCTGCATAGCCAGTTTACCAACAGCCTTTTACCTGGTGGTTTTGGGATCCAGTGATGATCCTTGCTCGAATCATTTCATCAAGATTTGCAAAATGGTGATTTCCTTTTTTCTTTTTTTTTTCTTGGCCATGCCAGGGGCATGTGGAATCTTAGTTCCCACCTACGTCCCCTGCAGTGGAAGCACAAAGTCTTAACCACTGAACCGCCAGGGAGTTCCACCTGCAAAATGGTGACTTTCCGTTGTCCTTTCTACATTTCCTGACTGGTGCTCTGTAAGGAAGAGCTTTCCTTCATCAGCTGAGAGTGCACTAGAAGCAGGGTCATGCTCAAGTCCTTCCTAAAATTATTAGTTTTCAGAGTCAGGAGTCACTGGCAGTTATGACAGGTGATTCAGTGTGTCACAGGCAGTTATCATTTCTGATGCTCTAATCTTCCCAGATTTGGCCAGTTAGAACCCTTCGGGTAGCCCTTTGTCCTTTGACATTCCCTCTCCAATCTTTGGGTACTTAGTGGCCTTTTGACAAAGCCAGGTCAGGTTCACTTTACACTTTCAGTGCCCCAGGAATGGAATGAGCCGTTTCTCCAGGAATCCCTGGCTCTTTTTAACAGGCAGCAATTTAGAACCAGGATCTGGCTACTGGATGTGCTTAGCAAGTAGCCCTTCCACCCATTTCAGCTGAGTCCACATAAAGGCAGCTCTGCCCTCTGTTTCATCAGTTACATAATATCTAATTATGTAATGGAGACAATTACATACCAGGGCTGACGACTTTGGGAGCAAACTAAACTGGAGAGAACACAAGTGTTACCTGTACCAAGAAAGCAAATGTAACCACAAGAGGTCTTGTACCAAGGCCATCAGCAGTGCATTTCCAGAGCAGGGGAGCTCGTTAGTTAACCTGGCAAGTGGATTAAGTAGAGAGCAGTTAAGTGGACAACACCAGCTATGGTGTGTTTTAACTATGACGTATCATGATGACTTACTGTGTTGATAAGCTAATCACACTCCTTTCCTATCACATTCCTTAAGGCAGGTTTCTGATCTGAATTTGAATCCTGAGGATCTATTTCATGCAAAGTACTAGTTTTTCTTGCTAAAGTTTTACTTGGTCTTTAAAACTTGATGCCATTAGGTTTCATCCTTTGACTCATCTTCTGGTATCAGTTCACGTGCATGTGCCTGTAGATGTGCTTCCAGCCCTCTGTATTTCACTATAATCATTATCCCCTTAGAACACTATAACCATGGAAAACGGCAAGCGTGTACACTGCGGTGACGTGTATACACGTGTGTAAGCTTAGCAGCATCAAGTCCTCTGTATGGACAGGAAAGTGGAGCCCAGGACGCTGGCCTGAGGTCACGTGCACATAGTGACAGAACAAGGCTTGGAACCCACGGCTTCAGCACCTAGTTGAGTTCTTCCTGTAAAATGTTGAATGAAAACTCAGAACACAAAAAGTGCATACCTACAATTTTATACAATTATGTATTTTGATGAGGTTAGAGCATTGAAAGCTTTTGTTTTGTCTCCTCCTCCCGTGGAAGTTCTTAAATTCAAATATTTATATGAGAATAGCCCAGCAAACGATGCACTCCCCTCCCCCTTCGGATTCTGGTCTCCCACCCAGATCCTTCCCCTGTTCCACAACCATGTGGTCAGTGACCATCTGGCCATCAGGTTTGGGCTTTGCCTCTACACATTCGAGTTCATTCTTCTCTATCCCCACAGCCACTCCCTCATTTCAGGCCTTTTCATCAGTTCTTGTTCAGATTACTTCCTAGCCAGCTAAGTGTTCACCCTTCTCCA
The DNA here is from genome assembly GCF_030028045.1 of Hippopotamus amphibius kiboko. NCBI lineage: Eukaryota > Metazoa > Chordata > Mammalia > Artiodactyla > Hippopotamidae > Hippopotamus > Hippopotamus amphibius. The sequence continues at coordinate 2,595,237 of NC_080202.1, read as the reverse complement.
GATCTTGCACCTTGCAATGTGTCTCCTGCATGTGCAGAAGTCATCTGAAGACATCTAACCAGGACCACCACGTACAGCTATGCAGGTTGAGGAGCGCATGTGACTGTCACCATTTGCTGAAAACCCCTCAGCACCTTCTCACCGTCAGCAGCAGTGGCTTTCACTCTCAGCTACATGTTAGAACCTGAGGAGATTTTAAGATGACCAGGGCCAGGGCGCCCTCTAGGAATGCTGATTCACTTCATTTGGGGTGGGGCCTGGGTCTCAGTATTTCTTAACTCCCAGGTGACCCTAACGTTCTCAAGTGGAGAAGGGCAGAAGCAGGGAAGGCAGCTGGGAAGGTGTGTTTTACAAGTGATTCAGAGGAGAAATAGTGGGCGCAGTAGAGGTGGGGGGAAGTGACCCAGTGCTGGGTGTGTTTTACAGGCAGAGTACAGGCCTTGATGATGAGTTGGTCTGGAATGTGAGGCAGAGAGAAATCAAGAATGGCTGTCTTTGCCCCCACGGGGGAGAGGCTGTGGCGTGTTCATTTCTGTGTCTCCTACAGCAAGCACAGCGCTGGGCACATGGCAATTAGTAGCCCCTCAATAAAGGTTTGATGCATGCATCTCTGCAGGAACCTCCGCACAGTAAGACTGTTTCCTCAGAAAAAAGTATCCGTTTACATGTCCGTCCAGAACTGCAAAGGGTCTGGGATTTTGCTTGACACCCAAGGTAATAAACTAGCCTATTCTTTTCATGGGTGCTGGCAGAAGACATGAGACTCCTGGGTCACAAAGAACTTTAACCTCCCGCTGAGAATCTGGGGGCCGTTCCTGCCTACAGGTACAGACAGGAAGCAAAATGAAGTTGCCTGTTTCAAGCCTACAGAGTAGAGATCTTTTCCTCTACTCCGATTTCCAAATCAGACCTATACCGAGAGGCTGAAATGCAATGATCTCACTCCACCGTGCACTGATTTAAAACGACGCGTGAGTACTTTAACTCACTTTGAGCACCATGCTTTGCACCAGCGTAATAACTGCATGAAACTTAAACGGTTGGGGAAAAAACCATAATATCTCCCGACACATAAAATCCAAATTTCAGTGTCCGTAAATCGTTTTCTTGGAACGAAGCCACACTCACTCCTTTCAATACTGTCTGCGGCTGCCTTCCTGTCGCGAAGACAAAAGCTGTGAGCCTTAAAGAGACCTGACTCTTTACCGAGCAAACCAGCCGGCTCCGCGTCCACACCACAGGGCTCAGGTCTACCGGCTAAGCGAGACACCAGGCACGCGGGCACACGACGCGACCCTCGGGGCACGTGGGGGCAGGGGGACAGCTCCGGGGCGGCCGTGAACGGGGACAGAAGGCCGGCGAACTCGGGGGGCGTGCGCATCTGCCCGCGCAGCGAGGCCAGGGCGGCCGAGAGCGCCGCACGAGCTCTGACGCCGCTGCCGACCAGCCCCCGCCTGGCGTCCCCATCCGCGTGGAGCCCCGCGGGCCGTCAGAGGCCCTGCCTTCCCGAGCGGCCGGCGTCACGGAGTCGCCGTCCAGCCCCGCGGAAGGAGACGTCCCTGAGCCGCCCTCCCGGGACCACGACCGCGCGGCAGGCCCCAGTGCACGCCCCGCTTCCGGCTTGAAGAGGATTCTGGGATGCCGGGCGGGGTCCGGCGCGCGAGCGTTCCTGGGAAATGCGGGGGGGGGGAAGACGCCTCGCTGCGCAGGCGCACCGCGGGTCGCCGCGGCTCCGCCCCTCGGCCCCCGAGCACCTGCGGGCGCGCTCCCAGAAGGGCAAGCGGTGCCGGAGGGAGCGGGGCGGCCGCGGGGCCGCGCGGCCGTGCATCGCGGCCCCTCCTCCGAGCTGCCGCCTGAGCTCCGCCCTCAGGGGCCGGGGGCGTGCTGGCGCCGGTATTCAAACAGCCCCTGTAGCCGCTCCCATCGCCTCCCTGCAAGAGTGCAGCAGCCTCTCTCGTGTGCGGGTGGCCCTTCCGTACCTGCCCACCTGCTTGGACAGCCAGCCGGTCTCTCTGCAGGCCGCCGCCGACACTCACCGCCCGTGATCTGGAAGCAAATCGCAGCACTATGTTATTTTATCAGTAAACGTTTCAGTGTGCATTTCTAAAGATGAAGACTTTTTTTTTTATTCGTATTTCTTTAATTTTTTTCCATGCGTTTCTAGACCCTTTGTTTTTCTTGATTACATGGCTGTACATAACTAAAGATGGAGACTTTGTAAACATAATGATATATACTTATGACGTTAAAAAAATTATTCCTTAGTATTATCAAAAAGTAACTGAGTCTTTAGATTTCCCTGCTGGATGTAAAATTTTTTGTGTTTTTCTACACTCTGTATATTTGATTCAGGATCCAAGAAAGTTGCACACTTTGAAGTTATTGATATGTCTTGTAAGTCTCTATTTCAATCTGTAAGTTCTGACAGTTCTATTTCTTTCAATGTATTTCTTGGAGAAACTGGTCTTTTGTCTGGTAGCGTTCCACACAATGCAGACAGTGGTCTTAAGACACTAATATAAAGTTTCATTCTACTTTACAAGACTGGAGGATTGCTTTGTCTTTACTGTATTTTTTGTGTTATAATTAGGTAAAGTTTTTACATGCTATCAAAGTAAAATCTACAAAATAAAGTACTTCAGAGAACTCCAACTTCTATCCCTGTTCTGGCTACCCAATTTCCTCCCTCCCCCAAAGCTAACCATTTAGAAATTTTATAGTTTATTCTTCCATTTTTTAAAATATGAGAAAATGTATGCGTCCATAGTTGACCCTTGAACAACGTGGGGGTTGGGAGCAGCGACCCTGCAGGGCAATGCCACCTGTACCTTTACAGTAGGTCCCTTCCTCCCCTCTGCTCAGCAGCTGTTCATTCAGCCAACCATAGGCCATATAGTACTGTATTGAGAAAAATCTGCAAGTAAGTGGATACACAGTTCCAACCCAGGCTGTTCAAGGGTCAATGGTATATTCCCTGCACCTTTACTTAGATAGACTGTAACCTACTATACACACGTCACTCCACCTCTTCCACATAAAAACAGACCCTGGAGATCACTGAGGTGGTTCTCATTCCTCTTTTCACAGTTGTGTATCTCTCCAGTGTCTGGATATGCTGTAGTATATTCAACCAGTCTTTAGTGATGGACACTCGGGTTGCTTCTAAAAGGAGGCAAGAAAGGAGAGAAAAAGAACCATAGATTAAGTGGGACAAGTAGGAAACAGATCGGAAGAATGTAGATTGAAACCCAAACACATCTATAATTACAGGAGATATAAATGGAATAAATACTTCAAGTCAAAGTCAGAGATTGTCAGACTGGATTTTTTAAACAATTATTCTGTTTAAAAGAGAAACACTTTGGGATTTCCCTGGCAGCACAGTGGTTAAGAATCCACCTGCCAATGCAGGGGACATGAGTTTGATCCCTGGCCCAGGAATATCCCACATGCCTCAGAGCAACTAAGTCCATGTGCCACAGCTACTGAGCTCGCACGCCACAACTACTGAAACCTGCGCACTTAGAGCCTGTGCTCTGTAACAAGAGAAGCCGCTGCACTGAGAAGCTTGCATCCGGCAACAAAGAGTAGCCCCCGCTCGCCGCAACTAGAGAAATCCCGCACGAAGCAACAAAGACCCAACGCAGCCAAAAAAGAAAAAAAAAAAAGCATAAAAGAGACACTTTAAATATAAGAACACAGAAAAGTAGAACGTAAGAGTATGGAAAAAGATATACTGTGCAAACACTAATCAAAAGAAATTGGTGTCGTAATATTAATATCAGACAAGAGAGACCTGAAAGCAGGAAGTGTCACTAGACATGAAGAGCCAACTTTCATAACAATAGAAAGCTTAATCAGCAGAAAGATACAAAAGTTCTCAATTTGAAATTCACTTCCTAACATAACCTCAAAATATACAAAGCAACAACTGTCAAAACTGAAAAGAGAAATAAACAAATGCTCAGTCATACTGTGCTAATGTAACATATGTCTGTCAGTCACTGGTAAAATAAGCAGATGAAAAATCAGTAATGATACTGACAATCTAAAGAATGTGATTTTGCTACTCCAGCAATTGCGTGATTTGCTTTCATTTAAATCCTTCTGTTTGTATTTTTAGTTCCATGGAAATATATTTCTTTTATAAAAACAAAAAGTGAACATAATGCATATGAATTACTCTGTTAGCAGAGGCACAAAATTAATGTTTCACTTTCCCTTTGGTGAAATAAGGAATTCAGGATTTCCCCCCACCTCACAACTTCTCACTGGCTTCACTTTCTTTCTTTCTTTTTTTTTTCCCACTGTCACATTTTCTTTTATTACTCTTAAAAAAAAAAAGTCCAGACTCACAGAGACAGAAAAAACTAAATAGAAAAGTTGAACTTTTGCCTTCCATAATAACAGAATCAAGCTATGTCTATATATACAGTATATGCAACCAATCTTTAGTTTAAAAAATTGTCAAACTACTGGTTATTTTTTTTGTTAAATTCCAGACATTCCTATTTTTATTTTATTTTATTTCTTCTTATTAGTAATGTATATATGGCAATCCCAATCTCCCAATTCATTCCCCACCAACCCTCCCTGCTTTCCCCACTTGGTGTCCATATGTTTGTTCTCTACATCTGTGTCTCTATTTTCCAGCCTTCACTTTCTAACCTGAGGGAGCAAACCTAGCCTTCCCGACATCTTTTAAAGTTATATTCCCTTTTGCATTATTTTAATTAAAGATCTCAACCCTGCTGAAAAGTAAAGTGAAGAACAGAACCAACACCAGCATTCACTCTGTCCTGTGCATTCTCAACACGCCCGATTTGCCTGATTTCTCTTCTTGCTGTTAAGGAATAAAACATTAGAAGTAGGCTCTCTCTTCACACTGATTTCCAGGCTGGCAGCCGATTTGACTCTTGTTAAAATTGGGGGGAACCAGTGAGCCCAAGACAAGAGAACCAATGGTCACCGACCCTCCCAGGTCGGGCCCCAACAACTGTCCTCCTGCTCCACGTCATTTGAGCCAACAGGAGACCACGCAGGGTTAGGAAGCAAAGGAAGGCTCTATTCTCCGGTCAGAGGATGCAGAGGACAAGCTCTCCCCACAAGCCAGACAGGCGGCGGTGGGGCCGCTTTAGAGGGCCTCGAGGGTGGGGAGACGACAGGGTTCTCGCGGGGCTGCGCTGCCCAGGCTGCAGCTGGCGGTGCCCGGTGCAGCGTCTCTGCGCGCCGCACGTCGCCGCCATCTTGGATTGAGCGTCGTGTGCAGCGTCTGCACAGCCCCGCTGCCGCCATCTTGGATTGAGCGTCGTGTGCAGCGTCTGCACAGCCCCGCTGCCGCCATCTTGGATTGAGTGCCGTGGGCGGTGCGTCTGCACCCGCCCCGCGCTGAGGCGCTGAGGTGCGGTCGCTGCCATTGTCCCGGAACTGTGGTCTGAAGGGCCGAGCGCGAGGCCAGTGAGACTAGACTCAGCACAGCGAACAAGAAAGGTTAGACTTGACTTTATTACCCAGATTCTGTGTTTATGTCCTGGGAACTGTGAGGGCGCTTTGCGGGTGACGCGGAGCGGCGAGGGCGGTTGCCGGCACCCGTGTCCTCTAGCAGGGCCAGAAGCGAGTGTTATCTGCGCGGAGCGAGGCCTGCGGCCCCAGGGTCGCCGCTCGGAAGCTCAGAGGCCCGGCTCTGGGGACGCGTTCCGTCCTGTCAGAACAAGGGTCCGGCGAGGCAGGGGTCCATCCCTCCAAGCTTTCAGAGGAGAGCAGCACGTGCCCCGCGGGCCAGCATGGCCTCGGCGCCTGGGAAGGGAGGCTGCTCATCGAAGAGGTCCCAGCCTCGGTGGCCCAGGAAGGCAGGCACTTCGTCTTCATCTTTAACAGGACGGTGTTTGCTTCTAGCCAGCACGTCCTTTCTTCGCATGGTCACAGCAGGGGTGCGATGCACGTCGCCGGCCACAGCAGGCTGTTCTAGCTGACGTGGAATTCGAGTTCAATCGTGTGTAAGCCAGAATCCTTCCCTAAAGCTCCATGTGTGACAACGTCTCCCCTCACCCTCTCAATAAAGGAGGGTGCTCGGGAAGAGGAGTTTTTCCTGTAAGGATGTGACGAGCTTCTAAGCACATTATTGACTGCAATTAAGACGGAAGAAGTGGCCTGGAGCCTTAGGCCAACGCTGCTCCCCATTGACTCAACCGGTTGAAAACAGCCTCCTTCTAGGGGCTGCAGGAGAGGCAGCCTGTGAGTCAGGGAGACAGGTCAGCGTGTGCAGTCAGGCTGTAGCGCTGGGACAGCTTCCAGGCAGCACGCTGTTGGTAGCAGGATTGAAGGCAGGTGTCCCCCGGTGACAGATGTCCCCTGCAGTGTGGCCGGGCTGATCCCAGTGCCCGCTCGTCTTTCTTATCTGCCCTCATCTTGCCAGACTGCAGACCCCGTGCCATCAGCACCACTGCCCACACTCAGCAAAGGTAGCATTAGCTCTGCATTTGTGCTTCCTACAGATTTCGGTCCAACATGCCAACCAGATATTTTACAAACACTCAGAAAAAAACCAAAACCCTCCGCTGACATCTCCTCAAGCGAGCAGAGACCCTCCACGCACCCCAGCAAACCCGATCCCTTGAGGATGTCCCTGGGGAGGGAGGCCAGTCACTGCCTGCTGGGAAGGGCCCCTGGCTCTCTGGCATCCAATTCCTCCAGGCTTCTTTGCATCCATATCTCACCTATGTGTCCTTAGAAATGTCATTCTTAAAGTTTCTTCCGCACTCCTACGTGCTGTCGTGGGGGCACGGGTCTGTTGCAGCCTTGTACGTCAGACCAGAAGCCGTGCAAGAACCATTATTATGTGAAAAGGTGAGTCTTGGAAGCAGAAGTCTCGGAGAGAGGCGCAGCCAGGGAAAGGACATTGTCTCCAGGCACGCTGGTTTGAGCCGTTGGGTCATGAGTTTAAAGTGGAGCAAACTTAACACGACAGTATAAGTTTTCTTTGAAACAAGCAGTCTTTTGAAAGTAGGCCTGGAGAAGGAGTCCACTGGGGCTCATCTAAAATGTGGGTTTCGTGAGTTAAATAGGCTTTTGTGGGGAAGTTGGGGGCGTGACAAGGGAGTGTAGTGAGGAACTACATGACCAACTTGCTGGGTGGGGTGAGTGAATGGAGCTCTCCCAGAGGTAGAAGGGTATGAGCATCTTAGGTTCATGTGACCTGACTTATTACCCCTGTGGGGAGAGAACGGGGGTCTGAAATGGATGTTCCAGAGGCAGGTTTCTGGTTGGGGCGGGGGGGGGGGTGGGGGTGGGGAGGGACCTGTGGGTGCAGCCTCAGCGTGAGGGCAGAGGTGGGTGGCGGGGAGATACTCAAACAGCAACGCGTCTGGGAGGGGTCGGTCATCCTGTGGACGCTGAGCTCACTGAGCAGGAAGCTAAGACTTGGGGTGGAAGGGAGTTTGGGAGCAAAAGTCTTCAATACATGAGGCAGGAAGTGGGCGGCCGGCAGGTTTGCAGGAAACAAAAACACAGAGTGAAACTGTCTCCTGGGTGCCATGAGGTTTAAAGGAAAATAAAGCAAATAATTGAAATCTGGTTGAGCCTCTAATCGTGCAGTCCTTTCTCCTGTGTTTTTCTCATGAGGATCAGAGAAATGGTGAGTCTGAGGATTCACAGAATAGCTATGATGTGCAGTGAACATAGATACTGGATGGTTTTTGCATATCGGAGATCTTAAGCTTGTAAGAAAACGAAGGGAATGTTTAAAATGTAATCTTCTGTATTGTGGAAATGGTTATATCCTGGAGAATTAAAGTGGAGTGGAATCATTGTTTAGCCAATCAGTCCTCATCTAAGAGAAAAGCACATCTTTAAGTCTGTAGAAATCTTTTTACCAAGTTAAGTACAGGGCATTCTGGGGCGATGTCTGTTACCACTTTGAAAAACTAAAAAACAAATAAAAATCAGTGGCATTCAAAGGAGTGGCTTTGTTCAAGTCTTATTTACATGGAGTGGGTAAAAATCCCATAGCTCTAATGCTGCCACTAAATTGTGAGAGAATACGGACTACAGTTCATTTTATTATTGATTTAGAAATTAATTTCACCTCATTTCCAGGGTTTGTGAGTGTTGTCACAGAACTGATCTTGGGTCCGCTAGCCTACCGCACAGCAAAGCCAATTTGCTGGCACGGGCTTCTGGTGAAGGAAAGTACAGCGTTTGTTTGCAGGGTGCCAAGCAAGGAGTGCATGACTTGCTTCTGATTGGTTGGTGGTGAGGTAACAGGGTGGTATTTCAGGAATCTTAATCATCAACCTCTGGTTCCAGCCTGTCTGGGGTCTGTGTGCTTGCAGTCAGTGAGCATCGGGGTGGGAGTGGGGGGTCTTAGTTCCTGCATGCGTCACATTGTTATTTACATCCCTTGGGAAGAACTAGGACTCTGTTTTATCCCTGACCTATTGTCATTACTTTTCTTAACTGTTTTTCCTTTGATTCTGCTTTCCCTCACTTCCCTAATTAGTTACTGCTTGTGCCTGCTCTTTGGAACTCAGGGAAGGCCTGGGAGACTAAAGTCTTTTTCTGCAAACAAGAATCAGGGGACACAGAGGGGCTTTGGTACCCTTTAGAGCCCTGAAGGGTCCTGCTCGGTTTCAATATCACCTCCCAGTGGGAAAGTCCAGCCCGGAAAAGAGCAGCTTCTATAATGTCCTGGAGGCTATTCCTTTCCTGCCCTTGATGCTGTAGGGATGGGTCCGTCCGCAGCAATGATGTTGCTCTGGCTGGGCTATTGGCTAGATGCAACAATACAAATTTAACTACAATTTTAACTGTGATATTGGAATATAATAAGAAATACATATCTGGGGCTTCATCCTAAAATCCTGGCCAGAGCTTCTAACACCGTTGTAATTTCCTAAGTAATAAAATAGCATCATTCGTTATAATATTTGGGTTCTGTGAGTGATAAACGTGAAAAGAGCATCTTTTGTGATTCATAATAACACCTGAGTTTATATGAATGGGGTGAATTTCAGAAAGCCCCCTAAGAATGGGGGGTGCTGGTTACCAGGAGAACCAACCATATGATTAGAGGGTTGGAATTTCAGCTCAAGGGGATCTTTGGGGAGGGGAGAGAACTGGAGGTTGACTTAATCACAAATGTCCAATGATTTAATCAATCAGGCATATGTGATTGTCAAGGAAAAACCCAGTTCTTCACTACTTCGTCTCTCTTGTGAGTCACACAAAACACTTCACTGCTGGTCACCAAATTTTTTTGGTGAAGGTTTTTCCCTACATTAAACAATTCTTCGTGACACCAGCTGGTTGTCCTGCAATTTAACTCAGTTCTGACACTATCTTCCCAGAGCTGGTGTCCGATCCCACAAATTGAGGGCAGAGTCCCATAAGACTGCCCCCCACAAATATACACACGCTTCAGATGCCAATCACAAGTCCAGGTTATCACCTGCGCTCTGACCAGCCACTATAGATGGGAGGTTCCAATAACCCCCTCCTTGGGTTTGATTAAATTGCTAGAGAGGCTCAGAGAGTTCAGAGAAATGCAGTCATCCCTCAGTATGTGCTGGGATTTGGTTCTAGGACTATCCCCACCTCCCAAGAATACTAAAGTCCTCAGATGCTCAAGTTCCTTATGTAACATGGCCTAGTATTTGCATGTAACCTACACACCTCCTCCCTTATACTTTAAATCGTCTCTAGATTACTTACAATACCTAATACAGTGTCAATGCTATGTAAATGGTTGTAAATACAATGTAAATGCTATATAAATAGTTCTCAGTGCAGGGCAATTCAAGTTTTCCTTTTTGGAACTTTCTGAAATTTTTTTTTCAAATATTTTCAGTCTCTGGTTGGTTGAATTCTTGGATGTGAAACTGGTGGGTAGGGAGGACCATCTGTACTTACTTAGGTTTACCAGTTTATCAAAGGATATAATAAACAGATGCATATAGTATACGGATGAATGGTCAGGTGAAGAGATACGTAGGGTGAAGTCTGGGAAGATTAGGGGCACTGGAGCTTCTGTCCCCATGGAGTTGGGGTGTGTCACCCTCCAGATGTATATGTGTTCACCCACCTGGAGGCTCTCTGAACCCCCTACTATTGGGACTTCATGGCGGCTTCTTCACAGAGGCATCACCAGTTATTAACTCCATTTCCAGCCCCTCCCCCCTCAGGAGGATGGGGGATGGAACGGAAAATTCCAAGCTTCCAATCATGGCTTAGTCTTCCTGGTGACCAGCCCCCATCCAGGAGCCCACCCAGAGTCACCTCATTAGAAGAAAAGATGCTCCTGGTGCTCTTATCACTTAAGAATTTATTAGAGTTTTAGGAACTCTGTATCGGAACTGGAGGCAGAGACCTATATATATATTTTTTTTTTTCTATTATCTCACAGTAATGAAGCCTCCATAAAAACCCTGAACAGCGGTGTTCAGAGGTCTTTCAGGTAGGCGATGTGCCCAGAGAGGGCATGGAATCTCTGCGCCCGTCCCCTTGCCTTGTCCCAGAGACTTCTCCATTTGGCTCTTTCTGACTTGTGTCCTTTATAACAAACTGGTAAACATAAGTGAATGTTTCCCTGTGAGCCATTCTAGCAAATCACCACATCCAATCATTGTAATGAATGTGGAAAATACTTGTATTCGTATTTAACTCTACATCAGGAAGTCCACTCTGCAGAGACATCTTTTCAGTGCAATATGCAGAAATATTTGGAGCAGAATACACATCTCATTCTACACCACAGAATTCAGACAGGCAGGGAACCCTTTGCATGTAAGGAGTGAGGGAATGCTTTCAGCCAGAGCTCATCTCTCAAGCATCATCAGAAAATCCATAGTGGAATACATGATTCCAAAGCAAGTGCTAAGAACTGTGGGAATGCCTCAGTTCAGCTCATCCCTTCCATAGACTCAGAATTCATACAGACAGAGGCTACCTGTGTACCAAATGCCTAGTGTCTAGTAAAAGGTCATCTCTTACTTCCCATCAGAGTATCCAAACTAGGGAAAATCTCTGACCATCATGAGTGTAGGGTGTCTTTCTCCGTGATTACAAAGTCCTTTTTGAACATTAGAAGATTTATAGTGAAGAAAGCCTTACAAATGCACTATGTGTGGGAAACTTCACTTAGAGCGTAGAATTTATTCTCCATGTTCTCACACTCAAGAGAGACCCTATAAATGTAATAACTGTGAAAAGCCTTAAATCATAACTCATCCCTTATTGCCAGCTGAGGAGTCCTGTTATGGGGGGTGGGGGTGGGGGGGACCTTAGATGTCCTGAATGTGACACAGTTGTCAAACAGAGTAGATATCTTATTAAAGATCAGATCTGAAATCCTCACTAGGAAAAGATCTCATCACTGTAGAAACTGAGGAAACCGTTTCACCGAAGTATACACCCTCCTAAACAACAGGAAATTCATAGTGAATAAAAATGGTTTTTTTCTTAATTAATGTACAAATACTAACATGATCTTTCAGCCCACTTTGACCTCAGAAGATTCTTACTGGGGAGAAATCTCATGAAGTACATGCAAAAGCTTCCAGCGAAGATTCATACCTCACTGCATATCCTTCACTGCCTAGATAGCATCATATAATATATGATGGAAGGAGATTTTTAAATGGTGTTGAATGTGAGAAATCCTTCTAAGATTTCCCTCCTTGTAGTCTGTTCCCAGATCCTGGTGAAGATGAATAAGTCAGAGGAAAAGGGGGCTATTTTTTTAATGTATGGTCATAAAAATGCAAACTTTCTCTAAAAACAGAAATGCGTTTGCTAAACTAAAATTGTAACATGTAGTTTAAGAAACTTAAATTTTAAAATAACCCGTTTAAAAAAAAGTAACTGTTTAGTTCAAAAAAGTATATAAACATTAACCTATAACCATGTCTCTAATGTTATATCTTCCCAATCTAATTACTAAATCTCTTTATTCCAATAAGTAAATAAAATAGCCTTTAATCTCATGGTAAATTTTAAAGGTTTTTTTGGCCCTAAAATATTGTAGTCTAAGTTCTTATCTAATTCTCTTTGTTCTCCAACATCAAGGTGCTTATGATTTTTTTTTAATGTGCGCAAAAACCTCTGGGAAATTTATGAGGACTTCCTAAATCACCATAAGAACTTCCTTTTTTGGTGGCCTTTAAAGTTCTATAATCACTTTTTAATTGTAATATCTTAAGCTCCTAGGTAATACCACATGATTTGTTCATGAAATTATCTTTTGGGGGTGCATTGAATCAAAATGCGAAGTAAGAGATTAATGAAAAATCCTGGAATTAGCATTTCAATAATTAAAATATAGTCAGTTCTTCTGTGATGCTTGTTTTGAAAACAGATTTGTTGCATTGCAACTGCTGTGTCAGGAACCAGTTTGAGTCTAAGGCAGATTTTGAGTTTGATGATGTGCGATCTCACCCATGGAAAACATGAGGTGAGTGCAGATAACTGCACCCCGGAGAACCAAGACATGTTCAGGAATATACAGAATGCACGCACGCACGTGTGTGCACACACGCCTCAGACGTCTACCCCATCCATACTTGTCATCACAACTTCCCATGCAATATCAGGTAACCCTCTTTCCAACACTTCACAATAAGCCAAAAGCTGCAGCCCTTCTGATACCCACATCCACAAGCTAACTTTCTCAAGGTACAGTCCCATGTGTTGTAGTATTTATGTATTTCCTAAACATCCAGCATGTGTAAAACTGTGCCACCGTTTTTATTCAATTCCTATCTTTATTTGTCACTGACAGCGTTTTTGTGCTGTCACCCATCCCCACGTCCCCATAAGCTCTGTGGTTCTTATTGAGTGATGTAGCAAAGCACAGCGTTAGTTGCAGCATGCGGGATCTATTCCCCCGACACGGGCCCCCTGCATTAGGAGCACAGAGTCTTATCCACTGCGCCACCAGGGAAGTCCCAAGTGTATGGGCTTTTAAAGAACCTAGTCAACTAGTAGCTTAGCCTTTGATTGAAAAGCAGGCCAATACTTGAACAGAATTAGACTTCTGTAAAATAGCTAAGAGCTTATTCTATCTTACAGACTTACTATCTTATGACCTCAGGAAGCACTCATTTTCAGAATGGCAAAAACAAAGAGGAGGGAAGTAAATTAAAGTTATTGGATACAGTTTGGGTATCAGCTGAGGAAAATAGAAAATGAAAAACTTCCCAGTCTGTAAACACCACTCACCTTAGTGCAGGGGCCTCCACGTGAAGGTGGCCTTAACCACTGTCCTGTGGGTCTGTGCAGCCCCTGTTTCCCTCAGGACATAGGTCTCACTGCATGGAATCATGGGTTGCACATCAGGTTAGTGGAAGAGAAACACAAGAGGAGACCAGGACAGGAGGGCACTTTGTAACTGTGAGAAGCATACACAGCCAGGAACCTTTAGAGAAGTGGTCCGAAGACCTTTTAGAGCATCCATTTCTACAGGGTGCTCACCTTCTGCGTTTGTTATATAAAGGTTACATGACACAGTTCATTCCTGCACTCAGCCTGCTCTTAGCTGTGAGCTGTGACTCCAGGAGGAATCTAGAATCCACGGAACGCTCCTAGTGTAAGAGGGTGGACCCAAGAGTGGGAAGGAGCTAGGAGTTACCACATTTTTCACACGTGTATTTGGAGGTTTTTCTCTCACTGAGAAGAAGTTTGGAAACACCCCGGGCTTCTCTAGGTGTATTGCTGAAGCTGTAAGACTAGGGAAGGACTGAAGCGGCCCCATAACATGTGGGTATGAAAACAGCTCGAAGTGGGTTAAGCTCAGGCCCGAACAGAGATCATCAGAGATGGCCCGAGTGGACTCATCGCTCTGTGCCTGCGCTTCCTGAGGAAGCTGTGGCCTGACTCCAGGAGAGGCTGTTCTGGGAGAGGCTGGTGGTCCTGAGCCCCGAGAGGCTCCCCTAGGAAGTGAGCTGGAACGCGGACCTCAGCACCATGGCCCAGCAGGGGAGAAAAGGACCTGAGGGGGGAGTCATCCAAGTAGATCATGTGGGCAGCTGTTGATTTTCCCCCAAAATAGGGGCAGCTATTTTGTCCTTAGTTTCAGTTTGTCTCTCTTTCAATTCACTGATTTTTCTCTTTGAATCTGTCCAGTATCAAGCTTATTCCATATGCAGAGTAATTTTTACAAATTTCAACAACTCTCTCTCTTTCCAAGATTTGAAGATTTGTTTGTTTCTTTTTAACATCACCGGTTGCTGCTTTATTTCTGATTGTTTTTCTTTTTATTTATTTATTTATTTATTTATTTATTTATTTATTTATTTATTTATTTTATTGGCTGTATCGGGTCTTTTTTTTTGCTGTGCACAGGCTTTCTTTAGTTGTGCTGAGTGGGGGCTACTCTTCATTGTGGTGCACGGGCTCCTCATTGCCGTGGCTTCTCTTGTTGCGGAGCTCAGGCTCTAGGCACGTGGGCTTCAGTAGTTGCAGCACATGGGCTCAATAGTTGTGATTCACGGGCTCAGTAGTTGTGGCGCACGGGCTTAGTTGCTCCGCGGCATGTGGGATCTTCCTGGGGCAGGGCTCGAACCCGTGTCCCCTGCATTGGCAGGCGGATTCTCAATCACTGCACCACCTAGGAAGCCCCTCTGATTGCTTTTCTTTTAAATTTCTTGTTTTTTTTTAAAGTGGAAGTTACCCCTTATTGTATTTCTCTGAGCATGCCACATGTACATTATTTTGGAGTCTTTATCCGTCTGTTCCAAAGTGTGAATTTGGAGTGGATTCACATTCCAATTTTTTATTTTCTTGGAAAGCTTTTATTCTCTTCTCTCTTACCTGGGTCACACTTCCCTGCCTATTGGTTTTACAGTTGCTTGCACCTGACCCCTGGCCAAGCCATAGTCTTACAATGACATTTTAGGCCTCCCCTGCCCCGTGGTGGTTTCAGAGTCCTTCCTCCCCAGTCTCACAGTCTAGGAAATGCCATCTCCCCAGGTGGCCATCAGCAATAGTTGTTTATTTTTTCCCAACTTCCTTTCATGACCTATTCTGCCTCTCACTTCCAGCAGTGAGCCTTGTGTGGAACATTTTTAGTTCTCTTTATCCCATAAGATTCAAACTCCCAGTCGATTCTTCTGACTTCCGGACCAGAGCACAGCACACCCCAGGCTGCAGTCTGCTCTGCTTTGCATTTCTGTGAAGGGAGTATTTATCTCTTTTACGCTTGATCTTTTCTATCTTCAAATATTCATCTTATCCTTGAGTTTATCTAGGTATACTGTGTTTTCTGTTTCAATATTTTATCTGGCACGATGTACCTGCGTCTTATTCCTGGCCTTTCTTCTCTGCCCCAAGTCTTTACGTCCAGTGGCTACTAAGCAAGGGAAGTTTGTGTCTGTTGACGCAGTGGTGTATCTGGCTGTGAGTGACCACCATTTAGCAAGTAACCAGCTGCCAGGTCTCTGATGAGACAGATGGGGAAGGTTCATTACAGGTAGATGATTTCTGAATGACTTAATAGATTATGAACCAACTCTCTCTTCAATGCCCGAACCACTAAAAGGGAGGTTGGATTACAAAACCTGAGAGGTCTTTTCCAGATTTAAATGACCTCCGAGCCATATTAAGTCATCACTTAAGAGGAACACACAGCAACCAGGCTGTTTTTGAGAGTTGAATCAGCAAATTTGTAATTACCACACTTGAGTGTGAGCTCATTAACCTGTCTCATCCTGGGATATGTAACACCAGAGCGCGTGTTACAGCCTCACGACAGAATATCCAAGCCCGTGAAGGACTGGGGCTGGACCCATCTAACCTCCGTGACCACCTACAAACAAGATGCCTCTTATTTAGGAAGGTCCTTTCCCCCAACCCAAGACAGGTCCTTCACCCATCAGAGTGAGGGAGCCCCCCCCCCCCCCCCCGCCACTTCTGGAAGAAAGCAAATATGGCACAAAAGCATGGGTGGGAATCTGATTGTGAGTTTCAATCCCAGCTCTGCCACTGGTCGACTGTGAAATTGGCAGATTAGCTCTGCCTTCGTTTCCTCGTCCGTTGAGAAAGGAATGATAGTCGCCTTCCCTCTTAGGACTGTTATGAGCACTAAATGAAAATATGCGTGTAAAGTGCATGGAATAGCATGTATGTTCCTCAAACAATTAATTAACATGGAATCACCATGTAGTCCAGCAGCCTGGGTACACACGCAAAAGAACTGAAAGCAGGGACTCCAGCAGGTGTCTGTGCTTCTGTGTCTACACGGCACCATTCACAGCACCCGAGAGGTGGGGCCAACCCTGGTGTCCATCGAGGGGCGAATAAACAAGCAGGATGTGCTCTACCCACAGCATGCAGTCTTATTCAGTCTTACAAAGGAAGGAAATTCTGACACATGCTGCAACCTGGATGGACCTTGAGGACACATAATGTGAAATAAGCGAGACACGAAAGGACAAATAGTGTATGATTCCACTTATCCGAGGTACCTAGAATGTGGATCTCTCCAATTCGTTGAGACAGAGAGTAGAAGGGTGGGTGCCAGGGGCTGGGGGAAGAGGGCTGTGGGAGGTAGCATTTAATGGGTAGCCTTTCAGTTTGGGAAGATGGAAAAGTTCTGGACATGCGTGATAGTGACAGCTGCACAGCACTGTGAATGTACTTAACACTTCTGAACGGTACACTTCAAAATGGTGAATATGGTAAATTTTTTGTTATGTGTATTTCACCACAATTTTAAAAAAAAGCAAAGAGCCACATGACAGCATCTGCTGTAAAATTACTGTTCATTTCTTTGTTCAATCACTTTTATTGAACGAACCTTCTCCAGACCCTGTGTTCAGACTGCTGCTCCCAAGAGGAATGAGACACGGGCCCTGCCCTCAGAGCTCGTGATCAGGCAGGGTCGAGGCATCTGCACAGCGTGGGGAGTAAAGTGCTATAAAGTGTCCTGGGTGACAAAGGCCCGTCGATGGCATGACGGGGAGCGACCAGCCAGCACCTCTTGAGAGACCAGTGGAAGTCAGGAAGCCTTTCTGGAAACATGTGAACTGAATCCTGAAACCTGACAAAGTGGTCGTGGAGCCCTGGGGTTTGCAGGGGGAGCAATCTGGGCAGTGTGGGGCTGGCATGTCCTGGGGTGTTGGTGGCCAGGAGGAGGCCGGGGCCGGATCCCAGAGGGCTCCGGGCCCGCGGGAACCATCCCTCTGTTATCCCAGATTGTTATCCAGTTTCTCGTCGTATTTTCAGACTAAACAGCAACTGGTGAAAAGCCAAACAGCCCAGTGTTTTCAAGGCTGCTCAGGGAGGATGAGCCGCACGGGTCTGCGAGGCATCGGCTGCTCATTCAAATCGCTCGCCATCGGAAGGAGCGCTTCGCTGTTTGCACACAAAGCTCGGTCTGACACAAAGCTGCTACTTTGTGCAACTCCAGCAGCAGAGAGTGTCTCTGTTCCTTTTCTCACCAGTGTTTCCAGCTGAGCTTTATTGATTATGACCTTGTATTCATTTCAAATAGCTTTCAAATAAAAGACTTATGTAACCAGATTTATTTAATATTCAAGAGCTTTGCATATTCCCGGTGAATCAGGAAACTAATACTTTTATACGGGCAGCTACACACAAACCTAGAGCTCATTGTCAGGGACTACAGCACAAAGCCAGAAGCATGTCCCAAAGTTCTCCCTGGAATATGAAGGAATCTCTGCCAGCTACAGGCAGAAGACTGTTTCCTCTGAAGTCAGAACAGCACTGCTGGGTTTCTAGGAGATAAAGCCGACTCCTGGCATCCTAATGCTTTGCTGGGTGGCAGTACTTCTGGTTTTCGCAAGGCTGCCAGGAATTCTCGCTGCCTATTCCAGGGCAGCCCATTTCCTGCAAACAGATATGTTCCTAGGGGGTCTGCCCACCCCTTGTTCACTGTGTCCGTTAAGAGCAAGGACTCACCAAGTGCTTACAAATATCGCCTCGTGATAGAGAAGGTATCAAAAAGATTTCTCACAGAAATGTCAAGGAATCAGCACCAAATAATTCAGAAAGTCTGTTTTTTGCAGACAAGCCAGTGCCATTTTGAGTTTTGTATGGAGTGAAAGCGTAGAGCGTTTCTTTGTATGCTGCCTGGCTGTGACGGGCGTCTGCAGAACCTCCTAACATTGTTCTCATCCCTCAAGAGTTTGGGGCTGGGCTTCGTATCCCTCAGTTCTCTCTGAGTCTTCGAGTCAGCGCCTCAGCTAATCTGTCTGTCTCGTGAGCAAAAACCAGCAGCCAGGACTTCCCTGGTGGCGCAGTGATTAAGAATCTGCCTGCCAACGCAGGGGACACAGATTCGATCCCTTGTCTGGGAAGATCCCACATGCCATGGAGCAACTAAGCCCGTGTGCCACAACTACTGAGCCTGCTCTCTAGAGCCCACAAGCCACAACTATTGAGCCTGTATGCCGCAGCTACTGAAGCCTGCGTGCCTAGAGCCTGTGCTCCACAACAAGAGAAGCCATCGCAATAAGGAGCCCGTGCACCACAATGAAGAGTAGCCCCCACTCGTCGCAACTAGAGAAAGTCTATGTGCAACAGTGAAGACCCAACGCAGCCAATAAATAAATACATAAAGAAATTTATTAAAAAAATAAAAAGCCAACAGCCACACCATGAGCTTCCCAAGTGGCAAAGTGAGAGCAGGTGATTTCACTGCATTTCATCCTCGGTTGACAAAGATTCTGACATCACTCTCAGTGTCTAGAGCAGTGATTCTCAATCAGGGGTGACTTTGTGCCCCAGGGAGTTTGGCAGTGTCTGGAGACACTTTTGATGTCGTGACTGGGAGTGGGGGGAGGGATGCTACTGGCGTCAGGTGGGTAGAGGCCAGGGATGCTGTTAAACATCCTACCACGCACAGGGCGGCCCCCCTCCCACCCTCAAAGAACTGTCCAGTTACAACATCAGGAGTATCAAGGTCAAGAACAGCTGAGTGCCTCCCACTTAGTCCTCTCAAAGTCAAACTCTTCTGCCCAACAAAATCATTCTCCCCTTCTGTAGCGATGGGGGTTATAGCAAGGCACAAGGCTGGACTACATTTCCCAGCCTCCTTTGCAGTTCAGTGTGGTCATGTGACTGGTTCTCACCGACAGAATGTGACCTGAAGCGACGTATGTCCCCTTCTGCTGGCAAGATGTAGATGACAGCTAGGCTGCGGTAGAGCCGCATGCTGGATCCTGGAACCCTGAGTCACCATACGGGCACAGTCACCCTCAGCTGGAAGCACATGCTGCAGTCATATGTGAATGAGAAGTAAACTTATGTTGTGTCTGAGCCAATAAGCATCTCTGGGTCTGTTTGCCACAGCAGTTTAGTTCATCCTGGCTAAAAACAGACATCCCCCAAAAGTCTGTTTTGATTAGGAGCCTTAGGGAGCCGAGACCTCTGAGTGAGGCAGCCATGACAGGAACTCCCCTCCCCTAAATGATGGGGCCGGACCTGCCAGAGTCCACTGCCCGGGGCCCTGCTCTGCTCAGCACAGCCTCGACTCCAGAATACCCTGTGATCTGATCCCAGCTCAGTGTGGCCTCAGCTGCATTATAAGGATTGGGGTACTTGAGTTGCCAATGACAGAACTTCAACGGGACCAGCTTAGGCAACAAAAGGAAGAGTCTCAGGAAACCAAACCCCAGGAAAAGCAGCAGGTGGACCTGCCCCAGAGACGGCGGAGTGATGAGACTCTCCTCTTCCACCTACTGCCGCCACCGTTCTGGGGGCATTGGCTCCCTCTGCGATTTCTGCAGTCAAGCCTCTCCACACAGGAGGGAGAGGCATCTTCTCCTTGAGCTCCTGCTGTGGCTGGAGGGGGACGTGCTTTGGGAGCAGTGAGGAACGGAGCTGCGCCCACATACACAATCACCGTACACACACTCTATTCAGTGGAGATCTGCTCACCTTCCCAGTGACCTAACTTTGTCCCCAGTCCTGCTGCTGTGAGCCAGGGGTCATGGTGTAGCCTCAGGGAGCCTATCACAGAATTATTTTCCCACAACCTCTCCCCTCACACTCCTACTGTTGCCAGCAAGGGTCGTCCGAGATGCAACAGAAGAAAATTCTAACAGTGCAGGATGTGATCAGTCATAAACATGATGGCACTTGAAGTCTGCTATGTGACTAAAGTTGGAAATTCTTCAGTGAGATAAACTGCCTGTCATCTGTCTCAAGTAATGCCCTCCTGTTTCTACTGGCTGATCCCAGTGTGTTTCCTCCACAGCATCTGTCGCACTCTGTGATTACTGGTTCACTGTCCATCCCTCCTACTAGAACACAAGCCCCTGAGGGCCGGAACCTTGTCTGTCTCAGTCCCTGCACTGTCCTTGCCCAGCCTGGCGCCTGGTGTAGCCCTGGCGTGACATGTGCAAGAGAGCATTGCTTCTGCCAAAGCTCAGGCACATGGGCTTTGCTGAGGGCCATTCCACTCGTCCTCCCTGTGGGATGACCAAGGTGTCTGCAGGCTCTTCTTGGAATCTGCTCTTGTTTGCATCACCCCTTGTAGTAATTCCTTGAAGTCTCTTAGACCTGGACATGTGTGTTTTCTCCTGATTTCGAGTGTAATTTCCCACTCCTTTGTAACATCCTTTTCTTTCTCTCACTGATCACCTAGAAGATGGGGATTTCTCATAAAAACAGAAGAGTCAAAATGAGAAAGGCATGAACCCATATGACAGTGACTGCCCTTTGGAGATGGTGTTCAGAGTCTCACCTCCCGAGTTTTTTCCATTCATTCCATAAATAGTTATTTCTTGGTAGGGGCTCAATTCACTCTCTTGAACCCAAAGTTCCAAGTCGTTGCAGGGACCTGTCTGCAGCATTTGCCACCATTGACTGCTCTTTCTGGAACTTTCTCCACCCTTGGCTCCCACAGCAGTTGTCCAAGACCCTACTTCTTCCAACTTTGCCATCTTCCTCTGACCTCACCTCCAAGTTCTCTTCAGAGGCTCCCCTCCTCCTCCAGCATATTAAACAACACAGCACCCACTGATCTGCCCGTCCAGGTCCTCACCCCCGACCTCACCGCTCACATGGGCTCGGTTCCTTCTAGGTGCTGCTTCTCAACCTCACGCGTCTAGTTAGGTCCTGCGCTCTCCCAGCATGCATCTCAGACTCTCCGTGTGCAGGACAGAAGTCGTTCTCTCCCCACGCTCTCCCTCCTCTAGCTGCTGCTCTTGCCCTCGGCATGTCTCTGCCCCTCATCCAGCACGTAACCAGGCCTGTCCTTCCTGCATCCTCAGAGTCTGTCTCTGACCCTGCCTCTCCTGCCTCTGCTCCAGCCTGCATCGCTGTTCACATCTTCCAGTGCAGCCTCCTCTCTTGACCTCCAGTCCTGCCCTCCTATTGGCTCCCTCCGCATGTCCTCCAGGATAATCACCCCGCACAGCACAGCCCCATCGCTGTTCACTCTCTCACCTGAGCTTCTCAACACTTCGATACCCTGAATGCAGGATTAAGCCCCACATCCTGGTCACCTAAGGGCCTCCGTGGCCAGACCCCTGCTGCCCTTTCCAGCCTCCCCTCCAGCCCTGGCACCCGATACTTCAACTCTGTGGAACCATTTGCAGGTGCCCATGTGCTGAGCTACAGCACGCTGCTTCCTTTCTGCAGAAGGCCTTGCCTTAGTTAACCTCGAAAACGCTACCGCCTTTAATAACCAGTTCATCGGGACGCCTCCTCAGGGCCCTCCTCCTCTTTATGACTCACCGTCCCCCACCCTGTGTGTTTCTCCATCACAAGCCCTATTACACTTTACTTCATTTATCTGATTAAAAGTCTGTCTTCCTTGCCAGACTATAAATTTCAAGACACATCGTGGGCTTTCAGTATATGTTCCCTGCGTGAATATCAGACACACAAACTCCATGAAAGGCGCACTTTGTTGCCCTGTCACGACTGTGTCCTCAGAGCCTGCCTCGTAGCAGATATTCAACAAATATTTGTTGACTCTGCAAGTGAATACAAATAAAGACATACACACCAAACGTACATCATGAGCACATATTCTAGAAGCCGACCTTCCAGGAGTCTGTGGATCTGTGGGATTTCTCTTCAAAGCCCAAGGAGACCTCACCACTCCTCCTGTCCCTGTCCCAGTGGCCAGATACCAGCCGAGCAACCGTGGCTTCCTCCTGGGCCTCCGGATGACTCACAGGATGACTTTTTCTTGGGGAGGCGTGGGAAGAGATGATGGTTAACAAAAATAACCACAGGCACTGGAGATCATCAAGCCTCTGTTTGTGGAGTGAACAACAGGGGGGAATCCAAGGTCCCCCCCCCCCCCGGCAGGGCAAGGCAGGTGTCCATCCTCCCGGCACCAGTGGGATTCAGACACATACGTGGTCCAAGAGTTAGCCAGACTTATGGTAAATGAAATAAAACGGCCACTGCTCCTGAGGCGCCTGCTGCTAGCATCACATACGAACATTCTTTGTAAACTGTGAAGGACACACACGGGTGGAGTGATTATTAAACATTAATTTCATCATTCCCTCTGTGTGTCTTTTTTATTTTTTACAAAGGGCTTTATCTCATTTGACCGTCACATCGACCAGGAGAGAAGGGCACAATTTTACAGGTGAAGAAAGAGACTCAGAGACTCAGTAACTTGCTTAGAGCACGATTCTCAAAGTGGCCCAAGGGAATCAGCATCACATGGGAACTTGATCAACATGCAAGTTCTGGGTCCCGCTCAGATCTACTGAATCAGGCAGTCTGGCATGAGGCCCACTGTGTGTTGTCACAACCCCCCAGGTGACTCAAATGCATGCCCAAGTTTGAGAACCCCTGACTTAGAGTTATATAGGTGGCAGATTACAGACCTGGGTGAGAACCCAAGGATGTCCCTAGGTGCTGCCCTTCATGGAGCTACTTGCATATTAGTAGCTAATAGTTTCCTGAGCCTACTTGATCCAGGAAGCCCTGTACACACCGTTCCTGCTATGTCCCCACCTCCCTCCAGTGCACTCCCCACCCAACCCAGCCCCCGTCCCCACCAGCCTCCACTGTCCCTCAGATGCGCCAGGCTTTTTCCACCCCAGGACCTTTGCACAACCTGTTTCCTCTGCCGGGAATACCATCCCTCCTGGCCCTATACTCCTCACATTGAGTCTCAAGGCAAGCATCCTTACTACCTCCTCAGCACACCTCCATGACTCTGTCAGATCCCTTTGTTTATTTTCATCACAGTGTTTGGCACCTTCTAAAGCTACCTTGTGTGTCTGCTGGGAAGTAAACTCCCCGAGGCAGGGTTCTGTCCTTGTTTACTACAATGTCTCCACAGCCCACCCCAGGGCTTAGGACATAGCACAGACTCAAACACTGATTGCATAAGTAAACCACAAACTGGAGGCAACTCGGAAGAAGGAAAAGGCAATTTCCTGTGTTCCTGACTCCTGTGAGAAGGGCCAGTCTAGGCTCTCCTTTGGGGAACAGGGCAGAGAAATCAGTTAACTGTTTCTTTGAATATTGGGGCCACCTGAGGGAAGCTCCCACGCGGGACCCGGTTCCCAAGGGAAAGCAGATCAATGAACTAAACTTCAGTTTCCACAGATGGGGGAGGGGAGGGAAGCTGGTCCAAGCCATCCCCTCTGGAGTGGTGGGACCAGGGGAGGGCATGGCTTCCTTAAGACTGGGAAGAAACAGCTCTTTTATTATTAATGTTTGTGGTTAAAAAAAAAACACATGAAATGTGCCCGTTTAACAAATACTTAAGTGTACAGTACAGTGTTGTTACTAGATATAGATTTTTTTTAATAAAGTATCACTTTTTCTTTATTTTGGCTGCACTGGGCATTAGTTGGAGCATGCAGGATCCTTGGTTGCGCTGTGTGGGATCTTTAGTTGCGGCATGCAGACTCATAGTTGTGGCATGCCTGCGAGATCTAGTTCCCTGACCAGGGATGGAACCCGGGCCCCTTGCATTGGAAGGGCGCAGTGCCACCCACTGGACCACCAGGGAAGTCCCTATACATACATTGTTGTACAGAAAATCGCTTGCACATTTTATCTTGCAGGACAGAAACTAATACTCAAACAACAACTTCTCACTTCCCCCTCCCGCCTTCCCTGGCAACCACCATCCTACCTCCTTTCTCTATGAGTCTGACCCCTCTAGGTACCTCATATAAGTAGAATCATTTAGTATTTGGCCTTTTGTCACTGGCTTATTTCACTCAGTAGAATGTCCTCAAGATCATTCATGTTGAAGTATGTGACAGGATTTATTTTTTAAGGCTGAATAGTATTCTACTGTTTGTATAGATTTCATCTACTTTATCCGTTCAACCATTAGCAGACTTTTAGGTTGTTTCCACCCCTTGGCTGTTGTGAATAATGATGGTCTGAACATGAGAGTGCAAATATTTCATTTGAGAGCCTATTTTTGACTCTTCTGGGTAAATACCCTGAAGTGGGATTGCTGGATCATATCGTAGCTCTATTTTTAATTTTTTTGAGGAAAAATTAAACAGATAAAATACTGTTTCCGTAGTGGCTGCACTATTTTACATTCCCACCAACAGTGCACACGGATTCCAATTTCTCCACACCCTCAGCAATACTTGTTATTTTATGCTTTTTGGTGGGTTTTTTTTTTTTGATGACCACTCTGATAGGTTGAGGTGATATGTCACGGCTTTGATTCAAATTTCTCTGATGATTAGTGATGTTGAGCATCTTTATATACACCTGTTGGTCATTTGTGTGTCTTCTTTGGAGAAATGTCTATTCAAGTCCTTTGAAGGGACAGCTCTTTTTTGGAGGGAAGTTTTGCAACAGGTGGAGACCCACTGGTGTCCCATTTACCTGGCGTGCTCTACGTAGGGGGTGGCTAGTGGTTGCCCAAGGCGGGAAGGACCAGCTGACTTGCCCAGGAGCCCTAGACACAATCCTAGGGCTCAAGCTTGATGGAGAGCAAGAGGTGCCTCCTGCCTTCAGAGGGACCACACAGGCCGCGTCAGCTGGAGCAGCAGCTGAGCTGCTGTGGTGCTTACTCTATGTCTGGACTGTGTAAACCCCTGGGCTCCAGAACAGTCTAAGGAAGGCACTGCCCTGACTGTCACTGTGGCTGTCTGTTTTTGTTTACATTGTGATCAAATTCACATAACATAAAATTTACCATCTTGGCCATTTTTAAGTGTGAAGTTCACTGGCATTTTAAGTACATTGTTGTGCCACCATCACCACCATCCACCTATAGAACTTTTCTTCTTGCAAAAGTGAAGCTCTGTATCCATTAAGCACTAATTCCCCATCCCTCTCCTTCCCAATCCCCGGCAACCACCCTTCTGCTTTCTGTCTCCATGAATTCGACTACAGGTACCCAAGGTGAGTGAAATCATATATTCCACGTTTCATGTCTGGTTTATTTCCCTCAGCATAATGTCCTCAGGGTTCATCCACGTTTTAGCAGGTATCAGAATTTCTTTCTTTCTTTTTCCTTCCAGCTCTACTGAGATATAATTGACATACAGCCCCATACAAGTTTAAGGTGTACAGCATAATGATTTGATTTACATACATCATGGAATTATAATCATAGCAAGTTTAGTGAATATCCATCATCTCATATTGATACAAAATTAAACAGAAAAAAATTTTTCCTGTGATGAGAACTCTTGGGATTTACTCTCTTAAAACTTTCCTGTCTAACACACAGCAGTGTTCATTATATTTTCCATGCTGTACATTCTGTCCCTAGTAGCTGTGTACCTTATAGCTGCAAGTTTGTTCCTTTTGACCACCTTCATCCAGTTCCCCCTCCCCCCCACCTCCACCTCTGGTAACCACAAATCTGATCTCTTTTTCTACGAGTTTATTTGTTTGTTTTTGAAGTATAATTGACCTACAACCCTATGTTAGTTCCTGGTCCACAACATAGTGGTCAGATATTTCTATACATTTCAAAACGATCACCACAATAAGTCTAGTTACCATCTGTCACAACACAAAGATACTGCATAATCATTGACTGTATCCCCTATAGTCAACATAGTACATTTCATACCCTTGACTCATTTATTTTGCAGCTGAGACTTTGTACCTCTTAATCTCCCTCACCTATTTCTCTCCTCCCTCCCTCCATGCCCCCCCCGCCGCCAGCAACCACCTATTTTTTCTGTTTCTATGACTGTGCTTCTGTTTTGCTAAAATTTCCTTCTCATTTAAGGCTGAATAACATTGCATTGGATGCACAGACCACATTTTGTTCAGACCTTCATTTGTCAGTGGACACTGGGTCGTCGACCTTTTGACAATTATGAATAGCGCTGCTGTGGACATGGGTGTGTAAATATCCGTTCAAGTGCCTGCTTTTAATTCTTTGGGGTACATACCTAGAAGGGGAATGCTGGATCATATGGTAGTTCTACTTGCAATTTTTTGAGGAACCACCATACTTTTTCCCATGACGGTGGCTGCACCATTTTACATTCCTACCAACAGAGCACAGGGGTTCCAGCTTCTCCGCATCCTCATTGAAACTTCCTATTTTTGTTTTTGTATCTGGTGGTAGCCATCCTGATGGGTATGAGGTGGCACCTCATGGTAGTTTTGCTGTGCATTTCCCTAATGACTAGTGATGTGGAGCATCTTTTCATTGTCCATTCGTACATCTTCTTTAGAGACTTGTCTATCAAGTCCTTTGCCCGTTTTTACGTCAGGTTGTTTGTTTTTGTGGTCATCTATTAAACTTTCTCTCTGCCATTCATGAAGTGTAGTATATACGTCAGGGATTATATAAGCTAGAAACACACACAATCTCATTTTATCCTCACAGCATTGAAATGCAGGAGGCACCGAGGCCCAGAGAGGTTAAACCACCTGCTCAAGGTCATACAGCTGTAAGTGGCTGAGCGGGGACTCAGACCAGGCCTGTGTGATTCCAAGCCCTGGCTCATGACACTGCAGTTCTCACCACGTGGCAGTTGATAGGGGAGCTGGAACCAGCCCCCTCACAAGTGCCCTGGGTCTTTCCCCTAAAGCCCAGCATCCTAGGAAGAACCCCAGGTTGGGGTTTAGGAGCCCGGGATCTGCTGGTCTCAGTGCTGAGCTGGGAAGCTTCCAGCACAGTTACCCCATTGCACTTGTGACAGCGTTGGAGTCAAGGGAAATTGTGGATGGGAAAGCTTTGACAAATATAACATGTCAGAAAGAAGTGAAGCGCTGTCAGGACACAAGAGGCTGGTGTGTCTCCTGGCACCTGGGAACCTGGGACTATCCCCTGGCCAGTGGCTCACAGAGGGTCTGGGTGGGGGATTTGCTCTCTCCCAAATACCTGTAGGTGCCCGGCAGAGAGGGTGGGGAGCAGGTGCAGCTGGCGCTGGCCTCCATGTGGGACTGGCCTCTGCTGCCCTGTGCTGCTCAGGGCTCTGCTCACATCAACCATGAAAAAGGCAAGAGCACAAGTGTGACAGGCAGGACAGTGGTCCACAAAGATGTCCACGTCCTCATCCCCAGAACCACTGAGTGTGTTGGCTTCTGTGGCAAAAGGGACTTCGCAGATGTGACTGAGCGATCTTTTCTATTTTAAATGTATTTATTTGTTTATTTTTGGCTGCATTGGGTCTTCATTGCTGCACGAGGGCTTTCTCTAGTTGCAGCGAGCGGGGGCTACTCTTTGTTGTGGTGTGTGGGCTCCTCATTGCAGTGGCTTCTCTGGTTACAGAGCACGGGCTTTAGGTGTGCAGGCTTCAGTAGTTACAGCACTTGGGCTCAGTAGTTCTGGCACACAGGCTTAGTTGCTCTGCGGCATGTGGGATCTGCCCAGACCAGGGCTCGAACCCATGTCCCCTGCATTGGCAGATGGATTCTTAACCACTGCGCCACCAGGGAAGTTCCAAAGTAAGGGATCTTGAGATGGGAGATGATGCTGGAACTTCGGGGGCAGGAGGGGGTAGGGGCAATGTCATCACCAGGTCCTTATATGAGGGAGGCAGGGGGGTCAGAGAGAGAGGAGACCTGACAAGAGACACGGGTCACGGTGACGTGATTGCTGAAGGGAGACATGAGCCACGTCATGCAGGCGCCTCTAGACGCTGGAAAAGGGCAGGAACAGATTCTCCCCTAAAACTCTGCCAGCACCTTGATTTTACCCAGTAACACCCATTGCAGACTTCTAACCTCCAGCCCTGTAAGTTAATAAAATTGTGTTCTTTTAGTCACCAAGTTTGTGGGGATGTGTTATAGCGATAGGAGAAAACGAATTCAGCAACCCTGTTGAAAATGTACAGAAGAGATGAATAGCCATTTAACGGAAGAGGAAACGCATGGGTCAGGAAGCAGGTGAAGAGCTAGCCAGCACCACCCGTCGTCCTAGCTGGCTGCCATCACAAAGTGCCATAGACGGGGGGGCTTAGAATGGACATCCCCATCACCAAAGGAAAGAGGGACACAGGAACGGGGGGGAGTCCAAACGCTCATCTGTGGTGTTTTGTTTGGCAGCCTAAGCTAAGCCACTCATTATTGAGGGACTACAACTAAGGCCCCAGTGAGGTTCTACTTTAATTGGCAGAGTAATTGGAAAAAATTAATCAGCCTATCAATAACCAGCATTGGGGAGGAGAAGAGGATGTGGATGGGGAGGGGTCTCTCATACAGTGTTGGGGCACTTCTGTGATGGAAAACAACGGGGCGTGATTCCTAAAGCTCAGCCTTTCCACTGCTGGAGCTCCCCGGGGGTACGACAGGAACGTAAAAGAATACACACAAGAGCACTCTTTCCAGTAGCAAAAGGCTGGAAACAACCTGAACCGCCATCAGCGAGAGGGAGGAGACGTAAACCAAGGTCCATTCACACAACGCACCGCGATACACCATCCAGACAGACAAACGACAGTGACAGCAGCAGCTAGCATGGTTCTTCCCAACTACGAAGTGAAAATAGTAGCTCTGAAAAAAATTACATAGAGCACGATATTCTTTGATAAAGTTAAAAACAACCAAAATAAAAATAGATACCCTTTAGGAGCACATATAAATGCAATACAACCACCTAAGGAACATGGAAACAGAGAAAATGGGTAAAACAAGAGCAGACGTGATTTGAAAAGTTAAAATCTGGGAGAGAAGGATATGTGGATTCACTAGTCTCTCCAGCTCTGGATGTGTCTCATGTTTCCACCATATAGAGAAATGTTAAAATAATATAAAGTAAAGGCAGGGCGGCAGGGCGATGGGATACAGGGAACCCTACAACAAAATGTCAGTTGTTTTCAGGGTCTGGCTTGGCTTGTTTTGTTATGGACGGTGAGTTTGTGAGCGCTTGTTACGTAACTAAATAACCAAATTAAAGCAAGTCATGCACAGAGCCGTGAAGAAACAGCTCAGGAAGTAGAGGGAAAGCGTGCAGCCAGCTTTGTTTGTGGTCCTCAGGGGCACTGGGTGGATGGACCCCAGGACGGTGCTTCTGGAGAAGAAGCCCCGTCTGCAAGGGGAGCAGTGGAACGTGTGGAGCCCTGGGTGCACGTTCCCCCGCCCTCAGCGGCCCCCTCCCCTCCCAGGCCGCTTCTCTCATCCTCTCCAGCAAAGGCCTGGGCCAGCCGTCCTGGGGCTTCGAGCCTCCTGATGAGAGCTGGTCCCGTGCTTGGGATGTCACAGGCGGTCTGCTTGCCTTTGGGACTGAAACACAGGGGTTCACTTTCATCCCCCACACGTGGCAGCGGTCAGGGGCCCTGAAGAGGGGACTGTGCGTGGGAGTAGCTGCTGGGAGAGAAGTGGGGGGGGGGCACCCCACCAGGGGGGAAGGGTCTTCCTTTGAGAAGAAAAAGGACTAGGAGACAGGACCCCTGCATCGCGTGTGCCAGTGTGTGTATCGCGTGTGTCTTTAGTGTTTCCCCGGGGCCAGGTCTTCAGGGAGGCCCTGAATCCCTCTAAGCCCAGAAGTGGTCCGGCCCCTTGGCAACCTTCATGAGACCTCAGGAGAGAAAAACTCCTGCTCACTTCCTGCCCACACCCAGCTCTTCCAGCTCTTCTCAAAGTGTGGTCCTCAGCAGACCCACCTGGCAGTGTGGGGTCCCTGGAAACTCGTCACAAATGCAGCTGGTCCCGATTTACTGAGCAGAAGCTCTGATCTGTGTTTTGACAAGAGCTCCAGGGGCTCTAGTTTGAGAACCACTGGTTGATGTACATTTTGCCCCATTCCTGGACTCCTGGCATCACCGCCTTCCCTGACAAAACCCCACAGGTCATTGCTTGCAGGACCTCCTGTTGCCCAGTTTGCCCTCAGGAACTGCAGCACTGGTCAGTCTAATCCCTCACTTCTGGGCCCTGATTCTTGAGTTCCGGGAGCAAACCTCGTGGAAGCAGGGTGCCGCCTCAAGCTCCTGTCTCGTGCCTGCAGAAGGCTCCAGGTGTGCCCGTCCTGCCTGACCTCCCTTCCAGCGGCTGGGCAGCGGAGGTCCTGTTGCACCTGTCTCCACAAGCTCCTGCCCTGCGGTGCACAACCGGCCCTTGCAATCACAGGGCGTGACAGCTGCGTCAGGCACACGCAGTCAGACTCAGAGAAACACGAGACAGACACCTACCCGGCTGGTGGGTGGCAAGGGAAGAAGAGGGATTGCCCAATAAAGGGATGAAGACGGATGCTCCAGGCAGAAGAGCAGCATGTGGAACCAAGATATGCAGTCACATTCACAGGGTACTGTAGTCACGTGGAGGAGGGCAGGGGAGGCATTCAGGAAGGCTTCCTGAAGGAGGTGATACCTAAACCAAGTCTTGAGGGATGACTAGGCATCTGTCAGGGAGGTGAAGGACATCCCAGGAACATAATGCAGTGTGTGCAGAGGCATAGGACAAGGCATCTGTCAGGGAGGTGAAGGACATCCCAGGAACATAATGCAGTGTGTGCAGAGGCATAGGACAAGGCATCTTGGGAGTTCCCTGGTGGCCGAGTGGTTAGGATTGCAGGCTTTCACTGCCATGGCCCGGGTTCAGTCCCTGGTCGGGGAACTGAGATCCCACAAGCCGTGCAGCACAGCCAAAAAAAAGGGGAAAAAAAAGAACATGGCATCTTGGGACCGGTGTAGGTAACACAGGACGATGACAGTGTAGCACCTGGAGGACAGCAATGCATGTTGAGTAGTTTGGGCCAAAAGGGACAGAAGTCACTGGAGGGAGACAGGTTGTGTGTATGTGTGTGACTGTGACTGTGTCCCCCTTTAGAACCATGTCTCCTACTGCTCCACGGAAGACGCGCTGGACGGGCCGAGACTGGAGGTGGGGAGACAAGATGGAAAGGAGGCTACTGTGACGTAGTGACTGGGGTGAAACCGACAGGCCACCCACAAGGCCGGGGCTGGGGGTGTGATGTGCACCCAGGAGGGTCCATGGGACCAAGTCATGTTCACAGGTTGGCTTTCAGGGCAGGCGGACCGAGTGTGAGTCCCCACCCTGCCCGTTACTAAGCTCTCCAAGAGGCCATTTCCTCAGCTGCGCAGTCAGCACAGCAGTAAGACCGACCTCACAGCTGTTGAAGGGATGAAAGAGCACCAAACTGGAAACGATGGAGCCCGAGACGGAGCACGCAGTGAACGCACACAAATGAGAGCTACCGCCCCAGGCACCCTCAGCTGGACTCGGGGACCAGACACAGGTGCTCAGAGACCCAAGCGCACAGTGGCTCCGGGGTTTCCAGCTGCCACTGCTCACGGGAAGCAGAGCCCGGAGCGGGCAGGCCGCGGGGCAGGCCGCAGAGCAGGCAGGCTGGGACGGAGGCCTGGAAGAGATGTGCTCCTCTGTGGAGAACGTCGCATCCTCCACGGGCCCCGCTCACTCCTTCACCTCTCGCCGTGGGTGCCGAGAAGGAGGGGCCGGCCACTTTACACCTGGACCACTTCTCAGTGCTGTGTTTGTTCCCTCCAGGCTGGCTGGCCAGCTTCCTATATAAGCAGTAGATTCCCAAGCTGGGTGTCCTCCACCTTCGGTGATACAAACCGCCACACATGCAGCATCCCTCTGGGCCCAGCGCATGGCTCCTGTGGGACTCGGAGGCCAAGGGACCGATGCAGACGTGCTGGTGCTCACGCTGGGTGCTGTGCGTGCCTGAGTGGACAGTCCTGTGTCTCTGACCCAGGAGTGCCCTGTCTTCCGCCAGCATCCAAGAATCAGTGATAGGTTAACTTACCAGCTTGCGAGCTGGAGAGAGAGACTTAAGAGTCGTCAGTGTGTGCCTGTTGGGTGAAGCCATGAGTATAAATAACATTGCCTAGGAAGAGGTCTGGGGCCGCACCCCGGGTAGCAGCAATGAGTAAAGGGATCGGCTTTCTCAAGCTCCCAGAGGACCTCAAGAAAGAAGCCTGGAGGAGAGCAGTTCCCTACAGGCCAAGGGAGTGCAGTTTCCATCAAAACAGAGTAGGCAACAGGGTCAGACGCTGCTTAAAAGTCAAGGAAGATGAAGACTGAATGTAGCCACTGAGCTTAGCAACTAGGTCCCTGGCAAGAGACATCAGAATGATGCGGTGCAGCCAGAAGCCAAACTGGAGTGGCTGAGAGTGAGTGGACGTAAACACAAGGTACTTCCAAGGAACTTGGCTGAAAAGGGAAGAGAGAGATGGGGCCTTGGTGGCCAGAGGGATGGAGCAAATACAAGTCTCCTTTCTAAACAGATGGAAGAGATCTGAGCAGACTACATACTGAGGGAAAAGCCAGAAAAGGGGAAATTGGGGGTGAAATTAAGAGCAAGGAGGACGGAACCAGATCTCCAGAGAAGAGGAAAGGGGGGGCCCTCAGATCCGGTGGGGGATGGCCTGGGCCCTCCTCCACTGGGATGGCGTTGTCCCTCCAGCCGGCCAGCCTGCCAGCTCCTGCTGTGGTCTGCTTCCAGGGGGTGGAGCCCACCGTCCCTAGGGGGAGGCCTGGTCAGCAGGTTTCCTGGAGGCTACTTTGCCTGGTGGTCCTTTAGAGATGAGAGGCACATAAGTGTTTCCTGGCCGGGGTTCTCTGGAGATGCCAACAGGTGTGCTCTACACACGAAGGGTGCTGGTGAATTTGGAAGGTGTCGCCCAGCCCTGAGAAGCCAGCCTTCGGGAAGACTGAATGTTCTCTGCCGGCAGAGGTGGACATCTGGGAATGGGCTGTCCAACGGGAAGAGGAAGCCAGCTGGGGGACACACGGGGCCGCCGTCCAGGTACTGGGGGTTGACCCAGCGACCACTCACAGAGGGAGGAGGCGCGTCCTCTGTGGAGCACATGTACCCTGCTTGGGGTTTCTGTGCCCCCCTCATCGTACTCTCCCGGCTCATGGCAGTGTTCTCCTCCACACGGCAGAGGGGGAGCTGAGGACTTGCCTGGTGCTCCGGGCTCAGGACACGAGGGACTCCAGCTCTCTCTGATTGGGGACCTGACTCTGCTGCCTTATGGGCCACGCTGTCCTTTCCCCCAAAGCAGCACCCGGGGCCTGGGTCAGAGGCAAGCGACACAACCGCTGCTCCTCCCACAGCCCTCACCCCAAGACCAGGGCACTCACCCCAGTCTACCAGGGTGGTCCAAGGTCAGGACAGGGAAAGTCCCCAGAGGCCGAGCCTTCTCTTTGGCAGGTCTGTGGTTGGCTTTCCAACTACTATCTGACCCCAGGAGATCTGGTGCACCAAGGAGGTGAGGGTCTGGTGGGGGAGGCCAGGCAGGGAGGGGACACTAGGAAGGTGCAGTAGGCCTACTTGCAGGCATGCTTCTGCTTTTTCACACGGGGATTACCCCCAGGCCCCTTCTCCAGAGGTGTGAGAGCAAGAACAAGGCAAGACAGCTGTTCTTTGCTCCTGGATGGTCCAGACCCTTTGAGACCGACTGATGCAAGGAACGGATTCTCTCTAGAAGGACACGCACACAGCGCACAGCCTGGCACCTGGTTTCTGGTTCATGTACCACCGCCCGCCCCATTGGCCGAGCCTCAAAGGGGGGGTCCACCAGAACCAGCCGAGAAGCCGGCTAAAAATGCAGATCGCCAGGCCCCACCGCGGAGACTCACGTTGAGCAGGTCTGCGGTGCGGCCCGGGAGTCTGCGTTCTCAGCCAGCCCTCAGACGACTTGGGCGCTGATGCTCAGCGGTGCCCGCTTTGAGAAACCCGACTCTGGAGCTGGGACCCGCGCCCCCCACCCCCCCTCCCCCCCTCCCCCCCAACCGGTTCCATGCTCCAAACTTTCCCCACGTCGCCGGGCGCACGGGCCCCCTCCCCTCCCTCCTCCCCCTCCCGTAGGCCTCATCCGCGCGCGATCGTGGAAGCATCCGGGGAGCGCAGCGGGGGCCGAGGGTGAGGCCCCCGGCCGTCCCCACCGCCCGGGAGGCGCACGGCGGCAGCGGGCAGGGGCGCGGCGCCGGGACCACTGGGGGGGACCACTGGGGGGGACGGGGGGACGCCGGGCGGAGCGGAGGGGCGGGAGGCGAGGAGGGGGCGCGGGAGGCGCGCGGCGGCGGGGCCGGGGGCGGGGCGGCCGGGCCGGGGCGGGGCCGGCAGGCGGGCGGGCGGCGAGCGCCGGGGGAGCGCGCCCGCGGAGCGCGGAGGAGGATCGCGGGGAGCGCGGCCGCCGCCACCGCCCCCGCCCGCCCGCGCGCAACAGTTCCCCCAAAGTTGCCGCCCGGGAGGCGCGCGCCGGGCGGCCGCGGGGCGGGCGGCGGCGGCGGCGGCGGGGACGCGGCGAGCGCGGGCGGCGCGGGGAGAGGCGGCATGGGCACCCGGCAGACCAAGGGCAGCCTGGCGGAGAGAGCCAGCCCCGGCGCGGCGCCCGGCCCCCGCCGCGAGCGGCCCGACTTCTGGGCGTCGCTGCTGCTGCGCGCCGGGGACAAGGCGGGGCGCGCGGGCGCCGGCGCGGGGCTGCCCCCCTACCACCGGCGCGTCGGCATGGTCCAGGAGCTGCTGCGGATGGTGCGCCAGGGCCGGAGGGAGGAGGCGGGGACGCTGCTGCAGCACCTGCGCCAGGTGAGCGCCGGGGGGGTGGGGGGGTGGCGCGGGGGCGCCCCGCCCCTTCCCGAGGAGGCCCCGGGGCGCCGGGGGGCACCGCCCGGGCCCCCGCTCGCGGGGCTGCAGCCCGGTCCGGCCGCAGGTGCCTCGGCGCTGCCCCTGAATTTGAGGCCTCAGGGCAGGGCGGAGGCGGGCTGGCCCGCTGAGGCCCGGCCGGGGGGGGGACCTGTTGGAATAAGGTCCCCTCGTCTCTCCTCCGCAGGCAGAGGAGGAGGCTGGTCCCGGGGACGGTTGGTGGGAGGGGACGCCTGTCTGGGCCGAGGCGCTTTTTTCCCCTCTGCCCACTGGCAGTCACCCCCGTCAAGGGTCCTCAAGGAATGCGCGGTTGTCAGCTTCCCCAGGGGGAGTCCAAGGACACAGTCCTGGGGTGGTGAGATGCCAGTTCCCAGGGGCTTTGCCCACCTGGAGGCCTCCTGGATGGCGGTTCAGGGGGGAGACAGGGTTTTCTTTCCCGTGAGTAACTTTGACAGGCTCTCAGCCAGGAGCCCCCAAGGAGCGGGGGCGGGGGGGGGGCTGGACTGGGTTCCTGTGTGACTGTCTGGCTGCAGGGACTTCGGGAGGCTGCCTGCACTGTGCCCTCAGTCTGTTCCCATCCCTGCCCTGCTGGTTAGGGACCGTCTTTGCACATCTGGCCTGTCCCCTCTGCTTTGGCGCTGCCCTGGGGCCGACGGTGTCATCCACCCCTCTTTGGCTTGTTTTCCTTCCTCGCTTTCTTTTGAGGGAGGGGGAAGCCTGTTCCGTGGATTTTGTGGAGTGGGAGAGAGGCAGGAGGGTGCACCTCCTGCATCCCCAGAGGTTGTCTTGGCCAGGCTTTGTGGGGGTAGCTGAGTCCAAGCCCCATATTCTTGCTAGATTGACCCCGTTAGTGGTGGAGTCCGGAGGGGGTGGGGGAGGGGGCCTCTCAGGTGGCCTTTCTGAAGTTCTCCCATCACTGATGAGAGAGCCTTCTTGGGAGGAACTCCTAAAATCGAATCAGACCCACATCCCTCCTGGAGTCTGTAGCAAGCCCCCAACCCCCTTGATATCTGGTGTGTAGTTACCCTAGAGTGTGTGTTCCTAAGCTGCGTGTTGCAGAGGGACAGGGAAGCAGAGGCTTCTGCTCTTGCCTCCGCTTTCCCCAAAACAGCATCCCAGAGGCTGCCCGAGATGCCGCTGGGTCCCCAGGTGCCTTCTCTGAGCTGAATCATCAAAGAAAGGTGACACACCGCACCGCGGAACTTTGGTGGTGTGTATTTCTTTGTCTTTCAAAAACTGGAAGCCAGTGCACGGCCTCTGTGGAAACTCTTCTGCTTTCAGAATAATGGATTTTCCAGACCATCCTAACCATTTGCACACCAGACAGTGAGAAGGTTTTTCTGATAACATGCTGTTCCCCTGAACTGGGGTGGGTGTTTCAGAGGATACAGGACCGTGGGGGGCTGACGGTGGGGGTCGAGACAAGCCCTGCTGGGAGGGTAAAAGAGCAAAGTGCCACCAGTCGGTCAGGTGGGGCCTGTGGGACGAGGCAGACCCTCTGAGCTGAGTGTGATTCCACAGCCTGCGGAAGCTGGTTTTTGGAGAGTAGGTACATCTCTGTGACCCCCTGAGACATGGTGTGTTGTTGGTGTGCTGACACCCTTCTCAGTGGCAGGACTGCGAGGGCGGACGGAGGGCAGAGGAGATGGGCCAGGCATCCTCTTTCCTGTGAAAGCAGCAGCATAACGTGCCCTCCAGCTCCAGGCGTGCGCTGGGCTCTCTCGACCTCTGGGTGAGGTCTGTGGGCCTCTCCGGAGCCAGCGGTGAGCCTGCCCGAGGCGCCTAGAGAGCTGTGTTGTCTGGAACTTGCAGATCAGGTCCCCTCCAGGAAGCGGCTGTGGGCCCTGGGCAGCAGGGGAGGGGAGCCCTGGGTGTCCAAATGTCCGTGAGAAGCCGAGAGGTGGTTTTCTAGGACCCTGAGGCTGTTTGGAGGAATGTAGAACTGCATCTGTGCTGTGCACTGAAGTGGCTCTTTCCCCCAAGTCGTATTTTCCTTTCCAGTTTCCTCCTCTAGGCTGGAGGTGGTGATGTTCAGAAAGTGAATGAGCAGTCACTGAGAGACATGAAAACACCCAGGGCCTCCGTGGGGTTGGACCAGCGAGGCCTTGTCAGGAACACGGTGGGCAGAGCTCAGGGGCTGGGCCTGCTGGGATGCTGTCCCGGCCCTGCAGGGTGCAGGGTGGTGTCGATGAAGAGGAACAGGCAGGGATGATGGCAGCCCGACAGTCTCGGTTGTCCTCGCTCTCCTCCTGTGTGTGACAATGTATGTGGCTGCCCAGGGCCCCAGGGGTGGCGGATGGAGGGTCTCAGTCCCTGTGGTTCTTCACCCCCTTGAGTCCGTGAGCTTTCTGTGGCCCTGAAAGAGCTCTAGACACTCTTCCCAGAGCAATGCACCAACATTCACAATCTTGCAGGAATTTCAGAGGGTTCGCCGACCCCAAGTTCAGAATATGCCCCCATCTGGGAACTCCGCTTCCCCAGCCATGTGACTTGCTACAGGCTCAGAATGTGGAAACAGGGACCCTGGGACCACATGTGGCAATTCATGGTGGGCGGAAGGGTTGCGGCTGCCGCTGCTGCTTCTGAATCTAGGACTCTTTCTAATCCAAGATTTGGGGGGTGCTTTCCCTGATTGGAGACTCTCTCACCTGCCCCTGCTTGTCCATTGCTGGGGAGGTATCAGGAGGCCATCTTAATGTTAAGGGTGCTGAGCTGTGTGGGGGGTGCAGGCAGGATGCCAGGAAGCTGCCAGCTGCCTGGAAGGAGCAGAGAGCAGTCCCCTTCCCTTTAGGAGCCGTGTCATCTCGAGAAGAGCCTGGGGCCAAGGGTCAGCTCAGGCAGCGTGCCTTCCGGTCCTCAGTCTGCTTTGACCTTGGACCCAGCTGATAACCTCTGAGTTGTGTTTCCTTGTTTCCCAGAGGGTATCTGAGGTCCTGGCAGAGAAAATGCTACAAAGTGTGTGCAGTTGGTTGGCTCTGCACATCAAGACTGGTTTTCACAACAACGATGATAAGAAACAGGAGAGTCTGCTTGGGGTCTGGCTGGGCTGCGGGCAGGGACCCAGTACCCTTTCTCAGGCCGGGCTCAGGAGGTGTGGGATTCTGTCCACCTGACCAGGGCTCAGTCCGGGTCAAAAGCTCACTGCGTGTTCAGAAGCAGTGTGGGGCGGTGCTCGTGGGGATAAAAGCTGTGGGTAGAGGAGGCTGCTCCTCTCCCCTCCCCTCCCCCGGCCCTGTTCCTGCAGGCCTCACCCTTCCCCAGATGCCGCTTCCTAAGGCTTGGGCTCACACGTGCCATCTTCTAGGAGCCCTGGGGAAGAAGTACCCGTGAGTCACGGGGAGAGGACGAGTGCCAGGCTACACGGGAGGTGGGGGTCATCGCTCCAGCTCAGTGGTCTCTCTGCGTCCCCGCATCCCAGACTGGGTCCTCAGCCAGCTTCGGGGAGCACCAGCGTAGGCTCAGCTTTGCGGGTACACCAGGCTGACGTGGCCACCTCCCTGCTTTCCCGTAAAGAGGGCCTGATTAGGTTGGTTTATTGCCACTCAGTATGCTGCAGCCCCACTGGGCAGAGCTGTTCCAGGCTTAGCCCGACAGTGTGGCTCAGTCCACGTGGCCAGGGTGGCTGGGCTGGCCTCACGCTACACCTGAGCCACTCCAGCGATGCAGAAAAGAACCCTCAGGGACCAAGGCTGGCTGCCCCAGGAGGCTGGAGAAGGGGCAAGCACTTGGAGGCTCCTTGGGAACCTGGAGGTTGGGTGGTCTTTCCTTTCTCGAGGCAGAAAGAAGAGCAAGCATTTCCTTTTTCCTCCAACAACACCCCAAGAAGATCTCTTAGGTGAGCAGGTTGGAAGACCACCAGACAAAGAGCAGGGAGTTCCCCACCCTTAGCCTTGGTCTTGTCCACGTCCACCTGGGATGCACTTCCTCATTTCCATGGAATGTTCCTTACCTTCCAAGGCCACCCTCCTATGCCACGTCAGCCCATGACTCTGAGATCCAGTTGCCAGTTAGTCCGTACGGATTTAGTTGTCTGTACGTACGTAGTTTTCCCCTGCTGTCCATTTTGTCTGTCAGACTAAGTCACGTGCTTCCTGAGGGTGGAGACCCCACTACCACCTTTGTCCCTGGCAGGATATTGGACAGCGGCCAGCTCTGGCAAGCCTTAGTGAAGTCGTGCGCCGGGGACACACTGTCGCGGCGTGTCCTCGGCAAGCCCTTGGATCTGGGCTGTGCATCCAGGGGCTTGTTTGCCAGGCCCGCTGGTACGGTTGTAAGATCTGGCGAGGTTGCGCTCGTTTGGTTGGATTCCCAGGAGCCGTGTCCGCAGGGCTCGGCTGTTCCTGGCAGCCCGCCAGGTGGTGGTGTTCTTGGAGAGAGGAGTGGCATGGTGCCCGGTCTCCGTGGGCACTGCGGGGATCCCGCGCGGCAGGTGCAGTCTGGGGCCTCTGCTGAGGTGGCG
Organism: Hippopotamus amphibius kiboko; assembly: GCF_030028045.1. Taxonomy (NCBI): domain Eukaryota; kingdom Metazoa; phylum Chordata; class Mammalia; order Artiodactyla; family Hippopotamidae; genus Hippopotamus; species Hippopotamus amphibius. The sequence continues at coordinate 2,555,827 of NC_080202.1, read as the reverse complement.
GGAGGGAGGGGAGCCTGGCGGGAGGGCCTGGCCTCCACATGCTTCACTTGCTGCCTGTGCTGCATCATGGTCCTTCCCTCCGCACAGAGAAACCTTCCTTTTCAAACGCTGCTGCCCGCTGATCGGGCTGGGCATGTCCAGTGACGCAGGTGCAGGAGGAATCCCGTGCAAGGGCCTGCTCTTCTGGTTTCCAAGGCCAGGGCCGTGGCCGCCTCTGTGCACCCGGGGTGACAGCAGGGCCCAGGGCTGGACCAGCTCTCCTGGCCTCAGGTCTGGTGGGGAGGGGGCCTTCTTCCAGAGCAGATGCCCACCTCCTCAGAGATGAGCGGAAACAGCCTGGGCTGCACCGTGGGCCGCCCCCGCCTTGCATGCCACCCCCTTGGCGCATTGGGGCACCCCCCTCCCCAAAGTCATTTCATTTCCAAGTGCACTTTTTTGACAGAGGCCATAGATCGTATACAGGGCGCAGGAAATCCTTGTTGAGTGGATTTTAAACTTCTCAGGGACGCTTCCTCCCCGGCCACTGCCCCCGTGTCCTCGCTCAGACGTCTCTAGTAACCAGAGGCATTGGTGCTGTCACTCCTTCCCATCCTCAGGGTTCCAGTGGCTCCCCCTGTAGCCCGCACACCTCCTGCAGGTGGGAGCCACCTGGAAAAGGGTTACCCAGGTGATGAGGGTCTTTCTCTGGCTTCCGCATCAGGGTGCCCAAGGGATGGGGTCAACATCTGAGAAGATCCCCTCCCCAACCCAAGTGGGGGTCTTTGCCAGCCATCTGCCCCCCCCCCCCACTTTCCCACCAAGAGCAGCACCATGGGTGACCTGTGAGAAAAGTGACACGTTCCCCGTGCTGCATCCCTTGGCCCGCTGGCTGTGTCACATCCACTCTCGTTAGGAGAAATGGGGGGGGGTTGGCAGTTGTCTAAAGCAGCAGGCTCCAGGGCTGTCGCTGGGCGCGTCGGCGGTTCTAATGAGAACAGTGACCTTGGCAGGCCACGCAGGGGCGGGGGCCCTGCCGTTACAGTGCCTGCTCTCCTCCCCACCCCACCCTACCCACTGGCCCGCGCAGAGCCCACGTGGCTCTCTGGGAGCATTTCCCAGCCTTTTCTTTTTTTTTAACTTGTATTAGCTCAGACTGCTGGCTGCTGCAGCCATATGGAGTTCTGCCGACAGCTGCTGCTCAGGGGATGTGGCGTGTTGACGTTTCTAACTTCATCTCAACCAGCAGAGACACAGGAGGTCAGGGTTTGCCCGCAGGTGGCCTCACGGTGGGTCTGAGGTCTGTGCCCGCCTCCAGGGCTGCCCCGCCCACTCTGGCCTCTCGTCCTGGCCTCTGCTGCCTCCCTCCTGCCCGCCTCCCACGCCGTCTCTGTGTCTCCCTTTCCCGGGGTGAGAAGCAGACTTTTCGTCTCTGTTATTCGCCTGATCTTGGTCAGCTTCCCTCTGCAGCCCCGACCCCGCCAGCCTCCATGGCGGGAAGGCGGCCGTGGGGACCGTGAGAACTGGAAGGAGTTGGGGGGGGGGGGGCTCGTTTCGTTGTCTGGTCTGGTTGGTGCCTGGCGCCTCGAGCGGGAGGTCAGGCACTGGAGACACCCTCCCGCCTGCGTGCCGCTTCCCAGTCCATAAAGCATTTTCTCTTGTTTATTTTGCTCCTGAAATAGTCTTGGGAGGTCGGCAGGATATTGCTTAAAGTAAAAAATGGTGGGTTTTACTTTTTAATATTATAAAAGCAGCGCATCATCATTGTACGGAAACAAGAAAATATAGGTGAGCAAAAACAAGACCTGGGAGTGATTCATCTGTTCCACAGTCCAGGGCCTGCTCTTCCAGGCGCTGTCCCAGGCCCCAGGGAGGCAGCAGAAAAGGTAGTAAAATTCTCCCCCCACCTCATGGAGGGGTTGTGAGGATCCAGCAGGCCGCCGCGATGCAGTGCTTAGCGGGGCCCAGAGAGAGGGCTCGCGGTGGTGGCGGGCCTCGGCTGGAGTCCCAGCTCAGACCCTAACTTGCCAGCCGCTTCCCTTCTCTGGCCTCAGTTTCCCCACCAACAAAGTGAAGAGCTGTGTGGCTGAGATGACCACTGAGGTTCCCTGCTCCCACGCAGGTTCTCCCGTGGCTTCAGGGACAGACCCGTTCACTCCCATATGAGCTGGGTTCGTTCGCAGTTGTGCTCTGAAGGCACTCCCTTGTCCCCAGCTTGTGCAAAAGCTGGAATGTGGGGAGGGAGTTCTGGAGGGAAGCAGACTTTTGGGGCTGACCCCTGCACACCGGCACAAACCCCTCCTCCCTCAGGGCTCCCAAATGGACCAGGCACTGGGCTGGAAGCTGCAGGGGGCCAGCCCCCCCCGGGCCCCCCCCCCCACCTGCTTCCTAGTTGGGGCTTTGTCTCACCTGCCCTGCCCCAGCCTCTCCCAGCAGCCCTGGTGCTCAGGCCTGTGCCTCCCCTGTCCACACCCCCTTCCCATGCCCTTGGCCCCCTGTCCCCCAGCACGTTCTCCAACTGGTACTTTTTCATTGGTTTGTTTGTTATAGTAAGATGATGAGACAGTGGAGGCCAAGATGAACTAATGTTGGAGGAAGTAGAGAGTGGAAGAAAGGGTAGTCCCAGTAAGGGGCGTGTTTCATGAGCTCACTGCCCCCACAGTAGAGCGTGGCCACATCCTTGCTCCTGGCAGCCAAGAACTCTGGGGGTGTGCAGGCCATTCAGTGAGTGAGTCCAGGTGGCCCAAGGGTACCTCATCACCGCAGTCCTTCAGTGAGATGTAAGGCAGCTCCTGGTCCATACAGTGCCTTTGTGAGAAGTAGAAGATACGTCTCTGGTTGGCAGAGACAAAGTCAAGGCTTGGTGAGTTCACCCCCACCCAGACACCCTTGTGCAGTGCGCTCCCTGAACAGCTGTACTTAGCAGCCTTGGTGAAGGTGCGCAGGTGTTCAGTCTTTATCAGCTGAAGCCAGTCAGGAGGCTCAGCGCACTCTCCCTTTTGCCCCCTCGGGCACAGCCTCCCCACATCCCCTAAGGCAGGGAACAGTGCAATATCAGCCAGAACATGATTTCTGCCTCTGAGCTGGACGCCTGCCCTCTTTCTCCTGAATCAGGGAGCTGAAGCAGCCGGGCATCTTCTTCGAGAAGCTTCCAGCTCAACACTCCTGCCTCTCCAAGGCCTCTGGACAGAATCAGAGACATCTTCAGTGAGTCTGGAGTCAGGCCCAGGGGACCAGGGACATCAGAGTCCTTCCCTGCTGGGCTCTCATGGTCTCCAGTCCCCGCCCCCATGTCCTGGGGACCCAGGAATTCCCCTCCAGCTTCCCGGACTGTTTGCATCCGCGCCTCCACTGATTCTGGGTGTAATCTCCACATGTCCAGATAAAATAACTCCCTTCAGTTTAGTTTTTCCTAGAACGAGCCAGTCTTCTGAACGTCTTATCGTTCTCAATTGAAGATCTACGTTTTCCATTTTCTTCTGGAGTTGTGGAGTTTCAGGGTAAAAACTCCCATGGGGTTTCCAAACGGCTGCCAGCCCGGGGACCATCGGAAGAGGGGAGGTTCTTGGAGTTGGAAACTCAGACATGAGAGATTCCAAGTGACCTGTTCCAAGAATTCCCGTCTCTCCTGAAGTCACCTGCTGGTTGAGAATCAGCCCAGTCAAGCAGGGGAGGATAATAGAGATGCTTTGGGTGTGACACATCTCACCAGGAGGCTGGAAGAGGGCACGCTGAGGGGGGCAGGGGCTCGGGGAGGTGGGGGAGCAGGCCTGGCGTAGGAGCGGGGGGCTGTGCGGTGGAATTAGAGAAGCAGTTTTGGAAAGCTGGCAGGAGCTGGCCGGGAAACCCAAAGGAGCAGGGGCAGCTGCTTGGGGACGTGATAGCAGGTGTGTTGCACCTGAGCTGTGCTCTGGAGGGAAGACGGCCCCCGAGGAAATCCTGTGGGCGGAACCCAGGGACGCTGGGACGGGAAGAGAGGCCTGGGACCCAGCTTTCACAGGCCTGTGGCTTTGGCCCTTTCACGTCACCCACTCCCAGCTCCACCCCCGCCCTCACAGGGTCCCCGGAAGCGTGGACAAACTCTGTGACCTCCCAGAGACCAGGCAGAGGTCCCTCCCTCCCCAGGGACACTGCCCTCGCCCCTCGCTTTGCAGCCTTTAAGGCTCACTGATTCCTTCTCGGCGCTGCGGGTTGTGGCCCCTGGTTCTTCCACTCGTGGGACAATGAGGCCCCGAGGAGGAGCAGGGCCTTAAGATGGGGAAGAGTCCCCCTGGCCGGGGCTCCTTCCCTGGGCCCCTCCTGCCCGTCCCGCGGCCCAGAGAGAAGGTCTTGGTGAGAGCAGCCGAGCTGGAGAACGGGCAGGGCCTCGCCCGGGGCCCGGGGCCTGGGGGCCCTTCTCTTCCTCCTCCCTGTGCACTGCTCCCCCCGCACTTGGGTGTGAGCTGCATTCGAGCTGGACTCCCCGTCCTGCGTCCTGCGTGACTCATCTCTGCTCACCCGGATTCTCAGAGGCTGTGCCCGGGCCTTGCCTCTAACCTAGAGATTTAAAGTGGTAAAGACTCGCGGTTTGTGGGGGTGGTTGGTTTTGTGTGCCATCTTGGCAAGGCCATGCTACCCGGTTTTCGGTCAAATGTGCGTCTAGATGTCGCTGCAAAGGTGTTTTTTAGATTAGAATAACGTTAAATCAGTTGACCTTGAGTAAGACAGCTGACCTTCTGTAGTGTGGGTGGGCCTCATCCAATCCGTTGAAGACCTTTAGAGAAAAGACAGGAATTCTGCCTCCAGGCTGCCTGCCTCCAGACTCAGCTCTTCCCGGGGTCCCTGCAGATTTCAGACTTGCCAGATCCCACAGTCACCACTCCTCACACATGCCTCTCTCTCACACACACCGTACCAGTTCTGTCCCTCTGGAGACCCCTGAGTGTTGCACTTGCCCTCCAAGGGCTGGCAGCTCGGATAGGAGGAGTGAGAAACTTCTGGGGGCCCTGGGCCCCCCACCCCCATCTCTGCCACTCGCTCACAACCCTCAGGTCCTCGACTTCTCACTCTGAGAAACGGGCCGTCCCCGTGAGGTCTGTCCTGCTTGGACGGCAGGTTGCCGGGGAGCCAGAAGGAGCCTTGAAGTCGCTCCTCCACCCTTTCTTTGTCACCTACATATCCTCCCACAATGAACCAAACCTTTTATTTAAAATGGACAGCATAAACCACATAGGAAGATGAATGGGCTTAGATACATTCACCGGAAGGCATCAACAGCGGGTTATTTCCCAAGCAGAGATCAGGAGGGCACGGGTTGGACGACACAGTGCTGAGAATCCGTGGAATGTAGGAGCCGGTGGACCTCAGGGACCCGCTGGCCCCAGCCTTTCTGCAGAATCCCAGGCCCACAAGATGCTCGGGGGGTGGGGGGGTCGGGGGGAGGAGGAAGGGCTAGGAAATAAGTTTGGGAAGTAGCACAAATGCCCCCAGCCTTTCAGAGTCGTAAAGTGCAGTAGCTAAAACATCCAGTGGGAGGAAGGCAGTGCTGTTTGTTGAATGCCTTGTGTTCCAAACCCCTGTGGTCCAGGGCCGTCTTCTGCTGGTCTCTCCCACTTTCTGCTCACTTTCTGGGAAGAACGAGCTGGTGACGTGCTCACTTGTAGGTGGGCTTGCTGCGGCACGGGGAGGCGGGGCACGTGCCCCAGGCTACACAGGACCTAGGGGCTAACTCAGGCCTGGGGCCTGGGGGCCTTGAGCCAAGCCTGGTGGACCTGTGACCACAGGGAGCAAAGCAAACCCTCCTAAGCCTGCTGTCCTGCCGGCTAATTTTATGTTTTTCTGAAGAGAAGGCGTCCTTTTGTTATTTATTTGTTGCTACTACTGTTTCTTGGATTTTAATTGAATTACATTTGGCAACGGTCAGACATCTGTTTCCAGAGGCCTGCTTTGTGCAGAGGGTTTCATTTTTTAAGACTTCAGAGTTAAAACACAAACAACACGCAGCCATGAAGCCGGCCTGCTGCATCCTGGCAGGGAGAGCAGGCCCGCCGGGCACTGGCCAGGTAAGGAGGGTCGCCTGCCCGGACGCCCGCCCTCGAGCCCTGCAGGGCCGGGGCTTGTGGAGCAGCAGGAGTCACCAGCCACCCCTGGGGGCGGGGACGGCGGCCCTGCGATGGGACCAGAGAACCGTCCTCACCCCTCAGCCCGGCAGGCCAGCAGGCAGGGCAGTGGGCCAACGGTGTCCTCCCACGGGTGCCCGCGGGGGTCTCCTGGGCGCCAGCTCCCCGGGCCTGGAGGAGCGGCCTTGCCAACAGGCGGGGGGTGGGGGTCTTTCAGGGAGAGGCCAGCGCGGCAGTTGCTTTTATGACTTTTCAAGTTTGCTTTGCTGTTTGGTGTTTCCGAAGTCTGAGCGTGTGTGTGTGTGTGTGTGTGTGTGTGTGTTTGTGTGTCCCTGCCCACGCACACCTCTGGCTCCCAACTCAGTGCCTCCCTCCCTGGGGATGGTGCCACAGGACATGCACACGAGACAGCTGCCCGCCCAGACCTCAGCCTCGTCACCGTGTCCCTGGGAGGTTCACCGTGTCCTTGGGGCGTGTTTGTACGCACACACCACACACACCACACACACAGAGTACTTATGGGTGCTTGATTTTCTCAATTACGACTCAACATATTGAACTGAAAATTTAAAAACTTGTTTCCCTAAGATTTTAAGTTTAACCTATAAATGCCATTATTCTGTTTATGAATCTAGTAGATTTAAATGATCACATTTAAGGGTAGAGGGCTTATAATTTCTTTAACTAAATTTCTTTAGATATCTTAGTGATTTTACAAATTTAATGTATCCAGTTTTCTTTTCTTTCTTGTTTTTTTTTTTTAATTTTTTGGCCACACTGTGCAGCATGTGGGACCTTAGTTCCCCAACCAGGGATTGAACCTGTACCCCTTGCAGTAGAAGCATGGAGTCTTACGCACTGGACTGCCAGGGAAGTCCCCTGTATCCAGTTTTCTTATGTTTATAAATAACCATCCTAAAAAGCAGGGCTTTCCCACTCTCCTAAACAGTTCTTAAAATGTAAGAAATTAAGCTTATAAATAGGGTGAATATTAAGTTCTCTTAAACATCTCAAAACTGTCACAAACTTGGCCAAACCCTCCTTCCACGTTCTGCTTAAAATCATAAACCTAAAGTCAGTTACTCACTTATCCCTTTCAGACTGGGACTGCAGGCCTCAGCTGTTAGGTCTCTGACTTAACCTGATTCTCTAAAATGCTACAAATATGTGAAATGCCAGATTTACGATATCTTACTCCAGTATCTCCCGGTGTAATCCAGCCCCTTTTGGATTAAGGACACGCCCAGAGTGAGCAGGGAGCCCAGGGTTTGGGTGCTGGGGCCTCACAGGCCAAGCACCACCTTCCAGCGGGTGGTCTCCAGGGTCCTCCGGTTTCCTCTTTCTCCAGGCCTCACGCCCCCACCCCCAAACTCCCCCTCCTCCCCCTCCCCCATCTGGGTGGCTTCATCCCTGTCGCTGCTCCTTTCACGGGTCCTTCCCTGTTCTCCCCGCCCTAGGGCCCCACCTCTTCAGCTGTTCATCAGCGTCCTCTTGGATGGCCCACAGCGCCCGCCCCTGGCTCCGGGATCTTGCCTCCAAGGCCACGCTAATGACGCATCCCCGGGAGCCAGAGGTAGAGTCCTTCGCGGCGTCCTCCCCCCTGGTACAGAGAGCCCGCTACAGCAGCGCCAGGGGATCTCGCCCCACTGCTTACAGACTTCTAGTGCCTGTGAAATCACCACTTGCTTTTTTTTAATTGTGGTAAAGTGTAGATAACATAAAACTTATTTTAACCACTTCTAGGTGTACAGTTCCGTGGCATTAAGCACATCCACACTGTGGTGCAACCACCCATGTACAGACCCTTCATTTTCCCAAACAAACTCTGTCCCCATTAAACACTCATTCCCCATCCCCTTCTCCCCCGGCGCCAGCGACCTCCACCCTGTTTTCTGTCTCTGTGGGATTTGAGTCCTCCGGGGACCTTGCACGAGTGGAGCCACACGATTTGTGTCCTTCTGTGACTGATGTCCTCCAGGTGCATCCGGGCTGGACCACGTGTCAGGAGTCCCTTTACCACTTGTTTTTAAATGTTCTTTCTCATATTAGTTCCCCAACCAGGGATTGAACCCGGGCCCTCGGGAGTGAAAGTGCGGACCGCCAGGGATTCCCTACAGGGAGCCTCTCTGACTAACTCAGCCCCACCTCTGGGAGCAGACAGCAAAGGAGACCACGTCAGGGGTCTGCACTTCCGGAGAGGCCCCGGGGCTGGTGGAAGCAGCAAGGAGGGGCCTGCCGATGACGTCCCAGCTGCCCTGGCTGTGCTGCTGGCTGAGGGCGGTGCCGGCCAGAGGAGGAGAGGGGTCCCGGCCACTTGCCCTAAGCTTTCTGCTTGGTGCATCCCCTAGGGAAAATGCCAGCTGCGTTTCCATCCTGTGTATTAGTTTCCCAAGGCTGCCGTTACAAATGACCACCGTTTTGGTGGCTTAGAACAGAAACGTACTCTCTCACGGTTCTGGTGTCAGCAGGCCACACTCCTTCGAGAGGCTGTCGGGAGATTTCATTCTTTGCCGCTTCAGCCACTGGTGGTTGTGGCTGCGTCACTCTCGTCTCTGCCTCCATCTTCCCATCCCCTTCTTCTCTGTGTCTGTCTCTTATAAAGACACCTGTCATTGGATTTAGGGCCCACCTGGGTAGCCCAGGGTGATCTCATCTTGAGATCCTTAATTTAACCACATCTGCAAAGACCCTTGTTCCAAATGAGCTAACAGGGATGAGGAATGTAGACTTGTCGTTTGTCTTCTTCTTCTTTTTTTAATACTAGTGCCATGGTATTTATTTATTTATTTAACAAATGTATTTATTTACTTATTTATTTATTTATTTATGCTGCTTTGGGTCTTCGTTGCTGCACACGGGCTTTCTCTAGGTGTGGCGAGCACAGGCCACTCTTCCTTGCGGTGTGCGGGCTTCTCCTTGCTGTGCGCGGGCTTCTCCTTGTTGTGGAGCACGGGCTCTACGCACTCGGGTTTCAGTAGTTGTGGCTTGTGGGCTCTAGAGCGGAGGCTCAGTAGTTGTGGCGCACGGGCTTAGTTGCTCCGCGACATGTGGGATCTTCCCGGACCAGGGATCAAACCTGTGTCCCCTGCATTGGCAGGTGGATTCTTAACCACTGTGCCACCAGGGAAGCCCCTGGACTTGTCTTTTGGGGGCTGCCATTTATCCCGGTGCATCAGTTCCTGTTTCTCACACGTGGGGTGTACCTTGCCCCAGGCATCCCCTCCATCCCCTGGTGGCACTTTTAAAACTCTGCCCACTTTCCTTAGAGACCGTTGTCTTCACTCAGCAATCCACTGCCTGGATTCTGCACCGGCCTTTTCCTCCAAGCCCCTCTGGCTTCTCTCCCTGGCGGCTTCCCGGGGCTGCATTTCCCTGACAGCACCTGGCAGTGCCCGTCCCTCCCCCGGGAAGCCCCGAGGCGGCCAGCATCACGCGGTGTGGTCGCCCAGCCTGGCCAGCGCTCCAGATGCGGCCCTGCCTCGGAGGAGCAGCCTCTGATGCTCTGCAGCCGGGAGGAGGCAGGCGGCCTCTCTGCACCCCGCTCGCCCTCAGACTGGCCGTTGTCCCCGGAGGGACTGCGTTTGAGCACAGTCTCGTTGTGGGGCCCCTCACGTGGCTCTGGGGGCTTCAGCACAGCTGTCTACCTTTGCGGGTTAATATTCGGAGCCGGTGCCACCCCTTCCCTGGCTCCGTTGTTGCAGGAGCCACAGCGTCACGGCTGCAGGAGAGAGACGCGCAGCTCATTTCCCACAGAGACTTCCTCCCAGGAATGGCCTTAAAACCTGGACCTTAAAAGGGAAGGGGGTGGCTGTGGTTTAAAATAGCGCGCGTGTAGCAGCCTGCTGTGTGGCTTCCCCCAGCGTCCCCTAAAATACCTGAGAAGACACACCAAAAAAAGATGACAATTCCTGAAAACAAAGACAGGTGGGCAGCCGGGGAGGAGCCCCCTCTGGCTGTGAGACAGACGGAGCTGCCTCGGCTCCCCCAGGACGCTGAGAGCTCCCAGAGGAGGGGAAGCCCCTCTCCCCAGGCTGAGGAAGTCAGGCAGTTGCCCCTTTCCCTCGAGACTGATGACGTAGGGGTAGAAACAGGGCTGCCTGACCCTCCCCTCACTGCACCCTCCCCATGCGTCTCCGCGTGTGTTTGGAGAAAGCCACCCCCAGACGCCACCTCCACCAGGCAGGTGGGAGAGAGGGAAACCCGAGAGCTGTGGCCACTGGAAGTCCAGCGTGGCCCATGGGCTCAGCCAGGGGCGGGGAAGTCCTGGGACACAGACACCATGGTGGACTTCCACGGACCCCATCGTTGGCGTATCAGAGACCCAGGCTGCGGGGGTGGGCAAAGAGGCCCCTTCCCAGATCAGAGTCACATTAGCTCCATGTCCGGGGTGTGGCCCCCAAGCTGGGCTCCTTACAGAACCCAAGAGGTGGGCTCAGCTCTTACCCACAGAGGCAGCCGTGGGACAAGGTCAAGATTCCAACGAGCGTGTGTGGTTTTCACACCGACAAGCAAGTATCGGACACAAGCTGAGTGTCCTGCAGTGCAACTCGATTCTGACACTGTCCACCCAGAGGTGGTGTCCAGTCCCACAGGTGAAGGGCTCAGTCCCACAAGACAGCCCCTGCTTCAGACTCGAACCACGAGTCCAGGTTGTCACCTGTGCTTCTGACCGACCAGCTGTAGGTTGGAGGTTCCCACGACCCTCACCTTGGGTTGGATTAATTTGCTAGAGTGGCTCACAGAACTCAGGAGAACGTTTTACTCACTAGCTTATTATAAAAGGACATAACTCAGGAACAGCTGGATGGGAGAGAGGCCCGGGGCCAGGTGTGGGGAAGGACACAGAGCTTCCGTGCCCTCCAGGTGTCCACGTGCCACACCTCCCCATGCTCACCTGCCCAGGAGCTCTCCAAGCCTCGCATTATGGAGAGTTTCTGGAGGCTTCGTCACGTAGGCGTGACTGATTACCTCGCTGGCCATTGGTGAGTGATTCTTTTCATTCCCTCTCCCGTCCGGAAGTTGGGACTGGACCGAAAGTTCCAACCTCTAATGACATGGGGGGGTTCCCCTGGCTACCAGCCCCATCCTCAGGTGACCAAGGGGCTTTCCAAAAGTCACCTCATTAACAAAAAAGTCATTAAAAAATGTCATCTCATAACGAAAGACACCTTTGTCTCATTAGTTAGGAAATTGTGACAGTTGTACACGCTCTGTGCCAGAAAGAGGACAAAGACCAAATATGTATTTTTCTTAAGATATTTATTTTTGCTTATTTATTTGGTTGCTCCAGGTCTTAGTTGTGACAGGTGGGCTCCTTAGTTGTGGCATGCATGTGGGATCTAGTTCCCTGACCGGGGATCAAAACTTGGACCCCTGCATTGGGAGCTCAGAGTCTTAACCACTGGACCACCAGGGAAGTCCCCAAATATGTATTTCTTTTTATTTATTTATTTATGGCTGCATTGGGTCTTTGCTGCTGCACACGGGCTTCCTCTAGTTGCGGCGAGCAGGGGCTGCTCTTCATTGTGGTGCGCGGGCGCAGTGGCTACAATGGACGGGCCTAGGAGCTCCGCAGCATGTGGGATCCTCCCAGACCAGGGCTCCAACCCGTGCTCCCTGCACTGGCAGGCAGACTCCCAACCACTGTGCCACCAGGGAAGTCCCTATATTTCTTATTATAAATGACAACATCAGACTTCCTCGGTGGCACATTGGGTAAGAATCTGCCTGCCAATGCAGGGGACACAGGTTTGATCCCTGGTCCGGGAAGATCCCACATGCCGTGGAGCAACTAAGCCCGTGCGCCACAACTATTGAGCCTGCGCTCTAGAGCCCGTGAGCCACAACTGTTGAGCCCATGTGCCGCAACTACTGAAGCCCGTGCGCCTAGAACCCGTGCTCTGCAACAAGAGAGGCCACCGCAGTGAGAAGCCTGTGCACCACAACAAAGAGTAGCCCCCGCTCGCCACACCTAGAGAAAGCTCGAGTACAGCAACAAAGACCCAACACAGCCAATAAAATAAATGAATAAATAAATATATTAATTAACTTAAAAAAATGACAACGTCACGCTAGACAGATGGTGCATGGGGTTCTCACTGGATCGCCCCTCCTTCAGGGGTGAGCAAGTGGGGGAAATAACCCTGTGCGTCAGGTAAATACTGTGTAGGCTGCACCCTGGCCCTGGAACGATCTGTGGCAGGATCCGGGGAATGCACTTTGTGGGAAAAGAACAAAATGCCACAGAAAGAGGCCAAGCTGAGATGGGAAAAAAACAACCGGGTGAGATGAAAAGGGAGATTACCGAGCAACAAAAGAATGGCAAGGATTGGAAACTCTAGGCAACATGGGGTCCTGCCTGGAGGCCGTGGGGGCGGGGTCGACACTGCCGGCGGTGAGGTCGGTGGCGGAAGGGAAACCTGGCCCCTCCACGGCAGTGTGTCATGGGAAGCACACGGGAAGAGATTAGTTTGGAAGATGCTCAGAGCCAGCATCTGTTTTCCTGAAGAGGAGACAGGCTGTAAAAAGGTCCGTGCTTGTAGATGGAAAGACCCCAATACTGAAGGTAAATTCAAAGAAAGCACCCACAATTAGACACATGGTGGTAAACACTTTTAATAACAAAGTGGGACAGGCAGAAAAAAAATGGCCAGATACACGTGCCCCCTTCTTCTGCTCCCTCATCTCTCAGGAAGGCGTCTGTGTTTGCCTCCCTGGGTCTCAGAGCCTTTTTTTAAAAAATTGTTGCAAGATACACATTGCATAAAATTTACCATCTTAACAATTTTTACACTCAGTATTGTTAAGTACATTCACATTGTTGTGCAGCCGTCACAACCATCATCTCCAGAACTCTTTTCATCTTGCAGAGCTGAAACTTGGTCCCCATGAAACGACCACACGCCAGCCTGTCTCCCCTGAAGCCCCTGGCACCCACCATTCTGCTCTGTGTCCGTGAATGTGACTCCTCCGGGTACTTCAAATGCGTGGAATCCTCCTTCTGTGACTGATTAACTTCTTTTAGCTTGATGTCCTCCGGGGTCATCCGCAGGGGAGCATACATCAGAGCTCATTCCTTTTCATGTCTGAGTAATATTCCATTGTAGGTGGATAGCACATTTGTTTATCCAGCATCCGTGGAAGTTGGTGGACACTTGGGTTGTCTCCACCTTTGGACCAGTGTGAGCCACGCTGCTATGAACATAGGTGCACAAGTATCTGAGTCCCTGCTTTCAGCTCTTTGGGGTGTGCGCCCAGAAGCGGGGTTGCTGGGTCATGTGGCAGCTCTATTCTTAATTTTTTGGGGGTCACCAAAGTGTTCTCCACAGTGGCTGCACCACTCTACGTTCCGACCAGCAATGCGCCAGAGCTCCAGTTGTGTGTATATCCTCACCAGCACATCATTTGCTGGTTGGGATGGGGCTGGGGGATGATTTGCTCTAAGAACTGGATGAGCCAGAGAAGTTGATTTGATTTGTATTAGGAAGGGAAGGGCTGGGTGCTGAGAGGGTTTGCAGAGTGGGGATGAAAACTTGAGGGACAGTTGGGGTCTTGGGGGATACAAGGAAGGGATGTTAGGAGTTTTGGGGGGGATGTCACGAGGATGCCCTTTTGGTGACCTTGAGAGATTGTTGTAAAGACATCAGCTGCTTTTTGGGCTACGCTGTATGGTGAACTGATGTGCCTGGGAAGGGGGCAGTGTGCTGGGACTGACCAGGAGAGGCAGCTAGAGGTTATTGGCAAAGACAATCCCATGGACGTCTGAGCAGAAAAAGCAGCTAAAGACACAAAAATCAGGCTGCCTCAGAGCTGCCTGCTGTGCTGAGTACCAGGGGGCTGCCGTGTTTTGAAGGGAGTTTCTCTCTAGCCAGGTTGCCTTCAGGTGCAACATTAACATAAAGGATTTTTCAGGTAGGCTAGAGCTCAGAAAATAATAATACACCCATGTGTTCATTCCAGATGATGTTCTCCAGCAGCAAGGGCATGAGGTGCAGGTATGGGAGCAGCTCCAGGAAAAGGCTGAGCAGTGGCCCCAGGTGCCAGCTTGGTCCCAAAGACTTGCAAATCTGTGTCCAAACTGAATGCAAAAGGCCAAATGTTCTCATCGATAGAGTAGTTTTAACAATTTAAAAAAAAACCCAAACCCCACAAACTGAAACAGTAAGAGCAGTAACCTGAATCTAAAATCTCCAATTATACCCACAAAGGCCAAGAAGGGGAGGAGCTGGCAGGCAGGTGTCAAAATTCCCCGCTGACCCTCCACCCCAAACTCTACCCTCCACCCCCAAGTGCTGCCTAGGTCCTGGGCTGTCCCCTCAGACGCTGCCCAGGGTCCCCGTGGTGCCAGCTCACTAGTCTAGGGCCAGCTCCTGCGCCCGGACCCCCATGCTGCAGCACCATGAAACCTACCCCTGCATCAGCCGGGAGCTGCACGGAGGGTCGGGGCATGGTGGGAGAGAGAAGAGTGAGAGCTGTGTGTCAAGTAGGACACACGGGGAAGGCAAACCCTCCCCAGGGGCTCCCCTGCTCCTGGCCTGGCTCAGGTCAGCTCCTCTCTCCCAGGGTACCCCACGGTTCTAACTCTGTAGTCCTCCAACTCTTTTCAGTATCAAGAGCCCTCCTTAATTTTTTTTTTTTTTTTTGGCTGCACCGAAGTCTTAACCACTGGACTGCCAGTGAAAGTGGGAAGTCCAAGAGCCCTCTTTATACTTCCTTATCTCTGTTTTAAACTGAGATATAATTGACATGTACAATTGTTTAAGGCACCTAATGTATTGATTTGATACATTTATATTGCAGTGTGGTTGCCATTGTAGCCTTAGAGACACTTCTAGTGTTGGTAACAATTAAGGTCTAATCTCTTAGCAAGTTCAGTGTTTACAATAGTTTTGTTGTCTTTCATCACTATACTGACTATTAGTTTCCAGGACTTTTAGTTGCAAGTATGTGCCTTTTTTTTTTTGGCACACGGGCTTAGTTGCTCCGCGGCATGTGGGATCTTCCCGGAGCTGGGATCGAACCCGTGACCTCTGCATTGGCAGGCGGATTCTTAACCACTGCGCCACCTAGGAAGCCCAACAAGTATGTGCCTTTAAACACCATCTCCCATTCCCTATCCCCCAGCCCCAATTCACTCTGTTTTTCAGAGTTCAGTTCTTTTTAGATTCCACAAATAAGTGAAATCATACAGTATTTGTCTTTCTCTGTCTGACTTATCTCACTGAGTATAATGTCCTCGAGGTCCATCCATGTTGTTGCAAATAGGGGGATTTCCTTCTCTCCCATGGCTGAATAGTATTCCATTGTGTATACACACACACACACACACACACACACACACATATACATATGTATATACACCACATCTGCAATATCCAGTCATCCGTTGATGGGCACTTAGGTTGTTACTGTATCTTGGCTATTGTGAATAACTGAACATGGGAGTGCAGATCTCTCTCTCTCTCTTTTTTTTTTGGCTGTGTTCTTTGCTGCGCACAGGCTTTCTCTAGTTGTGGTGTGCGGGCTTCTCAGTGCAGTGGCTTCTCTTGTTGGGGGCTCTAGGCTTGCAGCCTTCAGTAGTTGCAGCACACAGTCTCAGTAGTTGTGGCTCACAGGCTCTAGAGCACAGGCTCAGTAGTTGTGGTGCATGGGCTTAGTTGCTCCACGGCATGTGGGATCTTCCCAGACTGGAGCTTGAACCCATATCCCCTGCATTGGCAGGCAGATTCTAAACCACTGCACCACCAGGGAAGTCCCCAGATTTCTCTTTGATATTATGTTTTCATTTTCTTTGGATATATACCCAGAAGTGGGATTCCTGGATTGTATGGTAATTCTGTTTTTAACTTTTTAAGGAACCTTTATAGTCAGAATTATTGAGAACCTCAAAGAGGTTCTCTCTATGTGGGTCATATCTTATAAATGCTATCTGCTGTATAAGAAATGAAAACAAAAAAAAACATTTAGAATTATTTATTTATTTATTAGCTGCGTTAGGTCTTCATTGCTGCGCGTGGGTTTTCTCTAGTTGTGGGGAGCAGGGGCTACTCTTCATTCTGGTGTGCCGGCTTCTCATTGCAGTGGCTTCTCTTGTTACAAAGCACAGGCTCTAGGCACACAGCCTTCAGTAGTTGTGGCACGTGGGCTCAGTAGTTGTGGCGCACAGGCTCAGTAGTTGTGGCGCACGGGCTTAGTTGCACCACGGCATGTGGGATCTTCCTGGACTAGGGCTCTAACCCATGTCCCCTGCGTTGGCAGGTGGATTCTTAACCATTGCACCACCAGGGAAGTCCCAAAACAAAAATATTTTAACGATTTATTTATTCATTCAAAGTTAATAAGCTTGCATGTGAAAGAAATTTTTGTGAAAATAACTATATTTTCCAAAAGAAAAAATATAGTGAGAAGAGCAGCATTGTTTTATAGTTTTGTGACTCTCTCGTGTGTGGCTGGCTTAGAAGAAGACAGCTGGATTCTCACACCCGCTGCTTCTGCATTCAGTGTCTTGCAGGAGGTTGTTTTGGTGGATGTCTGCAAAGAAAATGTAGAATCACGCCGATATGTTGTTGGAAAAGAGGGCCTCACAGAGCCCCTGAAAGGGTTGTGAGGGCCCCCTTCGCACTTTGAGAAGTGCTCTGAGTCTCTGCTCGCTCTTTGGAAAGCAGTACCCTCACTCTTCCCACTGGAGTGAGTCCCCAAACCTGGTTCTTCGAGCCCAAGTAATGTGCCTCCCCCTTCTTTGAAGCGACACGTGCTTGCCATTGGCCCCGCGCTCCCAGGCCAGGGACAGTCTCCGTGCCAAGCTGCCCACAGCGGTGACTCGGGCCCTGGTGTTCCCAGGTTTCCTGATGAGGCACTGTCCGTGTGCACAGCTCCTAGAGACGCTGCCACTTAGATTCGCAGTGAGGAAGCTGGGCAGCGCCTCACCGCCTGGTATTTGCAAGGCAGGCCCGCCCTCCAAGGCCACAGCCGTGCCCGGGGCAGCCTGGAGGGGCTGCGTGTGGGTCTGAGTGCTCCACCCCCTTGCTCCCCGCCCCCACACGCCGCCAGAGCAGAGGAGAGCATTGAGGTCCCTGGTGGGCAGGGGCTGTGGAATTGTCAGTGCAGTCATGACACATACGTCCCCAGTAAACTAGCTGCGGGGGGCGGGGGGACGCGGAGAGGACACCTAGAATGCCAGAGGTGGCCCGAGGTCCTCGGGACGTGTGAGGTGTCCTAGGGCAGCACAAGCATTCCGTGGGCCTAGGTGGGGCTGAAGTAAAGAAATAAAGCAATAAAAGTGCAGCAGCCTCTATCGGGGCCCCATCTGGTTTTCCCTGCTGCAGCTTCTTGTAAGGAAGGAGCCCTGGGACCTTCAGGAGCTCCACCCCAGCTGGAATTCCCAGGGCGGGCGGTGGCCGTGACTCATATACCCAGAGTGTGTGAGCAGGGCCCCATCTGCCTTCCTGGGGAGACCCCCTCCCACCCCTTTCCTTCCTTCCACCCCCTGCCCCCTCCCCAGCAACAATTTCATGACCCCAGACCGCAGCAGCCAGAGCAATGGAGCCACGGTCAGCAGCTGGGTGCCCAGAGTGACAGCAGGGGCAGGGGGAGGGGACGCATGCCAACTGGGGACGTGCCATGGGGGCTGGGGGGCTGGGGAAGGACGGTTTACCTCTTCCCACGCCTGCCCCCTGGGTTAGCAGCTGGGGTTTTCGTGGTCCTTCCAGGATGGGGTGGCCTCTAGTGGCTTGGAAAGGAGGGGAGTGGGAAGATGGGGCAGGGCTTGTAGGAACCCAAGAAACCCAAGCGGCCATTCAGTCCAGGGGGCTCAAACTCTTTGGCAACAAAACTACTTTGGGGAAAAAAACAAAAGCAAACAAACAAACAAAACCCGAAGGGCAGCCAGCAGAGCCACTGTGCCGAGAGCTGGGCCCAGAGCCCCGCTGACGCTTCTGGCCTCTCTGTTGTCTCCATCAGCCCCAAGATCTTGGAACATGGTTTGGTAACTACCTGTGTGGTCCATCTGTCCATTTCACAGATAGGGAAACAGACCCACATGCTCTCGCCCACACGGTGACAGTCTGAATTCCGCTTCCCACATTCCCAGCCTCTCCTGTGGCTCAGAGGGCGGCGCCGGGGCGCGCACTTACAGTGTCCCCACGGCTCCGACACACCCTGCTGACCACGGGGCAGAGGGGACTGCACGCCAGGCTCCCTGTCCTGCCCCGACTCCCAGGCTTTTCTTGAGAGAGAGGTCATGGCTTTTGTCACATGGTCTGGGATCCAAAAAGAGGTTAAGCACCCTTGCAGGTTGGGGGCGGGGGTAGGGGTGCACAGAAGGGGGAGAGGAGCTCAGTTGGTGATTCTCTTCCCTGCGGAGGTGTTACCTGTGTTACTCCGTCCCCATTTTACAGACGAGGAGGCTGAGACGCAGTGACACAGGTAGCTTGCCCCGGACACGGCCTGGGGGGCGGAGGGGCTGGGCCAGCGGGGCGGGTACGGGTCCCTGGCAGGGCTGCCCCTGGTTCTGCAGAGGCCGGCGCCCCGGAGCCTCCCTCACCGCGTCCACGCCAGACCTTGTCAATTATTTCCGCAGCCAGAGAACCTGGCACAGCCACTACCTCCGAGGCTCATTCCTGCCGAAAGGAAACGGAGCCCGAGATGGGCCCCTGGTACCCTCGATGGCACTCGAGACATTTCTTCCAACAGGGAGGTGAGGGCAGAGCTCTGGGAGCTGTGGCGGGTGGGACCCTGCTGGGGCCTAGGCTCCCCACGGAGCAGAGGGCACGGCCCCTCCAGATACCCCAGCAAAGCCCATCCTTTCTTTGCTCTTAGAAATGTCAGCGGCCAAACCCCAGGGCAGCATCTTCGCCCTCCAGCCTGCCCTCAGCAGGGGCAGACAAGGCAGATCCTTCCCAGACCGGCCCCAGGCCCAGGCAGAAGCCCACCCCTACCATTCCTGAAATTCTTTTTTTTTTAACATCTTTATTACATGCGATTTATTTTTCTTTCTGTGTTTCTGGGATGTAATTGACTTAGCACTAAGTTTAAGGTGTACAGCGTAATGACTCACAAATATTGCAAAATGATTACCCCAATAAGTTTAGCTAATGTTCACCACCTCATATAGTTAGAAAAAACGTTTTCTTCCTTGTGATGAGCACGTCTAGGATCTACTCTCCGCGCAGCTCTCAAAGACACCACACAGCAGTGCTGACTGCAGGCACCAGGCGTGCATTCCATTCCTGACGTTCTGACGGTTAGTTAAAAAGTCCGCTGCTCTGGAGCTTCGCTTCCTCATCTGTGAGCCGGGAACAGTGACACCCAAGCCCACTTGCTCTCAGGGATTTCTAAGACTCCCATGGGGAAGGTATTTAGGAAAGTTCAGGGTAACTGACTGAAAGGACAGCGAGCAAACCCCAGCTGGGACTCACCTGTCACCGCACATTCCTGTCCCCAGGTCACTGGACCGTGGCACCGGGGCTGGGAGCCTTCCTTCTCTGGGCTGTGATGGGGCAGCTCCATGTATGGCTCGGGGGCCCAGGGGCCCTAGGGTGGGGGAATCCTTAGATGGGAATATCCTCGTTCCTTTCTGCTCTGTGCAAGGCCCCAAGCTAGGAGCGAACCACAGCTCCCACCAAGGACAACAGAAACTGGGGAGGAGGTTTGAAAAGAGTCAGAAGGCATACCCAAGCCTTCTGCATACAGAGGGCATCATGGTTAGTCCAGCGCCCTGGGGGAGAAAACCCTCTTTCTTTACTTCTCTAAAGCAGTGAACTCTGTTCTGAGCTCCCGCCCGTTTAACTGAGCTGGTGGGAAACTCACGCTTAGTCATGTTTGGGGGGCTGCCCCTTTCCTGGGCTTGAACAGGAATCTTGGGGTCTTGTACAGCCCAGGACATTAGGACCCAGACGGGTCACCGATCTTGGCCAAGTCCGTCGGGTCCCTTGCTGGTGGGGGGGGGTCTCTGCAGATGCCCCCAGCCCTGTTTCTCCCCGGGCTGGGGGAGCCTCTGTCCCAGAGGCTTCTGCCACAGCCCCTGCCTGCTCCACGCGCCCTACCTCCGTGCTCCTGCCCCTGCTGTTAGGAGGACCCCGCTTGACACCCTTTCTGAGGGGGAGGGCTGGTGGGGTTTCCTCCTGGGTGGCTGACAGCGTCTCCTTTCAGCCCCGCAACTCAGAGACTCCCCTCCCTGCTCCAAGGCAGAGAAACACCGAGGCTGGGTCTCTTACAGAAAGAGCAGTAAAAATGACCTCAGACGCAGAAAGACAGCAAACATCAGTACGTGGCCCTGTCACAAAGCAGGGGAGTTTCACTATCCATTGTTTCCAGATTGCATCCCAGGGGGAGAAGCAGCCACCAGGGTGGAGGCCCGCCGCCCTTGGCCTCGTCCTCGGGGGAACTGGAGAGGCGAAGGCGGGGCGGGCGTGGGGGGGCGCGTTGGGGGGAGCTGTCCAGGGGGGGGCTGTCTCTGCAGGGGCTTGTCTGGCCCCCGGGGGAATTCCTGTAGAGGCGTCCATGCAGGATGGGAAACCCTTCCGGAGGGGTCTCCTCCCTTGGCAGGGCCCCAGGTCGGGGAGGCCGGGCCGCCTCTGGGGGCTGCTCCGGGCACGTTGGGTGGGGCTCCGGGGTAGCGCGGGCCCTCGCTGACCTCCGGGCCGCCCTCCCTCTTGCAGGACCTGGGCATGGAGTCGACCTCGCTGGATGACGTCCTGTACCGCTACGCCAGCTTCCGGAACCTGGTGGACCCCATCACGCACGACCTCATCATTAGCCTGGCCCGACACATCCACTGTCCCAAGCCGGTAGGGCAGCCGGGGTCCGAGCCAGCCAGGCCCAGGGTGTGAGGCGGGCGCCTTCCTGGGCAGGCACCCCTGCCTGAGGCCTAGCACGCATGGTGGAGGGGCCACACGCGCACCATCCGCACTGGCTTTGGCCCTCAGGCTGCATTCAATCTGGATTCGTTGCCAATATTTCAACCTCAGAGTGTTGCACACAATCCGCACATTAGCTGCCCTTGAAAAACGGGGAGCTCCTCATTTCTACAGGCCAGGAGCTAAGTGGCCACCCCTGTTCCGTGGGGCCAGGACCGCCACGTACAGCTGTGTAGGTTGTACCCTGCACAGAGATGTGTACACAGAGGGGGCGGGGCAGGGGAGACAGGAGACAGCTTAGCCCAGCCCTCTCTCTGCCCACCAGCCATGGGCACGGGTGCAGGACCGTGTCTACCTGGAGGTGGGCTTCGTCTTGTTTGCACAAAGCTGCTGGGTAAATTAGCCGAGGCTGTGCCAGCTGCTGTGTTTGCCGCAGTCCCCACTACACCCACTCGTCTTCCTCTCTGAGGCCGAGTGTCATTTTACACCCACCCACTTCACGCCTGTCCGCTTCCTGCCTGGCTCTGCGGCTCTCCAGGCTCCACGGGCGCTGCCCAGCCCCTCTGGGTGGGGGATCTGTTCTCTCCCTGCTGGCTCCTGGGTCCACGCTGGGACCCGGGCAGGGAGGGGAGGGCCAGGGTGGGGTAGCTCCACACTTGGGCTTGCCTGTCTGTTTTGGTTTCTTCTCTCCTATCCCTCAGGGAGTTCCCTGGTGGCCTAGTGGTTAGGATTTGGCGCTGTCACTGCTGTGGCCCAGGTTCAGTCCCTGGTCAGGGAACTGAGATCCCACAAACCACACGGCGTGGCCAAAATATTAAAAAGAGAGAGAGAGACGCGCTTCCTTATAGCAGGGAGGAAGGGGCAGGAAGCCAGAGTGGGAGGGAGGGCCTGGGGCGGCCTCCACTTCAGAGCAGGACTTAGGATCAGAGCCAGAGGCGGTTCCCAAGCCCACCCCGCCTGGCCTGGGCTCCCAGGAGCTGAACCTCACTCTGGGGTGGCGCCTCCGTCTGGGGCTTTGTCTCCGGCTTCTCTCTAGCTTCTGGGGCTGTGTGATGCCACGACTTCAAGGTGGGGGGCTGGCCACGGAGGGATGGGGGCCCATCGGGGCAGGTGTGGGGCGGGTTGGTGGAGGGATGCAGCACAGGGCAGGGATGCTGGGCTCCAGCGTGCGCCAGCAGTGAGCGTCAACAGCCTGGAGAGGGGAGCTGGTGCGGGATCCGCCCTCTTCTCGTTCAGGCTGTGTCTGGCTGTCCTGGGAGCCAAGGCCAGGCCGTGCCAGACCCCTGCCCTTTCCAGAGAGCGGATTTAGTTGCCCACAGGTGAGAGGAGTGACAGATCATAAGGCACTCAGAGTAGTTCCAGAGGAAAGGACTCTTTTTATGCCCGTCTTAGCGTTGAGGAAGACGAAGTTCAGGGGATGAAGTGATCTGAGAAAGGTCATGGTCCAGGTAAGACCCCAGGTGTTGTCTGGGCCGCAGTGCTGGGCAGGGCCGTCCAGGACCTCTGGGCCGCCGGTGCTCCGCGGGGCTGGCGGAGCTGGGGCTGAGCCAGGGAGGAGAGGTCTGTATGGGAGCAGCTGCAGTGCTCACCTCCCTGCACACAGCTGGGTCTGCAGGTGGCCAGCTGCCCGTGTTGACCCTGGGAAACAGGACGGGCTAAGGGGCTAGGGGCTGAGGCCAAGGGGTCCTGCACGGCCATCTGTCCCCACCACTGGGGGGTGGTGAGAGGGCCAGTTGTAAGTGGTTTTGCTCAGGCTGCTGCATCTGACTACCACTGACTGGTGGCTGATAAACAGCAGACACTTAGCTCTCGTGGTTCTGGAGGCAGGAGAGTTGAGGTCAGGGTGCCAGCCCGGTCGGATCCTCGTGAGGGCCCTCTTCCTGGTTCGCAGACGGCCGCCTGCTCCTTGTGGCCTCAGGTGGCAGAAGGGAAACGAGCTGGCTCTCCGGTCTCTTCCAATGACCCTCACGACATCATCTAGTCCTAACCACGTCCCAGAGGCCCCTCCAGACACCATCACATGGGGATTGGGGTTCAACATGAACCGGGGGGTGCAGGGCACTAACGTTCCGTCCATCGCACAGGTGTAATTTCTCAGGTCGCTCAAGTAGCTGAACTTTGTTTTCCTCCACTCTAATGTGGGCAGCCGTGCCCTCCCCTAGAGAGCTGTGTAGAGAGCTCGATGAGATGACTGACAGGAAGCGCGGCCGAGAGCTTCATGCGCAGAAGCCAAGGTACAGCTAGTCTGTGGGCTCTGACCACGTGCCAGGTTAGGGTGCTCAGACCTAGCAGGTCAGTTGTGGGACAAGGAGGCAAGGAAGACATGGCCTCAGGTCCTGGCCCCTGTGGACTCAGAGTCTTGGAAATCAACAGGCTGGCCTCCAACCCAGATTTCCAGGGGCAGCTAGAGTGGGGTCAGCCCTGCTGGAGGCCAGGGGGCTGCCCAGTCACCTTCCCAACCCAAGGCCACGTGGCAGGAGAGGCCCTTTGGAAGGGCTCTCCCAGCTGTGATTGAGGCCGGGATGGGAGGTCCTGGCTATGGGGTCCCCAAGCTGCTGGTGGGGGCAGCCCCTTCCCTCCCACCCCCACCCCTGCCATCCCATGCTATGCGAGCTGGCTCAAGGCTGGCCAGGACTTGCTGCTCTGACCTCTCGTATCTGAGAATTTCAGGTCAGCCCACTGTGGGCCACGAGGTTGTAGACAAAAGCGGGGGGTCTCCCTTAGCTGTGAGATGGGACAAAGGAAGTAGCCCTTCCTGGTCCAACACCTGGTGAAGCATCTACGAGACAAATAACCCTTCCCACTGCTAAGGTGATCCCCTCGAATGAGTCCTGTTTTCTCAACCTACCAGAAACCCTCTCCTGTATCCCAGCTGGGTGTGGGCCGAGGCCCTAGAAAGGGCTGGGTCTGTGCCTGCTCGGAGGAGGGGAGAACAGGCCAAACCCCATCCCACCCATGACTGGGTATTGATGAATCCCAAGTCTGTATCTCCACAGCCTCGCTTCAGACTCCAAAGTCGCCCCTCTCTTGGACATTTCCACCTGGGTGTCCCTAAATCACCACTCCCGCCCCACCCAGAACAAATCCCACTATCTGCACAGATCATGTAGTGAGACATGTTAGAGACTGCTTCCCTCCCTGCATCACAGCCCCACCTGGCACATCTGTTCCATCACGTCTGCCACCCGGCTCCCCACCAGCAGACACTAAAACGAGGGTGTGTTCAGTGATTCACTGAGGAGGTCTCCCAGGGGAGGCTGCATTGTTGGAGTCAGGAGGAGAAGGCCTCTCCCAGAACCGCACTGTATTTTTTTTCTTTCTTCCTATTGTATTGTATTTTCTATTGCTGCATAACAGATCACCCCAAAGCGTGGTGGGTAAAACAGCAGACGTTCATCGTTGGACCGCCTCTGTAGGTCGGGAACTCAGGAGCAGCGCAGCTAGGCGGTTCTCGTTAGGGGTTCGGGACACTGGCCGCGGCTGCGAGTGCTGGAGGCTCGATGGGGACTGGCAGGACCGCGCTCCCCATGGTTGTGTTGGGGGGAGACCTCAGCCGCAAGCCCCGCGGCCGGTCCACAGGACTGCTTGAGCTTCCTCACATCAGGGCAGCTGGCTTATCCCCCAAGGGCAAGGGAGACGCACAGTGTCCTCGACGAGCAGCCTCAGACGCCATGTAGTGTCCCTGCTGCTGCAGCGTGCTGATCGCCCGATCAGCCCTGACGCGATGTGGAAGGAGGCTCTACCCTCCCAGGAGGCCAGCGTCCATGGGGCCATCCTGGAGCGGGGGAAAGCAGGCCGGGGTGGGAGGAGTTAACCCTGGGCCTTCTCCTGCTGCCCTCTGACCTCCCTCCCGTTAGCGCTGGCATCCAGGAGCAAGAGGGCCAGGTGATGCCGTCTGTAAGAGCTCAGCCTTCCCGGCACAGAGATCAGAGAACGGGCCAGGGTCGGGGAGTGAACAGGAAGCCCAGCACTCTCTCCATTGGAGCAGCACCGCTGGCAGTTGACAGGGCAGTCGTATTTGATGAATGAATGAGGAAGTCCTGGGTGCAGAGTGGTTTCGGGCTGTGCTTGTTACAGTCCTGGGCTGGGGGTGGGTAGGTGAAGACGGCAGGGGTTGTCAGAGGGACACTGGGACCCCGCCCGGGGGGCCTGCAAGTCTGCCATGGGCCTCTGTGCTGATGGGTCCGTGAGTCCCTCCAGCAGGGTCTTCTCCAGGGCCTCCGGTCAGCGGCGCTGGGCAGGTTGCACCACCCGCCCCCTTCCTTTTGCACGGGTGGGAGGAAGAGCTGCAGAGAGAGATTCTGCAACCTGCCTTGGAGCCTCCGGTGTGGGTTAAGGCTGTTGCAAGTGACAGACGCCCTCAAGGGCTGCCTCAAGCCAGGGAGAGGATTTATCCTTCCCGGTGCAAGAACCCCAAAGGGCGCAGACACCTGCCCCCTCCCTCTGCTCCACCCGGCCTCACTGCCCGCCCCCTCCTCCCAAGCCTCATGGCTGCCCCCAGCTCCTGAGTTGACTTGTTAGAGTTCAGCCCCCAAGGAGCCTTGTCTCAGGTTGGGATTCCAGTGCCCACTTCTGGTCCCGTCTGCTGTGGCTTGGGAGTGGGGTCTGGTCCCACAAAAGCGCTGCTGGGCACCGTGGCTTTCAGAATAAGAGGCGAGGGGCCAGCATCCTCCTTCTTTGCCTCTTCCCTCCCCTCCTTTCCTCCTCCTCTACCGCGGGGCCAGTCCTGCTTCATCCTGTTCCTGCAGGGGGAGGCGTGGAGGGGCTTCCAAAAGTGATGGAGTTGGGAAAACTGAGGTGGGCTTGCTTTTTTTATTTCTTTCTTTTTTTCCGGCCAAGCTGCTCAGCTTGCAGGGTCTTCGTTCCCAGACCAGTGGGCTAAACCCGTGTCTTCGGCAGTGGAAGCACAGAGTCCTCGCCACTGCACCGCCAGGGAAGTCCGCGGGGGTGGGCTTGCTTGAGGCTTTTCTGGCTGCAAATGGTAGAAGCACCTTGAACGAGCCTTCGGGAAAGATCCATCCCCCGGGGACAGGGCAGAGCCCAGCCTCAGGGCGACCGCGGGGTCTGGATCCTGATGCCAGCCTACACGCGGCGTCCCTCGCCGTCCCCTCGACTTCCGGTCCCCGCGTCTGTCGAGCGGGATTCTAGGGGCACGAGCTTCGGGGCATGGCTGTGGATTACAGGGCTGCGAGGCGCTCACGCCGCTGGAGCACAGAGGCGGTGCCGCGTGAGCAGCCCGTAATGTAACTCCACCAATGCTGGCTGCGTTTACTTAGTGCAGACAAGCCGAGGGGCTCTCGTGGGGTCTCAGGTCCGCTGTTAAGTGACCGCACCTTCCGTCCCTGTTTAGTGAATGAGGAAGCGGACTCCGCCTCGGGGGCCTCGCCCTGCACGCGGCTGCCTCCTGGTGGCGGTACCGCTGCACTGAGGCCGTGCCTCGCCGCCTCTTTTCCTTTTTCTTCCTGCCGGGGGCAGAGGGAGAGCCCGTGGAACCCCTGGGAAGTGCTTGGAGGTTAGGGTTAGGGCTAGGAGCTCATTGCTCAGCTTTGGAGCAGGTGCTGTGGGAGACTGGCCGCGTTCTGTCCCGGGTGGTCCCAGGGCTGATGCTGGGGAGACCACCCCCCCACCCCGCTGGTCCTTCTTATCCTTAAACGTGTGTCCACCTGTGGCACAGGGGAGTCACCGGAGGCAGCTTTTAAAAGTCCCCGCGCCCAAGCTGCTCCCCCACCCATCGCTGCGGGGGGGCCCAGGCAGCAGTGCTCTCTAAAGCTCTGGGTGATTCCGGCCTGCAAGGGTCCTGGGTGCAGACCCTCAGCTCAAGGTGTGCCACCCCTCCCCCTCCCTTTGGCCTCTAAAGTGGCCTTCACCCCGGCCAGCACCGTGACCTTGGGATACGTTCCAAGACCTTCATGGGATGCCTGAAACTGCAGATGGTAGCAAACCCTGTAAACACTATTTTTCTTATACTAACAGGCGGGTAACATACAGCAATAATGCCTGTGCAAGGGGTGATTTGTGTCCCGGGAGAATGGAGTGGGACAGCACGCAATGTCATGACGCTACTCGGAACGGCGCACAGTTTTAAACTTATGAGTTTATTTCTGGAAGTTTCCACTTAATATTTTCAGACCGAGGTTGGCTGCAGGTAACTGAAACCTGGAAAAGCGAAGCAGCAGATGAGGGGCGCAGCTGTCTGCCGCGTCTTCACGAGCAGAGTGGTGGTGGTGATGGTACTCAGCTGGCCTTTCCTGGGCACCCACTCTCTGCCGGGCGCCCTGCTGGCCACCGGCCACTGGCTCATGGTTGACCTCACCACATCGCATCGCTGTCCACAAGTGGGTTTGCGTCCAAGCCTGGCACTTCGTGGCCTTGGCCTCTGGCACTGGACCATCTGGTGAGAGCACAGGCTCCGGGCCACTCAGTCTCCCAGGCCTCAGAGACTCTTTGTGAAGTTGACTCCCCTTGGGACAGAGTTGGAGTCTCTGCCATTTCACTGTGGCGTCCTTTAACCCAGCATATTTGTTTGCTGGGGCTGTCGTGACAAATTACCCCTGAAACAACAGAAACGTATTCCCTCGCAGTTCTGGAGGCTGGAGTCCGAGATCAAGGCGTCAGCAGGGTTGGTTCCTTCGGAGGCCTCTCTCCTTGGCGTGTAGAGAGCCGCCTTCTCCGTGTCCTCACGTGGTCTCCCCTCCGTACACATCTTGTGTCCTCATCTCTTCTCAGGACGACACTAGTTGTATAGGATGAGGGTCCACCCCGATGATTTCATTTTACCTTAATTACTCTTTAGAGGCCCTGTCTCCAAGAACAGCCACATTTTGAGGTGCTAGGAATTAGGACTTCAGTGTAAGAACTTGGGGGGACACAACTCAGGCCGTAACACCCAGGGTCTCAAGCTCAAATGCTGACAGGCCAGACAGGTAACAAAGATGCATGAGCGGGGCTGGGAACCACTTGGACCCTCATTCTTCTATTTCCCCACCGTTGACGTGGGTAGAAGAGACATGATGAAATATCTCAGTCCTCTTTGCTGTGTGCATTACGAGAGCAAGGCCCTTTGCTCCTGGTTGAATCCCCAGCTTCTAGAGCAAGAGTCCGGCACCTGGGGGGTGTCCAGGAGGTATCTGTCACGCGAGCGAGTGAGCGAGCAGCATGGCCCTGGGCCTCAGGGAGCAGCAGGGACCACGGTGACCCTGACTAGGGGGTCAACTGTCAGATCACCTGGAATGCAGACTTTTATAGAAATCTCAGAGTTTTCAACAATAGCGACTAATTCACAGAAACTAAAACCATCATGCAGGTGGTTTTGCAACCCCTGCTCGCTGCTCAGGGTGGCCCCCGAGGGCCCTCACCATGGGCCTCCCCCTGCTCGGCCCAGGAAGGGGGGCCGTGCTGGTCCCGCAGAGGCAGGAAGCTGGGGGTGGGGCCTGGGCTCCCCGCCTGCTGCGGCGACTCAGGGACCTGTGGTTGCCCTGTGGTTGCGTTTGCAGGAGGGGGACGCGCTGGGCGCCATGGAGAAGCTGTGCCGGCAGCTGACCTACCACCTCAGCCCCCACTCCCAGTGGAGGCGGCACCGCGGGCTGGTGAAGAGGAAGCCGCAGGCCTGGTGAGTCGCGGGCGCCCTCCCCGCCCCGCCTCCTCCTGCAAGGGCAGCTTGAAGGCAGCTGTGCTGGGCTGGCGTGGGGGTGCAGCACCCCCTCCCGGGGCAGTGGGGAGAGGGGGCCAAGAGCTGCTGGAGGAGGCAAGATGAAGGACTGGGGGCCGGGGGGATGCTGGGCATGGGGGGCGTTGCAGGTGGGCAGGAGCCCCGGGCAGTGCGTTGGGAGCTGTGAGCGTGCGCCCCCATTCTGATGGGGGGGGAGGAGAAGAGGGGTTTCTGGTCCTGTTGGGCTGAATGCGGGCCCTCCCCCCACCCCCCTCCCCCAGCTCCTGTGGTGTCTCCCGGGGGACCCAGACCCACGCTGCGTCCCTGGCCCACGCAGCAGTGGGGACTCTCAGGGGTTGTGTGGCCAGCTGCCCGGGGAGGCGGGGGCTGGGGGCGTGGGCAGAGAGGACACTGGGACACAGAGCCTGGGGGCCAGGGCAGCACCACAGGAAGAAGCAGAGGCGTGGCTGGTGTCCTGAAGACCCAGGCAGGGCCCTGCCGGCGCACAGCTCCTCCTCCAGGTCCTGCAGACACAGGGGACGCTCAGCCCCCTTGCTGAGCAGGAAGAGCTCTGCCCCCTTCCCTTCTGGACACCCCCCCCCCCCAGAGCCAGGAGAGGAGGTGGCTCCTGGGGGGAGGGCATTCCCAGGTGGAGGGTGTAGCCAAAGGGAGGCTCCAAGAGGGCTGAGGGCAGGGGCCAGATGTGGGGCCAGAGCAGGACTGGGCCGTGGGGAGCGGGAGTGCCAGGGGGGCTGTGCCCGGCTCTGGAGGAGGGAAAAGCAGCCCGTGAGCTCTGTCGGGGCCCAGGGGCCTCCCATCCCCCCAGCTCACAGGCACACGGTCCGCTCTTCCTTCACAAGCCTCCCTCCCCTCGGCTGGCTCCCGGTCCTGCTGACTGAAGCCCACTCAGGCCCGAGCGAGGGACTCCCCGCCTCCGCCGCCCCGGGCCTTCCCGCTGGTTCACAGACACGCTGAGCTCTGCCAGCCTCAGGGCCTGTGCACGTGTGTTCCCTCTGCTGGGACTCACCCCGCTCTTCCCTCAGCCTGTGCTTTTCTCCTGTGGTCCCGCCGGGCTGCTATGGTGACCGGTGCTGCAGCAGGCTGCGCCCCCGCCTCCCCGTCCTTCCCAGGGCTGGAGCCTCGGGGCTCGCGCTGGGGAAGGAGCACGGGGTGGCGGGCGGTGGGCAGTGGACAGCAGCTCCCACCAGGCTCGGGGCCCCCGCGCCCTCCCCCGCCTGCTGTCCCGAGGGCGCTGCCTAAGGATCCTGCATCTGACAGGGTAGATGGTCTTGAAGGAGGGGCCTCTGAGATCTTGTGCCACTCGCGGGGGAGCAGGCCGCTCGGCTGGCCGTCACCCTCCTGTACGGGGCACTGTTCTGAATGCATTTCTTATTTCACATGACGACCCTGTGGGTCCCCTTCTCAGGTAGATAACGGAGGCACAGAGGTTAAGGTCGCCCGAGTAGGAAGAAAGGAGTCCAGTGCAGACCCAGGCGTTTGGCCCCAGAATGTACCCTCAGTCACTGCAGAAACACCTGGGCCTTGCCGTGTGGCCCCCGGGCTCTGCCCGCTGGGCAGCCAGGCTGAGACGTGGGCAGTGCGAGGAGACTGGGGCCCTGGTTTCTGGCCCCTGGAGGCGCAGGGCTGAGCGGAGGCTGCCTCCAGGGAAAAGCCTGTCCCGCCCGCTCAACCCTGCTGTCCTGTCTCCCCTGCAGCCTCAAGGCCGTCCTGGCCGGGAGCCCCCCGGACAACACAGTGGACCTGTCGGGCATCCCGCTGAGCCCCCGTGACCTGGAGCGGGTGACCAGCTACCTGCAGCGCTGCGGCGAGCAGGTGGACAGCGTGGAGCTGGGCTTCACCGGCCTCACGGACGACATGGTCCTGCAGCTGTTGCCGGCACTCAGCACGCTGCCCCGGCTGACCACGCTGGCCCTCAACGGCAACCGGCTGACGCGGGCCCTGCTGCGCGACCTCACCGACGCCCTCAAGGACCCCAGTAAGTTCCCCAGCGTCACGTGGATCGACCTGGGCAACAACGTGGACATCTTCTCGCTGCCCCAGCCCTTCCTGCTCAGCTTGCGCAAGCGCTCCCCCAAGCAAGGCCACCTGCCCACCATCCTGGAGCTGGGCGAGGGCCCAGGCGGTGGGGACGAGACCCGGGATGAGACCGTGGACCAGGAGGACCCTGGAGGGGACTGGGAGGGCAGGGAGACTGTAGGTGCAGCCCAGACATGACAGGGAGGTGGGGGCCTCACCAGGGAGTCCTGCTGGGGTAGGACGGCCGAGGCAGGCTGGGGGCTCCTACCAGGGCTCGGGCCACCATCCAAAATGGGCTTGGGCAGTATCTCCCCCTGTGGGAAGCCAGATGGTAGCATCTGGAAAAGGAGGACTTAATTCGTCTCTGGTCCTCTCCATCTCCCCCTGGTCAGTCCACATCCACCTTTGGCTCCCGAGTTGTCATCCCTGGCTCAAGAGGAATCAACCCTCAGCCCCCAACTTGTGGGTGCAGTTTGTGGGTGCAGTATAAGTGCTGGGATACTGGAAGCGTAAGCTAACGTGAATGAAAGCGCTTTCCCCCAGAAAAGGAGTGTAACTGCAGCCCGACGTCCAACCCAGGATTTTCCAATCCTGAATTACAAACATCCAAGGCAGCAAACTCCAGCCACCTGCTGGACATGCCCCTGATCAGGGGCTGGGGTTGGGGAGTGGCTGCTAGAGACCCCAGGAGCCTCATCCCCACATGGACTGAAGGGTGTCTGCCTCCTCCTTGTGGAGCCCTGGGCTCCTTGGAATCAACTTCCCTGTCTCAGCCTCCATTTACAAAGGCCCGTCCTTCAACCTGTGACCCCAGGGGCCTACCCATGGTACCAGCCACCCCCATACCCTTCAGTATTTAGGGCATCCTAGGAAGTCTGGGCCTGACAGTACAAACAAAATACAAGACCACCGCACACCACCCCCTCTCCAGACCACCAGACCCTCACATGGGTCAGTGTTGCTTGGGTACAGGCCAGAGCCAGCCTTGCATCCTTTTAAAAGGACCTAAATTTTAAAATTTCCCTAAAATCCCCAAAGTTAATTCTTGCTACTTGAAGCACATCCCCAAAAACCCAGGACCACAAAGATGAGGTACCTCCAAGCAAGACAGCTGGGAGGAGGGGGAAAAAATATTCAAGTTCCCAAGGGAAGTAAGAGATGTCTTGGCCCTACCATCCCTTACCCAAGGCCTGTTGGCTAAAAACCCACCCCTTTCAGGCAGTCAGCAAGTCTGGGAAACTTGGAATCATCCTTGAGCTAGAGAAAATACCTCTGGGCACCCAATGCTGGTGAACCAGAAACCCTCAGGCAAACAGCAGGCGGCTACAGAAGCGCAGCCTGACCCGCCTCCAGCCTCATGCCAGGTAGGCAAGACCTTCACACCGAAGGTAGAGATGGGAGTGCATGAAGTCTGTGGTACCATGCCTGCTGCTGTGGGCAGGCGTGGCATAGAGCCTCAGGAGCTAAAGGAAGGCTATGCAAAAGGACAGAGCCCAGAGGGACAGGGACGGTGTACAGATGCCTTAAGTGCTTTGGGATTTTTGCCCAAGTCTCAAGTGAAGAGGGAAGAACAGCTTAGACTGACCATAAGGCAAGGCGACCAAGTACTAATACCAGGACCACTAATATCTGTAAGCAGTGATTGAACTTGACTTTTTCTTCAAATACACATTTGTAAGAACCAAGACCATCCTTTTATTATGTTTATGATAACTGCATGGAAATATAAATTTCATGAAGTTTCCAGTTCAAAAACCTCAGGCTTTCACCCAATATAACAAATTTACACAATATTTAAAAGTACAGGGACTTCCTAGGTGGCGCAGTGGTTAAGAATCCACCTGCCAATGCAGGCGACACGGGCTCCAGCCCTGCTGCAGGAAGATCCCACATGCCGCAGAGCAACGTCACCCGTGTGCAGCAATGAGACCCAACACAGCCAATAAATAAATTTATTTTTTTTAAAAAGTACAAAAGCTGCTTTTGGTTAAGGAACAATGCTAGAAGCCTCATGAGTGTCATGACAGCAGAAGCGCCTGTCCCTGCTGTCACAGCAAAACGCTGCCACACCCATCGCCAGGCTCTCAGTGGTAAGGAATGTCCTCTGATACTCAGCACAAGGTGAGCGTTTCTGCACCAAATGCTGGAGCCTAGATTTTCAGATTCCAAGTTGATGGCTGAGACTGGTCCTTGGGACTTCAAATTCTGCACCTGCTGCAGCACTGCCTGCAAGGAAACTATCAGTTAATCTTACTTTATACTCCAAGAACACTCATTCACAGCATAAAAGATATCTTCAGAAAACCGTAGATTCACCACTACACAATCTGCCGGTAATTCCAGCTTTTTTGGGTGATTTCATCATTTGATATCCTTTTCTGCAAATCCATTTTAACAAAACTAGCTACTTATCCACTCTATGGAGTGGGGGGGGGGGGGGGGGGCCCGTCACTGTCCAGATCCAACCTTACCTCTTCCTGGGCCAAGGCGCAGCTGCCCCATCAGCGCTCTCCAGTGCTCCAAACCTGCCGGGATGAAGGCGGCGCCCAGGGACAGGCAGCAGGTGCAGCTCCCAGTGTTTCAACCTCCATTCAGTCACATGATTTCAAACATTAAAAAGCCGAGGCTATCGATTGTCAGAGCACCTGAGAGCAGAGAAGCACTTTGCTCAGGACTACAGCCACAACAGAAAAAGAAAGCCTGGGCTTGCTGTGCACTCTGGTTCAGACACCGTGAGCCAAAGTCATCCTGACATCCTGTCAATAACCGTCAAGGGCTACACCGACACGGGGTGTTAGGTGAGCCAGACAACACTGCCAGTACCTGACCCAGCAGCAGCTTCACAAGATTCAACAGCTGGGCCTCAACCACTGACCTCTCCAGAGCCCAGAGCCGGCTTACCTCGAGCTGGCCAAGGCTGGGGCTCCCATGCTCGGCTGCTGGGGACCACGCGCTGGCAACCCTTCAACCTGCAACCTGGGTGAACAGAAACTGCGGGTCACAGTCCAGGCCACCTTTCCCCTGGGCACCAGCACTGGTGAGGACGCCTGGCTGCAGTCAGCCGGGAACTGTCATCGTCAGTTATCGCTTCTGACGGCACTTCCTATTAGTGATCTCATCAGAGCAGCCAAGCGCCTCACCACTCCAGTACCGCCGCCTCAAGGCATCTGTTTCTGAACTCGGGTGCGGTTTAGACCTAACTCCTTTCAGGCGGGGAGCCGCGGCCTCCTGCCCGCTGCCATCACGCACGGAGGCAAGGCTTGATTATGCCAAACGCACGACCGTGACAACGGCGACGAGACATCAGGCAGCCTCAGTGTTTCAGGCTGCAGGAACGACGCGGCTAAGCTACGGCCTAAGCCCTAGGCAGACTGGCCTTACCTCGGGGAGGCATGCTGCGCCGGTCTGCACGGCCGAGTGGGTCCGCCACCTGAAAGGGGGATTAGGACGTGCGTTTAGGGCGGACTCCGGCAGTTACGGCAGCCCTCGGCGCCGGGCGTCGGCGACTGCGGTCAGCTAGGCGTACTAGTCGTCAGGTCTCGCTTCGGACGGCACTTCCTACGGGATCATCAGCGCAGCCGAGCCAGCCCCCCTCGCGGCCCCGCGCCCACCGGCGCCGGCCGCCCCGCTTACCCAGTCCTCTCGCGGCTGCTCACGCCCGGCGGCGAGCCCGGGGGAAGGGGCCCCGAGACGGCGGCGGCCCTGCCGGACAAGCACCACGCGCTCCTCGAGCCCCGGCCCCGGGACTCGGACACCGGGCCCCGGCGCCCGCCCCGAGGCCCGCGGGGACGCGGCCGCCCCGCGCACTCCATTCGAGTACGCTCCCTGAGGACGTCGCTCGGGAAAGTGGGGGAAGCTCCGGCTCCCTCGCCCTCCCCGCCCCCTCCGGCGCCAACAGCCACGCGAAGACAACACCTACACTGGAAAGACCGAGGAGCCCCGCGCGCAAGTCTCTTAAGGCGTCGGAACATGCCACCCCTCACAGAAGGGAGGGGGATGCTGGCAAAGACTCACGGGAACTTCCGGCCTGTGGAAGGGGACAGACGCCGCCGCGCCGCCCGGGCTCCCCCCTCCTGCGGAGCTCATGGTCTCTTCCGAGGCCCGGGGATGCTGGGTCGCAGGCGCGCGGCGAGCCCCAGGGCGCGTGCGCGGGGCCCGAGCGCACCGCCCTCCGCGGTCGCCTTCCTCCGGCCCCGCCGCCGCTGCCGCGGGGTTCCCGTAGCTGCTCCCCGTGGCGCCTGCGCCGACGTCTCTCACCCCCCCCCCGGCGTGGGCACACTCGGCCCGGTACCCCAAGGGAGCACACGGGGCAGGCGGCAGAGAGACGTCAGTCTTTGAGCTTGGAAACGAGCGCAGGGCTATCATGGGGGGCTTCCAGAGAGAGGCGGGCACGCACGAGGCCCGCGGCCGGCCTGCGCGGAGGGCTCGGCGCGGGTGCCGGGGGGCGGGAGGCGTCCGGAGAAGCCTGGGCCGCGTCGCGGACGGCTGGGGAGGCCAGCGAGGGCCCCCGGGAGGCCTCCGGAGAGGGGTGACTCGCTGCCCTCGTGTCTCAGGAAGGCCCCTCTGGCCGGGGGGGCGGGAGCTGCGCGGGAAGCCGGGGGACAGGAAGGCAGCGGTCACCCACAGCCTGCGCTACGGGAGCCCCGGCGCCCGAAGGCTTTGAGAGACGTCCTGGAGGCTGTGGGAGAGGCAGCACAGGTGGCCGTGCTCGCCAGGGTCCAGCATCTGGCATCTGCGGTGACAGCGGGCACAGCGCCTCGGCCGGCTGCCTGCACCCCCAAGAGGGCAGCTGGGGGGCGGCAGGGGAGGGTCCCTGTGCCCCTCGAGGGCGGGGGCAGCCCGGCCGCAGACGCAGACGTGGGCCCACAGAGACGTGCAGACGCCCAGCGGCCCAGTACCTTTACTCAACGAATGTGTCCAGGAGAGTTAGCCACAAGAACGTATTTATTTTTGCCACCTAGGTCCCCTGGGGCCCCAGAGCCAGCAGGTGGGGCTGGAAAGAGTCCTTGCTCAGTCCTGCCAGCCTCCCGCTGCATCAGTGGGACTCCAAGAGCTGAAGGGGCACGTGGTCTTCCTCCACCGCGCTGTCCTGGCTGGATTGGGAGGCCAGGGCCGGGTTCTTCATGGCACCTGTACATGGGATGAAGACCACTGTGGCTTGGCTCTCAGGGTGTGTCCCCCGGAGGCAGGCACCAGGGAAACAGGAGGAGGCCACAGCCATGAAACCCCATCATGCCAGTGGGCAGCAGGGGACGAGTCCCCGGCACTCTCTCCTGCCTCCCTGCTTCCACAAGCATCTCCTGAACCCCTGCCACGTGCCAGTCAGCGGTCTCCTCCCAGGAGCTGGAAGTCCCTGCAGGTGACAGGCTTTTGTGTTAGAAACCAGAGCACCTGAGATGATAACGCTGAAGAGCCAGAGGGAGGTGACAGGTGCTCAGAGGAGACCCCACCCCCACCGTGGGGAAGGTGGGGAAGGTGATGCTCAGGATGGAAGGGCACTTGCAACAGACAAGAACCGAGGAAAGAAAGGAACAAGGAGCCCTGTGGAGGGACCGGCGGTCACACAGCGGGAGGGGCAGGGAGGGGGCTGGACAGCAGCTTTGGGCCTTGACCCCATGGGGAGGGGTGCGGGCTTCCAGGCAGGGGGAGGCGTTGTGTGGGGCGGCTGTGTGTAGTTTTTGTCTACGTTAGAGGAATCGGAGTGGGATGAGCCTGGCGCTGAAGCCTTGTCTGGGGTGTGGGTGCTGGCCGAACAGCCCCGCCGTAGTGCGGGTGTGGGAGAGGTGAGGGGCAGGGCGGAGGGGCCAGCAGCTGCCCGGAGGACCCGGGGGCGATCAGCACCCTGGGGGGGGTGGCAGAGACCCGCAAGGCGAGGAGGGGTGGGCTGATGTATGCGGTCCTGGCAGGGCAGCCCCAAGGGATATGGCTGGTGGTGAGATGTGGCATCGGAACATGTGGCCTGTGGAGCGCTTGGGGCAAGATGAGGGACAGAGGGTCTTTCAGAGTCTCGCAGGGATGGGGCGGCAGGACTTGGAGGAAGGGAAAGTCAGAGACAGGTGGGCAGCAAAGCTATCGGTTAGTGAGGACCGTGGTCAGGGACCCAGGAGCCTGGGAGGCCAGAAGAGACTCCACACACGGGATCTCGGGTGATGCAGAGGCTGTCGTGGGGAGGGGGCTGGGGTGGACAGAAGACTTGAGGTGGGAGCTACTGAAGATTCCGGAAGGGGCCTGCTGTGGAGAGAGACAGGCCTCTGCGGGAGGAAGGAGTCAGTTGTGAGGGGAGCCAGTGCCACTCTAGAATGGAGGGGACACGGGCCGTGAGAGGGGCAAAGGTGGAGGAAGTGGCTGCTCGGCGGTGTGGGGGCAGCGAGGCAGAGCCAGCAGGGGCTGGGGGGGGGGCCTCCCTAACTTGTTTGTCTGCTGGGTCCGTGGACCCCGTCCAGACCTGGCACCCGAGAACCCAATGAATGGGCAAAGGGTGCAGCGGACTGGAACCTGGCCAGAAGGAGGGGACAGGGCCAGAGGAGGCGGGAGGACAGGATGCTCCGGTTTCCCAGGTGACTTCGAGGAGGTGGGGGGAGGGCAGGGTGGGGGACGTGCCACTGTAAGGGGTAAACCCCCTCCAGGGGTGCAGCTGGGAAGTGGCCCCGTCCGGGGTCCTGCCCCAGACTCTCCGTGCTGTGTGGCCAAGCAGACTCAGGAACACTCCCCCCCCCACTGCCCCTGCTGACAGCTACTCACCAGGGCTGCCTGGCCCCAAGGGCTCCTCACACACGGTGGGCAGCGTCTGCTCCCACGCAGCCCACGCCACCTCCTCCACCCTGAGGGCGACAGGGCCGCTGTGAGGCTCCAGGAAGCCGAGGGTGCAGCCCCCTCTGCCTCAGCAGATGCACTGGCCCCCGATGGGTGGACACGCAGGACACTGGGCCACCCACCAGCTCCCCCGTCCAGTCTGCAGCTCGCAGACAGCCGCCCCAGCCAGGCACCGGCAGGGAGGTCCAGGCGTCCGTCCCCTCTGGCTGTTCACAGCGACCCAGGTTGCCCCTGGCATCCGGAGGGGAGACCAGCGGGGTCTCCGTGTTCCCAGGTTCTGGGGCCTTCTCATGGCTGCTCCACGTGCCTAAGACCTGCCCCCTCTGCTTGGTTGCTCCCTCAGGAAAGTGTTTCTGGCCATGCACTTGTCCCCAGGTTCCCACTCCCATGGGAGAGTGCTCTCCGTGGAAGGGTTGTGGCCTCCGTGGTCAGGATGGGACGGGGGCGGGCAAAGCAGACCAGCCAGGGCAAGTTTAGCATGCCCTAACCTGGGGATGCCTCTGGCTTCTTGGCCTCCTAACTGTACCCCACTTCAGGGTGAAGGAGTTGCTCAGGGACCGCTGGGGAGGGACCTTCAGCTTCAGTCAGTGGGAAAGGAAGATGACCAGCTAGGAAGAGGGGCAGGCACTGGGGCCCGGGCCTGTGAGGCCCTGCACCGCTGGCCTTGCTTGGTCAGGGCGGAGTCCCCTTGCGCTCTGAGGCCCTGACTTTCCCACCAGACCTGACTCCTAGCTGCTGTCGCTGGTTTTCAGCAAGGTCCCCAGGCTGCCCCCCACTCACCTGAAGCACCAGCGTTCGTCGGGGCTACCGTCCGGCCTGGTGCCAACTGTCAGTCTCACGCCTGCCCGCTGCCTCTTCCTCCTGCACCACCAGTAGCCATTCTCCATCTCCAGGACTGCGATGGCTTTCTGAGGACAAAGGATGCATCAGACAGAGCAGCCAGCACTTTACAGTATAACTCAGCACCTGCAAGGTGCATGGATTTGAATCCAGCCCCAAAGCGTGATTACCTGTGTGGCATCAGGCCCTCTGTCCCACTCACAGACTGAGGATAACATGCCCTGGCTGGTGGCTGGGGACTCAGCATGTGGTGAGTGCCCCACAGTTACTCGCAATTGCAAAGTGACAGGGTCTAGAATTCCACCAGGTGCAGAATGTCACGTGTGCCGGCTGCAGGCGCACAAGTGAGTTGCAGGGGTGGGGCACAGAACTTTGCAGGTGAGGCTCAGAGAAGGTGACGCACCGTGGATTGGTCACAGAGTCCAGCCCCGCCCTGGGGCAAGGCGCTCCCTGCATCAGCTGCCCAGACCCACCCCCAGCATCCTTGGTCCAGCAGCAGCTCTTCTGCTGCAGGTGGGTGTCACATCAGCTCCCAGCTACCCGAGCCCCCGCCCCCCAGCTTCCCCAGGCGGGGCCAGCCCCCCACCCCACCCCAGGACCGTGTATCCTGCCTGCCTCGCCCACCAAGCCGAGCCTGCTGAACAAGCGATGAACACAGAAGGGGGCTGCGCGACGGCAAGGTCTCCGTCTTTTTCTCTGCCGTAAGTTTAGAGCCTAGAACTGTGCGCAGCCCTGCACTAGGCACTCGGGAAACAATACTAATGATGATGGCGACTAACCCACTGAGCACCTACTGTGCGCCAGGCAGTGCCCTCAGGCCTTATTCCAGCCTCGTGTCCACCCTGCACAGGAAGGAATGGACGAGGGAGGCCACGACGAGGGCTGGCCCACTCGGGCCCAGCGCCACTCGGCTTCCGCGCACTCCTGCTGGGCCCCAGAACTCAGGAGGGGACGGGCGCCTCCCCGGGCACCTGCAGCTTCCAGATGCTCCAGCTGTCGGTGGCGACGCTGTTGACGGTCTCGCTCATGAGTGCGATGAGCATGTTGAGCAGCAGGACGTAGGTGAGGAGCACGTAGGCCAGCAGCAGCAGCAGCACCACGCCGCGGAAGCGCAGCTGGTCCTGGAAGGCCAGCTCGCCCATGCCGATGGTGAACTTGAACAGCTCCAGGGAGGCGTCCAGGACGCCCTTGTACGGAGCCGTGCTGTCCTCCTCTCCTGCCGCCTCCGTGGCGTTGGAGCTCGCAGGGACCTCGGGGTCCTGGGCCTCCCGGCTCAGGCTCACCAGCGCTGTGGGAGGGAGGCAGGGGTTCCTCAGCCCGGGGAGACCAGCGGCAGCCTGGAGGGTGGGCAAGGGATGGGTGGGGGACGGAGGGGGGCCTTTACCTACAGCGAAGCCGAAGAGGAAGACTAAGTAGACCAGGAGGAAGCGGAGCAGGTCCCGCAGAATGACCTAGAACACATGCGCCCGGAGCCGGTGGGTGGTGGGGCCGCTGGGCTTGTTGCCAGACCCTGCCTCAGCCCCGAGCACACACCACACACGTGCACATGCACAACACACGTACAACGGGTGTGTACACGGGGCCCTGTGGAGCCACAGGGAGAAGATGGGTCTTTAAATATTCTGCAGCAGATCACATCATTTTCCTGCTCAAAACCCTCCAAGGTCAAAAAATTTAAACCAACAACTCCATGTCTGGATATACACCCCAAAGAATGCAAAGCAGGGACTCAGGTATCTGTGCACCCGTGTTCACAGCAGCGCCATTCACGACAGCCGAAAGGTGGCAGCAACCAAGTGTCCACTGATGGACAAACGGATAAGCAAAATGTCTTCTCTACATGCAGTGAAATACTATTTGGTCTTAAAAAGGAAGGAAATTCTGACACATGCGACAACACGGATGAACCTTGAGGACATTATGCTCAGTGAAATAACCTAGACACAAAAGGACAGATATTGTATGCTGGCACTTGTTTGAGGTACCCAGAATAGTGAAATTCAGAGACTAGGATGGTGGTTACCAGGGGTTAGGAGGAGAGGAATGGGGAGTTAGTATTTAATGGGGACAGAGTTTCAACTGGGGAAGGTGGAAAAGCGCTTGGAGATAGACAGTGGTGATGGTTGCACAGCAGTGTGAGTGTACTTAATGCCACTGAGCTGTGCACTTATGAATGGTTAAGACGGTAATTCTGTTATGTATATTTTACCACAATTAAAAAAACAGAAAAGCCCTCCAGGGAATCCTCCAGACCCCTCCTCACGACCAGCAAAGCCTCCAGGCTCTACTTCCCCGCCACGTCCGCTCCCGCACTCTCCCAGCCTCCTCAGCCTCCTCTCTCTGTCTGTCCCAAGCCGCCCCAGCTCATTCTAGCTCCTGGCCTTGGTCTCTGCGGTTCCCTTTGCCTAGATTGCTACTTCCTTGAGTCCGTGGTGGCTGAATCATTCTTTCTCAACTTAAGCGCCACCTCTTCCGAGAGCCCCCTGCCCCGGATCATCCGGTCTAAAGCACCCTCCACCCCAATCGTTATCCCTCACACTGTCCTGAATACTTCCTTCAGAGAATTTAGCATTCTGCGACACTCTCATTTGTTTTCTTAGTCTTTTTGTTTCCTCTGCTAGAATGTCAGCTTCAGGAGAGCGAGATCTGTTCGGTTCGGGAACAAAATAGTGTGTTGCTGACACTTAGAACAGGGCCTGGCCCATGTAGAGCACCCACTTCCTGAACTTTTGTTGAATGACTGAATGCAGACACATCCACGTGCCCAGGTGTTCCAGGGCACAGGCACACAGATGCGCTTACGTGCAGTCCCTGCTGCCTCACACACGTGTGCACCTCTGCTTGCCCGTGCAGAGCACAGACCCCTGGGAGCAGGCCCGTGTGTGCTCACCCCCATGCTTGCACTCGGCAAGTGTCCAGGCACACAGCACACAGGCAGACACGCTCACGTTCCCTGCTGCCTAGCTTAGCTGTGGGGGAAGCACCTGCCTGCTGAGCCCAAAAGGAGTGCCCCTGGGGTGCAGTGTCCAGGCCCGCCTAGTCTGGCCACACAGGCCACCCCTGCCTCTCACCTTCTGGATCATGACACTGTAGATGCCCGTGTGCTGCAGGCCGCGTGTGTAGTACAGCAAGTTCAGCCAGCCCAGCACCAGCGCGCAGACGAGCAGCGGAAGGTACCACTTGACGGCCAGGAAGCACAGCACCTGGGACAGCACGGTGAGCAGCGCCTGCACCAGGCTGCGTGGGGGCAGGGGCGGGGTCAGCCTGCAGGCCTCCTGTGGCCAGCGCTGACCCCCACGGCCTCTCCTACCACGGTCTCAGAGATGAGAAGTTCTCCCTCTGTCTGGGATTGGACCCGAGCATCCTGACCTGAACACGGGCCAGGCATTGAACCCCTGGGCGCCTCAGTTCCCTCCCCTGTAAAGTGAGGGTGACAGTACTAATGCCCGGCTCGGAGAGTGTCAGTGAGGATGCAGTGAGACAGGCGTGTAAAGCCTCCAGGCTCCCCTGGTGCAGAGCAGGGCCTCAGCCGATGTGACCGTCACTGTCATGACCTGGACAGGACAGCAGCCCAACTCCTGAGTCTGGCCTGTGAGCTGGTCCCAGCCCCCTGGAGCTCCCTGGCCCAGGGTCCTGGCTCCCAAAACCAGCCTGGGGCCCTCTCCCAGGCCGGAGACAGGAGAGGAAGAGTGAGGCCCCACGTACAAGAGGATTTCAAAGTAGCTGTCCATGAATGAGATCCAGATGAAGAGACGGCGCCTCCAGAAGTACCACAGCTGCGGGGGAGGGAGGAGGGCGGAGACTGTGACACCTGCTCTCCAGGCCAGGACGCAGCCCCACTGCCCCCAGAGCCAGGCCACCACTCCCAGGCTCCCTGCCTGCTGGCCGGCCTGTGGGAGTCTGGCCAGGACCACCTCGGGGGCTCAGGTGGCTGCTTTGACTCTTGGGGGTGCTCATGAGTCCTGCTGATAGCTGAGAAAGCTTTGGACCCTGTTTCCAAAAAGTGCAGACGCCCAGACAACGCCAGGGCCTCCCTGTGGGTCCAGGTGGAGGACTCACACTCCCTACGGTGAGGGGGGCTCCTTCCCCTCCCCATCCCTGGCCGCCCAGGGGCCACCAGGTGCTCCAGCCAACCTGGCCTTGGTGTCTACGTCCTGCCCACTCTCAAAGAGTCCCAGTGCCATGGTCCAGCCTGTCTCCTCACAGCTGGCAGCTGCTTACCCTGGGGCCACTGGGCTGAGTCCCCCTCCCCCACCCTTCTGTGCTCCTCACGTGCGGAAGGTCCCAGCCGAGGGACCTGGGGTCAGGGGAGCAGAGCACGCCCTGCCAGGGATCCCAGGAGCCATGCGCTGCTCCACTTAGTGGGGGCACCCCAGAAAGCACAGCAGGGAGAGGACCCAGCCCAGAAGGCAAGGCCAGCACCCGCGGCCCTCGGCTGCCCCAAGGCTGGTCGGGATGGGAACAGGCACGGGATTCCATTTCCCGTGAACGAAGCACCTGTCAGGAACTCACTCTCAGGCTTTTGTGGCAGAATTCTAGGGTGGGGTGGGGGATGGGAGGAGCCTCACCTGGCCCAGGAGGAGGTTGGCCCCCCCAAGCAGGGTCAGGATGTGGCCCAGCAGCAGCATGGAGTTCCCAGCAGTCATTTCCAGGGGGAGGAAGTCCTGCTTGAAGACACACTCGGGTCGGGCCTGGGGTCCCCTCCCAGCAGCTCCCGCTGAGAGGGAGCCGGGGGCCCATTCCGAGCGAGAGCTGTGGGGAGGCCCCCAGAGCGGCGGAGCGAACACGGGCTCTGGAGCCAGACTGGCTGGGTTCAGGTCCCATCTCCACCACTCACAAGCCTGTGTGACCCTGGAAAAGTTCCTTAACCTCTCTGTGCTTCCTTTCCCTTGACTGTAAACTGGCGATGCTAAGAGCTCATCATCTCAGAGGGCTGTTGTGAACATTCATTAAATACTCAGCACGTCAGTCACTGGGAATCCTTCCTCACGTGTGGAGCACACTCAGTAACTATGACTGCTGCCATTACTTCCGTACTATGACCCGCTGTGTAAGCACGTGGCGGGCCACCGAGCGGTCGGGCCGCCGATCAGCATCCGCAGGACGGGGCTGTGATCCCTGCCCCATCTTCTGCCGGGGCTGTTTCCAGGAGGCCTCCCCGGGACGCGCCCCTCCCCGCCTTGCCTTCTCCAGGGCAGGCTGGTGGTAGGTGATGGCGGTGAAGACGGACACGTAGGCCAAGTAACACACGAAGTTGAGGAGGAACCTGGGGAGGAGCAGGTGCCACTTCGCCTGCAGCAGCTGGTTCAGCGGCTCCAAAACCACCATGCGGTGCCGGAGCTGGGATGGGAAGGTGAGAGCCAGAAGCACGTTCAGCAAGGACACGTGGGGGCACCGGGGGGAGCGGAGAGCGCGGGCAGCCCCGCATGGCCCCTCCCCACCGGCCTCCACCCCGCCCTCATGCCTATGCAGTGACCAGTTCTAGCAGGGGCTGGTCAACAGAGGGGCCCCAGTGGCAGCCACCAGGACCCTGGCGTGATCCCCGTGTCAGGTGGGACCCAGCGGCCACACCCCCACTGCTCGCTTACAGGGCAGGGGAGGTCCTGCAGGCAGCCCCGAACGGCGGACCCACAGGGAGCCCTGCCAGGCCCGCTGCGCACACCCCCGCCCGAGCCGGCTCACCGGGCTTTGGCAATGGAAGGCGATGATCTCCAGCACTGAGTTCTCCTCCCAGCTGTCCACAGAGGCCAGGTCATACAGCGACACCCGCACAGGCCCGTAGGACCACTCCGTGAACTTGCGGGAAAGGGACTGGCATGGCCCCGGGAACTCCCGCTGCAGGATGTGTCTGAAAATCTGCAGGGTGGCGGGCAGGTGAGCTTGGCCTGCACGGCCACCTCCCCCACTGACCGGGAGGCTGGGAAACACTCGGTGTCCCGCACACCTGCCCACACACCCTGCACCCACGGGCCATTGCACATATGAACTCTTAACACACGGCCACACACACTCAGCCACCATGTAGACACTC
Source organism: Hippopotamus amphibius kiboko (assembly GCF_030028045.1). Classification (NCBI taxonomy): domain Eukaryota; kingdom Metazoa; phylum Chordata; class Mammalia; order Artiodactyla; family Hippopotamidae; genus Hippopotamus; species Hippopotamus amphibius. The sequence continues at coordinate 2,511,529 of NC_080202.1, read as the reverse complement.
CCACCTATGCCCGGGCCTGCCGGCAGCCTGCCTCTTCCTTCCCCACTCCTGTCCCAAGGCCTCTTTCCTGGAAACTCAGTCCAGGGGTCCTTAAGGCCCCATGAGATCAGAGGCTACCAGCTACACATGTGTGGGCACGTCTGTGGCTAGAGTCTAGCGCCTTCAACAGTCTAGAAAGCATTCCTAACCCAAACAGGTCCAGGAGCAATTTGGTTTCACAAATGAGGAATGGTGGGGAGGCTTCCCAGATTGGGGAGTGGCTTCCGTAGCTACACAGCCATGCCTCTGGACGGCAAAGGGAGGTCTCCACGCCTCAGGGACCGTGGGGGGCAAGAATAAGACTGTAAAACATCCATTTATGTTTATTTTTATCTTAACCTTTAAAAATACCTGTGTTCTAAGAATTGGGCCCTGTGTCAACTGTGCGGGTTGTACTCCCATGAAGCTCCCCTGATAAAAAGCGTCAGACGACCGGAAAGTCATCTGGGAAAAAGCAGAGCTGGATCATGCTTACTTCGTTTTTTGTTTGCTGCGCAGCTTGTGGGATCTTAGTTCCCGGACCAGGGATGGAGCCCGGGCCCTCAGCAATGAAAGTACAGAGTCCTAACCACTGGACCACCCGGGAATTCCCCCACGCTTACTCTATAGGAGTGACATAATTTCTAGGTAAATCACAAATTTCACGCATTAAAAATGAAACTGCAAAAGAAAAGTCTGCAAGAAAATATGGATGTGGAATACACATGCACACACACAAAGTTTTAAAACACTGTAGAAGGAATTAAGCAACAGCAAAACCAAAGAAAAGGTAATTACACTGGGATACATAAAAATATAAAGATTCTGCGTATCAAAAAATGCCATCAAATTTCTTTTAATGTTGAACTGGGAGAAAAATTTGCAACCATTATGGTAAACAGAATACTTAACAATCAACACGAAGAAAAGCTGATAGCAAAGCATATGAGAAGGCTGTCTCCTAACCAAGAAACCCAAGCAGCTTAGAAAAACAACTCCCGGGAGTTCCCTGGTGGTCCAGTGGTTAGGACTCGGCGCTTTCACTGCCAGGCCCGGGTTCAAGTGTCAGAGAACTAAGATCCTACAGGCCACGCAGCCAAAAAAAGAAACATGAAAAAAAAAAAATCCCCGTTTTATAATGTAATATACTCGTCCTGCGGCTCACAGGGAATTTACCAATGAACATGCACGCAGGAGAGGTGGGTGCTGAGCCTGTTCTGAGCTGGACGCCACCCCAGGCTCTTTCTGCAGAAGTCCCGGTTGATTCCTGCTGCTTCCTGGAAAGGGGGGCCAGCCGCTCACCTCGATTTTGCCCTCCTTGGCGGCCAGCTTCAGCGGGGTGAGGCCCTGCAGGTTGGGGATGTCCTCGAGCTGCACCGTGGGGCAGAGGCGGGCCCCCGCCTGGAGGAGACCGTCGTACATGCGGGTCACCAGAGCAGTGTTCTCAGCCGAGTTGTCCGCGATCATCACCAAGGCGTGCAGGGCCGTGTTGCCCAGCGAGTCAGCGGCCTGCAGGCTGGCGGGCTGGTGGGGATTCTCCAGGAGGTAGGTCACTACGTCCCACTGCTTGGTGCACGCGGCCAGAGAGAGGGGCAGCTCGCCTGGGGGGCGAGGGGGCAGCTTGGGCCTGGGCCTCCCAGCTTCCACCTGTCTGCTTGCCAAGCTCCCCGGACCTCTGTGAGGCAGGCCAGGCGCCCACAGGAGAGGATGCAGCACTGCCTCAGGGTCCCGGGCCCACCCAGGCCAGCGCAGTGAGTGGAGAAGGCCCGAGCCCCACGTAGGGCAGCTGCACCTCCTCCCTGGAACCCCGGAAAAGGGGACTCTGTCCGGCTCTGATGCAAGGGAGAGGGGCCCGAAGCTCTTTACCGTCTGAGGGGGCAGAATGGGAGCCTGCCAACCAGGGTTCCCACCCCCCTGCCTCTTTCTCTTTGCCGGGACCTGGATGCCCCTTTCTCCAGGCCCCGTCTGGCCGAGTCTCATCACACATCAGTTCTAGCTGCCTGTTCCCCTGCCCTTGTCTGAGCTCGTGTGTGGGGAGCTTCCTTGGGCAGAGAAGGATGAATCACCTCTTAAGACAAACCGCTTTTGCAGGCGGCTCGCTATTAGAGGCGTGAGCCTAGGAGCCTCGGGGTCAGACAGATCTGGGTTTAAGGGTCACGTTAACCCCTCTGCGCTCGATTTATCCAAGAAGGCTCCTCACCGAAGTAGAAGCAGGTCTCTTGCCTCTTCTTCTGGAAGAACTGGCCGCAGGCCCGGGCATGCACATCGGCACCGTGCTCCACTAGGAGCTTCACACATGGCAGGCTCCTCTTCTCGATGGCGATGTGCAGGGCGCTGTGGCCTCGGAAGTACTCATCCGTGCACTGGGCGTTCACCAGAGGCCGGGGATTGCCCGCGTCCCGGTCAATGCGCAGCAGCGGTTCGATACAGGCGTTGGCCCCGTCCCGAAGGTTCAACACGGCCTTCATCAGACACGTCTTCCCCGTGGAGCCCTCTGAGGGGGAGGGGAGGGGGCACCGGTGCTCAGGCTGCCCACCCGCCTGTACAGGGAGCCCACGCTCCAAAGTACCCCGGCAAGTGGGAGCCCAGCCGTGCTGCAGGTATTAAGCCTCCAGTCAACAGGTGTTAGAATACTAACAGGTGTGACTACAAGGTCTGCCCTAAAAATGAAGTTTCTAACACACAGCTCGTCATGTGTGCAACACTGTCTACACGAGAACATTTGGAGCAGCCTTTCTTACGTGGCTCTACCCTTTAATGGCTCTGTCTCCTCCGGGCAAGTCACTTGGCCTCTCTCAACCTCAGCTTTCCTCACTGTAAAATGGAGCCATTCCAGGGCTACTGTAAGGACCACATGGAATTATACACAAACTTCTCAGCACGCACAGGGCCTGGCACACAGTGTATTGAGGCCCAAAACTACAAACAACCTAAATGGCCACCAGTAAAGGGTTAGTTAACGAAATCGTGGTAAATGCACAGGATGGGAGACCCTGCAGGTTGTTAAAGTGACTGAGTTAGAGGCCTATGTATTGAAATGCAGTAAGTGGGGGGGAAGCACGTTACCAGCACATCGTTATATATTCACATAAATGGCACGACCCCATTTATGTAAATATACACCTAATGCATTTAAACAGGTTGAAAAGATGTATCCCAAATCAATTATCAGGGATCCAGGATGACAGACTGTTTTTACCCTCAGCTTTATACATTTCATTACTATTTGAACCTTCTAGAAGGCACAAATGTTCTTCTCCTAATCAGCCCAAACAATACAGATATTTAGATTTGGGGCCAGGAATGCTCTGAGATGGATGGATTGTGTGGCATTAGGTCTCAGCAACGTCGTTACTGAAAAAGAGAGACAGGGAAAGGCTGCACTGAGGAAGCCCGTGAACATCCACTTGGCCACGGAAACGGCCACTACAGCGGCCACGGAAACCGTCGAGGGTGGTCAAGGCTGGTCAGGAGGGAGCCAGTGGCGTGGGTGGAGGAGGGGGTGGGCTGTCCTCCGCTCTGTGGGCAGGGCCGCTGCATCCGTCCTGGCAGGAGGGCTGCTAGGAACACGGCCCCTCCTCGCCCCTCAGCTCCTGACCACGGTCGAGACCCACCCAGCAGCCTGGTCTCAGCACAGCACGCGGCGGCGCTGGCCCGAGCGGCAGGCCTACCTGTGTACTCCGCGTCCGTGAGGTACTTGCTGGTCCGGCGCAGGTACTCTGGCAGCCCCGCCAGATCCTCAGGGGCCCCCCGGGCCACCACGCTGAAGAGCCGGTCACGGCTGAAGCGGTCTGGGTCCGGCTGGCTGTGGGGATGTGGTTTGTGACCGATGCTGCAGGAGAGCCCTGGGCTCCCAGAAAGCCCCTCTTCCCGGGGAGCCCTTTCGGGGGCTTTACCCTCCCAGGCAGACCAGGGAGACTCCAAGTGCTCAGACCCCCAGCGGAGGGGCCCGTCCGGGGCACTGGTCCACGCGTCCCCTGACTCCAGGCATCATGATGTCCCCCATCATTCGCTAGGTGCCCTGCTGGTCTCGCCACAGGCTCACTGCCCCTTTCAGCACAGCTCTGGGTCTTGGCAGGGCTACCGGAGTTGCCCACAGAACGCTGGCAGCTGTATGCAATGCTGGCCTCCACCAGGGAATTGAGAAAAGACCCACGTCCTCCCAGAAACCACCTGTGGACCAACAGTGGCGTAGCCGCCCCTTGGACCCTCGCTTCTGCCCTGGGTGCGTGATCTCTGTGTTTTGCATCAGACAAACGAGGAGATAAAGTAACTTTCCTAGAGTCACGTGGTGCAGAACTCATGCGGGCAGGGGGCTGTTCAACGAACTCCAGACCCCGACGTCTAGCCCCAGAGAGACTCCAGGCTGGACAGACAGAGGCTTCTCAGAGACACGGGGCCCAGAGCGGAAACCAGGCACTCACGGAATTGAACGAGAAGCCACACTTCTCAGTGAAAAGGCCCCAGGAGGGGCTGGTATCCCTTCCGAATCTAGCGAGCGTGGGGACCCCCACTCGGGCTGTCACTACCCACGGAGGCCAGCTCGCCCTGGGGCTCCCGGTACCACGACCAGCAGATATGAAGGGACAAACAAAGGGGGACTATTTCACGCTTCGGGGGCCCCCAGGTCTGGCATGGAATGGATCAACCGAGAAAAGGTTGGGGGGCTCTGAGGAGAAGGGCGTTGCAGGCATCAGTCATGTTTTAAGCCATGGCTGTGTGACTGACAGGGCTGCTGCCCGGCCAGACACACCATCATCCGCCCAGCAGACCACGTGGCCACGACGTGACCAAGAGGTCACTGCGGCTGGCTGGGGAGCCCTGTGTGCAGTCCAGCTGGGGGAAGTGGCTATTTGGACAACGCACTTCCTGTCACAGGGCGGCATCACGGTCCTGGGATAGGGAGGCCCAATGGGGCCAAGATTGAAGCATCAAAGGGCATCGAGGGGCCGGTTCTGCCTCGGGCAGGTGACCCCACTCCCAGAAGCCTCGTGAGCACCCTCTCCTGCCCTGGTGCACAAACAGGACAGGGGGCTCTGGGCTGGGAGGCCAAGGCTGGTGTCCCTGGCATGAGCGGGGAGGGAGGCAGGGAGGGGCTTCCCTGGCAGAGTGCTGCCTGGTCCATCAGGTTCTCCAGCCTCGTTTGTCAGACCTCACATGGGGGGTGGGGTGGGGGCAGGGAATTCAGGTGCCCCCCTCCCGCACACCCACACCCACAGGACCGGAGGTGGCGCTCCTGCTAGAGTGGCTCCCACAGTCTGAATCAGTAGACATCATGAGAAAGCCACAGTGAAGATGGGTCCGAGCAGAAGCCCATGGTCCTCAGTCCCCAGAGTGCACGTCCCCAGGGCAACAGGTCCAGCCTTGGAGCAGAGCCTGGGAGCACCTGGGACATTTCCAGATGTGCTCGACCCTCTTGGACTGGTGTGTGGATCTTGCTACCACCCCCGCAGGGACTGTGACGGGGGAGGGGACGGCACCAACAAGGGCCATGCCAGGAGCTGAAAGAGTATGTCCCTCCAAGAAGAATACAACCCCAGAGGGATGGAAGGCCGGGAAGGGGGAAGGTACTGGAAGGAGCAACCCCTGAGAGCGGAGCAGAGTGCAGCCCGTCCGGCCCAGAAGCCATCAGAGCCAGACCCAGGACCCCGAAGGCTGCGGGGCGGGGCCTGGCCACCCCGCTGGCTCCACCCCCACCTGCTGCCTCACCTGGCCCCTGCCCCCTTTCTGTAGTTGAGGTTCACTCTGATCTGAGGGGGGGCGTTCCGGTCCTCGCCCTGGAACCGTGACTCCATGGGGGGCGGCCCGGCGCCACCGCCCAGCTTTCCTGTGTCCTCCTGGGCACCATCTTCTTGGCCTCCATCTGATGTCTCGAGCCTGAAAGTGGGAGGGCTGGAGGGCGAGGTCATCTTGACGGGCGGAGGCTGCTCCTGCCACTGGAACCTCTGTGGGGACAGAGACGTCAGAGGCACCTCCCTCTCACAGTAGGAGCAGCGGTAGGAGGGCTGGCTGGAGCCTGGGACCAGAGAGGGGTAGAAGCTGGGTACGAGTAGACCAGCTGCCAGGGTGGGAGCTCAGCCCAACAGGAGAGGGAAGGGGTGCGAGAGGTGGGAGGACCGGGATGGGTCCCCGACTTTCTCTCTGGGACTTCCTGATATCCGAGAGGCCACAGCCCCTGGTCGGAAAACAATTGTGTTAACAGCACAACCCTTTCTCTGCACAACATCTTGCCCAGTTGTGGCAGGATAAAACATCAGATAAAAATATTCACACCCGTTAAGAATGCACTTTCCGGTGGGGCAGGTCACCCAACCTCCCACGCAGAGGGGGACGCTCTGGGGAAACCGTTGGAAACCACTGGCCTGGCAAACCCCTCATTTTGCTGCCAGGACGACTAGGGCCCAGAAAGGGGAAGTGACTTTCCCAAGGTCCCAAGCTGTTGACAGAGCCTGGTCTGAAACCTGCTGGGCCTACCGTGACGTTTCTCTTCAGTTCTCAAAATCTTTCAGGGCCAGATTGTATCTTCAGTCTCTGAGGAATGCCACCTCTCTGTGCCTTAGGGTCTCTAGGGGCTTCAGAGCAGGAGGGAGACCCCTCACAGGTCCCCAGGCCCCCCTCAACCAGCAGCCCCTCCAGGCTCTAGGCCAGGCGGGGAAGCCCAGCTCACAGCACCAACTCGCCCTCATGGGAGAGCTGAGCCCACAGCCACCCTCCGCCATCACATGGCAGGGTGGAGCTCAGTGCGGAGGGGGAAGCCCCCGGGGCACCCCAGTGGGTAGGCAGAAAGCAGAAAGAGTCCAAGGCTGGGGGGGGGGGAACAGCGGGTGTGGGGGTGGGGCGCAGGGGGCAGGGAGCAGAGCAGAGCTTGGGGACGGGACGTGGAGGTGGGAGTGGCAGGGTGGATGGTGGCAGGGCCTGGACCATCTTCCCCAGCTTCAGCCGCGGGGGGGCCGGGGTGGGGCATCTTCCCACAGCCGCAGGGGAGGCCGGGGCCTGTCCACTGCCTCATCATGCAGTTTTGACCCTGCATCTGTCTGCCCGCCCCGGGGCGTCCTTCCCCGGCCACACGCCATGTAGCCGGCTGCTGTCCCCAGCCCCTCACCATTCTGCCTCCCAGCCCACCGCTCCCAAACCTCCGCAGCAACAGCTGTCTGCGCAGCGCCTGCCCCCTCCTGGACCCCCCGCCACCCCCATCCTCCCCGCCGGGGAGGAAGGACCTGACAGGCCAGGTGGAGAAGAGAGCCCGAGCCCCTCGAAGACCCTGGCTCAGGGTGGGGGAGCAGGGCGCTCCCCCGGGCCACCCTTCGCCGTCAGGCTTGGGAGCCTGGGCCCCCGCCCCGAATACCGGCATCATCCCCGACTCACAGGCTCGGCGCAGGCAGCGCGGGGCGCGCCGCGGCGGCGGGGGCTGCGGAGGAAGTGCGGCCTGGCGGGGCGCTGGCCGGCTGGGAGCCCCGCGAGCCGGCTGGGTCCCTCGGCGTTCCGCACGCTCAGCCCACCCGGCCCGCCCACCTGGCCGCAGCGGGGTCAGCTCTCCCCCAGCAGGACCCGCTGGCCCGGAGACTGACCCCCCGGACCACGGGCCACATCCTCTCTGGGGAGACACGCCCCGTCCCACCCCGCCCCGCCCCCACTGCCTGCCACTCAGGGCCCCAGATGCGGGGGGCAGTCCTGGGGTGCGGGGCCCTGCCTCGGGGGGAGCTGGCATGCCGCGTGGGGCTGGGAGGGGACTCTCCCCACTGCGCTGACATCCGCCCCTCCCCGTCCCCACCGCTTGCCCCCCAGCGGCCATGTGGCTCAGACTGGCAACTGGTAGACCCATGATAGGGCAGGGAGAGCTGGTGCGGACGCCCCCCGGAGAGGAGGGACTCGGCCGAGCACCTGCCCCTGGAAACGCACCCCACCCACCCGACGCCCTGGGGCCTTCCCCCAGCCCCCAGCCCCCCAGCCTTCCTTCCCTGAGCTGAAGGCGCTTCCAGCACCAGCCAGCAGGAGCGGACAGGAGGCCGGCCTGTGCTTCCGAAAGTAGGCCTCCCTTCCAGAGCAGCCCTGGTCCAGACTCAGCGTTGGGGCTTGGGGACACAGCCACCATCCAAGTGAGTACCCAGCCCTAGGTCACCTCCCTCTCCCTCACTCCTAGAATCCAAGCCATCAGGAACCCCACACCCCCAAACGTACCAATTTGTCTTTATCTCTGCTGGTCTAAGCCACTACCATCTCTGCCAGGGAGACCACAGCCACCTTCAAGCTGGTCTCCCTGCTTCACTCCTGCCCCCACCCCCCATAATCCATTCTCCTTACAGCAACGAGGGTGACCTTTCAAAAATGAAAACCAGATCATCTCACTCCCAGGCTTAAACCCCTCCCCCTCCCCCCAAAACGGTGGCACTTAGACTAAAAGGCAAACACCACCCCAAGCTCTGCAGTCTGGACACCCTTCCCCACACCCCAACTTCATCTCTCATTGCAATCCTGTCGTGCACACTACACGCCGGTGTGCACACCTGTGCTGTCCAATGTAAGGTCACCAGCCACAGTGGCTAGTTAAGTCAGTTATAATAAAATTCAATCAAACATTCAGTGCTACAGTCACAGCCACATTTCAAGTGCTAATAGTCACATGTGGTGAGTGACCATTGGTCAGCACAGATAGAGAACTTTTCCGTCACAGCAGAGAATTCTACTGGACAGCTCTGCTCTAGACATTCTGAACACACTTCAGTCTCTCCAGTATGCCATGCTCTCTTCTGCTGCCTCCAAGCCTTTGCACGAGCTGTTAAAACTGTCAGGAACACACAGACACACACAGAGACACACACACACACACACACACACCAGCTTGTTCTGGCCAATTTCTACCTCTCTCTCTCTCTTTTTAATTATTTTATTTTATTTTATTTTTTAAAATAAACTGCATATATTTAGAGTATACAATTTGGTATCCCAATCTCCCAATTCATTCCTCCCCCAACCCTCCCTGCTTTCCCCACTTGGTGTCCATATGTTTGTTC